>NC_079343.1:0-1200000 GCF_029582105.1 Oenanthe melanoleuca | reverse complement strand
TCTTTCAGACCACTTACAGATTGTTTTTCCCATGCACACAAGCTCACTAGCACAAAAGTTTTTGCTAAAAATAAAGTGCCCACATTCTTTTACAGTTTATTTCAGTGGTTTTCAATGGGCTTATCCATATTCTTATTTTCTTCAATGAAATGGAACAAAACTCTTTTAGGACATATTTTTAATCTTCCTAGTGTAACTTTTGAAGAATAATGAGGTAGATTTAATTTTGAAAGGTTGAGACTATTCTGTTTGGACTTCATGTTTTATTCAGTTTGCTGAAGTTTGAATTTACCAACTACAGCTCCTGGCATGCTATAACTTCTGTCTATTGCTAACAAATAGGTCCTGGAAGTGAAAGGACTGAAAATGATGGAGCAGAGCCAGGAGAAGGGGGTGTGACCCAGACTTACAGGTAAGGATTCCTTCCCACTGCCGTTATCCGCTGTCCTGATCTTGCCTATGGCTCCTTCCTCGCCCAAAGCTCCGTGTAAACCCGCAGGAGCTCCACTCTCTGCAGTTTTTGTGGTTTCCTCCAGCTGCAGGAGATTCAGAGGAGAGCTGCACCTGGACTGGAACAGAGGTGGGGAGGCCTGGTCCTGAGGCCCCGGCGACTGTGGAGTGCAGGAACGGGAGGGGTCGTTGCGCGGCTCTGCCGCTGGAGCCTTCTCAGGCTCTGCTGGGGGGTTGTACTGGAACGGCTGGGCTGGGAAAAACGCCTGCTGTGGGAAGGGGCTGGCTGTGGCAAAGGGGGGCTGTGCTGGGAACACCGTCTGGGAGAAGGCAGGGTGGGCAGGGAAGTTGGGCTGGCTGGGGTAAAGCGTTGGAGGTAAGTTACTGTTCATCTCTGGGTACATGTAGTTGGGGAGCACAAGAGCCACCATGGGGGTCATGAAGGGTGCAGAGAACTGGGATGGCTGCATAGGGCAAGTGTTTCCAGAGTCTGGCAAGTGATTAAAACCAGAGAGAGAAGTTTCAGGAGCCGGCGGCACTGTCCCTGCTGCTGGAAAAACAGGAAGGGAATATGCAGGCATGACAGTGGGGAAGGACACTGCTGAGTAGCTAGCTTGGGAAGTCTCTGATGGTGACCAAGCTGTGGCATTTAAACCTTGCAGGGGGAACCGATGGGGGAATTTAGCTCCAGAAGTTGTGCTGTCTGAAGATTCCTGTGGTTTAATGCGCTTCGATTTCCTGTTCTTTCCACTTTTCTTCCAAGGCTGATCCATCCCAGAAGTGGCGTTTCTTTGTCCCCGGCCACCTGCAAAAGGAAAAGTTGTAAGAAAAGTTATAAAAATATAGCTGTGCAGGACCTGCATAACCATTTAAATTTTAAAAATAAAGATAAAAATCTGAAAAAAATGCTTAGCAGTGTCTGACTTCTGTTCCAAGTCAAGTCCAAGACTTAAATGAGAACAAAGACAGATCACATCAAGCACTTTTGAAAATGCTACCCAGAGCTTCCAGGCCTAATAAACAAAACCATCTCACTATTACTGCTAGTCTCTGCCATTTCCATTCTGCTGATCACATTATTACCTTAAAGGCAACCAGACAATTATCAGATTGTCTCACCAATTACACAGCAGTGGAATGGGGAAAACTGGAAAACAAAGGAGCTGAAAACAAAACAAAACCACAAATCCAAACAAAAGACAGATGGCAAGACAGAAGGAAAAGAAAAGCATGGGAATACAAGCACAGATACAGTAAAGCAAACATCCTAAAAGCAGGTTTTGTTGTCCCTTGAAAGTAGATGCATGACAGTAATAGCAGAGAACAGAAAAATCAAAATATTAGCTACTAAAATGTCCATTATGACACTAAAAGCAATATTCCACTTCAAATCTTCTAGCAAGATTTGTCACAAATTTTTTCTGTGGGTTTGGAAAATAGCATGCAACTGTCACTGTCCACACTGGTCCAACAAAACAATTAAAAATGGAAATGCCCTCCCAACAGGATGCACTTTCTATATAAACACAAGTTTTATTGTGAAAACTATTGCCATACCACGTTCAGCAGGCCGTCCTTTTGGTTTATCTTGTAAGTAGTAATTGCAGTGTGATTGAAAAATATTAAATCTCTTGATTTCTTTGAATTTATTCAAGAAACTCTGCTCCTCTTTTTGTGTATGCACTGCAAGGACCTCCTTTGTAAGTCCCAGTTTTTTAAATGGCTCCTTCTCTTGATTTATGTGTGCAGAGCTGGATGGAGGGGCAAGAAGTTGGCCATCTATGACTTCTGCTCCACTTGGCCCATCTTCTATCATTTCTATAGGAACAGAAAGCAAAATACTCAAGATGAAGCAAAGAAAGCCCTGTACATGCATTTTTAATGTATTACAATTCTGTAATGATTTTGCTGCAAGTTTGAGATTACACATTCCATCCCTATTTATCCCATTTGCTAAGACCATCTTGGCTGTAAGAAAATGTAAGTCACGAGCAGACATCAGCCATTCACATGTCTGAAATGTGAACTTGCTAGCACTTGCCATCTTGAAGTAAAAATATTGGCAGAAGTCCTACCTAATTCAGGTTGTGTTTTTTTGTCTCCAACGTGAACAATGGTGCTACTGTAGCTGCACTGACTGGTGAGGGACACAACACTTTCAGGCTTGCCAGGTAAAGCCAAAGATGTTAAGTGAGCACCAACCACTGGGGGACCACTTGATTTACCAGATGCCTTCAACACAGCAGGATCTGTTAAAAGAAATAAAGCTGGAGCTTACTGAACATAAACTAGAGCAAATTCAAGTTACATGCTGATAGGGCTGCAAAACAGTAAAGGATAAACTGTGCTTGACAAGACAAGAAAGTGAACTTTTTACTTTATACATTCCAGGAGCAACAAATGCAATCCTCTAAGCCCATATACAGCCAAACCAAACCTTTTCTATGAAGAACACTTCCTCTTTTTCTGGTCTTCACTCTTTTATGGCACAATTTTGGAAGGAAATTTCTAGCCTCTTCCAGCCCAAGAATAAATTGCTCCCAGCTCCCACAGTGTTGTACACTGATTTATTTCATTAGCTGGTTACTCTAAGAGCTTTGTTTTGAACATCTAGCTATTTAAAATTCTCTCCCTTGAAAGCTACACACAGTAATCCAGCAGAGGTCAGAGCAGTGCCTCACAAACAGCATTAAGACATTCCTCCTCTCACAGCAATACTTCCATAATGCATATTTCAGGTCTGAAGTTTGCCTTTTTCCTGACTGGTGACTTCATCTGTCTCAGACATCCATGCAACAAAGATCTGGTGACCCACATCATCTCCTGCCAAACAGGACCACAGAGTCTCCAAATTACAGCATTTCAATCTTTTCTGCAGGGCTCTCTGCTCCTGGTCTACTGATACCTTCTAATTTGATTCTAAAAGCTGCATTAGAACCTCTTTTCAAAGCTCATCAAATAGCCGAGATCATTCCCACAACCAATTTTTGACAAACTCCACTAGACACTCTCCCTTCAGCCTCATATAATGACAAGGTAGAATGAGCAAATCTCTCATTTGCATGCAGTTCTTTACCAGTCTCACAATCCTTGTACTAACCAGTTGCATTCTTCATTTAGCTCCCCATCCAGACAAGGATGCTACATCTAAGGCCTAAAAAACTAACTGAATGTTTCTGCCTGCAGCAAACTTTTTAGACAGCTCACCTCAGTAATCCCCATCCTTTTGTTTTCCTGGATGAAAATTGGGTTCTAACTTCTTATAAAACACAGAACAGTCCAGTGCTGCATTTTACCTTCTCTTGTCCATTTTTTAAAGCAGAAATTTAATATGCATATTTGTGCTGCAATTAATTAGCTGCTAGGTTCTTCAGCTGATTGTTCTCTCAAGTCCTAATGGTGAAATAAACTTCTTACATTTGATAATGATTCAAGTCCTGAACCTCAAAATCCTGCTGTATTTTGCACAGTACAAATTAGTTTATTGCATCCACAATCCAGATATGCAATCGACTACTCACTACTTTAATTGTAAGGAAGATATTAATGATAAAAGTTAAATCACCAACATCAAACACTGAGAAAGGGGTATGAGATCATGCCTAAGACACATTTGTCATTATTCTGCAAAGAAGTAGCATCCAACTGCCTGCCAGCAAAACTCAGTCATGAAAAAGCTGTGATGTAGAGTTACCTCCCAAAGGCTGGATAGAATTATCAGCTGCTTTTTGTTCATGAACTCCAGAACTCAGTGATGCAACACTTGTTGAAGGTTCACATTTTCTTTTTGCTGTACCAGGCACGTTACAACTCTCCAAGTACCTAAAATACAATGATTTAGCAATATTAGACATACTAGTCTTGTGTCCAGAGGTCAAGAGTAATTTACTCACTGGTTGCTCACCTGATAACACTGTCCAAACAACTGATCTGCTGATAGGAATACACAGGTTGTTCTTTCCAAGCCAGCTCCTCAGTAGCGACATTTTTTGGAGCAGGTGTTCCTGCAGCATCCTTTCCCCCTACACCTTTCACCTGACCACCAGCAGTATTCTGTTTTTCTGTGGAAAGAAATACTGCTATTAAGCAATTAAGACATTAAATCCTTACAAACTCCCCTAAAAGCAACAGTAGTAAAGGTTTTTCATTTCTACAGATTTAGCAGGTCACAAATTAACCACTGTAATGCACTAATAAATTAATATGTATAAATATTTTCCTGTCCTTACGGATTCTTGGAGTTACAAAGTTTAATTAGATTGCATATGGATCCAAAGGGAATAGAAACTATGGCTGTAAGAGAATATATATCATTAGGGGTGGAACACACTCAGGATGAGGACAACTCTAGTGCCCACTTAAATTATTTCAAGACAATAGCTTCAGGCCATGCCTTAGCTGTGTCACACCACTATTGATTCAATACAGCCAAACACAATATTTGCCTGGGCACACTACAGAGCCACAGGACAATATAATTTCAATTGATAAAATTCTGTCTTTATGCATTGATTAGAATTCAACTATTAAAGAGTCCTGCTGCCATATTAGCCAAGGCACCAGCACAAGACACTGGGAACTGCTAATGTCTTACCTGCAGAAGACTCTTTCTTGGAGTCCAGTTTTGCTTTACTGTCAGTGAAAATATGCTGTCCTTTATTCTTGACCTTACGGGCATATTGACAAACCTCCTGAAAGCAGTTTGGGAAGAACAGTTATTTCAAAATTTTGACATAAAAGGTGTATTACAAAATTTTGACATAAAACATTACTCACAGCAATTCCTCAGTAGACTAAACCTTAGTTTGATATGAGGAGAAAAATGTATATATACAATTTTATTGTGCCACTGCAAAAAATTGAAATTGGAAAGAAGAAATTGGAAGTATATTTCTTGTAAACAACCAAACTGTATTTTGTTTAATCTGCTTGAATAACTTGGATAGGAAAATATAAAATACCCATTACAAAGATGACTTCGGAAAAAAACAAACCTATCACTTGGTAAAAAAACCTAGAAGTCTAACCAAACAGTGACAGGATGTTACAGAACTGAACTGTAACTGACTTCACTGTCTGTGAAAATAGTGAAGGAATGCCAGCCATCTATTTCCCTGTAAAATAAGAAATCCTGAGACTTCATCTGCTTATTCCACCAGGGTTTAAGAACTGAAAGCCAGGAAAGTATCCACCTTGGCAAGAGCAGGAGTCTGCCATGTCTGATCACAGCAGCACAAATCAGATTTGGGAGAACTTGCCTACAAGCAATACAACTTCTCAAGGAAAATTTTTGGCTTTCAGAATTAAACACAAAGTTTGAAGCACAAACTAGAAGTTCGTTTTATTCCATTCAATGTACTTCATGCTGTATAAATGCTGTATTTTTGCAACATTAACAGTGATCAGCTATCAAGCTATCCCTTGGTTATGCAGGTATTACTGCATTTAATCTTCTTATTTTCATTTGGGAAAACAGTAATTACAGAATTTCCCCTCCCAAAAGGAACTGCTTTCACACATTCAGCAGGTTTCCCAAGAAACACAGCATATAACATGTAACAGACATTAGATTAAATAAACACACTGAGCAGGGTTAAATTCTTTATAACACTGACTTTCATGTCTATCACTGTGCTTCAGTACCTGAGGCTTCATCTACACCAGAAATGTTTATTCCCTCAGACAAAAGCGTTCTTCTACATCGAACAAAAAAAGAAAGATGGTATTTTCTTTATACTTTCTCCTAATTTTAAAAATCCCTACTTTAACTGGTTTGTTTTGTACCACATACTTGAATGAGAAAAATTCAAAACCTACTGGTTTATCCTTATGAGTGTCTTCATTATTATTTCCTGTGCTGTCACTGGAGGATGCCACACTCATCAAGTGCTCATGTGAACCATTGCTACCCAGACTTCCATAGCCACTGGATCCACTGTTGTGTACAGGCTGTTAAAACAACATTTAAAAAAAATATGTATACACACAGACACCACACTCAGGACACCAGTAATTCCATGTCAGGAAAAGAGATTTTATTTTATGCTGGGTTTTCTGTTGCTTGGTTTTGGGAACTTTTTGTTTGGTTTTTTTTTGTTTGTTTGTCTGGAGGACTCCATAACTACACAAAATTCTTAAGATATCAACTGGAGCTTTAACCCAGTTCACTAAGCCTTGTCTGGTAATCATGAGTGCAAGGAATTCCCAGGATTATAGCCAAAAATTCCAGTAGAGTAGAAGAAGCTGACCAAAATGTCACACCAAGATAAGCAGCCTTTGCTCAGCAGGACATGGGCAGGGTAAGAGCAAAGCACTTGCTGTACCTGCAGTAAGAGCCGATAGATCTGCTCAGTGATCTCCTGAACACTGGGGTGAAGGATTCTGTCCTCTGTGTAGTTGGGAGCAGCAAACACATCTTCATTTAAGGGACCCCTGCACAAACCAAACATACACCAGCTCACTGCAAAGGCAACTGCTTCAACCACAGAGACCACAGTTTCCATTTACCACCTATATATCCCACACAGAATCTAATGCTTATTCTGTTCCCTCATCTTAAACCTGAGGGAAGAGAAAACAAAAATATATTGACTTACGTCCTAACTTTGTGTCTTCCAATAATAAACGAAACTTTTCGACTCCAAGGGTTGATGAAACTGGACCAGCTGGTGTCCATGGTGATGTAATCTCCATTCCTAGTGCAAAACCTGATTGGTGAATAGTCAAAAGGCTGCCCTCCATACTGAAGAACTGCAATGAAGGATTCAAACAGAAATTTCAGATGGATGTTTGCACAATTCTACATAACGATTCAGGATTTCACAATGAACTGTACATTCATGGAGGAATGGGCATTCAATGTACTTCCTCTTCATGGAGGAAGATGTCACTTGAAGGAATAAACACTGGGTACATTGATATATTTAGAAATACTGAGCTACCAGAACAAGCAGATCTTCATAATTTACTGGACTATGGTCAAGAAAACCACCTTTAGAATAAAACAAGGCTGAAGAAGCAGCTTTACAAACTTTGCCAGAATGGCTCTTATTTTCTTCTCCATGAAATAAGAAAGACTATCATATAAGACAAGACTTCTATCACACCATTCTCAAGAAAATTTTCTTTATATATGAAATATTCATTTACAGTCCATTTGTTTACAAGAGATATGTATGCTTCAAAGAAAGTAAAAAACTGAGTGATTTCTCATTTTCATAGATTTGCATTAAGAATCGAGTTGTGCAGTAAAAGATTCAGATTTACTTGCAGAAAAAATCAAAATCACAATTGATTTTCTCCTACTACTTTTTGAGGTCTTTGTAGTCCTTATTATTAAGTTCTAGAAAGAAATTGATACTTCTGCCACAATAAAAGGTTACATACTTTTTTTGTGAATTGCTAGCATTAAGGGTCTGTCATTTGGGTGAAGATGCACCAAGACTGGTGTTCCTATTAAATCCTGAGGTAGGTATCCCAACAGAGGTACTGCTCTGGAAAAAGAAAGACAAAGAAAACATAATAAAAATCAAGCAGAATAAATGTATATTTCATTTAAAATGTTATCATTTTAAGCTTTCTTTACTGTTTTTCCTGTGAAGACAATTAATGGTTTTAAGTTTACATTTGGTGAAAAAGCAGTGACAAGTTAACAACAGTCATACACCTAGGGCAAAGGGGGCTTGCTTTGTTTGTGGAGTGGGGTTAGACCAAATCAAGGAGTCTGCTACAGCAGCTCTGTCTTTTCTTTGCTGCCTAACTTTAGGGGATAAATACTTACCCTAATTTTAAAAGAGCATTAATAAAGTTTAATCTTGTAAAACTCTCATGAAGGTAAATAGTACTCCAATCCCTTGGCGCAGAGCCATGGCTAAGGATCACAGGATTACCAGAGCTGAACTAGCACCAGGGGAGCTGACCAGCACTCAAGACAACTTTCACACAGGCAGGTGAAGAGTTCAACTCAGAGGAGCTGCATGGGAGCAAGCTTATTAACCAGAGAATTAAAAGCAGTGGTACTGAATTCCTGCACATTATCCATGACCATGTCTAGTGACGTGAAAAACTAATTTATGTGACAAAATAATTGTTACTGATCACTTCAAGCATTTGCATTAAGGATAAAGGAGGGAAAGTTCACAAATACCACTTTGCACCTTACTCTGAGGGTTAACCACTGAAAATGTGCTTTGGAACAAAAAAGTACTAAGTCAACACTACTCAACAATGTTTAAGTTGCCAGATGCCAACAAGTGACCTTGTAAACTCAAAATGCTGTACATCTTCCCCCCAGCCCCACTCACTGCCAAAGGCCCAAGGACAGGGAGATACCTGAGAATCTGAACTGCTTTAATGAAGAACTCAGTCCCAGTGCACCAGACAGGGGATCTGTGTCATGCAGGAACTCAAAAGCATCATGCAGCAAATGCCTTCAACACTGCCTTCCAACAACCCACTGGAATTACAACAGTCCCCCAAAACATCAAACATACCCCTCCTGCAAGGAGGCTGAGAGGGGAAAGAGGATAGCAACTAATGCCTTATTATCAAAGCAATTAGTTTAATAATGAGTCTTAAAAGCTTGTAGATGAACTGAAGCAACAGAGCAGAAACTGGCATGGAACTCATACCAACTCAGATCACTTTGACACATTGACATTTAGAAGTGCTGCCAAGTTCAAAGCACATGAGAAAAGTTGTGCTGCTAGAGGACTTTAAAATCTCAGTCAACTCCAAACAACTTCAGTCAGGGCTTCATCAAATAACACTGTTAGAAGGTTTTGTTCAGCACTGCTCTGTTCTTTGCCACCTGCTTTATGAAAGTCAGGGATCTAGAATGTGAGACTGAGCTGGCCTTGCCTGCTCTGATGAAAAGGAAACTAAAAGATGATCCAGGAGCTTCCCACACTGCTGGAAAGAGGAGTTACAAAAATGGAGTTACATTTTCTTGAAGGTGCCAGACAATAAAACTACGGGCAATGGTCCCAGACTGGAGACTGGAAAGCTGATGCTGGATGTTAGGTTTTTAACAGAGCAGAGCAACACAGGAGGGCTCCCATACAGACTGTGTAATCTCTGTCCCTGAAGGTTTATTATGGAGGCAAGACCACAAGCTGACCCCAGCCAGGATTGAGCAAGGTTTCATTTCAAGCAAAAGGATGGAACCAAGACCTCCAGCAGTCCCTTCCAGCCAGCCCTTCTGTGCTCATATAATGCTGCATTTGAGAATGATGTCTTGGCATCATTATGCTTCCTCATAATGAGTAACTCATAAAAATTCAGAGGTTAAGTTAATAAATTAATTTTATGAATGCAAATACATGTGTGGCATAAGAATGGCTGATGAGAAGATGCTGCCAAGTTTAGTGTGTGGTGTAGAGTGACATTTAAAGTGTCAAAAAAATAAGTCTCTTTAGATTATATACTGTTATATATATATGTATATATATTATTGTGAGTTACATACAAAACTGCTTTAAATTAATTTACAAAGATCAATCTACTGTGAACTACTTACACCCATATGCATGAAGTATCAAATATATTAAGAGAAATACATATAGGTATGATCCATTTAATTTCAAGAAATATTTACTTTTACTTAACATACTCTGTGCAGAGATCCACCTGCAGGGTTGAGACAAATATGCATTTTTCCAACCCCTGACGTGCTGATTACAGAAATTAACTTTATTTTACGCAAGTCAAGCAACAGTTTTGGGGTTATGTTATGAACAACGCTCAGTCAACAGCAGGTGCTCAGTCTTGCATTTTTAAACATTAAGAGTCTGCTTTCTTTAAGAATCTCTTGCTTTGTGTATTCCACCAAACCCTGGAGGGCTTAGGAGTAGTAAACTGCATATGCATGTCTCGGTAAACATTTATTAGGCTGCCAATGCTCTCAGGAGTTAAATAATTGAAAGCAAAATCAACTACACAATCACAAGAACAGAAATAAATGACACAAAGTACTAATTTCAGACCAAGATGCAATCAACCCTCACTGACAGTGTTAGAAAGTGGTATTTGATAACAAGTGGCAACATCAGACTATGAGGAAAGAAGCTTCCATAGGATCCACAGAGAAGGATTTACTGGACTTGCTCCACTCAAGCCCAAGAATAAGGACAAGGCTCTCCACTCAATAATTTTGCCATTGCTGTTAAATGGCTACTGCAGATCACTGAGCTGTGGATGCACAGAGGAACAGAAGCTTTGCACTGTGCCCTCAGCCTCTTGGTAAAGATAAACCCACTCTGCAGCTGGCTTGAGCCATGTGTGGAAATGAAGGAGAGAGAAAAATCCATGAAGAAGACATAACTACAGTGGATTAAGTTGTTTTTTTATCAACTTGAGCCATTTAGAGGGACTGTATAAATCACAGCATGGAAAACCAGTTTGTCAGCATTACACTGTCTATCCTACAGGAACTCAGCCACAACATCTGCCTCTCTACAGATAAAACTGTCTCAGAAGTCAAACAGTGCTCTTTTTACATGAGTCCATCTTAGTCAAACATCTCAATAACCTCCTTTCCCCAATCCCTCTCCTGCTGCAATTAAGGATTTTGCTAAGAATTAAATATTTTTTCAGAAAAAAGATTTCCACACAAAAAATACCACAGAATCTCAAAATTGTCCATTGTACTCCTACTCTGTCTGAAGACATCCCCCCATCTCAACCTCCAAAGAAAATTTCAGCATTCTTAGAATGCTTGAAAACAGATGGGACAATCTCAGCAGTCAGATGCTACCATTGCAGCTAACTTAGCTTTTGCCAAGGAGAAAAAAAAAAAATCAAAATGAAGTGCCATATACAGCCCAAATATCAGAAACCATCACAAAGAGAACATCAAGGGAAGTGGAAAAGGAAGGGGAAAGACAGTGTTTTCAACTCAGGAATAAGTAAATTCTCTTATCAAGTCCCCAGGGCTCAGGATTGGGTCCAGCTGTGTTTAATGTCTTTATCCATGATCTGGCCATGAGGATGGAGAGCACCCTCCATCAGTTTGCAGACAACAGCAAATTGGGTGAGAGTTGATTTTCCCAGGGAATAAGCGACAGGACAAGAGGAAATGGCCTCAAGTTACCCAGGGCAGGTTTAGACTGGCTATTAGGAAACATCTCTTCATGGAAAGGGTTGTCAAGGAACAGGCTGCCCAAAGAAGGGGTTCAGTCACCAATCTCAGAGGTATTTAAAAATGTGCAGATCAGGCATTTAGGGACAGGATTTAGTGCCAGACTTGATTGTCTTAGAGGTCTTTTGCAACCTAAATTATTCCATGAAAGCTTGGTTTAAACCTCACTAAGTCTTTGTATATACATAAAGATCACAGGTGGCATTTTTGTTTCTAATTTAGAAAGCAAATACTTATTCTAATCAGCTTTCATGACTGTCAAAGGAATGTGAAGCCTTCAGCCAGTGTAATTTGAACTATTTTTATATAATTTTTTTTTTAAAGATCTAATGTTGTACTGAAAAGCTATACCTCTGGTTGTACCTGGGCCAGAAGACAGCAACAGCAGCATATTTGCTGAATCAAATTAAAAAACCCAAAAATCCACACCTCAATGTCTCATACAGATAATAATTGGCAGCACAGGAATTCCTTTGAACATGGGTTAATTGACTGAATTTATGTCCAGAATTTCCCAAGAGGGAAGGAAAGTGGGAGAACAAGTTGTTTGCAGGCACTTAAATATCAGTATAACGTGTTCTCATGCTTAGTGAAAATGGGGGACTGTACCTTTCTTAGGTTACACACTCTTCAGCAGTTACATGATTTTTTAACCCCATATAGACACCTTAAATCCTGCAAAGATACTGGACAGCTTGCTCATCAGTAAATTGAAAAATAGTTTTTGTAAGTTACCTTTCATCTACATCCTGGAACAAACAGGTCGGGGTGTGTGTAGTTGTAAAAATCCTTTTGTCAGGAGGAATTCTGGGTGCTGAGAGAAAAATAAAAGCACATTAGCAACTGGGAGTTTTGCATATATAATACTTCAAGCTGCCAGTCCAAAACTCTGGCCAAGCATATAGGAAAGCAGCAAGGACAGAGAACAGAAACAATTCTCTTTCACGTTATTAAAGCTTGAACAGTTCTTAGTTTTAGGAAAGCAAACTAGTCTTTGAGCACTGAAGCATTACCTTCATAACCAGAATGGACTTTTTCTGCAAGCAACACACAGCAAAGCTGGTCTTCTGCTATTTCTGGATCTTGCACTTTGATAAGGTAAGGAGTCATCCGGAACGGGTGATAGCAAATCTCATTTTCACGCTCCTTTCCCGCACTAATAATTAGAGAGTTAATTATTTCAACAGATTCATCTTACACTAAATAAAATTTTAATTTGTCCATTGTATTTCCCCCATGACACAAGAACTGCATGTTAGCTACTAAAATAGGACCCCAGATCTTAGCTTGAGGTTTTTTTGGTGGAAGAGAATCTAAATCTGATGGTATTCTTTGCACACCAGCTTCCATAAGGATTGTGCTGTTCTCTCTACTGCCTGAAACAAATATCCACAACAGCATTACATGGAAGTCTGACAGAAAAGCCCAGCTCACACAACAGATTGTTACTCTGTTGTCCTTAAGAGGGATGAATTTACAGGGCTTTTTTATGAAGACCGCTGTATCCCCATAGTTAACACAAAGATCACCTTTTAATCAATATTTACTCCAGTTTAGAAGGAGTGAAGACTCGATATTTAATAACAGGTGTTTGCTTAACCAGAATGCAAACATAGTAATGAAAATAACCATTTACACACTGACCAAAGAAGAATCAGTTGTAATAAGTTTGTAACAGCAAAGCTTAATAAAAGTAAAGCTTTTGGAATTGTTAGTTGGACAAAAAATCTCCAGTAACACTAGCAGTACTTTTACAGTACATCTAATGCGACACTCTGGAGCACTGCATTACCTCCAATTCATTTCAAGTTTATTCATACTGCAATAATAAGTATTTACTTCAGAAGTAAATCAAATAATTGGATCCACTATTTTTGTTTCAGGAATGCTGCCAGAGACGCAGTAAGCATCAAGAAATCAAATTGCACAAGAACAAACATGAACTAAGTTGTTAGCTTTTCCTAAATGAAAAAATACCAAAAAAAGAGGAGTGATTTGGGGCAGGAAAAGAAGGAAGAAAAGCAAACCAAAAAATTGTGTCCTCTATTAAGTGCAAAAGAGATAAGTCAAGTTACCCTCGAGTATCTTCCTGGGGGATACTCGAGACAAATTTGAGACACTGGTTTTCTAGAATGAAGACGACCCTGAAGCAAGTGCTGAACCATTTACATGAACCAGAGGCTTTCCAGAGCAAGAGGAGATGTTGTACCACCTTCCTTTATGGCACAAAGGTCAATATTCACAGGGATTAACTTCCAAGATGGAACTTCCTGAAATCAGTTCAGTTTTCTCTGTTGCTGCTACAGTAAATCAAGGCTGTGCATCTGTTTTGCTTTACGATCACATTATGAAGAAGCACAAAATGTACATACCATATGGTTCTTATAAAAGTCAAATACTTATGTAAGGCTTGGTTTCATAACACAACACTAAGCTTTACAGTATTGTCTTACCTGATGCGACAGAAAAAAGATTTCTCTTCCATGCAATCCTGGGTGGAAGACTCTAGAAATATTAAGCATATTTCATAATGAGTTACAAATTACCAGAAGATGATAATATTTAGTATAAAAATTTTTCCTCAGATAACAAACATTGAAATTTTTTAAAGTTTATGTTCCCTGAAGTTTCCATATATATATATTAGTTAAACAGTTGTACATCATAAGCAACTAAATCTAACCATCACTCAGATTCTGAGGCTGGCATGTGAATCACAGCTACTTGTTTATCAAGTCTTTATCCTAAACATATCTTTTTCCTAAGCATATCTAAAGAGTTGGAGCTGCTTACTCTTATCTTTCACAGTACTTTATACCAATGACTGAAAATATTTGATTACCTAGGACCCCAAAATGTGACCCTTTTCCTAGTAGGACACTAGGCCAGCTCAAACACCAAATACACACACCTCCTAGAGCCCCTCTTCTCTTTCCTGAAGACTTCTCACGTTTGAATCTTATTTCCCTCCTTTTCCAGAGGAGCCATACACTGATTTCCAAGGGAAGCTCTAGCATTTCAAAGGCCTCTAGTGCACAATATTATGGATATTATATAGTTTGGCAGTTGATGTATGAGAGAAGGTGAACATTTCTACTTACTGCATTTTTTAAATTTGAAGCTATACACCAACATAATAAAGCTACAGAAATTGTTTCAAGAAAGCAACACCAAAAACCTCCTGCATAATTGAGTAACCAGGATTATATATCATTTACCTCTGACCCTGTTTTGAGCCAGAGGCTGCACTAGAAACCTCACAAGGTCCCTTTTGACCTGCTTTATGTGCATTGCTTTGCATACATGCATATGTATGTATGCATGTTTATTGCTAATTGTTTTTTCAGATTAAATATGGTTCACACCCTGGCTTTACTTCACAGATTTAGTATGCAATGGATTGGAATTTCAAACATTTAGAGCAGACCTTGAATTTCAAGTGTTTAGTTGAAATAGCTGGCAGATATTTCTCAATTACTTACAGCTGTAGGTACATGAGTAAAACAATCCTACCACAAACATATATCAAGTGCCCTGAGACATCTGATCCTTCACAATTAATTATGCCTAATATAATCTAAGGCTAGAAGAAGAGAGCTGTGATCACACTTGGTGAGTGCACAGTGATGACTGCTGAAACACCTTTTTCTATACCATAATCTGTGTCCAGTATTCAAATCATAGCCATTTTAAAAGGAGACAGAGTATTGTCCCTTTTATATGTGAGAAGGAGAAAATGTGAAGAAAAATTGTTTGCAATTGCTAGTATAATTCCTAGCTAGCATCAATTCCTACTTTGTTTTCATTTATCATCTGGTTGAAAAGGGAATGAAAAATGATAAATAATGACATTGAGAAGACTTTTAACCAACAGACAAGTCTTGTTGATTTATAGAATAGATTTGTATACCTAACGTTGTTTAGAAGTGTTCTCTTAATGCCTCTGTGCTGCACCATCAAGAAGTGACAGGGAAGGATGGAAGGACATTCAAAATCAGTGCAAGTATTTGCATTTGCATGACTGAAAGAAGGCCAGAGAAGTACCTGCTGTTGAGACCACTCACCAGCTCTATTGCAAATGTTCCATGATGGTAATCTGTATGGGGTGGTAGAAGTATAGAACACACTGACATCCTGAGGTGCCAAAAACTCCACAAATTTGGCATTTTTAAAATAACCTCTCTTGCAGCGGAGAATAGAAGCAGCTTGATCAGAGATGTACAAAATTTTCCCAGTTATCAAAGAAACAGCTACAGCAAACATATCCTAAAAACAAAAATCTCAAATTATTTAGACAGTTGGAAATCTTCCTCGGTGCAGAATATATTTCTGAGAAAAACATTTAAGATACAAAAACATTTGTAAGTTCAAAATGAGAAGAAAGAAAATTTAATTTTATTACAGATGTTGTTCAACACAATGAATCTGCTCATCAAGTAGACACAGACAGAATATTTTTCAATTATGTAGTAAGAATAATACACTACCATTTACTAGGTTACAAACCCTAAATATCCTTGTCTACAGTTCTATGATGCAGAATGAATTTGCAAATTAAGAATTAATGACCTTTCAGCTATATAACTTCACATTTTCCCTGTGCTTGTTATAGACATGATTTACATTTATGAAATTCAGGTGTTTCTGAAAGGCTGTTTGTGTTAGTTGGTCCATCCACAAAAGGTGAAAAAAGGGCTCTAAACCACTTGGTAAAAAAAGAATGAGTACACAGGTGGGAAGAAATCCCACACACTTGGATTGTTTCTCTTCCTGCCACAGAGGAGCTTCCTGCATCAAAACCTTTAGTGCTCCATTCATAAACTCTGCACAGGAACTGGAGAGCTGTCAGCAGAACACTGCTTTTAGAAACGGATATTCACATTAATTGAAAAATGTTAATGATATTCGGCTGAATTTCTCAATTGTACTTTACACTTCCTATTTATTTCACCTTGTGGGCAGCCTTTACTACTGACAGATTCAACAAAAACCACCTATTTAAGCTATGGAACATACCCCACCATGCTTTTGTTTTAGAGCATTCAGACTTCATATATTCAAACAGAGGCTACAGTTCAAAAAAATAGTAGGAGGTAGTCTAATACATTTAGATGCCATTATTTTTTGAAGACTCCATAACTTATTCCTAAAATACTAGTAATATGGAAATAAATATAATTTTAAAAATCATTCAGGTTATCATTTAACTGCTAGAACTACAGTGATGGTCCTAGCTGTTCTTATCTCTATGGGAACACAGCATCACTGGACCCCACAGAAAGCCTGTACCAGTTGCAAAGACCAGTCAAATCCCACAGAACAGGACACAGCGATTCCAATACTTCTGTCACTCTTCAGTCACACTAACACAAAGAACTGGTGAAACATCAAATAGCCCCTTGTTATAAGAATAAGCTGAAGTGATTCACCATGTGCCTTGACTAAAATTTGGAAAAAGTTAACTCTCCAACTTTTGCAGCAAGTGCACTGAAATGAGAACTAATGTCTCTCAGTGCTTTGTATCACATGGACACAGAGATGTGTCACACCAGCCTCTCCAGGCACAAGGTACAATTCAGAGGATCAGGGAGCTCAAGACTAGTTATTGCCCGCCTAACCAGAAACAAGTTTTCAGACTCTGCAAAGGCTGAGTTTCTTAGCCTCTCCTGGAAGGCAAAAGGATGTTTTTGCAGCTTTGTGGTCCAGCTACCAACTCTTCCTCTCTAAGAATAAGGCATGCCTGAGAATCTCAGTTCCAGGAAACATTTTCAATACACACTGAGACTCAGGGCACCGTACTCACCGCATTTTTCATGATGTATTCTGAGGTTATAGTCTCCACTTCTTCCACTGTGTAAGATGATACATTGAGACCAGCAGGTTGGGATTCATTAATCATCAACAACTGGTAATATTCCTCATTGGCTACATGAGAGCAAAACAATTTATAATCAGGATTATCAATAAATACACAGCCCAGGAGCAGTAAATGGCAAAAATATTTTTTGGCATAAATGCAAAAGTTGGGAAGTTGGCAGTTGGGAAATCTAGGCACTATTCCAAATGCATCACCTTCCCTGGTAGAGCTTCCTCATCACTAATTCAAACAAATGTACACATCTAAATTTACCCATATATGAACGAAAATGTATTTTAGTCTGACAGTTCAAACAGTATGAAATGGTAAATTGTTTTCAAATCAATTTTCTAACTCAACCAAACAGCAGTAAAGTATCAAGCCTCTAGAGAGTTGCTTCAACTCCCAAAGGAACAAAAGTCAACAAAGCCAGCAAAAAGGAACTACATGAAAATATCTGGTTAGAAAGGTTTTCAGCCATAATACAGTTCTCTGTGTAGAGCTATGTTTATTTAAATTCCTATTTTGAAAGTTTTGCTTTAGCCAGGTTAGCATTGTCTAGGCAGTATCACACTTTATTACCTTTAACTTGTTTAATGCTTTTAAGGGCATATTTCAACGTTGTTAGGACACTGGATTTGCCTTTGACTCTCTTCTCAGAAGGAAGGTGAGCTTTCAGCTCCTGCAGTGTTTTCAGCAATTCTTTTTGTGTTTTGGCTTTAGTGGACTGCTCACTACTGCAATATGAAAAACAAAAACACAACATCACTCAGATGCTTGAAGTGACACATCATCCTCAGAGAAGCCCAAATGTACTCTGGCACTTATCCACATCCATCTGTACCACTAGCCTCATTAACTTTGCCAGTACTCAGTATCAGCTTCCAGAACTCAGGGAAATTCTTACATGACCATTGGAAATGAAAGATTTACCACCACCTGGAGTGTGATTGTAAAACGTACTCTGTATGTGCAACAGTACATATGCCCAAGCACCACAGAACTTATTTTTTTCTTTGCCACAATCTCCCCCCTCCCTTTTTAGTGGTTTTTTCCATGGTTCCTTTCAAAATCGAACTCAAAAATGTTCATGGACTTCAAAGGAGGGAAGCAGGAGGTCCATTCAAGTCTTCACCTCCTGTTCAAGCAGGCTCTCTTAAGAAAGGTCCCTGAAAAGGGAATGGCAGTGGGAGAGCATCAAGTTAACAAAACAAATGGAGAAACCCTTTGAATAATACATCCCAGCTAGGCATAGCAATACATTAAGATAAGGAAATTTTGACTAAATCTGTAAGGAAAAGAATCAAAGGAGGCTGGAGACAGAAGCTGCATTCACAGGTCTCAGGTGCATGTTCAGAAGAGCTGTCTCAGTGGAACAGAACAAACCACAGAGACTATCAGCACCAGTATCAGAAAGTTATCATCATCTTCCTTTCCAGTTCCTGATATCTCTCCCCATTACTGAGTGGTGCTGACACAATCACAAAGGAAGAGAAAAGGAGGCAAGGAAAGTGAGGGAGAGGGTAGCAAAGATGGATGGCAGATATCTAGGAAAGAGTTAAAATGATAAATCACCTTGTCTTTTGCATTGGAGATTTTAAACATTCACGACAACCAAGAGGATTATAGAGCTGTTCTTAAATCTTCCTGAAAATTTTTTCCCTTCCAAAGGAAGCTCTTCTCTTACCACCTGATTGTCATGGCTGACAACCTGTATGTTATCCTGGGCACTGCTGGAGAAACAATAGTCCTGGCAACTGCACTGCATGACTGAAGCAGCCAGAAAAGCAGCTTCAGCTGCCAAGAAATTTTCAAGAGGATTTGTGAACATTTTTCTGAGAAGTTTTAAGACTTTGAAAAGGTAGTTAAATCATCTGACAGGTGTTGGGTGTATTTTACCAAAAATGCTTGCAAAGTGACAAAGCTGTATTAGAGAACACACATTGTTCTTGCTTCCATCACAATGCACTGTGAGAAATGCAGCATTCATTTACTCACTGGTCATTTTGTACCAAGAAATAATGGCAAGGGATCAAACAAAAGGCTATAGTACCCTCTTGGGAAACATTATGTTCATGCTGTGTGTTAAAATCACGTGTACAACGTGGCTTGACAGTTTGGACTGCTGCAATCAAACAGGGCTTTGTTAACAGAGGTTCATAGAAGAGCCCTCCATGCTGCCAGTAGGGAAAAAGAGAGAGAGGAAAGATTCTGAAATAACTGAGCATACTACTGGTTTGTACTCTCAGAGAGCAGACTGCTTTATGGGCATGGTCAGACTCTTCTGCAAGGAAAAAGAAACCTTTCCAAATTAGCCTATGGCCGCAGCAAATACAGAAGACAGACATTATTGGAAAATAAGTTACACCACTCCAAAATGTTTTTCCAGAGAGCAGTAGCACTAGGCACAGCAGCAGCCACAGGGAAGGTGTGACTTGCAGAGGACAGAATAAGAAAGTTCTATAAAGATATGAGATTTTCATTTTGGTTTTTGTGGACAGCAAACTGGAAAGGTACCTACAGATACTAAACTAAAGTTGTTGGTTGGCACTGATACTGAATGCAACCCCAGCAGTTCAAATCAAAGATTAAGCCTACAAAGAGAAGTAGTTTATCAGACTACTTTAGTCCTCTCTTTCAAGAGCATTCTCTAGATACTTTCAGTCTCCCATTGTCAAATGATGATCAGATCCTCTAGAGCTCTGCAACCCTCTAGCACTGTGCCTGATGCCTGGGAAGAATACTCTACCATCTGTAGTCCTAAATATTTCTGAGCAGAGAGCTATTAATAAAATCTAAAATTGAAACACCAAAAAAACTATAGTAAATAACCCCCTCCAAAATCTCACAATGAAGAAAACAGAATCAATGGGAAACAAAGATGAAGAAACGCCTTTGGTTCACTCTTTCACACTAAGGCAACATAAACTCTAGATCACAATTTCCAGTTGGAAATACAGCACGGAAAAATATCTCAATGTGTCTGCAAGGCAGACACAGAAGGTATGTTGAGCAAGCACCAAATGGTGCATAGGAGTAATTTGAATTTGCCACTTTTCTAGGAACCGCATAAGGTAGAAACACATTCAGGTAGGCAGGTCTTAGATACAGGTCTTAACATCAGCATGTTCTAGCTAGATAGATTGATCTGCTCAGGACCAGGCTTTGATGTCTTGATCTGACTCCAAAATTGACTTTAAAGAAGCTGACTTAAAAAAAGAAGTGCAGCAGGGCACTCTGAAGTGCCTAAATATGAGCCTTCAAGCTCCCAGGCTATCAGGGACAGAAACAGAGTTCATACAGAGGGATTCATTCCTGCAGCTGGTGTTTGCACATCCTTTATCTTTACACCTTGGGGACTTGAATCCCAGCAAATGGGACACAGGAGAGGCAGGTGATACAGCTGCTGGACACCAGGAATAACCCAAGTCAATGCTGAATTCTGATGTTAACACACCACCAGGTTCAGACTAAATTCCAAAGAGCAAAAAAAATATTGTAAGCTAGAAAACTCCACTGAAGCAATATTCAAAGGGACCAACAAAAAAAAATTACAGAGTTAAGTTACCCAATCAAAACAAAGTAACATGACTTAAAAGGTTACCACACAACTTGCATGGAACAGCAACAAAAAGATCTAATTTAATCAAGCAGTTAATATGACAGGCTACTGATTATGGAGAAGAAGAAATCAAAGACAAAGAAATCTTGTGTAGTCATCCAGGCTGAGGCAAAACAACAAAAAACCAAAATACAGTATTATTTAGTTTTCAGCATTTAGCATATGTGCAAATTACTGAAAAATATATGCCTGTTAATTTACCTGCAGCCACTGCTGGATTGATTGTGTTCAGAGTTTGCAATCATCAGACTAAATGCATTTGAGCTTGAACTAGAGTAAGGAAAAGAGAAAAATATTAATATTTGAAAACCGAACAAACAACTTTTAGTTCATTGTAGCTTTTTATTTTCCTATTAATGACTAGCTGCCTTAAAAACAAAAACAAACAATGCAAAACCAAATAATCAATCAAACCTGCAAAACCCTCAAAACCCCAACCCCAAATTTTAAAAGCTTCTGCATGGTACAACAAATGGGCACTAAAGCTGTACACATTTATGTAAGCAGCACAGAACAGCTTGAGCTGGAAAGGACCCATAGGGATCACTGAGTCCCAACACCTGGTCCTCACAGCACTACTAGGGAGGTGGTTCTTAACATAGCTTTGCTCTGTCCAGTAAACTATTATTGGAAAGATTAAAATAGCATGGTTTCATCTTCACGCACAAGAATCAACTGACAGGTTTTGATATACAATTACAGAAATTTTTTACAAGAAAATTAATTAATAATAAATAAATAAATAAAAACACAATGATGAGAAGAAAGATACAAATGATGCTGGCCATGCAAACACCAGAGACTTTTTCTTTATGAATTATATTACATAATTTACATCACATAAGAATACAACTTAAGCAGCACACAGCTTCCATGCTGAAGAGGTTTTATACCTCAGTTATTATTCAGAAATATTGATTCAAATTTAAAAAGTTTTCAGAGGCAAAAATAGAAGTGAAATGTATCTAATAATAGCTCCTACCTTTTATGACAATCTGAAGATTCCATAAGCATTGCTGAATCCTTCCCATTTTCATCAGATTCGTGACCATGAGAATCATGTCCACTTGAATAGTTTTCATTTGTGTCATTCCCACTGGAGTCATTCCCACTGGAGTCATTCCCACTGGAGCCACTGCTCATTTCAATATCTTCCTGCAGAACTTCATGAGAGTCTTCAGGCTTCGCTTGAATTTCTGAATCTTCAGCAATCATCTGGCTATGGCCACTTGGAAGTCCAGAATAATCACTCATCTTGAGCTGCTCTTTTAAGGAGAACGATGGAGAAATGTTTCCACTGATGCCAGGCTGCTGCTCAGGGTTCTGCTCCTCAGTGCTAGAGGAGAACCCCCAGAACTTGACAGAGTCCGTGGGACACTCATCAGAAACACTGCCAAGACCAAGAGCAAATCAAGCCATATTCAGAATTTTCTCTCTGTACAAACTGTGTATGGAAGTACAGATGCACAAATCTGAGGAGGAAGGGAAGGAAGAAAAAAAAATTATTTTCTTGTTTGCCTTGCTGACAAACTGGAATTTGCACTGACTGAAGAAAGTAAAAAATGCGACATGCATGGTTAATACAGTCACCATTTGAATGGTGAAATGTTTCAATTAAATTGAAAATCTTAATGTTTTATAATGGAAAAGGTATTTATTTTGTAGTAAAAACTCACACATAAGAAAGAAAGTTGAATCATCATGGAAAAACTCCTGAAAAGTTCACTTATTCCCTTGTTTTCTATTTTCCTACTTAATACTTATCAGTATTGCTACCTAGATTTGGAAAAAGTTATTATGATTTACCTTGATGAAGAAAAAAAACTCTATTCAGATATCAGAACACCGCTTATTTGGTTTGCAGGTAATTTGGTCTTCAGTTTTACATTTTGGGGTTTTGGTTTTTTTTTTTTAAGATCAGTTGGGAGGGAATACTACTGTACTCTTCATTTCTTTCTTTCGACAAAAGCCATGTAGATAGGCAGACAGAACACACAGCAGGAACAGAGAAACTAAACACACCTTATCACCACTACCAAAAATTCTAAGGTATAAATAACCCTGAGAATAGTTTTATCTACTGATTGTCACTAATTTGGGGGGGGAGGGTATAAAAAAATGCTTGGAAAAGTAAAGTTAAAAAAAAATAAAAATAAAAAAATTCCTGCTTGTACACCAAATTCTAATGCATCAGGCTCAAAAATCAGAGTGTATGCAGAGGTGAATCAAGGACAGACCAATACTGAAGCACCATCAAAAGAGAAGTACTGGAGAGCAGTTCAACTTTATTAATAAAAAAAATCATATTTAATCTGACTCATATCCTTATCCATTTCAGTAACTTAGAGACAACAACAGTGTAAAACTATGAACTAAGACTCTCTGTTGAGAATCTGTTGTTTTCAAGACAACAGAACAATGTGTGTTCTTGCCTCTTTGTTCCTTTAAAATAGTCAAGATTACAATTATTAACTAATAAACCACTGACTGGATTACCAGTCAATAAAAAATTCACAACCAAGTTTTTTAATATTAAGTATAGCAGTTTTGTCTTAAACACAAATAAATATAATATTTATGTTTTTAAGAAAGACTCTAATGGAAAACATTCACAATAGTAATTTAAAACACACCATGATTCAACTCCCCCCCACCAAAGCAACACCACATGGAAGCTATTTTCTTACACTCCTAATTGATGTTTTTCCAGACATTTTATATTTATTTGGCATTTTCCAGGAAACACTACTTGTCTCCTCATTTGATCAAAATAGTATGTGAGATATCTGCTTTCATTTAAAAGTATAGTTTAAGGACATCCATTTCAGCTATCAGTAACAGTATAAAAATAGAAATAATTTTTTCCTTATAAGTTTATTCAGAAGTAGTTTATTGTAGTTAATAATAGAAAAATGCCTTTCAGTAGAGCAAAGTACACTTTTTCCTTCTGCAGGTATTCACTTCAGGTACTTCAAAGCAGATAAAAGAGACCTCCTGTGATGCTGCTGTATTGAACACTATATCCAGGCACTGAATTACCCCTCAGGAGCTCTGACAGTTATTTTCTGGACTAAGGTTAACCACTTCTGTCTTGAAAATTACATAACCAAGCATGCGATAAAAGAGTATTTACTCTGAGATGGAACTGTAGGATTACATCACAATGCACATTCTCTGGTGGCCAATGATTAACTAGGCCAGACAGTTCATCTCTGGTTTCATCTCAGTGACAGAAGCAGCTGCCCCTTGCCTTGCCTTCCCCAGGACACTGAGTGAAGCCCTGTGGCTCTGCCACACACTGCCCACATCCAGGGCTGCAGGGCATGGCCTGAGCTCAGCCTGCCTGGGGGTGAGAGGCACTGAAACCACCCAGCAGAGCCAGGATGGAGCCTGGCACAGGGCACACCTGCATGCACAAACCTCCTGCTGCTGCACAGGTGAGGAATGCTCTAGAGATGTGCTGATCCATGTGCTCCCAGGGGATGCTCTTCCCACTGCTGTGTAAATCAGAGCATGTCTGCTTAAACAACTGCAGCCACTCCCAAAAGCCATTTCCCATGTGTCATTTATTCTATTCTTTCTCAGAGGACACCGAGGTTGTAAAGCTCTATGGAGAGTTCTGAGAGTAAAGGTAATAAACCCCATCAGGATCCCAATGAGTTTTAAGAAAAAAGGCACTCACAGCATCACCTTAAAGGAGGTCTGAGGTGTACAAAAGGTAAGCTGTTGAGAAAGATAAGGATTTGACAGGAAGGTCTCACAGATATGTATGTATAACAGAAAGATCTTTGAATGTAGAATCTGAAGAAGGAATAAAAATGACATATTATATTGACATATAAGAATTGCTGAGCCAGTTTTACTGGGTAACTAAGAAGGCAAAGAGCAAGTGAGTTGGAAGGGGCTTTTATGACTCTGAGCAAAGGATAAATCCACCTCAAACAAAAGATGTTTTTACTAAGCAAAAAGATTTTCACAGACAAACGAGAAAATCAATGTTGCAAGTAGAAGAAAGATCTCAGAATTTTCCACTGCAAGAAAACTAAAAACCAACTTCTAGCTTAAACTGTAACATACTAACTTTTAGTGATTGGACAATAGTAACATGAATATTGTAATGTTAGTAGTTAGGATAGGCTACAGGTAATAGTCAAGGTGTTGATTGGTTGTAATGTAAGAAGATACACAGCAGAGAAAGAAATACAATGTTTTGTAACATGAATAGAAGAGAGCTTCAGGGCACACAGCTTGCCTATAACCAGCAGCTAAAGGCCCACACACGACCCACAACTGCTGGAACCTCCTCAATGCAATAAACAGCATTTTAAGAGCAGTCTAAAGTCTCCATCTCTGTCCAGCTCTTACATAAGCCAAGATCTAAAATTTCTCATCCTATATTCTGTACCCAAGGCTGGAGTTTGCTCCTGTTTTCCTAGCAAAATGCTACTTAGAAAGAGCTTTAGATACATGAGAAATAATACTGCCATGATCAAAACACTACTACCTGTTAGGAAATTGTGTTTTCTTTAGAGATAGGAGAAGAAAGCTCTCACAAAATAAACTAAAAAAAAAAACTTTGGGCTGCTATATTTATTCCTATGAAGAAAACTACGTAAATCACTACTGATAGTTTTATAAGCATGAGCTACCAAAGACAGACTCTCAGCATAGTCCTAAATTCTCTGAAGGTAATTAGCCCAATATCACAGTAACACAGTATTAATAAAATTGTGCTATTTATATGAAGAGCAATGAATGTGCCACAGCTTTCCTACTCTGATGTAAATACTGTGTTTTAGTCTTTCAGCACAAGAAACCTCTTCTCCTGAATTCTGATGCAAGAGAGGATTACACGTGCTGTAATATTTCCAGCCACGAGAATTCTTCACAGACATTTTTTAGACACAACCTTTCCTTGGAAAATTATTTTCCCAAAGTCTTTTGTGTAATCTTTGGAAGTTTAAGAGGCAATGAAAATGTGCCATGGCTAGCATACAGAGTCTTACAGTTTGAAATTCTGAGTTATTAAACCACTGCTGAGTAATTTTTTCCACCTCCAAATATCATCTATTGTCTCGTCTCCTCCCTTTTTTCCTTGACACCCAGGCTAGCTTCTGCCAGCTATTTGTAGGAAACTTCATCAGTGTTTCCTTAGGTGGGAGAGAATTGTTCCCCAAAATTAAATAAATAAATAAATAAATAAATAAATCTGCATGCTATCCAATAACTTTTGAGGAATTTCCCATAACTCCTGGAACAAGGTTGATTGATTCAATGAGAGTAAAGCTTTCAAGGTTTTAAAAAACATTTTTATTTTAAGCAATGAGCACAAATTAAAGAGTCAACAACAGAAAAGAAATAGCAACTGACCCTTAGGAGATACTATGTAAATTTTTCTCTTGATACCTGGCAGAAATTTGTGTCAAGGATCAATTCAATCCTGTTACTTCTGGCTCTAACAACATTCCAGAACTTCTGCAGCTTCATCTATACCTAGTAACCACAATTTGGATCCCAAGGACAATCACACCAGGGAAAAAAAAAAAAAGAAAAAAAAAAAAAAAAGAAAGAAGAAAAGAGTATATGAGTAATGGAGAGAACACAAGCTTGTCATCTTGAGCTGGAATGGTTTTCTTAGGCAAGACTGGAAGATTAACGTCACTGAAAGTCAGTCTTGCACAAAATTTCTTCAGTTTCAAAATCTCCAGAGCCTCAGTGCCAGAGGCACATACCAAAGTAAGGAATACAGGAAGAGTAAAGAGGAAGGAAAAAGAAAAATATAACAAACTTGCAAGAGCTTCTGAAGAAAAAGAGAAGCATTTCTAAAACAAGACTTTACTACTTTGGGGGAATCTTGATGCCATTTTAATTTATAATGTGATGTTAATACATGCCCTAACTTTGGAGACATTTTCTTAGAAGAGGTTGGAGTAACTGAAAAAAGCTCAGGCTGGCAATAACCCTTCACCACGCTCTGCAATTTAGATAAGAAGTGATGCAGCTGGCTAGACTTCACTCCCAGCAGAGAAAGACCTTTAAGTGGAACATCTGCATGCAGACACCAGCACTGTGCAAACACTTCAGGAGCACAGACGGTCAGACAGCACAAAGAGATTAATTTATCTTTGAAACTAATCTCAGGGAAAATGACATAATAAATTGCACATATTCATCCCACTCATATGCTTGAATAAATTCCCAATCACTAACCAAACACTGGAAGGCAAAAGCTTGCATGTTTTCCCAGTCTGAGGTGCTCTTCTGTTACCAGTGTGAGGAAGGTAATTACATCCTATACCAAGTTCAGTAAGCATCTGAACATGGAAACACAAAGAGCTCTTTTAGGGTTGATCTTGGAAGAAGACAGGTTTTTCTTTATTTTCTGCTCCATCTTCTAAATTTTTAAGGGATGTTGTCTATTTTGACTCTACAAATAAAAACTCTTTTAATATTAAATTTGCACCAGTTAAGCTCGATTTTAAGGCAACTGGCTCACACAAAGCCATTCTGTTCCCTCTGGCAAAGACTAGAGCTCTCTAAGATCCTGATGCAGAGCATGAAAGATTACCATAATTCCACTGAGCACTAGGGACAAATGTAGGCATTGATTTGCCAGGTTAGATATGCAGCAAATGTCTTCTGGTTACTCATTACCTACAGTTGCTCCTTTATCCAGCAGTAAGACAAAGGAAACAGCCTGAACTTTTAACATTACCAAAAAACCACACCAAAATACGTATGGACAAATGCTGAAAGAATTGAGCTTGTTTTTGAAAAACTCCCTTATAGAAGTGTTGTAGAACACCAAGGAGGCAGATTTCTTCTGAAATCATAACTTTAAACCCAAAAATTGTGTTTAAGCAGAGATCTGGTTATGTTCAGAAAACAGATTTTTTCCAGATTTCTTTTCACATAAAAACCATCATGTTTAGTACTGGCATATAAAGGAGGAGAAACTAAGAATCCAGAGTCAAAATTATCCCATTCAAGAACTGAGTAAGAGGCAAACATCTCATGATTTGAGTCTAAATTTGCAACTACTATAGATCTACCAATATTCCCAACAAAGCAAGAGCCACACTACATTTTATGCCTATAGACATGTGAATATTCAGGTACTCTTAACTGTACCAGAACCAAAGAGAGATATTCCTAATGGTCAGGATTAAATTTGCCTGAAGATCTTGTCAACAAGAAGAGCTTCCAAACGTCTTCTGGATTTTTGCTTTGCAAAACAATAAACGTTTTCTTATTTAGATGACAAATAACTAGCAAGAGTTTAGTCATATCATGCAATTCTAGATATGATTGAAAATTAACATCTACAATGAATGCATTCCCTCTGTGCAATTAGACATAATTAAATGCTTGGGAGTTGAAAAACGTTATGAGAAAATGTTGGAAAACAAACAATAATCCAAGAAGTGACTTGCTCAACTTCACCAACATTGAGAGCTTTGTCTTTTCCTGGCAAGAACAATTAACAGAATATCTTCACTGGGACTTTTCTAGGAAGGGGGGAAAGTAGAAGATGGCAATATTCTCAGATTATAGGAAACTATAATAAAGATGTTCAATAATTTCTTGTGACATTTTTTTACTTAAAAAAGGGAACTTTTTCACTAGATTACTTAACTCACTCCAAGTAACCGTGAATAAGTTTTGCTCTTTTGCTAAACAAGCAGTGAGATGTCAATATCAATAAAATTATCAACATCTAGTACACCACACATGTGCCCATAAAATCTGAATTTCACAGTACTCATTTCACAACCATTTGAAAAGGATTCGCCTTTCAGCTCAAGAAAATCCTGAGCACAAGACTCTTATTTAAGTAAGAGTTACTAATAGCCTTACAAGGGTCATCTTCATTAACCAGCTTTGAGCTGCCTCTTTACAAAGAGAACTGATCAAGTCACAGCCTTGTTCCAGAAGCATTGAGTGCCACCCTGAATTTCTAACAGCACCTATACAGGAAGAGGTCAGCATAAGATCAGGCCCTGGCATTCACAGTGAGGATGCTTCCAACTAGATTGTTTCCTCACTGAAGAAAGTAAACCTGAATTTAAGAGTAAGTATGGTTTTAGGCTAAAAAAGGTTTTAGCTTCAAGTAAGGTAACTCCCAGTTTATAGCCAAAATATTGTTCTGAATATGTATATATGACTGAAACCCTAGTTTAAAGATAACACAAACACAGAACAATGTATTTTCTGCATAAGCTCTAAAGGAGCAGGAGGGGAAGCATTTTTCTACTAGCATGAATCATAATAATTATGTGTGATTCTTACCTGTTTCTTCTATGAAAAGGTGGCAAAAGTGTTTATCAAGCTCCCTCCCAGCTAGCATCAAAAGCATGAGGTGCCTAGGTCCAGAGTCTCCCACATGCACTTAATTCTTGTCTCATCCTCTTCTACTGGAAATCTTTGACCATTACAGAGTCCGGACACCTCTATAACTATAAAATATAAAAGAAATACCTGGGCCCCCCAACAGTGTCCTCTTCAAACAGATAGCAGAGAGATGCTCACAGCTATGTCACTCCTATGCAGATAAACGTTGGTTAAACATGAAACTGTCATACAGCACAACAAGACAAAAATTTGCATTTTAAACACTTTTGCTTTGAAATAAGATCTTAAAGAGTTTTAAAGTATAGCATGTTCTGCACAAGATAAAATAACCCCTAGGATTCACAATCAGAGTGGTATCACACTATGTACAATCAGCATGGGCTGACACAGCCACTGGGAACACAGGGCTGGCCTCCCCAGCAGGGCACCGAGCCAAATGTCTGATGTGGTCAGCAGGAGCTCCAAGTACTCATCAAGTTTGGTTCCAACATCATTTTTTGGCTCTCTATCACAGTAGGATTGATAAGAGCATTAAAGATTTTACCGGGCAGTTATAAAATTTCAATTCACATAATGACTGAGATCAAAAGAGACTTCTGGAGGTACCTTGTCCAACTCCCTGTTCAGGCAGTCACCTAAGAGCAGGCTGCTCAGGACCACCAACAGCTGACTCTTGGATATCTCCAAAAAAATGGATATTCCATAGTCTCTTTGGGCAATCTGTTCCAGTGCTCACTCACTCTCACAGTAAAAAAGTGTTTCTTAATGGTCAGATGTCTGTACTGACAAAATCCATCAACATTATTATTTTTCCTAATAAAAATATTTTCTCAAGAAAGACACTGGGAATTTTGATGAAAAACACAAAAAAAAAATCTGAAGTTCTTCTAGCAAACCTGGGAAACTAAGCCTGTTGGTGCATGCCACTGCCATGTGGCACAAAGAAATGGTAGAATAAAAATCAGAAGTTCAGAAGACTAGCATTTATGTGGCAGACAATTACATCATTCTAAGTGCTTCATCTGAATATGCAGAAGAAATGTTTTGAACAGTGTTCAAATCCCAAGCTAACCACTCTGGAAGACAGCCCATGCTAACATGTCTTAATTTAACATGCTGCACGTCTACCAACTGTTAAAAGTACATTTGTGTTGGCCAGACTAAAGGAAGAATTTATTCACAACATTCCATCCTGCATAACATTGTGAAGCCAATCCAATTCTAACACACTCATATTACGATATAAATCTGAATGCACTGGTTCTTAAGTATTTTGCTTCTGTTTTTATCATAAACTGATAATACAATATTTAAATTATAGGCTTTATCTCTGACCACAAGAAGTATTAGAAATTGCTGTAGCCAGAAGTACTTGCAGATTTCACAGGTTTTAGCCTGAACATTGAAAATGTGGAACGTCTTTCAGCACCAGTTAAATCCTTGTTTAAAGGCAGCTCTTGCAATTCCTTTACACTAACTCAACTCCCTGTAAAAATTTTAATTAAAAAAAGTAAAAAAGGCTTTCAAAAGTTTAAGTTTGAAGATATATCCACAGCAGCAGCATGTACCATTTTAATTGTGTATCATATTGGTTTCATGTATTTAACACATTTAAAAAGACATTAAAACATTAAGAAATAATAGTCCTTGTAAATTACTACTACACGATAAGCCTTTCTACAATTTAATGGAAAGTAAGACAATTTTTATCTGAAACAAAATGCCTGGTTTGAATGACTTGTATTTAAACAGTCTGAACAAAATTAGAGGCAGCCAATTCTATTTGTTTTCTATTATTTTTCAGAGGAAATGTAAGGTGATTGAGTATGCTCAAGTCCCAAAATACTAAGAGTTCGTCTACAGATGGCATCTCCAATAAGGTGTTTTCCACAGATGAAAGTCTAATTTGTTCAGTTTACAGAGAAGGCAGAACTTGTGACATTTCCTCATTTCCTTCCATACTGATATATATCTAAGCACAGAAGACTTCAAACATTATCAATGAGTGAAAACCCAGCTGTAGGAACACACCTGTGATACAGGAGGCAAACCACGCTGAACCAGGTTCACTTTCTGCAGAGAACTGAAGTCACACCTGCAGCATGGAAAAGAGTCAGCTTTTAGAACCTATTCAGATCACATTTTCCAACCACAGAAAAACAGGTTTCTTTGGGTTTTTTCCTCAATCATTTAGACTAAACAGACATTGTAGTGTTGATCCTCAAAATGTCCCTAACAATTCCATCTGTATTGCAATATTAAAGTACTATCCAGATCAGCTGTCTTTCCTGTCTGGGGCCAATGCTGTGGCATCATCAGATCACATTTAATGAAATCACATTACAAATTTTCTTTGCATCACAGATTACATTCCTCCACCATTTTCCTTTAATTATGTTTCCATTTTTTTTCCTCCAGTAGCAATCAACTTTTCTTCATTTTCAGAGCAGAGCACAAATGACTAAAAAATACTGTTGGAAGCTATGATCAGCTTTTTTAAATCCAAGTTTAGGAACAAAATATTTTCCCTTTTCTTCCTGAGCTATCATCCTGATTATCTAAGTAACAGGAGGTACTTGGTTTTCTGGACCCCAAAATTCTCCTCATAATTAAAAGTTCCCTAACACCTGCAAGAGCAATCAAAAAAATGGAAGCCATTAATAAACATCTGCACAGCAAGCAATGCAGATGCAGCACTGGATAGTGATACTACATTAAATTACAGTTTCATAAAGATTTAGAGAAGCCACAGCATTTCCATGTACTTCATGATTTGTGCAACAGGTCTTTAGAAATGCAAAGCCCTGAAGGATCTCAATTTTTGGACATTCTGACACTACATTTCAAAGGAAGTACACAAAAGAGCAATAACAAAATCACAGAGACACCTCCCATGCCCTCCCAAGCTCAGAGTCATTAAGAAAGATCTGGTACCATAAATCGCTTTATTGAGTACAGCATAAAAAACTCACCTCAAAAGAATGTACTAATCATGACCTTTCCAAATCTCAAAGTGTCATCAATATAGTCCTATAAAAAAGAAAAAAAGAATATCAAGCTTTGTAAGCAAGGAAAAAAATTATTATAAAAGATAAATCAAGTCCACTTCATAATGCAATACAAGTCCAACTATGCAAAATACGTCTTTCACAGGGGAAGAACAATTATAAAGACTACAAATACAAGATGAGAGGAGATGCAAGAAATTTTACTAAAAAAGTATTTATTACTGTAACCCAAGTTCTAAATTGGTTCTTTCAGCAATGCACAGAATAACTACCCACAGAATTCTATTCCCTGTATCAGCATAAGAAACCCTCCCCCCAAATTCTAATTTCTGCCAGACGAGAAATAAAATTTATTTTCCCCTTTCATATAAGTATTCCTTGTGCTGTTAAACCCATCACCTGTGCTCAAGACTCCAGAGTGGATCTGAACAGATCATCCCCAAGAGCAAATAGAAACTCTCTCAAATTTGTTCTTTCACCTTGAATAAGAGACTTGGCCCAGAGCCAAGTTTAATTGCCAACAGATTGGGTATTCGCCATTATTTAAAAAAAAAAAAAAAAAAAAAAAAAAAAGAGGCAGCCTGAGTGCTGAGACATCCTGTAAAGACACTAAACACCATCTCCTTCACATGCCCCATGCTAATTTCTAGACAACCTTCTTTCCAGCTTCCAATCTTAAAAAAAGGTGCCCTCTTAAAGGTACAAAAAATTACTTCTATGCAGTGTGAATTTTAAAAAACACCTTATTTTATTTGTAACCAGAAAATGCTATTGTCTTCCCAAGTGGAACTGGAGAGACAATTAAGGGCAGCATCAATAGTCAGAACTCTAATTTTGCAAATCAACTCTCACCCCTTTTGAAAAAAAACTACAAAAATTATGCATTTGAGGTTGACAAGTGCTGTCCCAGAAAGGAGGGAAAAATTATCATGTCCCATCATACAGTCAGATATTTCACTGTTATTAAAGGTGAAACTAGATTTAAAAGTACCTCAATACCATGCATCAACTTTAGGATTTGCTGACATCCCCATTAAGCAGTATATTTGCATATCTACTACTCCTTTCCTTTGACAAAAAGGGCAGACTTTCATCACATTTACTGTGGTTCCAGGCTAATGCTGCTCTTCAGACATTGCTGTGGTTCACACCCTGTTCAAATCTCAGTCAGAATCAAAGTCCCCTTCTGGAAGACGCTGTGCCAATTAAATTCTTGTCCCCATCGCATCAATAATCCACTCCAACTAGAGCAGCAACCTAACAAACACCATGTACTTGTACTAGGAGTTGGATGTATTAGTACTGAAATAAGAGTCCAAGTCACAGGAGAACCATGGCAGAGATGTAATTGAAATCAAGTAAGTCCTTTATATACTGAAGATTTTCATACAATTAAAGAAACTAAGCAGAAGCATAAAAGTACATCTAATAAGGTCAAGCACAAAAACTGTACTAAGATACAAAAGCTCCAAAGAATAAGGAGGATAGGAAGCAAAACCAAGAAAAATGACAAGTACTAGACATCCTCACCACTTCATCTTGACTCTCTAAGCTTCAGTTACAATAAATTGCAGATGTTATTTAACAGCGAATTGCCTCTGTTTCAGGACAGGATGCTAGAACAGCAATGTAGTTTGGTTTTACTTTTTAAAAGTCAGCTCTACTTTAAAAAAAAAAAATCTATACAAGGAAATCTCTGCCCATCTCTAACTATTCTACCTATAAGAAAAATCAAGTGTTAAGAATCACTACAGTATGCTCAAAAACAGGTGGAAGCAAAACTAAAGTCTTTCCCAGACATTTTGGCATACAGATGAGGTTTCTTTCCCAGCATCAAATACTGTCAGGATCAGCACTGGTACTGCTTGTACTGAACTTCTGCAGCCTCCTCACTCCATCTGCAGAATCTCCTCATTTTCTTCTCCCAAGAAATGCTTTCTGTGTATTTCAGTCCACTCATGTAAACAGCATGTTGAGTCACTACTCCTTCAGCATCCTCAATAAAATTTTCCATCCTATTGGCAGAAAACAAAGGAAAAATGAAAACCATATTCCATGGTTATATATGTTGAGGAAGGTGAATTTAGCCTCACTTCTGATTGTGTTCTACAAGCAAAGTTGCCTAAATCAGACTACTAAAAAACATCAGAGAACTCGTAAGGCTCCTCTAGGACTACCACAGTACTTCAGCAGCAGATCACCAGTAGCTGAGAATACCTGTACAAAAAATCCTTGACCTTACAAAAGCTTTCACACACACGAATTCTCATAACCTCCCTTTCACATGTGGATAAGCAGGAAAAACATGCACTTTAGAACCACTGCCTGGGCAGCTCACACGAAACTCAGTACACTGCTGCCGTCCCTTGGTAACTCCTCAACAGGGCAGAGGACCAAGCAAGCGGTGCAAACCCAGGGCAGGCATTCAGACAAAGACCCATCTACACCTGAAGGCACCCCCAGAAATCCAAAGCAGAGGCACAGCAGGCTGCCCAGGTGCCAGCACTGGCAGCAGGCAGCGTACGAGCAGGCTGCACAAGCGTGCCTGGGGATGTGCTAAGCCACTTAGCAGAGCAGCAATCTCGGCATGGACACCCGGGCATGTGCAGCCCCATGTGCTCGCTGCCTGCCTACTACACATGGCTGCTGGCTCCCGGCAGCACGGACAGAGCTGCTCACAGGGGCACTGCAAACATCTCCACTCGCCTTACACAACTCCAACCATCCCACCTCCTGCATTCTGGCCTTCTCTGCCATGCTATTTCACTAAAGCAGCCTGGGGCCGCAAGAAACCCCAGTGACAGATAGCAAAACTATCACCCTCTGAAGTGTGGTTTGGACTGCTACCTTCTCTTTTCCCATGTCCTTTAAACATACTTCACAGAAAAAAGTCATCCTCTCACAAAAAAAGCTCTGTCAGAAGTCAGAGTTCTACAAGCAAAGGCAATGTAGCTTTGGTTCTACTTTTAAAAAGTCAGTTCTACTTTAAAGAAGCCTTTACTAACCAACAACAACCAACAATGTTCCAGTCTGACCCCACAGCAGGGGTTAAGGGAGCAGTTAAAGCAGGAAAGCAGACACTTTTTACACAGGACACAATACAGCAGCAGCATTACTTTCAAGACCAACACTTTCTGCATCCGACTTCCTCCATAACCAAAAGAACAAGTAAAAACCCTTCTTAGTAATACAACAATATCACAAAGAATAATACAGGTATTAATTGACTCCTTTGCTGTTCAGTGCTTGACAAGCTAAGTTAACATAAGGAATATTTAAGCAGTTTAAAACCTGCACTACAAGGATATAACTGAGTGTGGAAAGTATGAATGCAGTAAGACAATCCAGTTAAAAATCTCAATAATTCACCATCCTTATAGAGGAATTCTAGGCCATGCAATCAAAACTGGAGACAAAAATTCCTTTTCAGAAACACCTGATTACCTAGTAATTAAGATGTGGTAACGTTATGAGTATAATATAGTGTCTACAGGACACTCATGCCAGCTGTTGCATAAGGCCTTGCTAAGAACATGACGTTCCTTTTAGCATAGGCCAACCATAGCAACCCTATGGAAAACACTGCAGCTGATCTAGACTAGTGATAATTTACTTGTTCTACTGGCTACTGGTAATCTTCTTGCTTTTAAACTACAACAAATATACCTCATCCCATGGTAACTAGCTCATTTCCTTATTCTTTGAGGGGTGAAAAAAAGATTTTCTGCAGTAAAGCACATTCTAATACTCTAAAGATGTTAGAGAAATGAGGGCGTGGCAAGAACCCAGGAAAAAGAAAACTGTTTAACAGTCTGTATCTAAGCCAAGCACTTCCTGGTCATAATAAACGTCTGAAGCAGAAGAAGCATCCAGAACTCTACTGCCAATCACTTCCCCACTTCACTCTATTCTCATACTTTGAGACCAAACTCCATCAACATCTCAATTTACTAAAAAAGCTCATTACTGTAAGAGTGTACTGTTTGGGGAGAGGTTCAAGTAAGTTTATCAAGTAAACCGTGTTGTTACATACTTTAATCTTATGACTGGAGGAAGAAAAAGTGGAGAAGGTATTATGCCAAGAATATGCTGCCTCTTTAATGTCCCTCTGTGGAAATCCAAAATGAGTAACAGTAAATGGTAAAAATGAAGATGACTTAGATTTTCACAGACAGAATTTGTTTGCTGAAACAAATATAGAAGTCTATAACAAGTCCCACCAATGGAAAAATAAACAAAAATTCCAGCAAAACCACGCAGCCTTTGAATAAATGAAACCAGAAACACTTGCCAAATCTGAAGATGTGCACAAAAGCCAAAAACCTGATTTCCATGCCTTTGCCTTCTGAACTACATCAAGACAAACCACTTCTTCACAGGATAGACCATACTCCTTCACTGCAGCATTTGACATTTATGACACCCAACTAAAATATCTTACTTCTACCTTGAAATACACACTTGAAATGGTCAAAATCTCACCAAAACATGAAGGGTATTACTTTTTTCCTTCTACTCCAGGCCAAAGGCCATCTCTTTTCTTCTATGTGCTACTAGTGAGGTAAGTAATTTCCACAGTCCAGAATCAGGACTCCAGACCTCAGGACAATGTTGTCATTACAAGACTAACATCTAGCTTTGCATGGAGCTAGGACACTCCAGTCCTCCAGTGAAACTTTCTCACTTTGCAGAAACAATGTAAGTTTCAGAGACAAAGGTAAAACAGAAACATCACAAAAGCACTCAAACACGCACAAGCGTAAGCTAGAAGGAACTTGATGTGACAGTGCAACAATGCGGGCACTCTACCTAACACCAGTCAACTGTGGCTGAAACAATACTGGCAACTTGGAAGGGCTTCTCACCATACTAATCAGGTTTTCACTCTACTTTTGACTTGAGAGACACTCTTACTGCTAGAATCATTGGAGAATTTCCACTTCTTTCCCTTTACTTGTGATAGCTATTCAAACTTGAGTGTCCAAGACAATACATCTCAGAGTCTTGCATTTGGAAAAGAAAGATGTAAGCTTTGGAGAAAGACTCCTTGTCAGAGAATGGACTGACAGGATGAGAGACAATGGTTTGAAACCACAAGAGGGTAGATTTAGATTTGACATACAGATGAAACAGTCTGACTTAAGGATCTCAGAGGTCTTTTCCATACTTAATGATTCTGTTTCTCTGCATTGATCAGACTCAATTCACTGTCTCAGCCAAGTTACTTTCTCACTGGAGTCCACTCGCAAAGCACTGCAGTTTCCCAAGTACCCGAGACCTCATACCGATCTCCTGGGAGGCCTTTCTAAGCTCCTACGGTACACACAGAAATGCCGTCGCTTATCCTACCCTATTATGAAAAGTCAATGTAAAGCATCAGCCTGACTGTTACCATGCTACTCATCTATTTGCATGAAACTACTTACATAAAGCGTTTTGTAATCATGCCTGTAACAGTACGCACCTATTGTGAACAGCAGCACAACCACACCGTCTCAAGGAACAGACTGTCCTTACAACTACCGGCAAGACAAAAATAGGCACCTGTTGCCCATTCTACCTGTAGCTCACGCATCTCGGCGGCGCTGAGATTCTGTTACTCACTGCCACACAATTCCTCCCGCCCGGCCGGTGGGACGCAGCCCGTCCCGCGGGACGCGCGTGCCGGCTTTCCCAGCTCGCCGCCCGGCGCTGCCCCGCCGCACAGACACGGCCGCAGCCCGCGGCCAGCAGGGACGCCAGAGCGGAGCCCCGCCGGGAACCGGGCCCGGTCCGGCCCCGCCGCCACCGCTGCCCACCGCCCGCCGCCTCCGCTGCGGGCCGGGCCAGCGCCGCCCCCTCCGCGGCCGCCCCTCGGAGAGCCCAGCTCCCGTCCCGGCCCCGCCGGGGGCCGGTGTGTCTGCGCCCCCACTCCCGGGCGCTGTCCCGGTCCGCGCTCAGCCCCGCACCCCGCCCCGGGCAGCGACTCACAGCCGGCCGCGCTTCCCCGGCTGCGGTTTCACGGGCGGGGGGGGGGGCGTGTCACGGCCGCCGCTCCGAGGGAGCCCCACGCGCCCCATCCCCGGCGGGCCGGGGGCGGTCAGCGGGACGGACCTCGCGGCACCGATCGTCCCGGTAACGGGAGAGCACCGGCGCGAGCGTTACGTAACCTCGGCCCGGCGGGCGGGGGAAGAGAGAGAGCCCCTGTGCCCCCCGCGGCCGCCGCCGGCCGCCCCCTCCCGCCGCTCCCCAGGGCCCCCCAGCCCCTTCTGACCGCGAGGAGCGCGCCCGGCGGGCCCCCACTCACCGCGCGCGGCGCGTCCCGCCGGCCCGGCGCGTCCAGGCTCGGGCTTCATACGGGCAGAAACGTGACCGGCCGCCGCGCGCCCGCCCCGCCCGCGCTCCCATTGGCCGCGGCCGCGTGACGCCAGCGGGACGCGCGGGCGGGGGCGGGGCGCCCGCCGCTCCTATTGGCCGCGGGCGCCGCCGCTCACTTTACATAAGCCTCACGTGTGGCACCATGTTTCCACCGACCGCCGCGGCCGCCTCCCGCGCCTGCCCCGCCGCCGGCCCGCCCCTCCCCTCCCCCGCGCCGCTGCCGCCGCCGCGCACTCACCGCCGGGCCCCGCGCCGCTTCCCGCCGAAGCCGCGGCAGCTCCGTTCGCCGCCGCCCGCGCCCGCCACCGCTACAGGACCGCGGGGCCGGGAGGATGGATGTGGGGGGGGCAGGGGTCACGTGATGGCCACAGGGAGAGCTGCCCCGCCCCCGTCCGCTCGGAGCCGCGCGTGACGTGTCGTGCGCGCGCGCGGGCCCGGGCCGTTGGCGGCGGGGGCGCGCGCTGGGCCTGGCCGGGCCCCTCAGCGCCGCCCGGGCCGTGCCGAGCCGTGAGGGCGGCGGGAGGGCCCCGCTAAGGCACCGCGCCCGGCACCGCAGAGCCCCGCTCCGGGACAGCGCCCGGCACCCTGCCGGCCTCGGCCGCCTTACATAAGGCAGCAGCAACCGTATCCCGTTTCCTGGTGCTGCCGCCCGCGCTCGGTGCACGCCCTGAAGTTTCGAAACTGCCCCAGAGTATTGTTCGGGAGGCGCCGGGTCACAAAGCAAAGGGCAGCGCACGAGAGTGCAGGGCTTCAGCGTTCTCCCGCACCGGCCGGCACATCAGTCTGAATTACTGTAACAGTGATTAAACTAAGAATTTAAACGTATGTGCTGTTCCAGGGAACAATAATTTCCCCATGCGGTAACATGTTACCATACCATTGCTTTCCATTCCAACTGCTTAAAAAAGTCTTTCATATTTATTATGAAGAATATTTCTCCCTTTTGTTCAAGCAGAACATTCAGAGACCATTGACGTTTCCCATCGTACAGTAAGAAAGAATTTAATGAACTCTTGTGCATCGGTCGCACAGGTTTTCACTCGGTCCCCTGCGCCGTCCATCCCACGCTGGCGAGAGAACCCGAGCTCTGAGTTGCTGCAGTTCGGTGAGTAACCCAAAAACCCATTGCTGAGCACTTCAGCTCTGGTCCCGTCTCCACACCTTCCAAGGCTAATCAGAGCAATCAGTAGCTGAGAAATTAATGTTACTTTATCCACATTCGGAGCTTCCTCTGTCTCCACTGTGGTGCATAGCTTTGCAAAGACGGAGCAAAGGAGCCAATGCCACATCCAGGCTGATAGCAATTTACACTCACTGCATACAGGCAGTTGCTCCATAGGATGAAACAGGACAGAGCCATCAAGGCTTCCACTGTTTATCTGCAAAATGAGGTTAATGCCACTTCCCTCCATCACTGTGGTGTTAAGGATAAGTCCATTAGGTACATAGATATTTATGCTCTGACTGTTACAGAAACAGCCTCTGAGTAAAGGACTGTAGAGTATTTAACTGCTGGAGAGGAGAGGGGGTGGGTGGCGGAAGCATTAGGACCAGATTCTGCAACTGGATTTGTTGCAATGCACAAGTCAGCTTACCAGGATACCATTCTTAGTTTGTGCTCCTCTGAGGAGTCTAATTTTAACAATAATCCTAATTAGTCTTTGTGTAGTTTGGTCAACTCCTCATTGGTAGGCCTTCACATCCAGAATTTCATCGTCTTTTTGTAAGTCCTCTGCTTTAGGCCTAAAGGGATGTAGAATAATATCCTTGGTTTCCATGGGATGTTGTTTTTTGTGCTATGTGCCAAAATTATCTATCCCTGGCTGTATTCTCTTACCACAGACTCAAACTAAGGCACTTTAACCAAAGCAAAACCTCAAGATCCACGTTGTTCCCCACCCCATCAGATTACAAATATGAGAAGGATGGCAAACCATGGCGCTGTGTTAGAGCTAAATGAGTTTCCAGGACACACATTCTCCACTGCAGCAGGGCATGCCAGTCCTGGCAGAAGAGTTACCACTGCCATCACAAATAGCCAGTACCTTTCCCACCCAGGTAACTACCAGAGGTATTGCTTGAGTTCTGCTTATTTTAAAGGGATAATAATCAGTTGTTTCAGTCAAGCTTATGGGAATAATTTTTAAGTTCTATTCATACCACCTTTTAGTAGGTACAGCTTTATATTTAATGTATCAAAACCCAGAGTAAGCTATGTTACTCAATATGTGATTATGCACACTGAAAGAGTTCAGTCCAAATTCTGCAACTTCCAGAAAATTGGCGCAAGACAAACCATGTATGTAGATACAAATTATCTCAGACACCTCCAATTTGAAATAACAAGAGCCTAGCCATGGGGCTTCTAAAGGAGTAAATATTGCTACTGACTCAATGGCTCTTCTACTAAGGAATAAAGCAAAATAAAGTTGTTGCAAAATTTTATGGGTTCTACATGTTTGTTTTTAAGGTCACACTGCCTGGTAAGCAGCTATAACATAAGAGTTTTTATAGCAGCAGGAATAAAATACATATATGCACACACAAATGGTTCTAAAGGACACAAAGATTGTAAGAAAAGCACTTAAATAGTCGTGGTTTTTTCCCAGCTTTGTTTATTTTGTGTGTGTGTATGTTCAGTTGTAACTCTTTGTTCTTGCCATGCTCCAATCATTCCTATATTCAGCGAGCCCTTTCTGTGTATGCCTCACACACCAGGTCCCACAGGGTCAGGAGTTTTCACACTTTTATAAGTTTTGGTCCATTTTCTTATTGGGGCCATTGTCCAATTCCAGCTCCAGGTTCTGCACACCCATCCTCCCAGATTCTCTCCTCAATTCGCTGCTGTTTGCACTTTTTGGACTGAAGCTGCAGCAGTGTCCTTGGTTCTGGGGCTGGAAAAGGATTGTTTTGTGTGACTAAGCTGTGAGGAGAACTTGCTGACACTTTATATGAAGTTCAGAGTTACTAATGCAGTACAGAATCTGGACAATATGAAAGCCAAGCCTTAAGGCATCGGCGGCACTGCCCCAAGGCTGCCCTGCCCAGGCGAGCTGGGGCACAGCTTCGAGCGCTGCCCGGCTCCCTCGTGCGGCCCCGCCAGGAAAATGCTGCTCTGCCTGGGGCTTTTTAATGGGATCCCGCTGCTTCTCACACTTGGATTTTTAGCCACACACGTAAATGCCAAACCTTTTCCCAGCATACATAAAAAGTAGAATTTTTGCTTCACTAAAGAAATTCAATCAGTTCTGATAAGCAGCAGTGTATTGACAGTATCTACATTTTTAAAGGGGGAAAAAAAAAATCAAGTCTTTCAATATGGAAAAATCATAATTTGAAACCACTTGAAAAACTACCTGAGGACTGCTTACTTGGATTTGCTGAGGAAATAAGTCTCCTTTTTTTGAATAACTGTGCTTCCCTATCCACTTGTAGAAGTTGCCTGTTCCAAGATACTCCACAGCATTGATGGAACTGTATATTATTATTAAAAAAAAAAAAAAAAAAAAAAAAAATCAATGCTTTACAGCTGGAGCCCACGTCTAATTCTTCATTTCCTAGGTCTAATTACTCACCGTTTACAGTGACGCTGACAGTCATTGATTCTTGCAAAGATCCGGAAAGGCTTTTTTTGCTAATGAGCAAAAGTCGTCACTCTTACTCTCTGTACAGACAAAGGAGGAGGAAAGGAAAAAACCCACTTTCCTCATTACCAGTAAGTATATAGACAGGTTTTCTAAAAGCATTGGAGAGTGTAGGAACAAACTGTAACAAATAGACAGCAATATCATACAGTTTTGAAAATACTTTGATTAAAGTGTAAAGGAATGTAAAAAACACGATAAAGAACTTCAACTCAAGCAGCAATTTTCTGAAATGTGCTGCAGTTCAAAAGTCCTTTCCACAAGTGTCTGCTTGTCATCAGACAGAAAATCCTTTGCTAACAACTTCTGGGGAATGTAGTTTTTCATTTTGTCCCTATTCTTACTGTTTTCTAACTATTCTTATTAAATTCAGTTTCTGTTGTCAAATGCAGTGTAATTTTATATTCCAAATATCTTGAAAAGTGACACATGAAGGAGCCCTGAATTGTTAATTTAGAAGGATACAAATGGAAGGGTTGTATCTTCCCATTGTATCTCCAAGTGGTTATCCCCAAGCCCATGAGCATGATTCTAGAAGCAAACAACTCAGAGCACTCCAGTTCTGAGATCCTGCTGTTTAGTGTGTGTTAGCAACTCATTTTCTGCAGTCAGCCTCACAGAAGACTGAATGAAGAGAACTTGAAATTGAGTTCACAGTGCTGAAAAGGAGTTTAAAGCTTCCTGCATAACTCAGAGAGTGATAGTTTGTGATTTCATGGTCACCTAAGGTGATCAAAGACCTTACACATCCACCAAAAGGAACAGTCCTACCACCTCCTCTGAGTTAAAAATCAGTGGTTATGCAACTGTACTGTTAGTCAGGTTAGGAAATCAATTTGACTGAAAATATCCCGTGAAAGAAGTTTTTGGTTGGATTACATCACAGCTGTGGGAGCACAAAAGCCAAACCAAAACATGATCAAAGAACATATTTTGAGCTGGAGCGAGGATCCAAGACCAAGAGGAACATCAAATTACAGAGTTAGGCACTTAAAATGAAATTTGCATGTCTTTAGATTAGCATAAGAGAGCTAATAAGAGATGCCAAGCAGGAAAGTGCATCCTTGCTCTTGCCTTGTGTGTTGGACTTATACATCCTCCTCTGCCCTGAAAGAAAGTGATTACGTCAGGCTGGGCTTCATCATTCAAAACCATCCAGACATTTCTGCCAAAGACAGCTTGCACAGTGTTTCTGAGCTGATCTAACATTTCACTTTCATCAAGGGGTTGGCACCATTGCAATCGAGTACTCATGGCTGTGTGGTGTTAACTGTTCTTTTTCCCATTCTGCTGCTTTCCTGGCCCCTCAGTGACCCAGTTCACTGAGTTTTTTTCCTGCCTGTAGGCTGCTGAGTCTGATTAGTTGCTGAGAAGGTACGTTCCCACATCCAGTTGTGGCATGGACAGGGCGTTGGAAAGCTCTTTTAAAGGCAATGAGACAGCAGAAAGCATTTCCACAGCTTTTGATACCCGAGGCGCACTGCTTTCTGGATTAAATGTGCCCATATATAGCAGGTGCTCTTGAGACACCCAAATTCCTCAGCAGACACCTGAGCATCCAGGACTATGGCATGGTGTGTATTCCAACCCTTGCCTCCCTGCTGGTTACTAATGCACACTCTTTGTGTTAATTTAAACTCTGCATTTGCTGACCAGAGCCAGCTTATTGCCCTCCATTGCATTTATGATCTGCTTTTGGGCTCACTGCTGCAGAGTGAAATATTACCAATCTTTTATAGAGTGAAAGACATACCTTTTAAAAACAGAGTAAGGGTAGAGAGACAACATCTGGGTACTGGCTTCCCCACCAGTGAGCATTTATGCAATTTTCATTAAATAATCATTACATAAAATGTTGGATTAGGTCTTGGCATGGGATTGGAGCTGGACTCATTCACAGGTAAACTGACAATCACCCTGCAAGGGAGTCATGCTGCTGCTCTCAGCTACTGGGAATCAAGGCACCTTTCTTCCTGACTGGTTTCTTTTAATTTTTAACAAATATGATAGCATTAACAGAAGCATTTGTAGGAAACTGGATGCTAAGTGGCAAAGGAGCTAGAATCTGTTCCAGCACACCAACTGCCCTCCCTGTCACAGTCACAGGCCTAACTCCAGCCAGACACTCAGCCATTCCTTCCACTACAGTGCTAATTATAGACCGGTGATTTGCACTTGGTGAGGAAGGAAGAGCCAAATTTTAAATGGGAAAGAGTGTCTTTCTGTATAATACTGGAGAGTGTCTCTTAATTAAAAACACTTCATTTTCAGATTGAGTTTCCCATTACTCCTCTGTGTCAATTAATTTTCCGGCTTCAGTTCACACTTGAGCTGTTTTGAGCTGCTTGTTGCTGCTACTGAAGCCAGCGGAAGCTTGGGCTTGTTTTCAGGAGAGGGTGTTCAGTGACTGGCTGAGTTTGCCTCAGGAAGGAAACCTGATGTACCTGACCACACTACTGAAAACAAAGCAGGGATTTTAATAAGCAGGCATTGCAGAAGTCCCTTGTACTAAGTCAATTCGAGAGATTTTAGGAAAAAAAGTTTTACAGATGGTGTCAATAAGTAGAAGCTTCTGATAAGCAATCAGAAATTCTTTTGGCTTAATTCTAATAAATTAAAAGGAAAAGAGAGAGCTCACTTTGCACACTGTCATTGAAATATAGAAACGGGGGGTGAAGGATTGATACAAAGTGTGTTTGGATAAATCCCTGTGACATAAACAGCTTTGGCAATTTGCTCAAGAGAGTAACTAAACCAAAGACTGCAGAAATCTTTCCCATATTTGTGGATTATCTGGTATTTAATTGGTATGAGCTTAACTACAGTCCTTTACTAAGTGGAGCTCTAGGGAGAAATTCCTCAGCTACCTTGCTTCCTAAGTGTAAAATTTCATGAAAATTATGTGGCTGGAATATCCTTGGGATTTCTTCCTATCTGTCAGGAGCCAATAAATTTAAAATTACCATGTGAATGGGGAGAGGTAAACAAGCAGACAAAATGAAAACAATCACATGAGCCTTTTTTACACAGAAACCCACTAAAATATAGTACTCATTTCCATAATGAGACATATTCTATCCACTTGTTGCATGTCATACTTCATTAGCAGTAGAAGAACTCTGGAATTCAATGCTTCTGTTGTGTAACTTCACAATAAAAAAAAAAATAAACTAATAGTTTAAGCCAGTGAATAGAAAAAAAAACCACAAAACAAAGCAAACCCTTACATTTCTTAAAGGAGAATGGTTAAAGGACATAAAATGAAAGCAGGAATTAGTGATCCTAAGTCATATCAGCTAATTGTTGTTCCTTAGAGGAAAGGCTGTGCTACAGGAAAGCAAAGGAACTATATTTGAGAAAAATGGAGTAGCTAGAGCAAAACAGAAAGATTAAAGAAATCTTACCTTGCCAAAAAAGCTGAGCTCTGAGATATGCCTTCCATAGGCATTTGTAAAAATGCTGTAGAGCTCATGGTTTCTTTGGGTCTGGATAGGGAACTAAGTGAGCATTGGGGTATCTTTCTTTCTAGAGTGTCTAAAAAGCATATCCAGCCACCTTTCATTCCTTTTATTGATATGGCTAATCTACAATTATCATTTTGTTTCCCCAGCCCTGCTCTCCTACTGTGCATTACCAACCAGCTCTTGTTGGTAACAATGCTGGTAGCTTTTGCTGTCTTCATTTAACACTGAAGGAAGCAGTGCTTAGTGCTTAGTTAGGAGACTAGCTCCTCTCATGCAGTGGTAGAATTCTTGGTCTTTTTGAAGTGGACAGTGCAAGGAAAACTTGGGGCAGCCTTAGACTGCATCTGCATTGCAGTGGCAGGACTGTGAAGCATATTCAAGCCATCTTTAAGCAGTAAAGTACTCCCTGGACAGGCACAGAGCTCTCTGGGTGGAAAGCCCACCCAAGGAACCCTGAATCATTGAGCCTTGCTCCATCTGGGGAGCACACAGCAGTGTGGGCAGGCTGGGCTCCACTGCAGCTCTTGCAGCTGCTGCCCCCCTCACTACTCATGCCCTAAAGTTTGCTGAAGTGTTTCCTTATGTGCTCCACTTATGGCACTGCTAGAAAGATCAGAATTTTCCTCTGCAGAAATACTCTACACCTTCACTGTGTTGGTTTCCCTATATTCCATCTGGGATCCCTATCAAGGGGTACCTAACTCACTTTAAGAGGAGGGTTAAAAGCAGCAGGTGTTTTGACTAAACAGCTTGTATTTAAAGACAGGGCTAATCTACTTCAGTTACCTTTTGGCCTAGTCGTAGTGAATGCTGTCCTACTCTTCAAGGCACTTCAGAAGCAAACAAAAAAGGGAATGTTTTTAAAATGACAGATTTTAGATTTCACTGGAACCTAATAACCAATGAATCAGCTGTTCTTGTCATACACTGACTACTGAGAAAAGATTTCCTCAAGTTCTAAAATTAATTAAAGCACATTATGCCCCTGTCTATAAGCTATAACCTCACTACAAACTTGATCATTAGAACTTGGACTCAGATTCCTCAGAAATAAAAGTCACTGCCCAAGACCAGAAACGTGGCACTTCCCACATCATGAGGCCCTTACACCACAACTCAAATCCTGAGATTTTATACTTGTTGAGAAAGGAAGAGCCAGATTTTAAATGGGAAAGAGTGTCTTTCTGTATCATTCTGGAGAGTGTATCTTAATTAAAAACACTTCAATATCAGATTGAGTTTTCCAATCTTGCAATTCACACTGAATTAATGTCAAATGTCAGTTACAGAAGCCAGATCTATTTGGATGAAGCTTTTCCTTCTTTTTTTTTTTTTTTTTTTTTTTTTTTTTTTTTTTTGGTTGGATTACAGTGCAATGAATTGTACAGGGAGATTATTAACAAAAGGTGCTTGAAAATTGCACTGAGCCCATCCAAGCACAGCCACTGCTACTGAAGTGAATGGATTCCATTGTTTCCAATTTGGGATGCCACAGCAATCCTGCAGTATCAGTCCACTACAATCAAAGTGAAACAATAGGAGAAGACCTAGTCTGGTAATTGTAATTAATTAGTAATTATTAGCAATGGTATTGCTGTTCTTAGTATTGATATGTCCATATCTGCTGCTGGAGGTGATTACAGTGTGAGAGCTGGGACACCACCAGAGAAGATGGAATTGTTGTGGAGCTCTTGTTTCAAACGTGCTCCTGCAGCACATCAAGGGGTGTGTGAGAACACTGTGCAGAGCTCACTGAGGAACTCTTTGTTCTCCCTTCAGTTCTACTTTTCTGACTTTGGAGAAACCAGTTATTAAAAAGGAAGGTAGAGAATGTTCTTAAATGAGTCATGTTTGTTCTGTGGCTGTCAGATTGCATCCATAACTGGTTCAGTAGCTCCATTCAGCTGGTGAGGTCATTCCCATGCAGCACATGACACAGGGAGCCTTTGTACAGCTGCAGGCAACATGCTTCACATTGGCTTCTGACTTTGGAGATCAACAGGTATTTCTCCTGTTGATGAAGAGTTTTCTGATGCTTGCAAGAGCACAGGACAGGCCTAAAACACACAGGAAACTCACAGCCTTTCATTTGAAGACCAAGGTGCGTTTATATTTTATACTAGTTTTTAAACAAGACTTGAAACATTCTATTAATGACAAACAAGACAACATGATCAGACAGCCTGAGCAGTGCCAAAGCAGAGAATGTCAATGTGTAGGAAGCAGCCCTGGAAGCATCAGGATAATGCAAAGGTGGCTTTGACAAAGTGTGCAACTTTTGTGGGTAGACACAAATCATCTGATTATTTTTTTCCTTAGAGGAAGTGTGGAATTTAAGAATTAATGTACTTGAGATGTAATAGCTATTGTAGACAAGAAGGAGAACAATATTTTGTTCAGCACCATGAAACAGAGAATAGGTGGGATGAAGCAGAGAGGAAGAATGAGACAATGACAAACCCACAAAGAAAAGTGCAGTTACGTTTGAAAACACTTGAGCAATTCGAAGCCTCCATCAAGAAACTGATTGACAAGAGATGAAAAAGAATTCTGAAAAACTAGAAAAACTATTAAAATTAATGCCAGTTACAGCAGAATGCCTAACCCAAGGGGTGGACAATGCAGTTTAGTCCCATACAGACAAAATTTGACCAAATTTATTTTGCATTTGAGATTGAGTCTGACCCTCTTAACCTATGTTGGCAGCATTTGTGAAATAAATTCACAAGAGCAGTGAGCAGTGACTGACAGTGCCCCTGCTGTCACAGTGCTGTCACTGACTGCCCCTGTTTGACATTCCCAGGCTGGGCACCACAGGGTGGTCGTGGCTCTGCTCTCTGGGTGCCTCCTGACAGCAGCTGAGTCACTTCAGGGAGCTGCAGCAGGCAGGTGGCTCCACTGCTGGACAGCTGAAACCAGAAAACATGGGGCTTTTTGTTCTTTGGGATTTTTCCAAAAGAAAAAGAATTTCCATTTTATTTTAAAATCAACATTTTAATATAAACATTTCTTATTAAATATTTACTTATTTATCTATGGGAAAATAAAGTTTAAAAGACAATCTGCTTTCTATCATTGCAGCTATATAGTGATGTGCCCACCCTTGTCAGTGTATTTTGAAGGGCTGAGGTGGTGCTGCAAATCTCTACAGAAAGCTCCCAGAGGTTGTACTGAGGACTGCAAAGAGAAAACAATCAGGAGTAGAAGCTGCTAGTTTGAGTGGATTGAATTCTGACTCCTCCCTCGTATCTGGGCCAAAGAGGAGCAGAGAGGTTATGTGCTGAAGAGGTCCTTTTTATGCTTAAGTGCCTTTTGCTTCCTCTCTTTTCCAGGCTTACACCATGATGTGTTGTACAAGGCTGAAGAAGTGTTCAGACTGCACTTAGCTGTGCATTAGTGATCTACTCAAAGACCATTTTTAATCAAGTCCAGACACAGGGATACCTTGTGTTACTGGCATCAGAAGACTTAAATATCCTAGATGAGAGCTGATAAATGTACATATAGGCAAAGGGAAGCCCATAATGGGCACAGCACCACTGCTTATAGAGCCAAGCTTGGCTTTCTCATTCCATCCAGTTTCAAATTCTAGGCTCAGCTGCAGAAGAAGATGTGGGCTGGCTCTTTGTCTGTGGTAAAGACAGGCCTTGAGGATATGTGTGCCTATAGCTATCCAAAGATGCCTTTTTTCCTTAACAAAGACTGTTTTTTTCATCTAGCTGCCAACCCTAGGCATCCCAAAATAATAGTATTTTCAACAGGCATTCAAAGAGAACAGAGATGCCTGAGTAGTCAAGAAATACCTCAGATGGTGAGTGCAGTATGGAAATTTTACATTTGGTATAAAAAATCTCTGGGGGGAGAAAAAGTCACTCAAATTGTGAGACTTTTGAGTAAAACAAAAGACTAAAGTGAAACTGTTAGGTGATAGGTCACCTGGCTGTCACCTGGGTGGGGACTGGATGTATCAATAGGATTTGTTATGTGATAGAGGCAGTAGAATTTGGATCTAATTAATTGGTGAGGATATTGTTTTCTATTGATTGAACAATGATAATTTTGTTGGTCCTAAACAACAGAGGTAAGAAAAATAGATTAAAAAACCCAGCAGGTGTAACAGGATTATTAGGATGACTGCCATGGGGGTTGGAGGGTTAAGGTAGTTGTGAGAAATTCTAGCATGGTAGTAAGATATTTCAGGTTTCTTCAATACAGACACCAAAACGTTTATGCCACCATGTACAGCATTTGGCAAACCTTTACTTGGAGCAGAGAATGGAGAACTGCAATGGTCAGAAGAGATGGAACTGGCAAGTGTGCATGGATGGACTGTCAGGGTGCCTAAGGAGGACATGGGCAGCCAAACTGCAGAAAAACAGCAAACAAAGAGTGAGAACTATGCATTGTGCCCAGATCAGAGGCAGAACAACAAAAAGAGGTTTTGAGCCAGCTCAGAAATGAAGCTCAGATCGAGCTTTCTAGAGGACTGAAGCATGCCAAAAGTGTGTGATTATGAAATGATGACTGATAAGCAGGTAAAAGGATGGCAAAACTAATCCAGACAGTTCCTGGTGATAAAATGGTTGAACTTTGTCACTAGAACTTGTAGGTGTCTCCAGAGTGAGACATTAAAAGGAGATTAAAGTATTCTCTGCCAGGGCAATATGTGCATTGTAATGACTGGTTTACATTCCCAGATCCTCAGTCACTATTAACCCCAGTGTTCCTTGGGCATGACAATTTCAGATACTTCCTTTCTGCATCGTATTCAAAACTTAACTGACTCACTGGACAGTCTGATCTGAGAAAAAGGAATTTCTCTTTGTCTACCTGGGTGTTTGACTCGGACTAGTGAGAATTTTTGGTTTTCTCTCTTCTGTACCTTTCTTAGATCATTAGAAAGGAAGTCTAAAACAACCTGGATTGGTGCAGGGCTGTATGGTGCTGGCAATACCCCTGATCTAGGCAGCTTTTTCAGTGCACTGTCTATATGGATTACTACAGATTATGTCACATTAATGAACTGGATGGTATTGGGGAGCCTTTCCAGCTCCTGCTGTAACTGGACTGTGGAGCAGGTGTTTTCTAGGCTGAGCCAGGGAAGGTGTAAATGATGTTGTATTGTACATTTTCTAGCAAAAAGAACAATCTGCCAGTCATCAGGTAAGTACTAGAAGTCAAATTATCAAACCTCCTAACTACATTCTAGAGAGTAAATCTGCATTGTGGCCAACAGGATGTAGAAACACCAGGCTTTACGTGCCTTTATAAAACAGTCAGCCAACAGCTGTTAAATTGTAATTACACTGTTCAGATGATAAGGGAGGAGACAAGGATGTCATTTCTACAGAATCGTTCTAAAAACTGCCTTAAAAGCATAATAACTCAGTGCCAGGAAACTCCCCTAGTAAAATGTGCTGTTATGGTTACCATGGCGTGGCAAGAGCTTTTGATGATAGCTGCCCAACCACAGGCAGTGCTACAAGGTTATGTTCCCCTAGAGCATAACTCCTGTTAGAAACTTCTGGGAAAGCAAAAAAAGCTGCCTTGGCTCTACAGTACTTACCAATGCCTAGCTCTCTTTCATGTGGAACTCAAGCAGTTTACCAACTTTTCTTCTCAGATTGCAGTTTTGACCATCTTTAGTCACAAAACATTTTTAAAAAATTTTAAAACTGTCAGGAACACTTACAAGCACTCTTTCATTCACTTACCTTACAAAGCCAAGTGTACAGGCAGTCACTTCAAGGATTGTTTTGTCTTTGAACTGTTTTGTATTGACTTTCCAAAGCATGTGCATGTCCCAAGAACTCATCACCCCACATAATAATAATAATAATAATAATAATAATAATAATAATAATAATAATAATAATAATAATAATAATAATATAAAATCCTTAGGAAGCATTCTTTCTGTTCCCTGAACTGCCATGAGTGATGTAAATCTATCTGACCAGAAGGAAAGATAGATTTTTCATATCACCTTACTGATTCTTCCATATTCATCTAAATATCTCCATTATTTTAAACATAACTTAATTTTTGCTTGGTTTTATCATTTGCTGGAAAATTCTGTGTAAGATCAAAAGTCATGAATTGGGATTTTTTTCAATAAAACTGAGCTAATTATGCAACCTTGCTGTAAGAGCTCTACTGGAGCATCAGCCCATTGTGCTCCCTTAATGAGACTCACTTTGGCTCTGATCAGTTTCCTGTGTTCTTTAATATCAAGTTCACATGCACCAGTCAACATAATTCACTTTCTCACTTCATCCTTATCATTATCCTTCTCCATTTCACATAGAGCATAATGTGCAAGGTATGAAATCAGTGATTGCTTTGTCTCCTTTTAGACTCAAAAGTGTCCCCAGTTTTTTGCCAGGTGCACTGGGTTGCCAAGGACAAATCTATAGTTTTGCTAATAAAGACCCTTCATTTAAAAAGGCATCTTGACATTACCTAGGTTTAGGATGTGGAGAGAGGATAATGTGCCTTTTATGTGTTCTGAGATCATTTGCAACAAAATTAGAGAAGTTGTTGAATAATGCCCTAATGCATTGAATGTGTGGAGCTACCTGGGAGTTACTGTGATGCTTATGCAATTTAAAATTTAGGTGTAAAGGCTAGAAAGGGGAGAAAAGCAGCTTCCAACCCTTGTCCCTTCAAAGGGCTTAATTGCTCATTAGGAATAACCATGGCAACAGTTGCCATGCCCCATTAATCCATCACACAAGTGGCAGCACCAGCTGCCTCAAGTTGAGGCAGGAGAGGACCCTGCAGGAAAGCCAGTATTCCCCTCGCTGAAAATCCTTCTTTCTTCATCTAAAACCTGCCCAGCAGACACCAAACTGGGGAACTATCAGTATTTCACAGCATTGAGTTCCCCAAGTTCACTGTGCCCTAATAAAAGGAAAACACACATTAACCATTCAGAAAATCAAGAAACTGGTCAAATGCACTAAATACATTTTCTCATCTGCTCCTAGTCACCATTTGTTAATGTTTGTATATTTTTGTGCAGGGTTCATTACGGCTTATACAACGGAAGTGCTTTTTTTTTTCTTTTCTGTTACGCTGACCATGTAAAAACTCAGTGTGAATTAGAAAATCTTCATTTCTACAAGTCTCTAGTACTTAACACAGAGGGAAAGTGAATGCTGAAGCTGTTTATCTGGCCTTAAACTGTGTGCATTGGGAACAGAATGATACAAACTCAAACTTTTTAAAACAAGATTTATTGGCACAAACATACATGTTACAAATGTCTACGATATTCTTGGAAAATATGTTCACCACTTCAAAAAAATCACTGTTCACAGAAAAGTACAGTAATATCAAACTTTGTAAGTCATCACAATTTCAGCATCAAAATACATGCATTTTATCATTTATAAATGAAATTCCACTGACCTCCAGGTAAAGCACTTTAAGAAATGTCCTGGTCTCCACAACATTATTTTTTCCTCTCCAGATAGTTCCAATAAGGTGCAAATGGATTGTTTTCTGTAGAGGCACAAGTCACAGCTCCTTGCTCAGTACAGCTGAGTCTGTGAGGTGAGAGATGCTGTTTCCAGCACAGACTTTCAGGTCCTTTCTGAGTGTGTTACTACGGAGCTTAACACCACTGTGTGGCCTTTAAAAGAATGCAATTAGAGATTTGGTCTGCAGTTTGGGCTTTTAAAAGGGCAACTGAAAACTTATTTCTGATTATTCCCATTACAGGAAGTAAAGCTTGAAGAATTACAAGGAAAGAGGTAGAAGAAAGGTTTTTATTTTGCACTGCCATTCCATCAGCATTTGAAACAGGCGTGGCATTGCCAAGGATACTTGTGAGGAGTAATCTCAGTAAATCCTCTTCTTTCTTTGGTGCCAGTCTAGTAACTTAGTAGCCACTCAAGATTTTGTCACTGACCTCAGACCATACAGAGCAAGACTCCAGCAGATGTCCCGAATCTGATCCTATTATGCCTATTCCAGTTTCAGTGTCAGAGAAGCAGGATTCACACACACACAGGGGAAAGAATTCACTGATGTCCTCAGCATGAGCACATCTTAGTCCAATGGCAACAAGAAAAAGAAAATTTCTTGATGTCAGTGGAAGTTCTTTAAACAAAGGGGGGTGCACTTAGTTCCATTAGATCTGAATTTTATTCTAATCAGATCAGTGCACAACAGAACAAAAAGGCAAAGCCATAAAGCACATGCACTTACAAAGGTGTTTCCTGCACTTTTATCAGCCTTGGTAGGGCATTGAACATACTCAATGACAGAATTTGTTGTGGAGCCATGGGCCTTGGAGGTTTTTAAGCCTCATCAAGACAAAACCCATGCAACCTGCTCCAACCTCAAAGGCAGACCTGCTTGAGCAGGACATGGCACCAGGCAACCCCAGCGGTCCTTTTCTCCCTAATTCTTTTATCATTCAAAGGAAAGGTTTTTCCTCTTCTGAATTAGAGCATGGCACAGATCCCATGCCAGGCCTGCACCTAGCAAGGACAAATGAGGGTTTTTTTGTTGTATTAAACAGAAAGGAGAAATTTCCCTGTATGCTTAGGCACATGTTGAAGTCACTTCCAGACCAGGGCATGCCTTGCTCCTCCCTCCAGGCTGGCGAGGGTGAGATGCTACAGAGCTGAATTGATTACACAAACACCTCCAGAGGCTGCTCTTCTGTGCTAAGACCCAAGCATAAGTCATTAAGGAAAATACTAATTAGCTGGCTGTGAACTCATTTCCTGCAATGAGCATAACAAGTTTATAATAAGAGTTCATATATTGCCACTTAGAGGACTTTTTATGCTGCAAAACAAACTAAAGGTTGCTCACAGTAGATAGTGGCTGTTTAGTCTCTTTCACACTTGGAAGGAGAACTTCTCACCCAAATGGCAAATGCCTGTCTACATTTATAAGCACTTCCTTTTGAAAGGGTAAAGAAAAAAGAATAGGAGTTGTCAAATAAAACTTAAACCTCTAGACAGTTGGTGCTTCCCCCTCAGAATGTATTTTTGCAACAGACAAAGCATGTTTTTAAGCCCCACTCTTGAGTAGGAGGTGCTAATTTCTAATCTTTCAGTGATGCTGATAAACCTAATGTGAGCAATATTTTACCATGTTTGTGGTTTGGGGAGGGAGGATGTTTCATTTACTAAAATAATTACGTTTTTCATGACAATTAGTGGGCTATCTGTAACATTTTATTGTGCAGACCTGTGAGTGTGTCATAGCAATATTGGCATTTTGCTGTCTGGGGAAAAAAATAGGTGGAACATAGATTGAAGTTAGCATTTCTAATGAGAAAAAACAATATTCTTTCATCTATAGGTAAGCTTTGGAAATGAACTATTTGACTACTTTTATAGCTGCCAATTGCTTAAACAACACGTAAGTAAGTAATAAAGTTTATACCCATGGTCTTTACCATACATTTCTACTTTTAATCAGAATATTTCTTCCCTTTGGGTTTCATGAAAGGCTGAACTTGCATTATTTAGTAACTTGCTAGTGGCATGGTTGTCATACTGATCACTGAATTTTTGGTTCCTGCCAAGACTACTTTCATTAATAAAGAAATTTTAGCAAACTTTCAGATCAATACTATAAATATTAATAGCTAAACTTCTGAAAAAAATTATTCATTGTAGATCTATGAATTTGTAGATCCATTACATGCACTATCTCAATCCTTCATCTTACAAAGAAATAATTGCAGCTGCCATTATTTAGCTTTACTTTAAACAAACCTGCAACGTATCAGGGGGAGAAACCGATTTAATGCTTTTAAATTTCTCCTCACAAAAAGCTCAGGCCACCACCATGTGTTCACATATATTTGACAGGAATGTAATGGATTCAACAAAGGGATTTTTTAATCCTCACCTTAGACCTTTTATAGGTGGGCAAGGACAGGTACTGGAGTGGATCAAGAGTAATAAAAATCATCATGCTATGCCAAAAAGATTCCCTCACCAAGCCCAAACTGCTTCAGGACAAAGTGGACTTTCAGGCTGGATCTTTACTGCCCCCGGCACTCTGAAATTCTGATTTGACTAGCCCAGGTCTTGGGCTAGAACACCCCAAATGGTGCTGTCTACAAAGGATGCTGCACCATCCTGCCTGCATAGATCTCCTGCATTGTCCAGAAAAAAACCCACCATCTGTCATTGTACATTTTAATATTTGAATTTAATAGACAAGCACTGCTTAATTTTAATATAAAAAGGGGGCTCTTAGGTAGAGCCACTTATAAAAAGGAGTTGACTGAATGTTTGCAGTATTTCACTTAGACCATTTCCCAGTCTACAACATTGTGATTACTACAATATCTTTAATTGCTGTTTACTCTCTTTCCAACAAAATTAATGAAACTTCTGCTACAAGAACTGTTAAATAAATTGAACTTCAAGTCCAATGTTACAATGTAAGGTAGTGTAGCAAAAATGCTGTTGCTTAGCTTTCTTTTGTATCACATGATTTTGAGCCAAATGAAGAGCCAAGAGAGAGTGAGGGTTTGAGGAGAGCTGGGCACTGTAGGGAGGAGGTTCTGCTGCAGCCGAGGCCCACCTGAGCTCTGGCTCAGGACAGCACTGACAGTGCTGAAGGCAGGGAGTCAACCCAGAGGGCAGAACAGCCCCAACACTCTGCCTTCCAAATACTCTACACTCCAAAACCACAGCAGCTTTCTAAGAGAACAGAAAGAGACTTGAAGAACAATGGATAAGCCAGACACTGTGAGAAGAGCAGAAGAATGGAGAAGGTTTTCTTCATAACTTTGTTGTTCTCTATGATATTTTCTCTTTGAGAACAAGTACTTTGCCCTTTTAAACTTCTAGTACACGGCTTCTTTGGTTGAATAGAGTGTTATGTGCAAGCCACGAGGCTGTATTCATGTTTGAAAGCCATGCAGGTTCTGGTTTTTGCTGTGGAGAGTTAGCAGATGTGATACACTCATGACAGAATGAGGTTACTGCAGGAGTGACTCATTGTTGAATAATCAAGTGTTTACTCCACCAAAACTGCATGTAACCAGACTGCCACAGTTTTTCTGCTTTATTCTAAGATGTAGCTTTTAAATGTCAGTGCACCAGGAAGAAAGGTAAACTCCTTGGGTGGCTCAGATCTCTTTTTATGCATGGGTTTAAAGGCAGAGAGTCTTACAGCTCTCAATGGAGAAGAAAAACTACTGAGCACATCAATTGAGGCATTAATCAACTGAAGAAGGGAAATTAACTGAAGAGGAAAATAAAGTCCTTTCCTGAAGTATTTCTGAAGTAGACCAGATGGAGAAAGAAAAACTGGTGTGAGGTTCTGGTTTGGTTGCTTCCCAGTCTAGAATCCCTCCTGACAATAATGTTACCATTTGAGAAACTTTCAGCCAATAATTTCTCTACAATTCACTTTTTTCAAACTACTTGCTTCAGCCTTTTAATTTTGCTTTCAAAGAAACTAATTTGAGGGTGCTTTGTGCTTTCTTTGGCTCTTGTCTAGCAACACGGATCTAAATCAGGAGAGGAAGAGCTGGCTGGAAGAACATCTCAGTCTTCTGATGAGATAGAGGGCCAAAGGTTATGATCTGTTACAGGTCTAAAGTTCAGCATGAAAATCCAGATCAAAGAGACTTTGGGGCCTTTCTCTAATACTCACTGTGTACATTGGGAGAGAGCCCAGTGCCTTATATGGCTGCTGGTTCAGCCCTTTTCCCTGTTTAAAGGGCAGGAGAAGCAGGGCTGGGATGGAAATCCTGGATCGTACCCAAGTGCTCCCTTAGGTTATTTCTGAAGGTCTCCCACCAACATGCAATCAAGCTGCTCTCTTAAAAAAAATAATACATCATGCATGTTCCCTCTGTGTGGACAATCTCTCACAGAATAGAGAAAATTCACTCTTAAAAAGCATGAAAGAGCTGAAATCAAGCTTCTAAAAGTTCCTGAAGTTTGAGTCTCCCATGGTTGATGCCCTTCTGACAAGCAGACATCACCATTTTGCAGATATGCTCTAATATCGACGTCAAGAACTTGCTCTTAAGAGCTAAAATCCATTGTATTCAGACAAGAAGTAGTTCAGCTACTCATAAATATTTAAGTTGGGTGAAGCCCTGTCAGAGGAGCAGTGACAGAAACTAGTAGAATTTGATAGACAGAAATTAGTAGAATTCTAAAAGGTCTTGCTACTCAGACAAAAGCACAGCAGATTGAGGCTGTTCTAATTCACTCCTTGCACAGCCAATAATGTCCTGCTCTTCCATTACTGAGTGTTTAAGTCACTTATTGCAGATCACTATATAAAAAGAAAAATATTTTATTTGCCTGAACTGTTCTCAGGGCTAACACCATGCAGGTTCCAACCGAATGAAGAAATCCGACTGACTACATTTCTAAATCACCCCTCGTCTTACAGATCCTAGGTTACATTGAGAATCTTTATCAGATTCTCCCATCCTCCTTCTAATAGTATTGGATTAGGTTTGACTCTGCTGGATTGACTGTGCTGTTATGTAATGCTGTCCAGTGAAAATCAGGTCAAGTACCTTGCTAGAGCTTCCACTCTAGGTTTTCCTGCCAAGTTCTGTGCAAGACTGTTTTTGGGTTTAAAGCCACATCTGTGTTACTACAGCATGATCTGAATTTGAGAGAAAGTGTAATGCCCAACAGGACCTCAGCAGCCTGCTGGTAGTGGGTGCAAGCAACACTTGTTCAAGCTCAGAAGCTGATGTGGGATCATTTACAAGATCACTGAGAAGGGCATGGTACAGGCTCTGACCAGCTGTTAACCCCTTCTGTTGTTGGATGCTGCAGGGAAAAGCAGCCTTGAAACCTTGCCTTTCTCAGCCTTTACAAGGACAAGAAATTGATTATACACCTGCAGGGTGTTTGAGAGCCGAGTGTCTGATGTTTTGCAGAAAGCATGTTTTCAAAGAGGTGTTGCCTTCTTGGACCAATGAGTCTTTTCTATTCTGTTTTTCACGTACTACCCTATATAAAGTGTAGTGTTTAAATAAACACTTTAAATAAAGCTCTTTCTCTCTTTTGCTTCTCCATTGCATGAGGAACTATGTTGCATTATTCTTTCTGCCACTCACCTACAGCCTAAAATGCAACACCCTTCTTTTCAGCTGTGCTGTGTGTGAAGGGCATCTCCTGCTGCACAGCCTCTGGGATGTACAGCTGTGCTCCAGAAAGCAGAGGAGGAGTTTCTTGTAAGGATGGAATGTGCCGACCTCAAACAATGTCCAATTCTGGATAAAGTTATCCAAAGCATTGCTTCCAGCCAGAAGAGGCTACAGTTTGTCCCCAAGGTGGCAGTGGAGTCCTCTGAGGGTTTGCCAAGGGGTCACTAAAAGGAAGCTTTGTGTGATGTTCTACCAGCCCAAGGGAAGGGTCAAGGCAGTGTTAGTGAGGCAGAGCAGGTGCTGAAATTCTCATTGGTGGTGACCCAGCAAGAATGACTTCAGCTTTTCATGGGAAATTTACAGGCAGGCAGTTGTACCTGCATGGACATTTCAGATGTAGAAGCAGTGAGTGGAAAGCAATCAATCCTGGTCCCAGCACAAGTAAGATCTCCAGCTGTGTGTACACATATTGTGCCCTGCACCAGCCTGCACATAGGTGATGCTGCTGTGCAGTCTGTGACCCTGAACAGTCCTGTTTTACATATCCTCCCTGCTGAAGGTGTAACCCTCTGCAAGAGCAGCTGAGCTCCGTGTGCACCAGGGAAAGACACACTTGTTCATGCATCCTGGGCTGAATTAGAAAGGTTACATGACTTATCTCACCAATTACAACCAACCACCACAGCACAAATAGTAGCAAACATTGAGCATTCATGAGCACACTGTGGGCAAACAACTTTGAAAAGTTAAACACATTAATTTGCCATATTTCATTACCACACAGAAGGAAATAGTCTCTTCACAAACATTCTACAACTCACTAGAAGGCAGGTTCCTTAACTCTTCCTTGCAAATTCTCACTTATATTTAGCAGTCATCCCTATTAGTTACATTCCACATAGTGCAGTTTCTATTCTTCACTCTCACCTAAGGTATTGATTATTAACTTGCTTGAACTACATTAGCTGGGAGGATGTGAGCTTTGTATCCTTGTAGCACTTCCACTGCAGTTTCACTTGGAGCTTTGTGTGTTTGCAGCTAGAGGATTCAAACTCTTTAATGTGTATTTGCAGTCCTATCAGCTGAGTATCAGTTCAGCCTCCCAGAGGAGAGGGAACATCTGCATTAAGGCTCAGTATCAGCATTTCACCTTCCTGATTGCACCATCTCCAGCAAAAGCCATCCTCATCTCATGACTGTTCAGTAGAGAAGCTCTGTGAGGACACCAGGCTCAACAGGGGTGTGGGTGGCAGGGTCTCACTCTTAGATAATTCCTCCATATCAGCTATCCAGTTATCTTAGCAGTTTGAAAAGGCTCCTGAAGTTGGATGGCTCATTCCTCTACCAGTGAAAGCTCATTTATACACAGCTGTGTCACCTCATGGAGTCAGCCTTTCATCACTGCTACGATTTTTGTCCAGCCCATGAGGATTTCAGAATTGTTTGTGTTCTCACCCAGCTGAAGGACTGAAGTGATCAGGGCAAACCAGGGAGTATCACATCAGTAACTTTGAATATTCTGCTTCATTAAGACTGGGGCTACTTATGACTTAATGATATGAAGCAGTACATGTGATTATAAAGTGATAAATCTTTAGGGAAAAATGCAACTGGAACCTTTCAATTCATCATCATCATCTGCAAAATTCTACTTCAGCACAATTTATATACAGATTCATAGCAACAAACTGGTCAGGCTCTCCCATTTTTTAAAATCTAAAACCATGTCAAGAGAGACACTCCACAACGGGAATGTTTGCACTACTATTATCACTGTTTCTATTCTCTAATTACATTGCAGACAAAAACCCCCAACCCATCAAATTATTATTTTTTTAATTCCATGAATTCTTTCTCGAAATTCTGAGAAAGTTATCCTAAGAAGAGCCTTTTCTGAATTTCCTGGCTCAAAATTTGATTGATTTATTTTTAGTTTGGTTAAGGATGATTAAACTATTCACTGTTTCAAAAAGAAAGAAACAAGAAATTCACAAGATCATACAGTAACTTCCTCTCAAGCCATAATATATAATTTCTTTTAATTACTAATTACATCAAATGCTAATTTAAATGCTAATTTAAATTAATTGAGTGTAATTGGTCTCTCAGATGAGCACTTTACAAAGATGACACTATAGTTTATGAACTGTCAGCATGCACAAATTAAAATATATATTTTTTTTAAGCCTATTAACACCACTATTTTGAACAGTGTTTCTGTTCCTCCCTCTTCTCCAGGAAAGCTTTGTTAGGCATCCTTCCCTTTCTCAGCCTCTCCCCACTGTTCCCCCCTCCCTTCTTCCTGATTTTTGAACCATCCTGGCAGTGGGGACCATTTCTGCAAACTGCTGCAGAGGCAGTTTCCTCCAACAGAGCTGGGCAGCCACAGACATCACCAACACTGCCCATGGGCTTTAAGTCAGGGCCTAATAATTGGGAATTGGTATTCAAGAGATGTCCCATGAAACCTGACAAATGCTGAGTTTTCAGCAGGAGACTGTACCTGAGTCATTGTGATGCTTGTATTACCACTTCTGCATTTCCCTTGGCTTTTTCAGGGCTGTGCTAACTAATGCTTTTTATCATACCAGCTTTTTTTTTCCTGGCTTTCATATTGAGGCCATCTTGGTTATTCAGAACACCATGAGGTGTTTTCTTATAAGGAAAAAAATTAAATGCATGAAAGATGATAAACCAGTCTTAATTTATTTTCTGCGGACAACGTTTTTAGACTTGGATTCTACATTTAATCTCAAAAAAGTCCATGTTTGGTTGGCTAAATTGAAATATGATATCTTACATGAATACTATAGGTAACTCTCTTCAGTGGGAGTAACAGATACATCTGACAATGGATTTTGCCATCCAACTTGAGGAGCTCAGATTGAGAATTTTGGTCCTTTTATTTTCTGCAACCTTAGATTTGGGTCCAAATCCACCTGACAGTGTCCCTTTAAACAGGAGCTTCCCCACAGCTGCATTCTCTGATTCTGAGATGTTTTAGGATGCTTTTCATATACTACAGTTTCTGAAGGTCAGTGCGTACACATTTTAAGACACAGTGATTAGACAGTGTATGGAACTACTTGGCAGTATTTAGCTGGTACAGTTTCTTGTGGAAACAACAGAATTCCAAAATACACCACACTGAATGCTTATGGGTTATTACAAGCAAAAATCCCAAGACACCGGGAATTAAAAAGCGGAGTTCAACAAAGGAACACTGATATCGTCGGTTGATATGAACAAAGTTGTGCCAAGTCTTCCTTCTTTGCTTTTTCAAGTGGAGAAATAAACTGGGAAATGAAGCAGAGGGAAAGAAAAAACAATTTTAAAGACAAAAACTAGGAGTTACTACAGAGTTACTGTTGTGCTTTATCTTACAGCAGCCCCTGCAAAGCCGTGTATTGTTTCCTCCAGCAACAGGAGCAGGCAGCTTGGGACATCTCAGCACCCATGGCAGCTTGCTGCTGTGAGGAATGGCTCAGTTTGTCTGCACCTACAGCCACCCCTCGTGGAGAGCATGATCTTGCTCCCACTCCAGCCACAGACTGGAAAAGTCATGCAGGCCTTGTCTAACAGGACTTGAATGCTTGATGTCTATAGGGTTTAAACATACACTTGAGAGCTACTGTAAATAAATATAGCATTGATTTAAATACACAAGGTCCTTCCTGAAGCTGCAGCCTTTAGGCACTTATCACAGAAGAATCAAATAGACTGGAAAAATAATTTGAACAACAGGTATACTTGAATCTCACTGAGCTGGTGCTAGATCTCACTGTGGTGAGCCACAGCCTGGGTTCAACAATGTGACACTCAAGTTGTGATTAAAAACATAACCCTAAACTCAACCTAACCCATGTCAAACCTGCACTGTCTTTTTTTGTTGTTGTTTTTTAATTTACCAGGACAAGCATTCAGCATTTTAAACCAGAAGTCAAACAACATTCTTACTTACATATGTTTCATCCTAAACTTCTGTGGAGGAGTTATGAGTTATCTTGACCACTTTCTACTTTCTTGTTAAGACTCACATAATGCTCAATGAGGAATGTATACCCAGCAATTAGTTCAATGGCTGCACATCTTCTTTTGCCTGGTTGCTGCATTAGACTGCAGAGCAAGGGCCAGTCTTCCTCCAGTCAATACAGTTAATTAATATCTAACCATTTCCCACTCTTGCTGTATCAGTGTTACGAAACCCTGGAATTATTCTGGGTCACTCTGGTGCCAGCATTCATAAGACTAATAAACTGTCACATGTATCTCATTCCATTTAGTCATGTTTACAGGTGATCCTGTAAGCCTTCTTTACAGGAGCAACAGAGGAAAATGGAAACATGCTGGATACCAGGCATGTAACTTGAGAGCTGGCATTAACTCACATCCACAATCTGGCCTTCTGGTGAATCTCTTCTGCATTACCACCTGCATTGTGTATCTGAAGAAATCTCCCTTTTAGGAGTTAATGCCATGTTACAGTTATGTCACCTAACAGCTGTTGCTAACACAGGGTTACATAAATGAAATGTTCAGTTCCTGTCATTACAAGGTCCCTGAGTCCCAACCAGCATGACTGCTATTATTCATTCATAGCTAACTTCCCTGCAACAACTGCGTGGAATGAGATGATCTTTTGAGAAAATAAATCAGCGAGACTTTGGGCCATCTTTTAACAACATTTGGGCATTTGAGGTGCAAAAGGATCTTCAGAAACACTGACATCTCAAATTCTAGCTGATATGGCAGAAATCAGGCACCTACACACTTTTAAAAAATTCATCAGATGCCTGTTTGACTGTGTGCCTTCACCCTCTTTTTATAGACATGAGGTATTTCAAGAACTTCTTAGTAGAAAACACCAGGACTGTGTCACTCATCATAATGAAAGGAACATCTCTGAGACTGCATAAAATTTTATTTAAAACATAGAAAGGGAGAGCTCTTAATCCTAGGGAAAGTTATGTAACATGCTAATGTAAAAAACATTAAATGTCAACAAATTCTGCCAATATGTGTCCAGGGAGTTTGCAGTAATTCTCACTATAAAAGCATAACACTGGAAGGGAAGTTTCACAAATTAATCAGTTTAAATATTTCATATCCTTTTTTTTTTGTTGCTTTGGTTTTTAATGTAACAGCCATTCTTAAGTCACAAGCTACTGAGATCATAAATAAAAGAGAAAATGAATTACTCACTTATAATTATAATGAGAATGACTGCGCATACTACACCAAGGATGATCATCATCTATAAAAAGAAAGTTATAAGAAAGAAAAAGAGAAAGTCAGGCTTTCACACAAAAGGCATAAACCCCTCATTTATTTTTGCTTTTACTTTGTGACTCATTCCTCATACTTTTAACTCTTGTAAACTCACAACAGACTTGTTAAGGCCCCAAATTTAGTGTTGGTTTTAAAATCAACAATGGACACAGCCTCTTACCAAAGCTGGCCAGTCCTTGCCTGTCAGCTAAAGATGCTGTGACCAACCTCAACCATTCCCAGAAGTAAAGAAAAACTCAATTTCCAAAGTAAAGCAACTCCAGTGGCTGGGTTCACACGTGGCCATTCATCCCTTTATTCCAGAGTCACCTCGTCCCTTTTCCCAATGTTCCTGAAGTCAGTGAAGGGGCAGCTGGAGATGAAACCCAGCAGCTCTGTGCTGCTCTGTGTGCTGGTGCTGCTGAGACAGGAAGCCCATGCTAGCCACAACAGTAGCCACAACAGTTATAGCCATCAGGTTTTCCTGGAAACAGCTCAGGGCAAAGCAGAAGCTGCTCCCCCAGGCACAGAAGAGCAGAGGCAGATGTGCCCAGCCCACACCTGCACAGAGCTGCCTCAGAGCCCCCACCTGGGCTCTGAAAAGCTGAAAGCTAACAAGCCCTCCAGGGATGCTGCAGGCCAGTTGCCATTATTACCCAGTGGGTAGAAAGACTGAAAAACAACCAACAGGGCATGTCAAATCAAGGCTTTCATTCCTCCTAACATGAGGACAGAGCATTGGCTTGCAGGACATTTTTTTAAAAAATTTCTTCCCTCTCTTTCCAGAGTTTGGCAGTCAGAGGAAGGACAGGGAGATTGTTTGTCAGGGAAAGCAGGAAGGGAGAATGAGGAAAGGAGAATGAGGATGGGTTTGAAGGTCTAGTGTAGTGCAGGTCACTGTTGTGACTGCAGTCACGTGGGGGACCCTAACTCAAAATCTGTGCTTATAGCCCCAAAAGCCCTGCTTCCTGCACTTCTGGGCATATCAATTGGGCAACAGCTAAAAGAGGCCCAGAGGACCTGCTCAGATGAATTTCTAACCTAGATCCTCTTATTTCTGGAGAGCTTGTACATGTAGTTTACCCAGAATATTTTGTCTTGCTTTACATTTCATAGTGCTGTGGGTTGAAGACAACAGGCTGGCAAGGGATACATGTGGGATTCTCCCTTGGGAGCAGCTGGTTTTATTTGGGTGGACACAAGCAGTCAGCAGGAAAGCTGGTATTGGGAAATGGAAATTAACCTGAATTTTTGGCACAGTAGTCATGGTGGTGGTGGTGCACAAGTAGGAAGAAGCAAAGACATGAGCCTTAGAAGAAGAGTAAGAGGAGATGAAGTTTCTGGGTCCAAATTCCAAAAATACTGGAGGACTTCTGAAAAAGGAGAGTGAGGTTCCCCCTGCTCTTGGGAAAGGATTAGATTTTGAAGGCAGCTGGCTGATGAAAGTCCTGCTTTATCCAAACCAGCCCCTCTTCATAAGAGACTGTAATTTCCTCCCTTCTCAAGCAGTTTGTGGAATCCAATTTTGGGGGCTTTTTTAATGGTTTACCATCCTGGAGAAAAACGAAATCAATAATAATCCCCACATGGAAAAAGCTTTTTTTCTCCCACTGCTAGAATTCACTGCACCTGATGAGGTTTTGTGGTTCCCACAGAGAACTGACATGAATTGACATTAAATGCTTTCCCATCCCTATTTGAAGGCACTAGGGAAGTGCCAAGAATTGTATCTACATTTTATATACTGCAGAATATATGTGTTCTGGTAAAGATCAAAGTTGCTTGAGTTCTGGAGTCTCAAGGTCAATGCACCTCTTTCTCACCTTGAGGAGAAGAGATGACTCAGAGGAGCCATCCTGAAGGCAAAGTCCCACTGAATGCAATGAAGCAATTCCCAGCAATGACTTCTATTCCTTACCTTGCAATTTTTCCACCAGTATTTCCTCTTCAGTTTGGCTGCACTGGTCTCAAACTGTGAGGCACCTGCTTGCAATGCATCTGCCCGGTTGTCGAGCTCTGACAGCTTCTGGTCCCTCTCCAGCACCTTGTCCACGTTCATCCTCATGATGTCCACCACCTGTGAAGGCACAGACACACCTGGGACTCCTCCCACGGGCAAGCTGAGGGACACCCACCTGGTCACCCCCTGGAATGTCACACCTCATCCTAAAGCAGCCACGGTGTGTGATGGGATTCCCTGGGCAGTGCCACAAAATCCCACTGTGGGAACACACTCAGTGAGCTACACTGTGTGGATGCCCCTTAAGGCAGAAAGTAAAGAGACAGTATGAAATACCACAGTTCCATTAAAGGTTTTGACTTCTTTTATGTTGCATTTTGGCTATAGGAGAGTGGTGAAAAGGATAATGCAACATAGCTCCTCATGCAATGGAGAAGCAAAAGAGAAAGTTTATTCAAAGAAACACTGCACTTATATAGGGTAGTAGGTGCAAAACAAAACAGAAAAGACTTATTGGTCCAAGAAGGCAACATGTCTTTGAAAACATGCTTTCTGCAAAACATCATGCAGGACACACATGGCTCTATGATCAACAAGAGGTGTTAATCATTGTTATAATTTCTTGCTCTTGAGCAGGCTGAAAAACCCAAGGCTTCAAGGCTGCTTTTTCACTGATTCCCAGCAGAATCCAACAACATTTTTATAGTGATACAAAAACCTGATGAAGATCTCCATACCACACTTTGATTGATATCACTAAGGACAAGCCATTATTTTCCTTGTACATTTAATACCTTCCTTAACTGAAGCAGAGAAATCAGCTAAGTAAAGGCCACTCTAAAGGGAACTGTATGCATTTCCTTATCAAAGAATTTTTCTCATTCTGCAGATCTTTTGGGCAAGATGACTCCTCAGCCGTGATTTGAAGTCCTGCTTGTAAATGGAGAAAGTTCAGCCTGAAGAATGGCAGAAAGCTCATGGCTCCTTATTGCACAGCCAGCACACAACAGGCAAGGGATGTTCATGCATGTTTTATACACTGGGTAAAGTGAAAATCCTCTTCTAGCAAGCCAATAACTGAATGGAAATCCTGTAGAAATTCACCACTAAAGCAAATGTCAGACAGCGTCACAATCTCAGTAAAGTTGTGTCCAATTTTTCTAGCAGTGGGTGAGGCTGATCTCCTGTTAAATTTCACTCTCTATAATAAGGAATTCCATGTTATACATATTTAATAAAACTTAACTATTACCTGTATAAATCCAGAATTATTTAAAGGATACATTACTCAAATACAGTGAGATGAAACTGGTAGTGAAAGAATCTTTAGTAGGACTGGCAGAAGGTCTCAAAAGATTTGTTTCACTTGTCCACCAAACTTAACCCAAAATTAAATATATTTTGGGCAATCCAAATTTTCTTACTTGCTTTTCCAAACCAAAACCTTCCAAGCACTTAACTTCATATAAAACAATAATAACATTTTAAAGTATTGATTTCTTAGCTAGTATTCAGTTGAATTGTATCTACAACGATTTGTAGCGAAAATGCTAAACTATTTGAAAATGCTGAAACAAAATACTCCACTATTTCCTACCCATTCTCTTAGCTTTTTGGAATTTTGGTGGGTTTTTTTGTCGTTTGTTTATTTGTGGGGGGTTGCTTGGTTTTTTTGTTTGCTTGTGGGGTTTTGGGTTGTTTGTTTGGTTTGTTTTTGTTCTGTTTTGTTTGGTTTTGGTTTTGTTTGTTTCCCCAGAACTACTCATTGAATCTAGCCTGGCTGCAGTGAACACTTTTCCAGGTGAGATTTCATTTTTGTCAAATAAATATATGTTTGCCCGGGCCTTAGAAAATGAGCCCTACAACGCCTAGAGGAATCAGGTGGGAAAATCCAATAGAGGAATAGCTAAAATACTCTATGGTCATTGGTGTAGCATTAAAAATATCCGTGATTTCCTGCAGATCCAAAGTTTCCTGCACTGCCCAGGGCTCTGCTGCCACCTGCGGGTGATGTCCCCTACCTGGCAGGGAAAGAAAATACCCGGGGAAGATCAGAGAGAAAGGGCAAAGGAATTTTATTTTATTTTATTTTATTTTATTTTATTTTATTTTATTTTATTTTATTTTATTTTATTTTATTTTATTTTATTTTATTTTATTTTATTTTATTTTATTTTATTTTATTTTATTTTTATATATATTATAATTTATATGTGTTTATATTCATTTCTATTTAATAAGGATCTTTATGGTACTGACACCTTAGGATTTTAGCTTTTATATTTTTCAGATAATGTAGTGTTTCAGTGTGTAACTCTAAAACTCCAGAACCTGTCAGCTCCTGTTCTCCCATTTTATTCAGACAATTCCTCTCTGGGTCTCTGGGCCTCGCAGTGTCAGGGCCAAAAAGTATAAACAAAAGTGATTTGTGGGGAGCAAACTGGGGGTAAATGACTTCATTACCTGAAGCTGCAATTGGAGGATCAACCCCTGATATGTAAAATGGACAAAACTTATATCTGTCTGAAAAACTCATGACCATTGTCCATTCTGGGTGTAGCCTCTGAGGCTTCTGACTGCCCCAGGTGTATCTATTGAAGGCTTTTAATAAAAAGCTCCTTTGTTCTCTAACTCTGTCTAACCAGTGTTCCAGGTAGCCACTCCAAGGAAACAATTCATCAAGGTGGGATGTCTGAAATGCACATGCATGGTAGATCACATATATAAATTTGTAGACCTTGCAAATTAGCATATATAACAAAGATGCCTCAATGAGAGGCTTAAATGAATGGTGTGACATCTCCCTATTCTAAAGTACTCTCCCCAAATCAGCCTAATTTTAATTTGCAGATGCTTTAGATGTGGCAGCTCAAGATAGCACAAAGCTTTCTGGTCCCCTAATGTGAGGCTTTTAAGATGTCTGGTCTTCTGACCTAGCAAAATATCAGCACTATGTAAAGATATTAAGTTTAAAAAATTACAAATGTGCATGTTAAGGGTATTGAGAATACATAAAAGGTATATGGAAAGTAAAAAAATCATCATGGCATCACCACAGTGTTACAATCAGTGTCACCCCAGCGACCTCACAGTGCTGGAAGTGCCAATTTGCCTCCCATGGCTACTCTTATATCGTGATTTCCCTGTTAAAAAGGAGCTGCTGACCACATGCTGTCAACTCCAAACCCGTGAAATATTCTTCATTGAAAGAGTGATTGTGTGCTGGAATCCTCTGCCCAGGGAGGGATGGAGTCACCGTCCCTGGAGGTGTTTAAACAAAGCCTGGATGTAGCTCTCTGTGCCATGGTTTGGCTGATGAGGAGGTGCCAGGTCATAGGCTGGACTAGATGATCTCAAAAGGTCTTTTCCAACCTAATTCATTATCTGATTCTGTGTCAACTGCAGCCTCTCTCAAACAGAAGACAAAACCCCCACAAATCCTGAATTTCACCCACATAATCCTGAAATCCAAGCACTACTCATTGTCTACTCATACTGGACAAGATTATGTGGTCTCCCAAAAAAACCAGATTTTTGTGGGTCTCATGAAAGAAGTCAGAATACAGAGTACTTTAAACACAAGCATCCTCACTGATGCCATCTCTACTGATCTACTTGAAGAGCCCTATGTATCTGATAGACACCACTCATTTTAGGATAATAAAAAGCAATTATTACAATATTTTAGGGACAGTTACTTTTGCTGTCACTCACATAAACAATTACAGGACCACTGTGATATATCATGTTCAGGGCAAGAAGTTTATTTCATTATTCTGACCAAAGACAAAAGCTAAAATGTAACATTCCTTTCCCCACTGGAAGAGAAAACAAAGAGATAAAGAGAGAACCTAGTCTAGACATTTCTACAGGCGTTTCTGCAGCCAGAAGGATGTTGTGGACACATCTGAGCACCAACAATGGGGAGACCAGGAAGTCACTGTTCCAGATTTTCAACAAAGAAAAGCTTCTCAAAAAGATAAAGCTCATTTTGACAGGTGTATTTAATTCATTTAAGAAATGCATTTCAGTTGGATATTTTAAGGTCTTCTCACTATCTCTAAAGCATGCCTGAAGCTTTTGAAAACAGAGGCCTTTATGCATGTAAATAAATATTTTCTAATGTGTATTTTATCAAATTGGTGTTTAAGAATCACACAAGCTCTGTGCACTTCACTATGGAGAGTAAGCAATGAGTTACTTCAGTCTTTGGAGGGGTTTAACAATATTCTTTCCTTAATAGAACACTAATGTGGACACTGCTGAAGGCTCAGGGAAAATTCCACCTCAGATTTCTCCCAGGCTGTTGGCTTTCTCAGCTCCAGCTCGGATCTTTCCCAGGCTGGAGACTTTCTCAGAAATAAACAAAAGAAGGAAGAAGAAATAACATAGACTAACACCTGTTGTTGATCACAGAGCCGTGAGTGTGCTACGTGATGTTTTGCAGAAATCATGTTTTCAAGAAGTGTTGCTTTCTTGGACCAATGAGCCTTTTCTATTCTGTATGGCACAATCTATCCTATATAAGTGCAGTGGCCTTTCAAAAAAACACTTCTTCCTGCCTCAGAAGTCGTGTGTGTGTGTGTGTGTGTGTGTGTGTGTGTGTGTTGCTATATTTGCTGTTCCTAGTCTGACAGCGACACACAAAGGCACACAGCAGGTGTGTAAGGATGCTGCAGCTGATTCTGTCCTCCTTCCACACTCAGGGGCTGCACCCATGAGCAGTGGGGTGCTCACTGTTCCCATTCCCAGAGCAATTGGATGGGCACTGGCATTACAGTCAAGACAAGAATTTAAGGATCCAAGCTGGAACAGGCACATGGTTCTCTGAAAAGGAGTGGGGATTTTTTAAAGATGCTGTTATGACATCATGTGTGGGTGTCTTTCTTTGGGAATAAATTGTGATGATCAATGGAGCTCTTGCTAATGAACACCACCCTCAGGGCTCAATTCTGATGGCTTTAATCTATCCACGAGAAGGTGATGGCCTATCTCTGTGAAACAGTCTGTGAAATCAGCATCTAACCTTTAGGAGTGCAGGAACACACTACAAGAGCTGCTTTCACTATGACATTTCCTCCTAACCAGACTGGGAGGAATTCCTGAATTGGCACCAGTGCCCACATTTAATCTGCAGAACTGTTGCTGGTACAGGGATGTTTATATTCAGGATCTCTCTTGCACTGTCTGCCTCCTTTGATAAATCTCATTTCTCAGACCCACTGCCTTCAGATGAGTAGGAGTTGCACGAGGGAGGAAACTGCCCACAGCAGCACCCTTGTGCTGGAGCCACTTACCTCGTCCACCTGGGCTTGTGTCTGCTGCAGCCTCTTGTTGCTGGACACATTGGTGGCAGGAGGGGGCCCTGCAGCCCCTGCAGCACCGCTGGGACCCTGGGCAGAAGCTGGAACAGACCTGGAGCAAAACCAGAGAACCTATGTCACCAAAACTATCTTTACTTGTTCACTACCCCTTTTCTGGAACTGGCAAAAGGTACCTATCTCTTCAAAGAACTTCTGAAGTTTCAAAGAACCTTCTTCTTCAGAGAACTTTTCCATTGTTTCAATCCATGTCTTCCATTCCTGGATCACAACCCCACCATTCCATTCCATTCCATTCCATTCCATTCCATTCCATTCCATTCCATTCCATTCCATTCCATTCCATTCCATTCCATTCCATTCCATTCCATCCCATCCCATCTTATACCACAATCAGTTTTCACACTATTTCTTGATGGGACTTTATCAAACTCTTCCACCTCCCCTGCTGCTTTTTTAAAGAGCAAACAATTCAGATGACCTACCTTAAACTGATCACAGGCCTGACTAGGAGGGCAGAGCTTATGTCCCACTAAGGAAACACACTCTACTCTGGGGACCTTGTGTTCATGCAGTAAGAGATGGGCTGTGACCCTGTCTTCCCTCTCAGTGCACTGAGTAAAGCACTGCCCTGCTCCTCTCTTTGGACTTCACCAAGCAAAGATAAAGAGGAGACAAATGGAAACAGGAGGAGATTACATCCCTCACAAACAGAAGGGGAGGAGAAAGAAAGGGAGGAGGAAGTGGGGGTGAGAATTGCACACATATGGGGTCAGTCATCCCTGGCATCCAGCAATGCTGACCCTCCCCAGCCCTGGGCACCAAATGCCCCACCAGAGCAGCTTCAGCACATCCACAACCCCTGGATGAGTATCTGCAGCACTGCTGTGAACAGAGCCCTGATCTTCTGCACAGCAGCTCTTAAGCTCCAACACTGGCTTTCTCCAGTTTGCCCTATAACAAAGGACAAAACAAAGTGTCTGAAAAAAATCCAACAACAGATCTGGTCTGTCTCAGAGTGTCAGCTTGTGCAGACAAATCACCCTCGAGCCTGAGCAGGGTCCCTGAACCTCAGCCAGCCATCCTTCACACCCACTCTCTAACCTGGGAAACCTCTCTTCTTTCAAGGGACCCCTCTCACCCCTTCCCGCAGGCAAATACAACCCTTCCTGAGGAAATCCCTGAGCATGTGAACTGAAAAATATCACAAATCCCACTCATGCATTACCAATGCCTTCCCACAGTGACAGACTGAGAGAACACAGTGTTTCTCTGTGAATCATTCCCTTCTACATCCTGGGGTCTGATTAATGCTGCTGGAATTACGGCCTCATTAATACACTGTCAAAACAGTGCCTGGGGGCACTAAAGTTAGCTCCCCAAAGGTACCTTCAGCTGCAAAATTCAGTTTGACAGTTGTCTTGGGTTGCAATACAAGCTGTGGCCAGAAATGTGAATTCTGTCCCCATCTGTTGGAGCTGGGTGGGGCAGTGACCCTCATCTCCTGGCACATATTATCTGCTAATGGGCCATCTTCATCCCAGTGGGAGATGCTCCAGCCAGGGGAGCAGCCAAGCCTTTCCTACCCAGATAAAAACTGAGATTTTGGACAGCAAGTTACAGCCCTTCCACTGGATTCCAGAGGAAAGCCAGACCTTTCCACATCATCCCTGCACCTTCAGAGGAAAACTGCACCTTCTCCAGGAGCACTGCTCCAGCTGAACCACATCTGCCCCTGCAGGAGGATGCAGCCACCATTGAATGGGACTGTGCCAACACCCTGACTGACTGACAGGTGTCAGCTTGGATTCTGACTCTGGCAGGGCTGGGATTGTTCTTTGTAATACTGTATTTCTATTTTAATTTTCCTAGTAAAGAACTATTATTCCTAATTCCCATATCTTTGCTTGAGAGCCTCTTAATTTCAAAATTATAATAATTTGGAGGGAGGGGGTTTACATTCTCCATTTCAAAGAGAAGCTCCTGCCTTTCTTAGCAGACACCTGTCCTTCAAACCAGGACAACAGTGTTGCCTGAGGGCTGAGATCCCTGTGGATAGCACTGACCCTCAGAATCTCCCAGAGGTGGAGCAGCTGTTTGCAGACCTGCTGTAGCTTACACTTCACTTTTTAACTGGGGCTAAGAATGTCATTAGCAAGCTTGAGCTGAAAGAGAAGGAATTGAGCCATGCTTGCTCATCCTTTGAGGACCTCATGGCCACTACTAAAAACATAAAAAACAGATGCTGCTGCCACCTGCAAGGGAATCACTCCATCCACTGCCATGGGCCAGCATCCCAACAGGATTTATTTTGAGTTGTCACAAAGGATCAAAGTCTGCTTATAAAGTACATCACATGTAATACAAAATGAGATCTCCCTGGAGCATTAACAGCCTCAAAGGGCGATCCTGGTACAACAACAGAGCTAAAATGGAAATAGTAGAACTTCTGTGCATTTAAGGAAGTAAATAGGCATTTTCCCAAACAACACAAGCAGTTTTTTTCCTGTGGAAACACTGTGTCACTACTGGAAACATCAAGGGAGCTCCTCTCTCGAGTTATGCACTGTTAGAATCTCAGAGACTACAGAAGAGGAGTATGTGAGAAGAGGTTTCCCTGCCACATGTTTTGCTGTAAGCAGAGCTTACAAATTCAGTGATGTTCTTGGTCAGAGCTACGAGAGAACTCCAAAGTTTGGAGCTCTGCCACGTACCTTTTCTGCCTAGTAATTCTCATATTTTTGCACCTCTCAAGCAGTCCTTAAAATGACTTGACATACAGTAGGCACTCTCAAGACTGCTTTATCCCAGCATTCTTGCTGCCATCTAATTTGGTTTCAACTGCATTTTCTGGGGCTTTTCTGCTCCCTGCACAAGGGAGGAAATGATGGGAAGAATGGGTGTTTTTACAGTTGATCATCAGGGCAGGAGTTACTGCAACCACCAGAGAGATGACAATCTTTATGCTGAGGCACAGCAAGCTCACAACATACCCATCTTAATTAATTATCCAAAATCTAATCCAAGTTTTCTGGTAAAGAAGGGAACTGAAGGCCTGCATCACGTGAAAGCATAGACATTCTCTGCAATACCATAAAGCAAAAACTCTAGAATTAAAGTCCAGCCTACATTTACATAATTCTTCCTGCATTTACATAATTCTTCTATCATTGCCTCTGTACCATGTCATATCAGCTTATAATTTCTCAGAAGCATTATTCAAATAATTAATGCAAAAATATTAGCATTATGTTGTAGAAGCTTCCTTTTGAAGTACATGAAGCATCAGAACTTTAAAGTATAATTTCTCATGGTCTGGCATGATTTTGGGGAGCTACAAAAGAATGCAAAATCCATATAAAACTTCATCACTAGGCCCTTAGCCATCAGACTTGTGTACTTTTTTTAGGAAAAGGAAAAAAAAATTGCCATTGGTGCTGAGACTTTCCATTCCCAAGCACGAGTCAAAGTAATTTTGAAGGAGGAACAAAACTCTGTTATTGCTGGTGAAAAAGGGTATGGACCCCTAACAAATACTCTTGAATGGCAACCACTCTGTGGCATCAGAGCACAGCCAGGTTTGGATCAGTCAGCACACGAGCAACCCAAGAGACTGAGAGCAGTGCAGGCTCTGTGTTTGCAGAAGAAACGTTCAGGGACTTTCTGAGTGACTCAGCAGAATGGTCTCAGCTGCCTCAGACATCCTCAGTTCCTCCAGTTGGACCTGAAACTCGTAGGTCAAATTCATGACTAAGAGATTTGTCATCTCCCTGAGATGTTTGGGAAGCAACTTGCTGTTCAGACCTGACAGTCAAAGGCAGCTGCAACTCACAATTAAAAGAGAATTGGAAATATCCAGTGGTACTGTTTTGCATTTCAGCACTGGCTGAAAAACACATTAAGGATGATTGTGTATCTAATATTCTGGGAAACCATCTGACACACACTTTCATTTTTGTTCATATGTGGGAGCTACGCAGCAGAATTTTTTCACTTAGTCAGGGTAGGGGAGGGAGATGCACGATGCAAACACCAGGAGGATGCCAGGCCACCACTGTGCCTTGGTACAGTTCACATGAGCACCTACAAGGCTGCTTTCAGCATCTTCTTTTATCCATCCAAAGTGCCTTTTAAAGCCTCCAGCTACAGGACCTAATCCCTTCAAAGTCTTCATCCTGACAACACTGCACTAAGCTAAGGAAAAGCTGTTATCCCTACATATGGCTGCAAACAGGAGCAGGGAGATGAAGGGACTTCTCCAAGGCACAGAAATTCTGTGGCAGGGCAGCCCAGCCCTATTCATTGGCCTCCTTCTGCTCCTCTCCAACTCTGACTCGAGTCAAAGCTCACAACCTATTTCTAACAACAGGAGTTATTTTCTACCCTTCAGACTTAAACAGTGAGAAACACAGCTAAAGCTGATAGCACAAGCAAAGTGAGAATCACATCACACAGCTTTAGGGGGTGTCAGCTGGCAAAGCCCAGGAGAGGGGCAGTGAATGTGCATCAATTAATGATCCCTACCAAAAATGAAACCAAGCAGGCAATTTTTGAAGAATCCCAGTCTGAGTCCTCTTTCCCCAAACCTTTTCCCTATTGTTCAAATAAAACAACACTGCACTGTGTCTCTTCCCATTTATTTATTTATTTATTTATTTATTTATTTTTCTGCTCAGGTATTCTATTTGTGTAGTACATATTTACTATTGTAACTTACATATATTTAAGACACTTTTTCCATGTGGACCCTTTCAAAAGGCACCCACCCATTTGGGCTTCACTGTGGAATTAGAGTCTGTGGTTTCAAAGGCATTGTTGAACTGCAAAATAAATCAGAAGACTTGCAAAGCTTTGTACTCTTGAGATTTAACTCTAAAACTATTATTAGAATTAGCTACAAATGCAAATTTATGCATTACTTTAGTGGCTATGCATGTCAGTGGAGATTCTAGCCCAAGGAGCAGCTGCAGAAACAAACCCACCTCCCAATCCCTAGAGCAGAGAAGGCTCATCTGTGAATTGAGATGCACTGGAAAGCTTTGAGGCACAAGGATCTCTGAGGAAATAAAAGAGCTCTATAGCCCTGGGGGTTTGCTATAAGTTTTGGACTTGCTTTGTTTATTCCTACGCAGTAACAGCTAAACCAATTTTTCCACTGATTGATTGCAGAGAGGGACTTTTACTGACAGCACTTCAAGTCTTCTGCATTCTGGAGGAATTTTCAGGTTTCCAGCTTTGTGCTAATCAGATGCTACCACATGGGATTTTAATTTTGCACGAGGTCAGTTTAGCCAAGACTAGCTAAAAAAGCTTTCTTACCAACATGGCTGTGTGAGGTTTGACAGAACCCTAACGAAATCCTGTCTGATAAACAGAGCAGGCTGAAATTCTGTGCTAGTCTATTCATGTGTCACCTCTCAAATAAATTGATATTTAATCTCCTTAAGATTCTGAGCCTTCCAGACTCAAATTCTTAACAACAGCATGGACTAACCACAGCTGTGGGTGGACAGTCACGTTTCTCTTAGGAAAGAGACATCCATCCCAGCACCTCCTACCAAGTTTTTTGGTTTTCCCATAGTGAAATTGGTTAGTGTCAAATGGTAGGTCCTTTAAAAACCACAGAATAATTCTGTCAGGAGAGGTGCAGAGAAACTTCTAGCACCCCCACAAAATTAAGTGTTTTTCAGGCTCTCATTCTTCTTCCAAGTAGGTAGGATGTTCTCTGCCTGTGGGGTGAGAGGACTCTCCAAAAGACAGCCCTGGCTAGAGAACATGACCTCCCACCTCTGAGATGCTCTCAGTAGAGTTATTTGCTTTTCAGTTCAGCTGGCCACTAATTGTACATATTTCAGATTTCTAGCTCATCTTTCCCCCTCCAGTTATTTTAGTAGGCTAGGTTTATCCTTGCTTTCATTCTACTAATCTCACTTCTGCAGGGGAACAAAACAAAGCTGCTCAATGGGAGTGAAGAAAGCCATGATATCATAAAACTGGTTAGGCTGAGGAGATGATTAGCTGATTGACAGAGCAGCATCACTGCTGGGCTAGTGGACATTTGAATACTGTGGCTGGAGGGATTGTCAGACTACAGAAAGATGTTTTCAGCCCTCTGAGACCCCACAGAGGGAGTAGAATTAGCTCCCAACAACAGCAAACAGGCTTCCTTCACTTACAAGGAAAGCAGCACTGCTCAACCAGAGATGTTGCTCTTCATTGTGCTTTTGTTCTGCCTGAGCCCCTCAGTATTCAGTAAAAATGTGACTATTGACAAGTAAATGGCTACAGACTTAAACTTAGATACTTCCATTCCAGGACTATCACATTTCAAATTATTCCTCGTGCTGTTTGAAATAACTGTGTAATGAGTAATAATGAATCGGTGGTAGAACAAAGCCCCACGTATAAAAGGAATTAGCATTTGAGATGTCTTCATTTTGTGAAGAAAGTTCTGCCTTGAAAACAGCTCTGTTCTCAAATGTGCTTTTCATGTATTACCAACAATATTCTACAAGGACTCTCCCTTATTACCAAATATTTACTCTGATCACCAGCCAAAGGATAATACTCTGCATTTAACGTCCCGGGAACACATTTAATTAAATATTCCCACTAGTTTATTATGACTGCATTAACCATCTGGTGTGCTAAATATGCACACAGAGGAAAAGGAGAGGAACCCTAAGACATCATCTTTAATTTGATCAACATTTGTTAAGTTAGTAATGACCAACTGATTTATCTTCTCCAGTATCTTCTATTCAAGCCAAATAAATGTTGCTTACCAGCTTTTAGGATTAGAGGCAAATTTGATCTACAGTGATATCTTCAAGAACATTCTTTCATCATTTTGAGCCCTTGGATTTACAAAACTGCACCTTGAAAATCTTTTCATAAGCACTATTTACTATCTGTGTTATGACTGTGAGATTCTTGAATTTCCTTTCCTACCGAGAACAGAGAAATATTTTTATTTGTCACATCTTCATTTTTAACATCTATAATGTCATATTAATTTAGAAACATTTACATTTCTGGACACTTTACTGCTGGATCCAATAATAAGGTAGATCTCAATCTCTGTCCACATTGTTCAGCAGCACAGAATTAATGCAGGTTGCTGATGGGGAACTTTAGGCCATGCCTTCAGATCCCACTCAACCATTCTCATCTTCACATCTGTAAATTTATATACTTACATGCACTGAAAAATACCCAAACCAGCTCTAAAGTAAATCTCCTTTTGAGGTAATTTCCACAGGCTGACCTGTGACTTCAGCCAATTTTAGTCCCATGCTATCTGTTTTTTCTTAGAAAAGAGTTAATTCTCATTTGCTGATAGGAAATGAATTGTAATCTTCATACTAAATGAGATGTATTTTCATTAGAGAATGAAAGGAAATACAGGTGTAAGCAATAATAAAAAAACCTTTCTCTTAATACTTATACATATATTAACTTTATACTGTAAAAAGATAGAAATGTAATTTATTGTTTTCTCCATTTTCCTTGTTTAAATTCATAATTTGTGTAATTTGCATCAGGCTGCTTTCAGATAAAAATTAGTTTAGTAAAAGATATGAAAAATCATTTATGTGATATGTTCATAATAGTTAATAGTTAAAATCTATCTTCAGTTTATGCAGAAAAATACCAAAACACTGTATTGCACTAAAGTCAGTTTTCAGAAGTGTTACCTCTTGTTACTAGGTAGTATTGATTGCACCTTCTACTAATTCTTACAATGTTTCAGAATTGGCAGGTTTCAGACCTTTGTAATAATTTCTCTCCATCAGATAAAAGAACACAAACTTTTTTTCCCCTTTTTAATTTTTTGATGCTTTTCATTTGGTTAACCTTGAGTTATGATGTGGGCTAAAGGCAATAAAACTGAACAAAGATCAGGTCTGTGATCTAATTTTCTCTCAAAATTGTTACTATTTCAAGCCAATTCAATATAGATAAAATCTAGTGTATGTAAATGAACACACTGTTACAAAAAAACAGAATTTTCTTTTACAAAAGTTTACTGTGCTCCATTAGCCCCACCAGTTCTTGTGTTAATGTGGCTCATTTGAGCTGAAGTGGTTCTGAAATCCCTGAGAGCCCTTGGTTTTGCAAGGTGCATTGGTAGCAACTTTGGTACTTCAGTACCTTCAGTTGTCTCAGCTCTGTCCTGCACATTGAGGTTACACACCTGAGAAATAACACAAAGATTGACCATCACAGCAAGAGGGGCTCTTTTCTCCCTAGAAAAATTTAGTAAAGGAATTTTAGTTTATAATAGGAAAGTGCTTATACTGGGCATAAGACACAACCCCCCTCAGCTAGAGTGACAAAACCTCAACAAACCAAAACAAAGAGATTCAGCAGAGAAGTCAAATTCTGGATAAGACAACACCTTTATTTTTCTTGCCCTAAGTTACTGATGTGAAATTAGGGAAAGAAGAAACTGATTGCAAACACATAAATCAGAGTACAGCAGGCTGTGAGAGGAAGCCTAAAAGAACAAGGCTTTACTCAGTGCCTTGGTGAGGTACATCTGAAACAAAGCAAGAACAAAACAATAAGTGAGTCACTGTCATTGCTGCCATTTCTTATTGGAAGCTAAGAAATGCAATCTGCCTTGATAACAACAAACTGTAAGGGCAAAGACATAAATAGCAAACATGTTGCTAGAGAAACGTTCCAAAAATCCAGGACTCTAAAGCTGGAGCAGACTTGAGGAAGCCCAGTGAGGTTAAACACCCTGGTCTGCCAGACATCCAGGCTCACAAAGCTGGGAGGAGAAGCTGCAGGGCGATCCCTAAGGACACAGCTCAGTGGAGGAAATCCCTGTTTGTGAGCAGGTGCTGATGTGCTGCCTCGTGGCTGGGCATCCCCTGTGCTTCTCGTGCACAGGAGAAAGAGCAGCCCCTGTTTGAGACTTTCTGTGTGGGATTTACCCTGAGCAGTAACCAGGCAGCAGCTGGGCAGGGAGTGGGAGGGAAGGAGCAGGGCAGAGTTTGACTCAGCCATCCCCTACCCCTGACTCATGTGCTGCTGCTGCTGCTGCAGGGACTGCTGGTGTTTGCTGCTGGCTGTAGCCAGTGCAGTGCTTTTGGTTCAGCAACTTGAAATTTCCTTGTTGTGAGATAGGATTAGGACGAAGGTAAAACAGGTTCAACTTTAAATGGTACAAAGAGATAGAAACTTTAAGAACAAAAACTCAGAATAAAACTTTACACGACATCTTTTTCCCCCTACACCCTTCTTTTCTTTCACACCGAAAACATACAGAAAACAACTCAGTTTACTACCTCTAAAATAATTTTTCAGTAATTTATTTGGGAGAGAAGACTTCCCTCTTTCATCTATGAAGACTTCAGCTTTGAAAAGTCCTTGTCAAGTACAAAGGAGACTGCCCAGGTCTCGGCAAGTAAAAATTTTAGGAAACCTTTGTTGCATTTTAGGCTATAGGTGAGAGGCCAAAAGGACAATCCAACATAGTTCAATGGAGAAGCAAAAGAGAAAGTTTTATTTAAAGAAACACTGCACTTATATAGGGTAGTATGTGAAAAACAGAATAGAAAAGACTCATTGGTCCAAGAAGGCAACACCTCATTGAAAACATGCTTTCTGCAAAACATCACAAGACATCACACAGCTCACACACCCTGCAGGTGTGTGATCACTGTTATAATTTCTTGTCCTTGTGAAGCCTGAGAAACTCAAGGCTTCAAGGCTGCTCTTTCCCTGGTTCCCAGCAGCATCCAACGACAAACCTTCACAAACACCACACCCAGTTAAAAGTTCCCTCTGACAGAGAAGCAAGGAAGGCTCTCAGAGGAGTGGGAAGACTGATAAGCTTCCCTTGCTTTTAAGTAATATTTACTTAAGGTTTTTCTGCCTGTTTTTAAGAGACTCAAATTAAAACCTGGGAGGCTTTGGGGCTTCCCATTCTCCTATGCATCACTTCCCAGCATTTGTGATGCATTTCAGAAGTAAATCAACTCTTAACATGCTTTTTGTTTGTTTATTTGTTTTTTAAGTCCCAGAAACAACAAAACAGCTGAAAGAAAGTCACATTTCCATCAGCAGTGAAGAGTTTTTGTAGCCTGTCTATACATTTGCCACTGCTATTCAGTGGCAGTTTCATCACAGCTAAACTTCATGGGGTAATTACCACCTCTAATTATATTAAAGCTTAATTAGCAGGAGGCTTGTTAAGTTTAAATCATGTCTATCTACTTGGCCAAGAAAAATGCAGTGAATATTTCACCCCACCTATTCATTACTTAAATAGCAGTCTGTGCAGGTGTCAGAGAACAGCAAAGGGATCTGCACAGAGAGCCAAACTTTCACCTTTATTTCTCCCAAAATGTCACATTCAGTTCCTGAAGAGCTTCCATGAACACAGCTATCATTTACCAGTGTCCTATCACAGGGTTCCACCTTCCCACAATGTTATGATTCACACACAATATCCCTTCTTCCCATTTCAACATCCATCAATTCCTAGAACTGGATTCCATTTAACCAATAAAATACATTAAAGCAATAAAAGGAAACTTCTCATTTCAAGTTCTCATTGAATTTAAAAAACACCCTCCAAAAACATAGAATATTTTGAATAAAACAAAACTAGAGCTTTAAAGACTTTTTAAAAAAGATTTTTGAGATTATTTGGCCAAAAAAAATCGCTTGGTAAGCTAATGTGAATTCATTAAATACTTCCTAACAGAAAATCATGAACTATATTGAAACTTAAAATGTCTGAAGTAAGATTGGTCTGTAACATTACAGCCACCTCTGCTGAATCTCCCCACCCTCATAGGATCCCCCAGAGCCTTGTGGTTCCTCCTTAGCCTAAGCTCCCACCTTTATTTTCCCATCTGTCTTTCCCTCAAACTCTGATTTTTTAATGACCTTCTTTGCTTTACAGAGAGACTTATGTTTAAACCACATTTCCAGAACCCTGGTGTGATTTCTGAAGCTCACAGCCATCCTCTGTGGCTCAATGCTGTGAACACCTGTACATTTGCAAAATGAAACTTCAATTTTGCTTTTCTTCCCCCAATAAATCTATAAACATCACCTGACTCAGTAAAGACCAGTTTACTCTGGTTGTATCTTTCAGTTTAGTTACATTCAGGACACTGCCTTTTGCTATTTGTGAAAATGCCTAAACATTTTCATGCTTTAAAATCTCCAGTGAGCTGCATAAGCAGCCCTTGGGGTTCTCTGGGTGAAGGGAAAGTGTCTCCTCCCTGTGTGCTGAAGGAGTATTTCTACTTTGCTTTCCATTCATCTGAACCTTGGAAGTTAGTTAATTTTACAACACTCCAAAATTAACCACTTGTTTCTCATGTCCTTCTTTGGAAATAAAAGGCCCTTGGGATTGAGAAGGAACATTTGAGTTTAAATTTGTGCTTTAAAAGTCAAAAACTTAAAAAAACCTTGAATTGTCCACGTTATTCAAGTGACAAGAAGAACTGGTGGCAAACATACTTGAGACAAAACAAGACATTTACAATCAACCAAAAACTCCAGTTTATAGAAACAAAGCAGCAGCCAGATGACTGAAGCATGCCCTGCCCTCAAAGCTACTCCTCAAGCTCTCTGTCTTTCCACCTGTAACATCCTTGAAGGGCAAAGTATTCTCTCCTGCCACTACAGTTCTGACACAGATACAAACCTCAAAATAAAAGTTATTCATACATTTTATTTCCATAAATATTAGATTACTTTCTACTGCTACCCCAACTAAATATTAGGAATTTCGTCCACCTGTCCACAACAAATTCAGCCTGCCTACAGCAAGATTCAATGCACTGATAGAGTTCTTACTTTTTTACTACTATTCCTTTTTGGCCTCTGTGTCCTTGTGCAGTGGAATCATCACTCTGGGGCTGTGCTGGGAGTCCTTTGGATGTGGTGCCTTAAGATTTTAGCCTTAGTACTTTTCAGATCCTGTACTGCATCAGTGCATAACTCTAAACTTCATGCAGAGTGTGAGTTACTGTCTCCACATTTTGGCCAGAAAAAACAATTCCTCTGGGCCTGAGAGCCAAGGACACCCTACAGGTGCATCAGGCCCCAAAAAGTATAAACAAAAGTGAATTTTGGGAGCAAACTGGGAGTAAATAACTTCATTACCTGAAGCTGTAATTGAAGGATTAACCCCTGATATGTAAATAGACCAAACTTATATCTGTCTGAAAAACTCATGACCATTGTCCATTTTGAGTGTAGCCTCTGAGGCTTCTGACTGCCCCAGGTGTATCTATTGAAGGCCTTTAATAAATCCCCACTTTATTCTCTTAACCTTGTCCAGCCTCTGCTCTGGGTACCACCCCAAGGCATCAGCTGCACACCTGATGAGAGGCAAACAGAGGAAGGAATGTGCAGGGCTGGAGCCAGTTCCCAAGGTAACCAAGAGATGTGTTAAAAGGGAAAGTGGTGGTAAGTAAATAAATGCACACAATAAAGGCCCACACATGACTAACTTTCCTAGAAACCACAGACAATAGAGAGCAGCAGAACATGGAAATTCATGGATCTTGTATCTGTGAGGAAACACACGAATTTCTCCCAGTGAGATGATTAAATAATACCCTCATTCACAAGTTCCCTGTGATGCCTTGGGCTGGTACCTAGACAAGGTTAAGAGAATAAAGTGGGGATTTATTAAAGGCCTTCAATGGATACACCTGGGGCAGTCAGAAGCCTCAGAGGCTACACCCAGAATGGACAATGGTCATGAGTTTTTCAGACAGATATGAGTTTGGTCTATTTACATATCAGGGGTTAATCCTCCAATTACAGCTTCAGGTAATGAAGTTATTTACTCCCAGTTTGCTCCCAAAATTCACTTTTGTTTATACTTTTTGGGGCCTGAGGGCTGTAGGGTGTCCTTGGCTCTCAGGCCCAGAGGAATTGCTTTGTCTGACCGAAGTGTGAAGACAGTAGTTAACACTAGTTTACAGCTATGCCCTAATGCAGTACAGGATTTGAAAAACATAAAAGCTGAAGTCCTAAGGTGTTGCATTTTTGCTATAGGAGCGGTGGAAAGGATAATGCAACATTGTTCTTCGTGTAATGGAGAAGCAAAAGAGAGCTTTATTTTAAGAAATACTAGTTACATAGAGTGGTAAAACTGAACAGAAAATACTCATTGGTCCAAGAAGGCAACACCTCTTTGAAAACATGCTTTCTGCAAAATATCATGTCTCCAGCAGGTGTTTAATCTTTGTTATAATTTCTTGTCCCTGAGCAGCCTGAGAAACCCAAGGCTCAAGGCTGCTTTTTCCCTGCTCCCAGCAGCATCCAGCGACACTGAGGCATCCCCTGCAGGCAGCCAGGAGCACTCTGCCCTTTCCCTCTTCCCTCACCTTTCCCAACTCTCACATCACAAACAGCTCCTAAGCGCCAGGGGGTGTGCAGAGCATGAGTCACCCCGATGTTCTGATGCAGGATGGAGATCAGCCACCTGTCAGAGCACAGCCCAGTGCTTCCAGCAAGCCAGCAGGGACACTGCCTGCAGCCAACCTCAGCAACCCAGACGTGCTTTGAAAGGGTACAGGTGTAAGCCACACCTCAAACTCTCACAGACAGGTGGTGCTGGCCAGGAGGAGACTGCTCCACGCTAGAGGCACAGCTGACATGTGGCAGCAAGCATTTCATACCAATAAGGCACCTTAGAGTTAATTAAACAATAGAGAAATGAGATTTTATTTAGATGGCAAGAGGAAATCATTAGGCTTTGGACTGACAGCAAAAAATTCTGGGAGCTAACCACACAAGGTCAGTCAGTTCCCAGTGTAAGCAACTGATTTTGACAGAACATTTCCTTCTGAATGAGGTCTTAATTTTTAATTTTTTTTCTTCTCCCTCCCCAAGACAACAATGGAAAAGAGAAAATTTATATGAAAAAGGACTCAGGAGATCATCCTGACCACCCCCTTATCTCCAGGGATAACTGAGTGGTACTTCAGACCTGGCCCAGGTCTGTTCTGTCCCCAGCAGGATTCGTATTGGACATTTTGGAGCTCATTGAGCACTTTTAACTCACCCAAGCTCCTGAGGCACCAGACACATTAATTCTTGCAAGGATGCTTTGCAGTGCTTAGGGATACAGCCCCCACTGAGGGTACCCAAAATGCATCTGCATCACAGGCCCTGCAATCATCAACCAGCTGAGAGACCTCAGCACCCAGAAAAGAAAGAATTGTGACTTGTGAATACAAGGAAATCTTGGTGCCTGCATGAAAACCTTAAAATCAAGCTCTTTATTTTATCCATGAAGCCCTAGAGTGGCTGAATATCCATAGAGGAATTCAGAAGAGAAATGAATATAAGTAATTTTCCTTGCTAAAATTTCCTTGCTATAATATTCTCTGGATAAAGCTGTACCTTGAAACCACACCTGTTCTGAAGAAGTGTCCATGAAATCATTGGCAAAGTACATTTTAACCTGTTCTGTGCCTCCTCTCTTTATAACTGGGTTGATTCAATTCCTTAGCCTAAATTAGAACTGACTTGTTAAAAATAATTTAATAATATACTCATAAAAATCTTTAGATTTGCAGTCTGTGACCTGCTGCCTGTGAATATTTAAATTATTTAACCGAGGCAAGTATTATTAGAAAGACAAACTACAGTGTTTTTGGGAAAACAGATTTTGAAGTCAGATTCCAGCATTCAAATGGAAGAGAAAATAACAGAACTAGTCCAGCCTAAATGAACAGAACACATCTCTATTTTTAAAATGATATTCTAAATAAAAATGACCAACAGCTTGTGAGTAATCCACTGAGTAGAAGTTCTCAGAGATTACTTACAAATTATTAAAAAAAAAAATAGATTATCAGACTTCTCTTAGGCAATTCTGAACTGAAAAGTTCAATAATAAACTGTGAAGTATTGATTCACACCAAAGTCATAGAAGTTACTAGCAAGAACAAGAGTTTGTTATGTTATTTAAGAAGCTGAAGTAATTCCACAAATACATAAGCATGACTACATGTGCATGTGTATCTCAAAACCAGAAACCATCAGAGATCAGAGATGTCAGACATTACATTATTCTCCAACATAGCAAACAAAACCATAATGATCCAGGATTAGTGGGTTATCAATTTGAATGGTTAAATGAAGGCTAAATTCCAATTTTAAAAACTTGAACATCAACGCATTCCTCCCTCCTGTAATTCAAAAACTTGTAGTGGCTTAAAAAACTAAACTGTGAAATAATCTATCTACACAACACAATAAATTAGGATTTAATGGCATTTTGGCCTTAGTCTGTGTTCCAAACTGCAGTTCATTTGAAAAAAAAAAAAATCAATTTCTAGCTGAATTAATTTGATTTTTATCAATAGCTGCTAAATTAAATTCAGACAAAGTATATATTTGGTATTTATGCTAATCCCTCCACACTGTTGCATCCAGGTTATTCATTATATAATCTGTTGCTTGCAGGGAAAAAAAAAAATGTTTACAAGCTCACCTTCTTGGATCGTTTTTGATTTTAAAGGTTTTATTTTGCTAATATACTGTTTATTCAGTCACTAAACACTAAAAGATTCTAAAATCCTTTAGGAGTGAAAAGAACAGCATTCAGTTTCCAGTAATGAGCCAATAATTCCCACAGTCCCACCAACATCACCCAGCCAAGCAGGGTTAAAGCAAGTTATGTCTGAATCTGTGCTCACAGAGGGGGGCACACAGGATGAAAAATTCGATCCAACTTTTTTTTTTTTTGTCAATGGTGCAACTCTGCAGTTTGTTACTCTTCTCTCACCTTCTGCCACAACCTTCTCTGGATAAAGTTGCACCAAATTCCCCCCTTCACTCCCATCAGTTTCCTGAGGAACACATTCACAAATATTATAACATCTAAGTGATTGCATAGCACCACAGCTTTTTAAAAACAAATGCAAGTTCTCACACACATGCACCCCAGCATCCACCAGATGTAATGCAGCCCTGTGCCCATGTGGATTAACACCAATAATTCCAGGAGTTCCAAATTACATAGAAGAACAGTTTGGAAGTGGTTATTGATACTCTGACACCCCATAATCCACCTTTTATGGCAACTTTCCAGAGAACCTGCAGCTTACTTCCACATACAGCCTTCCTGAACAGCACCAGGACAATAAAATACCTTCTAACACCTTTAGCTTGACATTTTTTTATTAAGAGTTTGACTAGCATTTCATAGGATTCAATAGATTTGAAGGGCCCAGTTTTCTGATACTCATTTTCAGAAGTTTGCAATACCACTTTGTACTGGGTTTTTTTGTTGCTGTTTTGGGGTTTTTTCAGTTTTAAGTTTTTCTGGTTGTTTTTTTTTTTATAAGAAGCTCAACTCATCCTTCAATCTTGAACATGCAGAGTTTTACATCTGGGATTAATTACAGACATTATGTAACTCCCCACCTGATGGTTGGTGCAGGTAGCTCAGAGATTTAGCTGGAATTCAGTAAGATTACTGTCCTACCATTGTGAAGGAAAAGGGGCTAATCTGACACAGGCATTTTCCTGGTGAGAAATGCCTTGATGAATTGCTTTTAATCTGAAGAACTTTCTAAAGATGTAAATTCAGAGCATTCTGCCAGTGAGTATGTCTGAATCACACATCTTTGGTTTAACTCATACAGAAAAAGTGACAGCAGCTTCAGCACCCCGTCATCTCCTCGAGAAAGCAATTATAGTAAAATATTCCTGTCACAACTCCACAGGCCATTAGGCAATGTCCAAGGGGCTCTCAGCAGTGGGGTACAGCTCCATCTTACCACTTCAGCTGCCCTCTGGTGCAACTGGACACAACAGTGTCCAAAAGGAAAGAATATTTTCATTTGATTATCATTTGTATGTTAGTTTGCTTGGAAATGAAACTGATCAAAGCAGGACAAAACTCAGTCCACTGGCTTATATATTTATATATTTATATATTTATATATTTATATATTTATATATTTATATATTTATATATTTATATATTTATATATTTATATATTTATATATAGAACAGACTCTGGGGGTACATTATTATGCTTCTTCACTTTGTGCCAATTTCTGCCTTTTTTTGTGGTTAGGGTCCCCTAGGAGTTGTTACTGATACTAAGCCTTATCCCTTCTGCTGGTCTAGAACACCAGCACTGCTCAGAATTACTCCATTTATTCCCTGCTTTATGATGTTATAATTGTCAGCAAAGAGCAACCTTTGCAGGCTGCATTATGAACTGTTCCACGAGGAACTAAGCCAATAAAGCCTGGCTTCATATCCAAACTGCTACAGCCCTCCCCAGTCACCAAAATACCACCTTGCAAGCCTTGCTAACTGACAATTCTTCCAGTTCCTGCCTCACCCACCAGCTCTGCTCCAGCCTCTCGCTCCAGGGAGCATCAGTGGGTGAGGCGAGGTGCCAGGACAGCAAGGAAAGGCTCCTGAGCCTCTCCTGCTCACCTCTCCCAGGCTGGCAGCAGTACCTGGGGCCTCACCTCCCCCTGCCTGCTGATTTTCCACAGCCTTTAGGAATCTGCATCCGTGGGGTCTTTACCACTCCATCAAGTTTAGCAGGATGGTGAAAGGTTTGTAATCACACAAACTATTTCCTTGGAAGGGCTGGCCAAAGCCAGCACCATTTAAAAGCCTTGCATGCATCTCTTCTCAGCCTCTGCTGCAGCTTTTGTCACTCAGTTTTACACCTCAGTCACACAGTGGCTGCCCAGGGGAGGACACTGATCATTTTATGTACAAGTGGTATAAGACATGAGCAGGCAATCATTCAGCTTCCAAAGAATGGTGTTTTGCTTTTCTTCTGCATTCAGTCACTCAGCTGCCCTGAACGAAACAACAACATGAAAAACGTGGAGTGCTTTGAAAGTACAAATAAAAGAATCCACCACAAATGTTCATATTGATTTCAGTTCAGAAGAAAATTAAAAACACTTGCCTGGAAATCCAGATGTATGGCTACTGAACATGTAGTCCAAACACATTCCCATTAAGAAACATCCTACTGGAAAAGCACGATGGAACAATTCAATTCTAAATACTCCAAGTACTTTGAATCTTTTTATAGAAATCAATGCCAACCGACTTCCATTTCCACCACAGACCCACACAATAGAACAGTAGCCAAAGCATGTTTGTTGGTTAATATGTGGGCAAGTACATGCTCTTGTTATCAGTTTGATGACAGGTTTTAAGGATTTAATTTTGCATTAACTTTCTTACAACTCTTTCAAAATCATACATTTGGGGGTACATATGAAAATATGTACAGACACCAAGTGATTAACATGATTGATGTTTAGTTTCTGTAACTTAGAATTAACAAGCCACTGATCACTTATTGTCTCCCAGCCTTAGGCACATCAGTCCCTGCTGTACTTGTTTCCTTTGGTTTTCAAAATTTTTAAAGCATTTTAAAAACCCTAGTGAAAAAAGAAGTGGGTAGCTCATACACAAGAGATCATTAATTAGATAAAAATAAAAGTTGGGGCTTCAGAGTCACTCTTTGTAGCAGCTGAAGATCTGCCTCAGAATTTATACAGCAAAAATACCAGTCTTCAAGCACTGTTATGAAGAGCTTTGTAATCTCTTTAAGAGCTTGTAATTGGGTGAAAGATAAGTAACACATGCCTTTTGCAACAAGTTTAGAGGTTTACAGATGAGTAAATTAGCTTAAAAAGATCAGCCTGGGATTTCCTTTAAATTTTATCTATTACTGCCTGTTTGAGTTTGTTGTCTGAATGGAACAAATATTTCTGAGTTATTACAAAGAGTATTGGCTCTGAAATCCACCCCTTATTCAGTGCTTGAGTATTTCACACACTGCATTTTCTCCTGCTACATTCATGATACAGACAGCCCAAATGTATTTCAACATTTCATCCATTTATTATGAGGGGGAAACCCTCACCCTCAGGCTTGTACCTTACACTTTTTAACTTGTGAACATCTACTTCTCAACAAGATCTACCAGGGAGTAAATGTGCTCCTGCAATAAGTTATTTATAGTGACATTTACATTGAGATTCCCAGTATTGCTTCATTTGTAATCTTTGGAATGACTTAATTCCCATCCATTCAGGCAGAAGTCCTGAACAATGAGCCACCCTGACTCACAGAATCTAGAATGCAGATAAGTATCTCTTGTTTGTTTAGCTCCTTAGCTTGTTAGGGACAGGGAGCATCTCCTCAGTATTTGTACATGATCAAGGAGAGCAGAGACTCTGAACTCTCCTGTTATACTGAACAATAACAGTTTTAACTGTAAAGCAAATACGGAAATTAAAGGAGCACCCAAAGCTCTAGCTCAGCCACACTAATCTTGTGAAAGCAGTGACTCACCTACTAATGGCTTTCCATAAATTAGGCAGCTAAAAATGGGTAGGAAGCATGAAACCATTAACAGTTCCCGTGGTGTAAATTCTCTCACTGCATGTGAAGAAAATCCATGGCAGTAAAAATAAGAGATGAAGGTGTCAGCACCCATCATGTTTAGATATGCTGTTAATAATTCAAATCTTCCTCCCTTGGAGAGGATGGCTTCAGGATGAATCACTCTATTTCCTTTCTCAAATGAAAACTGAGGTTCTGTCACTTACTAATCCCAGATGTTTTCTTCCCAACTATGGAAAGAGAAGTCAAGGTGGCCAATTGCACAGTGGAGCCCTCCTGCAGCAGCTGTGTGTGCTGTCACCCCCCACCCCTCCACACTCATGGAAAAGGCTGATGGCAAAAGTGACAAAACCCAAAGAAAAGCCACTCTGAGCTGTGTGAAACAGGAGGAGATGGATGACGAGGAGGAGTCATGCATCTTTAGGAGTAGCACTCCATTTTACCAGTTGCTCTGGGCCTGGCAGAAACAGTGTGCCAAAGGATACCACTATAATTACTGCTTTGTACATGGGCACCATGGAAAAACAAGGGCTGAAAACTGAAATTTTAGAACCAGTATCAAAACTTAGCTGCTGAACTAAGATAGCATGGTGTCCTAGGTTACAATATGCCCACAAGTGTGTATTCTATCACCATGTGCTGAAGCCAGGTGGGGCAGTGATCCTTATCTCTGTGGAGATATCCTCTGCTAATGGGCCAGCTGTTAAAAACCAGATGGGGTAATGTTCTTTACCTTTCCCACAATCCATCCTCCCTCCAGGAGATATCTCCTGTTAATGGCCCATTGAGTCCCAGTGCATGACTGATAAAATTACATCATCCCACTGGGAGATGCTCCAGCCAGGGGGAGGAGTCAAGCCTTTCCTACCTAGATAAAAACTGAGATTTGGAGCACCAAGGCTGCCCTTACCCACTGGTTTCCAGAGGACAAGAGCTGCCAGACCTTTCTACAGGATCACTGCTTCAACAAGACCACTTCATCTGCACTGCTCCCACCACCTTAACTAGCAGGCTGTCAGGTTGTATTCTGACTCTGTCAGTGTTTTTTTCTTTTGTACTATTGCATGTATTTTATATATTTTTATTTTTTCCCTATTAAATTGTATTTCTGACTTAGAGTCTGTCACTGGTTTTGCTTTCAAAACCATCATATATGGTTATACAAAAAGAAAAAAACCCAAAACCACAACCAAAAAAACCCCAAAGTGGTGCCAGACATAACAAAGTGCTGCATTTTCTCATGACACAGAAAGGACCATAACAGAACCTCCTAGAAAAGGTGGGAACAGCATGGCCTAGTACTGAGAGCTGGCAAAGGCCTCAATTCTATAACAGTTCTTGACATACTGCCTCAGTCACTCTGTGGCACCTGTCCAGTTACTCCTTTGAAATCCTGCTGGCATCCTACTATCAAGAATTCTGAGTATCAAATATTCAGCTCAAGGTCTCTTATCTTCTCATTTCCAGAGTAATAATATTTCTCACCAAAACCATTTGTTCTATGAAACCCAGGCTTGTTGCATCTACTTCCCACAACTTGGATTTTGTTCATACTTCACCAAACTCAACAAGATCTGAAGACAATAGAAGATAGCAGTGCTTTGCTATTAATAGCTGAATTTTGCACTCATGTTGCTCCATTCCTTCTGGACCATGCACCTACTATTCCTTTATGTAATTCCTTCTTATCATAGGGATAGATGAGACATTGTTCTTGCAGTTGCTCTTGCTTTAAAACAAGGGAGAATTGCTAGCTTAAAGTAAAATTGCCTTACAAAAAGAAAGGCTTAGAATTTTATTTTTAATTTAGTTGGGTTTTTTTCATTCAAAGTTGCCTATGAGATGGAAGCAACAAATCCCAGTCAGTTTAGCCACTTCTTAGAAGAGCAGAGGAGCACTCACAAAGCACAGGCAGTTCTAAAGAGGAGCAAGGGTTGGGAGACCAGGATTTCCCAGGGCCTCAATCTCCCTCTCCCCATCTGATAACACTCCTCCCACAGCACATGGCCACAGGCAAAGCACTAAAAGGGATGTGCTGATGAAGAGCACCCCAGTATTTTTATATAAATAAACTTTTCTTCCTTACAGTCACTATGCAAATCTGCCCCCTTTATCAAAACAAACTCCTGGAGACAGAAAGACAAGAGAGACAGGCTGTTTCTTGGAAACTGAGAAGGCAAATGAGAAACTGACCCAAGACAGAGAGCAAGCAGGTGTTGCTGAGAAGTAGTTGTGATAATTGATAAAAGATTTGTGTTAATCATAGAAGTATTGGGGTTTGTATAAACCAGAATACTAAAGTCTGAAGTGAAGCATGAACACTAGGTAGAGGAAAATATATTATTAAACCATTCTGTTTTAAATCCCCCTGCTATGAATAGTATGTTTTCTAAATAAGTTGTATCTACTACCAGTTTGCAAAACCAGACTTTCCAATAGTCTGATAGATTTTGCAAAATCAGACTTCCTGCCTTTGTTTGATCCATGCTGCCTATCTATAAAGACCAGACTTCCCAATTTTTGCTGGTTATATCTACCAAGACCAGATGGTTATCTATAGGACTTGACTATTGCCCAGAGACTTTACAGATGTTTATTCAACCACCACTGCTTACCTGGCAAAAATATGACAGCAAAAAACCAAAAATTATTGATTACAATGAGAGACCACTCTATAAGAAGAGGCTGCAAACCAAGGTTTGGTGGAGCATGGAGTGGTGGTGACCCCTCACATTCCCCAGTGCTGCTTGCTCCATCTATATAAAATAAAGCAATCTAAATTTTGCTGAATATTGAGACAGTGAATGTTGTTTAGGCAACACTGTCAGCAAAGGAAGCAACCAGCAGGTTTGTGGAGATGCAACTGCTCAAATATCTGGAGCAATAAAGCAGAGGGGCGAGAGCAGCACCTAGAGATGGCTGAGTGTCTCTCAGTAGATCCAGCACTCCATATTTAGTGCAGGAGAACCTCCTCACTCAGGTAAACACTGGCACAAACCCTGGGACTTGTGCCTGGTGGTGAGCTCAGAGAAGGATGGGATATAAATGGGAGAAGTGGGGCACCCCAGCCTTGGACAAAGTCACTTATCTCAGCCTCTGGAGGCTTTTCAAAGGCCTGGTTCTCACTGATGTGCCACTGAGAGGGAGATCCTGGAGGATCTGTCATTGCTGTGCCATTGAGAGGTGGATCCTGGAGGATCTGTCATTGCTGTGCCATTGAGAGGTGGATCCTGGAGGATCTGTCGTTGCTGTGCCACTGAGAGGGAGATCCTGGAGGATCTGTCATTGCTGTGGCACTGAGGGAGATCCTGGAGGATCTGTCATTGTGCCATTGAGAGGGAGATCCTGCAGGATCTGTCATTGCTGTGTCATTGAGAGGGAGATCCTGGAGGATCTGTCATTGCTGTGTCATTGAGAGGGAGATCCTACAGGATCTGTCATTGTGCCATTGAGAGGGAGATCCTGGAGGATCTGTCATTGCTGTGCCATTGAGAGGTGGATCCTGGAGGATCTGTCATTGCTGTGCCATTGAGAGGTGGATCCTGGAGGATCTGTCATTGCTGTGTCACTGAGAGGCAGATCCTGGAGGATCTGTCATTGCTGTGCCATTGAGAGGTGGATCCTGGAGGACCTGTCATTGTGCCATTGAGAGGTGGATCCTGGAGGATCTGTCATTGTGCCACTGAGAGGGAGATCCTGGAGGATCTGTCATTGTGCCATTGAGAGGGAGATCCTGCAGGATCTGTCATTGTGCCATTGAGAGGGAGATCCTGGAGGATCTGTCATTGTGCCATTGAGAGGGAGATCCTGCAGGATCTGTCATTGTGCCATTGAGAGGGAGATCCTGGAGGATCTGTCATTGTGCCATTGAGAGGTGGATCCTGGAGGATCTGTCATTGCTGTGCCACTGAGAGGGAGATCCTGGAGGATCTGTCATTGCTGTGCCATTGAGAGGTGGATCCTGGAGGATCTGTCATTGCTGTGCCATTGAGAGGTGGATCCTGGAGGATCTGTCGTTGCTGTGCCACTGAGAGGGAGATCCTGGAGGATCTGTCATTGCTGTGGCACTGAGGGAGATCCTGGAGGATCTGTCATTGTGCCATTGAGAGGGAGATCCTGCAGGATCTGTCATTGCTGTGTCATTGAGAGGGAGATCCTGGAGGATCTGTCATTGCTGTGTCATTGAGAGGGAGATCCTACAGGATCTGTCATTGTGCCATTGAGAGGGAGATCCTGGAGGATCTGTCATTGCTGTGCCATTGAGAGGTGGATCCTGGAGGATCTGTCATTGCTGTGCCATTGAGAGGTGGATCCTGGAGGATCTGTCATTGCTGTGTCACTGAGAGGCAGATCCTGGAGGATCTGTCATTGCTGTGCCATTGAGAGGTGGATCCTGGAGGACCTGTCATTGTGCCATTGAGAGGTGGATCCTGGAGGATCTGTCATTGTGCCACTGAGAGGGAGATCCTGGAGGATCTGTCATTGTGCCATTGAGAGGGAGATCCTGCAGGATCTGTCATTGTGCCATTGAGAGGGAGATCCTGGAGGATCTGTCATTGTGCCATTGAGAGGGAGATCCTGCAGGATCTGTCATTGTGCCATTGAGAGGGAGATCCTGGAGGATCTGTCATTGTGCCATTGAGAGGTGGATCCTGGAGGATCTGTCATTGCTGTGCCACTGAGAGGGAGATCCTGCAGGATCTGTCATTGCTGTGTCACTGAGAGGGAGGTCCTGGAGGATGTGTCTTTGCTGTGCCACTGAGAGGGAGATCCTGGAGGATGTGTCTTTGCTGTGTCACTGAGAGGGAGGTCCTGGAGGATGTATCTTTGCTGCTCAGCTTTAGCTCCTGTTTCTGTGTGCCTGTGAGCCATGAAAGCTGCAGGATGAACAGGGCCCACACACACCTCCAGCAGCACAGATGATCTTTGCTAAGAACAACCTGAACAAAAGCTTCTTTCCAGAGCTCCTCGCCCATGAACACTTCCTAGCTCACCAGATGGGTTTCTGCCCTTTTTTCTGTGATAATCTCAATGTAGTTTTGACCCTAGCAGACCTGCTCAGGCTATCAAAGTGACTTTAAGAGTCATTACAGTAATGTCAGTCTCTGGTCAGTCTGACAGGACCTGCTTGCAGTGCAGGTGCATTAGGCTGCAGGCACCAGCACAGAGCACTGCAACAGAGCAGGAATTTAGGACTGCTGCTCCAGGGCTACCTTGACACCACAGAAGTGGAGGCTGCACCAGACAGGAAAAACATCCCTATTCCCACTAATAACCCCTTAGCTACAACATATAATCTCAAGTACTTAGCCAACCATCTAACTACCCTTTATCTCCAACAAAAAACCTACCCCCTCCTATTCCCCTCTTTTATGTTTCAACTAACTGTTTTCTCCAGGTGTTTTTTTACCTTGTCATAATCCATTACCTTCATATGCTTTGATCCTTCCATAGGGAATTTATTTTCTCCCTTCAAAGATCTTTTCTAGTCAGAAGATATTTTCCCCAGTCCACAGGCTGTGTTCCATTCAGATGTTACAGCATGATGTTTTTTCCCCCTCCTGCCTTTTATATATATATATTTTTTTTATTATTATTTTTTTAAATGAACATTTAAGAAATCAAAATTCAAATTAGAACCAAGCCAGGCAAATTTATTCCTGATGACACAGGATGTGGCCTCTGACAAAAAGTCTAAAAGACACACATTGTGTACAGACTGCTGGAACAAATTCACTCCACAGGTTTTGTGAGGCAAAATAGTTACATGAGAGCAAAGATATTCAAAGGTCAGTCTTAGATCAACTGTTGCTACACTGAAGGAAAATAAGCCATAAATATATTCTATACAGCTACAACTGCCCTAGTTTTCCAAGGAGATTTTAATTCTTTGGTTCATTTATCAATGTTTGTATTGTGCAAATCTGTGCAGTGCTGAGGTTGCCAGTGTTGCAAGAATCAATTTGCTTTACTTACATGTTTATTACAGACAGGGGACAAGAAGGAAAGAGAAAGAAGCTGGATGCATCCTCTTCTACCTAGAATGGAATCACACAGCCCATGATTTTCTTCTTTCATGAGCAGGGCCAGTTCCTCTGCAGTCAGTGGCCACCCCCTGTCCTTCTAGGAAATAAACTCTGTTTCTCTGATACTGCAGACACAACCTTGAAACAATTGTTCCTGCTCTGTTGCCATTAAAATTGCTGCAAATGGAGAGGGTGAGCACCAGCAGCACATCCTGGGAAAAGCAAAGTTCCCCTGGCAAGAAACAAGGACTCTTCACAGCCAGATCCCCAAACTGGGACAGCAGCCACACCACTGGACTGGGGATGAGGCTCCCCAAAAAAAGGTGTTGAATTCCAGCATTTAAATTTGTCAAGCAATTTCTCCATTTTGGATATTGTGAGCAACAAACAAAACAAAAGCCTATCCCAAAACAAGCCATCTAATGCACACACATATTAAAAATACCAGCCTCTCAGGGCTTTATTTCTAAGGACAGAACAAAACACTGAATTGTCAAACACAACATGCTTGAAATCATAATGCTCACATGTAAAATAGCTCTGGCACAGCATCATGGAAACTTCTGAATTGAGCTTTCTTTATACACATTGGCACAAAGCAAGTGTCTTTATAAACAGCAGCAATTTGAAAAAAAAAATAAAATCTGCATGTTCCTGGGGAGAAGTGTTTGTTCCTGTGCTGAATATCTTCTCACCTAAAATCTCACACTTCTTGTGAAGAATTAACATCTCTCCTAATCCTTGTAAGGTCAACTTGTCTTTTTTGATCTCTGAGCTACACACCCTGAGTATCTGGACATGCCTAAGAGCAAGTTCTGTGAAAAATCCATGTTAAAAAATAATTACATCGATATTTAGAAATACAAAATACACAAGTAAAGGGAAATAAAGGCTTCTCAAGAAGAGCCCTGCTTTGGTTATGGCAGTAGCTATAAGGAGTTCCCAGCTCCAAACAAGCCCCCACTACTTGGGCAATGGTTTAGTAATTGAAGATAACCAAAGTCCTTGACTCTTTTTTTTTTTTTTTCTCCTTCCCTTTGTTGTGCTTTGCAGACAGAAGGCAGAGACAGCAGTAAATTCAAGCTCTGCACACCAGAGAGGCAGAGTGATGTGCAGTGTCACAGAGTGTTGGGCACTCAGCCTGTCCTTGTGTCCTCCTCACCCTTGTCCATCATGACAAGTCTCAGTTTTCTGTGCTGCTCCCAAAAAAAGGATTTACCAGGTTGGAGCTCGGCAGCACAGAAAATGCAAAGGCTTTTCAGAAATTCAAAAGTTCCTTAAGAAAGAGTCAAGGCCCTCACCTCAATCCCTCACATATTCTAAATTAATTTTCTTCTGACCCCAGCCCACATCCAGTCTGTTCTGTTATGAAAGAATGAGCAGAGTTTGCCGAGTTTCTTCTCTCAAAGAGACAGCCAAGAAGAATAAATGCAGATTATTCTACTTTGACCAAATTAAAGGGAATTGTAGCTCAGAGCAGAGGGATTCCCTTTGTTTATCTGACAAAGGAATTTCTGCAATCCTGCCTCCTGTCACTGCTGACAGGCTGTTGGATGTGTTTCTGTTGCTACTCCTTCATCATTTACATGCAAAATCCCATCAGCAACCTGCACAATCAGTCTCAAAGCAACACAAAGACAACAGGAATAAATGTAAACCACTGAGAAAAATCCTTTCCACTAGAGGAGTCTTACAAATGGCTGCATGTACCCAAACAGTGAAGCACAAATACTCTGCTCCACTTTGAGGAAACAGCTGCCTTTGCTGTAAATAGACAAAAACAGACCTAGAGACAAGCACCAGAACCAAAGCACAAAAAGAAAATTTAAAAAAAGGAAGTGAAGTTTTAAATTAAATGAACATTTGGCTAGCCACTGTTTAGGTTTTGTTAAATGTTTAATATTTTGCAATATTTGGGGATTTTTCACATTCACTCAGCAAAGTAAGCAATGCTTAATTCATTGGGAGTTACCTTCTGAACTACTCTTTGCTACTTTTTAAAATTTGTTTTTTAATTTCACTTTATGCAAAGCTACTGCAGCATTCCAGCATACTGGAGCTACTCAGAGTGAAAGCAGCTTGTACAGAATGATTTAGCTCTGGGCTAAGCCTGATCCTGAGTCAGTAGCCATGTTGCTTCTGAGGATTTTGGATTTAACTTCCCACACAGACATGACCTTCTGGAATCCTTCTCCCTTTCCTGCACAGCACTTCATCCCCTAAGGGACTTCAGTACTTTTCAGCCACTCAGTGCCACCAAATGTAGGATTTCTGGAGTTCTTTCACTTGATCCGAGACCTGCAGATTGCTCCAAGACTACAGAGAGCTGCTGAGAAATCCTGGTGCCCCTTGCTCACTGCCAGCACACAAGAACCTTCTCCAAGGTGCAGGCACTCTCTTGATTCTTACACACAAACATTCAGATTCTTACACACAAACAGCACAATTTCTGCCCAAATATTTGCTGTTGGACTCTAACTGTTGTGTTTTACTCCAGGTGCCTTCTTTCTGCATGACAAGTTTCACCATGGAACAGGAGGGGCTGGGAGGGGCAGATCAGGACTGAACAGGCTTTATTTCCAAAGCTGGGCTGCTGAAGGAGCCCTTGAGCAAACAGCTCTCTGGGAGTCAGCTGCAGGAAAAATACCCACTTGCAGAGAGCATAACTGGCTCTGCCAGGTGGGGGTTAAACAAGAAAAGCACCTGTCAGCTGTGATTTCTGTTAGGAGATCACTCTGCTTTACTGCTGAGACATCTCAGTCTGCACAGAACTTAATCAAATCTGCTCATTCTCCCCCAGAGTCAAGTGCATAAAGCTGATTGTCACTGCAAGGGCAGTGAACATGCTGATGGGAAGGTCTTTGCTTTAACACTGCTGCTGCTGAAGCCAGGTACCAGTCACAAAGATGAAATACAAGAGACCACATCACTTCATGTACATGAAGCAATGGAGACTGATGTGAAAAATGTGATCCCTGTCAGCATGCCAAGATGTGCAGGGCATATTCTGCCTTTCCATTCCTCCCCCCTGCCTCCCTAAAATATTCAAAGCTAAGAAAAAAGCATCAAGGTGTTAAGTGGCTTGAAATATTTTTGTACTTGTATCATCTAGTAAACAAAGTTGCTGAGAAATGTCATTGTGTGATCTTCACATGTGTGTGGGAGACAGAATCTCAGCTGTCAGGGAATGACTGTACAGCTCCCTGCTGGAAAGAAGAAGTCAAACATTTCACAAAGCAGACTTTTATAGCCTGGTGGGATCTCTGCTGAGCACTTGGGATATCCAGGCTGTCAGCAGCTCCCAGGAAGATTCCTGCTGATTCACCCTGGCAGTACCCATCCCAAGTGAGCTGTCCCCAGATGCCAATCAGCAGAAAGGCTCCAACCACAGCTCTGACACCAGCTCAGCAAATTCTGCCTTCAAACCCTCGGGGAGCCAGTGGGACAGAAGTCATCATCAAACCCCAGCCCCCTTTAGATGTGCAGGAAACAACCCAATACCAAAGCCACTCAATGCACTCGGGATGTTTTTGCTGATACTGATTAAAGCTCTTTGCTCACCTTCCCTTTGCCCCCTGAACTGTCACCATGGCAGGTGCTGGGTGCAGCTGCTGTCCCTGTGCACACACTGGAAGTGGACACTGCTGGAGATATGGGAAGGAAAGAGAAGGGAGAGCCATTCTCTGTCAGAGCAATCAGCAAACCCAGCTGCAGTTCAGAAAGCTTTCCCACAAGTCAGCCTAAAAGAGTTGGGGGACAGAGGGGATGAGAGAGTTTTGTCTCTTCTTTTAGTGTTGCTCAGGATCACGTACAGGCTTAGAATCCCCCTCTAAACTCCAAAATAAGGTACAAAACACACACCCATGCACTGGTCTGTGCTGCCAGCAGCAGTGCCCTTTGCCTTGCTGCAGCACACTGTAATTAAGGCCCTGTTTTTGTATGTGAATTCAAATGAACAAATGCAATTTCTAACCATTAACCTCCTGAAGTAAGCTTTACCAGCATCCTGATATTTCTGAAATGCTGACACTTGCATAGTCCAAGACCTGTGTCCAAAAAAGCAGTGAGTGCATCACACCACTCCCAGCTGCCAGAGCCAGCACCCCTGGCTTTGTGTGTGCAGGGGACATGCTGAGAACCAGGGCAGCCAGTTCCCAAGACCTTGCCTTCATGGATGCACACCTGCTCTTACATAGGCTCCAACTCAGCAGAGCTGAGGACTTTGGGTGGATCACTCACTGTGAGGGTTCAGAGTGATTCCAGAGAGAAAAGCAGTTTGAATGGGAAACTCACTGCTCACCTCTCCTCCACAGGTACATCTAGTGCTCCAGAGGTAAATCTAGTATGAGGAAGGAGATCTGGAGAGGCAGGGAAGATGCTGGGATAGGGAACCATCCAGCTCCTGGTGATGCCTTAAGTTTTCAGCTTTCATACATTTCAGATCCTGTACTGCATTAGTGCATAAATTTGAACTCCAGACAGAGTGTTAGTTGCTGTCTTCACACTTGGGTCAGACAAAACAATCTTTCCAGGCTTGGGAGCCAAGGACACCCTACAGCCTCAGGCCCTGAAAAGTATAACCAAAAGTGAATTGGGGGGAGCAGACTGGGGGTAAATGACTTTATTACCTAAAGCTGTAATTGAAGTATTAACACCCAATATGTAAATGGACCAAACTTAGATCTGTCTGAAAAACTCATGACCATTGTCCATTCTGAGTGCAGCCTCTGAGGCTTCTGACTGCCCCAGGTGTATCTATTGAAGGCCTTTAATAAATCCCCACTTTATTCTCTTAACCTTGTCCAGCCTCTGCTCTGGGTACCACCCCAAGCATCACCTCCTGCCTTGGCCAGCAACCACCCCTCCTGTGTGCTGCAGGTGGCAGGGAGATTTCTCCTCTGCTATGGATCTGAACACTCTCACTTGGTACAAGCACATATGGATTTTTATTAAATTGATCACCCTGCTCTGCTGAGGCAGCATTGACAGGGGAACAGCACAATGGCTTTTTCCAGACTCCCAGGGTCTGGTGAGACACAGTGTAGGGAGCTGGGAGCTGACACCAAGCTGCAGAAGGCTGCACTGAGGATGGAAGGTTGCTTGCACAGAGTCTGGGTTTTGTTCTCCATGGGAAGAACAAGAACTTTTGCATTCCAGCCAAATTTAATAATGCATTCCAGTGATCTGCATTTTTCTAAGCTCCTACCTTCCCTCCCTTCCTGAATACCATAGGTTTTCCCATTCTGTCAGAGATGACATCCACTGCCAATGGGTTGAAAATCAAAGTTATCATGGATGAAACATTAAGATCTTGAATGTCTGGGAAACAGCCAAATGTTAGTTTAATTAACTCAAACATATTCAATTTTGATTGACCTTTTCAAACAGAACCAGAGAAACACCGAGGCTGGAAGAAACCTCTGGAGATCATCTAGTGCAACCATCTGTTCAAAGCAGAGCCCATCAGATGGACTGGCTCAGGACACCATCCAGGCAGATCTTTCATTATCTCCCAAAACAATTTTCAAAACCTCAACACAGGCAATCTGCAGTCCTTCAAGAAGTTATTTCAAACCAAATTTTGCAACTTCAATTCCTGGAATGCAAAGAAGTCTTTTGACAATTTTATAGCAACACATTTTCCAGAATAGGAAATAAGAAAGACACTTTTGCTAGAATGACTGCATCTTTAATACCGTTTGCTTTTCAAATCTCAATTACCAGTGAAAAATTTAAAATTCCAATATATAAATTCCCATCTGGATCTTGTGTAAGCATCTTAAAAGAAAGCCAGCACCCATCCAGTACCAAGCACTAAGAAGATTTCAAGGCAACACTTATCACTGTGGGTTTCTTCTCTTCAGCTCCTTTCTAGACCATGTAAAGAGTTTTGGAAGCTCCCTGGACACTTTTTTCCCTACTCAGCCTCCAGCACATGGAGACCATTGGTGAGACAGGACCCATGAGAGCCTCTTCCACCACCCAGCAGCTCTGGTTCTGTCTCCAGCTGCTTGCAAAGGCTGTTCTGGTTTCAACAGGTTCCAAAACAATGAAACCTCCAGTGAAGGTCACAGCACAGGCTCCTCACCAGCACAAACTTTCTGCTCCCTGGTGTTTCCAAATATGCCATGAGCACATATTGGAAACCATTGCCATACATTGCAATGCATCTACTGGTTTACACTGCAAGAGATGAGAATGTACTTAAAAAAAATAAACAGAAACAAACCAAACTAAACAAAACACAGCTCCTGAAACATGGGGTTTATCTTCTAAAAGGTGATCATAGGAGAATCTCTACTTTCCTGAAGAGTTCTGTGATACTGAGTCCAGGTGTAAGACAAAACATATGATAAATTACTTTTTTCTCTGGTTTATTCTATTAATTATATCTACTATTAATAATACTTTTATTTTTCTTATTAAATTTTTCATCTGAAAAGAGCAAGGAACTGAACCACTTAATTCAGATCATTTGATTAGAAACTTCCGTTCTGGTTATATCACCCAGTACAGAAGCAGCAAGGTAACTGCAACCAACAAAACACTTGCAAAGGTACAGACAGCTCTATTTCAACGAGTTACTTACTAATTTACACTGGGAAAACACAACGTTGTCATAGCCGAGCAGTTAAACCCCACCTTGCAATCATTTGATGGTTCTTCAGTGCATAATGGAAAAGGGTTTAGAGTGCTCAACAGAAAGAAAGGAATTGCATCATTAAAAAACCAGGCTGGTTAATTGCAGGTAATGGCTGAGAATAATGACAGCAGAGAGTGCTGAATGACGTGGGAGACAGAATATTCTGCCTGTGAGTTGTAATTGCTTGACACAAACAGTTTGGTCAATCTGAAATTACTTGTGGCTGTCTGTGCTGGAGCTGTAAACATTTGGCTGAAGCTGGCAGGGAACGGCTTCCTTGGGTTCTGCATCCCACAGAGGGTGCCAGAGGAGCTGGTTTACAGTAATTCTGATTTCTTTGTCTGGTGATTAGTGACTGGAATGCACAGAACTGATAGTTTGCTGGACTGGTCACTCTCTTCTTTTTCCCTGGATGTGGCTACTTGGTAGAAAGCCCAGCAGCAGTCAAGGAGAGGGAGAACATTGCATCCATTCCTCTCCTTCCCTCAGCCTGTCCATGCCCCCACCCAGGAATGTTCTGTACACACCTGCACACAAACATGGCTTTGCCTGGTGCTCTACAGCTTGATCACTGATTCCTCAGGAAGACATTAATTATGGAAATAGCTCCCCAAAAGAAAGAGAAGTGTTCCTTTGCCAGACCAATTCATCTTCTGCTGCAGCCACTCTCAGTGTCCTGTGAGTCACTCCACAGCTGGAACTGTGAAAAATGCCTGGGAGTCGAGGGAACAAGCTGTGGCAGATGCACAGCAGAACCAGGGAGAGCTAAGTCACAGGGAAAGGGACCACCAAACTGCATGTATTTGGGTTCCATCTACTTAATATTAGCCTGTTTGGAGGAAAGTTTATTAGGACACATAATCTTTGCCTGTACTTGTCACATATCATTCCTAGGAGCTCCCTGAGATTACTTCCTTGGCTGAGTTTGAACTCTACACTTTCACACACTCATCACCCAAATATCCAAAAGATTTATGACCTACTTGGGCCACCCTTACTTCAAATGGCAGGTGGAGTGTATTGGACACTTCATGTGAGCTGGAAGCATTTATTTCTATTGCAACACAAGAAGTTGATCTGTGTCTGCATGGTGCCACAAGAGAGCAAGTGGAGGGAAGCAAACAATGAATAAAACACATGAATCCCTCTGGTGATGTCTCCAGGCAGCAGATTAAACAGCAGCTCCTATTCTTACACCCTCACTTCAAGCTCTCACTCAGAGCTGTGAGCCCCAGAACCAGCACACAAGTCAGGACTGTGCTGAAAATGGGGTGCTTTCCACTTCTCACAACCTCTTCTCATGCACACAGCCCTGCTGCTCTGAGAACAGCCTGGTTATTTTCACTGCAAGCCCCATGTCATCCCTTAGGTGAGAAGAGCAGCCCACCCCTCCACAGCCATGGCTGTGTGAACAGTCTCAAACCATCACTCCCTCTGGCTTGGCTGCAGGGAGGAGGGAGAATGCCAGAAAATGTCACTCCTGACCTTGGCCTGCCTGGGTTTGAGGCAGCTGGCCACAGGTGTAAAACCCTGAGAGCTCCAGGGGACTCACATCTTCCTGCACAAAGGATTTATGGAGCTCTTATGGAACATCTCTAAGGGAGCACAGGCACAGCATGGAACAGCTGCACACTCAGAATGTGCATCCCTTCATTTCATGCTGGACTTTCCTAGGACATGCACTGGCTGTATGCACTTTTGCAAGGCACTGGACTCCCTGAAAGGAGTGCATCAGGGCTGTGAAGTGGATTATGCTGAATTGTTTGTCTCCTCTGATCAGCACGAGAGAAGGGCAGGGAGATTTTGACAAGTTCTATAAAATTCTGCCCACAAAAGCAGGGCTAAGTAGTGCTCCACAAACAACAGGAGAAAATGGTCATGACATTCTTCTCAGAGAAACTGAATAAGACATTCAACCAGAACAGACTCATTGCTACTGCTGCAACCATTTTAATCCCACCCATGCCCTCCTTGCTGCTCTAAAACAGGCAGGATTTTTTTTTTTTTTTAGGAAACACTAACTGCTGCCCTAGGAATGAGATGCAGTTTTGCCCTGGGGAGAGCCAGGTGCTTTGCCCTGCTGCTTGTCTCACAGAAGTTGTGCCTGCAATGGGGACATTTGTTCTGGATCAGAGGCACCCTGCTGCTGCTCACAGACCTGGCTGCACACAGCAGATGACACCATGCCTTGAGCTGCTGCTGTACAGAGTTACCCACTGGCTTGTGACCATTGCAAATGAAACAAAACCATCACTTCACCTGCTGCTGTTGGCCTGTTTTCCAGCAAGGAGCAGAGCTCAGAAGCACCTCAACTTTGAGCACCATTTTGTCCTTCACTGCTTCTCACATCTCCTCCAAATGAGTTTGTGTGCTCTTCCTCACACCTGGAACAATTTTCCCAGCTGTACTGGCAGCTGTTACTGCCAGTTAAAGGTTAGCTGCACTAACCTTTCTCTGTTCTTGCTTTAAAACCCTTTTATGTCCTTCTCCTTTCATTCAATTGTTTGATGTTACAGCCTCCTCTTCCCTGCTTGTGCAAATGTGAAAGTTACCTGAATGGATCTCACCTGCCTGAGCTGTGCTCACTGTGAGAGGCCACAGGGACAGAGTGCCACCTGATGTGAATCATGCAGCTCTGCTGGGGGATACACAACCCTGGATCACAGAAAACATGGTGAATAAGGAACACAAGCATGAGGTCAAGCAGAGTCTGCTCCTGTCAGCTCCAAACCAACATGAAGCTGCTTCCACACACTGTGAGGTCCAACTGCAGAGCTCCTCACCCCAGGACACTACAAACTGAGCAGCTGGGCACCTCACTGAGAGAACAAAGCCCACTGGGAGCCATGAAACACAGAGAACTCTGCCCAGGCTCAGACACTGCCTGAGCTGGAAGCTGGGAAAGCTCTCTGGGAACACCTGGGCACACCCAGTGCACCCTTCCTGAGCAAACCCTGCTCACACTGGGCTGGGTGGGGCTGGCACCTGGCCCAGGCAGAGCTCCTTATCCCAGCAGTGAGGTCACAGCACCAGGATGTCTGTGCTGGTCTGGGCAGGCACAGGGGAGCCCAGGGCTCCCACAGCTGGAGCAGCAGCAGAAGGGACCTCTGAGTGTTTGGTGCTCAGCAGCAAGTGGCTCTGGCAGCCAGGCAGCCACAGCTGCTGCTGCAAGTCACCAATCCACACTCACCTCTGCTGTTCAACACAACTCAGCAGTCACTGGGACGTGCCATTCATGGAGATGCTCAAAGGAAAGGCTCCATCACAAGAGCTGGCAGTGAAACAGGAGCCAACTGACACTGCCAATGACAAGCTGCTTGTTTATCTTGGTTTCCTTTTGCTTATCAAACTGAAAATCCATTTGGCCAAATTAGACAAAAACTGCTTTCCTGTTTTCCTCTAATTTTTGTCAGGAGTCTGATGTAAAGTCCCTACAGAAGTATGACCAAGTTATATCAGTATCACCCTTTCTACTTCATTTACAAATGCTCCCATAAAAACCTACATACACCAAGACTGAAACACACACAGGTTATGTTAAACACTACCTGATTGTTGCTTAGTGTCAGAACAGCTCAGACTGTATAAAACTGCAGCAGCAAACTCATATATTAATCACTGAAGAACAGCTCACACACAAATAGAAGTGTTTGATGTCATAACCTGGCTCAATAGAAACACAGCTAGGCAACAGGATCCTACAATGGACTGGCTTTAACTGACAGACTTTGGTATTTGCATAAGGAATCTTCTATTAGGAAGTTATTTTTTGGAGTTCCTTGCTTTGGAAATATTTTGGACAACACGAAGAAAAGCTTCTTGTCTGAAATATTATATAGGAAACAACATTAAAGACATAAGCTAACATTTCAGAATATATGATTGTAGATGCTATTTTGAAAATGCCTCCTGAAGAACAGTTGGTTATTGGAAATATTTCAGGAATAATTTAATCACAGACTTCCTAGACAGTCTGAACTCCTCATGTTCTCTGAATCAACCAAGCTCCAGTTCTTACAAGATCACCCAGTACCAGCACAAATGACTGTTTGTTTGAGACATCTCCTTGGGTTCTCCCTTAAGGGTCGCTGGGAGTGAGCAGTGAATTGAGGCCACAGTAAAACGATGCTTTCAACTGCCTGAATCCTTTTGTGAATGAAGAGGGGTCTGATCAATGCCTATTTACCTCAGCACACTTCTGATTTCAGAATGGACTCGGGGATTTCATCACCGCCTAGCAGAGAACGTTAATGCTTCCCTTAATGCTCCATGTGAAAACTTGGAGTAGGTATTTGGAGAGATGGGAAGAAGAAGGAAGAGATTACTATCAAGCACTGCTGACAGGAAGCCATTGGCACTGGAGAAGGTGAGGCTGGGCTGATCAGACAGAACCGTCTGGGAGGGAGCATCTCACTGAGCACCGAACACAGCCAGAGCCGCTCGCTGCGGAGCGGCAGCGCTCAGTGACTCATGCTATTGAACAACCCTGACTCGGACCTGTTGAGGATCCTGGCCCAGCCTTCCCTCTTCAGCATGAATCCCACTAGAAACATGTCAGGAACCGCCTGGGCCGCTGGATAAACACAGAGGGAGCCCAGATGCGCTCAGGTGCCCGGCAGCAGCGGCAGCGCAGCAGCGGCAGCAGCGGGTCCGACGGGCGGTGCTGCAGCAGCTCCGAGCGCGGCACCTGCCGAGCCCCCCGCCCTGGGAGCCGAATCCATCCCCGCGTCCGTGTCCATGCCTGGGAGCCGTGTCCACCCCACTGCCCGTGTCCACCCCCGGGAGCAGTGTCCATCCCACTGCCCGTGTCCACCCCTAGGAGCCGTGTCTGTTCCCCACCCTCTGCCCGTGTCCATCCATGAAGCCCGTGTCCACCCCCCACCCGTGTCCATCCCCCGGCCCGTGTCCATCCCCCTGTGTCCATCCCTTGAAGCCGTGTCCACCCCCCACCAGTGTCCATCCCCGGCCCGTGTCCATCCCCCTGTGTCCATCCCTTGAAGCCGTGTCCACCCCCCACCCGTGTCCATCCCTTGAAGCCGTGTCCGTCCCCGCCGTGTCCCGCGGAGCAGCAGCAGCAGGTGCCGGCTCGGTTGGGCGCTCCGGGCCGGTACTCACATGGCGAGGGGCGGGCGGCTGCGCTGCTCCTCTCCAGCAAAGATGGCTTTCGGCTCCGCGCCTGCTGCCAGCCGGCTCTACTGTTGTAGGCTCTGCTGCCGGGAGAGGAGGGGTAGGCTCCGGCTACTGAGCATGCCTGCGGCTCGCATCACAGGGTGGGAGCGGGGCGAGGCTCGGGGTGCCCGCACACCCGCTGCCGGCCGAGCGCTCCGGGCGGCCCCGCACGGCGCTGGGTGTGGCCCCGCAGCGGGGCTGCGGGAAAACCAGCCTGTGTTTCTCTAGCCACCTTCTCTCTGCCTCTCCTCGCTAGGCAGAAACATTTTTTTAAAAGGAGGAGAATGACGGAAGGTGCTGCCGTTCAATCCCTGCTGTCGTGGGTGAGGGCTCGTGGATGAAAACCCGCAGAGCAAATCCAGAGACAGATAAACGGCCAGACCAAGCACTGATTCTGGGGAGGTTGTGTCTCAGATGAGGTACAGCCCTCGCTTCTGGCTTAGACATCACCTCACACTCAATCCGGGCATCCAACCCCACCCTCCATGAGCATCCTTTCCTTGCATGCCCCATCCCCCTGTGCAGAACAAAACTTACTCTGAAACAGCACATGTTCCTCTGCATTCAAACCAAGGCCTTCACACATAAACAGAGGTGAAGGAATGAGAAAGTCTGCATGGTTTCTCAACAAGTGGCATTTAACACTGCTGTCCCAATGATACCTTGTTCACTTGTAAAAAGGTGCTTCACTGTCGCTGCCTTCACTAATTCTCCATGGGCAGCCAGCACTGGCCATTCAAACCAGCTTCCACTTCGGGTAAGGCAAGTAGCTTTTCTAAGTATCTACACCTCAGATCTTGGGGTGCTGGACGGGAATAAATTGTAACAGCGTCATCAGATCAAATCTGTTTCCTGATGTAGAAATCTAAGAGAAGGTGAATTGTTCCTTAGAGCAACAGGCAAAGACACAAAGTTATAGGGGTGAGCAAGGCATCAATCCCAATTTCTCGACTTGTTGTCAACCAGCTGAGTATTTTCATGCAGAATGCAGCCAGGGAATGTGGCAGCACCCACAGCCAGGACATCAGGACACTAAGCTCCTGCCCAAACCCTGGCTCAGGTGTTGTCACAGCCTGACTCAGGTGGGAGCTGTGGGCTGTCAGCTCAGAAGGGATCCAGCTCTTGGGGAACTCTGGAACTCCTCAGACTGACTGTCACAGGAGCCTCTCTCCCTTCCCCTCTGCTGCCTGAGAGCTTCCCCACTGCGTTGAAGTGGTGCCTCCTGCCACTGGAGGGTGAGCCTGTCTTGTGCTGGAGCCAATCACCTGCATCAATTAATAAATGTCCCTTTGGGCAGCACTTCGAGCCTTCGTTTTTTTGCTCACACATCACACTTGTCAGACCCTGGTCCTGAGAAACTTTTCCTGATGGAAGTGGAAAACACTTCAAACTGTATTTTCTCTGTGTAAAGATGGAGTTTCAGCTGACGGTTACGCCCTGATGACAATCAGGAGATTCCCAACTACCTTTAAGCTTTATCCACCCACAGATTACTTAGCTCAGCACTTCTTATCTGGGATTCCTCCATAACTCTTCCCTCCTGAGGAGAGTTTACTTTTCAGATATCCTAGACAAAGATACATTCATATTATATATATATGATAATTTATATGATACATTTATATGATTATTTATGTGATGCGACATCATCACCCACATTTAGGCTGGCACCAAACCCAGGCACCAGCTGCTACCAGGGACATTCTCACCTTCACATTCAAACCCAAGCCACATCTGAAGGCTGAGAAAGTGATAAGTCATGCCTGGCTTGCGAGGCCAGGAACTTCTGGGTCAGAGACCTTGCCCCAGACCTTTCTGCCCTTTCTGTGGTCTCACTTCCAGTCATTACTTCAACTACATGCAGGGTGGAATAAGTACTGATGCTAGGCCAAAGCTCACAAGACTCAAAACATCCAAACAAGCAAAAAACAACCAACCAAACAACAACAACAACAATAACAAAACACAAAAAAACCCCCTGGAAGACTCCAAACCCAACATACTGAAATGTTTTATTATACAAACTATCCAGAGTAAACAATACAGTGTTTGTGCTGACCCCATGCCAGCTTTATTCTGATAGAAGGGGAACAGAAAATAACCCCCACAAGCATAAAGGTGAAATGGCAGTCAGGAAAATTAGAAATCAGAAATTAGCAGAAGCATTACAATACAGGGAAAATACCTCAGACCTTGTGAGCACAGTGCAGAATGAGCTGAAGCTACACCCATGCCCCACATCATATGGCCATGGCTCCCTCCAGAGTGGTACCAGAGAGTACTCAAAACCAAATCAAACAGCATCATTGCACTGCAGCTGCTAAAAAACAGAGAATTTCCTACCAGCTAATGAAGGCATCACCATTCCAATCCAAGAAGGCACATGGTCCTGAGGAAAATCCACAGCTAATCTGGGGGATGTGTCCTTTAGCCCTGCATTCCCTGGAGCTTGCAGACTGCCATTAAAGGCCACCAAAGCCTTTAGTGTTAGAAGAGATGCAGAGACACCCTGTGGTGGCAAAAATAATAAGACCAGAATTTGTTCAAACAGCTTTAAATTCATTTAAGTCACAGAACTGAATCAGAAAATCTGCATCCTGGGGACACAGAGAAATTGTCTCCCAGTTGCTATTCAGGTACTTTCCTCTCTCCAGACCTCCTTTCCTGTCTGGCATCTTTTGCTCTGTCTGTTTGCACTGCCACAAACATTTTCCCTCTTATTCTGTTTGGTATACTATTAACAGCAGGATCAGGGCTGCTGCAATTGGAGGCACGTCTATTGAAATGCTCCACTTTCAGAAAATAACTTTCCTGCCCCTCTTGGGGCAGGAAACAATCAGTGTGCTTTGTAAACTGCTGGGGTTTTACCCCATCCATAGTTTGTATTTTGTCCTGAAGCAAAATTTTGTCTATGAAGGCAGTTTCAGAGCCACCAACAGACTGCTGAGGATGTTCAAGAATGAAAGCCACCAACAACCATCATCAGTGGAAATCAGTTCTGGAGTCGTGCAGGTGCTAGAGCTTGCTCATAATTACCTAGGGACAACCTGGAGATAGAGCACTGAGGCTCCTGGAAATGCTCTGTACTGTTGTTACATGATCTTCACCTGAAGGGAACATATTTTCTCACAGATCTGCAAGCAGGATCCCCATTCAGAAGAGTCATCATGTAGTCTATAGGTTTATGGTTTGCCCACAGTAGAGTAAATCTCAGGGCCAGCCACAGTGACACTGGTATTGGTCTCTTTGGCTCACAAAACAAAACAAAACAGTGCTAAATAAGAAAGCTGAGAGCAGTTAATTGGTTTATAGAAAGCAATGGTAATTAAGTTAATTAATGGTAATTAAGGTTTAAGCAGAAAAGAAAAGCAAGGTAAATAAATCAATTATTCAAATGCTGCATTTTCAAATCTTCTGATCTGGCAATGCATTTAAACAAAGTATAGGAGGAATTCCCCCTAAATCATCAGAACTTATGACACTGGAACTCAACACAGCCAGATTAATTCATCTTCAAAAGAGAAATGAAATACTGTATGTGTCCAAAGTACAATTTTTCAAAAATTATTGTCTAAAAGGATTAAGAAAATATCTATTCTGAATATCTTCAACCCTTTGTCACCGAGTTTTAAATGTTTATCTTCAATGCCTTGTTTTCTTCTCTTGACTTTTTAGACAAGTGGAATTGGTACTGAATGACCCAGGCTTTGCTTATTTCTCAGAAGTGAGGCAGATTCCTGTCTGCCCAGCTGCTGAATTTATTAGCCACAGCTGGTCTGTTCTGCAGAGCTTCACCTCAGCATCATTGCTTGCCTAAAATGGGTCTAAAATTTGGAGATTTTTTTGTCACAAATTAAAACCTCAAGTCTGTAGTTGTGGTGTGTGTAATTTTCTTTCACTCATTACTTCTATTCATTCCTTCACAGCATATTAGTGCTTTAGTAATAATTTCCTTTTACAAGTCAGTGCAGTGTTTGTAATTCCTTTAATAAATTGTCTTTTCTGCCATTTCTGTGAGAGATCCAGGCTCTCTTTCCTGGGTCCTGTTAACACCCTGGGTGGCTCATTACAAGCCTGAGTAGCAAGGTGTGACTCCTTGTGACCCTGTGCTCCTTCATGGTATTTACAGTTCCTTGCTAATGGGTATTAATGGATAATTCTGAAAACTTTGCAGCTGTGATCCTGCCAAGTGTTTGCACAGTGAGGCCCAGTCCCTCCTGCCTGGGTGTGTCCCTATGGTGAAAACTGGGTACAGGGAACTCTGCTTAAAAGTCTGGAAGGGGCTGAGGAGGGAGGAGAAGAAAAGTAGAAGAAGAAAAGTTTAAAATGGTTGCAAATTTTGGTTTTGTGTGGTTTTTTTTTTTTTTGAAGATTTGTGGGAAATATTTGTAGCAGGCAGGAACAAGACAGCAGACAGAGAGGGGAGGAGGACATGACCCTCCAAGTCAAGCAACCAAAAGTTAACACAATTACCAAATATCAAATGTGTAGCAGAGGGACTAATTCGATCAGAGAGGCCAAAGGGATAATTCTTGGAGACAAAGCCTTGCAACACGGAAATGCAGGCTAATCAACTGCTTTATCAAAAGAAAAAGGAAACAATTTCCAAGCCTTAACTAAAATCCCCAGTTGGTTCTTCATCTTTTCAGGGGTCTGGTTTTTGCCTAGCAGGGTTTGTTCCATCTCACATTTATTTCACTGCTCCTGTTCCCTGCACCAAGCTGTTTCCTGGCTCCTGCTCTTGGCTGTGTCAAACAAGCTGCCTCTACTCTCGGTTTAAGGAACTTCTCAATCATGAAAGAGAACGAGCAGAGGGAAATATTCATTACATCTAATGTCCAAGCCTACATTCCATAATTATGTGGAGCAGAGCAAGGCTATCCAGAGTCCCTTTGTGCCTGCAGGATTTTGCAGAGCAGGTATTTTCTTCATCTGATGGCAAGTGGCTGCTCAGTGATCTCCACTGAGCTCCTGCCTGACCCGGACCCTCTCAGGTACAGCCCAGCAAAGCAGAGCTTTTCAGACTCAGACCTCTGTCTCCAGCTAAGCAGGTGCTGTTGTTATGACAGATAAAATGAGCTGGCACAAAGGGAAGAAGGAGCTCACAGAAGAAAGCACAGGAGATGGGAAGCACGGCCGAAAAAAGCGAGAGCGGCTGTTCAAGAAGAGATTTTCTCGACTCTTCTCTGGGTCTCCCAAGAATAAATTGTAAGTACATCCAAGATTATATTTTGCAAACATTTTGTGAGCATTTCCAGAGCAGCTTTGGTAGAGCCACAGACACCTTGTTACTTCTGCTGGATTAACAGTTTCACAAATGAAGAAACAGAGGCTAACTAAATAACTTGAGCTAAAAACCAGTAAGTCACTGGCAGCACTAGAGATGAAATTAACTCCTCCAAGTCTTGTGTGTCTGTGTGCTTATCTTAAATCCATTTCCCTATGTTTCCAGCAAGAGATTAGCAGGGGAGGCATCTCTGTTTCTCCAGGTACACACCAGCACTGCCACTGTTAAGAGCAGAAACTTTGCTGCAGTTTTGATGCACCAGATCTGTAACTCTAGGCTGCAATGGAAAATGTCAATGCATGGGCAGCAGCAGAAATCACTGCTCAACAAAGTTAATGATACTAAGTTTCTTAAAATTAATAATTAGTGCTTGTGTTCTTGCAATAGTTCTGCTGTACTTACTCTTTTCAGTTAGAAAAAGGGAAACAAAACAAAAAGACAAACAAAAAATAACTATTCATTTTTTTTTTTAAACCAAAGTAAGCAGAGGCAAAAATGGTTTTGAGCTTACTGCTTTGTGAATATATAAATTTTGAGTTATGGTAATCATTCTTATGGGATTTGAAATTCTCTTCTTGGGTCTTTCTCCCTGGTGTTATTCTTCCTTAACATGAAGTAAACTGAGTGTAGGCTAAGATCAGGAGGGGTTTCCAAAAAGTGTCTTTTCTTATCCAAGAGCTGTTTTCCCTACAGATCTCCTAAAAGGAGTCTGTCTTTGGTAATTATCATGAAATTACCGTCTTAGCAGGAAGTGCACGCAAGTCTCCACAATTACTCAGCTAACTGCATTAGGCTTGATAGCCACAGCAGCTGCTTGCAGGCTCCACAGAAGATTAAAATACACTACCAAGAAATGAACCTGGGAGCCACATTTTTCCCCCAGGCTGATCTAATTGCAGCACAACTAATACCAAGGGCTTGGTTTTGGGATTTTTCTTGCTGCGCTGCTTAGGAAGTGAACTAGAAACATCCAAGAAGTGAATTCCTGCTGCAAATGTTCTCTGTTGTTCGTAATTTCACTGAAGAGTGCATTCAGGAGGCAGACAAATACAACTGAAACAATAAAATCATGTTTTCTGAACACTGATCCTTATTTGTAAGTGATAAATATGAATTTTCCTCAGTTTGAGCTAAAAGGAAAAAAAAAAATTAAAAGTTGATAAGTAATCTAGTAACCTCCCAAGGTACTCCCACATTAATGGAGAGAGAGTCAGCCTTCAGATTTCACTGGATCTATTCCTACAGGCACTGCAGGGCAGGGGGTTTTAAATGCATTTGAGCCATCAGGGTTCACAGAATTTTCACAGTGGTGCAGCCAAACCAGATCATCTCTGCAGTGAGCACTGATTCATGGGCTCTGTAAGGGACTGCGTAGGTAAAACAAGGGTCTGTTTGATCCAATTTGATCAGATGAACTTTCCTTTCATCTCTTCCCCCTCTGGGCAAGGCCAGTGCAATACTGGTCAGTGCTGGCTTTACTGGCCAGCATTGGTGTGCATTGCTGGTGCCCACAAGTGGGACAAGAACCTTTGTGATGCTGTAGGGTCAGACACACAGAGCTCTGTGGAGTTTGTCTTTATGCAAACACACGAGGCTCGTACCACAACCATGCACAGAAGAGCTGCATATTGAAGCTCCTACCCTGTTAGCTGATGCCACTCTCTCATGGCTCTGTTTAATGATGAAAATACTTTAATAATTCTGTGCTCTGAAACTAATGGCTTGTCGCTGCCACCACAGCACCAGAGCCAGACTCCCTTTTTGCTTCCATCCCTGTTTTTTCAGGTGGCCACACCCAGCACCCACTCCTCGCATGTCACAGGTAGAGCCTCTGGAAGGGTTCACAAATCACTCACTAATTGCTGCCCTGATCCAACCAGGAGTGCGAGGGCTGAGCTTGTCACCTCTCCCTGTGTCTGTTCCAGCCCGTCACCTCTCTCTGTGTCTGTCACCTCTCTCTGTGCCTATTCCAGCCTGTCTCCCCTCTCTGTCCCTGTCACCTCTCTCTGTGCCTGTTCCAGCCTGTCACCACTTTCTGTGTCTGTCACCTCTTTCTGTAACCCTTCCAGCCTGTTGCCTCTGTGTCTGTCACCCCTCTCTGTGCTTGTCACCTCTCTCTGTGCCTGTTCCAGCCTGTCACCTCTCTCTGTCACTTCTCTCTGTGCCTGTTCTAGCCTGTCACCCCCTCTGTGTCTGTCACCTCTCTCTATCCCTGTCACCCCTCTCTCTGTGCCCCTTCCAGCCTGCCACCTGTCTCTGTAACCCCTCTCTGTCCCTGTCCCCTCTCTCTGTCACCTGTCACTCTGTCCCTGTCACCCCTCTCTATGCCTATCACCTTTCTCTCTGTCCCTGTTATCCCTGTGCTCCTTACAGACTGTCACCTGTCTCTGTCCCTATCACTCTGTCCCTGTTCTAGCCTGTCACCTCTCTCTGTGCCTGTCACCCGTCACCCTTCTCTGTCCCTGTCACTCTGTCTCTGTCACCTCCCTCTGTAACCTGTCACTCTGTCCCTGTCAACCCTCTCTCTGCCCGTCATCCCTGTGCTCCTTACAGCCTGTCACTCTGTCCCTGTCACCCTTCTCTGTCCCTGTCACCCTGTCCCTGTTCTAGCCTGTCACCTGTCACTCTGTCCCTGTCGTCCTTCTCTGTCCCTGTCACTCTGTCCCTGTCACCTCTCACCCTTCTCTGTCCCTGTCACTCTGTCCCTGTCACCCGTCACTCTGTCCCTGTCACCCCTCTCTGTGCCTGTCACCTGCCACCCTTCCCTGTCCCTGTCACTGTCTCTGTGCCTGTCCAGCCCCCAGGGAAGGAGCCAGCCCGCTGAGGACCCGGGGAGGTGCCTGCCCAGGAAAGGCTGCCGGCGGCCGAAGGCCCGGGAGGAGCCGTGCTCGCTGCGGCAGCTCGGGCAGCGCTCCGGGAAGATGTGTCCGAGCTGCGAGATCCTGCTGTGCCGGCGCTGCGGGACCCTGCACTCGCAGCGCGGCTTCATCGCCCACAGCCTGCTCGACCACTACGACCCCGCAGCCCTGCCCTGCTGACGGCCCCGCTGGGCGGGATGGCAGCTCTGGGAGCCGAGCACATCCCAGCCCCACAGCTGGGATCCACCGGGATGAGGGATCGTGGCCCGGCACCAGCCCCGCGCAGCTCAGCCGCCGCAGCCGCTCCGCAGCTCAGTCTGTACGCAGCAGATGCGCCCATTGAACCCGCAGAAACCCGGCAAGCGGAGCTGTAACCTACACAGTTCTCCTCTGCTGAGGATAGGGAATTGTTTCAGAAATATTCTCCAGAGCTTTCCCTTTCCTCTCAAGGAAACAAAGATTATCCCATTGAGCTGCAAAAGCAAGCGTGACTACTATATGCAGAGCCACTTGCAATGCCTTTGTTTGCTTCAGTGTTGTTTGTGGTCTGGAATATTAAACGTTTTATTTTTTAATTAACTATCTCAGAGATGCAACTTTATGGGGGAAAGGGGCTTCTAGCCACAAGGATTGTAGTTCACATGCCAACTCCCTCCTAGAATTTCCAAACTTGCACAGGCTTTCAACATCTCACTTGTGATCCTGCACTGTGTATTAACAGGAGCAATAACAATCCCAACTCACAAAGTATTTAAGCCTTATTTGAGTTCTTAAACCCAGATCTGTATTTTTAAGTAGTTCTTCAAATAGTGTAGTGCAGCTCCAGACACCAGGCCAAGGCTCTGGGGCAGGGGTAGGTGGCATTAAGGTCCAGGTACACATAAGACTTTATCACTGTGCAATTCCCAAGCAGAGGTGAAGGCTGGAAGTAGCCTTGGGAACAGATGATCCCAAGTCCAGCAGCATGCACCTTTTCCTCCCATGCCAACGGGCACAAATCTATGTGCAGGATTAATTCCTCGCACTTTGGGAGGGGACAGGCTAAACAGACTTAGTCTCTCACAACCATTAATATTAAGGGTTCTCTTATTTAGCCAAGCAGAAGAATACAGGCTAGGACATTTGAACCTTTGTTTCATCTCTCTTTTTCCTAAACTGAAAGTAACAAGTCCATAGGGAAAAGGACTCTGTCCTTCCCACTCCTCTTTTGGAGCTGTTCCATTTTTGTTTGAATGTTTGATAAGGTGACTGGAATCCAGATTTTTTTTTTCTATCCCTATCTATACTTGGACTGAGCTACAACATCTATTCTCATGTTTAGTTTCCACCTCCCAGGAAAAGAGTTTCAACAAGAGGAATTCGGAGCCACATAAACAACATTGCTGTGCTCCAGAGTATCTTGAACAAGAGTGCTCAGCTCCCTTTGTGGAATGTCAGACACTCAATGCTCCTCATGCAAGGGGTACAGAGCCCATGCCAGGAACCAGACTGAGCTGCTGGAAGCTCCCAGGGCAAAGATCATTAGGAATTTCATATAGGAGAAAACTTCAGGCAGGATTCACAAACTGGAATGAACTGCTGTCAGATTCCTCCCTTCTGCCCAGACTTCACTGGCTCTCCACACTGCCAGCAAGTGCCCAGACTTCCTGCCCAAATTCAGACTTCTAAAGCCAAAAATGAGATCTTATGAACATCCTTGTGCTCCAAGGGCCTTAATTCCTCCAAAACCACATTTCCATGGTGCTTGATTGTCACTTCTGTTCATTTTCAAAAGCCAACCAGGACATGGCAAGCCAGAATTAACCTTTCACATTTCTCTGGGGCTGCTCTTCCTAAACTGGAACCCTTCACAGCTTTCCCAAGTGTAAGCCATACCACAACTTTAAGAAATACAAATTTAACTCCATTCCTCTTCATCAAGCAATCCAGAGGAGACTTCTCCAGCCAATCACCTAAGGAAGAGAAAAGTGACAGACTGAAAGGATGAAGCACTAGCTCATCACAACAGCATTATTTTAAATCCTATGGTCCCATACAGTGAAATAAGTTCAAATAAGTCACAACAGAGCCTTTATCCAAGAGGATAAAGAGTATTTTACTCCCGAGGGGACAGAACAAGGAAAGTTCTCTCAGCCTCTGCCTGGTAGGACTTCCTGTGTGGCTTGCCAAAGGACACAACAAGCCCCTCATGTGGGTTATTAGGCTGGAAAGGCACCCAAGTAGCTGCAGTGTGCAAACCCAGCTCACTGAGAGCAGCTCTCTCTGTCCCCAGTGAGTGTGCAGCTGTGGGCTGTGCTCCTGAAGGACAGCTGGCAACGTGGGCAGGGTGAATCCATGCTCCTGGCAGGAGCACCTCCCTCTCCTCCATCAGCCATGAAGTCATGTTTGGGGAGAGCAACTCCAGCGTTTTTGTTATGCACTGAGCAGCACCAACAGTTTTCTACTTGGTTTCTCAGCAGCTGGTGAATTACTGCACCTTTCCTGCAGTGGCTACCAAATCCTGCTGCAGAGATCTGCCTGGTGCTGTGTTTGCTCCTACCACAGCCACATTAATGTGCCACCCTTGAGCCGAGCCTGGCTTTTCTCTAGTCAGCCACACCACAGTGAGGCCCTTTTGTCTCCAAAATTCCCAGAGTCCCATTCATACAGTGAGGCCCAACAGCACCAGGGTACTGTCCCCTCATATGGCACTGACACTTGTGTACCAGAACAGCTCTGCTCCCTCAGCTCTTGGAGTGTCATTCTAGACAAGCCATTTTTAAAATTATTCTATCTTAGCAGAGGATTTCAGGCTTAGATTTTAAAGCTGGCTCAGACACATAATTACACTAATACACTATATTGTGAAAGAATAATAATAGAAATACTGATTACACATTTAAAAATTTAGGCTTGAAACCACCCTACAGAATAAAGCTATGATACAGCCTGACATATCAGTTATTAAGAGCCTCTACTATTTAATTATCTGATTTCAATAGCTCTGGGAGATTAAAGAGGAATATTGTACTCTTTTGTATTAAATTAAGGAATGGGGTCTGTCCAAGGCATTCGCTGGAATGTGAGTGACTTGACAACAAACAACACCCACTGCCCAAACAACCAATACAAGCATGAGAGGGAAAGGAAGAAACTTCACAGCTGAGGGACAAATCCATGGGAGCTCTTTCCCTGGAAATCCAACACAGGACAAGCAGGAGTGTAAAAGCAGCAGTTGTCACTGTTTGTCACAAAATAAATGGTTCAAGGTAGAAAGCAAACCCATCAAGTAATCATGCAATCAGTAATAAACATCATTTACATATTGCATATACCAAATTTCAGCTGTCGTTTGAAAGCCCAGGCCAGCTTTCACCTCTGCAGATACAATGAAGGCCTTGAGGAGGAAAAGTCATTCTTCCAGTGCACGTATATAAAGGTAATTCACATGAGACCACATGAACTGAAGGTTCAGCACAAAATCCTTAAATTTTCTTATTATAATCTAACCATTTGATGATTTCTGAATGCAGAAACTGGTCCAAAATACTATGTTCCAAATCAGCCCAAATTAACTTACCAATTTAGGATTAGAACTGGATATTTGGAGGAAAGTACAGAAATAATCCATGGATTGATGTGCCAAAATCCAGTCTTGGATGACAAACAGTGGAGGACACTGTCACTCCTTTGACTTTTCACAAAGCAGTTCATTTTTCTGTTTGTTTGTTTTCTGAATGAAAGTCTATATGCCACAGGCTGGAACAAGTAGGATGAAAACCAGGAAAAGTGGTGATGTATTTACTAATACAATTCAGCAAAGCAGAACTCTGCTCAAAACTTTACATGAAGGTATCACAAAACCAGCTTTGGTGAACTGGTAAATACCACTTCCTGCCAGGTTCAGCCCTGAGACATCAGCATTCCTCTCAGCTATTTGAAGATTAACTCACAAGAGGAAAACGCCTCATTGTCTTTGCTGCCAAACACAAAAATAGATCATTTACCTCGGCTCTAACTTTCTTTCCCCATTCTTGCTAATTAAATGCCAAGAGTAAACAGAGAGAAGTTAAAGACAACCAAACACAACACAGCCATTGACGAGCTATTAACCAACACAAACACTGAGCAGAAGCAGCATTTCCTAATCACCTCTAAATACTCCTCAAGGAACAGAGCCAGTGGGGTTTTCTCACCATCTCTAATGCTTTTATAACCTGCATTAAAGCTGCATCCAAAATCCTCTCAACCACCACAAAACCCCTTTTGTCAGCGCAGTACCCGCAGTGGTGCTGGAGGCAGGGAAGGTGTTCCTGCAGCTGGAGGTGACAGCCCGAGGGGAGCCTGAGGCTCCCAGAACCAGCCGTTGGAGTGGGGTGGGACATGGAACCCAGCTGCCCTCGGAGTACTGGAATAAAGGAAATAAAGATGGCACTGTGCTCCCTCCTGGCACAGCCCTCGCTCAGCAGCTCCAGGCAGCCAAACTGCTCTCACCAACTTCATCTCGAAGTTCTGGAAAAGCTGATGTGTCCCTCAACAAGACCAGAGATATCCAGGTGCTCTGTCTCACAGAAAAACAGAACGTGTCCAGGAACAGTTCCTTATGCAAATTCACATGCTGTGAATTACCTGAGGATGAGATTACTTTTTTCAGAGATGTCACCTGTGAAGTAGTTTTTTAACTTTCCTGCCATCTGCTGTAGAAATAATTTTTAAAAAAGGACATGGCACAATTTAAATGCTACCATATTGTATATAAAAGAACCAGCCCCAAACCCAACAAAACCAACACACGTACCACTTGTTACTTTTAGAATACCTAAAAGCAGAAGTCTTTTCAGACAGATAAGCTCATAGGTTGAGGACAAGAGAATCAATGCCCCATCCTGACTCCAGGTAAGTTCTTAACCTCTAAAATAAACGAGGAAACCCCAAACCAACAAAAATAAAACACTCTCAACAAAGTAAAACCAACTTTAATTAAATTCCTACATCATCCAACATTTCTATGCAGAACAACTGTTTAGTCAAAAAGTAAATATATATGTTTAATTCTCTTTCAAATGTCCAGAAGAATCAAGAGCTACCAGTGTTCCTTGGAGAACAAGCAGTAGTTAAACCTCTCTTGCTGATGTTCAGGAACAGTTTGTTACATCTTTTAACCAGCAGTTCCCTATTGCACGTAACAAATTTGCTCTCCATTTAAGCACCTAAAGCCTGGTACCTCTGCTAAATAAATTAAAACAAATCCAGTTTCTTCAGCAACCATCTTCAACATATATATCTTGGTAAAAGCAACATTACTGCAAGCTTTTAATAAATACAGAGATCAGTGACTGCAGTGGTGTTCTGTGGAATGATCTTTTCCCATAAACTCTTGCTTCTCCAACCTGTTGGGGTTTTTGGTATGTAAGCTCTAAAAATCACTTTGTGTAGTTTATTTAATGAAAACATCCCTTACATAGGTCAGTACATCTCGCAGGGAAGGACTGATCTGAGATAAGGATTTCAGTGTAAGGCTGGAAGGAGCTTCTTGCTGGAGCCAAACCAAATTGTGCCTCTCTGGGAGCTGAAGGCAAAGCCCCAGAGGCTGAGTGGGAGGGAGACTAACCAATGAGGGATTCTCAGGCACGTCTGGAATTGGCCTAACCTTCCTCATTCTTAAGGGCTTCTTTTGTGTGTTAAGTCAGAGGAACAAAATTGTGCAACCCTGAACATCTGGATGCTGCATCACATCTGTCAGAGGTCTCCCCCATTCTCCACACACCCACCCTTCCTTAGGCAGCAGCACAGACATGAAGCAGGTCCCTGCAGTACAGTGATACCATGGCTGCTATTTACAGTAGAATTAATGCATCTGTGCCAGTAGGGCAGAGGTCATGTGAAAAATGTACACAATACACTCATTTTTTTAGCCAGATTAGGATATTAAAAAAAAAATTTACTCTTCAAGTCCTAACTTTAAACAGAGAACAGTTCTGTCAGAGGTCCTCAAACCTCCCAAGGATATGTTAGAGCACATTACCCTAACGTATAAAAACAAATATTTACACCTCCATAAAGTACCAAAGAATTTTTAAAAATGCCTAGTAGATCTCAGCGTGCAAAGTCAGCAGGAACTGATTATCCAGGATGTTCACTAACTGTAGAGACAGTCTTGGAATCAAGCATTCAGAAGCAGAGTGCAAAAGACTCAGGAATTATTTCAGTCCATTTGTTTTTGCTGTTGTTTCTTTTCTTGTTTTGGATCAGTTCATAGAATCCCAGAATGTGCTGAGTTGGAAGGGACCCATCAGGACCAGAGACCAACTGCTGGCCCTGTGTGGGGCTCCCCATGAACCACCCTGTGCCTCAGAGCGTTGTCCCAGAGCTTCCTCAGGTTTTGTTGGTCCATACCACAGAAACCCTTCACAAACACTTATCAAGGTAACCTTCAGCTTAGTGCAAATGCCAGAATCTCCTAGGACCTGTAATCTTTTCTGACAGTGTGAGCCATCCAGTTCACTTTAGTAGTCCAACTTTCCCGCAGAGCTTCATCAAACTTTTGCTTGAACTGCTTTAGTGCTTCTTCCTCGCTCTTCCCTAAGGCGAGGGAGTCCTAAGGCAACAGGGAAACAAGGACTGTTAGGAATTTTTAAAGCACAGTTAGAGCCTCCTTAACCTTTGCACACAAGCCACAGAGTGTTTCTTTCTCCTCTGACATTTTTTCACTTACTACTCATTGAGCAGTTGGTTTAAGTGATACATCTTCCTGAGTTTAAAGATAAAACTGAAAGAGAATGAAGCAAATAATTTTCACCTTTACAGGTCTATGCTTGTGCATGAGCCAAGATCTAAAATACCCGAGATGACTCCATTTAAGATGCACAGATCCTGAACTCATCCTTTGAGCACTAGGACTGACTACAGACCTTGTTCTATGGAGCTAAAAAAGAAAACTTCCAGAACTGTGTGGCAATCTTGACAGAAACAAAAAACAACGAAAATGTATTAACCTTGGAATCAAAAAATGACAGCCTGGGAAAACGCAGAGTCCTGCTGAGCTGCAGCTCTTACTCTACCTTGAGATACTGGATGTCCTTGACAGAGGTGAGCTCTGGCAGGCCTGCAGTCAGCATCAGTGCAAAGAGGGTAATAAATAGGTTGCCGTGCTTGCGCAGGATCAGGTAGGCTTCCTCACAGTACTGCCGGAACCTGTCGAGCCAGGCACATGCAAGGAGCACAAGAGGGAGAGTTACACACATGGAAACCAGCATCTGTCATCTGCTCTGACAAATACAGACTGTGGAACACAGCACAGAGAGGACAGAGGTGCCTGCAGAACTCTCAGTGCATTCACACAAACACGTCCCATGCCTCCCCAGCGAGCCCTCACTACAAAACACCACCAGCTGCTCTTCAGAAAAAGCAGAAGTGCCAGAGGTCATGGTCCCATCCCCCTGAGAAGTTGTTAGGTGGAATGCCCTGATTATCCTATAGCGTGGGCTACAGTGGAAAAGCCAAAATTCTATTGCAATCCCTCTAATCTCTGTTACTTCTAACTCCTTCCATGGTCAAAACTGAACCAGCTGCCAGGGCTGGTGGATCACGAGCACGTGGCTCCTCATGGCCAAGCATCCAAGCAAGGCCAGCATGGGGCAGCACAATGAACATGCCCTGATGGACAGGAAAGAGCCTGCTCCTAAGGGCAGTGCTTGAACAACAGTCTGGAAGCTCTGCCTGGAGCCCAAAGCTGCGGAAGGCAGAGCTGAGCCCAGCAAAACCTGCCTCCTCCTGCTGTGGAAGATCAAAAGCCACTGCAGAGCTGCAGCTTCTGGTTCTGAAGTAATCTTTGGACATTCCAGCTCAGAGAGAGCAGCAGACAGTCCTGTAAATGTGTGTTGGCACACGTCCACATAAGGGCAAATGAGCAAACCAACCCCAAGTAGGTTCTGGTATGCTGGAAATTATCATCTCAACTACAAAGAGATCCAAGTAACACTTACCGGCCAAATTTTTCAGTGTTCCCTGTTTTTCCTTGTTGAATAACATGAATGAAATCATAGGTGAGTATGAAAGGTACCCGTTCCCTTTTAATTCCAAACTTGGACTTAAAGTTTCCAAGAATATGCCCAAAATCTATGTGAAAGAGCTAAAAAAGGAAAAAAAGTAAAAATCAATTTCTCCAGTGAAATATGTCCCTTCTCTTATACCTCTACCGGATGCTGGTATCAAGAACAGTTAACTCCTAATATGACTCTCTAAAACCTGTAGTTTCAATCCTTTGGGAGTATCTGGTTCCAAAACACTTTAAAATTTAAAGTAGTAATAACATCCATGCACTTATGAGTGATCACTACAGCAAAAGATTCACTCAGGTTTAAGCTGTTGCTGCCATGAAACATCTTGGTGGCAGTATCAGACAAAAATGAGCCCAAGGATGAGCCCATGAGGCTCAACATCATCACATCCAAGGCCTTCCCACACAAGGATAGAGGCAAAGGGAGCAGAGCTGAGTTAATCTGAAGGACCCTGTGGCAGCTCCCCATGTCAGAATCAAGGATAAGGGCACTCCAGCTTTCTTCCAGGAGGTACAGACTTAAAAGAATACTGCAAATGTCTGCAAAACTCTCAATTTTATAACCCTTGCTGGTTTTCTAAGCAGAACGATTTCAATTAAATCAGACAAATTCCATTACAGAGTAACAATTAAGAAAGAACATGTCTAGCACTTTCCCCAGGTTCTGAGTGCACAGCATTGTGCTGATGCTGGATTCCACACTGAGCATTTCTGCAGGGCTGAGCTGCACAGCAGACTCACTTCAGGGAAACCACACTGCTCCAAAATGCAATTTTAAGGATTTTTAAGGGCAGTCTTCTGCAAGATACTCTAAGACCACTTTTATTCAATGAATCTGAACCACTAAAAGGCCTCTTGGATGTTCTGTAACAGCTCTACAGAACAGCCTCTCTCCATACAGAATTGCTGATGGACCAGGCTTTGCTCTGTCCTTCCCCCAGCATTACACTTCCTTTCCTTGAAGCTCTCTCCAACCCTCAGTGAACCACAGACATCAGTTCTAACCATGTGGGGCTTTCCTCTTGCAAATCAAAGACACCAAAGGCATTCTGCCTACAGAAGTGATTTTTACCTGCCCATTTTTCCTGACCATGATATTGTCACTGTGTCTGTCACCAATTCCCAGTACATATGTAGCTACACAGTAGCCAGCACAAGACAGAGTAAATTCTTCAATGGCTCGATCCAAGTCCTCTCTGTAACCACAGAGAAAATGGTATTAGTGCACACTATTGGAATTCATGTCCTGCCTTGGCCTCAAAAAGGATTTTTGCTTGTTTAAACCAGAAATCCATTAGGATGCTGTAAAAGCAGAATTACTTGAGAAAAAATACTGTAACAACAGCTATGGAGAACAAGTAATATGGAAGGCAACATCAAGGCTTGAGACCCATGTAGTCTTCTTGGGTTTGTGCTGCCAAATCTGATCTAACTTACTCAACAGCACACAGCCAAAATGCTGCAAACGCCAGGCCCAAGGGTACCATGAGCTTCAGGCAGAATTTGACATGCTAGAAAAACAGTTAGCAAGAAACCACACCTTCCTCAACACTGAAACTTCAGAGGAATTTTGTAGTTTATGCTATAGCTGAGAGAATAAGTGCAGAAATTACCCTAAATTGTATTCCTTCAGCCAGTTCAAGAGTGCATCCTTGTTGAAGGCAGCAGCAGCAACGTTGCTGCTGTTTAACTGAATGTCAGCAATGGTTTCTGAACTAGAAACAGCCTCAATGAGGCCAGAGTGATCTCCAGTTGCTAAACAGCCATAGGGCAATATCCTGCAAGGAAACACAGAATCATGTCAGAACCTCAAACAGCAAAGTGTTCCTTTAGTGTACTCAGCTTTTGGAGAAGGCTGAATACTGATTTGACCAGTAAAATCTCCAAGATTAACATTCAGAAATTGCTTGTAAATGTAAAAGACCAGCAATACATTTATAAATGTTAATTTTTCCTATTATGCACACAGATGCAAAAAAGACATTTTTAAAAGCCATTTTTCCTTTTTACTGGAACCCAGTTTCTTGTAACTCCCCAGGACTTGCCACAGAGGGAGCCCTGTGCCTGCATTTGTGAATTCCTGCCTGGACAGACCCTGAGCCGCTCCAGTTCATTCCCAGCAAATTATTGCTGGAAATGCAAAAGAGGATCTTATGCTTTTCCACCTTCTTCCTACTTCAAAGGAAAAGTCTAGAAATCCTTCTAAAAATTAACATAAATAATGTTTTCCAGCTCCTACTAAGCTGAAGCATAGAAACCCAGTGGAAAACAGGAATACATCTCTTGACTGGCTTGGTATCTCAGAACACATCTGTGCATTCCCACACCGTGACCAGTGAAAATACCTCTTATCATGTCACTGCATTCCAAGACACAGTAAGATGGAAATCAAGGAAAGATGTGCATAAATAGGTAAGTGTATTTTCTTCCAATACATTTCCTCCCTGTTCAGCTTAAAAAGCTAAACAGAATGGCAACACCCCATGGAGCTCAGCATGTGCAATGGAAACTTCAAGCACACTTTTCAAAGGCAATGCATTACACATTGAGGTGTCTGCTCTTGTGCCAGGCAGCTCAGGCCAAGAATATTATCTCAACTGTGGTCATGGTCCATGGGTAAGAGAATGGATACCAACAAAAATCTGTACTGCAGCACACAAGGTATAGACCAGCACTCACTGATTTACAGAGCTGCATAAAACAATTGCAGGACATATTAAAATTGACATGTGTGCCTTCAGACATACATACATATATATATGTAAAGAAAAAATACTGCTGTGAAACTGTCATTAGTATTTACACACACATATATATATATATAAAATTATATAGTTTGTGTGTATATATATATATATATAATTCCTTACAAAATTAAACAACTTTTTTGCCTTATAGCTATCAGGGAACTGAGCAGTTTCTCCACCAAAGGGACAACACAACTGAAGTGGTGCAAGTAGTGATGCCTTGGGGTGGCTCCCTAGAGCAGAGGCTGGACAAGGTTAAGAGAATAAAGTGGGGATTTATTAAAGGCCTTCAACAGATACACCTGGGGCAGTCAGAAGCCTCAGAGGCTACACTCAAAATGGACAATGGTCATGAGTTTTTCAGACAGATATAAGTTTGGTCTATTTTACATATCAGGGGTTAATCCTCCAATTACAGATTCAGGTAATAAAGTCATTTACCCCCAGCTTGCTCCTCCCAAAATTCACTTTTGTTTATACTTTTCAGGGCCTGAGGCAGTGAGGTGTCCTTGGATGTCAAGCCCAGAGGAATTGTTTTGTCAGACCAAAGTGTGAAGAAAGTAACTAACACTCTGTATGGAGTTTTAGACTTATACACTAAAGTACAGGATTTGAAAAATATAAAAACTAAAATCCTAAGGCATCAGAAGCAGTAACAATATAGGCTGGGATTCTTCATTACTGACAATGGAATGCACTGAAAACCAGATTCAAGTGAATATTTCAAGAGCACTCAACTTCAGAACAACAGCAGAAGTGAAGGCTTGGAACGTTCTTCCTGTTTCTGTTCAGAGCCCTGCCCAGTTCCAGGAGCAGCAGCTCTCCAGGAGCAGGAGGGTGGCTGGGATTGCCCCTGGGCACAGGGAAGCTCTGCCCATCCTTATCACCACACCACAAATGGGAGCCCAAGCTGGCCAGGTTAAAGTGCACGCTGGCCTCCTTCCATGGCACTGCAACCCACCCCGCTCGCAGCCGAACCGGGCACACGGCCAACAGCTTCCCCTTCAAGAGCCAGCAATGATGAAAGCCTCCAGCCCCTGGAGGGCTGTGTGCTTACAACTGCAGGAAAAAACATCCTTGTCAGAGAGACAGTTTGACAGGAGTCAAGTTAGGGACAAATCCTCTGGGCCCTTTCCATCCCATCCTGGTCTTTCTGACTTCAACATCTGTCAGCAGGATATGCTCCCTGCTTTTTAAAGCAGCAAAAGCCATGGACAGATCAATGTGAAATCCTGGCTAGGACAGAGAATTCTCTTCACTCATTTAAAACTGTTCTTTATTTCAAGTGTTTAATTCACCAAAGCAGTGCCCTTCCACACACACATGAAATACTGGTGATTTATCAACATGTTCTCAGTAACTTCAGGTCCAATAGTTTAAAAATGATGACATGTTTAAGAGTTGTAACAAATACATTTTTCAGTATGTGTATGAGCCCTGATTTCACTCATACACAGCCAAGTAACCTTAGATCTCACACATGTAAGGGAATACCTTACTAAAACAAAAACCTACAATGGACAGGCACTGAAACTAAAAAAAAATGTTTCTGAGAACATCCTGGTCGAAAAGTAACCAAGTATTACATATTTTTATGACAATTTACCACAGCAAAGGTGGTGTGGCATAGACCAAACTCCTCAAATTCATGATTTTCCATTGCTGTTACTTTACTCATTTCTCCACTAATACAACTTTGATGCTATAACAGAGGTAAAGGAGCCCAAACACTCTGTGACACAAGGATTTTCCTGAGAGGGGCAGCACCACAGACCTCACAGCATCCTTGGGAAGAGAGATATTGTGCTCCTCTGCTGTGACATCTATTGCAATAGGCCATCTATTTCCTGCTCAGTGTTCAGGTACAAGTTTGTTTTAGAAATTAAAGTGTGGGGATTAACTAGAAAATATATTTTTTGCTTTGTTCATTTCTCTCTGCTACTTGGATGGTGTTTGATCTTGCCTGGGTGCTGATCCTTTTCTGGAAAGCAGATCCATCCTATACCCCAGGCTGTGCACACGGAGGGAGAGCTCAGGATGAAGAACATACAGGAGGACATGGTGCCATCTTCCTGCACACAAGTGTCCCCTCTGACACACCCTCTGCCCTGCTTGTCACCCATGAGACAAATCAGTTGGCAGTTAAACAAGCAAACATTTCTCCTCCTTCAGCTCTCAAAATCAACATATATTTGGTGTTGTTCTCTAGAGCTGAGAAATCCCACTGGGAATATCGTGCTGGCTTTAGACACAGACTAAGCTAAGGTTTCATTTTCAATCACTGCTAGAGAACTGAGTGTGGATTGTGATGCAATTAGAAGGGAACTAATCCTGTCCCCAGCTCAGTGGTGCATTGGCTGCCATTTGATCCACACCTCATGGAAGCTGGACAATCTGCTTGTGGCAAAACATAACTGATGGATAGAGGCAGCAGCAAGAGCTGCTCTGACACTGCTGGCATGAGTGAGAAGCCCTGCTTTTACTTGGATGGAGTTACCAGACTCTCTGCAGTGGAAAAAAGTTGAAGAGTGCAAAATCAATTGTGCGTCCACAAATGGAACTAACCTCAGGGAAACTAAGGATAATACAGGCCAAGAAGTAAAGACTGCACTCATTAGTATGGGCAAATGACAGTATTTTTCAGGAAAGCAGCTCTTTGACACCACTTTTTCAGCTGAGACAATTGCCTCTCACTCAAGCAAAATGTAACCCCTGAGCCTTGACTCACGAACATGGCAAAGAACACATCACCACCACTGCTGGCTCATAGATTCTGGAGTCATCTCTCCTTGAGAGAGACAGGCTGTAAACACGGAGATGCCAAAGCCTCACCCTCATGGCTGTGCCCTCATGCTCTGGGTGTTCTGAGTGCTGTTTTGTACCATTCTGTTCCCAAGGAAGGTCATTTCAGAGCCTTCTCTTGGCAAGTGCCTGATTAATCTCTTGGACAGACACTGAACTGTAACCCTGCCTCAATCCCAGGATTTTATTTCATAATGGTAACTATGACAGGATGAATGAAAGGAAGATGTTCCCAGTTAAGCAAACAAATTGAAGAGGCCAAATATAGAACTTCAATTCTCACTAGGAACTTCCCCTTTCTACTTTTTTTCCTTCACAGAGTTTTAAGAAAAATCTTGGACATCAGAGCTACATTTTGGTTTTCCTTTGTCATATTTAAAAAAAAAAAAAGCCTTAGTCAGGAAAAGCATATTTGATGACTCTAATCACTGTTCCTGTTTGCTAGGCACAGTGTGTGGCCCAGGCTGGAACCACAAACTGCTTCTGGGAAGGCAGCTACTGAGGAATGCCTCATCTGGGATTCCACAGCTGCCAGAGGCTGTCCTTGCCCCCAAATGCTGGATCAGCCTCCTCACAGTCAATTTATAATGACATAACTGACCTAAGGTTTCCTCAAGTCAGCGTTCAACTTCACACACACTCAAGCACCTCATTGCAAATGTACCTTCCCAGAAACAAATTGTAATTCACATTCCCAACTTTTCTTAAGCATTCTAAATAACAAGTTAATAATTTTACTTACCTGTGCTGATGTTACATGCCTTATGTAGTTCCCACTAGTATATTTGAACCATAAAAAAATTGAAAAGAGCTCAAATAACCTAAATGAAGTATTTCAGGCAATATTCAAATATAAGTACTTCTAGACTTTGCAAACAACAATTAAACAGAGGATTACAGCTCTTGCACAGGCATACAAAATTTAATTTATGGCTAAAAATGGTGTCTAATAATGTGACACCCAGTACCTTCTTTAGGACTACTTTCCTAAAGTGCAACCGAATTTCTGAACTATATTACCTAAAACTGGTTCATAAATTTGGGTAGGAAAGCTTCCCTTGTACTAGAGGGATTGTGCTGGTAACAATGACTGATACTCCTCCTGTTGCTCTTAGGAATACTCCAGTATTTGTTCAAAGAAGTTATGTTTACCTTATCAAGCATAGGAAAGCAAGAAAGCTGCTTTGCAAGTGACTTTGGAAGATACAAAGGTATTTCTGGTCAGAAAAATGCACTCTGGCATCCAAACAGTGTTTTACCAACAAGAGAAATGACTTCAGAGTTGCAGATGTTCCCAGTGGCTGTAAGTGCTGGTGTGAGCAGCAATAAGAGTTCTGCTCACAGCAGGAAGGAGAGGAGGTAACACTTCTCACCTTGGCTATGACAGCTGAAACCTCTGGGTATCCCAACAGATGCACAGAAAGAGGACAGTGGGGAAGGTGCTAAAAACAGGAAAGCTACATTTCCAAAAGCAGGCCCTCCATCCAAACAAAGCAGCCCTTGGGAGACCCTTACCGGAGATCCAGGCCAGCCTCTTTCCACAGAATGTCCATCAGGCGCAGAATCTGGAGTGTCAGCATGTCCTGCCGGAGATCTGCAACCAAAGGGGACACCACTGCTTCAATTCCTCACAAACTTCCTCAAGTTTCCAAGGCCTTCACAAAAAGGGATCTAAAAATACTCACCCAGCCTAAGGGTTAAAGTGGTATTAATCATAAATACATCATCCTGACTGGCAGTATCTATGCTTTGAAACTCAGTCAGGAGATGCTTAATTTGTTTACTAATGTCAGAATAATCCATATTTACATTATGTTAAAACAGAATAATACAGCTCAAGTGCAAACATGACAATGAAGAAGGAAAAATTGAAAGTTTCTAGCACTGCTTACCGTCACCATTTTTGAAGATGATCCCTACAAGATCTCCTCCAAACATTTTGTTGTTGTACACTATCCAGAGAGGCTTCATTTTAGAATCCATATATCTACACTTCTCAACACTAGAAGAAAACATGACAGAGGTTTTAGTCAAATAGGAATAATTCACCTTTAAAGATTTAAACATGGTTCAGAACATGAGAATATGTAGACTTGCAGTCTGGAATTACTTAAATGTTCTCTCTGCTTTCATTCTGCTGCTATGCCACTCACCAAGCTATGAACACATTTGTTACATGTGGAACGTATTTGATACTGACTGGTGAATGTATCTCTACCGCTTAAATCAAACATCCTCGTTTTCAGAGAAAACTGTTTTATTTATATCCTTTCCCGTCAATTTTTAGACTTTACATTTAAGTGCTGTGAAAAGTTTCAGAGGTCTTTGTGCTTATTGTTAAAAACAGGAGCTAGGAATGCAGTCGAATTCAGTTTTAGGCTTTCATTTAAATATGTTCAGCCATGGTAATGCATTGACTAAGACAGTATTAAGTTCATGGTGGATCACAAAAATCTTTTAATTTAACTGATATCTTAACCTCAGAAGATGCCCAGCAGAGCTTCTGTCACTATAGGAGAAGTTCTCTGTGGCAGCACATGCTGAACAATGCAGCCAGAGGAAGTTCAGGCACAAATGTGTCCCTACTCTGCTGTTTCCATGCAAAGCTACAGTGAAACTGTGCTCATCATTCTTTACTTACTGCAGTTCTGAGAGTATAACAGAAGGATTCAAAGGAGACTGGAGGTCAGAAAGTGCTTCTCTGTAGGCATTTTGTTTCAAACATGTATGCATTGCATCTTTGCCTTTTGCTTTGCTTTGCTTCATGGCATTCAGCTTAATTAGACTATTTAAAGTCTTCATTTTATTGAGGGCTTCCACCTGAAAGAGATGTTTTATCATTAAGAGTTATTGCTCTGATTTGAGATGTAACACAATGTGAAATGTCCCATTTCACAATAAAATCAAGTATTAAATAATTCTACAGCGTTTAGAAAATGGAAATAATGGACGGAAATTAAGTCACTCATGTTTCAGAAATATCATTTTCATAATTACTAGAGACACTGATTAAATGAAAGCTCCTAAGCTGTGGGTCACTTTTAAAAGCATGACTTAGCATTCCCAAAAAAATGAATGAGGCATTTTAATGTATGACACATTAACACAAATTCTTTCTTCAAAGTACAACTTTAGTTCCCTGTTTCAACAAAGTGCATAACATAGGTGCCCCTAGGCATACTGAAGTAACAGAAATACTGATTATTTCATACTCTAACAAACTGAGACATTACTTGAGATGAGCTGTGGATGCAGATACTTTGTTGTTCACATTAAGTTGCATCCAACAAGGCACAGCCATGTGACCACCCGCAGACAATTTTCACACAGCAAAGTCTTAAATGTGTGTCATTAAAATCCTGCTGAAGTCAGGCAGAACACAAAAGCTTTAATTGGCTAAGGTGTTTGAAATAACAGCATCTCAATTAAGCAAAGTTTTTACCTTAAAAATATATAAAAAGTCAAGGCAATTATTTGCAATAATACAGGTGGGTTTAACTCCTTTTCCCCCTTTTTGCTAAGTTTTTTACTGTTCCAAAATTTCTAAGGAAACTGGTGATGTAAATGTCTAAAACTGACAGAGAAAAGCCCTTTGACAAACCTAGATAGCACACAGAGCAAATACAACTTCTACACCTAAACAACTTTTGGACCAAATAGTTCTAATAATCAGCTGTATTTGCACCAGCAAGGTGCTGAGCAAGTCACAGATTCTCTAGCAAACAGCAGCAATGTAACAATTATGAAAGCTCTTTTCTATACAAGGAAGTTCAGCCTGACTTACAAGGTGCTGAGTCAAAACTCACCCCTCCCACAGCCTGAACCCTGCCAGGCAGGATGCTGTGGAAATTGTATGGAGTTTGATTATAAAACTGGGCAGTGGAGAGCTGCCAGGTCAGCCATCTGTCAAAACCAAAAGCTGCTCTGCTTTTCCACTATTCTAGGAGCTGTACAAACATCAGTGACAAGGGAACAAAATGGAACCTGTGTTGTACAAACAGGAACTTTTTGAAGTATTTCTACTTTGAATTTCTTCCGTGTTTGCACAGTTGGGAATTTTTTTGCCCCTTCTTTGATTGTACTGACATTTGCTTCCTGTAAAGTGCACAAAAACTTTACTGACCTTACGTCTATTGCTTAAAGCATTTCACCACCTACTCTTTTCATGATTTTGACAATGCTGACGAGCACACATGGAAGAAATGGTGTTTTCCATGTCATGTGAGCTGCAGCAATAAGGAGCACAACAGAACATCCCCTGTTCCACATGCTCCCAAAGCAGTTTCAATGCAGACAAACACCACCATCAGTTACTCATCCACTGCGAGAATCTCTGTAGCCCAATAGAGTAAATACTTTAACTACAGAGAGAGACCATATTTCAAATATTTTTAAGATCACAATCTAAATTAACTCACTAAAACCGCATTAGAGACTTCAAACATGATTTGTGAGTGTCTGTTAATGATCTGCTGATACAATTATTAGTGCTTTCAAAAGCAAACCTCTTGTGCTTATTAGGGTACTTAAAAGTAAACATATCTCTCCTTTATTCTCTTTTTCTCTGTGTGTGTGTAGGACAGACCTATATTATCACTGCAATGAGTCTTCGGGTGATTTGCAACTACCTTTTAACAAAAGGTAAAAGCTGCAGGAAGCAGTCCTTGAGTAATCTAGGTAAAATTTAGAACAAGCTACCCTTACAGGGAGAAAAACTTGAAATGCACAGAAGCCCTTCTTCAGTTAATCCAGAGAGTCCCTGCTGTGTCCAGAATACACAGAGAATGCTGAATGTGTCTCACCGGTCTTAGAGCACTGTAAAACCAGCTCCCTGAGGCCCCACAGCCCTGGCCACTTTCTGTGTCATGGAGGCTGCTCCATCACTCACAGCCCTTTTAATTGCCTGTGCCACTCACATCTCCTTCTTCTCCACACTGCCCAACTTGGTCAAGGCAATACCCCCCCAGGAGCAATGGAATAAGGATGGGCTCTCCAGGCTTGCATAGGTCAGGAAGACAGGAAAGGGAAGTCCCTACCTGTTTAGCCAGCACCTTCATATGAGCCACGCTGCCCCTGCAATAAGCCTCCAGTATCAAACCGAACTGCACTGACACGGCGGGGATGTGAACCTCCGACCTGCAAGGGGAAAAGCTGCTGATCAGAGTAGAGCACTTGCCCAACTGCATCATTGCAGCCATTCCAAAACCCAAAACAAACACAAAACCCCCAAAACAAGCATTAGAACACCTCGTGGTCACATCAAACATTAAAACACCTCATGGTTACGTAGCTGAACCAAAAAGCCCGATTTCTCAGGAAATGCTAGAACCCCTCTGTGCAGGAGATGATGAGGATGGGCCAGTCTGGATGCAGGATCCTTGTTTCAAGGCCCAGGACTGCTCTGGGGCAGCAGTGTCCATGCCAAGAGGTGGTGACTCAATACCTGCTTCAGGACCACCTTTCATTCAGAGCAGCACTGAGAAGTCACTGAAGGGCTGACTTTAAACGACACTTTGTCCAACCTCTGTAAGGGAAAAGCCCAATTTGCCTGAAGGAGAACACTTTGAAACAAACCACTGAAATTTGTATCAGAGCCAATTATCCTCCAAAACATTTTTATGTAACACTTGTTCTTTTTAGCTAGAAATATTAAAATTAATTTTGTCCTAAAGACAGAATCAACTTATCCAATCTCTTCCAGTCCACTCTGCAAGGCTTCTGCCATTCATGAAACTGCTCATCAAAAGTAGCAAGAACACACAGAACAGCTTTTATTTTCTGTTAGACTTGCAGCAATAAATTTTTTTCCCAACTGTGAGGTATAAATATTGCACTTTTACTGCACCCCACTAGGAGTATTTACAAATCGAACTGATCAGGTAGTCAGAGCTGAATGCAGTTTGGAATACTTTCATCCAAGGGTAGATTACAGACCTCTCTAATTTATTTTTAATGAGAGGTCTGATTGACAGATGCCAACGATAAAGAAACAAAGGGGAGTTGTGGGGCACTATGATAATGGCTCATTTAGAAAAACTCTCAAGAAATCATATTTGAAAGTCTAATCAGGCTCAATAGTTTCAGAAAGATAAAAGGAAAATCTCCTACCTCAGGTGCCAGAACAACATCTGTCCTATTCTCCTATTGCCCAGTGCTCTTTCCAGGAGAAACCTGGAGAGTGCACAATCCAGGAAAGGCTCATACTTCAGGACTTGCACAAGTTGGAGAAGATATTGAGAGAGCTCTTCATCACTAGAATGAGGTACATAAAAGCAGTCAGTAAGAAAGTAGCTAGATTAGTGATACTCCAGAAATTCAGGTGCATGAGACAAACCCAAACGTGACAGGATTTGGTTCAATACCAAGCTGTCTCCCAATTTTTCCATCACACAGAGAAGGACAACACACAACTTAGTGCAACTTCCAGATGGAAATAATTCCAGATGCATTCTTAGGATAGGCCCAGCAGCCAAATTCCTTGTTTGGATTGGAAAGAAATCAAAATAATTTTTTTTTACCCCAAAAGTCTATCCTTGACCATTAAAAATTAATCACTAAACTATTCACCACAGAGAATTCAGAATTCAAGGACAGGAAATGTGCAGTAATGACAATGTTACACAAGTCCTGCCCTAGGTTACAGTGGAGAGCAAATGAAACGCAATAAGGAAAGAACTGCAGAGAACAAAGGCTCCTGTGAATCAAAACCAAATCAGTAATTCTCTCATTATTTATTACATGCTGCAGCTCACATTGCTATTAAATGGTACAGAGTGGAGGTGGCTGTGTGCCAGGTGTTTACAGCATTTGATCCAGGAATACTTCTCCCTCTGTTATTCAAATGTTTCTCTCAGAGTTTCTTGCTCTCCTTTGCCCAAGCAAGGATGAACACCCAGTCCTCTCTGGGACAAGGGTGCCCTGGTTCCCCTTGCAACACAGAAAACAATCATCAGTTTTCTACAAGGTGTCAGAATAAGGTGGTTTTATTTAGCTGCCAGTGAGCCCATTCAGATATCAGACTGCTTTATTTGGCCACCTATTCATGGCAGGCAGCATGTTCAGCTCTGTCCTCTTGGGGTTGTTTTATCCTGTGAGCAAACAGAATGAAGTTTGGCACCCCAGAAAGCCTCACCTACCTCATCTGCCTCAAACACCCCACTGCATACTCCCTGACGTACTGGTCGGGGTAATTGAAATCCAGCAGCTCCAAAGCCTCCCTGGGCAGCAGCTTGGGCCAGATCTGCAGGAGGGCCTGAAGCTGTTCCAAAAAAAAGGAGACAGGTAAGGACACAGGTGGGTCTCACTGATCATAAAGATACTCAAATGAACAGAAGAGAGTGACCAGCGGCCAAGAGGGGGCTGTGGGAGGGTGGGTAGAAAGGAGAGCAATAATTTGGGGTAACTGGGCTCATTTCTGATTAAGTTTCTCACTCTTTAAAATTATGCAGATTATTTTTATGCTGAAAAACTTGTTTCTTCACACAGAGACACAATGCATAGTAAACAAAAATTAGGTAATGCTAGATATGCATGGTTTAAACACAGATATTGAATAAAAATAAGATGTTTTGTAAGTGCTCTCATAAATTTTGGTAACAGTGAAAGTTTTCTACTAAGGATAAAAGAAAGGTTTTTCTTGAGAGAGATCCTTCCAAAAATATTTGTCCGCCTCAGCTGATGAAGCCTTTTTGCACATTCACTGTGAACAGTAATGAGTTTAAATTGAAGGGAAAAAAAAAAAAAAAAAAAAAAAAAAAAAAAAAAAAAAAAAAGAGTCAGGTTAGATAGTAAAGCAAATAAAGAACCCCTAGACTGATGACAATAATGTTCTGGGAAAAAAATACAGAATACAGCAATGCATATTTTTGAACTACCAAACAGAACAACATTTAGGAGGTCTCACAAAATAAATGATTTTATTGCATTGTTATGAAGATCACAGCTACCTGCTGAGAGCAATATGTATGGAGTTGTAGCACTGAAACAGTGCACTATAAATGCAAATAAACACTTTAATGCACATTAATATAAATGCATATTAGTATAAATGCAGTGTATCAACAGCATAAGATGTTTCTTTCTCATTATAATAATACCACGCCCTATAAATTAGATAACACAGGTTATTTCATATTTCAATAGCAACTTATAAAGTCTGAATAATTACCAAGATCTTGTTTTTCTCCTGATCTCATAATGACTTTACAGCAGTGAAAACCTTTATTTCTACTCTGTCACACTATCAACTCCTGCTTCCAGTTCCTGTATGACAAATATGAGTTCACATTCTCAGCCCACATAGGCATGTTCATAACACCATTTATCCACCATGGGGGCAGATTCTGAATTGAGTCATCATTTTTGTGAAATCCAGAAGGCAAGAAATGGGCATGAATGACAGTACAGAGCCAGGGCTGTGCTGCAACTCCAGAAGTGGAGGAAAAGATCAGCCCAACTGTTCCCAAGGGCAAATACAGGTAAGGACACATGCACAATTCATAATAATGTAAAGTAAAACTAAGGGTGTTTTAAACACAGATGTCACATTCCCACAGAAAAATCCACTCCAAAATCTACTGACCCAGCAAGGACTCAGTCAACGATGCCAGTCCTTGATGTCAAGGACTGCAGCCACCAGCATTTCTGTAGCAGGAACACTGGCACTGAAAGTCTGCAGGAAATACTACCCTGATCACATACTTAATACACAAGGCAAACACTGAAAGTGCAAACAGCAGCTCTGCTTGTCAGACAGCCACAGACTCCAAAACAAAACTATCAGAATTTCTACTCTACCTACTGTAAATCATGTGCAGAACCTGCAAAAATATAGAGACATTTTATTAATACTGAATGATTGAAATGGAGAACCTGAAATAGTCTGAAAAGATGAGCTCAAGTGGCCCCACATGCCTCATACATCAGGAAGTGAAAGTCATGGTCCACAGCATGCACATTTACTGGGAAGATGATTTGAAAACACAGAGCTCCTCCCTGTGCTGAAATCATTGCACAGGTGGTTACAATGAGAATGAACAATGCATGTTTCAAAGCTCGAATTTGGCCTTGGTGCATTAATACTTTCTTCTATAAGGAAATAACCACAACTTCTTCCCTAACAAGACTATAGGAGACAATACAATTAAGGACAGGCCAGTATTCTTATTCCAGTTATTTCAAGTAGTTCAGTTGTCTCTTCTCTGCTTCTCATTATTGATGGTGTCACTTCACTGAAAGCAAGTGGATTTTTTTTCAAATATATATTTTAATTTTTTTTTAATTCTGCTTTGAGAATAAATACTGCTTGTGAACTCTCCTAACAAGTCCTGCCACCCTGCTAACTCTGCTGAGCAGGGAGGTTATGGCAGCAGTAAGGGCAACTCCTTCTGTGCAATCAGTCTACTAAAATCCTGCAAATTCAATGAGGGCTAGGTAAATAATTCAGGAAAGATGCTTGACTCCACTGGACATAACTTCATGGACCACTGAAATAACAGATTAAAGACAGATAGTCTACAATCAAATATGAGAGAGCCCATTTCTAAAAGAGCATTACTATTTTTAAGCTGCATTAATAAAAACAGGAATATTGTTATTAAGTCCACTTGCTTACAAACAGCTGGTGCTTGATTGCTTTTTCTTATAAACAGCTAGTGTTTGATTGTTTCTTTGGGTTTTGTTGTATTGTGTGTGGGGTTTTTTAAACTTCTTGCTTGAAGTGTCAAGACTTTTACTGAAATGCATCTAAAAATGGGCATTAAAACAACTTTTGGTATGACAGCATGCACATTGTAGCAGCCAGCTACAGCTAGTACAGCAAATATTTCATTTTAATGGGAAGCACATTATAAATCCTGATAATTTTGGAATTCCTAAAATTCATGAGCCTGTCTTGCCTTACCTGAAAAGGTAAATCAGTTAGGAGTACTGATATGTCTATGTACTACAGAAATATCCAGCACATTTAAGGTAAGATCTCATTTTTCAGAGAGACTCTCCACACTGCCAAAAGCAATATTATGATATAAACTGCACTATTGCCTATAGATAAGCAAACATAAATACCATATTCCTTCCAGAAAGTATATAGTAACAAGACAACATTTTCAGCCATCCATTTAAATAAAAATGTTTATGCATACACAATATTTAATGTTTCCAAATGTAAAGAACTTTAAGCTGTCAGCTAATATCCATACTGCAAATAACTGTTCAAAACTGCCACCAAGCACCATATTTCAAAGCCCCAGCACCCAGGATGCGTTTTCCTTCACATACTTTAAGGAGCAAACAAGTGCTTGCTTGTATTTCTACAGTTTTGATTTCCAGATAACTTTTAATAAAGAACAATAAATTCAGAAGTAATGGAACTACTAAGGAAAAGGATTCTTGCACATGAAAGAACACAAGTGAGCAAGGAATGTGTGGGTGCTCCATTTTGTTAGTCTAGTGTTCATGGCATAGACAAAAAGCTGGGATGAAATTTCATTTATTTTTAGAAGATCACAGAACATACACACCTAGCTGTGATGAAGCAGAAAATGAACTCTCTGCTGGAGCAAACTAAGAGTCTGACTGACTGGATAATTACAAAAATCATGTAATGGATAGACAGAAGATGGATTTTCATGGAGTGGCTGCCTTTTCTTTCAAGAACAGGTTGCTTGTAACAGGTGAAGTTCAGAATACTAAGACCCAATAGAATCTTATACCATCAGTCACAACCCTTCACAGCAAATGCTTTTTAGCTCTAAGTTTATTAAAAAAAAAAAAAAAAAAAAAAAAAAGCGGTTAAAAATTATTAAAATGAGACTCAGGAAAAGACACAAACATTATCTCAGTGTAGTGGTCTGCAAGAAGCTGAGCATCATTAATATCTGAATTCTGTCAGGAAGACCAGAACAATGCCTGGCTCCACCCCTTGGAGTGAGTGCTGTGCTTGGTAACTTTGCCAGACTTTTTAGTTTGGCCCAAACTTAACTTTACACAGTCTTAACTAAAACATTTCAGTGCCAATCCAGAAACCTGTTATTTTATTACTTTTAAAATCAGTCTATCAAACAGGGATGGTCTTACTATGAGCTTGTACAATTTTTCCTGTATCAAAGTTCAACCTACCCCCAAAAAGTGTCCCAAGAGTTGGATTCTATTTGGGTACAATACAGTAGTAAAAAGTAGCAACACCAACTTCTTTACAGAGTAGTGAAATAACCTTGCACATCTGTGCAAAAAACATACTAAACAATTTTACTGAAAATGCAACTTTTATCACAGCACCAGCCTCATATCCTTAGCAGTTAGTTTAAAGAGAGTCTATTTGGTCAGAGACAGGATGAGAATGTGTTTTGTAGCACTGATAGGTCTCACATCTCTTTGAAAAAACATCTGTCTGCCACAATGAGGTTTAATTACCCAGTCTGAGACGAGGATTTTATAATATTTGAGCATTGTAACAATTTTCACAAGAAGTTTTATTTCAGATCTTGATTTACAAACTTTTTTTTAGAATAGTCTTGTAAAAAACAAACATTCTTGCTGTGAGGGTGGTCAAGCACTGGACTTTGTTGCTCAGAGCCTGTGGAGTCTGCACCAGGTGGAGATACTCCCAGCCCAGATCAGGCTGACCATGCTGGAGCACAGGGCTGCACTGGATGAGTCTCTGAAATTCTTACTTTTAACATCAAATCTGAGCACAAGGTTTTAACATTAGCCTGTATAAATATCCACTGTTCTCATCATTCAGAGGACCTCTGAAATGCAATTTGGTCTTGGATTATGGGGGTTTTTTGAGATAATAAGTTCCTCTTTATATGTCCAGGCTGCAGAATTCAGACACTGAGCTCCATTTCACCATTTCAAACTGGCTGCACTTGGGAAAGAAATCCTATTTACTGATGATTTAACTGAAGCTTTTTTTCCCCACCACTATTGTCCTTTTCCCTTACCTGAGCAACATCTTCAAGTTTGTTCCACTTTAAAGAGAGCAGCAGTTTTGGCAACGATTGTGGGAAATTTTCATCGACAGTCATACCGCAAAGTCCAAATGAGATCCATTTCATTTTCACAAAGCTGAGATAAAGGATCTCTTTCCATTATATCTTTTAGCACAACATAAAACTTCTTACCACCTCGACCCTAGGAAATGAGAAATGTATGTGATCAATTCAGTAAGATTCTTGTATGGTAGCTCAAATACAACCCCTAAGAACCTAGAGCAGAAAGAACATCAAATACAAACTAATGAAACACAGGGAAATGACCACTCTGCCTTTCTTTCACATTCCTTACTATAGGCACTGTAAGTAACAGATTCCAAATCCAGTGTGCAGAACTTTCTGAAAAGATAACTTCAGAGTTAAGAACACTAGATGGCAATATTTCTGTTTTCCAACTCCAACATTGAACACTCATCTAGGATGCATATACTTTCTTCTTCTATTTTCAAATGAGTAAATTTAGATACATGGATAATTATTTCTTTTCATTAGAAACAAAAAATACTTTTGCAACAATCAAAAGAAGAGATAGTTGCCAATTAGACAGACAGTAATTTTGGTCTTCTAGTCCTAAACTTGTTTTTCAGATCTAGCATAAATCTTAGCTGTCTTCCAAATCCAGACTAAGTATAGCTTTTTAACAAAATGTAGATAAGTCCAAATACATTGGGAAAAGCAGATACATATCTGAATTTTAAAGCAGTTCATCAAAGTGAATTATATAAGAAGACAGAGCCAGTAGAATTGCTATTTGAGCAGTTGACTTATTTATTTCTAGATTGATGTGGAAGACAAGAAACAAAAAACCCCAGAAAATGATTTTGAAATAGTCTTTAGATGATGCTCACCGCCATTGCAGCATTGTCACTGTTTCTTGCAATCTCAGCTGCCTTTTCAAGTATCTGCAAGAAGTAGGTTTTAAATACATCAGATTTAACCTCAAATCTGACTGCATTCCTAAAATAAACATTACAGAAATAAAGCAGATAAGGAAATGTTGCTATCTTTAGGCAGTTTTGTATATCCAGTGGTATAGATGGACTTGTGTGCAGTGTCCCTTTTCTCATCTGCAGGACTAGGGAGATCAGGACCAGCAGTGATCATGATGAACTCAATTATTTGCTTTTTCATCACTCTTGGGCTAAATTAAACAGCTTTCCTGATGACATCTTGCTTTCTGTTTCTGCATTTCCTCCTTATTTTTCACCACAACAAACCAACTCCTCTACTTCAAGTTATCCTTTGCTTTCTCACCTCTGCTGAGCAGTTTCCAAGGGCACTGTTTCCATGCCCATGGATCCATGCCTCCAGCCCTCAATCCCAGTAAGAATCCACAAGCCCAATCCTTGCACCATGCTCTCAGACAGCCCATATGATCTCAATCAGTGTCCAAGTACTTCCCTAGATCTTGGATCTCGCCTCCTTTTCTTTTTCCTTTTGAACATTTTACGTGGCTTTTGAAGCTCATGCAATAGCCCATAAAGGAGAATTAAGTCTAGAAGTAAATGCAGTTCTTCAAAGTGCATTCTGAACATTACTGCAACCAAGCCAGGTGTTACAACAGCTGAACTGGCCAGGTATGTTTATCTACAGGTGCTGCTGCTTCGAGGAACAAATCATAAAATAAAATCTCAATAAAGAAAAAAGTCTAAGGAACTCCAGCACCTTCTTTCCCTGAGAGCTCTGCCCCTCCCATCACCCAGGAATACAAGAGCACCCCCAGGTCCAGCAAGACTTGTGTTGCCTTTACTCAGACAACACGAGAAACAACAAAAGACTGCAATAATCAGAGCATAAATACCCAGCAGCTAAAATTCTTAGAAAGGCATTCTAACTTGTTTTATTTATTTTCTCTGTATGAAACTCTCATTAATATCATGTATTACATCTGCTGCTTGGCTACAAAGCTTATTTACATACTGTGTGTAAAAACTATGCATAAATAAAACCAGTGTCCTAATTCTATGTTTGATTCTTGCCTCCCTGTGCTTTGCAGAGTTACTCTGTTTGCAAATAAACTTTCAAAGTCATTGCAAGTCCAGCTTTGTTTGAGTGAACCCTGAGCCTCAAGATGTGCCTGCAGCACTGGCCATGGACCAGCCCCACACATGGCTCCTGTCTCAGGCAAGTTTCTTTTCCATGGTCCAGGCACTTTTGCTCCCTCAGCCCCAAACAGCTCCTCGCTGTACAAGCAGCCTAATGAGATGATTGAAAAGATTAATCTATTTTTGCACATTATGTTTCTCAAAACAAAAATCTGGCATCTCATTCTTTGTTTTCTTGGCAGAAACCAGCAATACCACCAGGAAAATGAGAAGCAGCCATAGAGCAAGCAAGTCTCAGCTGGAGCACTGTGAGAGACAATCTCTGGCTGATGTAATTCCAGCAGCTGCAATGTCACTCCTCATTCTACAGAACCTTCACCAAGAGAATCTTTAGGAGATTGAGCTGAATGAAGTTGGAAGTTACAAGGGATGAAGACCACCAGGCCCTACCTTAATGTCACTACACTCCTGTCTCACTTAGTAAAAACTACTGGCTGCATTCAGCCCAGAGTTTTAACTTCCTGTGAACTTGGTATTGCAGGGACAAAGAAAAGAAACACCAGAGCCAGAAAAAATACATGATCACTAAAAAGACACATTTTTACTTAGCCTGTCTGTAATATGTACATCAATTTTTTTCTTCAGGAATTAAATACATATAAATACATTAAATACATATAAGTAAAATGAGCAAAAAACTTAAAGCATTACAAATAAAGCAATACCAAAACTGGATAAAATATATCCACTGTGAAGCGTTAATGGGTCAGCCATAAATAAGGCAGCAATTGGTCAGTACTGGTTTAGCTCTTACTGTATTTCCATTGGTGTTTGAATAAAAGAAAAAGTACTGTGCTGACAAGGAAGGGGAAACACTATCAACCCATACTGAAACAAAGAAACCCTATCTTGTTACCTGATTTCATTTTTATGAACCTTGAATCTCAAATCTACCCTTGAAAAAGATGATAAAACCTGGTCATGCTAAATCCTCAAACAAACAAACAAAAAAGGCAATTCCTCTAGGTTGTTATTGACTTTCCCCAAACCAAAATTCAGACTAACATGTATGAGTTAAGCCTGACTTTTATAATGTATTGTTAGCAGTCTGTTTTAAGACTTACTTCATTACTTGTTTCCAGGTCTTAGCTTTTTTTACTTGTTTCTGAACAACTTTCCATCTATCCTTTACACTTCAGAAATAACCACGTGTATTCCAAATATACACTTCCTTTCTAGACAGATTCTTATCTTCATCTGTAGAAAGCTGCAGGGCCACTTCAGCAGATTTAGTCCAAGAGCAGACCTTCAGAAATACCTTTGCACACAGTGTCAAGAGTCCATTTATCCTTTAAAGGACTTGAGCTCACAGGGCAGTGTCCCAAAGAGTGCGTAACACACATTTGTACCAAGAAAGAACAGATCTTTATAGATCACAGGCAAGCACAGTTTGAAGGTTTCCAGAATAGCAGATTGATCTTACAAAAAGCTAAATTTTTCATATGGGAAACTGATTTCCTTTTGACCTTCCAAAGACCATGTACAGACCACTTTTAAAAGTGTACATCTTCAACACAGACCCTGAAGTCAAGCACTGCCACTCCCACAGTGCAAGTTTAACAAACTGCAGTATGGTGACTAAATGGCAGAAACAGGGGAATTCACTGGAAAATGCAGAGTTGAAAGGAAAGAATAAAAAGCTACTTCCACATAAACATTCAGGACTGCTCTTTAGGTCATCCCTTACCTTATCAAAGGGAGGGTAATTAATAGGCTGTTTTGAATATTCCTGAAATCTAATGTGCAAAGCTGTTGCATTTTCAGTGTAAGGGTTGGTCTGGACAGTTCCCATGGGATTCAACATTTCCTCAAGTTCATCTGAAATACAGGCAGAACAGTTAATATTACAGGCCAGGCATGCAGTAAGAAATTACTTCCTTATAAAATGGAAAGAGCTCGTTTTGCTGCACAGCACTTTTAGTGCAATGCTCTGTATTTCCAGCATAAACTGCTTCCTACATTCCCAAATGTTGGATTATCACCCCATCAGAAACTGATTTCTTTAAATAAACATAATAGTCCAGGGAAGCAGAGCTATCCCCACACTGAAACAAATCCCAGTGAGATCTGCAGCTTCTGCAAAGCAGGAGACACCCTCTGAATCAAATGGAGAGCAGAGCTTCAGGCCAGCCAGGCTGGGACAGCATTCCTCAGGATGGGATCACGAGTGACATGGAGGCTCCAGGAACTCCCACTAATTGATCTCAATATCAGAGAAAAAGGCAAAATTCTAACTCACAATTTTTGCTAATGCAAATATTATCACTTATATTATAACTGATCTATTCAATTTGGGGTGCATGGCAGAGGGACCAAATGAAGCCTAAACTGTACCCTAAAAGCAAGTATATAAGCATGTATCTATTTTATGTGGTTTTCCTTCCATAACAGATGAAACTTTTCAAGCAGGCTCTTGCTCTTCCTCTTTCCTGCTAAACAATACTTTCAGGAAAGAGATTAAAATGTTGTATATTTATCCACATAAAGATTACAAGTAATAAAGAGATTATTCCAAGAGAACTGAACATGCATACAGTAAACATTCTACTATTGGATCCCACACTCTCCCACACATGAAGTCCAAATCTGAAAAGCTGAGGTTTACCAGGAAATGATGACCAGCTGTGCAGTACCAGTTCTCCATTCCTCAAGTGTCCTTTATAATCAAACACCATGGTATTTACCCAGGCTACAGGATAATGCTGCCAAAGGAAACAATTGTTACATGGAAAAGAAGATGCCAGCAAATGTTACTATGCAGAAAACACTGCAATAGGCATAAAATTGAGAGGGTGCCTTGGGGCATTTTTCAAATGGTGATACCTTTCAGAAAAGCAATTAATCACTGAGAAGTATCAAAAGTTTTCATACCAAGATGTATGATTCTTAATACATATGCTCTTTTTAATACCTTTACATTCTGCATTCTTGAGCACTGAAGTGAGGACAAGGAAAGATTTCTGGATGCTCATTTTGATATAATTAGGAGGTCACTCAAAAAAAACAAATAATTACCACTTTTCCTGCTTTCCTAATGGTTTGGTATTTGGAAGGATTCATTGCCTTGGTGGACTTTTTAGTTTTCATCTTATCCATGACAGCATAAATAGCAAAGCAGAGCCTTGCCATCCTTGGCAGATCACAGACATTGATTTCAAACTCCAGCACTTCATTCCAAACGTGGTCACTTCTCCCAGATATTTCTGTGCTTACAATCGTTTTACAAAGGAGCTCCGTGCCATGGAAAAGACCAGCTCTAACATGAACCTGCCACAAAGAAATGAGAGATTAAGCTTGTCACAGAACCTACAGAATTCTGCATAGAATAATATACAGAACATACATACACATGAATTTCATCAAACAAACAACTAAACAGAATGAAGAAGCTGGCTAATTTTTTGATCACAAAATCTCCAGACAGAATCAATTTGGGCTTCTAAACAAGAAATGTCTGGGAGTTTTTTCAGCTTAAGAAAAAACTCACTTTTTATCTAAACTATTTCTAAAAATGTATAGAGGAAATACTGCTGACCATAACATCAGGAGTCACCTGTAATAATAATGACAACGTATGAAATTTCCAGGGTTTGTTTTGTCTTTAGTACCGAGAAACCAATAATACTAGGTATCTTGAACAGTGAAAACAAGGATCAGGAAAGGAGAAGGACAACTAGACTAAGAAGCTGGAGTTACTGGCACTGAAATCAACCCCATTACAGGTCAATGCTAAGAGGTTTTTCTATTCTTTCTTCATTTTTCTGTTTAATTTCTACATTTCTGTCAATAACATATACACAGAAAACTGCAGAGTGAAATGTGCCAGCTTCTTTCAGGTGGACTTCCAAAATACCAGTGTGTGACAGAGAGAGACAGAGAGAAAAATCCACAAATGTAATCTTTTTCGGTCAACACCAAAAAGAAGTTCTCAATGATAAATGTTAAATGTGTAAAAGTGATCTGATGTTTCAGGTTTCCTCCGCTCCTGAATCAACCTTCCCCACATTCCCTTTAAGCTGTCATGTTATTGCTGAGCATTGCAAAGGAGAGATATTAAATTTGATAGTGGTTCTGGGTAAAAAAAAATGTCACCTCTCTAATTCTATGACTTCTGATCCTGTTAATGTAAGAGATTGGAACCCATTTTTTTTCCTTTCATTCTAACATGCCCCTTTTACAAATGAAATGGTGTATACTGATGGGGTGGCCAAAGACAAGACAAAAGCAATTTCAATGTCATGTATTTGGAAAATGGGTGTTGGACTGCTGGGTGAGGTCACTCGTGCCCTAGGTGGATGTCCCCAGCCCAGCTCACTCTGGGGCACTGCTACCCAGCTGACAAATGTTTTGTTCCCCACTACAAACACTGCATTTGTGAACCTTGGTGGTGGTGGTTTCAGCAGAAATGGATGAATATTGGCTTATCCACAGCACAGTGGGGCTAAAGGAACAATGGCAGCGAATTAAATAGCCTTAGAATCAGGACTGGAAAACAAATACATTCTCAATAGTGACAATTCTGTAGCATGTAGACAGACAAGGCAGGGAAACATGCACAGGTTTGCAGGGTCACTGCATTCATTCTTGTTCTAGGTTACCCACAGGACTTTTAATTTTTCAAGACCAAAAAGCATTCAAAATACTAAATAACATTTAGATGGTGCCCAGAGGTGCCAATACAAAACAACTGCCTGTTTTTCCTGTTTCTTCTCAAGTTTAGAAAATACATTGATTGTTTTTCCCCTAAAAGCATACTGAAATTAACCAAAAGTCACTTTTCTAAACATGATAAAAACACCTTAGAAACTCCTGATAGCTATGTTGCTTCCAGAATCCACAAGGTCTTTTATCCTTCCTTTTAAAAACTTTAGACTCTACAGAACAGAGTTAAGAAGATATTTGGACTAGCTAAATAATGGCTTAGATAAAGAAGAGGGAAACATCTGGTTTTGCAGCCATCCATTTCCACAATCAGTGTCTCAGGTATTAGAATGTAACTATGGCTCATTTATCTGTAATGTCGAACTTCTTTATGGTGTTGACCAAAATGTAGGATTGCCAATTTACAAGGAGGTTGTAACGACAGTTTTGAATGAAAAAAATGAACCAATATCCTGAAAAAAGCATGAGAACAGCAAGTATCAATGGTTAACTGGGTATTTTCCTTATCTACAGGAGTGGCTACACAATTCACTGATTTCTAAAAGAAATAAAGGAGTTTAATTTTGTTCTACCTCACAGCCAAGTGTTTTGTAAGGCATTAAAGTAGCTGTGCAATAAATTCCCACGTGTTAACAACTTGTGGTCTGTACAGCAGTCAGTAGCCCAGTCATGTATATTTTTACAGGAAATGATACTCCAGCTTTGTGCTCCTCATGTGCAGAAAATAAAAGACAGATTGTAAAGAAGCACACAGTCCAAGTTTAGACATACAGGAATATATTCATGACTACAAAAATACCATGTTGCACTTTAAAACATTTAATATTTAATTCACTCTTTAAATAAGCTCATTTCACACCACTATCAGCACTTTAGAGAAACCATTTTTTAAAAAAATCAAATACCAATGAACACTTATGTCATACTGCCACAATGAGTGTAACGCTTCAATGCACATAGCCATCTTCAGGCAATAAAAAAATATTTTAGCAATAAAGCCAGATTTTGACCAATACTACCAATGCAATTGGGAATAAATAAAAATGCTGAAATCCAGTTAATTGAGCTCATTTAGCATTGAAAATCATTAAAATGATGAACAAAACGTCTTCTGATACCAGACACAGTTACTTACTTTGGCATTTTCTTCTGTGTTTAGTTTATTACCCTTTAGTAGAATAATCTTGAAAGGATTGGAAATATCCCACACACTCTGAGAAGAGAAACAAAGATACAAGTTCATTCTTCAACCCTTTAACACTGAAACCTCTTTTGTAAGCTAAGCATTTTAAGTAAAAATGTCAAATACAAACCAAAAAATGCAATTAAAAATATAAATTTGAAATCTTCAAAGACAAAATGGTTATCATAGCTACAAGAGGAGACAAAGTAAAAACTCAGTTGGAGGAGAGCTGGGGGTGAGAACACACATCATGTACTACATCCTGACAATTCAAAATTTATTGTTCATTCTGCAAAACTCCAGAGTGTGGAGTTTTTGATCTGCCCACACTTCTGTTTCTGAGGTAAATCTCCCAAACAACAGAAGGTTCTGAGTGGACACAGGTGACCTACACTGGAACTCAGAGGTCACAGCACAAATCCCAGGCACTGTGATTTATATCCCACGAGCCACTGTTCCCTTTGGGTCTCAGGCATTCTCCCCATGAACTTACAGTTGTTGCTCTCGTTTTTTTTGGTGGCAGAGGAAGAGGAAGGTTGGAGGATTTTCGGTTTATGGCAGCTTCTATGGCAATCATCTCCTGCTCACACATCTTCTTTATGGTGCAGCACTCCACCAGGGTCAGCTGGGGAAGGGTCCTGCTCATCACACAGTTGCGGATGTACTGCAAGCCCAGGGCAAACAGCTGTTAGCAGCCAGCACACTATTTCTACAGCAACTTCCAACCAAAGAAACAAAAAATTCATTACAGACATACAAAGGGAATGGTGCTCATGTGTTTTAAAACTGCAGAGAGCTGCAGGAGGGAGATGTTGCTGTTCAGTAATGGGATGGGAGGGATAGGAGGAAGCACCTTTGGCCAAGGCACTAGGGAATTGTTACAACAAGTTCCAAAATGCTCTGTGTACCTGGAACTGAATTAATGGGTGATCACCAAAGACATATTCCAGCCTTCCACTAACTTGCAGCACATAATCAGCAGGATCAACTTCCTCATCTTCTTTTCCATGGATAGTCAAACGTTTTCGGATTGCCAACTCATTCAGCTTGATGGGATTCATGTTAGGAGACACCTGGAAACTAAATACATCCTAACAAAACACAAGCAGAAGTACTGAAGGTCAAACTTGTCATAGGCAGACACACAAGGTTAAAACTTGTAGCACACATAATAAAACAGGTAGAAATAATAACTGTTAAATCCAGACTATTTTAACAGTTAAAGTATGTATGTTTAGTGCAATCAAAATAACAGACACCCTAAAAGCTATAAGATGTTAATTCCCAAACTTATATTATCAAAAGTACTTTTAAAAACATAGGCCTTTATCTGATTTAGCAGTGATTTAAAGATTCTAGAGCAACATATTGATCTAGAAGGCTGTATTTTGGAATGTTGAATGAGGGAGACAATAAATCACGATGCATTTCAAAGTATTTAGAAGCACTAAATGCATTAATTTTTCATCTTTCTGGCCACTAGCAAGTTATCCTCTAAGTACCACTGAACTCAGGAAAAAAGCTTCAAGTAAGAAAGTTGAAGAAACTGTGAATGTCATTTATGCAGAAAACCATCACCACTTTGAGAGGAGAGCAGAACAGAGGAGTAGCAGCCAACACCAGTAGCATTCTGAACACAACATGGAAAGACTGCATTTTTTAGAAAGTTTTTAATTAAAACCCTTAGGGGATATCAACCTATTTCCAAATTATCCCTAATTCTAATGTGTTCTAAAAAAGATGAAGGCAGGAAGCTGCTTTCTTCCATAAATTAAAAAGAAGGCTTAAATTAATTTCAAGTTCCTAAAGTACAAGATCTTCTGTGAAATCTTTCATCTCCCTCTATCTACCACATTATGCTTTATACAGGTTTATTTGCAAAAGTTGATTCAGGAGGTCCTGGGGTTTTGTTGTTTTATTTTTTTCAATAAAAACCACGCCCAGTTCTGAAGATGAGTGCACCCTAAACCCAGCTGCTAACAAACGTGAAGTGCTGTCACTTAGATTATTTTGAACGTGTGCTTTATTTATATAGACTGGTAAGAAGCCCCAATAGAACAAAAAAACTCTGCAGAGGTACACTAAATTAATTCAATTAATTCTGTGTTTTCTCAGTTTCTGCCTGGTTCATGACAGCTTCCCCCTTTCAGAAGGCTGCCACAGTGTGAAAGCTTTTTTCTTCTGCCTTAACTGCTGGTGGTAGACAGGGAATAACACTTTTTCTTCCCAGGAAGCTGATGCTCTCTGGCAGCTGCCCTGCTCCCCAGATGATCCCAACAGACATGTCACAGAGATGGGGAGCAGTCCCTCCTGCTCCAGAGACAGCCACAGAGCCCTTACAGCTCACCCACACCTTCCAGACAAAAAGTACTTTAATATTTCCTTCTCCCAATCTTGCAGCTGCAAAAAGTCCCCACACCTTCCTTTTTCATTCTCCTGGGATGACTGCAGTGCTCAGTGCAAGGAGTAAAGTCTGGAACAGAGTTTACTGCTCTAAAAAGCAGCACAGATTTGAACTGTTAATAGCTATGAAGGTCAGAGCTGGCAGCAGAAGCATTTGAAACATTTGAAATGTCAGCAGCCTAAGCTATTATAGTGGCAGGCAAATACATTCTGCACCAGAAAGAACTTTTGCACTGCTTTTGTCCTGTCAGCATATGCATATAGATGCAGTATTTAATCAAGGGCTGAAGATAATCTCACTCCTGAACAACACAAGTTCTCTGCTAAGCTGAAGAGGACTGGAAAATGTTTTGTCATAAAATACCTGTGCATCCAACATCAGCTTGGGTTACTGCTGATCAAATTTAGCTTTCACCTCTACATTTAATGTAGAAGCAGATTTGTGTACCATTTAAACCTCTGAAGTTTAAAAGGACAGTGCTAGAAATAATTCAGCTTTGTAACTAAAATCATCTGAATCATTAGAAAATCAGCCCCTTGCACCTGGGTCAAAAAGGACACCAAATCTAGCCTGATGTATTTACACACTTGTAAGATTTTTAAGGTTTCAATGCTGATCATTCATGGTAAACCAAAAGAACAGAGTGCAAGAAACGGTAATGGGAGTACTGGACACAAGAAGAGTCATAGCAACTTCAACATCATAAAAAACTGAAGCTAAAATATTTCAGGTTTTCCTGGTAGAAACTAAAGGGGGTTTTATTCTAAAAATAAACTATGGCTTTGTTAGCCTAAACGAAAAATTAACTCTAGGTCTCAGTGTTTTAGTTTTTCTATGTGCATACCTGGTAAAGGGAATTTTTTTTTTTTTTTTAAATAATTATTTCTCAATCTAATTAGCAGATCAACCCCAAAGATGTTCAGTGAGTCACATACAGAAACAAGTGTGTTGAATATGGTGCCTCTCAATTACCAGCAATCTCTGATGAATTGAGCTTAAAACTGAATGGAAAGAAAACACAGGAAGAGTTGGCCAAAAAAACGCCTGAACAACTTTGAATCACATTTTATATTTAAACAAATGTGAAGTAATATAGAAGATACAAGGTGTACATTTCACCTTTAGAAGCTGAACTCTAATTAGACTTTAGAAGTTCAATTAACCATAGAATTACATCCTCACTTTCTTTCAAGAGTCAAGGATCCTGGTGAAAGACTTTGCATTTTAAAGCAAACACCATAATGTAAGTGTTCTATTTCATTTATATCCTTGAGCAATCCATGCCAATTCAGACCTGGATCAAGAACAGTTCATGAAACATGATGAACAACCATTCCTACCTGGCAGTTATCAAAATGAACAGCCACTACAAGGTTTCCACTATAGAGCTTGTCTTGGAAGCTCTCTGGGATAACAGGATCCTGCTCTGGTGGGTAAGTATGCTTCAACCAGTCCATCCAGGAGAGACCCACAAGTGACTGAATCTTTTCCTCACTGATTCTCCTCATTTTAGCTCGGAAGTCATTCACCTCAGGATCTTGTAAAGCATCAAACTCATGGAGACCTAAAAGAATTCAAGGAAGCAAAAGGATACACAGCTGTACAAAAACTGCCCATCCCATTTAAACCATGTCACCCTAACTTAAAGCTAGTAATAAGTTTCCTTCAGACATCCCATCCAAAATGGGTGCTCACAGCTGAGCTGGGTTCTGCATTGTCCTGGGCATCAGTGGACTTCCATAGTTACTTGTATAATTCCCAGACAACCTGGCATGAGAGTTTATTTTAAACAAGAACCAATGTATCTCTTAGGTACTACGAAGTGGAAAATCCAACTTTACTCTGAGTTTAAGGCAGTTTGGAAAGTTTCAAGCCTCTCCTCACAAGAGCAAATTTTTTAAAAGCATAGTAAATGCACCATAAAGACCACAGAGCAGAAGTGCTTGCAAGCTATGGAGTTGTCTGAAAAATGACATAATCCTTTTAAATCTTGCTTAAAAGTCAAAAAAGAAAATCTTCTACTCAAGTCAAAATTACATGACTGAAATTTCTACCAATCCAAGACCAGTAAATTCCTTTCCCAAAGCATGTAAAGAAAGAATACACAGGGTAAGTCCTGCCTGACCAACTTGGTGGCCTTCTGTGATTGAGTGACATCAGTGGACAAGCAGATGTCTGTGGATGTCACCTGCATAGATATCTGTAAGGCCTTGGACATGGGCCCCATGATGTCCTTGTCTCTAAATTGGAAAGAGATGTATGGTGGACTGTTCAGTGGGTGTGAAATTAGTTGGATGGTCACATCCAGAGGGTCATGGTCAACATCTCAGAGTCCCAGTGGACATGAGTGACAAGTGGTGTCCCTCAGGGTATACCGGGACCAGTGTTAATAAACAGCTTCATTAAGGACATGGACAATGGATGGAGGGCACCCTCAGCAGAGCTGCAGATGACACCAAGCTGAGTGGCATGGTGACACACCCAAAGGATGAGATGCCAGCCAGAACCTGCACCATGCGGACACATGGGAACCCCACTGAGGTTCAACAAGACCAAAGACAAGGTCCTACACCCGAGTCATGGCAACCCCCAGTATCAATACAGGCTGGGGCATGAGCAGAAGGGGAGCAGCCCTGCCCAGAAGGATTTGGGGGTGCTGGTGGATGAGCAGGGGTGAGCAGGACATGACCTAGCCATGAGCACCTGGAGCCCAGAAAGGCAAACGTGTCCTGGGCTGCAGCACAAGCAGTGAGGGCAGGTTGGCAGGGGATTCTGTCCCTCTCTACTGCTCTGCTAAAGCTCACCTGCAGTGCTGCACCCAGCTCTGGGGCCCCCAGCATAAGGGGGACAGGGACCTCCAGGAGAAACTCCAGAGGAGGCCACAAACAGGCTCAGAGGGCTGGAGTGCCTGGAGAAAAGCAAGCCCTGGGGGAGTTTTTAAACTAAAAGAGGGTAGATTTAGATTAGATGTAAAGAAGAAATTTTTTACAAGGAGAGTGGTGAGGCACTGGCATCAGCTGTCCAGAGAGGTGGTGGATGCCCCATTCTGGACACAGTCAAGGTCAGACTGGACAGGGCTCTGAGCAGCCTGGTCTGGCTGAACGTGTCCCTGCCCATGGCAGGGGGGTGGAAAGAGATGACCTTTAAAAAGGTCCCTCTCAACCCACATCATCCCATGTTCCTGTGATACAATGGAAAGCTGTGACTTTTTGGTACTTCAGGATGTGTAGGGCCTGCAAGTGTCTTTATCTCTACTCATGAACTTCGAAGGACATTGTACAAATTACACAAAGCACCCAGCACCTTTTGAGAACAAAGCACTAAGTTTAGAAGCTCAGACAAGAACACATTTTTTTCTCTGCTAAGGTATAGAATAGGGGCTGCATAAGGCAGGGTTTCACACAGCTCTGATAAACCAAATATTCAATCACAGAATGTGAATCTCTGTGAATCTGTCAGGATCTGTCTGAATGGTTAAACTGACCAACTGTTCCCATTGTCAGCTCTAACAAATAGGCAGACAGTGTACTGCTGAAATCTAAACAAAACCTGCAGTCTTTATAAGAGACCTAACAATGGCTCATTGTTTTAAAACAAGAGGTATGACCTCATATGACCCTGTCAATCTTGATTGTATAACCAAGCAGAGTAGATTTGAAAGCTGAAAATTCTGAAATAACATCAAGAATAAGTTACTGTGAAACCTTTAAAAATAGCTTTTCATTGTTCAATGAAAATCAGTATCACAATTGAGAGTAAAAACAAGAATCATTGTCAACCAACTCAACACCACATATAATAAAATCATAACAATTTCTAGTTCCTTCTGAGTATCCAGTTTGCTGGTAGGTTATGATAACACTGCTCAACTATTATACTTCACTTTGTAAAAATAATAACATATATTTTCTCCTCATCTACAAAATAAAATTTGTTTCTGATTGATGTAGCAATATAACATTGAAATACAATACAGAAAGTAGCTTTAAACAACTTTCATGTGCTTCATCTTGAGCATTTAAATTCTTTCCAACTGTACCAGTATTTGTTTGACAAAGGGAAATACTGATTTTTTTTTTTCATAAATCCACTCCTACCTACTCAGTTAAGATCCTCATACACAACAAAGTTTAACCTCATTTAAAAAAAATTAAATGGAAATACCTTTGCCTATAAGGACACCTATTTTGGAATCCAACTTTTCTCCTGGATCACAGTTCCTTGTCACTAGTTTAAGGACTGGAAGAAAGGGTCTAACATCACAAAGTCTCCGTGTTTCATCCTCTAATTCTTCATGTACAGCAGTCTGATTCACACATGAGAACATGTAAGAGTCAATCTCCATGAGGAGATGAAAGAGTGGGTAGGAATGTGCCTGCTTCCATAACAACTGCAATGAAAACAAAGAATTACATTTTTTAAAATCTCTAGAAAACAAGGACATATCTTAAGGCATTGAAGGTAACATTCATTTCCATTTATGCTCCCAAAACACGTTTGTTAACTTGGTTAATTTTTATCACTATACATCATTATATGTTTATTTGTCTCACTTTTAGTCTCTACTTTTCCAGGATAGACCTCTGTAGTTAGCATCAGCATTCCTTTTCTCTGGAAAACAGCTAAATATCAACAGTACATGCTTATGGCATGTCAAGTTTCCATGTGCAACAAGTAGCAAGAAAACCAGACAGCTTAGTTCAAATCCGTTACTGCTGTCACTTACACATTTGTTTTTAAATTCTTTATCACTTGAAATCACTTATTATATTAGGAAGGTTAGTCTGTGTTGTGATTCATTCACTGCCTCATTCCTCAGTAACTTTTCCCAATGTCCTCACACGGCCATTATCTAACCAAAGGACAGTAGATTGTTTTTTAGTATCTGTGGTCATTTCATTATGTTCTCCCCTTCCTTTCATTTGGATATTCCCTCACATTTTAAGGGATGCTCCAATTTGTACAAAACCTTTAAGAGAAGGCAGACATAGTTTTTAAAACAATTATCTTTGGTGTCAGTCAACAAAAGCAGGAGCCCAATTTGTCACTTCTGCACTAAAAATCTAATCAGAGAAATGTTAGATCAGCAAACAATAGACTACCAATGTGTTAGAAAAAGGTTCAGAGTAGCAACACAGCATTAATACAGAGCTGTTAGAATAATCTCTGCTGAACTGTAACTTCCCAAACCTTGCCCTCTGCCCAAACTCCCCCACTTCTTTATCAGTCAATCTGCTGGGCACGTGCTTTCAGTACCTCATTTCTATGCCTGCTAAAATTCATAACTCGATTTGCCAGAGGGCATGTCAAAATCAGAACCAGCTCTCATTCCAAACCTAAGTGAACTGCCCCTTTGGTGTTACCTGTTTAATCTGAGATATGGTGGCATCTCGAGGGACATCCAGGTTGATGTAGATTCCAGTGGGCAACAGGAAGTCCACAGATATTGAGCCATCAGCACCAATCTGTGAATCCACTGCCCAGATGTCAAGGCTGTCTGTCACGGCAGGAGGCATTATGGAATCTCAATAATATCATAACCACATGGCCCTGGGGGAAAAAAACCCTAAAATTCAATATACTTAACCTCCTATAATTAGACACACATTTTAAAGTCTTTGGAAGGTTTACATAAGCCTGCTTTGTACAGCTCAGCTTACAAGTCTGAGGTCTCTAATGCCAGTATTGCAAACACATAAGCATAGTTTTACTCATTAATGTTATTTAATATAATAAAAGTATTTGCCTGACAAAGCAATAATGTTGAGATGTTTATACCATTAAAACTAAGAAATAAGAGGAAAAAAAATTAGAAATTAGCTGAAACAAAGTTAGAAATTAATTTCAAGTTCGCTCTAAAATTTTACCTGTGTAAAAAAAACACAACCAAAATAAACTGGGATGAAGAATGTCAATATTTCATATGAAAACTCATGATCAGTTTCATAATTTTATTTTTTGCAAATTTCCTGTTTGCTGTTCATGAATGTGGTCAGTGACATTCAATTTTAAAACCTGTCTTAACAGCAGGAAAGAAATTTTCAACTCTACTAGAAAGTGCCCTTCTTCTCTAAAGACACTTATCTCAATTTGTTTTCACCCTTTGAGAATGATCACTGAACTCCACCCACTGTGGGAACTGCACCCACTGCAGGGTAGGAAGAAACCCTGCCCATGATCTTCAGCTCACTCCTCTGCTCCCCCTGAGTGTTTGTCTCTATTTCAGCACGTTTTTATTTACTCCTAATGCAACCACCAGATTTTCTGACCTTCCAATCTTTTTTTTGATTACCACTCTCGAAAGCCGAGCTTTCCCTTCAGCCATGGCTCACTGAATCATTTACCTTCCTCAGCATCCAGACAATGCTCTCCAGCTGCCAAAACGATGGGAAGCATTGCAAAACACCATTATAAAGCCCTTTAACAGACAAGTTACCCCTACATCTTTTGAATTCTTGTTGGACAGCACAAGATGTGGGAAACCACCCTTTGTAACAGAAAATGTCAGAATGGTCAACTCCACTCGCAGCTTTCCCATATTTCAATTAGTCCTTCCCTTCCCCACAAGAAATAATAGATTATGCCAGCAGCACAAAAATCAACTTGCCAGTTCAAAGCTGCCTTGGCTATTTGACAACAAACTCCATCCCACCTCTAACTGCCACATAAATACACTGAATAACAAGACCCAAATAATTCCAACACCTTTCCATCTGGCCTTAGCAAAGCTGTGAGGACCAGCACATCTTGTAACCACACTAATGCATGAATCATTTCAAATCTTTTTGTACTAGATAAAAATACAGCAGAGTTTTCATTAATGCCAAATAAAACACCTTCAAATTTCAGAAAGCATAAGTATATAAGGAAAAATATTTTTTCTCAATAGAAGCAGGAATTAGGGATTTCCTACCATCATCAGTATCAAATAATAGTTTTACCACCATTATGTCCACATTTTCCCCAAACAAAGTCCACTACACTGAGCAGATTGAATTAAAGCAAAAATAATTGGATGTGGTGGTGTGGTAAAAATAACAAATCAGATATGAAGGTACTTGATATGAATTACCACAGTTTACAAATCCATCCAAACATCAAGTTCAGCACGAACTCTAAGCTGTCTAAAGGAAAGAAATAAAATGTTTCCCCATCATTGCACCCAGTACAGACTTCATTAATGGAATAACACAGCATCTATCAAAAAAACCAAACTCATACAAAATGTGTAATTCCTCATCACCAATCAGTATATTTTCCACAAGCTACTACATTATTGGGATACTACTTATTTTCCTCCATCCAGTTACTTGTACTCATAAAATGCTGGATGCAATTCTGTTCTAACTGTAATTAGAACTCAGCAAAAAATAATAATACTATACATTTTTCATGTTTGGATGCACATATTTGCAGTTATTTTCTGTGGTCATGAGGGTAAAATAAAGAGGTATTTCCATTGCAAAGTGTTACCTGGACAGGTACAGCAGCAAGGAAATCTGTTTTATGTAGTTATTTTGTATACAGTTCATTCCTGCTTTAATCCATTGTATCTTTACTATTTTCATCCTCTTTCAGACGCTTTTCACAGTTGCAGTTGTTGAAACCACTTTAGTGCATCAACAAGAGTTTAAAACGTTCAAAGAAACAAGACTTAAAAATGCTGCTCCATATCCTGGAGCCCAGACACCACAACACAGAGTTACAAAGTTCTTGTACTAGGTTATAATTACAGATTTCCAGCACAGACACCAGAATCTTTTAAAATTCCATTTGCATTTTCAATTAAAAAGGGAAGAGAAGCCATCTTGCCAATCTGAGCATGCTGAGGAGCTATTCTTGCTTTCAGGCACTTACTTAATACTTCCTTCCTCAAGGAAGCAGGTCAGTGTGTTTTGCAGCCAGCACTCTGTTTCTGCCCCAAGAGCTGACATCACAGGGGGAGAGAGAACCAGATTTGATCCTGAGAAACACAAGACTGCCAGCCCACAGCAGCTCTGGGGATGAGTCATGGCCCCAACTGGGACATGTGTGGTGGCACTGGTGACTAACTAACAATATCACATCTAGGAACTGAAACAAAGGCAAAAAGCCATCTGGATTGGGAGCAACAGCACCAGAGACATTTTAAACAACTTCCAGCTAAAGGAAAAAAACAACAATTCAAATAATAATAAAAAGCTATTTCAGGCTGTTAACCTCATTGCTATTCCTGCCCACTGCCACATCAACAACAACCTCACATTACAAAAGAAGGAAGTAATTAAACCAGCACTTAACCTTGGCTCCTCAAGTGTCTAATCAATGACTTAGAATTTCACAGGAGTAAAGCCCAATACAAAACGCCTAAGGCACAGGTAGTACTGACAGACTGCACTCAAACCTTCTCATGTAAAGTGTAAGTTTTCTTTAACCTGCAAATTCCAGATTCATATGTATGTGCCCACACACTCACCCTCTTTATCAATTTGTATTTTAATATTCCAGTGGTTCTGCCAGAGCTGCTTATACTAATGGAAAGAAATGGAACACAGATGAGTAAAACACCTGCAGAAAACAGAAATTTATCACTCATCTTTGCATTTATATATATAATATACACAAAGAAGCCCTGAAAGAGGATTTCTCAATTGGGTGTTGCTGTTGTGGTTTTTAAAGGACTTGCCATCTCTAGGCAGATAAAAGAATTTGCTGTGGTGCTAACAGCCTCATTCCAGAAGCCAGGAGACCTTACAGCTTTCCCTTCACCTCCCAGCAAAGGTACATCTCATCATTTAATCAAAGGGACAACTTGAAAGGAAAAAAGGAAAAAACACATAAATAAAAGGGGTACCAGAGGCAGGCTGCTTATCCATTGAGTTCTAAAATAGTTTAAGGACAGACACAGTCAAAAGTAAGCTGCACATATTTTTATGTGAATTGCAGCCCACTCATGTTTTGCCCCTAACCAAAACAGAACTAAAATCATAAATCTTGGGTTAACAAAACCCAGGCATTCAGAAAACCCCCAGGAGTTCAACACTTACTCTTTAGACTAAAGGATCAGTAGGATTTCAGAAGCTGTGGTTATATGTTGGGGCTATGTTCTCTTTCTAAATTACCCAGCCATTTTCCTGAAGGCAGGCAAGACTATCTTGTGCCAAGCTCAAATCCATCCTGACTCCTTCAGGACATTGCTGAGAGCCCAGGACCACCCAGCTGCAAAGGCTTCCCACCACTGCAGCCAGAGCTGGTGAAATCAATTTTACCTGTGCTGGGCAGTTAAGCTGCACATGTACAGAAATTAAATCAATTTTACCTGTGCTGGGCAGTTAAGTTGCACATGTACAGGAATTAAATCCAGGAGGTGCAAATATCTGACATCAGACAGTGGCAACCAAGGAGATCCAAAGGATAAGCATGGGAGGGAGTTTGTAAGGTTATCCTGAAATTAAGAGGTGCCCAAGAACATGCTCAAAGAGAGTCTGGAGCACTGCAAGGAATGAGATATGGAGCAACAATGCAAAGAACTCTCCTTTGAAAATAATTTATCAGCAAAAGACTTAGACATTAAAAAGCACCAAATCCACTTGAATTGTCAACACTCAGCATTTATCTGCGTCAGATAAGTTCTTCTAAAATCAGCTTTTTGAAGAATGCAGCAATTATGAAAACTCACAGTGTCATTAAATCCTTTACTTCTGAACTCACCACAAATCCCCTATCACTCATCCTCTGAGATCTGTTTTTCTATTGTTAAAAGAACACCAACATAAACTCCAATGCAACGTTCAGTGTTTTATCTTGAACTATAATCCAGAAGAATACTAATAAAACACAAGCAAAAGTAGCTGCAAAGAAGGTGGTAATTACAAATGCACATATAATGCAGCGTCAGAGGAAAATTTTGATCTCCCATAGCATTTATTTTCCTGAGAACCAAGACTTTGGAAAAGTCTTTAGAAGAGCTATCTCACATCTCAAATTATGTCACCCACCCCTGAAATGTGGTCAGTTCTCTCACAATGAAATCAGTATGCTATCATCCCAAACAGATGGCAACAATCTGGAGGAGAGGATCATTTATATATTACAAGTAATTTTCCTTAAGAAGTAAGTTTTGTTTACACCACCTCTTCTAAACACAGGTGCATTTTAAGTGCATGTAAATATCTACAGCTCAAGTAAAATCTAAAGCTGGATTAACTCTTTTCACTAAGCCCATTAATATTTACATAAAAGTCAAATATCAGAAGCTAATTTATTTTGGATATGCAAAAACTAAGGGCACTCTGCTTATCCAGATTTTTGCTTTATGCAATAAGTTGTTACAACTGTTTAGCACCACATCCAAGACAATCATCACTGTGATCAATACGGCTCTTTATCTACTGCTTGCTCTGCCATGTGGCAGCCAAGGGGCTAAAAAAAACCAAAAGTCTTGCAGTAGTGAAAAGGGCCACCCCATACAGATACACAAGAGCAGTGTTTAAACAGTCTCTTACTGTCCAGAACAGACAAGATGACAATCTAACTACAGTCATTTTCTAGGAAACAGCAGCAGCACATCACGTAGTCTAAGTAGGAGAAACACTAAGAACATATACAATACAATTATTGTAATGGTTTTTCTAACCATGTAAACATCTAGTACTATAAAAAGATGAGCAAGCCATAAATTAAATATTTGAGAAGAAACAAGGGAAAAGAACCTAGTAGAAAGATGGAAAAGGAGTCTGAATACAAGCATTAGATCAGGGCCAGTTCACAGCTCTGTAGCACTACATCCTCTTCTGTTCCTCAGTCTGTACCAAGTTCCCGGGAGCTGTTCTGGAGCCCAGGACAGTGTCTGAGAGCTGCCTGGGACTGCCACAGGCTGTGACAGGGGCACTTCGGGCATCAGCTCAACCCTCTCCCCTCACCATCCCTGTTCCATCCCCTCATCACCACTGTTCCATCCCCTCACCATCCCTGTTCCATCCCCTCACCATCCCTGTTCCAACCCCTCATCACTCCTATTCCACCCCTTCATCACCCTTGTTCCATCCCCTCATCATCCCTGTTCCACTCCCTCATCGCTCCTGACTCATTCCATCCCCTCATCACCCCTGTTCCTTCTCCTCATTGCTCCTATCCCACCCTATCCCCTCATCAGTCCCATTCCATCCCCTCATCACTCCCACCCTATTAACCCTGTTCCATCCCCTCATAGCTCCCGTTTAATTCACCTGCCCTCAGGGCAGCTCTCTCTGAGGGAGTGCGGCACTCTCTCTCTCTCTCCCTCAGGGCAGCTCTCTCTCTCTCTCCCTCAGGGCAGCTCTCTCTCTCTCTCTCCCCCCCTCAGGGCAGCTCTCTCTCTCTCTCTCTCTCTCTCTCTCTCTCTCTCTCTCTCTCTCCCCCTCAGGGCAGCTCTCTCTCTCTCTCTCCCTCTCTATCCCCGAGGGCAGCCCACAGCCAGAGCAGCACTGTTCAGCTTTTCCGCTTCCCGGCCGTCCCTCCCATCCCGCGGCAGCCCCACAATGGAAATCCCGGGGAACAAACACGTCCAGTTTGCACGGGCCGGGAGCAGCCTCAGGCTGGAGCAGCGGGCCCGCCCGGAGCGGGGTGTGGCGAGACAGGGCCTCACCTACACAGGGGCACAGGGCGGCACTGGGCTTAACGAGGAATCACAATCACCACTTTGGCAGAGACCTTGGGGATCATCGGGTCCAACCCCTTCCCTAAAACCTCAACTAAGCCATGGCACCGAGTGTCACATCCAGGCTTTTTTAAACACATCCAGGGATGGTGACTCCACCCCCTCCCCGGGCAGACTATTCCAGTACTTTATCACTCTTTCAGTAAAAACTTTTTCCTAACATCCAGCCTATATTTCCCTTGGTGCAGCTTAAGACCGTGTCCTCTCCTTCTGTAAGCTGCCACCTGGAAAAGAGACCAACCCTGACCTGAGTACAACCACCTTTCAGGGAGTCGTAGCGAGTGAATTGCACCGAGGTTTGGTTAAAACTTTAATGTGACAGGAGCACACCTGCTCCAACATGAGATACTAAAAACTGCGTTTACTGTTCACTCTTCCTCGGTCACACAGGACCAGTAATGACCCTTTTAAACCAGATCCCATGCACTGGTAACAAAAATGTGGTCTGTGTGCCACTGCAGACCACAGAAACCCTTGCAGACTGTGCCATGACAATTCTCATTTAGCCCTAAAGTGTGAACCCACTTAAGGTTCTTGCCTTCTACAGCTGCACAGGTGAATTTCTATCCCAATGGCTTCCAAATCTTAAAATGCAATCAACTTGATGATAAATACCTAAATCAGCAGAGTGGAGATCTTTCCACTCCACAAACGTCATGGGTATCTATCCACAATAGCGAAGATTTTAAGAGCTCAAGACATGCACAAAGTAGACTGGAAAGTTACTGTTAAAGATCATGTGCTACTATAAATACTGCCCAGCAGTTAGTTCAACTGCCACATGAGCTGGCCCTATGGAATGGAAAATTAAATGTCCGTTTAGTCAGGGTTCCTCCAGAAATCAGAATAAAAATATCACCATTTAGTTTTCTAAAAATATCTATAGAAAATATGAAAGGCCTTTTTCAAAGGCCTCCTTCCCTCACAGTGCTCACACTGGCACCAAGAGTGGTCTTCCAGCCATCAAGTCTAGATTCTCTCTCATTCTCCTCATGAAATACAGCTAATTTTTCACAAAGATTATTTTATTAGGGTTTTTTATCCCAGATCCCTGAGTATTTTGCCTGTTATTCTCCTGTAGTTTTATTCCTCTGGTGTGCCCATAGCATTTATGCACCAGGTTTTAAAAACTGAAGTCAGGATTTTAAACCCACTGTGATTGCAGTTTCCACTCAGATATTAATGCCTCTAAATAAAAGTGGCCCAGTTTTCAAGAAATGCTGAGCACCTGAATTTGCAATTGACTTACACAGGACTCAGAGATATGAAAAAAATGCAGACATGTTAACTGGTCACAAATTAAAATTTAATTTAATTTTAAGTAACTTCATTTGAACAGATGGTTAGGTTTTAAGAAAACTGTCCTACAGTTCAATGAAAGTAGAATTTAAAAACTAACTGTGAATGAAATTGTCTTCAGAATTTTCTTCCTGGAAAACAAGTCTACATAAAAGAGAACGACACTACTAAAATGGTATTCCAGACTCAAAAGAACTTACAGACTTGGCTTGAACAATGAGGATAGAAGGAAAATTTTACTTCCTCTTACTTTATACTCAGGCAAATACACACATCTGCTGCTCCCTCTAAACAATATTCATGATGAACTGAACAAGTGAATAAAACTTAAGTCCCAGGCTTCTGACAATTCACAGGCAGCACGTAATTCATGATGAGCACAAAACCAGCTTCTCACAGCTAATTCACAGCCATCCTCTACTCTACCTTGAAATCACTGCATAGAGACATGAAAATATAAAGAGTTTCAGGCCATCCTTTTGAATGGTGCAAGTAAAGTGAGTTGCAGGGAAAAGAAAAACTCCTTTCACATTTCAATATTGCTGTATGAAATTGTCTTTGGAAGCATCCAATCACTGGATCATACTGAAGCGGGGGACACTATGATAAAACATTCCCTTTCAACTAGCAGTTCTGCATGGTTGAGGAGGAAGGACTAGAAAGGAATGGAAGAAAACAGCACATTAGAAAAGCACTGTCATATGAGTAACAGCTCATTTGACACCCAGACCAAGAGAGACAGGGAGAGAAAAGCTCAAAGGAAAAAAAGCCCAGGCCAGTTATTCAGTATTTTATATCAACAGGACTGTGAGAAAACATCTGGTAGAAACACCTTTAGAAGAATCTGTAAACAGCTCTCTTAGATATTTAGGAAAACTTTCAATAGCAGCAGGCAGAGTGGGCCCTGACACAAGGGGCAATGCATTTGTATAGCCCACTCCAGGACAGAAAGGTGAAACTGAAGATTTGGGAAAAGATTCGAGCTGATGAGTTCACAACCCAGGTAACTCCCTTCTGACCCTGCACAGCACTGTGGATACTTCATGAACTAGAGGGAGTGTTACCATTTTCCCAACTTGGAGATTAAATTTGAGATAACTTTAGTAAAGGAAGTAATATAAGAGCAGATCTCTATTTGAAAGTCTTCAGGGACAGTTATGGAAAGATCATGTTAAAAAAAAAAAAAAAAAAAAAAAAGGCAAAAACCAAATGGCATCAGGAGGCCAGCATGAAATGTTAGGGTATGTTGAGTTCCAAGAACAGACTATAAACATTGAAATGATGGCACAGCTCACTTGGATATTTTAAACAAACAAACAAATGCAAGCTTAATAAAGCAGGAGGGGGCACAAGGGAAGGAGGAGGACTGGACAGTCAGACTGAATGGGAAAGGAGGAGAAGCAGCTGAAGGACAATAAAGATGTCATTTGAACCCAGGTGAGTCAGGTGTTTCCATAAAGCTGCACCAGTGCTTGTGCCAGCACAGTGAGAAGCAAGAGGAGTGGCACAGTGACAGTTCTCACAGCCTCAGGGCTGCCTGGCCATTTGACAACTCTCAAGATCATTTAAAAAAAAGTAGGCAAAACTATAGCCTAAAGGCCTGATTTTCTAACATTCCAAGTTATTATCAAAACTCCTATGCAATGTCTCTGTCCAGACTCTGAAAAGATGCATTAATAATCTGTGCTTTTATTGATTTATTGTACTAAGTAAACTGTAGGGGCCTTGTCTTCCCACTGCTAAACAAGAATTGTACCTAACTTCTTAACAGCCTGACAACAAAACTAGGAAATAATAAGCCTGGATTAGTTCTGCTCTCTGGGATTTCCTTGCCTGTTCTACCACTCAAAATAATTTTTTTATTCCACTGTAAATACAAAGGAAACATTCCACTTATAAGACATTTAGATACATAAATAGTCAATATTTCCTCTCCTTTGGAATTGTACCAATGGACCTACACCATCAAATCTCACCAGCAGCTGTTATATCTAGATAACACTCTACTATAAAAAAAAAAAAGTTAAAAACAGAAACTGAGGTTTTCCTATAAGTAGATACCTCTTCATACTGGGACCAAAAGATTCACATTTTAGTTATTTCTAGTATTTTGATCAAAATCTCTAGGAAAGGGGATTATTCTCCAGCAGACAGAGTGCATGCATTTGCAGAGGGAGGTGAAGAAGTGAAATAATTAAAACCTGTTGAATATCAATGAGGAGCAAAATTTTCAACTACAAGGAGGGCACACAGACCAAAACACAGAAGCAGACCGTGCTTAAATCTCCTACAGAGATGCCATGGATCCTGAAAAGTAGAAAGATATCCTTTAATGGAAAAATATAAATTTTACATGCTTCATCAGGCCAGGCATTGTTTCTGATAGGGTCTGTTTCTTACATAATCTGGTCTGGATTTTTGCAGTTACTTTTCTTCCAATGCTTCAATGCCCCCATCACACAGATTCAGAGGTGGCTGCTCACAGCCATTTGTTACAGGGACAGGACTGGTCAAGGACTCACAAAGCACTGAAGGAAATCCAACAACTCAACTCTAATGCAAATATTTGGAGGTATTTCATACATCTTTTTCATGAAACTTATTTATAAAGACAAGTTGAAATACGATGCCATTCATTAGAAAAACACATTCCTAAAAACCCCTTTTGTCATGAAGTTAAAGGTAATAAAGCCAAAAGTAGCCCTGGCCATTCATCACAAGGACCAAAAGAATTGAAGATTATGTAGGAATTACAGACAATTTAGCCTGGAAGGGGCCTCTGGGAGTCAGCTGGTCCCAAGCTCAGCTCCAACACTGAAGTTAAAGCATGTTGCTTAGGAGTCTGCACACTTAATTTTGCAAGTCTCCATGGATGGAGGCTCCACAGTGTCCTAGAAATGCAGCAACCCTTGGAGCCCTCAGCATCCCTTCAGCAGGGCCTGACTGCTCCTGGGGTTACTTTTCCCCAGCATCTGCTTCCAAGTACTTCACAAGAACTCCACCTAGCTTTTTAACTGTGAATAGAGATGCTGCACAGATGTTATGTTAATGCTCTTAGTACTTTAATTTAAAAATTCCAATTGCAAAATACCTTGTGATGCTCAAAAGACACACAAGTACACACAAATGGCCAACTAAAAACAAACAGGTGCACAACATTTCCCAAAAAGGAAAAATCTGAATTAATTTTAAGTTGTTACAATGCAATTCTCTGAGTCTCTTAAAAAAAAAGAAAAAAAAAAAAAAAGGGGGGTGGGTAGAAAGAAATAAAGTTTACTGACAGCTGAAGACCAGAGCAAGTTTTGTGTCAGGCATAAGCCTAAATACAATTATTTAAAATGACTAAAGCTGTCTCCAGTAGATGTTCTTAATTTTATTTGTTTGGGGAGTTCAATTGCAATTTTATTGTTTATGTTTAGTAACTTGATTACCAGAGTCAAGAATTAACTTGCCAAACTAAGTGTGCAGACAGCAAATAGGTTGGTTTGTTTGTTTGTAGTGGAACACTGTGAACAGGTGCCTGTATTTCTACTGTATCATCTAATCAGGCAGTAAAAGACATAACTCCATTGTAACACTGCTCCTGAAAACTTCAGGGGTCAGAATTCAGAATCAGGTGCCACAAGAATGTTGCACATGAGTCACTTGACATTTGGCCTAGATCAGGAACTGATGCAAATTTAAATGTGCTGACTAAAAATTGCAGCATTTCTTCCAAGTACTTAGAGAAAGGGAACTAACGCACATCAATTTCTTTAAATCCACATTGATTGATTTCCTGCCTTAAAAGAAAAACTATAAAATTTTCAATCCAATCTAAACATATTATTCTGCCAGTTAGAAGCCCTTTGTTAAAAACACCGAGTATGAAAAGCATTTTTTGTCCAGTTCGGTTCCTCAGACATTTTTCTACCCAAATTATGACACTCTGTACACATCCATGTTTAAAGAAGAAGCTAAGAGGAGTCATTTCCTCTTGCTAAAAGAGCAATATGCCAAAATATACTTCTTGTAAACTAAAATGACTTCTCATCCCTTTCAGTTCTAATGACCAGATTTTTTTCATTCTCAGCCAGGCATTCAGGAGTATTTCCAGAGACTCCTGCAGAATTACATTCACACAACCACACTAGCATGAGTAAAATGTATCAGACATAAGCAGTTTTTTCCCAGTTTCTGAGGAGAATATGTTTTAACAGCTGAAAATCCAATGCAAAGTGGCAGAAAAATGATTATATTTCTCAACTCAAGCACAAGAAGTTTGCAGAAATTAAGAATTACACTATATCAGGATATAAATGTTTATTTATCTGGTAGCAAAAACTGTAATCCACAGTATCTGCATTAGGTAGAGAGGCTTCTTTTATGAGAAATGAGACACACATGTGGCAGCTCAGAATTCACAAAAGCTGGAAATGAACTACAAATAGTCAAGGAAAGATGCATCTGACATTGATAAACTGGAAACCTAAGCAAGTTTGATGAATGATGAAACTACGATACAAGACAAATAATAGTGACAACAAAAATATTAAAGTCACTCAGATGAGTCATGACTGGAGAATTACAGACAAAAAAAAAAACAAACCACAAAAAAAAAAAAAAGTATTTTCAAATTCCCTGGAAAATACAAGCAGTGCTTTAACTTTTTCCAGTAAATAGGGGCTTATATGTAATCATATCTATACCAGACAACTTCCTGCTCAAAACCATAGCCAGCATACACAGCAGCCAAGAGAAAAACCTGAAACCCATCTCGATTTCACAAGATACAACCACTTCCAGGAGGGAAAATGGTTCAGTGAGAATCCATGAATCCATTACCAGCTGATCAACTGAAATGAGTACAGAATCACCCATTTATATTTGTAATAGAATGAAGTTAAATGCAATAAAATCCTAATAACCATGCTGACTTTACAAGCAAAAGATAACAGAAAACAACCCCAAAAAATCCCAGCCCTGTAATACTTACTCCAATGAACCTTTCTTGTTTCAGTTTGACTGTGTAGCGCAGATACTTTTATTAAACATTTTCTTCCTATTACTCTTGTTTTTTCAAAAGATTCCACAAGATGACCTCAATGTGATCTAAAAAAAGCAAAACACAACATAATGTAATTGACCAAATGAGAAAAATCAGCAAATTGTATTTGGTTTAAAAGCTACACCAACTTTCTGTGCAGAAATACCTAAATAATCACTATATTTTACTGCCTTCAAATACTACAGCATCACATTCCCATTACACAATGTGATTAATCTAACAAAATTAATTGAATGTCAAATCCACAAACACCCTGCTACGAGAAAGGAAAAAAAGGAAGTAATAATTTGAATATGCCATTTATTCTAATAAATCTTATGATCACAAATTATTCAAAAACATTCTTAGCTGCTACAAACATTTTCAAATGCTTGTGCACTCAATTTGAATTAGACCAGCAGATATCCATTGCAGCTAAAGCAAAAAAAAAAAAAAAAAGGGAGACAGTTGCCTTCATTTTCTTAAGCACATTTTCTCTTTTTCCTCTGGGCTGCAAGCTGATTTTGGTGGAGGCTTTTTGTTTGTTTGGTCTTTTTGAGCTTTTTTAAGAGTGTAATATCATCTGTAGTTCTACTATGGAGAAGCTGAGTTGATGACACAAGTGATCCCATATTCCTATTCATAGTTCAACATGTGAAAGGTTCAGAAGGTCTCTGAGCAACAAACACCCTGCAGATGTACAGGGCAAGACATCAGCACAGAGCCAAGACATCCTCCTTAGCTCTACCCTGCAAATCAAGCTCTCAACAAACAGAATACACACAAACTACTTCAGTCCCCCCTGAGCACAAGCAGTGCTGTCAGTTTGCCCTGATGTTATCTCCAGGTTTGTAGGCTAAGCCACAGAGCACAAGTCGTGTAACTACACTGCATTTCCCATAAACAATTGTTTTTCTAAACCACACCAAGTAGGTCCTACTGTGAGAACTCAACACAGTACAGTGCCCATGAGGGAGGGAGGGCTCTCACTGCCCCGTCCCACTCAGAGCAGAATTTCTCTAGGAATTGGCATGTGGAGACCTCTGAAGCAACTCAGGCTCTTCAGTGGCTTTGAGGGATAAATACTAACTGCCCCATGTAGTTAAGTCTAAAAAAAAAAAAAGTTAAGTTACCACTCCATGTACAACCTTTTGGTGTATAAAGGAAATTCCCAAAATGGAATTTCACCTGGTGTGCAATAAGCCAACCCACACACATTGAGTTATTTATTTACAGAGGCAAACACTTCTCATAATTAATGTCTAGGAGCCTACAGCAGGCAACACACACAAGGAAAAAAAAAAAAAAAAAAGACTAGAGAAAAATGAAAACAGTATTATGTGATTTGGAAATTGCAAGGACAAAGCAACAGTGTGAATCTCACAGAACCAAGGCTAACTACCAGCCTGGAGTTCATGTTTTACAGCCATGTCAATATTTGTGCTTACAGAATCAGAAGAATCCAAATCAAAAGTGACTGGCCAGCAGGCAGGATCTTAGGAGGGGGTGTGAAATGCATCCTACTATAGCTAACAGGCATGAGAACAGAATTCCACCCAAGGAAGAAACCCTGCATGACCCATGGCCCCTCAGACAAGGGGCACAGTGTGTGACTGAACCATACCCTGTGGCAGGAGCAGGATACTCTTTGACTAAAAGCTGGACATCCTAAATTTCTAGAGGTCAATGGCTAACTAGACACATGATGACAAATCAGATGGTGAGTGCCCAGAAATTACCCAGGGCCTATAAATTGCACAGCTTAAACAAACCACTGCATTGTGAATAGCTCCTGTCACAGTGCCTGTGTTCCCCCCAGTCTCTTGCTTCACCACAGATCCCTGTCCTGCTTCCCCTCTTTTCTCACAGCACTTTATATCTCTGCAGCTCACACAGCACATTGACAACAGGCTGGTCCTCTACAACCAACTGTGGGGGATCAGCCAGCCCTTGAGACCTTAAAGCACTTCTGATGCACACAAACAAAGCACCCATTGCTATAGTCAAGCATGAGAAACAAACCCTTCAGAGAGCATGAGGGTGTGAAGCCTTTCTTTCCTCACCAACCAACCTTTCCCATTTTTCAGAGAGGTGGTATGGATGGGCTGCAGATCACACCATGGGCAGCCAGGACACTTTCCACCTTCACACCACGAGTGGAGAACTTTCCAAAGGCTGGTTACACCCAACCAACAGGCACAACTCTGCTGGCCTTTTACAGACCACAAACTGCCACCAAGCACTCCAACTATGCAACAAACATGCCAGCATCATCTTTGGGAGCTCCATCAAGATCAGAAATACTTGAAGGAACTGCCTCCCAAACTGGACTCTCTAATGAGGACATCCCTTTTCCCCACTGCACCTCTCTGGGGAACATGGGAAAAACAGAGCTGGCAGCTGGACATTACAAACAGAGCCTCTCTTGTGGGTCTGCTGGGTGTGGCAGCCAAAAAAACACCACCAAACCACCTTGGGCCCACACCCAGATGATTTCTGACAGTACCCACCAGGGACCCAACAGAAATCCTTTTCCATTCCAGCTTGCAACTTCTGCACGAGAAGTTGCATTTGGCAAAATAATAATTTTCATGAATCTTTTAATTACAATCTCATTACATAGATAATGATTTTACATAAATTGTAACTTGTTTTTTCTAAAACATTAACAATCTTATGAGGCAATTCAGCAATTATGAAACTGTGTGGTGACAATCAAAATGCCTGTAACTATACTAAAACTTTTTACAGTTCTTCACTTACACTCCTTATGTCCAAAGGAACACTTATGAATGCATGACCAAAAAAATTTATATCACAAGGGAAGAAAGGAGGAAGAGTTGTAAGAAACTCTTGCCTAAAACTCCTCTGTAGAAAAATGTTCAAGATAAACAATTACAAGCCAAGGAAAAAGGCCACTCACAAAGACAGAAAAGAAAGTAGAAGAGAGAAAAAAAAAAAAAAATATCATTCATAAGCAACAATGTAAGATGCCATATAGAAATTACTGAGCTCATTGTGGCTCTATTGTCTTCTGCTCTATAACAATTTCATCAGACAGGCTGCTGCTCTGTCAATTCTTCCAGAGTACACAAAAAAAAATCCATCTGTTGGAGAGGATGCTCCAGGCATACTTCAGGATAAGGAATTCTGAGTGGGTTGAAAGACATAATATATCAGTTTCTTGGGTATCTTCTCTGTAATTAAACCTCTTACTCTGGAAGAAAGCACTGAGGCTGACATCAGGAGAGCACTAGCAGATGTTTAGGACAGTGATACACAGCTGGGTATTTTAGAGCTTTTGGGTCACAGCTTTGGTCACCTCAAAGCTGCCTTGAGCATTTCATGCTCTCAATAGTGCTGAAGATTGGGCAAGTATCACACTACATTAGCTGTTGTAGCAATGAAGAAACTCACCATTTCACCAAGTCAGAGACAAAAAAAAAAAAGTAAATATGAAGCATCAGTAAACATATCAAGCATCTTCAGCTTAAAAAAATAATCAAACATAATGCAACCCAGTCTTAAGTTCCAGCAATAACAGACATAAAATTCTTCACAAGCATTCACTGTCAGTAATTAAGTCATCACAACCCAAGTCCAGGAACTACAACAGTGAGCAAAAGAGAAGCAGCAGTGCACATCTGTCTAAATGACAGCAACTTCCAGCTCCTACACACTGCACACCTGAGTGCACAGGCTGAAAATGCAGGTTAAAGCCTAGATCTGAAAGAAGTATTTCATCTGTTACCTAGTGCTGTGCCAGCTGATCCAGACAGCAGAGCTCTACACAAGCACTGTCCTACCAATGCAGTGCCCAGAGTTTCTTCAGCAGCACAAACCAGTTTTAACCTTTTAAAGGTGGCACTTATTGCTGCAGTAACATCAAGAGACAAAATACCATCCTGACAATGGACAGCACACTGTTACACACAGGACAGCATTCTTCTTTGTGTTCTACTTTCTCAGGTTTTGGTTCTTGGTCAGAAACCAGTAATATCCTTTAAAAAGCCTAAGATTTCTCAGAAATGTGAAACCCACCTATCTTGTACAAAATCTTTTAACCAAAACTGAACAGGAATAGAGCTACAAGTTCCCATTGCACAAGAACAGCCACAGAAAAAGAACAAAAAGGCAGAGACAGAAATTGCAGAACACCAAATGAGTTCAAAACAGACATCCATGTCAGAACTGTAAGTCAGTTTACATCCTTTCTTATTCCTGAAGATAGGCAAAACAGAGACCACTTAGCATTTTCCAGTATTATTCTTTAAGTTACACAGGTAACAGTTAAGAACATGATTTGAAGCTAGATTCAGATACACCTTCATCAAGAAGAACTCGATACCATAATTACATTTTTCCAGTGGGTGGCTGTGGGCAGGAGCCCTGTCTCCCAGCACAATGAATCACAGTGTGAGGAAGCCTTGGTCACTCTTCCCAGAGCACTGCCTCACTGAGCCCTGGCTCACCTCTGAAATCCCTGCAGTGCCCACCAGGCTGGGTTAGAACAGACTTGTACTCACACAAGCACAGACTGATACACTCTACAAGGAATCACTTTTTCACTTGGTTACACATGCTGCTGAGCTCCCTTTCAGTTTAGAACTGCAAGACAATATCAAAACAATCTTGCAATTTTTCACCAAGTCTTTATTTTGAACACAGTGATTTTCTAAAAGGTGTCAGTTACTGACATTTGAATTTATCTGGGAGGAGGGGCGAGTGTGTCCCTTTTTCACAGTGATGTATCCTGCCTGATGGTGCTCAAGGTTCAGCAAGCCAGTAACCCTCCTACTAATTGTATCTTGGAACTCAAGCTGATTGGAATTGTGAGGAAGATAATCTTTTTGCCTTACAATAAAGTCAAACTTAAGAGCAAAAGACTGCTGGCACTTACTAGCACAGGAAAATGAAGGACTTTTCATTAAAGCAGAAAGGAATGAGAAGGAATCACCTGCACTATTTAGGATCAACAAACAGAAACCTAAGCAAAAATAATACATTTTTATTTTGCCAGAACACCTAAATTGTTTTTTGTCCTGCTCTGTCACCTTCAAAAGAAATGCCTCTGGGCAAAGCAGAAGGGGAACACATCACTGTTAAGGAAGCTTAACAAGAGGCTCCTAGACAGCACATTTTCCTCCCACACTGTGCAAGGCAGCCAGTCATTCCCTGACCCGAGGGTAGTGACTGAGATGGAGACTGGCAAAGTCTGTGCTAAGGGAGACCCTGCAATGCCCTCAGCACTCCAGGGCTGGCTGCCAGCACTGGTCCCTTCTGATGACAAGGGCAGAATGAGAAAACATCCTAGGAGAGGTCTGGGCTGCAGGATGTACTCTGCTGCTACTCCACGGTTCAGAAAGCACCAAGTTCAAGGCAGTGTGTGAGCATTTTAGAAAAACAGCAGTGTTTTTGTGATTTCAGATGACTCACAAACAAGTGCTTACATCTGCTTTATCCTGCTCCACAAGCACAGAGTCAAATGAGCAACACTTCCAGCTCATCTCCAGCTCCCACCCAGCTCAGGGCACAAGTGATCACCCAGCTGGCTCCTGGGACAAAGAACTGAGCAGGTCACACTGAACACACTCAGCCATGCCAAGATGTCACTGCTCCCAGGGCCCACACATCACCTGCACCTCCATGCCAGGGCTGCAGCTTTTCTAACTCTGCTTCACTCCATGTGGTGACAGCAGTGAAGAACTGGAAGCCATGGTCACAGAGCAGTGCTGCTCTTCCCAGAAATCCTCACCTACACATGCATGTGTGTTTATTCTTTACCATTTTTACAAGTTTAGTAAGGGATAAAAGGGATAGTTACAGAGTTGGGTGTGTAGTTGTAGTCAGAGGTACGTTGGTTAATTGCAATAATGTTTTATTGTATTAGTTAAATGTATATTTATTAAGATTATATATAGCTAAACATTTTTTAAATTTGTTTATATGCTTTGGGAATTCTCTAGTTTGGCTTGATTTTTGATTGGTACATGTAGTTTTGAGGGCTGTGTGTTATTTTTTTTATAACAGCATCTTGTTTTGTGGATTTAGTAAGAGAGTTATTGATAATTGAAGGGCTAGAAGTAAAGTCTTTTTCATATTTGTTTTTCTAATGTTATTTGATTATGTTGATGGTTTTAGTTATTATGATTGTCTATTGGCTTTTACAAATTATTATTAACAATTTTTATATAGTACAGTTTGTAATCACTTTTAACTGCTTTTGATATAGTATAATTTGTCAGCTTTTTATAGCCAATGCCCTGCCCTCTGTATAGCTTGTATATTTTAGTGAGATAAACATATATCATAGTTTAGGCTTTTGCAAAATATTAAAATGGATGGTATGTGTTAACTTTTCCAATGTGCAAGAAATTCTCCCTGACATATGAAGTGTGAGGCTGAGCCAGCCTAACCACTGAGCAGCAGTTTAGGCAGGTGCAGACAAACCCAGCACCCTGCACAACCCTTGTGACACCTACAGAGATGTTTGCAGGAGTCACTGAAGCCCAACCAGCCTGTCTGCCACCCCTGCACACTCCCAGCAGCCCTGCCACCCAAATTCAGCTTTCCACATCCTAAAACAGGCTGCAGGCACTAATAAAACATTTGATTCTGCATGGATTTTCATTACATCCAGAACAGTATTTGAGGACAAAAGTCTCAGAGGCAAGGGCAGGGTCATTAATTGGCAGCAGCACAGCAATCCCTGTACCTGTTTCTTTGGTCTTCTTTCACAACAAAATTACATCCCATACTTTTGATGTTTAAGCTGCTCCTGAATCTAGAGCTAATTACTGGGCAGAACACAAGGACTTGCTCTTGAACAAAATCACCCCACACCATCACTTCTAATAAATCTTATATTCATTTATATTCATTTTCAGCCATTCTAAAGTTTATGATGTCCTTTTTCATGATTTTTCTCAGATTGACTTAAACTCTGAAAGGCTCAAGGTGCAAAAGGACTGACAAAGCATTTCCTCTGAATTCAGGAACACCTGACATTGCCCTTATTGCTGATGCATTTTCTACTCACTAGTGTGTCATAGGTATAAAAACACTGAAAAACCCCAACTGGCTCCACCCAGGAGTTACTACATGAATAAATATTTACCTGCAGTTTAAATAGAGAAATAAAGCAGTGAGTCTTCATCCTGTTTCTGTGAAGATCCCATCATGATTACTGAGTTACCTGAAATGTTAGTAGCACTACTTCTGTTTCTTGTGATCTGCATAGTCTATTTTTTTCACTATTTTCATGTCCTCATGTTTCACTTCCCAATTACATTCTCTGAAATGCCTAATAAGGTGAAACTATGCAAATTTACTTCTATTTCATTCCCAAATTCTGCTTTTTGTCGTGCTCATATTTGAATTCATATAAATGAGAACATGGAATTAAAAAGCAAGACTGAACAATGTTTCAGTAATTAATTATTATGAGCCATTTTGTGAAGGTACTGCCCACCCTGCTCCAGGTATCACTTGAAAAGCTTTGTTCTTTATGATTAAAATAAACTCCCAAGTGTGGATTGCATGAGGTTATGAACCAACACAGAAATACTTAAGTGTATTTTACTGACATGCTGCTGCAGTCCAACTTGCTGTTTCATCTCAAATATTACCATACAATAAATAATAACAGCATTCCATTACTAACAACATGCATACAGTAAATACTATCTGAAACTAGAAGTAATCACTAAGAATAGTTTCAGTGCTGAAGAAGGAGAAGTACAAGCACCTAATAAATGCAGTTTACCTCCAGCTATATCCAACATTCAAATTCAAATCTATAAAGCTCTTTTAGATAATAAAAGTGTGCATTTTAATCTGCTCTTGCTCCCCACTCCCTCATCTTTCAGGTAGTGAGGCCTCATAGAAAAAATATTTAAAACATGCAGCATAATTTCAGCATGACAATTTATAATACAACATAATTTAAGAACTCCAATCTGAACTAATCCCAGGCTAAAAAGCAAGGGAGTGCTCGGTCTCAAAAACAAAAACAAAACAAAAATAAACAAAGCCCTAAACCCACCAAAACACAAAAACACACCACCAAAAAAAATGAACACAAAAGACAATCCTCCTGTCATCAAACCAACAGTTTAAGTCTGAATTTGGATCCAAAGGTCAGATTTGAATAGTACTCACATATTTTACACTGCCTTTGGACATAGAACCTAAAATTACAGAATACTTGTTGTAAAAACAAATGGACCAACCCAAACCCTTCTGTTTTCCTCAGCTGCAGTGCTCAGCTCAGCCAGTTACACCACACTGCATTTTCTGCCTTCCTTCATTAACAAAAGGCTTCAGTCCATTCACCAGCTACCTGTTCCACAGGCCTGTTTCTGAGAGAAGCAAAAGTGACTTGTGGTGTCAGGAGCTCTTCAGAGAGAAATTCCCTTCCCTGGTCTGAGAAGGAGCAGAGCCTGAGCAGTGCTGGAGCTGTGACTTGCCCCAAGAAGTGACAATCTCTGACATTTTCAGATGCAAGGTGTGGAAGCATGGAGGAGAGGCAGCAGATACACTATGGCCAATGCATTTATCCTCCTGCTGTCACTCAGTTATGACAACAGTATTTACACCAGTATTTATACCACCTTCTGGCAACAGGCATCTAAAATCCACCCTCTCCCTGATAAATGAACATTTATCATATTATATATATAATTATATATATCATATTAACATAAATGAAGAGCTCCTTCTCCCAGAGCTGATCACTGGAGACTCTTTTGACAACTTCACTGCATTCTGCACCCCAGCCTTCAGCTGGTTGCCTCAGCTCCCAACTGCAGGAGTTGCAGGACACAAGGGATGTAAACCTGGGCACACTAAACAGCTGGTGCTGCAGCAGCATCTGTATTTAAGGAAGCAATTATTAAACTATGACAAAAATCACCAAAAAAGTGACTCTTGCTACTGAAAGCAAAGGCTTTTCAGTTGTCACACAAACAGTGATGGCTTGACCAAGACAGAAATTTCTCAATACCATACTTGACAGCAGAAGAGTGATTTTCCAAGGAAAAGTTAAAAAAATATTTCCCTAAACTCCTTTCAAATTTTCTTCCAAGATAAGTGAGAAAGAAAACAAAGCCACTCTAAAATCCTCTTTTACTTCTCACCAGTATGTTGCAAGAAAAAAGTACATCACAGAACAACAGAAAGTTTAGCAACAAATAATTTCATTTGCCACCACACCCCAATAAATCTTTCTTCAGCTTAACTGGGTCTGTTAATCACCAAAATGTAGATGCTTGAGCCAAAGATTTCAGGAATGCTGCTATTTATGAAGAACCCTTCTTGTATAAGGGGTGTAACCACTGCCTCTTTTTCAAAAAAAAATTGTCATTACATAGGTAGAAACCCTTGATTACTGCACAAATAGAGCTAAAATCCACCCAAAGAGTAGCATGCTACTTTCCTGGCCAACAGGTCCCAGTTAATCAACAATGAAGAAGAAGCTTAGGGCATCAAAAGAGTGGAAAACTTGTACAAAAATTGATATATATTGTCTGGTTCCTTCAAGCTTTATCAGCACAGCACACAGAGCCTGCATCTCCCATTCTCCTGAAGCAACACCCCCAGGAATTCACCCCTAAGCAGTCACACACCAGGATTTGAAAAACTGGCAAGAAGTGATGGGAAGACAAAAGGAGCCATCAAATGCTGAAGGCCTCTATAAATCCTGTAGTTGCACACAATAAAAGTTGACAAGTTATCAAACTACAAATAAATCTGAAAATTTAGCCGTGGTTTGTGAAATTCACATTGAAATGAAAGTAATTTAAGGATACTAAAATGATGAGCAGCAGAGGTAGACTAAGGCAAGAATTGCTCTGCCTTCTCATAAAATTTACCTGGAAGTTAACTGGAACAGAAATAACTCAGAGAAAACAGCTATAAATAGAAAGGGGTTAATCATTCAAATTTCTATTCCCATGACAAGAATACACTAAAGACTCTAACTTTTTAATCTTATGATACAATGCTTTAAAAATACTTTAGCTGCTGCACTACAATCTGTCTCTACCCACTTTTTAAGAATAATTTCTCCTTTATTTTTTTGAATGCAATAAAGGAGATTTTCTTTCAACAAAAACATTTTCACTGACAGCCATCAAAGCAAGTCTGTGTAACAGCTGGAACAATTATATGTGGTCACTTAAACTGATCTTTTTTTAATGGGGCCACTTAAAAATACATTTACCTTTTCTCCATCCTAATATAAAGCACATTAAACTTATTTGTCATCGATTCCAACCACGAGGGCTGCTACAAAGTATTTTTCAATTAAGTGCTTGCATTTATCCTAAAGCAGCAGAGAAACTCAGAATAATTAAGGTTGGAAAAGGCCTCTGAGATGATGGAGCCCAACTGTTCTCCCAGCACTGCCAAGCCCACCACTAAGCCCTGTCTCTAAGTGTCACATCCATCATATTTGCTCAGGGACATTAACTCAAGTTTACCATAAAAAGACACCAAAGAAAGAAAACTGCCTCACCCACAATGCACAGATAAAAAGACATCAAGATAACCCAATGTCTCTGAACTCACACAGAGCCTGTGACACACTTGGAAATAGAATCTAATTATTACAAATCCCCAGCCAGTGCTTTACTCACAGTATTTCTCACCCAAGCAAATGAAAGTTGGAGCTTTTAAGTTAAACCAAATGGAGTATGGGAAATAATACACAGAAAGAAATTCTTTATTCAAAATGTAGAAACAGATAAGGACTTGTGTCATTTTGTGGTGTCCAGCAAGCTGACTATAAAGGGAGTTGTAAAACAGAGTATTTGCAGTGACAGAAATCAGGACAGCACCCAAGATGTGCATTCAGCTTCGAAAGATACAGAGCTGCTGCAGATCTCCACTGACTACTCATTACAAGAAATTGTGAGCAAAAGCTTTGAATTGTGGTTTTAGCATTACATCCAGCTCTTTAAGTTACATCCTCACATTCTTGCCAAACTTGCTTTTATTGAAGAACTTGACTACAGCCCTTCCCTTTTATGCAGAACTTTTCTGCTCTTCCCTCTCACTGCAACTCTTCATGCACCAGATTTATTTACAGCACCCAGAGGAAACAGAAGCTCCCAGTTATCAAAACAGACTGCAGAATGCAAATAAACAACTTATGTATTTATGTTAGCTGGACTATGACACTGAGTATAAAAAAAAAATGGTATCCTAACAGTTAAAGCAACAATTCCATAAACAAAATGCTACTGTTGTTATTATTACTCAGATAAAAACAGAGTTAGGTCATTATTTTGAGCTTACTAAAATTTTCAACATATCTAGAGGTCACCTAATTCAAGTATAAATAAACATTTTTATTAAAAAAAAATATCTCCCTACATTACTACCACTAGTAACAAATGTAAAAAAGAACCTCCAAAGTGCTGGGGAAGTAAAACTGGCCTAGCATGAAGACTCTCAGTATTCTACACATCTGAAGAGTGATATCTCTATCTTTAAACACATGGGAAATTTTGCAATTGTTTGCACACAGCCTGTAAAAGCTTATAAACTCAATAAAATGATTTAAAGTTAGATATGTAATCAGATGCAGATTATCAATATATTATAAAGCAGTTTTCTATTTTTTAATGAAATATAAAAGGACTTGTGTCAAAAGCATTGTATCTGTCTTACATGGATATTAAAAAGAAGCAGAACAGTATTAGTTACCAAGCAGATAATCAGTCCCTTCTCATTTTTATTATTAACAACAGAAAGGAAAGTCTCTTTTTCTGCTAGCAAGTTTTGTGCCAAAAATTAATGTACCATTTGCTGCTGACAATCTGCCAGACTAATGATGTTTTCCTTCACTCCAGAGGGTTCAGAAACTACTACTCACTTTCCATCAGCATTCATCACAGATTCCTGCCCTGAAAAGAAAAACAAGACAGCTCTTCTACAGACAGACACACACCTCAGTTATTACTACAAGTAAATAATTCAAAACACTTCAGCAGAAGTACACAAGTGTTCTGCACCTCCTGCTGTTGTGGCTCAATCCACAATTCCTGGCATAAGACAGAATAAAACCATAGAATCATTTAGATTGGAAAAGAGCCTTAACAGTAAGTTTAACCTAAACTGGTGCTGCCAAGCCCAGCACTAAACCTTCCCCTGAGTGCCACATCTGCACACCTTTTAAATACATCCAGGGATGGTGAGTGCACCACTTCCCTGGGCAGCCCATTTCAATGCTAGATAACTCTTTTGGTGAAGAAATTTTTCATAATATCCAACCTAAACCTCCCCTGGTGCAGTTGAGGCAGTTTCCTCTCATCCTACTACTTGGTGCTTGGGAAGAGGCTGACCTTCACCTGACTGTAACCTCCTTTCAGGCTGTTGTAAAGCTGCACTAGTGTAAAATTGTACAGCAAGTTGGGGCTACCCCATTCCTGAAGTGTCCAAGGATTTGGATTGTGCCAGGCTGGACTGGGCTTGGAGCAACCTGGGATAGTAGAAGATATCCCTGCCCATGGCAGGGGAGTACAACTGGGTGATCTTTAACTTCCCCACCCAAACCATTTTAGAATTCTACATTTCAATTTTTATTTCCTACTAGGTTTGGACTTGTTTTGGGGGATTCAGTCTTGTCCATCTCCATTAATTAGTAACAGGACTAACTCTACTGTGTCCATTGCCCGTGCCCACATGGACAGCACACACACACATGCACTGTCTCTCTTCCACTGCTGTCTTTACACCAAGCACTAACCCTTCATTGTTTAGATGATCCCTGGTTAGGACTTGGACAATCCTCCTTAAAAATCTTATGTCTTGAACTGCATCCTTAGCAGGGCATAACCAAATAGTAAATTCAGAATAATCAGATAGCCAAATAGTAAGTTCAGAAATTCTTTTCTTTAAGTAGGATGCCCAGCACTAAAGGTCAGAAATACAAATACTCCAAGCCCATGTGATTTTCAAACACCAATACATAATGTGTGCAGTGATGTGAAAATCCCAAAGGTCTTGCCTTCCTCAGCAACACCTATTTAAATCAAAAAGGGAACTGGGGGGGTGGGGGGGAACAAAAACCCAAACAAACCACAAAAATCCCCAAACACCAAAAACATCCCAACACCAGCAGAGAGTAAATAACATTGTCACGTATGGTTAACACACAAATTTTTGGGGGTTGGGAGGAAAATAATGGAGGATATGGGGAGAAGGACTAGCCCAAGAGTAGTAAACATAAGTGCCACACTTTAAAAATTTAAAAAAAAAAAAAAAAAGGTTATAAAACTGGAAATACTGAAAGGTAGATGAAGTGGAAAAAAGCACAGGCAAAAGGGCCAAAGTACTCTTCAAAACCAGAAAAGGAATCTGAGACATGAAGCCAAGCAGAAAGGGGATTCAGTGCCCAGTGCAATTTTCAAGTAAAATTTTATGTGCTTCCTTCAACTCAGTCAACTTTGTACTTAGTTTGAGTTTCTGCTGGCCTTTGTTTGCCTGGTTCTCCCCTGCAGCTGTGTCTGTACCAATGGTTTGTACACACAAACTACAGACCAACCTGCAGCCTCCTGGGGGACTACACAGCAATGCTCACACCACTGACTGAAAACCATTCTTCTGCAGGACTCCAAAGCAGTTTTTTGGCTTTTATTTGTAGTGACACAAATGTAATCAGTTTTTTAAATCACCTAGGCTTCATATTTTTCTGTTGTGAACATTCTATACTCATAAACATCAAATTGTTAACTGAAAATAACAGCACATTTCAAAATGTTACCTTTGCTTGTTAGAAAATAAAATGGTGCAACAATAGAAAAATACATCTCTCAAGCACTGTATTTACCAAAGATAAAAAAGGTATTGCTCAAGATTTGGCTCCCTTAAGATCCTCAAGCACTAAAAATATGTTACCAGTTATTCTATTTTCTAGAGATTTTGTACAATGTTCCCCAAACTACCTACCTACTTTGATTTTTAAACTGCTTCTGATACTCTGCAGCTGCACACAAGCACAGGTCTTCATATTAAATCTCAATTAAGTCACAAAATCTCAAATTAAGTCACAAAACCACTTGACAGCAGGACTCTGGGCCTCTTACAGTGTCAGGTTAATGGTACAGACCACCAGCTATTGCACAGTCCACATAACAGCTTCCATAAACAACTGGTTATTCTTATGTTTATTTTTAAATTGTTTCATTGCCCTGATACCTCCTGTGCACACAAAGGATTTTCAGAAACACCAAGAATTAGCAAACACTTCATAGCAACACTGCACCATAAAACTAAAGGCACAGCAATATTTTTACAAATTCTTATTAACAGACATCTTTCACCACAGAGCCTCACGTGACTTCCACAGAACTCTTTATCTACCTCTGCCAGCCACACAGCTCGTGCCCACATTCTGCCAGCTGATGTCAACTCCAAACTTACATCCTCCAATCCATCTCTGAATTCTCTCCCAGAGCTTTTTTTGAACCCACTGGATACATGGTGCCTGGGGGCAAGGAGAGGACAAGAATGATCCGAAGTGAGAACAAGCAGTGCAAGCCTCTGATGGACTTAGTTCCAAATTAATGCCTCTGCTTTCTGCTTTGCATACAGAAAATATGGGGGGGAAAGCCCCAGAAGAACACTGTGAAAAGAAATTTAAAATCAACCTAAACCTTTAGCAGCCCCTAAATGTGAACCCAAAAAGACAGCAATGAGAGTGCACTGATTACTTGTGTCTCAGAAGAAGAAATTAGAAATAACAGTACTCTCACTGTTCCTCCCCTTACAAGTAAATTCGTGCAAAGACAAAACATCACATACCAGCACAAAAATTAAACCCCCAATCTCTACTTTACTTCCAATCATGACAGCTTCTGGAAAACAGGAATAAAAATTGTATTTACACAGCCAGTAGTGAAGTGAAGTACTAAAAGATTATTTATCAACCTAATATGGGAAGTAAAACCATTCAGCTTACAGCAGCATATAAAGCTGAGCTACACAAGCATAAAACTAGACATCAATACCTCTGATGGTATACCTTTAAGATATTTTGATGAATTCACAAAGCTATTCTAAAAAAACCAGAGTAACAACTATTGAAAACAAAAGCAGGATATTCTAGAAAAAGAAAAGCACCCTTTACAATTCAATTTCATAGCAAAAAATTAACGCGACACTACTTATGAAAAATGCATGTTTAACAAGCTTGAAAAAAACCAAAAGGAAGCCACGAGTAGCAATTATGTATTTTGTCTCAGAGGGAAGTTACAGTACTCCTTATTTTTATGCTCTTTTAAAATTAAATACAAAACATACTTCTATGCATGTAGCTCCAAAGACAAAATTACTCCCGAGTTCAATTAATTCACAATTTTAAGTCAAGAGCACCTAAGGTAAGAAACTGATACAACTGCCCTTTTCTCTTTTTAATGAACTGAAAAGGGTTTGGCCAAAAGCCAAAGCCGGGAAGGGGCAAAGGTAGGTGAGGACAGCCCCGATCTTCTGTTTATGTACAACCAGTTTCTGGAAGTCTGTGCCCTGTGGCAGGCTAGAATTAAACTTTGGCTGCCTAGAAGAAGCCAAAATCAAACAATGCAACATGCACACAGACACAGATTATCAGAGGGGAAGTAGAAGTGCCCCAATCCCACTTCTCAAAGGAAGCTGGTTTTGACACCTCGGTGTCACTCTTTGTCTCTTTAATCTTCTGAAGCCAGCATGTAAATTCAATTATGTTGGTACCTACGTATCCACAAGCATTTGCACAAGAGGGCCTCCTCTGCAGCTCCTAATGTATGCAAATGAAACCGCATTCCTGAATTTCTTTCCACCAAAGGCTGAGATAAAAGGATTTACCCATGTAAATCTGATGCACTAACAGATTGGTCGATGTTGCTTTACCAAGTACCTGATACTCCAGGCGTTATCCAGATCCATGTAACCTTCACCTTGAAGGTTCCCTGAATTGTGATCATTTCAAAGGTTACCTGCCATTAATTCTGGATTGTAAGTACACACCTTACCAACCCAAAGCACAACTGCTTGCATTTAGTTACTACTAAAATGAATTATAAAAAAGGGTTAAATTTCTAACACAAGATGATCTTTGCCCCCAGATCTGATTTAATTATCAAAACAAAACACTGCAACTTTCACATATAAGTGACTAGAAGGACTAGCAGCAGCACTGCCACAAAACAAATTGTTTCATGCACTCAGGAAATAGTACCGAATTTTTGGCCCCCAGGATTCCAAGTCCCCATACCTTGAGGCAAACGATTTGAAATGCAGTGGGTAACACCATACATGTCAGCCCAAGAGTATTGGTTTGAGGAAAACACACATTCACTAAAAAAAAACAAAACAAACAAAAAAAAAAACCACCACCAAAACAAACAAGCAAGCTTTTCTATGCGTGTGAATGATGCTTATTTCAGATTATCCTGTCCTGGACTGCTTCCACAGAAACTACCAGTTCAGAAAAGGGGCAAACTTCCTATCTTAATGGTCTGCTGCTCCCAAGAGCAGCAAGTCAAGTCCAGCTAGTGCAGCTAAACCAAAGCAGCCCCGTGGCCTTTGGATAAATACAGCACCACATTCTACAGCCCAACAAGCCCTGCATTTATTTTCAGGTAAGTTAAATGATGGCAACCTTTAAAGAACCAAGGGCAACTCTTCCACGTGTATCTTTAGATCTGTGAAACTGCCTGAAGTGTGTGCCCTGGTCACTGAAACACAACAGCAGCTTTCTAGCTAAACAGCCAAAACACCAGCCTGCATTTCCACACAACTTGTAAATAACAACATTCCTTCCTCTGCACCCTGCTCGTACATACAGCATTCTAACAGCTTGGATTTTTACTGGATTTTGAGTTTAAATTATTTGCAAAATAGAGCATATAACAGACATATGCAAACTTTAAAGGGAAAGAAATAGTGGAACAGGACATGTTCTCTCTTCACTACGTCACAAAAGTCAAAGAAAGATTTTTTTTTTAAGAAGGCTTTCCTACACTAGAATTTGGAGCTCTGCCAAAAGTCCATAGACAATTGGGGAACCAGTGAATTCATGACATCAGATATTCCAAGGAAGTGAAACCTGGCTGAACGGAAGTGAGTTTTGCTCAAGAAAAATAGATACTTAAATAGACAAATAACAAAAATATTTTAAGACCATGTATAAAGGAGGTCTCTTTTATTTAAAGAAAAAAAAAAAAAACACCAAACTGCCCAAAACATTTAACTGATGTTAAAAACTCCACTCAAGCATGTTTCCAAGGCAATACATATCAAAACATTATTGATGTTACCAATATCCCCGATATTGTTTCTAAAAAGACCAGTAAATCAGTTACCAAAGAATTTTTGTTCAGTAATCCTTTCCTGAATCCCTCCTCTCCTGAAAAGGACTGCTTGCTAGCATGGAAATCCCAAAGCCTGGAAACCACCACCAGTCTGAAGTGAAGCTTCCTGATTAAAGTTTCCAGATAACCTGGTGACTGATTCCCCAGCCTCCTTCATGCATTCCACTAGGCTTCACAACCCTTTGCCAAGCATACAGATGTTCAATATTCCTTTATATGCAATTTTCCTAAAAGCAAGCATGCTCTGAAGTTTTATTCCACCTTTTAATTAATCTTTGAAGGCATACAGCTGTGGGAGTCTCTAGCTAATACTGCAAAACACAGGCCAATAAAATTTCTCCAACATCCTCCATGCATTCATCTCACTTCAAACCCTGAACTACAGTCCTGAAAATATAAATCCTAGGTTGCTGGGGTTTCCAGCTTCAGGAACTTACTAAGCCTGAATGAAGTTCAATATCAACAGAACAACGGCAGGATGGACTTAGTACCAAATATTTACAATTATGGCTACACTTGTCAATTCCAAGTGAACAAAAGTTGTTAGTGTATCTAGTGACAATAAAAGTCTGTAACTGCATAAAGTTTGGGGGAAAAAACAAACATCAAAACCAAAACAAACAAAAAAGCCTCTCTACACCCCAATGAAAAGTCATCTTTCCGGATTTTGGAAAGTGTCCAGCACGGGTCTAAGCACGCATGTGTTGGAGCGAGACAAACCAGCGAGTCTGGCATGAAAGGTCTCCGTTTCCCTTTCAGGAACTCTTTGGGACTAATGAAGATTTATTTCCCCGTGACACAGAGGCAGTGTGCGCTCGAGCACTCCCCGCCTGTGGAAGTTTGGCTGTTCAGGAGAGCGCACGATGACAGCGCAGCCAAGGCACGGCTCTGTGCGCCGCCTGCACCGCGCGCGAGCAGCTGACTGCGAGCACATTTCCAAACGCGGCTTTGCCGTACAAATTCCTGCGGTTCCGAAGGAAAACAACGCTCAGAAACCCAGCTAAAAACAACCGGGAGTATCGAGTAATAGAAACTCCACTTAAAATTCACAGAGCAATCACCGACAGTTCTCAGCTGGGAGAAAAAAAAAAAAAAATAGTAAAAAAACCACCAGGCACAGCGCAAAGCTTGTCCGGCGAACGCCCGGGGGGAGCAGGCGCCGCGCCCCGGGACCATGCAGCCCCTCCCGAGCCCGGGCAGCGGAAGGCGCCGGGGCTGCGCCGCTCGCCCGCGGCGGGAGGGCTCACCCGGCCCGGGCACTTGTTGCGGGGCCGCTCCCGGCGCGGTCCGCACAAAGGGCCCGCCCGGCGCACCGAGCCGAGCTCAGCCCAGCCCAGCCCAGCCCCGGGCCCCTTTCCTGCCGAGCGGCCGCGTCCCGCCGAAACCTTCCCGGCGCGGGCAGCGCGCACGGCCGCCGCGCAGTTGAGCAACCGCGGTGTCGCAAGCGGCGCGCTGCCCTGTTCCTGCGCAGCCCGGGGCTGGGAGGCACCGCCGGCAGCGCGCCGGAGGCCGAGGGCAGCCCCGCCGAGCCACGTCCCGTCCCGTTCGGAGCGCGGCCGGCCCCGCGCACCCACCTGCCCGGGCAGCGGCCGCCGCCGTGTCCGCGCCGCCCCAGCCAGCGCGGCGGCGCTGGCGCCAGCGGGGAGCGCTCCTTCGGCCGCCGCCGGCACCGGCGCTGCGCTCCGCCGGGGTTACCAAGGCGATGGCTTCGCCCTCGGGCCGCCGCCGCCAACCCGGGCCAGGCTTTCGCTCTCAGAGCGCGGCGGGCGGCCAATGGCGCGGCGCGTCCCGCCCCTGCGGGCGCTCCCCTTCCCCGGGCGGGCCGCGCCTCCGGCCGGCGCTGCGGCGCGGGGGTCGGCTCTGCTCCGCCCCGGGGCGGGCCGGGCTGCGGGACCCCCCTGGCGAGACCCGCAGGCGCTCCGGGACGGGCGGACAGACGGACAGACGCGCAGTCCCGGTTCCCCCGTGCGCTGCTCCCGGAAAGCCGCTCCCGCAGCCCCAGGCAGCCGCCCGTGGGCACGCTGGAAAGGCTCAGCCTAGAGCACTTTTCCCGAAGCACCTTTTGGAAATCAGCAGGGTAGAGCTCGTTACAGCAGCCAGTGAATTCCCTGATACGTCCTCGTTTCAAGAGTCTTGGTGCTGAGCGGTCAGGAATAATTGCGTGGAAACTGGTAGCTATCAAAGTTGGCTTTCTGAGGCTTGAAAGAAGCAATCAAAGGAAGACAAGGTAGAATGTAACCGGTAACGAAACAACTTTTTAATGCAGCGGGCCCGTCCCCACCCACTGAAATCAGCAGCAACATTCCTGCCGCCTTTAATGAACGCAGGGCGAGGCGTAGCACATCCTTGTCCGCAAAGAGTATGATCATATTATGCATATTTTAACATCCCTATGCTAATAATCATCTTGTATCATTAAGCTTGTCTATTTTAGTCTGTTCATTTTTCCAGTTATTCCAGTTCTGAAAATGGATGGATGGACAGATTTACTTCCTCAACTTCACTTGCCGGTTCTCAAGGCACTAAAAATCCATTAAATGCGGATTAGAAAATATCTAGGAAATGCTTTGTTGTTTTTCCCAAACCACCCAACCAACCACAACATGGATTAAGTGGAAATCTCTGAGAAGGACAATGATCTCCCCTATTACTTCAGCAAATGGGATTTTTGCATGAATGGTGATCAAGCAATGCTACCTCTAGGCAAGTCTCAGAGGAAGGGCAGAAGTTAATGAGAAATCTTGCCTACCGTGTGTCAGTTGCCTTCACAGCCTGTCTGTCGTGTATCAATTAACAGCTCCCTTTCCTGCTTTTAACCAGTTCCTTAAGACTGCTCAGTACCACAGGCATTACTCCTGAACACCATGCTGCTACTTCACACCACAGATTGTAGTAACTTCACTTGACTTCCCTTCTTCCTGGGAAAAAAAAAAAAAAAAAAAAGCCACTAGAGTTCAAATGAAACTGGTTTATCAGGCAAATGTGCAGCTCATACAAATACATCATGTTCTGCATTACAAAGTTTAGTTCAGCATGTTGACCCACTTGTTTCTTCTGTTTAAAGTTTACATTGCAATTGAAACATATTTCTGAAGAAATAAGTATTAATGAAATCCAGTAGTCTAAAAAGTCCCAGATACGCAGTTTTTCAAATCATTATGATACTTGTGGTTTTAACATTAAATATTCCAGATAGTCTTGGCTTAGATACTGAAACCTTGGCTCAGTAGTTGGCCTCACTGGTGACTGGAAAGGCTTGATAACTTTTTTTAAAAAGAGCTATTTACTCTGGATCTTGTGACATTAGATGGTTGTTCTACAGGATCCAGTGCAGTCTTTGCAAAGCATAAACCGAGTATGATGTGACTTACTGGACTGAGCAGAGGGCTACAATCCAGAGGCTTAAAAATCCGCTTACTGTACTGCCATCTTTTTATTTGAATAATGATGATGAAGGGTCTATCATACATGAAGCCCTAGGCACTTTAAAATTGTCTTATATAGAAAATTTCTGTGAGTAGACTTCAATGAAACCTGACCACACCGAGTTTTTCTCCAGGGCTGTAATCCCTGATTTCAAATTTCCTTTCCATTTTCTGTTTTATGCCTCAGAATACAATATCAGTATTTAGCAGGGGGAATAAAGAGATCTCAATCAGTAGTTATTAACATATTTCAGATTATAGTTGATCAGCTTGCATGATATTCATGTTCTTGTCACACATGGAGTTGTTACAGACAGTGTGTGCGATATGGATAAGGAACTTGCCTTGAAACATCTTAAAGAAACACTTTTATATCCTGTGTGGTATGCAAACAAAAAAACCAAAAACCCACCAGACTTCAAATATAATTTTAATTTTCAATTTCCTTATCTTTGAATTCCCTTCCCAGCCCCCTTCACTAAACAACAAATGTTCTATTATTCTGCCCCCCAGGCTATTGTTACATGTGTTCTCAGTATAACGAAAGGGTTTTGTCTAAAGAGGCTGGATCTGAGTCATGTCTTTGCATGTGAAGCAGCTGTACACCTAGGGCACATTCTGTGTTGCTTGAAAATGTGTAATTTTCAGGTTTTTGTGTTAACACTCTTTGAATCCTGTGTCATTTGCAGCAATCAGAAGAAGCTAAGTTGTCTCCGTATTTGCAATCATCACAGAACCATGGCAGCAGACAGACATTAGAAAAGGGCAAGTGGAAATGCCATGGTGAGGATGTTTGGCCTGAAGCAGAAAAAGCCGTTCTGAAAAAAATATTGAAGTTATTAAATCTAAAGGACCATGATACTGAACGCAGCTAAATACTGGGTGGGAGATGCTTAGAACGGACTCATTAGAAAATTTTAACACTTAGAGCAACTTGCTACTCTCTGATACTCTGATACAATGGCAACATCTACAAACCAAATCGGCTTCAGGCAGTTAATACACAGGAATGTTTCCTGGTGAATGCAGAGCAACACAAGAATCTCTCATCAGTAATTCTTTTCATAAAAAAAACCTAAAAAAAAAATTAAAAGCTATATTCAAAACTGTGTGAGCAATACTGAAGAGAATAATGGGCACTTTACACTGCATGGTCATCCCTTTGTCAGCTTGCTGCCTACTGCTGTCCAAATAAAAGGCTTTAGAACATCTTGTATAGGACAAATAACATGTCACTCTCCTCAGTAGCCACTAGAGGAAAGCCAGTTTGCTTTATAACATTCAAAAAATAGCTTATCTATTAACAAAACTTTCATCTCCCCTTTGAAGGCCCTCCTTCATCTAGACTAGAAAAAAAAAGTCTCCTGTTGCCTAAAGTAGGAGGTTGTTACAGTTTGGCAGATAGAATCACTAGTAACTGAAATTTAAAAAGTGTTAATAAACAAGTGAATAATACTGGTTGTGACTATTTGAAGCCATGTGTTTAGTACAATAGATCCCAAGAATCAGCTTTAACTGTCAAAGTCTATATTTAGTCTCCTGCAGGGAAACACTAAGAGATTCCCAATACATTATTTCATGCCCTAGGTTAAAGTACTGCAGCACATATAAATGGTATGACAGAGTGGATAAGGTATGTGGGTAGCACAGTCCTCTACCAGCCTCAGATACATAGGGAACAAAACAGAGTACAATGGAACTGATAAAGGGGCTGGTATCTTAGGCCTGATCGAGCAGAAACTGTGGGAGAGACAGACACAGATAAATGCTCCCTGGGCAAGAAGTGATCAAGAAACGTGTTGTGAAACTTTGTGATAAGATAATGTAACCAGGTGACCTAATGTCATGAAGAATGCATAACCAATGGGAAACTGTTACCAAAATCAGAGCCCTATATAATTGCCATCCATGTAAAACCCTAAATAAGCACCCTGTGCACTCAATAAAATCAGCTTCTGATCCAAACTGGGATGCTCCCCTCTCTCCATCACCAACAAGCTGATCAGTACAAGTTGCCTCCTGGACCTCGCAGCTGTTAGACAGCCCAGTGTGTGAAATCCAAGCTGGCCTCTGCCAGCAGGGCCTCTCAGTGAGCATGGAGAAGTGCTAATGGCACGGGGAAGGACATCGTGTGACATCCTCCTCCGTGCTCTGAGCAGGCAGAGCCCGAGGTGCTCTGGGCAGTGCTCTGCTCCCTGTGCTGGCTCCAGCAGACCCCCAGAGGTGCTCTGGGCAGTGCTCTGCTCCCTGTGCTGGTCCCAGCAGACCCCCAGAGGTGCTCTGGGCAGTGCTCTGCTCCCTGTGCTGGTCCCAGCAGACCCCCAGAGGTGCTCTGCTCCCTGTGCCTGTGCTGGCTCCAGCCTGGCTGTGTAGAACCCAGAGCTGCCCTTTGTGTCTCATGCTGGCTGTGGCACAGGGCAGGCAGCAGCAGCAGCAGCAGCAGCCCCAAGTGATGTTCAGTACCAGACTGCAAACGCACACATCAGAAAAAATAGATGCTGCGTTTGGCTATGAGGAAACAGCCTGCAGCAAGAATAAGCAGCTTTTAACAGTGCTTTGCTAAACCAAGTTATTTAACACGAGTAAGATTCAGTAGGAAAACGTACAGAAACCAGAGAGACAAGCCCAGCTACAGCAGCCCCTCAAATCCAGCTGCAGCAGCCCAGGCACCATCCTGGCACTTCATTGCTCTGTTCCCCACACTGAATTCCATGTCTGAAGCTTCTCATTTTAAAATTTTAAACCTACCTTAAATGACACAGAGCCATCTGAGATCCAGGGCATCTTCCTCAACCTCCCTGACCTCCGAGGCTGCTGTGGCACACCAGAATCACCAGCACATCAGCTGAGGCACCCATCAGGGCAGCACAGCCCTGCTGTGAACGGCTGGGCTCAGCTCTTTCTGCTTTTCCCCGCTCACAGAAGCTGTGGGAGCAGGTGAGCAGCAGCAGTCTGAGCTGGAGGGAGGCCTGACCACACCAAGGCTTTCCTTCTGCAGCACTGGCTGTGCTGGTGATCCCTCAGAGCTTCCCTGGGGCTCTCCAAACCTGGACCCTGGCTGGGGAACTGCAGAGTCCCTCTGCACCGAGGCTGCAGCTGTGCCAGGGAGGGCTGGGAGCTGAACCCCCACCACCAAGGAAATCCAGCCAGAAGGCTCGTGGTCCTACTGCCTCCAAAGCAATGACACCCTATGGGCAGGAGCTCCAAGGCAGGCACTTTTAAATGGTGCCATTTCTGTCAGTTCATGCAAATTCTATTGTAATAAAGCAGCAAATTTTTAATAGCAGTGATCTGTAGACAAACTGACTGAAAATACTTATTGTCACTAATTCCATATACCATAGCCAATGTCTCTTTTTCTGGTCTGTTCTGGTTTCTAGGTATGGTCACACTTTACAAGACAGCTTTTTCATGAGGTACGTGGACCTCCATCTGTATCAGCAAGTGAAGATATATAAAAAACAAAACAAAACAACAACAACAACAAACAACCAAAAAACTACTCAGAAGTAGGAAGAGTAAGGCCTTCACAGCAATCAACAGAATTCTGAAGTGGCCAACTGACTTTCCTGCTATATTCTTGCTTTATATTGAAATAACTCTAAGTGGTCTTTCATTTTTCCAGTTTACTAACACAGGCTTTGTAAAAATAGTTCCATCAATACAAAACAAATTCTTTCATCAGAAGGCCAGTGCCTACTAGAGCAGGACTTCTGTCGGCATGTAACCTTACATCCCACACAGGCAAGTCTCCCACCAGCTATCACTTCCTCTTGCATACTTTATGGGCCTGGACTCATAACCAATATTAACATTTTATTAGCACAACTGGATTGTTAGAAATGTCAGTTTTTAGACGAGGCACCGAGATCCCTTGTGTTATTTCTACCAACTTTTCTAATCAAATACAAAGATCCCATGACACATTTTGACAAAAGTAGGGCACAGCCAGCTTATTTATTCTTTTACTAAAAATAGGCTTCAATGTCCAGCAGGTTGTAATGTGTGAGACAGCACTTCAAGTGTAACAGCTGCTCCTCCTGCCTCGATACATCTGTGTTACCAGCCCCTCTTTGCAATCTGCTAATTACCAAAATCAAACATCAGCCTTCACAAGGAGTTCCCTTTTGCTGAAATGCTTACTATGATTAGGCCAACCACAATTGGGAAAGCAATAAAATATCTTCTCATCCTTACAGGAGGAGTTTCTGACACCCTTCCAAGCACAGCACAGCATGTTTTACATCTCTTGGGTTAATGGCATATTACTATTCTCAGCCAGAGGCAAAGACTAGAGAGAGATTCATTACAGGAAATCCGTCTCTGTTTCAGCCTCTTTGCATATTTATTTTCTAGCTGGCCTTTTTGTTAAGGCAATTCTGATAACAGAGCAGATGTGACAACTGTGAAAACCAGTAGTGATCAGGAATACTATTGAGGCTGTCACACTTTTTAATGACTGTGGATATGAAACACTGTATAATTCAGAATTTCACCTTGAGGAGACTTTCAACTGATGTTTTGTCAAGTTTTCTGAGAGGAGATCATTGTCCAGCCACTGCCACAACAGAGAAAACAGAGTCTTTATCCCTCCAAGTACACAGATGTATTATCCTTTGGGTCAAACACATTTCCTGACCTGCAGTGCACAGTGGGCATCACCTCAGAATTTGGCCATGTGACTTTGAAAACCATGAAAGTCTTGCTCCAACCTAAATCTTTCTTTATCTCACACAAGTTACACATGATGTGCATACCAAAGAAAGAGATAAAAGCAAATGTGTGATATACTGCTGCTACCATAAGACACAGGTACTGCATTGACATTTTGCTAGCCCATGGAAAACATGGTCAAAACAATAATTTCATTGCTTACCACCACACTACATAGCAGGGCAAACTAAAAAAGTTGTCATGAAACCTGAAAAATCCATAAGCACTAGAAAAATGACAAATACTACATGTATCATCATTCCTCAAAAATACCAGTTCTAACTACAAATGGACTATTATTTTGAATCTCTAGCTAAAACCTCAGATTCTAACTTCTTCCCTCTGGTGACTGTGTTGTAATTTTAATACTACTGATGAGTTTCTATTTTTAAAAGGACTACAAATTATACATATATATTGCAGGTAGGCTTTCAAAAGGCATTTACAGATGTCTTATTAACAATGTTTCAAGTCTAATACTAATTCATGTACAACTAATTTCAATGTTTATTTTTCTCTAAAACTAAATCAGTGCAAACAGAGGCATAAGCACACACTGAAATTGGTGAGAAGCAAGAATGTTCAGTTCCCTGCTGCAGGAGACAGAAATAATTTCATCTCAAAGTTCTACTAAATTTCTGATAATCCAGAGCCATGAGTTCCACCCTTGGAAAAAACACATTTCAGAGCAGTGTTATTAACAGGCATTGCTCAAGCAATGCAGGAGAGATTCCTGGAATACTCCTAAAATGCCAGTACATTTTTTGAAGCATTGCTCTGACAGCTTTTCATTGCTAGACAATCCAGTCATCCTGAATCAGGAAGACTTATGTTATTTCTAGGAATTATATTTTAGACAGTTTCTTTGAGCTACAGATGCATCATCCTAATTTTTAGTCTACAAGAGCTAAAATTACTAAATCTGGCAAGATGCCATTAAAAAAAAATTAAAAATTGTTGCAGTGTAAGAGTACAAGTATATTATTATTCCGTTCAAAACTAGAAATTAATCCTGCCTTGCTATTTTGGAAACTCGGGGCTTTGTGCTGAATCCCTTTTTACAAAGTTTCCAGGTATTGATTAACCAAATAAAAGCTGTGTGTTTCACCCTCTCTGCCTGGCAGTCTATCACAACATGTTGAAAGTTTCATTTGTATGACTCATACGCCCTTAGATTAAACAACTATGCAGATGGTGCCAAGTCTTTGTTTATCACAGCTTTGTCAGCAAAACAGAATCATCCAGCAGGTGAATCATGAAATTGCTGTCTGTGTGGATGAGGGAAGCAGAGATGCCAGCTGAACTTCACGCCTCCCAATCTATTTCTCCTTCTCCTCTCCTTCACTGTGTGACTGCAGCCCTGTTCATGTAAGCAGAGCCCTCCCTGCCTTTTCCCCAACACAAAGGCACAGCTCACTTGGCTGCAGCTCTTAAAGCCCTTTAGGCACATCAGAACTGCAGCTGAAGTGGCTTGCTCAGGAGAGTGCACTTGCTGCCTCCCTCTGCGTGGAAAGTGGGGTTCATTTCCAGAATGAGAAGTGCATCCATTTCAGTGGCTCCAGCATTCAGTGTGGAGCTCCCCTGCCTGGAGAGGGCTCACAGGGGGCTTTCATTGCAATTCTGTTCCACTCTGGAGAAAGACTGACAGGGTGGCAGTGCTCAGAGAAGGAGCAGCCATCTGGACAAGGTTAGGTCACCTTCAAAAGAGAGCACATTCCAGCAGCTCATAAAAATGTGGCTCAAGAACACTTTTTCTATTCCTGGAATGTACCTCATTGCCAAAGAAGGTAGCTACCACCAGGAAGATATTCCATGGGGAGCAAACAAATTCTCCTGCCAAAGCCATTCCTCGCTGCTCCACCCCAGCTGATATTACACAAGTTGAATAATGCATGTCAAGGTATTAAGTAACATGTAAACACTTCCAGTAAATGTTTCTACTGCAAGCCTTGCCTTAGCTGGTATTGCTTCCCTCCTGTGATAATGGAAAAACATCTTCCTCAGTTCTTCTGCACCTAAAGCTTATTAAATGAGGCACATCCACCAAACATTGGCTGGTAATCTTCCTCTTGCCCCATCTCCAAGGCAGATTTTAAAGCTCTTGAAAACTCAGAGATGGCCTTCTCTGAAAGCCTCTGATTGCCCTCACAGCCCATGCAGTGGGGAAAGCTGATGTCTCAGGAGTATTGCAGTTCTGGTAATACCCTAAAGAACAGATGACAAATGCCAATGGAAGCAAGCTGGGGGTTTTCTCCTCCCACCAAGGATGTTTTATATGAGCCTTGTCTTCCCATTGTGCATTGCCCAACAGTGTTCCCCACCCCAATTTTGAGAATATGTGTTATCACATATTTTTCCAAGGGGAGCCACAGTTCATTTCAATCTGGAAGAGGAAATCTCCTTGGAATTTAGTGTCACTTTAGGCATGCCCACTGCTTCCACAGTGTATGCCAGTAATTCCTTCTGCTTTACTGCCTGGGACACTCCATAGCAGGGGCAAAGGCAGTTCTGAGCCAACTGACCCAAAGGGGACATGGTTACTCACATCACTGGGATGAAGATGGGCTCTTGAATCACCTCCATGAGACTGAGAATCATTAGTCCCAAGGGAGAACTGCCCAAGGAAATTTCTGGGATTGTCCACTGGCATTGGTACTTTTGTGAGGGTTTTCTGTAGGAGAGACTGACCTAGAGTCAAGTATCCAAGAAACTCCCAGGGAACACCACCAAATTCCACTCTGAAAAATACCTGAGCAATTAGTTTAAGCAGAGCTGTTAAGTAAGAAGGGAACCCCATGCATCTTCTGTAACTTTTTCAATGTATAAATTATTTCATTTAATGTCTGTTAACTGCACAGGGCTGAGAGCTGTACATTGAGTTGGATTGTTTCTTTTCCATAATTGTTTTCCTGGCAACTGATTGCAGCCCAGCTGACAGTGTGACACCAGTAGCACTAAACACTACTTAGATCCAAGGGTCTAAGTCTCTGCAATTGGTAAGAAACATGCTCCTGTTTGGACAATAAATGGAAAGCAGAAATACCAGTGAACGACCTCCTCCAAGCCTTCTCTGCCCCCTGCTTCCAGCAGCAGACTTTTGTGCCTGATCTCCCACGTCTAGAAGAGAAATAATGGGAATATCACAATTCCCAGCAGCAAGGCTTCCCACCTCTGTGATAACTACAACACCAGCATCAGTGAGTGTCCAAATACCATAAAGCACAGGGGAACTGAAATTACACCCACTATGGCCAAATCAGGTCACAATTATGTGACAACTGTTGTGTACATCTCAGGAACTGATACAGGCTTATTTTTTTGTCTGGGCTGATCAGGACAGGCACAAAGCAAAACCCATGCCAGAAGGAGCCCAGCCTGCTCAGAAGGTTGTTCAGGACATGGTTAATGATTGTATTACAGCTATCACAGAAATGCCAGTGCTCAGTAAGGAATGTTGTGAAGAAGGGTTTCCAAATGCTACTCCCAGCTGCTTTTAGTTCCCCTACAGAAAAACTATTGGAAAGACCAAACCACCCACAAACACCTTTGGAGAAAGCTTTGGCAAGCCACTGCTGCTTTCCTAAGAAAGGGTAACTCACTGCAGCATTAATTTTTCCTTATGTTCTGAAATAACCTTTTTTTGATGAAAGACTAATAAAACTACTGATTCCCAGACTTCTAAAAATGTTAGGGCTAAGTGACCACTCAGAAAGACCAGTGGTGCCTAGACTTCTCAAGACCTGAAAAGTTCACCTTTTCATAAAAGCTGTTCATTTTTCAGCTGGGGCACCAAAGCTCAGGTATAAATTCCTGGTTCAGAGAGGAATGTGATGACAGCACAGGAAATGCATTTGCACTGTCCTTTTTCCTCTCCACCCACCCACCCACCACCTGCAAAGCAGAATTGTGCTGCCCAGCTCCTGCCTGGATCCCTCTCCACAGGGCCAGGGGAAGAGGGACAGGGGCAACTCCACAGCAGTTTGGCGTCCTAGCTCTCAGGGCATGCAAGAAGTGCCAGAGCTGAGCCTGTCACACACCTAGCTTGTGGCTATGAAGCAGGAAGGCCAAGACTGGATGGTAATGACAGTCTGTACACATGGAAATGTTTACATACCTGACTGTACACAGGCCTGTGTCCTTACTGCTGTGTGCTCTCTCTCAGAGCTTGGAGCAGAGCACTTTGGCAAACCTGTTTCAGCTGCAGTGATTCATCCAGGCCTCACACTGCAGAGAGCTGCTAAAGCAGAGCTGTGATGTAAGGGTCCCACACAAATCCTTTCCAGCCTTTCTAGTGCCCCCACACAATGGACAACAACAATAACTCACTGAAACTGAAACTTCAAGTACATCCTTACGGTGTCAGTAAACTACATTTAGAATTCCTTTTGTCAAGTACAATTTTCAGTTACAGTGAATCAGTTATGGTTGGGACTAGACAGGTGTTTCAAAACAGCAAAAAAAGTATCAAGTGTCACCTCTCAAGCACCTTTGTTCTCAAGCACCATTAACAACAGAGCAAATCCCTGGAGCAGTCACAATACAGGGAAAGAAGTCTCTCCATCTCAGTGAAAAAAAGTCTCAATTCATGAAATAGCACCTGTAAACTTCCAACTCATCCTGTGCTAATTCCTTCATATAATAGATTCAAAATAACTTCTTAAAACACTATAGTTAAACATTAGGTTTTTTTTCTTTGATAATTTAAACTAAAGATGTTTATTTAACCTCTCAATCTTGACTCTCATGCTAAATATTCCTCTGAGAAAAATTCTGAATAAAGAGGGAGGCATACTTCACCTCTTTTAATCTTAGTCACATCTTAAACTACCATTATGACAGATATATGTTAAAAAGAAATACACACAGATATGAAAAACAAGATTCTGTTATGGCATGTCAGGTTTTCTATCAAAGAACATGTGATTACACTTTGTGGTTTAACAATTTTCAAACCTAAGAATTGATGATGCTCAGCTAAATTATTCATAAAATATGCCTTGAAAAACAGCATGATTTTGTTTTGCTGTTTTCTCTCCTTCCCCCACAAACAGCTGGGGGAACAATCATGCAGTTCTATAGTGGCTTGGCCGTATGAACTCTATTAAAAAACTGATTATTTCAAGTTGTTAAAGATCAGGTGATAACCTCCCCCAAAAGATGAAAAAATGTGAACCGACATAATTAGTATCTGATAGAAGTGGGGCTGTTGCACTGAGTGAACGCTGAATTAGAATGATAATGCAGGGAGGCTCAACAAAAGCAGCTTTGTGTTTCTCCCTGCAGCCGGTAACAGCTCCTGCAGGGGCTGTCCCTCCCAGCATGTGGAACTCTGCAGGACTGGAACACTGGCTTTTCCACACCCTGCTCAGATGTACCTGGCAAGGGCTTCTACATGCTACACATGTGTGGGACAGTGTTTAAATAACTCCTTCTGTGCTGGCTGAGTAAGTCAGCCCCGGTAAGGAAACTCTTACCTCCCCAAACACACCTCACCCCGTGCCCGTGGCACTGCCTGCAGAAAGCTCAGCTGCCCAGCACTGCTCCTCCCTGCCTCCACCAAAAACGGGCTCTGTCCCTGCAGCTCGGGCTGGTGGCATGTGCTGCTCCAGGTGACACTGGCTCTTCACTAGCAACCTGCCTTTTCCATGCCCAGAAAAGCACACTGTGTTTGGGTCTGCAGTGGCTGATCCCACATACCCTCACCTGGAACTTTGCACACACACAAATCCTGATGAGTCCAACACCCTTTCCAAGCCAGTCTGCCCCTAGCATATGTCAGCTTCTGTTCATTTTGCCCTTTTCCAATTCATCCCATGTTGCATTTTGGCTATAGGAGAGCAGCAAAAAGGATAACACAACATAGTTCCTCGTGGAATGGAGAAGCAAAAGAGAGAGAGAGAGCTTTATTTAAAGAAACACTGCAGTTTTATAGGGTAGTTCATGCAATACCTGAACAGAAAATACTCATTGGTCCAAGAATGCAACACCTCTTTGAAAACATGCTTTCTGCAAAACATCACATCTCTCACGTCTCCAGCAGGTGTTTAATCACTGTTATAATTTCTTGTCCTTGAGCAGGCTGAGAAATCCAAGGCTTCAAGGCTGCTTTTACCCTGCTCCCAGTAGTATCCAACGACAACCCCATCTGTTTATGGTCTTTCCATCTAGTTAAATATGATTTTCCAAGGTTTCCAATTCATCATTTTCCTTGTTTTTTTCCCTATTTGATGTCCAGTTAATGATATTAAATGGAAATTTATTAAAGAACTATCTTAGCTCAATCTCTTCCCACATTTTTCTCCAAATTGGCTATGACCTTTGCAAAGGTATTTAGCAGAGTCAAATTATTTTTCCCATTTTTGTCAGCACGGATTTTGAAATCATTACCAAATTGTTTTTGTTACATCAAATTTTTAAAAAAAATGTTCTCTAGCTAAGCCGACATATTTTAGTCTAATCCCTTAAAAGTGCCTTACAAGAAGTACACAGTGGAAAAAAACCAAAAAAAGTCTGGTTTGTGGCCAAAATTCCACCTTGACATGAAGCAGAAGGGGAAGAAAAATTAAATCTCTTGAATAGTATTTCCCAAGTGTTTACTAAGAATTGCTTGCTTTCCTAGTCTCAACTCCACAGTAGTCTCAAATCAACAATGCCACATCTGGGTTTGATGAGCTCTGTTGAAAATCTGTTGAGACAACCCCTCATTCTGCTGCCCTGCCATCTCCAGTAAGTTCTGCATCCGTGGCACACACACAAATTGTTTATTTCCCACAGCTCACATTAACCTCTGACTGCTCTGTTGGTTCTGGGTGCCAGGGTGGAGTCAGGAGACCAGCTCAAATATCTTCTTACAGTTGCTGCTAAATCATAACTGTTTGAAAAGATTAAGTGTGACAGGTCAGAGAGAGGAACAAAGAGTTTTATTCATGGAGAATCTTACTAGCCTTCAAAGCAAGTCATATGAGAAATATATGAATACATACGTTTTTATAGTTCCTGCCTAAATTAGAAACAAGATCAGAAACCTCAATGTCCCTCATGAACTCCTTCCTGTTTCCCCATGTTCTTCTATCCACTTTGGATGATACACTGTTCCCTTTATTTCTCTTCTTCCTCCTCTTGTCCCTCCTTGTCCCCTGTCACCCCTCTTTGCACATCCTGCTCTGTGACTCTGCAATCACTTGCAAGCCTGTGTTGGATTCAGAGATGCAACACCCCAAGATCTGCCACTCTGTGAATCTAGGAATTGCCAGCTGTGAATTTTCCATCTTGCCTCCCCCAAAGAAGCAAAGTGAGTATAAAGCCAGACTCTAGCCCTCCTTAATAAGTGGTGCTCAAACACACTTCACAGCAAGGTAAGAAACAAGCAAATTAATATCGTATGTGACAGAAAATTGCCACATTAAAAAATGCAAAATTCCCGAGGAAAAAGGCCATTTCCTCACCCTCTGGCTTTGGAACTAGACCAGGGTAAACTAAGTGGGTGAGGCAGAAGTGCTGGACATTTGAACCCCTATCAAGGGGAAAAGAAAAAGGGGGAAAACAGAAAAAAAAAAAAAAACAAAACAACCAAAAAGACAGAAAACAAGTTAAAACTGTTTGCCTTAGGGCCATTCAAACAGGGCAGGTATGTTAGAAACCACTTCTGCTTGTGGGATAAAGGTTTTTGAAGTCAACTAGGGCAATAATTTCAGAAATATAGTAAAATACAGATAGTGCCTTTTGATTCAGAGAGAAGACAGAGCAAGAGACAAACTTCTGGCTGGACAAAAAAATCTTCTTGCAAGAACAACCAGCTCTAAAAAGGGTAAAGAGAGCAACAGCAGCTGCTTAGATTTACATTGATGTCAGAACAGAATTGAAACCAGCCAGTATCTCTAACTGGTACCTATTGCTACATTGGTGGGTCTAAACAAGTTTACAGCCTCAGAAGACTGCAATCTCCCTTCCACACAGGAAAGGAAAATCGTTTCTTTTAGAGGAACTCAGAATTGCTCAACTCTAATTAATCTTCTAAAACAGGAAATCCCTGCCAGCACAGGTGGAACTATAACACACTGGCTGTGCAGCTGGGGAACATGAAAAATGGGATTTCCGTGTTCCCATCTCACCCATCAAAAACAGAGCTGGTTAAACAGGCAGCTGAAAAATCTGAAAAGAAGAATGCAAGTAAAAAAACTGAGAGGGAATTTAGGAAGTCACTAGGTCATTCGTAAGAAAATTCCCTACAGTGTCAAGGATGGTTTGAGCCCTTTTGAGGAAGCTGCCATCACTGAGAGCAGAGTTTTAGGGCAAAGGAAACTCATCTGAATCTGGATTTTAGGAACCAAAATTGAGAGGGCACTCTGCTGCCTTCTGAAAGAGCCCTGTAATCTGCATGGACAAGTCCAGTTACCCTCAGCCAGCCCTTTGTTCTCTGTAATTGCTATGTTTAAATACAGTTTACACTGTTACTCACTGGACCACATCACAAAAGATGAATGTCAGGATAGACATTCTTTTCCCATTGAAATGTTACTTGAGTTAAAAGTCAAGACAAGAAATGGACATTTCTTTTTGATACTTACTTGTCTGCAACATTATAATTGTGGAGGCATGTAGAAAAGAGGGATATAAGCAATTATTTACATTGCTACACATTTCTGTTTGTCTAATTGAAGTCAAAAGACTTAGGGACTTTTAGATGGAGATGACACAGCTGCTTGTAGGGTATGCCCTGCACTCTGCTCTGAGCACTAGGGCTGTGCTTAACTTCAGCTAAGGATAAACAGTATTTTTCATGGCAGCTTACTTTTTAATTTTATTTTATTTTGTTTTATTTTTTGAACAATCTGGTCCAGTGGAAGATGTCCCTGCCCATGGCTGGGGGGTTGGAACTAGATGATTTCTAAAGTTCTGTAAGGTCCTTTCCATCCCAGACCATTCTGTGATGCTGTGACTGGGTGACATCAAGCACCACAAAACCATCTGTATCAGAAGAAAGACACAGGGCAGATTCAGAGAAACTAAAAAAAAAATCGTATCTTAAATGAAAACAACTAACACAAATAGTAGCACCAAAGCTTTGTTTAGACTAGGGGAAGTCCAGCAAGTCAGTGATAAAAGAAGTCTCAGGGTGGGGTACTGAAAGGTGTGTTTTCACCAGAAGAGCAGTGCTCTCAGTATAAAAGAACCTGAGTACTTCCAACCATAGGAAGTGACCCTCACTCATCTGATGTGCCAGACCAAGTGGGTAACAACCAAAACCAGATGAATTTCCTTTAACTACAAGTACACCTTCAACACTTGCTCACTGGGGGAAAAGATAAATACACTTACTATTAATAAAAATAACTCTGGGAGACCATGACATTTTTTTTCTTTTCTACACACATACACAAGTTCTCTCTATTTAGGCTATTAGAAGACTAATTTTCTCACACATACATTTCAGTCAATATAACAGATATTTGCATCGTTATGTTACTTTCTCTTGAATTTATGTTTCATTGAACCGTTTCTAAAGGTCATTGAGCCCACAGGACACTGTTGTAGTCAATGTGGTTTTCTAAGGAAGGCATGCTTGGAAATTACCTGAGCACATGCAGTGGAGGCAGTAAAAAGAGCAAGATTACTCAGCTGGGCTTTCATTTCAGCCTGGATGCTGTGTTCCAGCAAGAAAGTAACACATGATGCCAGTCAGAGCCACAGAACCTCGGCTGCTCACAATTTAATGCTGCCATGTGCATTGCCAGCACCATGTCAGAGCTGTGAGGAACCTGCCACAGGAGGCTGCAGGTGTATCAGAAGTGCAAGCTGCTCCAAAATGTACACCTGCCCTTCACCAGCCTCACAGCCATTCTCAGTCTGACTCTGTGATTCAGGCTGCTACACTCAATACTGAAGGGAAAGGTATAGGAACAACTGAAAACTATTTTCCTCCTGGCCTACTAGTGAAATGCTTAATTGAAGGAAAAGACAAAGATTTAACAGATATGTTCTTCCTCTTAAGATGGATTGGTAAAATACAGAATTTAACGTTGGGCAACTGCAGAACTGAGATAATGTCATGATGTTTTGCTTTCTACAAGATAAAAGGAAAACCCTGGTTGTTATATTAAGAAGGGAGAAGGATTTAAATAAATATCTTAACTTCCTGGCAAATTACAAGGTTTAGGTCAGCTCCAAAAGGAATTTGTGTCAGCTGGAATAAGGCATCTATGTGAAAGATTAATAAGAATGAAAACCAACTTAAAAAAGTAGAAGTAATGCTTGTTGAATTTATCATCACCTGTAAGACTGGTTATGTTAATAATCCTTCATGTTATGCCAAGTAGACTGAAAATAATTAATAGTTCACAACCTTCCCACAGAAGTTTCAGTGCCACTGTTGTTCTGACTGTTGACAATAAATACAAAGCACAATGCCAAATATTCATAAATTCCTGGTATATGAGCAACCTCCATGAAAAGTAATAAAAAATGTAACAGTCCAGCATTACCCTGTGAGTTCCTGGATGGCAGACTCAGTGGGGAGTTTCAGCCTCAGTGTTCACAGCTCTTCAATGAAGTCCATCTGCTCACAGGCTGGAGAAGCAGATCCAAGGCGTGCACTCAGGGCTCTGCAGCTGAGCTCTGCTGAGCCACCACAAACGGACAGGAAGGAGTGAGTGATGAGAACCAGGCTGCTGCCAAAGCTTGGCTGATTGTGCTCTTCAGGGGTACTGTTAAATCCTGAGGGCTCTCTGTCTCACGTGCAAGCTCCTTCCTCCTCGCCTGAAGCAGCTGTGAAACAATGTTCACCTCAAACCAGCAATAAGGAATGTCTGCAAGGGCACAGCACCGTGAGAGAGGATGGAGAGGAAGAGAAGGAAATTAAGAATAAAGCAAAAGATGGAAGGGAGGAAGGTCAGAAGGTTGTTTATAAGCTTACAAGATCTCTAAAATAAAGTCACACCCCAGAAAGATGCAGGTGGCAAACTGATCTCATTAGAAAAAACACAATGGTTCAGAGACAAGGTACATCTCTGCCAGGATCCTGTTTCCAGTACTAGTCATACCCAGATGTTGCACAGGAAGGTTCCCAGCCACACTGTTTGACAGACTGTCCTGGGCTCCCTAAACTAGGACACAGACTTTAATATGACTCCTGAAGGACAAGCCAGAAATATTTGGCTAAAATTCATTGCCAACTTAGAGAAACACTGCACAAGGAAGAAATAAAATCTACTATTTAGAACATGGTCCCCACGGTTATCAAGTTTAGAACCCGCCCATGGCATTTTTCCTTGGAAACAGCACTTGGTGCAGCACACAGCATCCCTACAGACAGCCAAAAAACTCTGATATAGGCCTGAAAGTGTGAGAAATGAACCTGGCTGCTCATTGCTCTGTTAGCCTAGGAACTGGGCAACTGGTGTGGCAACAGCATCAAATCCACCAAGGTGTGAAAGGACTGCAATATCCACCTGCACCATGCAGACTTTTGGGGCAAAGCAGAAAGATTTACACATCCACCCACTCTTAGGGAAGAGAGTGCCCCACCAGGATGACGTGGCAGTCAGAGTTTCACTCATGGATGCTGTCAAGGCAAGAAATGGACAAGACTGACTGCATTCATTCCTCATCCCTCCATTAATACTGGATCATAGGAAGTGCTGCCCAGGGCTAGTCAAAAAACTCCTTTCATTATGTTTTTCAATTGAAAATTTTGTCTTTCTCCTAGGGAAAAAGAAAACCAAAAAACTTTCCATTAAAGGCCCTCACTCTGTCAAGTATTTAATTTCTAAAAACACCAAGACCTACTATGTTTTTGTTTTCAACAAAAACTTGTTTTTGAAGTGGTGCCTCACCGGAGCTGTGGTTCAGTTGCCAGAGCACACCTCCCACGAGGTGTGAGATCACACAGAGGGGAGGTGATGACACCACTGGGGAGATGCAGCCTGGCCAGGGCAGCCAGGCTGCAGCTGAGTTAAAGCTGTCAATCAAAAAGTATTCAGATTTTAGAAAGTCTACTGCAAATGTTGACAAAAGTAATGTGCTTCGCTTTAAATTTCTCTGCAAAATAATGCATTTGGTGATCGTGTCTGTTCTTCACCATTTCTGGGCACTCCTGAAGCTGCCACTCATAAAAGTGGAGTGAGCAGGAAACTGGAGGCTCCAACAACACCATCACCAGACTCCTTTCATGCTTGGCAATTCTTCTCCTCCTCAAGCCTTTCAGCTCCGGTATCTGGCCACTCATTGCCAAAAGGGACTGAGCTCCCAGGGAACGCTCTGACAATGTCAAAGATTAACTCACTGATCCTCGTGTTACAAAAACTTACTGGAACACTGCCTGTAAGCCTTTAATATAGATTCTGATCCGAAGGCAATGGACAACCCTAACAGCAAAACTTGGCGCCTCAGCAGCTGTCTGAGCTCTCTGATGGGATGTGAAGTCTCCGAGAAGCAGCCCAAGAGCACACAAGCATCTGCAATCAAAGCTCCATTCTTATCAGACCCCTCCCAGTCTGCTCGAGCTTTACCAGATCACTCTCGTAAACTCCCTCGTTACAATTGCCAGTAGAATACAATAGCCTGAACTGAAAACATCCCCGGTCTACCAAGAACCCACTCTGAAGGACAAACTCACTGATAATGCTGAGCCCAGCTCATAGGATGAGACACTGATTGTCTCAGTACTCTAAGTGAGCAGCTTAATTGGAACAGAAAAACAGGGCGATGAGTCACAGCTAAGGAAAGCACCTTGCTGAGGAAGACACACAACATCAATGCTTTACATCATTAAAAAATTTGAGGTTACTCTTTAGGACAGCACACGTGGAAAATATTTCAGGGAAAAAAAAAAAAAGATGAAATGTTGTTTAATTGGTGAATTCTTGCCATTAACACCCTAAACGGTCTGACACATGCTGGCGGGCAGGAGGTGTCAGCCTCAGACACGCTGCCAGCCACACTTCCCCACTCCCAGCAGCTGCCAGATCTCGCTGAGGTTTTAAAGTTCCCCAACTGGAGGCCCTGTTCCCTTTATTTTCTGGTAAATTAGACACTGTAGTCACATCTCCTTGGTGGGTTTGATTTTATTTTCTATTCTTTCTTCTGCTTCTTTTTTTTTTTTCTTCTGGCTTCTTTTTGAAGCAGTAACATCTGATTTTATACAATCCTAACCTATCTTCTCATCTTCCCCCCCCCCAAAAGGGAAAGAGACTCCAGAAGCACCCTAGGGAATAGGGATTCTCGGAGGACTGGGAAGTTGCCACTGCAGTGGGACTGGAGAGTTTTTCACAGCGCGAAAAGCGCCAGCAGCGAGAGGGAGGGGACGCACCAGGAGCGGGCGAGGAGCGGTCAGCGAGCAAGAGCGGGACGGACCCGCAGCTGCAGGCGGTGCTGGACCCTCGGCTGGACCGCGGCAGAGCGGGGAGCGCTCACAGGGACATCCCGGCTCGGGGCAGTCTCAGGAGCGCTCACAGGGACATCCCGGCCCGGGACAGTATCAGGAGCGCTCACAGGGACATCCCGGACCGGGACAGTATCAGGAGCGCTCACAGGGACATCCCGGACCGGGGGCAGTCTCAGGAGCGCTCACAGGGACATCCCGGCCCTGGACAGTCTCAGGAGCGCTCACAGGGACATCCCGGTCCGGGGCTGTGCCGGGAGCGCTCACAGGAACATCCCGGACCGGGGCAGAGCCGGGAGCGCTCAGCCGGGGCTCCCACTCCTGTGAAGGGGTCGGGGGAGGTCAGAAAAGAAGCGAAGCAATAACGCGAGCCGCGGTCCTACCCGGCCGTGCCTCCCGCAGCCTCGCACCGCCAGGGCGTCCGCGGCTCCGGCTGCCCCAGCCCGCCCCGCCCCGGGCCGGCCGCCGCCTCTTCCTCCTCCTGCGGCTCGGCGCGGCCCCGAGGAGGCGCAGGGACAGCGGCAGCGTGCTTGGCCCTGGCTGGCCCGGGCAGTGCGGCTCACGCCCCGCTCCCCTCCCGCTGCCGCCCGGGACAGTTCCTCGTCTCCCCGGGCATTGGCACTTCCCGGGGCACTGCCACGGCCACTGCCATTGCCACTGCCACCGCCAGTGCACAGCCTGGCGCTGCCCCAGAGCCACACTGCACCTTTGGCCCGGGCACAGGAACAGCCAGCCCCCTCAGTTTACAGGCATAATCTTTTCAGCCACAACTTTGCACTTGGTAGTGAAATACTGAGTCACATCAAATGTTACCCAGCGGTTCTTTTATCTCGTTCTCTGAGGAAAGGTGATTATTGCAATAAAATCTGCTGCTTTGTTTCATGCCAGTCTCCATTTCCTCAGAGGAGCTGCCTGGAAAGCTTCAGGTGACGTGGGGGGATGCAGGGTCTGGGTCTGCCACAGCCAACTGAGGGTACTGCTTCCTTGCCATCCATCTCCTCTTCTCCCAAGCAGCTCCCAGCATGGCCTTCAGCCAGCCAGCCACCCACAGGGCCTGCCTTCCTCACAAACATGCCACAGGCTTCCACCTACCACAGAAACTCCCGTGGAAAGCACTGCCATCCCCTCAGGCTGACACAGGGCATCCCACAGACACACCCTGCAACACAGGGGATGCTCTGCCCTGCCTGAGCCAGCCCAGCACTAGTGCACAGCAGAAACCAGATGCCCACATCCCACACAGATGGCTGACTGACCTCCAGCCAAAAACAGGCCTTCACTCTCCTCTGCACTTCAGCAGGTTGTGCCAACCTTCCCCGAGGTTCAGGCCACTGCTTGGGAGATGGCGTTCTGATAAATAAAAAACTCTAACTTCAGGTGTAGTGCTGACAGATGTGTAAATCCAGTCATCATCCCTGGAAACTTGCCAGGTGGTAAAGCACAAAGCTCTGCTCCTGTGAGCTGCAGCTTGGATTTGGTACAAAGGCCAGCAGACATGAGGCAACTAGAAAGTTAAAAGGAGGACAGTGAGCAAACCCCACAGAAAGAGTGGCCTCAACTTCTGAGCTAAAGGCAAGTGTGGTCTCTAAGAAAAGCCTGAATCCAAAAAATGTCCTAGTAGGAGGCCTGGAACATCCCTCCAGGGCAAGCTGAACCTCGTATTCCTGTTTTATTGTCTGCTATAAGCAGCAAGAGTAGTGATTAGCAGCAGAGGAACTTGAACTCTTGTTTACAAGAGGAACTCTTGTACATTATAGTACTTGCAAGAAAGGTTTAATGAGAATTTTCAAACCTGCAAAGTTGGAATAGATGCTGAAAGCATGGCAATATTACATTTTTGAAGCCTGACATTCTTTTAATACATGGTATGGGCAATAGCTTGCAATAAACAGTAGCAACTCCAGATCCTCTCCTACAGCTGTGCTAGCCACAAATAAAGTTCTGAGCAGGGCAGGAAAAACAATGTCACAGAACAAAGAAACCTGAAGAGGCCTCCACCTGGAATTTCCTTTTCCAGGCTCTTCTCTATGCACATGGGTGTGCTTTGGGGATGCTCAGTGCCAGATCTCTCCCCTGACCCTGTCCTCTGGAATGAGCAGAGCTGTCCCTCTACACTAACACAGAACAAGCCCAGGTAGCAGCAGTTCCTTGCTGTTTCTTGCAGGGTGCTGGTTCCCCTCCCTTTGGACAAACTTCTGTCCCTACCAGTTACATCAGCACATTACAACATCACCCTCCCCTGTGGAGGAGTGCTTGGGGCACTCTGTACACACAGCTTCCACCTGGAGTCACAGTAACTGGAAAGTGAGAGTTTAGTCACAATTTTGCCTGGCATAAACCTGCACCACAAGAAGAAACCCCCTTCCCCTGCCCACTCACAGTGCTCTTTGCATCGCCCCTGCCCTCCCACCACTGCCAGCTTCTTTCCCACTGGACATGGGGGATGAGTGAACTTATCCAGGCTAAAACACAGTGCTTGGCTTCTTTTCCCAGTGTACTTGTGACTTCTTAAAAACTGCCTTCCCTAAGGAAAAAGGATATGTTCACTTGATTTTTTTCTCAAAACAGAAGGCACAGTACTTCTGTATCTAGAAGTTGTAATTTAATACTCTAAATTGAGGCATCTATCCAGGCACCTGTCCTAACCCCTGCATGAATTAATGGCAGATCTGATGAAAACCTAAGCAGCTAAGAAGCAACTAGGAAAAACAATCAAGACTTTAGGAAGGTCTTGCACAACTAACTCTCAGTAACTGTTACATCTGCATCAGAATTGACACATTTGGAGGTATAGTTCTCTACGACTGATTTTTGCCAGCACTTACCAGTAGCTTTTATGGCATGTGTAGGTTAAACCCTGCTTTGAAGGGATTCTACTTCCTTTGGACATTCTGGTATTACCATCTATGTCAAGGGAGCTAATGTGTCAAATCTCAGAGAGCAATGAGCAGCAAGGCACTGCTGGCTCTAATTCTTCACTGAGTGTTCTTCAGATAGTTCCTTAATCCCAGTTTCCAATTTCCTCCCACAGAGCATGGCTAACACTTCACTTTTTTCACCCTCCACCAGCTCTCCCTGTACAGATGATGCTGTCCCAGTAAGACTGTTCCCCATGCACTGAATACAGCTGTGGCACCTGAGCATCTCCTGAAAGGGTAAAAAGTACCAAGGTACTGCAGAGACAAACCCACCTGCTCAGTTTCTTGCCATTTCCACTACGGAATCTTGTTTTGTATGTCCACTGCCACAGATGGATTTTTCAGTGTGCAGACAGCTTGTCTGCCCGGCCTAACTTACAGACTCCTGGCCAAGGTTTCATCTCACCTTATCAGTGTATTCAGCATTCTTCAGATCCTGACAACCCATGCCCCTCCCTCACTGCTTCCCAGGATCCCTTTGTGTTCTTGTCCTTATCTAGTGCTGCCTTTTATCCTTCTTGCTTTTTCTTTTTACTATCATTTCTCACCACACACCTTGAGAAGGGTGAGTTTCCTGGAAGAAGGCTTATGGAAAAGATCTTGCCTCTCTATCTGAGCAAGCAAGGGAACCAGGAGCTATTTACATATTTTCTGATAAGCAGTGAGAATGACTTGATGGTCCTGTGAAGTCCACAAGGAATTGGCTTTGTGCTGTTCTGCATTTTCTGCTTGTCTATGCTTGCCCAATTCTAATGAACTAATAGTATTAAACATATTTTACATATGGCTATAACATTATTTGAAGGAGAAAGCAGTATCACAATCTTGAATTTAGTCATTCAAGAGATTATATTGGCAACACTTAACATTTAAAATAAGGAAAATAATTTTTAAAGAATTTTTTTTCTTTTAATTATCAGTTAATGTCTGCCTACAGTATTAGGTTACAGCTGCATCTAATTTCTATTTTTTTTCATGCATTTTTTTAGGGCAAAAGATATATTTTATTATATACTATCAATTTAAATTCTTTACTTTTTTTTTTTTTTTTTTTTTTTTTTTTTTTTTTTTTTTTTTTTTAATAAGGACTTAAACTGGGACAGTATTGAGCTTTTTACAGTTGACATTTTCTTTTCTTAACGTAACTTGAAAGATCTGGAGCCTCACAAGAAAACCCCAGAGCAGCCAAACCCCCTCTCACAAATACACATGAAGTGTGGTGCAGTAGCACCAAGAGCTCTCATGCCCTGGCACTGTGGGGTAGCTGTGGGAAGGGGGAGCTCAGCATTTTAGTTCTGCTGTGGGGAGAGGATGAGCAGCCCCAAAGTGCCCATTCTCACCCAGCAGCAGTGCTCAGGCAGTGAGCAGCCCTGCAGGAGTGTAGAGAGGAACCCATCAGCTGTCCCAGCAAAGGGACAGAGGGGACAGGCCAAGGGGCAGAGCTGCCTCCACTCCCCAGGGCTGCTCTGGGAGTCCCCTGTGCCCAGGACAAGTCCTGGATAAGGAAGTGCAGGGGAAAACTTGGACATCACTCAGAAACATTTCCCTTTCACTAAGTGAGCTTCTTATGGTATGAATGCAGCAGATTTCTGAGTATTTCTGGCTCTGTAGCTAAGGAATAAGAAAGGCTGGGCTATGAGGTAACTGACTACCAGGAGAGAACTGTTTGCATGACCACTTCTGAAAGCACAGCTGAAACTCTCCTGGGGGAAGATCCTGAGATTGTAACTGTTTTCACTCGGACCATATTCAAATCAGCCTGTACTGACAACAAACAGAGTGAAAGCTAAGCCAAGCCACAGTCTCGGGAGAAGACAGCTGTGAGAAGAGAGCCCCTGCAGGGGCTGCCCACTGCTCTCAGGGAACTGTACTGTTCCCACTAATTTAGTTCCTTCATTTTTCAGTAGATACTTGACCTGTTAGGACTTTCAAAGTGGTTAATTCAAAGTTTCATCTTACTCACAGCACTTATCAAGCCCTACCACTTGGCAAATACCTCAAACACACCTACTTTAAACCTGGCTCTAGATTACAATAGAAAAACTACCCATTTGGTCAACTAAAGTTGGTTGGTCATCTGTCAGTGCCTGACAGCCACACCCACCCTGTCTCTGACAGTCACCTGTTGCAGCATCTGCAGCAAGCAGAATAAAGGAACGCCTATTAATTTTCACTTCTCTTCATGGTTACAACCAAATCCTGTGATCGTCAAAATTCCTTACTTTTGAAAGGCTTTTCTATAGAGGTGGTTTGGCACAACACTGACTTTAAAGCAATAAGGACACACCATTTGCAAAAAAAAAAAACAACAAAAAAAACCAAAAAAAAACAAAACAAAAACAAAAACAAAAACAAAAACAACAACAAAAAAAAACATCCACACAGGGAGAAATCAGGCAGCAGGCTTCCTTCCAAGGAGCAAATTCCACCATTCCAACCCAGATGAGCTTTGTCCTAACATAGCACCTTGAAAACACAAGCAGAGGCCTAAAACACACAACTCCACACATCCATTTGCTGCCATATCAGATCTCAGTCCAAAAGCTTACACGTGAAAATCCCTCTTAACTCAGTTTTTGAACAGTTGTACTCATTCTCATTTTGGTAATCAGCTGATGGCAACGGTGCAAGTTCTGTGTGTGATACATTATTTCAGCTAAACATTACTGAGCTGTTCCTTCATCTTGCTGTGTCTGATGCAGGGCTGACAGATGCACCAAAGTCACAAGAGCTGTGCTGCTGCTAGGCAGCAGGAGCAAGCTGTGGGGAAAACAACATTTCAGTGCACCAGGTACTGCACAAGTGTATTGGAAATAATCACCCTGGACCACGGGCCTCGCTGTCTGAGAGGCAGAGCTGCACTCAGCGCTGCTAGCAGCCTTGACCTTGAAACGGTCCTGAAAGCAGGGCTGCAGAGGAAGAAGCAGCAGGACATTCGCAAGTAACTGCACTCAGGCGGAAAGACAAGCCCGCGGCACGTCTGCCACGGGATCGCTGCCGCTGCACAATTCCGCCGCGCAGCCGAGCGCGAAGCCTCCGGGAGCCGCTCACCTCCGCACGACCCGGGGCTGCGGCAGTGACCGCTCACCTGTCAATGACCCGGGGCTGCTGCAGTGACCGCTCACCTCCGCACGACCCGGGGCTGCTGCAGTGACCGCTCACCTGCCCATGACCCGGGGCTGCTGCAGTGACCGCTCACCTGTCCATGACCCGGGACTGCGGCAGTGACCGCTCACCTGTCCATGTCCCGGGGCTGCGGCAGTGACCGCGCACCTGTCAATGACCCGGGGCTGGCTGCAGTGACCGCGCACCTGTCAATGACCCGGGGCTGCGGCAGTGACCGCTCACCTGTCCATGTCCCGGGGCTGCTGCAGTGACCGCTCACCTGCCCATGACCCGCGGCTGCGGCAGTGACCGCTCACCTGCCCATGACCCGGGGCTGCTGCAGTGACCGCTCACCTGCCCATGTCCCGGGGCTGCTGCAGTGACCGCTCACCTGCCCATGACCCGGGGCTGCGGCAGTGACCGCTCACCTGTCAATGACCCGGGGCTGCTGCAGTGACCGCTCACCTGCCCATGACCCGGGGCTGGCTGCAGTGCCCATTCATCAGGGCTGGCTGCAGTGCCCACTCACCGGGGCTGGCTGGAGCACCCCTCCCCTCCCCATGACCCGTGGCCCAGCCGAGCAGCCCCGGCTCTGCAGAATACTCCCTGTACTCTCTGCCCTCACTGCACTCAGCGCCAGCTGGCCGCTCACCTGCCAGCCTTCGCTCTGCCAGGGTCAGCGTTTTTGTGAGGCACGGTGGCATTCATCCTCACAGACACTAAATAGGTGTTTTCCTGGGAAAACACAAGGATGCTTGTGGAGCTTACTTTAAGAGGATCATTGTATGCAAAGCCACTGCAATGCTTCCTAGAGTCCCTGGGATATTTTTATACTCATTCATTATAAGATCTACCAACTGCTACAAAATAGCAAGGGATGCAATAACAGCATTACACATTAAGGATGGCTTTTAATTACGTACACAATATCTATGCAAATGCCAGATAGCATCTTCTGCATGAAAGAGTTGGTTTGTTTGCTTCTTATCCTCACAGTATGGAATCTTAGTGCTTCTTATGATGCAATATTAATTTGGTTAGACTTAATTTAATCACTTTGGTTGGTAATTAAATTAGCATGTCTTAAATTAAAACAACCAGTATCATCATGAAGTATTTCTGTCACAGTGGCTCCTAAAATATTTCAGTCAGGACTAGATCCCTAATATTCAAGAGGCTGTGAAAAAAAATGCCTAAGAAAACGGGGCCAGACAAACCCATCTGCCTGATGTGTGAGTAGACCACTGCTGAATGGCAGGCACCTGGCACAGTATAGGTCCCTCTCCAGCACCAACAGCAACTTTTTTCTCCATCTCATCCTAGTTTGAATACCTTGACCTGAGTGTCATGTCCAACAATACATCTAAAAAAGCAGTGCTTGTTTCACTGCTTTTCTTTAGCTGTTTCAGTGTGTTTGGTTAAACTCTCGAGCATCAGAGAGCAAGTTCATAGTGATGATTTTCCTGTACACCCCAAGTCACTGAGGGGTGAAGTAACTGGATCAAGGTAGTTGTTAACTCAGTGGCTTGCCCTTATTTGTACTGCTGTGTAACTGTGCTAAAAAGTTGGGCTCCTGTTTGAGCAGGAGTAAACAGATCAGGCCCTTGTTGAGTCACTGGCACAGGCAGAAGAAGTCCAAAATCCTGTCACTGCCAGTGATGCTAAAGGCATAGCACACCAGGCAATAGGGGGTCTTTGACTTTTCTGCAGGAGCAGCTTCTCCTGACATGGTCTGGCCAACCAGGTGTTTGAAGAAAAAAGCAAACATTTACCTGGAGTAACACAGCACTCGTGGAAATACACTGTTTGCTGAACTGTGACTACTGCAGAGTATCATGAACAAGGTACAGTGTTACATGTACACTGAAGAAACAGAACCACCCCACAGATTGCCAGGCTACCCACACAGCTTCAGCTCAGTCCTCTGCAGGCCATGTGGCACAGTCTTGACTCCTTACTTCCCCTGCATTAATTCATCAGTGAAGCTTGAGCCCACTCTCTCCCTTGGAGCTCTAAGGAAGAGATTGTTTGCATACCATCTTTCAGCTGGATGACAAGGGAAACATTCACTGTGGGCCAGGAGAACACATACCCGACAGTGAGTTACACAAGCAGTTGTGAGATAGTACTGGAATGTCAGCAAACAGGATCTTTGGGTCCAGCTCCAGCTCTGGAGGCAGAGAGCAGCCTAACTCATCATAAACAAGAGGCCCATCACACCAGCAGGTAGATTTCCTTTGAAAGGTGATATGGCCATGCAGATGAGCCCTGTTGCTCTCTAGGCCAGGGCTCCATTCCCAGCTCTGCACACTGCAGTTTATCTGCAAAACAGGTGCAGGGCCACTGCCTCCCACCAGGAAGGATAACTGCCTTGTGGGAGTGCATGTGCTAAGAGCAGCAGTGGAGCATGTGGGATCAGACATCACAGACTTCTGGGCAGCAACAAACAGCATTGTGACTGTGTGTAACTTCTCCCCCTGCACTCGCCCTTCCCCTGGCATTGTGTGGGCTGGCAGGCTTGCCAAATGTGTCAGAGCCACGTGAAATGCATGACACTTGTGACCCTGCCCTCGTGGCCCCCAGGCTGAGGGTAAGTCTGAGACACAAACCAACCCAAAAGGAAAAGAGGAAGGTCTCACCCATAACGTGAAGGACTGCAGGACCAGTCTCAATGTGTTTGCTTATTCTGCAATCTTTGAGATGGAAAAACCCCCTGTAATAACAACCAAGCTTGTGAGTTCTGTGCTATGTATAGCAATTCTCTTAAATGTGAGCTCTGCATGTGCTTGTTGATGTCAATGCCCTGCAACCAAGAGCCACTGCTGCCTATCACACACAAGTCCTCATTATGTTGCATAACAAATTACCTTTGTTGCCTCACAGAATGGCACAGTAGATTTTGTTGTTGCCTGGTGTAAACTTTAGTCTTGAGAATTCAATTTTGCACTGACGCACTGCTGCTGCCTGACAAGTGCTTTATTTCTGCTGTCAAGCAGCAAGCTCCACGATATGCAGGCAGCCACAGAGCCTGAAAAACAAGTTCAGAAATACATAAATACACCACCACTATGTCTGCAAAACAATCAGCCACGTGGATCCTGGCCGCTGTAGCACTGGGCTTAGAGCTGCAGCTACACATCCTGGGAGGCAGCACCGCTGCACATTCATCCCTCGTGGTCATCTGATGTTTTCAGTTACAAGGAAAAACAGGAGCACAGAGAAACAAAGAAAGGGGCAGAACAGCAAAGGAATTTTAAACTGACAAAGAATTCATGGTGTTGGCATTTTAATGCTATACTACTGCCTTTTTAATGGATTTATCCAACTGCATTACACTGTCTCTTGTTTTCAGTGTTTAAGTACTGTTTCTGACTAAAAACCACTAGTTACAGTGTTCATCTACTAAAGAACAAAGTGTGAAAATGTTAACAAATTCATCCATATGATTACAAAATGTTAAACCTCACTAGGCACACCTAAATCTTCCTTCTTTATATATGTTCAGCACATATTTCAGGGGAAGGAAAACATTTACTGCCAGGCTTCAAACAGTGTTTCCTTTCTTAAAATGTTTTAGTTGGCAGCTTTTTCTGTTGGCATGTGACCAATAATCTGGATAAGTGGGAAAATAGTGGTAATATCTACAGACCAGATTTTTCCACTTCTTAAAATGAGCAATTCTATCTTACTTTCATATGTCCTGGCCATTCCCTCTACTCAGAGCACTACTGGGAACTCACTGATAGCTGCTCCCTACTTTCCCTGGACCAAGTCCAAAGAGGAAGAAAATCTAGGCATTACAAGGGCAAACTTCAATGAAGTCTGAGAGCTGGCCTGTTGGGATAACCCTAAATAAGGGTAACAAAATCTGGATGCTAGCTTATTTAAAAACACACTTTTTTCCGTCCCCTCCTAGTCCTTTGAGAAATGTATGTTCCAATCTCCAACACACACTCATCTCCCATGCACTCTACAAATTTTTTAGCTGCTTCTTAATTGAACCTGCCCTTTCATCAGTGCTCCTGTCACCCAACTGCTCACCCCATCTCCTCCACAGCCAAGCAACAGTCATCAAATAAATCACTGCAGACATTGTTGGACAATGGGTGAATGAATAACTGCTGAGGGATTGGGTTTTGCCTCTATTTACTGGCTGTGGTTAGAAACACTTGAAGCCAAATTTCAATTACTGGGATAAAATAAAGGCCAGCCCAGTCTGGGCATTTTAAGAGATAATTGTACTTAGTAAAGCACTAAGGCATGGCTGTTCTGAGACATTGCTGCTCACAGCTAATGGTGCTGGTACAAAATCTACCTGGGTTTGACTGCAAAGAGCTTTGGAGAGCCATCATGGGAATGAGTGTGGTCAATGAAGGCAGCAGGGTGCCTGGATGCTTGAGGTACAGGACAGAGAAACAAAAAAAACTCTTTGTAGGAACCTCAGGTATGTGAGCACTGTACAGCTGTAATTATGTTGTTATTAGAACAACTACTCCTTAGCTTGTGGACAAATATCATGAGCAGTGTTAAGTGGAAGGGAGGGAGGGAGATTACAGTCTGCCTGCTTCAGAGTAAAACACCCACCCTGAAGCTGGTGAATTCTTCACCTTCACAACATGCTGGTGACACAGGGCCTGGGAAATTTCAAATGGTGGCCCAAAAACCAAGATTTCCTAGGAGAGAGGAGTGAGTCAAAGAAGACTCGATAGAAGCATTACTACAGGAGATGTCCTGATGTTTGAACACAGGGATATGGAAAGAAATGGAAAGGGCAGAAAACTCACATCTGAAGAAAAGAAATACCTTTTCTCAGCAAAATTTAAAGTGAGTCTAGAGAAAGTCTGGACATTAACAAGAATAGACAGTAACCCAAATCCTGTTTACACTTCACACATTTTGACACTAACACGTATTGTTTAAGTCCTGCTGTCAGCTCTGGGCTGACTCTTTCAATACTACAAGAACAACATGACTTCAATGCAGTTTGAAAGGCAACACTTTAAATTATAAAATCCTTTTCTACAGAGCACATAATTAACCTATGGAACTCATTCCCACAAGATTTCAGTTGAGCTGAGACTCCTCCAAAAAGGATTACACGTGTATTTATTAGCTGGCCCAATTCCCTAGGGCAAGGGTAGTAAACATTCAGTTGGGTATTTGTTGGGTATTTGATCCTTTTTAAGTCCCTGTGGAGAATGTGCCAGCAGGCCTAAGGACCTCAGCCGTGGGAATGATCCACCCAGGAGCAGGAATCCTGCAGGGCTGCACTTTAACATCTGATTTCTGCTCAACGAGAGACGGAGCTGAAAGCTCAGCTCCACTGCAGCTGCAACAGCACCCTCGGGACTTGACTGCAGCCTTGGCAGCGGGAGGGCACAGGTGACAGTGACAGTGGGTGTGCACAGGTGACAGTGACAGAGGGTGTGCACAGGTGACAGTGGGTGTGCACAGGTGACAGTGACAGTGGGTGTGCACAGGTGACAGTGACATGTGTGTGCACAGGTGACTGTGTGTGTGCACAGGTAACAGTGACAGAGGGTGTTCACAGGTGACAGTGACAGAGGGTGTGCTCAGGTGACAGTGACAGTGGCTGTGCACAGGTGACAGTGGCAGTGGCTGTGCACAGGTGACAGTGTGTGTGCACAGGTGGCAGTGACAGTGTGTGCACAGGTGACAGTGACAGTGTGTGTGCACAGGTGACAGTGGCAGTGGCTGTGCACAGGTGACAGTGTGTGTGCACAGGTGGCAGTGACAGTGCATGTGCACAGGTGACAGTGTGTGTGCACAGGTGACAGTGACAGGGGATGTGCACAGGTTACACTGTGTGTGCACAGGTGGCAGCGACAGTGTGTGCCCAGGTGGCAGCGGCTGTACAGGTAACCCGCAGTGACCGCGCACCTGCAGTGGCCGCTGAGCGCACCGCTGTCCGTGCCGGGGCCTCCTCACCTGCCGAGCTCACCGGCTGTTCCATCCAGTGTTTCTGCCGTTCCGCCGCTGCAGCAGTCAGGGTCCGTGCGCCGCCGCCACGTTACAAACTCAGACCGGCCGGGACCGAGCCCTGGCCGCGCTGTTCGCGATTTCCGCGCCGGCAAAGCGCCGCTCCCCGGCTGCGGCGGGGCGGGCACGGGGCCATGGGCCGCCGACGGTGCAGCCCGTGCGCCTGCACCGGGCTCCTCGGGGCTCCTCGGGCCTTCCCGGTGCTCCTCGGGCCTTCCCGGGGCGCCCCCGGGCTCCTCAGGGCTCCCCCGGCCCCTCGGGCCCCTCAGGCTCCTCCCGCCGCCCCGGCCCGGCGCCCGCACCGCCCTCAGCCGGCCCGGCCGCGCCCCACGGCGACACCTGGCGGCGGCAGCGGGACTGGCGGCTCGGGAACACGGGATGGAACACGGGATGGGCTCGGGAACACGGGATGGAACACGGGATGGGCTCGGGAACACGGGATGGAACACGGGATGGGCTCGGGAACACGGGATGGAACACGGGATGGGCTCGGGAACACGGGATGGAACACCGGGATGGGCTCGGGAACACGGGATGGAACACCGGGATGGGCTCGGGAACACGGGATGGAACACGGGCATGGGCTCGGGAACACCGGGATGGGCTCGGGAACACGGGAACACGGGATGGGCTCGGGAACACGGGATGGAACACGGGATGGGCTCGGGAACACGGGATGGAACACGGGATGGGCTCGGGAACACGGGATGGAACACCGGGATGGGCTCGGGAACACGGGATGGGCGCGGGAACACCGGGATGGGCTCGGGAACACGGGATGGAACACCGGGATGGGCTCGGGAACACGGGATGGGCTCGGGAACACGGGATGGGCTCGGGAACACGGGATGGGCTCGGGAACACCGGGATGGGCTCGGGAACACGGGATGGAACACGGGATGGGCTCGGACACACCGGGATGGGCTCGGGAACACGGGATGGGCTCGGGAACACCGGGATGGGCTCGGGAACACCGGGATGGGCTCGGGAACACGGGATGGGCTCGGGAACACGGGATGTGCTCGGGAACACCGGGATGGGCTCGGGAACACCGGGATGGGACAGCTCAGTCACACCGGGATAAGGACAGCTTGGGCACACCGGGATGGGCTCTGGAACACGGGGATGGGGAGAGTCGGGCACACGGGATGGGGACAGCTCGGGCACACGGGCTGTGTTTGGGCACCCTGGGGTGGGGGAAGCTCAGTCACACCGGGATGGGGACAGCTCGGGCACACGGGATGGGGACAGCTCGGTCACTGTTCCGAGCTCAGGCACACCACATTGGGGACGTGGGGCTCCGTTCTTGCAGCTGCCCTAAAACTGACACTCCACCTTGGAGGCCAGACTGGCTACAGCCCCTCTGCAGCACTGCCCAGTTTGCAGGTCAGCTACAGGGGCATTGGGATGGGACTGCACCTCAGGAGGGGACACATCCTCCTGTAGCTTGGCCTGAGAAGTGGCTGAATTGCAGTGGAAAATCCCTGGAAGCTGTGGACTTATTTCAGCTGTTCACTTTAGCTTCACCAATTCAGAAGTCTATGGGTCTTGTGGAAGGAGAAAGTGGTTCAGCCTCAGCAGCCTGTGCTGGAAACAGAGCCTGGCAGCACAGCACAGGGACTGAGCAGCCAAAGGACACCTGGAAACTGATGCTACTCTTAGAAAAGACAAAGCAGAGCCTGGGCAGGGGCAGAGAAATGGAGAAAGGTAACATCCAAACAAGTTGATTGAGGAGAAGTACAGGAGAGAAGGGGAAGAAAGATTTTACCAGTTTTGTCTCTGCAATTAATCTCTGCTTTCTAGGGCACAAATACTATCCCTACACAAATCTACCTTTTGTAGAGGTGTTTCTTTTCCTCTGGACAGAGCTTATCTTCTCTTGGGGTGAGTTAAGAATTAGGCCCATCTCCCAAGACCCATCTTCCATGTCAAAATGCAGTGAGGCTGCTGGTTCCTCAGTGCTCCAGGAGCATGCCAGTCCCTTCCAGGTCTCCCAGGCAGACAGGGCAGGGCTGGGACCAGGCCACAATGTCAGTCTGCAGGCTGGGGTCCAGACCTGACTCAGCTGTGGCCATGGCTGGAGTTGCCATGTAGCTCAGGTCAAGGCTGAAAGCTCCAGGGTGAGCAGAAAGAGGCTCCTGGGCCATGGACAGAGGTGTGGCTGGGGGGCCCAGGGGAGGCTGTTTAGGATGATTGGAGCCTGTTGGTGCCTGACACACGAGAGACACACACCTGTAATGTCTGAAGGTTTGTGGTGATTCCAGGGACCTCACTGCGTGGGCAAGGAGGGATCTAACAGCCAACTGCTGAAAGAGAATGGGGACAGATTGTGCTGATGTGCAGTGGCAAGACAGGGCTGGCTCAGGGCCCTGCCAGGTCTCAGCAGTAAAAGCCTGCTTTCCCTAAAAATAGCCCTTCTGAAGCCAGCAGCCAGAGGGATATCACCCATTGTGAGGAGACAAGAAGAAGGATCAAGATATTTTCAGAATAACTGCAAAACCACACTATTTCAGTATTTTACAATAGCATCTGTGATCCCACATTAAGTGGGGTTTGGAGAAGCACCTACAAGTTTCTACAATTTTCAATTCCATTTCAAAACTCTGACTCCATGCATTTGCAGCCTGAAGATTCAAGACAGCTCAAGCTTCACTGTGCTGGGTTTCCTCAGCCTCAACCCCTCTGGAAAACATTCCTTGTGCACATTGCGTCCCTCCAGATTTTATTCTCATTCCAAATCTGCAAGTACAAATATAGTAACATTCCATTCTCCTAATGCACACTCACAAGATGTGCTGAAATGTCAGATGCTAAACGGTACAAAAAAGCACTTTAGCACGTTCCTGTTGATGTGCAGTATAAGAGAGAGGGCAGAAATTGCTTTAACATCTGTTGATTTATTAGATCTGAATACTCCCCTCCTTTCATCTGGCAGCAGCAGAGCCATTAACACTGCAGCAACTCCTTCAGAGCTTGCAGCAGAGCACAAGAGGATGGTCCCGTTTCTGTGGGTTTTGATTCCTGCTTGCTCTGTTCCCGAGGAGAGCTGAGGGATGCAGCAGCTGACCCCAGCACAGAGGAGTGGGCAGGCAGGTAATGCCCTGCTGGGGAGGAAGCAGGGAGGAGCTGGAAAAGCTTCCTACCGCTGTAGCTATTGTGTGCCTGCTTCCTCAGCCGCACAGGCAGGGAGAGCATCTCTGAGGCAGCCGGGGATGGAGCCCCAGCCCGGCACCGCGGGGCTCTCCCACCCATCAGAGCCGGCTCCTGACTGCACCACTGCTGAGTCATTCCAGCAGGAGCACACAGGCTCCTTCCCCGTGCCTGGTATTGTTTCTCATGCTGCTAAAAACAGCCAGTTGGCAATATTCCTTCTGCACATTTGAATTTACCCAGAAAACTCAGCTCGGCCAAAAATGTTGAGATAACATGATTTTTTTCCTGCTTCTGGATGGGAAACTGAATATTTTGACATATTAAGAGACTTCAAAATGAAAAAAAAAAAAATCAAGGCTTTGTTCTGATATATTTGAATTTTCTCAGGGAGTGGAGGGCCAGGGAATCACTTTGTTAAAATTTCCCAGTCAGCTTGAAGAATAAGGATATGACCTTGTAGAAGTGAACTGTGACATGAACATTTTCTGATAGCAGAAGACACAACCACTTCTTTGCTGTGGATCAAACAATGTGGCTGATTTGTTGAACACTGTCCAAAGGAGAAAATGTGTTCAGATTGGAGCATCTTGCCCAAACCCAAAGCTCCACACAAAGGCAGCACAGGTGGGAGCTGCGTGTCCCTGCCCCACCTCTGGTCCTGCCCTGCCCTTCCAAGAAGAGAGCTGGAGCTTTCTGTGGATTAGGGACATAGCCTGCCTCCTCTTGGAGAGAATTTAAGACAGGAACTGTTAGCACAGCTGGCTGGTGTGCTGGCTTTTGTCAGATGTCCTCCAAAGTGGCCATTGCTCCCTTCCCTTCCAAGGCCATGGGCACAAACCCTCTCTGAGCATCGATCCAGCAGCTGCAGCAGCTGTCAAAAGCCTTAGGCCAAAAAGCTGTGAGGACAAATTTGCTTGGAATCAAATTAGGACTTCACCATGGGATAAGCATCAGGTTAAGCCAAGCCACCTCAGGGGCATCATTTAAACAAGCAGGCCTCAGTTCTCCTTTTCTGCTGGCAGGAAGCCTCCTGACTTCAGTGTATTACTTTACCCAAATACCCTCATATTTTCCTAATATTGAAATTACAAACTGCCAAAGCAGCTAAATATAGCAACAAAATTAACTGCAGGAGAAATAAAAGCTTGTTTTGTGCCTCTTTTGATTTTGTTAGTAATATTTCTTTCCCTTTTCTGAGTACCTTGCTGAGATGGAAATAAAAAATCCTAATTGCCAAATCTGTATTTAATCTGATGCTTCTTTCTATGCACTTGTCATATATTCTTTCCTTTTTTTCACTAGAGGTTCCTATGTAAATGCAAATTCTCCACAGAGTCCTAGTCAAAATATCTGCTGTATTAGTGGGAACTAATCTCTTTGGTACTCAAGGAGAGAATCTCAAGGGATTTTTTCTTCCCTTCTGCTTCCAGCAGAAGCTCTGTCATACCATGAGCACTAACAAAAACTGCAATTTGTGACTCGATGTAAAAAATTTAAACTTCTTACAGCTGCATTTCTGGCTGTGATCTCCATGGAGATGTCACTGACAATTCCCACCCCATGAAGGTGCAGCTGAAGCTGGGACTTGCCTGGCTCCTGGGGAGCTGCACTGAGCTGCCTCTGCTGCTGCCCTGAGCTGCATCCCAGCAGTGCTGGAGCTGCAGAGCCTGAAAAAACTGCTCAAAAAAACCAATTGGGTCAGAATCAATCCCTCCAGCTGCAGCATTAAACCACTGGTGACTTGAAACTGGGGCACACAGCCCTGCAACATTTGCCTCTCTCTGCTTGTGTTAAGTCCAGCTAACTTTTGCCATCTTCTGGAGGAAGGGAATAAAATGAGGCTGCTCAGTTATATTTATGCTTTATGAAACTTCAGACATTAATTAATCTGGGTTTTTGCTGTTCTTACAAATATCACGAAGTGTGTAGAATTTTTAAGGAGCTTTTAATGATTTAATCCCCAGTTCCAATGCAGTTCTGATCCTGCCTCAGGCTCCAGAGGCCTCATGTTCTTCAGAAACACTCCCACAGTGCACATGTGGGGTTTCCTGACAAGTTCTTTTCAGCATTGCAGCCTGCTGAAAAGAACTGCTCAGTACCAGACCTGTAGTGCATTTCCCCTTTGACTGAAACAAATATCTCCTTCACAAGAGAGCTGTGCTTTCCCGTGGATAGTGAACTCACTTCCTCCTGTTTTGTTTATAGTCCTATGTGAGCTTTTTCCTCTTCCATTCCCTTTTCCAAAAGCTGTAAGACAATAAGACATTGTTAAGTGTTAAACATCCATGCTTCTGTTTCTTGTCTTCATAATAGGATTATTAGAATGATGAGAAATGAAACAGGGGAATGATAAGGGAGAATGGCAAAATTTAGCTCCAATTTTTATACAAAACAGCAGAAAAGACATCCAGAATTTGTCCAGTAATGGCCAGAGGCCTTTTTTTTTTAGAAAAATTACAGATTAACCATGTACTGTTAATGAACCTGGGATCCATGCTTGGGCTAGAACACTTTGTACCCTGGAAAAGGTGAACAATGCCAGCTGTGACAGGGCACGGGAATGAAGCATACAGGTCACTAACAAAATGCTGAAATGCCACTTCCAACAGCACCAGGAGATAAAGTGTCTATCACTGAACTACAGAATCCTTGGACTCCTCAAAGAGGGCCCCTCCCTGGAGGGACAAGGGATAAACACAATCATGGAAGGACCTGAGAATACCTATGGAGAAGAGGAAACTCTCCAGTGTGTGTGAGAAAACTAAAGGAGAGTCTGACCTTCCTCGTATGTTGGGGACAACATCAATCAGATAATTTCCATATCACTCAATGCCTATTTTAGCCCTAAGAAAGCATGAAAAGTTATGCTATTTTACTAGCAGCTTACATGCACAGGAACAGACAAGGCAAAACCAGTGTCACACATATATATATAACCATGAAAAAAAAACCAACCCCTCCCACATACTTTCAGGATATGAGTAGTCACCTTTATGCTTAGTTTTTCTAATGTAAAAGCTGACAGATTACACAATAAAGTATGATTGTTTTTCTTGCTGCTCTCCTTTTTCCTATTTCATATCCCACTTAATTTTTTTCTTTCACTTCTTTCTTCCCCCCTTCCATTCCTTACTCTTCCTACCCCCATATTAGCATTCCATCTTTCCACTCATTCTTGCTCTTTTCCTGCTGCTTCTGCTCTTCTGTCTTCTTCCCAGTCATTCATTTCTTTCATACTGAATTAACTCTACCCCTGCTCTATGAATCCTGACAATCTATCTGGTTTTAATTGTTGCATTGAACTTAGCTGGACATTTCAGAGAGCCATGTACATTTAAGCTGAGGACCTTTCCAAAGTCTTCATAATTCAAGTTGATCCCATGTATTTGATACAAGAGCCATATGTTTTTGTGGATCACGTATTGTTTCGCACATGTGAACACTTACAGAGCAGACCTGGGTTTGGGTATCCAGTGCTTTTGCTTTCTGAGCTGTCAAGTAACTTCGGGCTATGTAACAGCATTGATACTTTGAAACGTGCAGAGATTTTCTCCACACTGCTAAAAATATTCTTTAAATGTAACAAATGAGTCTCGGTGCTGACTGGGCTGTGTTTTCGCGGTGGAAAAGGAGCCCTCCCATGCAGCTCCTGGTCGGGGCTGGCAGGGTGGCAGCACCAGGGTTTGAGCAGCATCGAGACCACGATGCTTCTTCATCACCATCAGCCTTGTTAGCACCTGTCACAGGTGCTACCAGAGCTTCAAAGGTTTTCTAATTCATCCCAACAAACTCCCTAAAAATGATCAATTCATCTGTTGCATCCTCAGAACAGACCTAGAAGCCTTTACTCAGACAAAACTCCTGAACCTCACTGGTTTATAAAGTCTATAAAGAGGGGAGCATCATAGTGGATTCTGGCAAAGGCATGTAAGAATTGACATTTCCTTCTCAGCATCTAACTCGATAAACTGAACATTTAATCCTACCCTAGGTATGGATGTCCCTGGCACATCTTTGTATCAATTGTGTGCATCTCTAGGGAAAAGTGGGCAGAAACTAGGAATGATCTAAATGGAGGGGAAAAGTTCTCACACTGATTCAATTAGAGCAGTAGATGTTGTAATATAGCTTCAAGGGATAACCGAAACTTTTGGAGAGTGCTTCCTTTTTTTTTCTTTCCCTTTTTCTTTCCTTTGGCTGCTGCCACATGGAGCTCATTTCACATTTCAGCTATAATGTAAGTGATACAGAAAAAGAGTTCTCACATTGTGTCAGCTCCACTGGTGCTGAATCCACAGGCACCCTCCTCCAAGGAGTCTGAGAACACAGCCATGCTCAGAGGTTTACCTTTTCCACCCTGCTCCTGCCACACCTGAGCTTTTTAAGTGGATGAGTTTTATTTCTGACTGCCAGCCAGAAAATACTGAGTGACCACCAGAAAACAATCCATCTCGCTCATTTCTCTGGGAAAAATCACAAAAGTTAAATCATGACAGGTGTTCTGTGCTACAGTGATGTGAGGCACAGGACAAAGGAAAAAGTGCCATTAACTGACTGTCAATAGAAATCCACAGTACCACCATGAGGGTGCACTGAGTTCATTACTGCTGCCCTGATTTGCACCAGGCAAGCATCAGTGCTGGCAAGTTCTCTGGGAGCAGGGCACCCAGATAGCCAGCAGCCTGAAAACTTCACAGAACTATTTTGTCTGGGGGCTCTCAGGAGCTGAGGCTGCTTTATGTGCTGTGGTATTGCAGGAACGCCTCAATCTTGCTTGAACAGTAAACAAATACAATCATAGCTACAAATATAAACCACCAAAAAAAATTTACCGCTCCTGGAATTCCCAATGCAAGGTGAGCACCTTCCTCCTAGAAGTAGCCAGCACCCATCTTCCCACTGCGCTGGCTCAAGCTGCTCAGCGAGTCCAAAATTCAGCTGTGCTCTAGTCTTTGACAGCTCAGAAGTTGAGAGATTAGAGAAAAAACCACTCTGGGAATCAAGGCAGATAAGTTTGCTCACTGAAGAGAGCCGCCCTAGTTCAGTCCTTGCCACTCAAAGTCTCATCCTGCCATCAGAGCAGGCACATGGACGCTGCAACACCGAGCTGGGACAGTGGCTTCACCACAGCCAGGCTGGGTAGCCAAAGGGTGGATTCAATTGCACTCTGTATTTCTGTGCTGGCAGTGGTATCACAGCTCATCCTCCAGCTGGGCTGGCTGCTGAGACACAAGGGCTGGAGGCATCTTTGTGATTTTCCTCGTCCACTGCAGCCCGGGGGCAGTGGGAAGCCCTTGCAGTGCCACTGCCCAGCACAAATCCCCCTGTGCAGCCCCCCTGCAGAACTGAAACCGGGCAGCGAGCTCACGGCAACACAGAGAATCCAGGACTTCTTTCTAACTGCAGCATCATTTCACTGGTCCTTACATTTCTCTAGGATCCACTGCACTTGAGTTTCTTCAGCAAACCCTTTCTCCTGATACTTTAAAATAGTCAACTCCTTTTCAAACAAAAGGCGATGGCTGATCATATAATGAATGTTAGAATTCATGCAGTGTCTAATAAATTGTGAACTCCTTAAACTCTGTGACATTGGGAACTACAGAACTTGGTGATTTTGTTGCATAAATTACAAACTGCTGCTATAAGCTAGCAACAATCCTGTGTCCATGCATTAACAGATGAGAGTAATGTATGGAAAGGGATAATTCCTTAGCCCATACCCTTTTATTTTTTTCTCATTTCACATTTTGCAATTACAGATGTCCTTTTGCTCAAGGTCAATGGACTACACAGTGATTTTTTTGGGTCTGAGTAATATAAAATGAAGGTTTACTACCAAAAATGTCAGTAAGTGTGCACACAGACATTTTCTGCATTTGTAAAGTCTCAGTTGCCAAAGGATTGTATCCTGCATGTATTTACGGGAAAATGTGGCTGTGAAGATTACTTGACACCTTCTAGTTCTGCTGACCAAGTGCTGCTTTCCACAGCACCCTATTAAAATTTGTACAGGGCCGCACTCCAAAACACAAGAACTCAGAACGATTTGTTACATGAAGGAAATTTTCCTTAAAGGAAAGGTCAGTGGTTAAAAACATAGAACACCAGAGCGATGGTGAAAGCCTGCTGTGAGGAATGAGGGCGAGGGAGGCAACAGCGAGAGGAGAGCAGCAGCGAAAGAGAGCCCGCGAGGGGAACGGAGCCGGCAAAAGCAGAAATGTGCGAGGGCGCGTTTCCAGAGCAGGAATTCCCCGCGTTGCCGTCCCGAGGCTGGGAAACACCTCCCGCCCCCGGGGCTTTGCCGGGCGCTCTCTGGCGCTGCTGCCCTGGGAGGCGGCGGAGCCCCCGGGGCGGGGGACACGGAGCCGGTCCCAGTGGGGAAGGGGGACACGGAGCCGGTCCCAGTGGGGAAGGGGGACGCGGAGCTTCTCCCAGCGGGACAGGGGACACGGAGCCGCTCTCGGCGGGACAGGGGGACACGGAGCCGCTCCCAGAGGGACAAGGGACACGGAGCCGCTCCCGGCGGGATAGGGGGACACGGAGCCGGTCCCAGTGGGGAAGGGGGACACGGAGCTTCTCCCAGCGGGACAGGGGACACGGAGCCACTCCCGGCTGTGCAGGGGACACGGAGCCGGTCCCAGTGCGGAAGGGGGACACGGAGCCGGTCCCAGTGGGGAAGGGGGACACGGAGCCGCCCCCGGCTGTGCAGGGGACACGGAGCCACTCCCGGCGGGACAGGGGACACGGAGCCACTCCCGGTGGGACAGGGGAACACGGAGCTTCTCCCAGCGGGACAGGGGACACGGAGCCGCTCCTGGTGGGACAGGGGAACACGGAGCTTCTCCCAACGGGACAGGGGACACGGAGCCGCTCCCAGTGGGACAGGGGGACACGGAGCCCGTCCCAGCGGGACAGGGGACACGGAGCTTCTCCCTGCTGTGCAGGGGGACACGGAGCCGGTCCCGGCGGGACAGGGGGACACGGAGCCGCTCCCGGCGGTGCGGGGCCGGCAGAGGGCAGCGCCGGGCCGGGCTCGGACACTGCTCCGGACACAGCCCCGGACACACGGCCTCGGACACACGGCCTGGGACACACGGCCCCGCAGCGCCCCAACTGCAACTGCTCAGGGCGTGCTCCTGCTCAAACCCCGAAGTGTGTCATGTGCAACATCAGAAAGGCACAGTGGTGAACTCCCCGCCTCTAATGGGAAACACTTGAGAGTTCTACCAAATCTGTCACTTTTTAAATGAAAACATGAAAAAGGGCCGAGATAAAACAAAACAACAAGGGAAAAAAAAAAAAGGAAAAAAAAGTTGGAATCATGCACTTTGATTCAGATACTGAAAAATTTTCCTCAAGGAATGGAAAAACTGATGGGGAAAAAAAAAAATAAAAAAATAAGGCAAACCGAAATCTTCTGGTGCTTGCAGCAGCCGGAGCAGACATTCTTCCCTATAATCCCCGCTCTCCCTTCGCGCTTTGGGAAGGGGAAAAAAAAAAAAAATCTCAAACCCTTCTGTGATGGCTCTTAGAGATTTTGGGACCTTAAGATGTTTAAACAAGTGGTTCCTATTTACGTTTCAAGGCAATTGGTGACTGTCCCAGACACCACTGGCTGCTCTGGGCTGAACTGAACTGTGGTTTATCAAAAAAGACGAACGAAGAAGTTCCGAAGCAAACTCGTTCATTCTGGGGAAAGAGTAGGTTGAGAGGACTGTTCCCTGCGACTAGAACTACAACAGGCCGGGCAGGAGGCTGCTCTACAGGAGATATCGTCACTGATGTGTATTTTAAAAAGCCTTATTCTATATTTTAAAATCTCCCGTCTCTCTCTCTCTCTCTTTTTTTTTTTTTTTTTTTTTTTTTTTATTCCCCGTATCTCGAGAGCTTCATAGGAAGCAGAAAAGCAACTTGTAAGGCCGGACACTGAGAGGCCGCCCCTTCCCATGTCCCTGCCCCTGCCCTTGCCCCTTGCCCCGGCTGCCCGGAAGGGTGGCCGCTGCCCCGCGCCCTCCTGCCGCTCCCTGGGAACATCAGATCCATGGCAGGATCTAACGAGGACATGGATTGAAGGGCCTCGGAGGCCCCTCTCCAGCTGGTACCAGCGGGGATCCCGGCGCCCTTCCCTCCTGCCCCGCCTGGGGCTGCTCTGAAGGCAGGAGGGGCTGGCAGCAGCTCAGCGCAGCACCCGGCAGGCACGACCCCAAAACCTTTTTGAAAAGGCACCAAGGCAGAACTCCGGCTGTTCAAACCTCAGGCTCCTGCAACCTGCTTCCCCCCGAAACCCGTCCCGCCTCACCCCAGGCCCGGCGGGTGTTTTAGTAGCCAGGCAGCCACCGGCAGCAAACATTTCTCGGGATTTCGTTGTCTGGGCTTTGCGAGCCGTTACCGGCTCTGCTTCTGATTGTCGGCCGGGGCTGCCACCAGCTCCTTTTGGGGCTGGATGCGGGGCTGGATGCGAGGTTGGATGAGGGGTTGGATGACGGGTTAAATGCGGGGTTAGATGCGGGGCTGGATGTGGATCTCGATGCGGGGCTGGATGTGGGGTTGGATGCGGAGATGGATGCAGGGTTGGATGTGGAGTTGTATGAGGAGCTCGATGCAGGGTTGGATGCGGGGCTGAATGCGGGGGTGGATGCGGGGCTGGATGAGGAGCTGGATAAAGGGTTCGATGCGGGGCTGGATGAGGAGCTGGATGAGGGGCTTGATGCGGGGCACCCTTCCTGCCGCAAGGACCACTCGTACCCGAGCGTGGGGAGCAGTCAGGAGTCACGTACCAAATGCCTCAGATGTTGTGGCTGATAAGCACCAAGCGATATCACCTCCAAAGTCAGGAGCAGAGGAACTGCAGGTCAATTTTTTTCTGAACATCTTGTTAAAAGCAACACCTGAAAAAGAGAGATCAGTAATGAGTGACTCTTTTTTTGTTTCTTCCCGCTTTTGATAACTTAGAACATTACGCCTCATGATGTGTTCATCTTCGCCTTGTACTTTTGTTTGGGTTTTTGAGGAACAAAACGATAGTAACGAAAAGAGTTACAGTTATCGCTGGGGAAAAACGGGGAAACGGGCGACATCTCTGCAACTCTTAACGCAGTAATTCAGTAACTCAGTAACTCTTCTCTCCGGCTGGCCGGCTGCGTGCCTCCAAACCAGCACCTTGGCAAGCACTGCTAGCCCGAAGAAGTGGAGGCTACCCCGCAAAATCGCAAATCGAAAACCTTGTCCTCTCCCAGACCCCATTTAGCGAAGCCCTCCGGTTTTTCTGCAGACGCCCCTGCCCCAGCCAAACGCCAGATTGCCCATTAGTTGTCAGTGACATGTCCCTCGAGGGCCCCGAAAATGGTGTCATCCTGCCATCGAAAATGGTCACTGTGAACGAGAAGGTGAAATTCCGTCCCGTTATTTCGTGATCTCTCCGAATCTGTTATTCGTGTAGAGCGGGGGGAAAGCTCCTTTTGGAGGGAGAAAGAAATTAAACGAAAGTAGGCGAACAATTAATCTACCAGCAAAACCGTAGGGTTTACAGAGACCAGCTGGGAAGCCAGGAGCTCCCGCCGGTGCCAGGAGCCACCTGTGTGCCCGCACCCGCATGTGCCCTCAGGGAAAACCGAGTTTGGCACCTCCGGCACGGCAGGGCAAGGTGGCGTTCCGCCTGCCGTCATTTTATAACGGGAAAAGGCCTTGCACAGCTCGCAAACTTCTCGCAAAGGCAGAGCAGGGAGAGCCGGTGTTTCACTTTAAAATCGTACCTGATGAGATTTCTCAGGTATTTGGGCACTGTGCGACTTGAGGGAGAGCAAGGCTCTCCTTCGCTACCAATGTTTTCCCGGTCCGTGTTCCTCGGCTGCCTCTTTCCGGGAGAGCGGGCGGGTCCCCGCAGGGGGACAGGCGGGGTCCCGCGGGGCGCAGCCCTGCCCGGTGCCCGGCGCCGTATGCCTGGGGCGGGAACAAGCATGAGGTTTTGTCGAAAGCCAAATTCTTCTTTAGGAAACATGCAGCTGATTCTGAACGAATTCCCACCAGCCCACCAAATCCTCCAGCTGCTTGTTTGGCCAATAAAACCCCGTGTGGTTTCTAAACTTACGGAAAGAAAAAGGAAAAATATGTCCATCCAAGTAAACTATAAGTGAAAACTCATTGATTACCTCCGCCTTCCTGTCTCTGATTTGATTAATCATTTGCCATCATGCTTCCCGAGTCACTTCTGTGTTGGTTTCCCTCCGCCTGAATCCTGTAAGACTTTTCCAGAAGGGAGGCTGTGATGTTGAGACCAACATACTGTAAACAACCACAAGAAGCAGAGCGAATGTTTTCAATACAGCTCGAGGACTAAAATAAACTCATTGGATTAGGCCAGCCCGAGCGATTGTTTTGGTGAATGCTTCCCAGGCTCGCTGCTGAGCACATCCCCGAGGGCTACCTGGGGCGGGCGGCGGAGCCGGAGGAGCCCCCTGCCCTGCCGCCTGCCTGTGCTGCGGGGCAGATGTTTCACCGCCGCAGAGCAGAGCAGAGCAGAGCCTGCCAGGGCGGCGATGCCCCGCAGACCAGGGGATTGCGTTTCGTTTGGGTGGATGGAGAAGCCGCCGGGGAGCCGCAGGGCCGGGAGCCCCGCTGAGGCCGCTCTCCCTGCCCCGCTCCGGCCACCGCGGTGTGCCCAGGGCTGCCGGCGCCGCTCCGGGGCTCAGCGCTGAGCTCTGCCGCGCTTCTTGGGGCTCTCCAGCCTGGTTATCCCGGCCCTGCCCGAGCCTGCTACAGCGTCGAGCTTTTTAGCCCTCGCAATATTGTCTTCGCCGTTTTGTATTGACCGAAGCACCGTGCCGGCTGCCCGTGCCCGCCCGCACGGAACTGCTGCCCCGCGTTTGAGGCTGGCCGGCCCCTGCTGCGAGTGGCGGGAGCGGGTCCCGCAGGGGGGATCGGGGTCCCCGGTGTGTGCCCGCAGCCCGCCCCGTCGAGCCGCCCTCCCGAGCCGCACAGACCGGGCCAGGCCCGGCCGGGGCCGCCGGAGCTCGCCGCGGTCCCGACTGTCGCACACGCAGAGAGGAGATTTTTTAAGTAACAAATGTACTTTTTATTTTTGAAACAAAAATATCGTTTTCGGTTTAACAATAGCCGGATCTCGCTGAATGAAGCCTTTGCATATTTTCCTGTTTTAATTGGTTGTATAATAAACAGTCCTGACCCCGCACTCTATTTTCAATGAGTTCAGGGTGAAACGCAGACCATGGGACTGGAAATGACTTTTTCACCACTTAAAACACTGACAAGAATACCAGGAATCAGGCGGAATTAAACAGCCGCTCCGGCAGGGGCGGGAGGGAGGGCGCAAGGTAAGAGCTCTGTGTGTGTCTCCTCACGGAGCTTGGCTCTGCCCTGCCCGCAGCCACCGCCTCCCGCCCGGCCCCGGCACGGCAAGAGGAGCGGGACAGAGCCCAAGGGGTCCCTCATTCAGCAATTCGCTGCGGTTGGCCGAGCCGTGCCGTGCCGTGCCGTGCCGAGCCGAGCCGAGCCGTGCCGTGCCGTGCCGTGCCGTGCCGTGCCGTGCCGTGCCGTGCCGTGCCGTGCCGTGCCGTGCCGTGCCGAGCCGAGCCGAGCCGTGCAGTGCCGTGCTCCCGACGCCCAGGGCTCTGCTACCCTCCGAGCCCGGCCAGGGCTTCAAAAGACCGGAGAGGACGAGAAAGCTGCGGTCGCAAACCATCCCCCGGAGCTGGCGCTGCTCGGGCGCTGGAGCAGCAGAGGGGCGCTGGGAGTCCGCTCAGCCTCGGGGATCAAACTCTGTCCTTCCCCGACAGAGGCAGGCTGCTTCCACACCCGCTCCGGGCAGGGAGAATACACCCTCGCTCTCCTGCTTTCATCTCTCGCCAGCGTTGCATAAACCCGGGGCCGCTCCGAAAGGGCAGCGGCAGCGGCTCAGCAGCCGGTCCGCCTTCCCCGGCTCTGGCCCCCGGAGCAGCCCCGCGGCGGGCGGCGGCCTGGGGACCGGAGGAGGCTCCGGGCCAAGGTGCTGTCCCGGGGAGCGCGTCCCGCTCCGTGTGCCTTCCTCCTGCCGTCATTTATATAACGGGGAAAGACCTTACACAACGCGCAAACCCAGAGCTTGCCGGGAGCGCGGCCCTCGGCCGCTTGGTTTTGTGAGGGGCAGACGGGGCTGGGCGCAGGTGGGAGCCGCGGGAGAGGAGGCGAGCCGGGGCGAGGGGATGCTGAGCCACCGCGGGCACCTCTTGGTCCTGTGGTGGTGTTCCTGCCCACGGAGCTGCAGAGGGCTCCGTTCAGGCCCCGCTCCCGCTCAGTCCCGGCCGCCCCAAGCGCCGCGGTGCCGGTCCCGCACATCACCCGGCTGGGAGCGGGCCCGCGGGAGGCAGAGCTGGACGGGACGCTCGGTCCCTGCGCGCCCAGCGCGGTTCGTGGCGGCTCCCCAGGGCCCGTGTCCGCTGCCGAGACAAGCACCAGCACGCGGGGAGATGATGGCCAAGCATGTTCCCCGTCCCCGGGCCGAACGGGAGGCCCGGCCCTTCCCGACAGAGCCCGGCGGCCAGGAACGGCGCCCGGGCTCTCCCCGCGATTTCCCTGACAGTTTACGTTCGGTGCTGTCTCTGTTTGTAAAATACAGAAAACTATCGTGAAAACATGTTACAGGCGCGAAGGCCACGGCCGCCCGGGAGCCGAATGAGAGCAGAGCCGGGCACAGGGAGCCCGGCAGACGGACAGGCCCTGGCCGGGCAGGGAGAGCGGTCGCACGGCCCTGCCGGCCCGCTTCTCTCCCGAGCCCGCCTCTCTTATGGGCTCAAGCGGCCGCTGATACCCGGGTGGAGACCACTCGGTGACTGGAATAGCCCCAGGGGTAGCACGTCCCTGTCCAGTCCGGCCTGCCGCCTCCTCTCCCTGCACCTGGCACGGTCAGCTATCTCCTCGCTCAAAGCTGGCGAGTCCCAGCCGCTCCCGGGCGTGTGCCAAGGGTGCTTCAGCCTTTGCTTCAGGCCGAACGATGGCACAGCCCAGGAAAGAGCCCAGAGAGGCGCCTGTGGACCTGTGCGGGAGTCCCGGGAGGTGCTCCCACCCTCCCTTCTCCCCGTGCCCACCTCTGGTGGCAGTAGTTTCCCTTTTGGCCTCAACATACGCCGGAGTAAAGTAGCGGGATTTGCAGTACCCATCTACTAAGGAACAAGCAGCCGAGGCCCTGAGCCCTCCGGTGCAAAGCTGCGATCCTCGGTGCGTGTGAGCGGTGCTGCCTCTCCCCTCCGCTCCCATGGAGGGCCCCGGGCAGGTCAGCGGCGCAGAGGAGCGCTCCGCTCCCGCAGAGCCACCGCTGGCAGCGCCGTGGGTCCCGCTGGCAGCCCCGCTTCGGCCTTTGGCCTGCCGGTACATCGGTGTTCGTGCAGGGGCCAGCCTCTCTCCGTCCCGCGGCTCCCGGGACACTGCACCGCAGTGACCCCGCTTTCTGCACCCCCTGTGCGCCTCCGTCCGCCCTCGGAGCCCCTCTCAGCGCCCCCCCTGCCTGCGGAGCAGGGCCAGGGGCAGAGCAGGGCTCCGGAATGGCCCGGCGGGTTCCGCAGAGCCCCTCTGCCCGGGCCGTGCAGAGGGGCGAGCAGTCGCCACGTCTCTCGCTCTGTCTGTGGCCGGGCTGGAGGCTGCCGCTTCCTGCCGGGGAAGCAGGCCCTGCCAGAGCGGGAGAGCGTCGGGCAGCCGGGCAAGGGCGAGTGCCAGGCCCCTGGCTGCGGAGCGGAGCGCTCATCCCCGTTCCCAGGTTCCAGCCCCGGCCGCGATCACCGCATCCCCGCTGCTGCCGCGGAACCGCGGGCCCGGCCCAGGCCGGAGTCCGAGCGGGACCTGCTGCGAGCCGGGCCGGCACCGGGCGGGGGCTGGCCCATCCTCTCCGGACCCCAGGCCCGTCCAAGGGCCGCTGCCTACGGGGACGAGCAGCGGTAGAAGCGAGGCCCAGGCCCGGCGAAGAAGGAGAAACCCGCCTGTGGTGCCGGCCGGGCCCGCACGGGGCTCAGGGCCTGTCGCAGCGCGGCCAGGCCGGGCTCGGGGCGACACGGGACCGCTCTTTTCCTTCCAGACCACGGCTCCGAGCACCGGGGAAGAAACGAAAGCGGAGCCGGGGGCCGGCACAGCCCCGGGCACTGCCGGGCCGGGTACACGGGTGGGGGCCGGCAGCTGCCCCGCAGCAGAGGCGCTCCCGGTCTCGCCCGCCCCGCACGCCGGCGGAACAAGCCAGCGGTCCCCGCACCTCTCGGCCGCTGCCGAGACAGCCCCGGAGCTCTCGCCCGGTGCCCGGCGGATCCGATGGAGCGCCCGGCACGGTTCCCGCAGCCGAGCCGTGCGCCGCACCGGGAGCGCTCCCGCAGCCCCGAGCGGCCCCGCACGCAGCGCCCGCCCCGCGCTCCGCCGCCGCTTCCCGAGCCCGAGCGCCGAGGAGCGGATGAAATGAAACGATATGGAAAGAAGGAAAGGCGTTTTATTGGAGACTTTACAATGCTAGAAAGTACAACGAAAGTGCTAGTTCATTCTAGAAAAGTTGGTCCCAAAATGGTACTATGCCACAGCATCTATCGGTTTACACAAACATTTACAAAATCGCTATGAACTGGCCCCTGTTTTAAAATCGCTATTTTTTTTTCACATTAATCTATGTAAAATTGAAGGATCAAAATCTTTTAATAAAAAGGGTAAGCATTCAAAAGCAGAACCTATCGGAAAATCCATTTTGAGCCAGGTTTGGGGCAAAAAAACTTAAGATAGTTCAAACTTTCATTATTAATAATAATATGCACGGAAATATATCCCAATTTACAGGAAAGCGTCTCTCTTTTTTTTTTTTTAATAACATCAAAATATTTTTTTAGACCTGTATAAAATTACTTTCAAAACCTCGGAGGACATTGTCTCCTTTAAAAAATACATTTACCGCTGCCGAAACGTTTCACGAGTGACCCTGGAGTGTTTTGTTTGTTGGTTTCTATTAACCAGCAATATCAGACATCTGCTGTAACAGCAGTCCTCACGTTAAGTACTATTTTAACGAAAAGCCACAGCTCGGAAGAAGCGCAGTGCTTTGCAGAGCGAGGAAGACAGAGGGGATGAAGAGAAGGAGGAGGACGAGCACCGTGGGCACTCGGTAGTGTCTAGGCCCCGCCAGCCCAGCACCGCACGCGTGAAAATACCTCCGATATTTACAAACTCCGCTTTACTTTCCCCATGGCTGAGCCCTAAAAAGACTATGACTGAATTACAAAGGAGCATAATTTTCAGCGCTGAACAGCCAATTTATAATTAGATGTTCTCACACCCCCCCCCAAAAAAAAAAAAAATCTGAAAAAAAACCCCAGACAAACAATCGAAAAAAACCCCTAAAGCAAACAAACCCAAACCGAAAAACCCCATCAAACACAACAACTAACAAACACACACACGAGCAGAGAAAGTCCCGGTGAATCCCCGCTCGCCCGGAGACAGGCGGCCCGGCCGCCGCTGCCGGCGCAGCCCCGCGGGGAACCCCCACACTTACACTGCCTTCTTCTCGTGGAGGAACGGCTCCTACACTGACACTACACGCGGGGCAAGGCTGCTATGTCCCCACCGCGAGAGTTTGGGCACAGAGAGAGGGAAGTCCGTGGCTAGAGACGAGGAGGAGAGACGCGGAGCGCAGGGGAACGCGGCGGGGTAGGAGAGGGGCAGCGGGGCCGGTGCATTTCTGTGACGGCGGCTGGCCGGAGCCTCCCTAGATATCTATGCGGGAGTGCAGGGCGCTGTGTTTGCTGTCGTGCTCCCAGTAAGAACAGTGCATCATGGACAGCTCGGCGGGCTGGCGGGCGCAGGCAAACTGGAGGCCGGCTCCGTTTGCCGCCGGGGCCGCGGGCGGCGCGGGGCTGGCCGGGCTGAGCTGCTGGGGGTGGTGGGCGTGCGGGTGGTGGTGGTGGTGGTGGCCCATGCCGTTGTAGGAGTTCACCATGCTGGGCAGCGCCATGCTCTGCACCCGCGAGTAGGGGCTGTAGGACGCCGGGCCCGAGAGTCCTTTCACATTGACGGGGCTGACGTTCCCACCAGACATCTGGCAGGACGTGTAGGGCATGGGCGCGGGGGGCTGCGCCAGCGGCCACGAGTTGTTCATGAAGGTGGACTGCAAGTACTTGGGCGGGGACAGGTAGCCGTAGCTGTCGGGGCCGAAGAGGGTCTTGCCAGGCTGGAAGTGGGTCGGAGGCGGCCGGAAAGGCCGTTTCATCCTTCGTCTCCTGCGGTAGTTGCCCTTCTCGAACATGTCCTCGCAGGCGGGGTCCAGGGTCCAGTAGTTGCCCTTGCGCTCGCCGCCACCCTCCCGGGGCACCTTGATGAAGCACTCGTTGAGGCTGAGGTTGTGGCGGATGCTGTTCTGCCAGCCTTTCTTGTTCTTCTCGTAGAAAGGGAACTTGCTGATGATGTACTGGTAGATCCCGGACAGCGTGAGCCTCTTCTCCGCGCTCTCCCGAATGGCCATGGCGATCAGGGCCACGTAGGAGTAGGGGGGCTTCTGCGAGGGGTCCGGCTTCTCGGGGCCCTTGTCGGCGCTCAGCTCCTCCTTGCCCCGATCCGGCTCCTTGCTGCCGCTGGTGTCATGAGCCAGCAGCGCCACCGTGTCCTCCTCGCCGTCCGGGTAGCTGCTCATCATGGTGCCCCGCGCCCGCCGCCCGGGGCGCCCAGCGCCGCGCCGCGCGGAGCGGAGCGCTGTCCGCTGCGCCGAGCCCGCCGCTGCCGGCCGTGCCGCTCCGCGCTCGCCGGGACCGGGCCGGGGTGAAGTCGAAGCCGGAGCCTGGACCCGGACGGAGATCGGGAGGCGCCTCTCGCGGCGCCGCTGGTCCGCGCAGCGCGGCGTGCGGGGTCGTCCCTGCCCCCGCGGGCTCCGCTCCCCTCTGCCGCTGCGGCCGGGCTCTTTTCTGATTTGTATGGGCCCGGCCGAGTTCCGCTTTCGTCAGGAGCCCGCTCCCCTATCGCCGCCGAGCCGCTGGGCACGGCCGAGTTCACCCTGCAGTCACGGCGCCGCGCTCAGCCCCGCGCACACGCGGCCCGACGTGGCCCCGCGGAGCGGCGCGGATCCGCCCCGGCTCGGCCGCGCCGCCGGGGGCGGGGGCAGGCGGGGGGCGGCGTCCGGGAGCGCTGGGCGAGCCTCCGCCGCCCACCCCGGAGCCCGCCGGGGCCCGCGGCGCCCGCAGCCCTCCCGCCCGGCGCGGGGTCGCGCTGGAGGCGGTGGGTGCGAAGGGGTGTGCCCGCGGCTCGCCCTGCCGCGGCCGCTTGTCACACGTCCAGCCGCACACGCGGTCGCGTTTATGTGTCTTGGCCGCGGGCCCCGCCAACCGATCGCGCCCGGGGAGCGCAAGGAGGCTCTCGCCGCTCCCTGCAAGTCGGTTCTTGCAGCTCTTATTTGCAGGAGGCTGAAAGCGAAAGGTGTCGGGTCGCCCCTTCTCCCTCCCCGCAGGGTACACGCAGGCCCCCAGCGCGGCTGCAAGGCTGACAGCCGCCTCGAGAGCCGGGGCAGGGTGGCTAGACGGGGGATGTCACACTGGGCAGCTTTCCTGCTACTTCCCCTGCAGGGCTTCAGCTTATTTCGCACGGTTCCTGGAGTAGCGTATGTGGCAGCGACATTCCCCTCTCCTTTCCCTTTCCTGCCTTCAGGCAGAGGCTCCCCGAGCAGCAGACAGGCAGTGACAGCTGGCCCGAGCATAAATGATGTCGCGCTGTAACAAACCAGTGCCTCGGAGCTGCTCAGCTTCGGGTACAGCAGCGACACTTCGCACTGGTTTCTGTCGGACTCTGCGGTCCTGTCCCGGGAGCGGGGCGGACCGATCCCGTTTGACCCCCGGGCCTTTCCTCCGGAGAAGGCGCTGCGAGAGCCGGGCTGAGCTCTGCGGGCCCGGGACAGGACTCTGCTCGGCCACGGGGCTCCGCAGGACCCGGGCCGGGCTCAAGCACACCTCGGCTGCCCAAGGAGGCCCTGGGAGCAGCTGCGTGCTCACCTCTGCGCCCGCAGCTCTGCCCGCCCGCAGCTCATAGCCTCAGACTCGCTCCTGCCTTTCTTGCTCGTGAACCGTCTATCGCGATGTGCCCTGTCCCGACGATTTTAAGTGCGACATCAATTTTCGTAACCAAGCGTGAGCGCGGGGGGCTGGCAGCTCCCGAACGTGAATGCCCGGGGCAGCCGGCATCTCCCGTCGGGGCGCCCAGGGCTTCGGTGGCCCAAGAACAGATTTCTAGTTCCTCTGCCCTGCCACGGGTCCCTGTTCACCTACCAGGGACAGACTAATTGTGGGTGAAGGCACTCGAAGACGTAGAAAAGTATTTTAACCGAGAAATAAATTAGGTCTTCGAGGAACTATTAGATTTATACATATACATACATATAAATATATAAAATTGTATATTTTTATATGTCTCAGTTAAAACAAGTATTTACATCTTCGCCTAGAGCCATGTAACCAATCCCTTACCTCCCGTCGGTGGAGGAACATGTGCCCCAAAACCCGGGCTGTGATTTCGGTCACAGAAAGGAGGCCCGTCTATTTCCGCACCCAGGCGCGGAGCAGCGCACGCCGCCCCCGGGCACCCTCCCAGTGCGCACAAACGAGACGGGAAGGGATGAACCCACAGCAGAGACCCTCTGCAGGGTTCCCCTCCCCGGGCATCCCCCGGCGGCTCTCTCCGCGCTCGGCGGCGCAGCAGCCGGAGCCAGCTGTGCCCGCCGTGGGGCCGGAGCTGCCGGGCTCCCCAGGGCCGGGGCGAGCTCCTTTCTGCCGGCCACCCATGCTGCTGCCGGCGCTCCCCTCGCAGGCATTTCGGCGGCGAGGCCGGTGCAGGTGTAGCAGCACTGCCGCGTGTGTCATCACCTCGGCCAAATGGCACATTCCTCCCTTCTCACTCCTAAGCCTCCTTGGCAGGGCTCGCTCGCTCGTTCGCTCGCAAAGGACATTTGACATCTGAGGGTCTTGTTTGGGTTTTTTTGACAGCCTCACCAAGGGGGATTTCGGATGAACACCAGGGCAGAAACTCAGCCCGGAGCTGGGAGCGGCGGTCAGGCCGAGCGGCAAAGGTGAGCGCACAGCCCCGTGTGCGGCTGCTTGTAGGTTTGACACAAGGGCAGGCAGGGGCTGCCGGGCTGTCCCCTCTCCTAATTAAGCCCTTTTTGGGACATGAAACAATTACCTGAAAGCGCAGGAACACGCCCCTGGCAGCTGCACGCTGTAGCTGCGCTTAAGCGGAGAGCTGAGGGGCTTATCGGCACCCACAGAAATGCCGCAGTGAGGGGAATGCAACTACCGGGGACGGGCAGCGAGCAGAGGAGCGCGGAGCGCCCCTTCGGGAGAAGGAGCGGGGATCCCGGCACGGCCCCGGGGAGCGGCCCCACCCGCCGGTGCCCCGGCTGAGCCCGCGCTCACGGCCGGGCAGCGGCCGGACAAACCCGGCAGGCCGAGGGAAGAAGGAGCCAGCGGAGCCGCTCCCGGCCCGGTCCTGCAGCCGCTCGCCAGGGGAGGGGAGGCAGGAGGGAAATTAGCAATGGAGGGGGCTTACAGCGCAGTGCCCGTGTCCCGGCCTGCTGCGGCGGGGAAAGGGCTCTCGCTTTCTTCACACGAGGGCAGAACAGCCCCGGCCACAGCCCGGCCCCGGCGCAGGGAAGCCGGGAGGGAGGCGGGCAGAGCGGACTCAACTCCGGCCGCGCAATCCCGCTTAGAGAGGCGACCCGAGAGAGGCTGCAAACTGGGGCTCCGCCGCTACCGAGCCGGACCGGGTTCCCCTTCCCGAGCAGAGCACGAGAGTCCCCGCCGCGGCCCCGGTGCGGTATTCCCGGTGCGATATTCCCGGTGCGATATTCCCGGTGCGGTATTCCCGGTGCGGTATTCCCGGTGCGCAGCGCTCAGCCCGTGCGCGGCTGGCAGCGCCCAGCGCAGCGGGCACGGCGAGCGGCGGGGTGTCTGCCGCGGGGACACGGGGACACGGGGACACGGGGCACGGTGCCACCCCCACGTCTGGCCCCCGCAGCCCGGAGGAGCGTTCCCGAGAAAGCCGTGCCTTCAGCTGAAGCGCTGATAAGGCTCGAGTTGCGCGAGTGGTTTGGGTTTTCTTTTCTACTTACCTTCCTCAGGCAGGAGAACCTGGAGGTCTGATGTTGGTTTGTTTGAAATTGCGGCAGCCTTCCACTCCCAAGGTTTTTTTTTTCATTTTCTCTCGTGGAGAAAACCATCTCCAGCTGGGAGCGCCGGTCAGCCCCTGGCTCGGAGACCCCGCTCCCGTTCGGCCAGCGCAGCTCGGCGCCTGCAGGCACCGGGCTCTCGCTTCCCGCACCGCACCGCACAGCCCCGCTCAGTCCTGCGGCTCCTGCTCCCTTCTGCTGCCCCGCCGCGCCCCGGCTCCCGGCGCAGACGGACACACGGCTGGTGGTGCCCAGCACCTTTCGGGACTCCCGAGCGCCGGCACACTGGGGCCGTACCGCCATCACCCGCACTCATTCGGTTCACGTAGTGACCTCACGGATGTAAAAGCGGCTCCAGGCGCGCCCTGTTCCGAGCCCCTTTCCAGAGGAGCGGGATCCCCGGGGCTCCGGGAGCGGGGCGGGCCAAGCGCTCTCGGTCCCCGCTCCGTCCCCCCGGCAGCTCTCCTTCCCCCGGCAACGCGGCCGGGACAGGGCAGTCACCATACTGCCGTTTAACGACTCCTAGTTTCTTTCCTTTTTTGTACTACGGGTCTTTAGGATCGTGGAGTATTTTTCCCCCTAGCAAGCCTAGAAAAAGTAGGGTACGTGTTAAACGCGGTGTGCGCGGGTCTGTCTCGCACCACGGCGCTCACGAGAGTTAACGAAATGCGCTGCGGGAAATAAAATATTCTGGCCTCAATGAAAATTATTCAGATTTAATGGATTAAAATGCCGAGACGGGGGCGTTTTCCTGCGGTACCTCGGGCGGAGGCAGCGGAGGTGCCCCGGGACGCGGCAGCTCCGGTGCCCGCAGGCAGCTCGGACCGGACCGGACCGGGCCTCGGCCACAGCCGCCCCGCTTCCCTTCCTGAGCCCGTTTCGCTCCCTTTCTAAATGACAGCTAGAGGCAAGCTCGAACCTGGCCGTGCTTTTATCAGCACGGCACCGAGTACCAGGAATAAAACCTTTGCAGCCCCATCGCAAACATGATGTGAGACAAAACTGTGTGTGTGTCACTGCCTTTAGACCCTAAGCTCTGGCTCGGAAAAGCTTTCATTTTCAAAACCTCACTTGGCCTGCAAATCACCTCGCTCATCTAAGGACACCACCAACACACACAATTCCCCTTTCCCCTCTGCTCAGGATTCTCAGCAGCACAGTCCCCAACATTTCATAAACTTTCTTTAATTACATTACTCAGCGTGTGACGCCAGAACAAGGAAATATTCACCTGGAAAGTGTCTTCTTCTGCATGAATGAGTCTCATTGTCAAAACCTTGAACATATATAGGTGCCTATATGTTTTGCAGTGGAGAATTTAGTTTCTCATTTATACAGTACAGCTAAAAATTTTGGTAGCTTCAGGCTTGTTTTTACAAGCTCCCAGCTGTACAAGGATTTCTGTTTTTACAGGAAAAACTAAGCAATCCGTAGACCATGATGGCTGTACATCCATAATGTGAGCTTCATGAGGAACAGAGCAACTTTATTATGATCTGGACTGAAATCACATTGAATAAAAGCCCATCTAACAGAGCCTGAGGGGAAGAGTCACAAATGGGCTCAATTCTCTATCAAATCCAACAGGAGTGAAAGGTTTTAGGATCCGGAGAGTAGATTTCCCCCCTCAGCTGGTATTCTGAAGATATTTTCATGATGCCATTAAATTTTGAGCCTGTTCCTGTTGCCTTGATATCAAATAAATCCACCTCAAGAGAAAAGGCAGCCCCAGCCCTTTTCCCTCAACTGTTCCTGCTTCCCATCTCTCCTCTTCTCTGCTTTTCTTGCGTAGCCTGAGCCCGAGTCTTCACTACAGTATATTTGTTTATGCTTAGAGAACAGGCCTAGAGGAAAACAAACTCTGGATTTTACCCCACCATTTGGTAGTTCCTTTCTTTCATCTGAAAACACAGCCTGATCCAGGGAAGGTTCTTGAATTCACACAACCGGTTACATGATGAAATGCAAACAGTTTCCCCTGGTATTAAATGGCAGCCCGCAGCAGAGTTCAGGTTGGCTGTTGTGGATTCACCAGTTAGGGCTCTGCAGGATAATCCTGTGTTGCTGCCATCCTGCAGTTCGTGGCCTACAGCAACGCTGCTGAATGCTGCAAATAAAAACAAACAAGGCAGCCTCTGCTTTTTAGACAGAGTAGAAATTATGTCTTTTTAGGAAGCTCGAAGCAAAGATCGTTTGTATCAGTCTGACAGCCTCAAAAGCAAGCTGCTCTTTCTAGCACTTCAAATTTGATGCTTATTTTTCTACAAACCATGTGGAGGAGGAAAGGAAAAGAGGGATTAAAAAACCCAAACCATACAAGTCCACTCATGTCCAGATCACACTGAAGTTGCAAATTAATAACATTGTACAACTAAATTAGAGCCAAAGCAGGCTTCTCCCGTTGTTGCTGCAGAGATTCATGGCTTAACAGATCATTTTTAGGTAATAAAAAAATTCTGTGGGCTTGTTTAGACCCTCTGAAAATTGCTTAGTTAAATATTGAGGCAAGGAAAATTATACAAATTTCAGATTTTTTGGAAAAAAAAGACACTTCAGGAAAAATTCTTCCAACCAACCTACAGACAACAACGAAAATTTGTTTTCTATTACTTCTTAGAGAATGTGGGTTCCAAACTATAGCCATGATGAATTTATATAATCTCTCTGATTTTTTTTTAATCTACCCAAATCTGTTTTCATAAAGGGTCTGTTACTGCATTGAAGCAACAATGTTTGAAAAAGTCACTCTGGTTAGAAGCTGAAATGCCTGAATTTAGGAGACAAAGATCCACCAGCACAGTATAACAATGTAGCTGGATTGTTAGTGATGGGGGAAAGAGCAAGTCCTCACCTGATACAGCTTTGCTGACAAAGGCCCTTTTAGGGAGAGTAGTGCTGGCAGAGCTGTCTCAGCCTGGAGAGCCTGCAGCCTTGGGGCTGAAGTAAGCTCTGGCATTGGGCTGCTGCTTAGCTGTGTCCATACTGGGAGCACTTTGCTGTGGGAGATTTTGGGGATGCTCCTGCTCGGTCTGGTGCTGCAGGCTCCCAGTCCCACACCAGGGCTGGCCAGCTGGGGACATGCTTGCACATGTTTGCAGCTGGGCTGATTTCAGTCTGAGAGAGCAGCTCGTACTGACTCACCCCGACCACTGAATTTGGGCAGCGGTCTGTGGACTGAGAATTCAGGTTTTGTCTTTAGCAGCTCCTTGAGAATTTGTGTGAGGCATGGTCAGTGCTCTCTGTCCAGTCTCTGCAGGCTCCTGCAGAGGAGGTGCTGCCCTGGGAGAAAGCCAGCCAGACACAGCCACGTGCTGGAAAATCCATGTGTGTGCTCAGACTCTGCCATCTGCATTATGATGGAGAGTAAGTCTGCTCCTCTTCCATTTCTGAGCAAGGCAAAAGCAGTTCAACTTGGTTAAAGCTAAGCCATCATGTCCCAAGGTCTCCCAGAACTTGCAGAAGGGGCTGTATCAGCCAGGAACAGGGTGCTTTTGTTTTAAACAGTCTGTCCACATCTGGAATGTGTGGATATGTTACCTACCTAAACAATTTGTGAATAACTCTCTGTACACCAGCTTCTCCTCATCTGCTTGCTGAACAGAAGCCCTGGCTGCAGCACCCAGGGAACGCCCTGCCAGATCCAGAGGGCAGAGTTGTGCTTAGGGAGGGCTGCCATGCCCTGCAGAGAGCACCTTCCTCCTCTTAAAAACCTGAAGGGTTCAGGTGGAGTACATGGCATGAGCTGCACCTGTAAATCCCTCCTTTTCCCAAGCTCCCCAGACAGAGTGGTGCACTTGACAAACCATTCCCTCCTAATCTAGCTGTGCCTCTCCTAAATACATGCTGCACTTTAAAACAATTAGAAGCACAAGTTTGTTTCCTTTTAAATAGCAATTACTGTGCTTCTACAAATATTGTAAGATTGCAAGACAAATAACAAGGTTTGATCTGAGATAAATCTGTTTTGTTGGATCAAGCCACATGCAATCTCTAGAGAATCAAGTTAAAAGTGGTTGTGATGGAAGTAATTCTCTTCTTTCTGGAGGAAACTTCAGATCACATAGTGTCTCCCCAGAATTTGAGTGCATAGCCTGAAAGCACACACCCACTGGAGATAGAGGTGGTGGTGCCAGTGGAAGGAGGATCTGATCTTCAGACACCTCTTAGGTCCCTGCATTGACCCATCCAACCAGAGGGCTTGGAAGCACAATGCAAACCAAAAAAACTAAATTTTCCTTCGTGGCAAGAATAGAAACTTTGAAGAAGCTAAATATTTCTGTTTAAGCTTGGCCACCTAAATTCTAATTGATTCTTGTCTGTGCAATCACCTCAAAGTCTTTTAGTTTATCTCTGTTTTGTTCCAGCCTTCTGAGTGTGCAAACCTGAACTGGGAATCTACCAAACATGGGAATTTGCACGACATTTCCAGCTTGTCCTGCTTTTGACCTGGCCAGGAACAGCAGATCAGAGCTGCTCGCTGTTTTCCAGCATTTCTCCTCTTGGTCACGATGAGAGCAAGGAAATGCAGATCAGACCAAACAAAAAAAAATTAATTGGACTTTCTTAGACTCTCAGAAGGGACTTGGTTCAAATCCAGTTGAAATGTAGATGAAAGTTCAGCCTGCTCATTTTATTACAGTTTGTTTGCTTACATATAATTTAATTTCAATTTGTTTTCGTTTTTTTATCCAGTTTGTAGCTATCCCTTGCAACAAATAAAAGAGAGACCCATTATGAGAATAGCTGTCAGGAGAAGTTAAGCCCTGTATCAGTCTTCATTTGCCATAGGTGCATCATACAAAGCATGAAAGAATATTATTGCACAGAAAAGCATGTGCTGCATGGCTGAATATTGTATTGGCCAGTTCTATTTGATGGCTTCATGTGGGGCTGAACTCTGGAGCTGCCACTGAATATGAATTCATGTCAAACTAAATGCATGCAAATGCATTCCACCAGATATTGGGAATAACTGTTAAAAAAATTAAGATTTATTATTCTCCCGTGGTTCATTTTTAACGGGCAGGGCACAGCAGTTGGAGGCTTTAAAACTCTGATTTTAGCTGACTTAAATCCACGGCAGAGGAAATGAAGAGGTTTCATTTTCAGAAGGGTTTTGCTTTTTGTATCCCTGCAGCCTTCCAGGGAGAGCTCTGGGGATGTGCAGTGTGTGACCGAGGGTCAAATGCATGGCTCACACTCCAGCGAGGAGAGGTGGCTCAGCTCCACCTCACAGGGTGATTAATCACCAGTTACCACTCTTCTTATAGTTATGCTATGACTGGAATATTAGAGCATTTAAACAGCTTGTCACCCACCTTTTGGGCAATTCAAGTGTTTCACAAACAGCATCATTGCTAAAAGGCATAAAACAAAGCTTTACTTGCTACTGGACCCTCCATCAGTCATTTCACGTCACATTTTTGTACATGTGGTTTCTCACGAATTAGGTAACACACAGGATCTTTAAATGCATCTGAGAACTCATGCCTTAAATCCTGACTGTGATTGCTGATGTCAGACACTTCACTTCGAAAATATGATGGGGCTTGGCAATCAGAAACATTAAAAACAATGAATGAAGGACACTTCAGCACAGGTTTTCAAGGGAGACAAAAAAAGACACCCCAAAACCCTCCCAAAAAAACAAAAAACCCCAAACAAACAAACCCCAAAACCCCAAAACTCCACCCGAAAAGGAAAGAGAGGGGCAGCAGTCATTCAATGCCACAAGCCCTGAGGAAATGTTCCTGAGCAGCACCCCAGGAGCAGGCTCTGCACCAACCTCTAATCCTGATATGAGGCTGTAAAGAGCTGAATCCCTTTTCCTGATTGTGGGGTGACTGCAAAGGGATAGAAATGCTAGGGCTTTTAAACAGGCTTTCAGAATAATGCTAGAGCTACATTTTGGTTCTCTTGAAGCTGAAAAGGAATTTCCCTCTTGATCTCGAGGGGAGCAGGATTTCCCCTACTGTTTAAAACTCCTCATAATGAAAAGGTACTTTTCTGTTTCAGTTCTTGCTGTGGGTGAGGTGTTATTCCAGCACTGTCATGGCCTTTCAGCTATTTTGCACATTTGCTGGGAATGAAGAAAAGGAGAAACTACAGTTTATGACCCATTTAAAGCCTAGGTTTTTTAGCAAAACCTACATTTACAAACCAAAATTTTACAGCCACTTTTGGGATAGGAAATGGGGAAAAAAGCACCATCTCTCCTTTCTTGCTCAAGTGTCTATGCATGCCTCAGAGACTTATTCCCTTAAAAATACCTTTATGGAGGGACTACTGTGGGGGATAACCCCCACATGGATTCATGAAGCTGGTGTAATTAATTATATATTTTGAAAAACCATTTGTGAGGAGGTTCCCCCGTTTTCAGAGAGACTATTAGATTTTCCTGAAACCAGCAAAGAACTTTTTTTTTTGAAGAAAAAAGAAGTGTGGTTTTATAAACTATTATTTTTCTGCTGAATAATGTATAAAAAAATTTCAGCCTGGCTTCAGTTTTTCATTAGAAATACTGTCAATTTTTGGAAAAATCATAACTACCTAACTATTCCTTTGGGCACAGGTCAGTTTCTTGTTTAAAATGGTAAATTGATAAAAGGTTTCTGGTTAGTACTGCACTGGGTCTCTGAAAGGTCCAGCTGAAATGTACCTGGGGCAGAAGCTGGGGCTGGGAGCTGGGTTTAAGTGAGGCAGAGGCAGAGGAGGTTTGGTTGTCCCACACTGCCAGCACCTCTACTTCTTCACACCCCTGCCAGAAACCAACCTCCACTGAAAACGTTTCAGGGAAGCTTTCAATCAGCAGCAAGTTTTGCTGCTATTGAACAGAGAGAGTCTTTTCAGAGGTTGGTGTAGTGTTTTAGAAGTGAGGCTGCTGTGCAGCAGCTCCTGCTGTGGTACCTACAGTTATTTACTCACAGAATTTGTGAGTGTAAATGACTGGGTGCTCACGGTGCAGGTAGTGGTGCCATTCAGCTGCACTGCCTCCTCTCCATCTCAGTGTGTCTGAAAACTGCCACAGAAGCCATTTATCAGGATCATATGCCAGCCACACAACGGCCACCACATCACCACAACCCTGATTAGATAGAAAAGAAAGGAAAAATGGAGCTAATGTAGTTTTTTCTAAATGGTGATAACTATAGTGCATTGATAGAATTGCTGTTTGTATGACTGAAATCAGCTCACTTTGTGCATCTCCTCCATTAAGCAATTGTAATAGAAGATTCTTAAGGACAGGGGGTGTGTTGTCTCTTACCTCCTCGAGTCCATAATAAGCCACTGGTTCTCCCACCCTCCTTCCCCTTTCTCTCAAATTTGATTTCTCCAGCTCTGTTCTGCCTGGGCTGCAAGGCCTATTTCAGTTCTTTAGTGGCTGTGTAAGTCGAACACACAGCAGATGTCAGTGCATTACAAAACTTGGTCTGAGAATAAAAAGAAAAGTTACAAACGAGAAAGTTGAAAGGGAAAGCAAAAACGCAGGGAACTGCAGAGCCCTGGAGCCGTGGAGGAGATCACCCCTCCGTGCCTGACACATCTCCTTAACCACTAACACTGGCAGCACTACTGCAATTTTCCAGCCTCTCCTGCTGAACCCTTCTAAAGCTCTTAAATCTCTCACCCAGCCAGTTCCTGGGAACTACAGCACGAGCTTCCCAGCTGCTTTGGGAAAGTGACACCTGGGTGTTCCTTCCCCTTTTGCACAGTTCAGCCCGTGGAAGTGCAGCAGAGAGCGGAACAAACTGGAAGCATCTCTGCTGCTCGCTGCTCCTGGAACCAGAGATCCTATCCCTGCTTTAGGAGAGCCATCCCTAAGCCAAATATTTCCCTGGCTGGGGTGTCACGACTGAGCAGACCCTGAAGCAGACCTCAGTCCTCCCAGTGCCGCTGGAGCCGAGCAATCCAGGAACAAAAGAGAGATCCAATTAAAGGCTCCCTTGTTTCCCCCAGAACTGAGAGCGCCCTGGAAAAACAAACAGCAGCTCCCCTGGCCCGCAGAGAGAGCTGCAGGGGTGTGCAGGGACCCCTGGGCATCAGGAATTGTCAGGAAGCCCAGCACACAGCCCTCAGCCAGGGGCTTCCTCACTTTGTGCAGGCAGCTCCCTGCAGGACACGGAGCATTGTGTGGCTGCGGAGAGCCCAGCTCCAGCAGCAGCTCACATCCAGGAAACTGCTCAGGGCTTTGTGTTCTTGGAGCAGCAAAGCAGAGTGTTTATCTTTCTTATCTCACATAGGAAACCTATGGGAAATGCTATGCACCCTTCTCCTGTCATATAATTATAATGCATTACACGAAGCGAAATCTTTGCAAAATCAGCAGGGCTAATGAGAAGACAATCCCTTATTAGAGGGCACTTTTCTTTCCAAATTATCCAGGGCTCATGTGAGTAGCCATGGGTATAAAAACAAAAGATGAGCTAAATGTTTATGTCAGGAAAACACAACGCACCCGGAGTGTCTCACGGCATTAGGAGAGTAATTGTTACACAAGGCAAATCTCTTTTCCCCAAATAACAAACCTAGGCCAGATTTTTTTCAGACTTCAAAGAAAGAACACAGTAGGGCCTTTCCACTGCCAAATGGCTAAGTGGAATTGTGATTTTGCCATTAAATACTTGGTATCAATTCAAGAGATTTTTTTTTTTTTTTTTAAACAGTGATGCTATTGCATTCTATACTGGAAAAGGATAAATTAGAATTTCAAAGGCTGTAAGTGGTCACTGGACAAGGAACTATGCACACAAGGCTACTGCACCACAATGCACAGTTTGCAGCCTCTACAATCCCAAACCCTGCTAGGATATGTTCTATACCACAGTAAGGTCAGCAAAGATTACACTGAAGCAGCATCTAATGCTTTCCAATCTGCCAACAGAATTTTCCCTTGGAGGTTACTACAAAGCTCACAGTATTCCTCTAAATTCTACTGCTTTAGATTAAAAAAAGGTTCTGAAGTAGTTGAGGAGGCTGACGTGAACAACATCTCTGTGGAACTTTCATTTTCTTAGGGAAATGCTTAATGAAAATTTGATGAAGAGGATACTGAGACTATGTGAGATGTTGGTAACAAGCCCAGGTCTCCAACAACACAGTCTTTGCAAAAACTTCAGATTTTGAGGAGTAGTTACCAGACCTAGATAGGAAAGAAAGTCCTTTGGAGGAGAGTAATATCTTCACTGGTTTCCATTTCTGCAGCATGTGTTCCTCAGAACTGCCTAAAGACACACACTCAGGAAATCATACTGAATTAGTGTTTAAAGTGGATTAATTAATTGGCCTTAACCCCCAACTTACTCACAACTGAGAGCTTTTGGGTTAACTAACTTAAAAGCTGCTTAGAACACTCAAATTCTGAAAGGAATTTCTACACAGGATTTTAGTCCTGCTAAAGAAATTTGTTTTTAAATTCACATCTTCACTCAATTTGTCTAGGTTTCTTCAAGCCTTCCTATGTACATGGATGCTACGGCAACACAGAAAAAAAGGAGTTTGGATAAACAAATTTGTCATTTTTAAAGTAAACAAAGAAAATGCTTCATCTCAGCAAATGTTCCAGGATCATTTCATGAGGGTTCTATGAGCAGCCTCTGAGAATGTGCTGCTTTTTGAAGCAAATGTCAGCACAGCAGCAATAAATTTCTGCCATCAGTGTTCTCTGCAGGTTTTTGGCCCCCAGTTTGACACCTGAAACTGTTCACAGGCATTCCAGGCTTTTCAGTAGTTCAAGTGAAACTGAATGATGTCACCCAAAGAAAAAAGGTAATAATAAAATAATAAAAGATAAAAATAATGAGGATGAAGTAAGGCAGCTCATGTGTGGGCAAAGGGAGCTCAGCCCTGGTGCTCTCTCCACGGGGATCATCACATGGACATTTCCTCCTGGCTGTCTGCAACCAGTTTTACAGGAAAAGAGCCTTGTTGGTATGGATCCTTCAGCAGCTACTGAAGTGTACTAAATTTGCTGTTATTGGCCAGTTTTGTTGTGGTTGAAATTTTTATTTTCTAGAAAAATACATCTCTTCTTCTCTCAGTTGCTTAAAAATAAATGATATGTGTTGATTAAGGTCCACTACCTGTCAGCTGGTTCCAGGTTTAGGTGGTTTATAATGCCTCACCCTGACAGGTGCAGCCTCAAGATGTGATTTCATCTTTATATTCCTTTCTGTGGAGTTGTTACCCATGTCTAGAGAAAACCACAGTGTAGGTGTGGCTCCCTAACCAAGCTCATTTCCCACTTTCTCCTGCAGAGTGAAGATGCACTGTTCTTGATTTGCTGTCACTGCTGGCCTGAGTGCTGTGGGACATCCTTCCTCTGGCACATCTGGCCATAACCTGATCAAAAATAGGATCTAGTCCCCTACTCCCACTGGAAAAAAAGCTGCTCAAAAAGATGCACAATTTTTCTGTGAGTGTCTAACTTCATTGTTTATTACTTTTTGGTGGTTAAAAGAGGAGATAATCCAGATTTACGTTCTCTGGGAAAAGGCAGCCAGCCCATTAGTGATACCATGCTGCCACTGCATTCCCCTGCATTTACAGCACAACTCAGGGAGCTGAAAAAGAAGAACTGCCATGCTGTTATTACATATTAGGATTGATCTGCCTATTCCTTATTTGAGAACAAGGTTATACATGGAAACCCCAGCACTGGAATAAATAATGGCACCAGGAAAGGTTTGTCCCAGAGCCTGCACCTAAGTTAGAAGACTTGTTACTACAGAGTTTAGTATATGAAAGAGGAATTTGACACACAGAAGTGCACCTTTAACTGGCTGTGTTTTCCAGCTGGACAAGCTTTTTTAGAAAGAACATAAGCAGAACTAGAAGCCAGAAGAAAAGGTGTGTCATATTTCCTGGGTATTCAGTACTCTATAGAAAGATTTCACTGGAGCCTTTAAAGCAATATTAGGACAAACAAATAGAAAACGAGAGTTTCTGTGGGCTAAACATCAATACAACAATTTTAAAATCTCAAATGAATTTAACCTGGTCAAAAAGCTCTTTAAAACACAACAAATTATAATGGGAATGTTATTTGTTGCTTATGTCATAACTAAAAGAGTTATGACATATATAAAAGAGTATTTGCTGCACTTTAGTGCTATGGAAACAACCTGAGATATGGAATATGGAAAACAGAAGCAGTGGACTTATTTGCTGCCAGCAGTACTCCTACTAAAACCAGGGATTCATTACAAACCTGTGTTCAGTGGGAGGCAAAATGTGTGAATGGAAGCAAAAAAATTTTCCTATTTGAGTGAGACCCAGAGTGCAGCAGAGAAAAAAACACAGGGGAAAAGAATGGAGAAATTCTGTAACCCCAAATCCTGAGAGCAGCCTGAGGTCTGTGTGCTCTCTGTTAGAATGGATTGGAGCAGTGTCACACACAGATCTCCGTGCAGTGGGATTGGAGCTGTGTCACACACACAGATCTGTGTGCAGTGGGATTGGAGCTGTGTCACACACAGATCTGTGTGCAGTGGGTTTGGAGCTGTGTCACACACACAGATCTGTGTGCAGGGGGTTTGGAGCTGTGTCACACACACAGATCTGTGTGCAGTGGGATTGGAGCTGTGTCACACACAGATCTGTGTGCAGTGGGTTTGGAGCTGTGTCACACACAGATCTGTGTGCAGTGGGTTTGGAGCTGTGTCACACACACAGATCTGTGTGCAGTGGGTTTGGAGCTGTGTCACACACAGATCTGTGTGCAGTGGGTTTGGAGCTGTGTCACACACACAGATCTGTGTGCAGTGGGATTGGAGCTGTGTCACACACAGATCTGTGTGCAGTGGGTTTGGAGATGTGTCACACACACAGATCTGTGTGCAGTGAGTTTGGAGCTGTGTCACACACACAGTTCTGTGTGCAGTGGGATTGGAGCTGTGTCACACAGATCTGTGTGCAGTGGGATTGGAGCTGTGTCACACACAGTTCTGTGTGCAGTGGGATTGGAGCTGTGTCACACACACACATATCTGTGTGCAGTGGGATTGGGGCTGTGTCACACACACACAGATCTGTGTGCAGTGGGATTGGAGCAGTGTCACACACAGATCTGTGTGCAGTGGGATTGGAGCTGTGTCACACACACAGGGTGTGTGCAGTGGGTTTGGAGCTGTGTCACACACATATCTGTGTGCAGTGGGATTGGGGCTGTGTCACACACACACAGATCTGTGTGCAGTGGGATTGGAGCAGTGTCACACACAGTTCTGTGTGCAGTGGGTTTGGAGCTGTGTCACACACACAGATCTGTGTGCAGTGGGATTGGAGCTGTGTCACACACAGATCTGTGTGCAGTGGGTTTGGAGCTGTGTCACACACACAGATCTGTGTGCACGGGGTTTGGAGCTGCGTCACACACACAGATCTGTGTGCAGTGGGATTGGAGCTGTGTCACACACAGATCTGTGTGCAGTGGGTTTGGAGCTGTGTCACACACACAGATCTGTGTGCAGTGGGATTGGAGCTGTGTCACACACACACGGATCTGTGTGCAGTGGGTTTGGAGCTGTGTCACACACAGATCTGTGTGCAGTGGGATTGGAGCTGTGTCACACACAGATCTCTGTGCAGTGGGTTTGGAGCTGTGTCACACACACAGATCTGTGTGCAGTGGGATTGGAGCAGTGTCACACACAGATCTGTGTGCAGTGGGATTGGAGCTGTGTCACACACACAGATCTGTGTGCAGTGGGTTTGGAGCTGTGTCACACACAGATCTGTGTGCAGTGAGTTTGGAGCTGTGTCACACACAGATCTGTGTGCAGTGGGATTGGAGGTGTGTCACACACAGATCTGTGTGCAGTGGGTTTGGAGCTGTGTCACACACACAGATCTGTGTGCAGTGAGTTTGGAGCTGTGTCACACGCACAGTTCTGTGTGCAGTGGGATTGGAACTGTGTCACACACAGATCTGTGTGCAGTGGGTTTGGAGCTGTGTCACACACAGATCTGTGTGCAGTGGGATTGGAGCTGTGTCACACACAGATCTGTGTGCAGTGAGTTTGGAGCTGTGTCACACACAGTTCTGTGTGCAGTGGGTTTGGAGCTGTGTCACACACAGATCTGTGTGCAGTGGGTTTGGAGCTGTGTCACACACACAGATCTGTGTGCAGTGGGATTGGAGCTGTGTCACACACACAGATCTGTGTGCACGGGGTTTGGAGCTGCGTCACACACACAGATCTGTGTGCAGTGGGTTTGGAGCTGTGTCACACACAGATCTGTGTGCAGTGGGTTTGGAGCTGTGTCACACACACAGATCTGTGTGCAGTGGGATTGGAGCTGTGTCACACACAGATCTGTGTGCAGTGGGTTTGGAGATGTGTCACACACACAGATCTGTGTGCAGTGAGTTTGGAGCTGTGTCACACACACAGTTCTGTGTGCAGTGGGATTGGAGCTGTGTCACACAGATCTGTGTGCAGTGGGATTGGAGCTGTGTCACACACAGTTCTGTGTGCAGTGGGATTGGAGCTGTGTCACACACACACAGATCTGTGTGCAGTGGGATTGGAGCAGTGTCACACACAGATCTGTGTGCAGTGGGATTGGAGCTGTGTCACACACACAGGGTGTGTGCAGTGGGTTTGGAGCTGTGTCACACACATATCTGTGTGCAGTGGGATTGGGGCTGTGTCACACACACACAGATCTGTGTGCAGTGGGATTGGAGCAGTGTCACACACAGTTCTGTGTGCAGTGGGTTTGGAGCTGTGTCACACACAGATCTGTGTGCAGTGGGATTGGAGCTGTGTCACACACACAGATCTGTGTGCAGTGGGATTGGAGCTGTGTCACACACAGATCTGTGTGCAGTGGGATTGGAGCTGTGTCACACACAGATCTGTGTGCAGTGGGTTTGGAGCTGTGTCACACACACAGATCTGTGTGCACGGGGTTTGGAGCTGCGTCACACACACAGATCTGTGTGCAGTGGGATTGGAGCTGTGTCACACACAGATCTGTGTGCAGTGGGTTTGGAGCTGTGTCACACACACAGATCTGTGTGCAGTGGGATTGGAGCTGTGTCACACACACACGGATCTGTGTGCAGTGGGTTTGGAGCTGTGTCACACACAGATCTGTGTGCAGTGGGATTGGAGCTGTGTCACACACAGATCTCTGTGCAGTGGGTTTGGAGCTGTGTCACACACACAGATCTGTGTGCAGTGGGATTGGAGCAGTGTCACACACAGATCTGTGTGCAGTGGGATTGGAGCTGTGTCACACACACAGATCTGTGTGCAGTGGGTTTGGAGCTGTGTCACACACAGATCTGTGTGCAGTGAGTTTGGAGCTGTGTCACACACAGATCTGTGTGCAGTGGGATTGGAGGTGTGTCACACACAGATCTGTGTGCAGTGGGTTTGGAGCTGTGTCACACACACAGATCTGTGTGCAGTGAGTTTGGAGCTGTGTCACACGCACAGTTCTGTGTGCAGTGGGATTGGAACTGTGTCACACACAGATCTGTGTGCAGTGGGTTTGGAGCTGTGTCACACACAGATCTGTGTGCAGTGGGATTGGAGCTGTGTCACACACAGATCTGTGTGCAGTGAGTTTGGAGCTGTGTCACACACAGTTCTGTGTGCAGTGGGTTTGGAGCTGTGTCACACACAGATCTGTGTGCAGTGGGTTTGGAGCTGTGTCACACACACAGATCTGTGTGCAGTGGGATTGGAGCTGTGTCACACACAGATCTGTGTGCAGTGAGTTTGGAGCTGTGTCACACACAGTTCTGTGTGCAGTGGGTTTGGAGCTGTGTCACACACAGATCTGTGTGCAGTGGGTTTGGAGCTGTGTCACACACACAGATCTGTGTGCAGTGGGATTGGAGCTGTGTCACACACACAGATCTGTGTGCACGGGGTTTGGAGCTGCGTCACACACACAGATCTGTGTGCAGTGGGTTTGGAGCTGTGTCACACACAGATCTGTGTGCAGTGGGTTTGGAGCTGTGTCACACACACAGATCTGTGTGCACGGGGTTTGGAGCTGCGTCACACACACAGATCTGTGTGCAGTGGGTTTGGAGCTGTGTCACACACAGATCTGTGTGCAGTGGGTTTGGAGCTGTGTCACACACACAGATCTGTGTGCAGTGGGATTGGAGCTGTGTCACACACAGATCTGTGTGCAGTGGGTTTGGAGATGTGTCACACACACAGATCTGTGTGCAGTGAGTTTGGAGCTGTGTCACACACACAGTTCTGTGTGCAGTGGGATTGGAGCTGTGTCACACAGATCTGTGTGCAGTGGGATTGGAGCTGTGTCACACACAGTTCTGTGTGCAGTGGGATTGGAGCTGTGTCACACACACACATATCTGTGTGCAGTGGGATTGGGGCTGTGTCACACACACACAGATCTGTGTGCAGTGGGATTGGAGCAGTGTCACACACAGATCTGTGTGCAGTGGGATTGGAGCAGTGTCACACACAGTTCTGTGTGCAGTGGGTTTGGAGCTGTGTCACACACAGATCTGTGTGCAGTGGGATTGGAGCTGTGTCACACACACAGATCTGTGTGCAGTGGGATTGGAGCTGTGTCACACACAGATCTGTGTGCAGTGGGATTGGAGCTGTGTCACACACAGATCTGTGTGCAGTGGGTTTGGAGCTGTGTCACACACACAGATCTGTGTGCACGGGGTTTGGAGCTGCGTCACACACACAGATCTGTGTGCAGTGGGATTGGAGCTGTGTCACACACAGATCTGTGTGCAGTGGGTTTGGAGCTGTGTCACACACACAGATCTGTGTGCAGTGGGATTGGAGCTGTGTCACACACACACGGATCTGTGTGCAGTGGGTTTGGAGCTGTGTCACACACAGATCTGTGTGCAGTGGGATTGGAGCTGTGTCACACACAGATCTCTGTGCAGTGGGTTTGGAGCTGTGTCACACACACAGATCTGTGTGCAGTGGGATTGGAGCAGTGTCACACACAGATCTGTGTGCAGTGGGATTGGAGCTGTGTCACACACACAGATCTGTGTGCAGTGGGTTTGGAGCTGTGTCACACACAGATCTGTGTGCAGTGGGATTGGAGGTGTGTCACACACAGATCTGTGTGCAGTGGGTTTGGAGCTGTGTCACACACACAGATCTGTGTGCAGTGAGTTTGGAGCTGTGTCACACGCACAGTTCTGTGTGCAGTGGGATTGGAACTGTGTCACACACAGATCTGTGTGCAGTGGGTTTGGAGCTGTGTCACACACAGATCTGTGTGCAGTGGGTTTGGAGCTGTGTCACACACACAGATCTGTGTGCAGTGGGATTGGAGCAGTGTCACACACAGATCTGTGTGCAGTGGGATTGGAGCTGTGTCACACACATATCTGTGTGCAGTGGGATTGGGGCTGTGTCACACACACACAGATCTGTGTGCAGTGGGATTGGAGCAGTGTCACACACAGTTCTGTGTGCAGTGGGTTTGGAGCTGTGTCACACACAGATCTGTGTGCAGTGGGATTGGAGCTGTGTCACACACACAGATCTGTGTGCAGTGGGATTGGAGCTGTGTCACACACAGATCTGTGTGCAGTGGGTTTGGAGCTGTGTCACACACACAGATCTGTGTGCAGTGGGATTGGAGCAGTGTCACACACAGATCTGTGTGCAGTGGGATTGGAGCTGTGTCACACACATATCTGTGTGCAGTGGGATTGGGGCTGTGTCACACACACACAGATCTGTGTGCAGTGGGATTGGAGCAGTGTCACACACAGTTCTGTGTGCAGTGGGTTTGGAGCTGTGTCACACACAGATCTGTGTGCAGTGGGATTGGAGCTGTGTCACACACACAGATCTGTGTGCAGTGGGATTGGAGCTGTGTCACACACAGATCTGTGTGCAGTGGGATTGGAGCTGTGTCACACACAGATCTGTGTGCAGTGGGTTTGGAGCTGTGTCACACACACAGATCTGTGTGCACGGGGTTTGGAGCTGCGTCACACACACAGATCTGTGTGCAGTGGGATTGGAGCTGTGTCACACACAGATCTGTGTGCAGTGGGTTTGGAGCTGTGTCACACACACAGATCTGTGTGCAGTGGGATTGGAGCTGTGTCACACACACACGGATCTGTGTGCAGTGGGTTTGGAGCTGTGTCACACACAGATCTGTGTGCAGTGGGATTGGAGCTGTGTCACACACAGATCTCTGTGCAGTGGGTTTGGAGCTGTGTCACACACACAGATCTGTGTGCAGTGGGATTGGAGCAGTGTCACACACAGATCTGTGTGCAGTGGGATTGGAGCTGTGTCACACACACAGATCTGTGTGCAGTGGGTTTGGAGCTGTGTCACACACAGATCTGTGTGCAGTGAGTTTGGAGCTGTGTCACACACAGATCTGTGTGCAGTGGGATTGGAGGTGTGTCACACACAGATCTGTGTGCAGTGGGTTTGGAGCTGTGTCACACACACAGATCTGTGTGCAGTGAGTTTGGAGCTGTGTCACACGCACAGTTCTGTGTGCAGTGGGATTGGAACTGTGTCACACACAGATCTGTGTGCAGTGGGTTTGGAGCTGTGTCACACACAGATCTGTGTGCAGTGGGATTGGAGCTGTGTCACACACAGATCTGTGTGCAGTGAGTTTGGAGCTGTGTCACACACAGTTCTGTGTGCAGTGGGTTTGGAGCTGTGTCACACACAGATCTGTGTGCAGTGGGTTTGGAGCTGTGTCACACACACAGATCTGTGTGCAGTGGGATTGGAGCTGTGTCACACACACAGATCTGTGTGCACGGGGTTTGGAGCTGCGTCACACACACAGATCTGTGTGCAGTGGGTTTGGAGCTGTGTCACACACAGATCTGTGTGCAGTGGGATTGGAGCTGTGTCACACACAGATCTGTGTGCAGTGGGTTTGGAGCTGTGTCACACACACAGATCTGTGTGCAGTGGGATTGGAGCTGTGTCACACACAGATCTCTGTGCAGTGGGTTTGGAGCTGTGTCACACACACACAGATCTGTGTGCAGTGGGATTGGAGCAGTGTCACACACACAGATCTGTGTGCACGGGGTTTGGAGCAGTGTCACACACAGATCTGTGTGCAGTGGGATTGGAGCTGTGTCACACACACAGATCTGTGTGCAGTGGGTTTGGAGCTGTGTCACACACAGTTCTGTGTGCAGTGGGATTGGAGCTGTGTCACACACACACAGATCTGTGTGCAGTGGGTTTGGAGCTGTGTCACACACACAGATCTGTGTGCAGTGGGTTTGGAGCTGTGTCACACACACACAGATCTGTGTGCAGTGGGATTGGAGCTGTGTCACACACAGATCTGTGTGCAGTGAGTTTGGAGCTGTGTCACACACAGTTCTGTGTGCAGTGGGTTTGGAGCTGTGTCACACACAGATCTGTGTGCAGTGGGATTGGAGCTGTGTCACACACACAGATCTGTGTGCAGTGGGATTGGAGCTGCGTCACACACACAGATCTGTGTGCAGTGAGTTTGGAGCTGTGTCACACACACACAGATCTGTGTGCAGTGGGTTTGGAGCAGTGTCACACACAGATCTGTGTGCAGTGGGTTTGGAGCTGTGTCACACACACACAGATCTGTGTGCAGTGGGTTTGGAGCTGTGTCACACACACACTGTGTGCAGTGGGTTTGGAGCGTGTCACACACACAGATCTGTGTGCAGGGGGTTTGGAGCTGTGTCACACACACAGATCTGTGTGCAGTGGGATTGGAGCTGTGTCACACACAGATCTGTGTGCAGTGGGTTTGGAGCTGTGTCACACACACAGATCTGTGTGCAGTGGGATTGGAGCTGTGTCACACACAGATCTGTGTGCAGTGGGTTTGGAGCTGTGTCACACACACAGTGTGTGCAGTGGGTTTGGAGCTGTGTCACACACAGATCGTGTGTGCAGTGGGTTTGGAGCTGTGTCACACACACAGATCTGTGTGCAGTGGGATTGGAGCTGTGTCACACACAGATCTGTGTGCAGTGGGATTGGAGATGTGTCACACACACAGATCTGTGTGCAGTGAGTTTGGAGCTGTGTCACACACACAGTTCTGTGTGCAGTGGGATTGGAGCTGTGTCACACAGATCTGTGTGCAGTGGGATTGGAGCTGTGTCACACACACAGGGTGTGTGCAGTGGGTTTGGAGCTGTGTCACACACATATCTGTGTGCAGTGGGATTGGGGCTGTGTCACACACACACAGATCTGTGTGCAGTGGGATTGGAGCAGTGTCACACACAGATCTGTGTGCAGTGGGATTGGAGCTGTGTCACACACACAGGGTGTGTGCAGTGGGTTTGGAGCTGTGTCACACACATATCTGTGTGCAGTGGGATTGGGGCTGTGTCACACACACACAGATCTGTGTGCAGTGGGATTGGAGCAGTGTCACACACACAGTTCTGTGTGCAGTGGGTTTGGAGCTGTGTCACACACAGATCTGTGTGCAGTGGGATTGGAGCTGTGTCACACACACAGATCTGTGTGCACGGGGTTTGGAGCTGCGTCACACACACAGATCTGTGTGCAGTGGGATTGGAGCTGTGTCACACACAGATCTGTGTGCAGTGGGTTTGGAGCTGTGTCACACACACAGATCTGTGTGCAGTGGGATTGGAGCTGTGTCACACACACACGGATCTGTGTGCAGTGGGTTTGGAGCTGTGTCACACACAGATCTGTGTGCAGTGGGATTGGAGCTGTGTCACACACAGATCTGTGTGCAGTGGGTTTGGAGCTGTGTCACACACAGATCTGTGTGCAGTGGGTTTGGAGCTGTGTCACACACAGATCTCTGTGCAGTGGGTTTGGAGCTGTGTCACACACACAGATCTGTGTGCAGTGGGATTGGAGCTGTGTCACACACAGATCTGTGTGCAGTGAGTTTGGAGCTGTGTCACACACAGATCTGTGTGCAGTGGGATTGGAGCTGTGTCACACACAGATCTGTGTGCAGTGGGATTGGAGGTGTGTCACACACAGATCTGTGTGCAGTGGGTTTGGAGCTGTGTCACACACACAGATCTGTGTGCAGTGGGATTGGAGGTGTGTCACACACAGATCTGTGTGCAGTGGGTTTGGAGCTGTGTCACACACACAGATCTGTGTGCAGTGAGTTTGGAGCTGTGTCACACGCACAGTTCTGTGTGCAGTGGGATTGGAGCTGTGTCACACACAGATCTGTGTGCAGTGGGTTTGGAGCTGTGTCACACACAGATCTGTGTGCAGTGAGTTTGGAGCTGTGTCACACACACAGGGTGTGTGCAGTGGGTTTGGAGCTGTGTCACACACAGATCTGTGTGCAGTGGGATTGGAGCTGTGTCACACACAGATCTGTGTGCAGTGAGTTTGGAGCTGTGTCACACACAGTTCTGTGTGCAGTGGGTTTGGAGCTGTGTCACACACAGATCTGTGTGCAGTGGGTTTGGAGCTGTGTCACACACACAGATCTGTGTGCAGTGGGATTGGAGCTGTGTCACACACACAGATCTGTGTGCACGGGGTTTGGAGCTGCGTCACACACACAGATCTGTGTGCAGTGGGTTTGGAGCTGTGTCACACACAGATCTGTGTGCAGTGGGATTGGAGCTGTGTCACACACAGATCTGTGTGCAGTGGGTTTGGAGCTGTGTCACACACACAGATCTGTGTGCAGTGGGATTGGAGCTGTGTCACACACAGATCTCTGTGCAGTGGGTTTGGAGCTGTGTCACACACACACAGATCTGTGTGCAGTGGGATTGGAGCAGTGTCACACACACAGATCTGTGTGCACGGGGTTTGGAGCAGTGTCACACACAGATCTGTGTGCAGTGGGATTGGAGCTGTGTCACACACAGTTCTGTGTGCAGTGGGATTGGAGCTGTGTCACACACACACAGATCTGTGTGCAGTGGGATTGGAGGTGTGTCACACACAGATCTGTGTGCAGTGGGTTTGGAGCTGTGTCACACACACAGATCTGTGTGCAGTGAGTTTGGAGCTGTGTCACACGCACAGTTCTGTGTGCAGTGGGATTGGAGCTGTGTCACACACAGATCTGTGTGCAGGGGGTTTGGAGCTGTGTCACACACAGATCTGTGTGCAGTGGGATTGGAGCTGTGTCACACACAGATCTGTGTGCAGTGAGTTTGGAGCTGTGTCACACACAGTTCTGTGTGCAGTGGGTTTGGAGCTGTGTCACACACAGATCTGTGTGCAGTGGGTTTGGAGCTGTGTCACACACACAGATCTGTGTGCAGTGGGATTGGAGCTGTGTCACACACACAGATCTGTGTGCACGGGGTTTGGAGCTGCGTCACACACACAGATCTGTGTGCAGTGGGTTTGGAGCTGTGTCACACACAGATCTGTGTGCAGTGGGATTGGAGCTGTGTCACACACAGATCTGTGTGCAGTGGGTTTGGAGCTGTGTCACACACACAGATCTGTGTGCAGTGGGATTGGAGCTGTGTCACACACAGATCTGTGTGCAGTGGGTTTGGAGCTGTGTCACACACACAGATCTGTGTGCAGTGGGTTTGGAGCTGTGTCACACACAGATCTGTGTGCAGTGAGTTTGGAGCTGTGTCACACACACAGATCTGTGTGCACGGGGTTTGGAGCAGTGTCACACACAGATCTGTGTGCAGTGGGATTGGAACTGTGTCACACACAGATCTGTGTGCAGTGAGTTTGGAGCTGTGTCACACACTGATCTGTGTGCAGGGGGTTTGGAGCTGTGTCACACACAGATCTGTGTGCAGTGGGATTGGAGCTGTGTCACACACAGATCTGTGTGCAGGGGGTTTGGAGCTGTGTCACACACACACAGATCTGTGTGCAGGGGGTTTGGAGCTGTGTCACACACACACAGATCTGTGTGCAGTGGGTTTGGAGCTGTGTCACACACAGATCTGTGTGCAGTGGGTTTGGAGCTGTGTCACACACAGATCTGTGTGCAGGGGGTTTGGAGCAGTGTCACACACAGATCTGTGTGCAGTGGGTTTGGAGCTGTGTCACACACAGGGTGTGTGCAGTGGGATTGGAGCTGTGTCACACACACACAGATCTGTGTGCAGTGGGTTTGTTTGCTCCCTCTGGGTTTTTGAAAAGATCAGTTTCTCGTTTTCGTATGAATAATAACCATGAGCTTTACGAAAATTTTCAGAATTTTTTAGTTTTCTTTGCAATGTCCGAGTTTACACAGACACTGCTCTTAGCAGCAACTTAAATATCTACAAAAATGAGTGCTCAGAGTAACGTTGTCCATTTCAGGATTTTCATGCTTGCAAGAGCCCAATTTAATGCTTACAAGGATGTGTTTCATATTCTGTGAGATGCTTGATTTTTCATTTCTGTTTTCCTTTTAATAAATATCAGTGCCATGAAACTGTTTCATTCTGAAGAGGTTATTTTAAAAATACTAAGTAATATTGGAGTAAAATATTATTTGGAGTAATTAAATGTATGCATAGATAATAATCAAGACATTTAAAAGCCAAAATGGTGAGATATTTTCTTTTTGAAAATATAAAACCCTAAAGAAGGCATATCTGACATTCACATGTATATAACAGTGGGATTCAGCATCAGTTTTTCTGGACTATGTTATTCTCAGAGGGAGAAATAAATCACTTCACTGTCCACGTTTCAAGAGAAAAATTTACCCCTTACAGGTTTTAGAAAGCCACAGAAGGGGCTGTCTGAGCAAAGGAGGAACTGCCTGTGGGTAATACAGTTCCATTGAAGTGAGGCAGAGTATTGCTGCAGCTTCATAAAATCTTAAATCTGTGCATGGTTTTGGCTTTCCTCACACACTGTCTCCAGCTGCCTTCTCCTCTTCAGGTGTTTCCCCAAACGACCCAATCATCATCACTCAATTAGTGCTGGAGTGAAAAAAGGGGCTTCTGTCAAACAAAACTCCTTAAACAAATTAACACAGGTTTTTCAACTGGGCTTTACAACCTATAGCAAACATTCATGCATCAAATACATTCAAATTTGTGAGACAACAGAAGTGGAAAATGAATTAAATTTATTTACCCCTGAATATAGTGAGATCTGTGAAAATATTGGCAGGAGAAGTGTATAGTAGAGATCCTTATCACAGCAGTTCAATCACAGGTGTTTCCCCATATTACTAGATAATCCTTATCCAAAATAAATATTTAATGTTAGTATTAACAAAGAAAAGCTGTAGCTCCAACAACAAGCTCTGTGTATTTAAAGCTCAGTGATGATTATCCACTTTAAAATCAATTGAATTGTGAGTATTAAACAATTTTTCCCAAGAAGGGTTTTCAAGCTGCAAAGAAAAAGCTTCCAGTCCCCAGGGGAGCCACTTTGGGAGCCAAGGCTGCAGCCATTTCTCCCTGCTGGGATCCAGAACATTCAGAACAATGCTCTTGACTGGCTTTTCTTCCCCACAGCTGTCTCAGGTGTGTCCCCACACACAAGGGACCTGCTCCTGGAACTCATCCACCTGCAGCCAGGGAGGGCAGGGTGCTGAGAGCAGCTCTCAGGGGGCTGCTCTTCCCCTCTCAGCCGTGTCCCCCCTGCCAAAGCCCTCTGTGAGCCAAAATGCAGCTCTGGCTGAGCAGCAGTGCTGAACCACTGGGATGGTTTCACAGCAATGCTCTGGCTGTGCTGGCAGGGATCAGTGCCTGAGGATCACAGTGAAGGTTTGATCTCAGCAGAACAGGAGCTGGGAAGGCTCAGGAGACTCCCAACCCAACACCCACAGAGCCTGTGGCACCCCTGCTGCCAGGGGCAGTTTCAGGTTTTTGGAGAGGTTGTCTAAGAATCCTTCTTGTTGTTGGATACTGCTGGGAACCAGGGAAAAAGCAGCCTTGAGGCCTTGGGTTTCTCAGGCTTCACAAGGAAAAGAAATTATAACATTATAAATTATAATGATTAAACACCTGCTGGATACTGAGAGATGTGATGTTTCGCAGAAAGCATGTTTTCAAAGAGGTGTTGCCTTCTTGGACCAATGAGCCTTTTCTGTTTTGTATTGCATGAACAACCCTATACAAGTGTAGTGTTTCTTTAAATAAAGCTCTCTTCTGCTTCTCCATTGCATGAACCGTGTTGCATCATCCTCTCTGCCACTCCTACAGCCAAAATGCAACACCTTCTCATTATGTTACAAACTTCCCAAAGTCCACCTGAACACAAATTCACCTCCCGTACAATGTTCCACATTTTTTCCTAATTCTCTGGAGAAAATTAGCAGAAAACATAGAGTAGCAGACACACAGGCTTCTCCTGCAGAACAGCTCCACTTTTTTTGAAATTCTGACTTTCAAAGCTCCTTACAGTCTTCTCATTTTCCTAACTTTGACATCTTTCTCATGAGTTTCTTCTGACAAGTCTTTTATCACCTGTATATTCAGGTACTTGGCCTCTTTGCAAGCTCTGCTGACCTCCACCCTTTTATTCACCCTTCTTTTTGCATCATTCTTGTTCAAAATCTTGTGAGTGGTTTGGTTTATCCCTCCCACTGGGATAACTTTGTTAGGGAACTTAGGGCAGCAGAAGACAACAGAACTCAACTCATGAGCCACATAAACAGCCCTTGGGTGTCCCAGAGTGCCTCTGTCCCACCCTTGCTATGCCCCTCATACTCTTCCAAAGGCCCTTTTCTGGCTTTATTCTCTCACAGTTTCTTCTCTTCTAATAATTCTCATCCTTTTTTTTTTTTTTTTTTTTTTTTTTTCCTAACAAAGCAGAAAAACCTATCGCAAATTGCCAAATTGCCTTTCCTTATTCAAAGTAAAGTAAATCTGTCTGGATTTGGTTATTTCTTAGGATGCTTTATTCCTTTTTTTTTTTCTCTTTTGGGAGTAAAAAAAGATGACAATTTCTTGTCTCTTTCACACTATTTTGGCAAAAGGAAAACCCCAAAAATCAAGGCAAAAGTTAAAGACTGAAGAAAATAAAGTATGTTTAACAGAACACCATTTTTGACCCGAACAAAACTTTATCAGCATTTTCTTTCAAGCAGCCTGAGTTCATCTGCTGGGGGAGAAAAGAGGGGCCAAGACTCTGAGGAGCTGGTGTGGGAAGGGTGTTTGGGATGAAGTGGGGCACCCCTGTGAGCAAACCCTGCATCCTTGTGTCCTCCCTCCGAGTGCAGCTCAAGGGTCAGGGCCACTCTGGGAGGGTAAAGCAGCAACACAGGGCAAGAAACCAGAGCAGAATTCTGCACCAATGCTCCTTCTGAGGGCTCCTTCATCATCAACATGATGCTGTAAGATTTTAGCTTTATTTTTCAAATCCCATACTGAATTAGTGCATAGCTCTAAACTCCGTATAAAGTGTTAGTTACTGTCTTCACACTTTGGTCAGGCAAAACTATTCCTCTGGGCCTGGAACCCAACCACACCTCACTGCCTCAGGCCCCCAAAAATATAAACAAAAATGAATTGAGGGGAAGCAAACTGGGGCTAAATGACTTCATTACCTGAAGCTGCAATTGGAGGATTAACTTCTGATATTTAAATGGACCAAACTTATATTTGTCTGAAAAACTCATGACCATTGTCCATTTTGGGTGTAGCCTCTGGGAGAGGCTTCATCTGCCCTTAATGTATCTGACAGCCCTTCATTAAATATATCCACTTCCATCTTTTTAGCTTTGTCTGGCCTCAGTTTCTGGCTAAGCCTGAATTGGGTGCCAGCCAGGCTGCCCTGTTATACAGCACCTAACAGGGCTGGAACCCACCCCTGTGCCCTGGAGGGGCTCCCGAGGCAGCTGAAGCAGTTATCCTGCAGTTATCCCATCCTAGGTAATTATCCTGCAGTTATCCCATCCCAGGATTCTCCCCTGGAAGCTCTGCTCTCCTCCCCTCTCTGCCCTGCAGGGACTGAATAGCTGCAGCCAGGCCAATCCCTTCCATACCAGCCCAACCAAGGCTGCTATTCTTAATTTGGATTATTTACAAATGCATTGGATTTCTTGTTCTCTTGTTTTACTTCGTTCCAGGAGCTAAAAAAAAAAAAAAAAAAAAAAAAAAAAAAAAAAAAAAAAAGAAAAGGCTCAGGGCTTTTTGATTGGTTTGATCTCTTTTTTTTGGGTAAGAAAGATGAGGAGATTAAAAGCATCTCCAAGCTTTCTATATGCTCAGCGGAAGGGTAATATCTGTTAACACAACTGGGAAAATTTCCTGATGGAATCAAAACTGTTTTACAGTTAGAGGATGGATATAGGTGGAAATAAATTGTGCTAAATTCAGCCCTCTTTAGAGGATGCACAGCACTGTAGAATTTTCTGGTGCTACTTAAGATCCAAAATCCACTTTGTCTTCATGTAAGGCATAACCCCGTTGAATTAAAAAAAAAAAGTGTAAGGGAAACAGTTCTTTTCCCAATTGCCTCATTATACCTATGCTGGAGTGTTCCATAAGAATCTCTTTCAAGCCTTGCACAAGCAAGGCTGTGAAGCTGTGCTTTACTTGTGCTGAGGAATGCAGCATTAAAACCCTGTGGGACATCCCTGGGGCACCCAGAGGAAGCCACCTGCAAAGTGTTGGGCTGCTCCTCCTGGGAGGGGATTGAGATTAGGGCCCTAATTCCAGTGACCATGCTGGGCTGTTTTAGCTGTGCACAGAGCTGGCTTCCTGCAAAGAGCCCGATCTGGTTGCCTGCCCTGGCGACGCTCTGTGTTGTGAAATATCGATACGCTGGCGTGTTTTCCTTCTGCATAGCTGAGCTCCTCTCCCCACCGTGCCATCAGGATGGCACTGGGAGCAATCTGTTTAATGCAGGCACGCTGCCAGCAAATATAGATGTTTCCTGTCCTTTCAGGGGTCCCTCTCACTGTCTTCTCTAAAAGACTGAATGTATTCTGCAGTTCTAATAACAAACATTGTAACCTTGCAAATAGCGACGCTCGGAGTTTTCTTTAATATTTATATTTTTTGACCCCAAAAGGGGAAAGAATTTACCATACTTAGGCTGGAAAAACAGCGTGCTAATTTCACTTATCAAAGGCATTCAGACCAAAGAGCCTGCCACTAATAACACTATGGTAAAAAAATATTCTGTAGCGCATCATGTGTTACTGGGTTTTAGCACATGCTGGTACCTAGCTCTAAATGTCAGTATTTTCACAGCATAATTCATGTCAGCTCCCAGCTCTTATGACATCAGAGGATGAGTTCAAAGGGACACAGTTTTCTGCTTTATAAAAACAGTTTAAAGATAAAAGCCAGTTTCAACAAAAAAAAAAAAAAAAAAAAAAAAAAGGAAGAAAAAAGAGAAAGAGAAAATGAAAGTATTAGCAGTGCATTAGCCAAACAATTCTCTGAGAGGCAAATGCCAATCAGAATAAGATGACAGCATCCTATAGTGAAACCACATTAGCAGAAGTGATCAACTGCTGTTGATAAATGACTTGCACAACGCTCAGTGTCTTTCCTTCTAAACCACACAGCTGAGGAATGGGTAAAAATCATGTCAGCTATTGAGCAGAGAAGATGAAAACAGAATATTCTCCCTTACATTAAAAACTGGCAGTTTTTAATGCATGTAATGTATCTACTATCCATAAACCAGCTTCTCTGTCAGTGTAAACGGGCAGAGAAGAGAAAGTGTCAGAGTATTATTTTCCATATTCATTGTTAAAACAAATAAATATCAATCACATGGCTTTAAGCATTTAGTTTTCTGCAGATCTTTCAAAACTTTTTTGAGCCAGCACTCGGTGCTCTGGAGCTTATCAATGACACCAGGGGTCAAAAGTGTTAGTGCGACTAAAATTACTTGGACAAAGGCAGGACCAGGTCAGATCGCCATGGGATAGTCCCACAAGGCCTCCTGGAGGCTGCTGCCACCAAGGAGTTCTAAGGAAAAGAAAGGAAAGACCATGAACCAAACATCCCAGAAAATTCACAAGCAAATGTGTTATTAATCAAGGAAAATAAAAACAAAGTTTATTAAAATGCCTTGTAATAGTACATTTCAAAACAACACAAAGACATCTTATGTGATGACCATTTTATCACTGAGGCTCATTCCAATTGAGTTACATTCTTCAAACCCAAAGAGCCACAAGTGTGCCAGAAAAGAAAATAAACACTGGAACGATGTGTGCAGTCACACATCTAATTTGACGATTGATCTCACAATTTAAATAGACGCTTTCCAACCCAAATAAATGCAGGAGTCTGCATCAATGGCACTTCTGCAAACTGAAACTAATGGTAGGACTGGTACAATTCACACATTTCTTTCCATATTTAGCTGAGAAGTTCAAACTAGGACCTGAATGAAGCCAGAGGATAAGAAAACAAAGCAGAAGGGGTCTACTGTGTTCTCCATGATTTGGAACACCACATTAAAATATTTTTGAATTACTATAATTTTCTCATTTTTTGCATAAATATTTATGAAGGGGATGAATCCTCATATGATGCAAACAGCCCCACATTCATTGGTTTCAGTGGTGCCAATACAGCCAAGGAAGTTACAACAATTTACATCGACCATGAATTTGCCCCAGCGTGTTTATGCAGGAATTTCAAATCGAATTCTCTGTTGCTCCGGCTCTGGGGAATTGATGGAACTGTTACAGCACAAGATTTAGTCTTTTACGCTCTAAACTAACATCAGAGGATGGATCCTGTTTCTCCCCTCCCACAAGCTCTTGTTTACCCGAGTATTGTCTGTGAAGTGGCTCCTGGGAGCAGGGATTGAACTGCTGCTGCCTTTGTGCTAACGAGCCTAATGCACAGGGATATTTGAACTGGATTGAGTTGTTGAGCCGAAGGTGGAGGTCAAAGTTTCAGTTTTATCAGTTACATTTTGGAGCCCTTCACTTGATCACGACAATGCCATGTTCATAATACAATTATTGTAATCATATTTCCAGTGTTGCTTGCCTTCAGTGGAAACAGATTGCGTTAGACTCCGCCTGAAGTGGAATGCACATTTCAAAGTCACACAGAGGTTATGGAACAGGACCTCTCAATTCATCTGCAGACTATAATCAGGACTTGATCACTGCAGAGAGTTCGGAGGCTTTTGTGAACTTAGCAATTCATGCAAAAAAACAAATAGGCATTATGTGAGGAGAGGCAGAGCTGTTATTAGGTAATGACCAGCTCAGTGGCTGCACAGATCTCAGCAAGGCTGGGCAGAGCTGAGGGCTCTATGTGATGCTGGTGCTGCTATGATTTATCCATGCACACAATTTACTTGTAGCAGACAGCAGCTCGTGTCCCTGCTGCTGCAGCAGGGATCTCCCCAGATCTCCCTGCCTGGCCAGGTGGTGAATGCCAGTGGAGCCTGGCTGCAGCCAGTGCCCACTCCTGCCAAGGCAGAGCTCATCCTACAGTCTGAATTTCTATTCTACTGAAATTTATAAATGAAAGCACTCAAAAAAAAAAAACCCAAAAAAAACAACAAAAAAAAAAACCTACTTTGTGTACTCCTTCTATCCTTGCTTTCTGAAGAACTCCCCTTTTTAATCTGCGCTATTGCTCGTGATCTCCACTCGGCCACAAATAATTATATTAGAATTAATTACCTCCAATCTTATAAATCCTGAAATAGCATTATGTAAAAGTGGAGCTATCATATTACCAGGAAATGTAATACACAGAAAAGATGTCTTAATTATTTGAACAGAAGCTGGACAGAGATTTATCTCCTCACTAGCTCCAGAGATCGATAGATCGATTCTTTTGTCCAGAACAAAATAAGTTTTGTTCACTGACTAAACCAGAAGTTTAAAAATGGATTTTTCACGGGTTTTTTTTAGCTCTTAGAAATTAATTTCTATTTCTAGAGGACTTTCTGATTTTTTTCTTGACTTAAATAAGTCCTTCTGGCTGACTCAAAATGAAATCATGATTAAATTTTGTTAGTTTCCCCAGTCTATAGAATTATCTAAAGTAACATTTTAGATTTCTAAATAAAAATTTAATTTGAAATAAGATACATAAGCTTTATTTAAGTACCACAATAGTTGTTTTCAAGTTTGGATTTTTAAAAAAAATAAATTCACTTATTCCTTGAATTTAGTAAAGGATTTTAGAACTTGCATTTCTGGTGAAAATAACAACAGAGAGCTGCCAAGCATCACCCAGCTCTAGTTCTAGCACAGCCCATAAACAGGGAAGAAATACCAGACATCTTTAGAAGTGCAAAAAAAGGACTGAAGATTAAGTGAGACTGAATATTGAGTTTTTATGGGGGATAATTTGCTATATTAGAAGGTTGTGGGGTTGGTGTTTTTTGTGGGTTTGTTTTTTTTTTTTTTTAATTTTTTTTTTTTCCCCCTGCCATTTTAATGTATTAAGTTCTGTTCTCATGAATGAAAAATTAGCCAGCTGCAGGGACAGCTCAGAAAGCAAAGGTTTGGAAAGAAAAGCCAAGTCCTGGTGTCCCTGGCTGCGAGGAGCATCCCGGAGATTGTCCCCGCACTGTCCCCGTGTCCCCTCCCTGCCCCGTGTCCCGCATCCTCCAGAGCTGCTCCGGCGCTGACACAAAATCTGAATTTGGCGGCGGCAGCAGTGCCCGGGCAGTGTCCCCTCCCCTCCCTGCCGCTGACAGGAACGGAACACGGCAGAGCCCGAGCCTGCCGGGCACAGCCGGGGGACCCTGGGGTACAGCGGTGACAGCTCTGTGCCAGGGCTCTGCGCCCTCCTGATGGGCGACCAGCGCCAGCCCAGCTCCTCCTTTCCAGAATGTAACACGCAGCCCGAGTTCCTAAATAAATAACCCGGGCCAAAACAACCTCAGCCGCTCTTTCCCCTCCCCAGCAGCACCTCGGAAGGCGTCCCGGCAGTGAGGGATGAGCAATGAGCAGAGCGCGGGCTGCGCTGGGTGCGCCGGGCACATCCCCGCTGCAAGGGAACCTCGTGGTGCTCTGAGCCGAGCCTTTGGGGATGTTTTCAGACACTCACAGCGGGGGCTAGAGCCGTGGAGTGTCCCCAGCCCGTGGCAGGCCAGCAGCAGCTCCCTTGAGGATGCGGCTGGAGCATCCCGCAGTACCGGGCTCAGAAACGAGCGCTCCCGGGGCAGGGGGTTCCAGCAGCCTGATCCAGCCCCGGAGCCTCGGACTGCGGCTGCTCCAGGGCAGGAATCGTGGCTTTGTCACTCTCTTGTGAGAGTCACAGCCCCACAGCTCTCCGTCCCTGCAGGATGGAAGCACCAGGAAATTATCTGTAGCCAGCTTACAAGGATTTCAGTACTCCTTTCATGTGTCCGGCTTTGCAAGTTAACAGCACCAAATCTTCCTCCAGCAGGCAGAGCTGATCTGAAGAATAAAATGCTGGGGAATCAAACCTCAACAGGACCTTTCTGAAATCCTGGCTGGGCAGCCTGGTCAGAGCCTGCAGCCCAGGAAATGCCAGGAGGGAGGCGCTGGCAGCAAGGGTCCCCTGTGAAGAAATGCCATGAGCTGTGTGTCACACAGCCCTGGATGGGCTGGCAGGGACCTGCTGCCTGTGCCAGCCGTGACTGGGGTCTGGGAACACACTGGGAATATTCCCAACTAAGAAATCAGAAAGTGATGGATGAGTTCCTAGATATTCACAAAAGCTAATATTAACATAGGTTTGGTTTCTATCAGACATAAGTAGGACTTTTTAAAAGTTTGTTTGTTTTTTTTTTTTTTTGTTTTGTTTTGTTTTGTTTTGTTTTGTTTTGTTTTGTTTTGTTGCTGGTTTTAATTCAATAGACTGGAAAGAAAGAGATTAAATAGTGTCTAAACTTGGCGAATATTTCCCATAAGTGCAAAGATTAAAGCAGGAATGAGTGGTGGTCTGTACTGCAACCTGAACCCCACTTCATAAACCAAAATATTCACTTACTTGAACATTTAATGAAGGTTAAATATAACCCTTAAAGCATGAAAACAATTTCAAAAGTTTACAAGAGCCTCTTAGCTGCACCCCCCAAGCCCACTCTCCTTAGATTTGGAGCAGTGATGAGTGACATTTCTTAGCTGCTTCAGCTATTCCTGAATCTCTTACCAGAGATGCAGGAGGGAATTTTTCTGCAGTTCTTCTGCTTCATTAATGACTCTCAAGCTGGGATTTTTCTAGCATGAACTGAGCTGAACATTCTCCCTGGAGCTTATACAGGTGTCATTTGTATGAGCCTTCAGTGGTTTTACACAAATGATTGCCCCAGGATTTTTAGCAAAACCAGCCAAATGGCCTCCTTCCTTTAATATATTATTTAAGCAATAACCTCACTCTAGCCTCAGGCTTCCAATGCAATAATTAGAACCAAACTAGCATTTACCCATAGAGAGGCAAATGGTGTATTTAAATATAATAGCAGTGTGCAGGTAATTCTAATTCAGAGAAGAAGTAACTGAATCAGCTGAAGAAAGCATTAAGGAGATGTTAAGGACTTTTATCCCTGTTAAGGTTAGTCAGAAGGTTAGACTGTCATACATTAGGGTCCATAACATAAATGGTATAATGGTGTAGGAAAAACTGTTCACATCAGCAGTTGCAATGCTCACAGTACTGAAAGAGAAAAGGAAGAGAACCAGACTCTGAATGACACTGAAATATAACCTGGACAAAGCTGCCCAGTCTGTAAGAGAAAAACCTTCATTACTATGGGCAAAGATCATTTTATCACTCAGATTGATGGTGACTTTCTTCTCTCCCCTCACAGTTGACAATTTTTTCTCCTCATGAAAAATTTTAGAATTTTTGTACAACACAGTTTCAAGGGCTTAAGGGGAAAGCTGGGGTTGTGTAAACCCTCACAGGGTTGTGAAGGAATTTCCTACCCATTGTGCACTCACACAGGGTAAAGAAAAACAAAGAGTTAGGTGTAGAGAAATAAGGAACCTGCTCAAAGGTACAATTCCTATTTCACTCATTTGTTGTGTTTTTCACAACCAGGTGCCCTGGCAGGTGAGGCAGGCACCCCTGGCTGCTCACACAAAGCAGCTGTCCACGAGTGGAAAGGAAATCCTGACTGGCCCCAGCAGCAGAAACAAGAGCTCGCTGACTTGCCCAGAGTGTCTGCCTGGCAGTTTCTGGCTGAACTACACCAGGGGTATTTCCTGATTTTAGCATTGCTACAGCCCTACCAAAGACAGCAGCTGTTTTAATCTATTTTAGCCATTCAAAGTTAACAACCCCCTTTTAAAAACAGCAACTGATTTGTATTAAGCTCAAGTCTTTTGAATCCCTTTAGCGAGACATCTAAACCACCTTTTCCCTAATGAAGACAAGATCTGTGTATCTGGTTCCAGGCACAGCAATCTCCTGAGCCTGACTGGGGACAGTAGGCACCAAACACAGATAACAGAGCACCAGAGGTGTTTCTTGTTAGGAAGAGGCTCCTGCAGCCAACTTCCTTGCCTTGCTAATTGGAAGCAGGGTGCTGCCTTCCCCAGGCACAAGGAAGAAGGTGCTTGAGGCTGGCTGGAAGGAGCATTCACAAGCAAAGCCACAGGCAGCAGTGAGAAAAATAGATGAAGTTACAGGGAAAACGGGCCCTCAAGAACTTTAGAAAGAGAGCAAAGCAGTGAGCAGTCAGTGAAAATATTGCTGGAAGCAAACACTGAGGATGACTTTGTGATGTCCCTCCCTGCTCTGCTCCTCTGAGCAATAGCAAGGTCTTTGGTAGAAGGTGGTTCCCAAATGCTTTTTGCCTGCCATATTAATAATAATATTAATCAAACCTCCTTGTACTCTGCTGAAGCCTGGAAACCTGTCTGGAGCTGCCTTGTCCCTGGCCCTGCTGCAGAGAGCACTGGATGGAAAATACCTCCTGGAGGAACTAAAGTGCATCCATCACCTGTGGGGAGATGATGGGGAGGGAGTTTCACCAGCATGAGGCAGAGGTTTTAAAGCAGGAATAGTCCCAGCAGCACAGAACTGTAAACTTGCTTTAAGTCAGTTCTTCCAATCATCCTGTTCTTGATGGGTATTTAACCTTATTTCTACTAGAACAGTACTTTTTGTCCTTACTGCTGCTTAACATATACCTAATGCTGAAATGATTCTTAAGAACCAGGAGCTGGTGGGAATATTACAGAAAAATGCACATACACAAAAATCAGTGTACCAATCTGTTTTATAGACATTTTTTATTTTGTATTTTCCAGGCAGCAGAGGTAATCATCAATCTTTTATTTTATTCCTGTTGTCTCTTTTATAAAAAAATAGCCAATATGGATAATGTGTGTGGGGTCTTCCTCCTATTTGTTTTTGGTGGCCAACCTTTTTACTTTAGGAGGGTTAGAGAAATAATTATTGAACCCTCTTTGGGTAACAGCCAGAGGTTGTTTTCCTTGAGCTGCTGCAGACTGTTCCAAGGCAAGGTTGAAACTCTAGGCTTTCACATGGCATCTGGAATGTAGGAGGTGAGTCAGAAAGGCAGCAAGACACAGGAAGGCTGCTCTGGGTGGCAGAAGCAGCAGGGTCAGACAGAAGGCCACTTGTGGCTGAGCAGAGCAAAGAGGGGAGGCTGCTCAGCAAGGCTGCAGCTCTCCCACGAAATCCCAGGCAGAGGCCTGAAAACAAGCAGGCAGTTTGGAATTGTGTCAGGGGATAATGGAGCTGTTTGAAGCTGAGGGCTTTTTATCCAGCAGGGAAAATCCTGCTTGCACTGGGACTGCAGAGGGAGCAGCAGCAGCAGCAGAGAACTGAAAGGCAGTGACAGCCACGAGAAAAGTGCACATCTGGGCTAGGAGGGACCAGCTGCTGATGCTCAGTGGCTTTCAGCACAAACAGCAAAAAACCCTAAACCCAAGGGAAAATAGCTCAGATTTGTATGGAGGGTGAAAACCTGCACTGACATGAGGGGAGTGACAGTGAGGGGGAACCATGGAGAAGGGCAAATGGGAGGAAGATCCCATCCCTAGCCAAGGGAAGGCAGCACTGATGTGGCCAGACCAAAGCCCAGCTGTATGGACAATGCACATATTTATGTTTTGTATATGTATATAAAATATACATATACACATATACACATATACATATATACATATATACATATATACATATATACATATACACATATACACATATACACATATATACATATACACATATATACATATATACATATATACATATATACATATATACATATATACATATATACATATATACATATATAATATGTATATGTTTGTGAATGGTCACACCTGCAGACATTGCTGCACATGATGCACTTTACACCTCGAGGTACTTGTGTGGCCCCCAAAGATCTGACAAACCCTCAATAAATTATATGAGAAGAGACCTAATGGCTTTAGGATTTTTTTTTAATACATTATATGAAAAGCCATAAAATATATCAATTGTATATTATATCATCAAGGAGCTCCAATGTTTACAAGTAAAAAGCATTTTTCAGCTTGGAGGAACATTCTGAGAGTGTTTTACTGGACATCACCAGAAATATCATATGAAACAGAAGCAGACACCCCAGGAATTTCAGACATTACACTAGACTATGTAACTGACACTAGTGGAATTAATTTATGTTTCAGCGATATATAAAAAAATTCAATTTTCTAATTTTCTTCCCCTGAGTGACATTCAAGGTGCACTTTACTCATGAGCATCTGCCTGAGTCTATGACCAGGGAGGGCAATTTAGTGTTTTTGTTATTCAACAGGATTAGCAGCCTAGATTCAGGTTAAAGTGATACAGAAGGGCCTTAACTAGTCCTAAATGACTTAATTCCCCGAAAACAGTATTTTTTAATGTGCTGCTAATTAAAATATTTAAGAGCTCACTGTAACAACATTTTGAAAACAAACCAGAAGAACCAATGCAAACAAAATATCATTTTACAAACCAAATGGAATCACTTAAAATCCAATGTAATTCTATGTTCCAATAAAAATAAATATATATATATACAGGTGTCAAGTTAAGATTGTCAAGCACCCTCCCAAGATACCATCTAAGAATGAACTAAGAAGTCAAAATTAACCCCTCCTGTACTCATTCTTGTGTTTTGAGAGAGGTAATAGAATTTCCTGTGCAGCACCCACCTGTGAAGTGCCCAGAACACTCCAAATGGAGGAGCAGGAGTCACCAAGGAATGTTCTGGTGGAAGTTCACCACAGGTCTCTCTGCAGGATTGTAGTGCACTGTTACCCATATCCTGTGTTTTCAGGCTTTTACTCAACATTCTTAAAAGCTGGAGATTTTCTTCATAGTATTCATCTTATATTCTGATAGAAATCTGAGTATGGAAAATACAGATTTAAGGAATATGAGATATGACAGTGCTCAGCAGCTTGGTTCTCTGAAAAAATAGGGGTTTTTAGCAAAAGATTATTTTTGCTCTTCCCCACTGCATTGTACTGACATAAAATTGCATGAAGATTAAATGCTTTACAGGTTACAAATTTTTGTCTCATAGATTCAAACTTATTTTCCCACATTCATTAGTTTCCTTGTCCTGAGAATGTTTTGGTGCTGCTTAATTGTGGTGTGGGCAGCATGACAGGAAAACATTGAGAAATAATCACTCAAGGCCAGCTGCAAGAAACAAACCTTGTGCCTCTGAACAGGCTGATCCCTCCACCTGGAAACTGCTGCTTACAGAACCTGGGATTTCAGATCTGTGTCTCTCCCTGCATTCAGCTCCTGCAACACAGCTAACTAACTAACTTCAGGACAAAGGGAGGTGATAACAACTTTTTACTTTTTAATTTACTGGTATTTCCATGTAATTGCTGAGTCTTCAGTTCCTGGGTTAGCAGGGATGTGCTTGGCCATTACTGCAGCTCCATGCACCCATTAGGATGTCACTGCTTGTGCTCATTTCAGATGAACCTTTCCCTGGTATTCTCTGTACTGGACGTGCTGTTGTCCTGGAAATACTTCCATCCATAAAAAACTGATTACTAGCCTGCACAGTGTTATCTCCTAGGGTAACATCTTACACTTATCCAGTGCAAAAAAATGCTCCACATCTAGATGACAGACAAGTGGGAACATCAGATTGGAGCTGCAGTGCTTCACTTTAGCCACTCTGTGCACAAGCCAGCATCAGGCCACTCACAGTGTAGATAAGTAAGGATTTATTCTGGGTCCAAATTAAAAAAATCTACATGGGATAGGTGCTATTCCATAGCTGAAAAGATATTACCTCAGAAGTCTATTTTGGCCATTAATAGAATACAGCTGGCAACTTCAGGACAGGAAAAAAAAAAGTTGTCTTTTCCAAAAATTCAGATCAGCAGGTTCCCCACCCTTCAGGATGTTGGCAGGGACCAGTGCTAGTACAGAAGACAGGAATATTTCCTAGGTGATCTAATAAAACCAGAAAAACCTCATATCAACAAGCCATATGGGGATATTGCTGATAAGCTGCTGCCATAAGCTATGGACTCTTTCAAATGTCTCATCTTCCAGAGGCCAGGTTCTCATCTGCCATTTCTCAAAAGCCAAAATACCTTGGCCATGTCATCCTTAATACTGTTAAATTCAGCACTGTACTAAGAAGTTCATTAAATGTGAGAAATTTAAGGTGACACAGGAGAAGATTCTGCAATTCCAGTTACTTGCCTCTTCTCCAGCTCTCAGCTGTTGTCTCTGCTGATGAAAGGGCCAGACAGGCACTCCCTCTTCTCCTGGAGGCTGAAGGAAGCATCTCCCAGGGCACTGGGAAGGAGGACTCACATGAACCACTCCCTCTCTGGGCTTTCAGAGAGACTGAGGTGAAAGAACAGGAGAGAAGGCACAGCCCCAATTCCTCCTTGTTTTTGTCTCCCCCCTACTGGAAAGTGTCTACAGAAAGCAGAGATATCAGGGATCATCATGTCATCTTGTCTTGCTGAACAGAAAGACAAAAGTGCCAATTCCACCCCCTCCCCACCCAAACCAGTCCCTCAAGGTTTTTGCAGGAAATCAGCCCCAAGTTTCCCTGCAGACCTCACAGACACTGGCAATTCTCACACGGGTACAAGATCCTCCAGAGATCAAAGGGTCAGCACGAAAAAATAATAGATTACCTTCATGAAGGGGTCTTGAAGAGCTCTTCAAAAGAAAATGAAACCCAAATATTATTTCATGTTCCTACTGCAGAAATAAGCGCTGCAGTCAACTGGATGCCAGCTCTTAACCAGCTGGGCAGAAGGCCAGGGGGCCAGGAGGGTGTCAGATGGAATTCAGGCCAGGCAGGCAGGAAGCACCAAGAGGAAACTCCAGCAGCAGCTGTAGAAGCAAAAGAATGGGCAGAGGCTCTAAGACAAATAATAACAGGCAGAGCAGCAGCAGCAGCAGATGTCAGACTGTGGCTTTCTGGAGGGATGGCACTCCTGGAGAAAAAGGATTTTTTTTTTTTTAATTCTTTGCATTAATTATCTGAAAAGAGATTCCCTCCCCACCCCCCCCACCCAGATCTTTTGAAACCTTGTTATTTTGGATTAGTTTGTGAGGAGATGCCCACTGAAGTTGTGCAGTGGCCAGGACAGGCACTGCTGCTGATCATGGCTCCATCCATGGGTTTGAATTCTCCCACTCTCCTGTGATTAAAAATAATTCTGGAAATCATTTTAATAAAGGAATCCCTTATTTCTAGAGTGGTTTTACTGTAAGGTTTTCTGGACTTTTTTAGGGTTATGTAAAATGGAACTATCAGGGAGAAGGAGGAACTTCTGCTCTTCCAGAGGATGCTACAATGCTGCTTTTGTCAGGACTGTGTCTTACAGGCAACCTGATACATTTAAAATCTTTTGATCACACCCATCACTCGATGGATTCACTAGGAAGGGAGGAGCAGCTCTTGCATCACGACAGACTCTGTGTCCTGGTGATGTCTGTCCCATGTTCTGTCACTCCTGAGGAATGTGTCTCCTCTGCAGAGAGGATTTTACACTGGCTCAAACACTCTTCTCTCAGGCTTCATTCAAAAGGTTGTAAATGAGAAAAGAACAATCAACCTTTCTCCTCAAACACCATCAAAAGCAGAGGAGCCCCCTGCCCAACCTCAAACCAGCAGAGCACACAAATTTTTAATAAAAGGATTGTTCATACCAAGATCACCTTCAATTTTATCTTCAAGTAGCAACTTCTTGACATGAAAGTTAATAATTTTGTTTCACATAAGATCATTGTGTTTGGCTTTTAAAGATCATTTCAGGATTTTATTTTCCTAAATAAAAATCAAATTTTAAAAAATCAAGGTCTTACCAGGACGATTTTCTCACCTGGTTTTTCAGGACCCATGTTGAACATTGTCTTAAAAGTCTAGTTACATTTCCAAGTTCTCCTGTAAATATTATTATAATAAATACCCCAAACATCCCTTTCAAAAAAAATCCACAAAGCAGTTGGCCAGAAAATACACAAGAGCAATTCTTTAGCTGCTCCTGAGCACCTGGATCAAAATACTCCTAACAGGAACACTAACACCCATACCATGCTGCTGCTTGTAGGAGAACATCCATCACAGCAGTGCTTTAACTGCAGAGTTAATTCTGGTTAAAAAAAAATTAAAATGTAAAACAAAAGAAACTACAAAGAAATTCTTGTGTCTATGAAGACTATAGGAATATCTAAATACATCATGTCAAGGGGACAGAAAATGCACATTTATCAAAATAACCTCAAGCAAGACCCAGGAGATTGGAATGGCTAATGGGCTGCCAGAATGTTAGAAATACAGATTTTCTCTGAAAGCATAAACAAGCACAGATATGGGCATCTTACCCATATTCCCAAAGAGCTCATGGTAAATTTTTATCTCTCTGGACTTTAAGTTCGAATGGGATAAAAAACATGGTACGTGTTCACATTCATAAATAACTTCCTGATAAATGGAGTAGGAGTCCTTTGCCCCAGGGGACTGTGGGGTTCCACAAGAATCTGCACTGGAGCTGTGGTGCCCAAAGTGTCCATGAGTGTCTTAGAGAAGTGGAGAGTGGGATGAGGTTTCCTCATGGTATGCAGTTCTCAGTGAAGAAAAAACTAAAGTCATCCATGGACTATTACATGATAATATTATAATCTGTCATAAAATGGCATATGAAACTCAAGTATTTAAAAGTGTAAAGTGATTCATTCATACCTTGGATATAATGTGTTGGGCCCATCTCAGACAGGACAGCCTGGAGCAGGAGCAGTCAGGGCAGAGAGAACAATCCAAGGCGTGGAGCATCTCTCACAAACAAAATGACAAAATAGACCAAGACTTTCAGGCAAAACAAAAGACTTCATTGAGCAGAACACAACATGGAGCAAATAAAACCAAGCAGCACAGAGATGATGAAAAAGGTGTGAATCAAGATCCTTGTCTTCCTCAAGCCCCTGCCAGTGTCTTTGTCCAGCTACCCCTGGTTTTGGACTAGGGTGATTAAGAATTCTAAATTCAGTTTTCTCCTTCCTTGTTCCCCTTGATCTTAACATCTCTGCACATACCACTGGTCACAGCACACCTTTCCCTGCACACCCAGCCTAAGCTGCCACCTCATCATTATTTCTGGTCTCCTTGTCCATCCAAAATGTTTGGCCTTCCTCAGAAAATGTTCCCTGATCTCTGCCCTGTCTTCCAGGACAGCTCACAGCCTTTCTGAATTCAACACCAGTTAACTTCTCTGTGCTGCCTGGGTGTAGGAAGGTTCCTAAAGCTCTCACTATGGAAAGGATGTCTCTGAGGGGTGAAGCTGGCTATAACCCTGCACCCATGCCTGCAGTCAGCCTGTGCAGGGGAACCAGCCCTGCCCCAGGAGCACAGGGAAGCCTGAGAGGTGAGGACACCCTGGAGTGTGGTGACACCCCCATGCCTGGCAGATAGCACCCCAACACCAGCAGTGACAGCTCTGCCTGCCTTGACTGGTGGAGGGGACATTCCTGATCCTTCTGTTCCCTCCTCCCTGGCAGGGAACTCCATCCCTGCTCCCCTGTCCTGTGAATCATCTGTCAGCAGGAGCATCCTGCGTGGGGAGGGACAGGGATAGCCAGGGCCATGGACTGGGTCATGGTCTGCAGGGGCTGTAATCTTCCTCTGGCTCGGCAGGGAGAGCAGGACAACTGCTCCTCACAGCTTGGAGCTGCTCCAGATGCTGCTCTCAGGACACACCATCAGCTCCTGCCAGCTTTTCTGAAAGGATGAGCAGCCTCAGATGGGAAAGATAGCGAGCAGCCCACTGCAGGCAAGGTTCTCAGTGATGTCAACCATTTCCTCTCCTCCCCACGTGCCAGACTGATCCGTTCAGCTGAGACAGACAGGGCCAGCAAACATCTGGCTGACACAGGAGTCAGCAGGTCCCAGCCCACAGCTTCGTGTCTTCACTTTTGTTAGGTGGTTTTAAACACTGTGCAGCAAATTATTTTGGTGCATTCAGCCCATTTCTCTCCATCATGACTCATGGGATGGAGGCAGGGTTTGCCAGAGATGTGACAGTGGCCTGTCCTTGTAGCACTCTGAGAGTTCTTTTCAACTTAATGTGCTCTTAGCCTTTTGTAGCACTCCAAGAGGACACAAGAGCCAGGGAATTTGGTTGTTGGCTGCATGTCAAAGAAGCATAAAAACTCCAAGTTCTTAAACAAGCCAGTTGATACTGACAGAAAGCCTTCACTGAAGCAGTGATATAAATTTAATGCCCTTTTATTGTTTGTTGAATATTTACAACTGAAATAGCAGTAAGAAAAGAATGAGTTCTGAAAAACTATGCAAAACGATGGGCTACATTTTGGTATCTGGTAATTACCTACAATTTAAAATTAAACTTGTTAAAAGTAAAGATGGAAACACAGTGCACACTGTAAGATTTTTATTTCTTATGCATCTTGCTTCAAATGTGACAACACAAGAGCTTCAGTTATTTCCTTGAAGCATAAAATTACAAATCTGAGGATTTGTTATATCACTTTTTATATAACTTGATCTCTTGAGATCCCATGACATAAACTGAGCTAATCTGGTGCCTTTCAAACACCTTCTTTTCCACTTTTAGTGGGCATAGATTTGCACTTATTAGCACAAAGCCACTTCATTCCTGACTTGCCCTTTTATCCATCTTGGATAGCCGTGTGTGTTAGGTTGTATTTCCTGATTTGACATGTTCTATCATACAGCCAAACTCCAAATGTTATCTTTTATTAAAACTTAACTTATTGAATACAAATTTCCTGACTATTGTGTTACCTCATACATAGAATCAAATTCCTCTCTAGATTTAAGGAAAGGACACTCCTGTTAACTGTACAGACATTTCCAGAAAGGAAGAAGTCAAGTAAATATGGATAATTATTCTCATAATTATTGAAACATATTAATATTACTGACAGTGCTAAGTCAGAGACTCACATCAATTTAAGGATATTCTAGGATATTAATTTGAAATTTAACTAAATATTTAATAAATTAAGATTTCTTGGACATCCTACTTGTCTCCAATCTTGCAAGAGCTAATATATCTTCACTTTTTATAGTAATATAATCCCACCAGTACCCTAAATTGCCTGATATGTGTTATTATGCATTGTTCAGTTTTCCTAAGAGCCTCTATCTTGCACCAGTTTTGGGTGGTATGTAACAAAGCCAGAACTAAAACAAATATTCTGTGTAGCATGGTGGTTTCAGGGTAAGTAATTTACTATTCTGATGGAGCCTCAAAGGAAGTACAATGAGGATCATGTCACAACTTAGAGCTTTTTTCCCTCTCCCACAAGATTTTTGCACTTGTGATGGTTTAAACCCAAATGTGGCCATTTTAGTGGAACACACTGTCTTGGGTTGCAATACAAGCTGTGGCCAGAAATGTGAATTCTGTCACCATCTGTTGGAGCTGGGTGGGGCAGTGACCCTGATCTCCTGACACATATTATCTGCTAATGGGCCATCTTTAAACCAGCTGGGGCAATCATCTTTATCTTTCCCACAGCCCATCCTCCCTCCAGGAAGATATCATCTGCTGCTGGCCCATTGAGTCCCAGTGCATGACTGATAAAATTACATCATCCCACTGGGAGATGCTCCAGCCAGGGGAGCAGCCAAGCCTTTCCTACCCAGATAAAAACTGAGATTTTGGACACCAGAGCAGCCTTTTCCACTGGATTCCAGAGGAAAACCAGACCTTTCCACATCATCCCTGGAGCTTCAGAGGAAACTGCACCTTCTCCAGGAGCACTGCTCCAGCTGAACCACATCTGCCCCTGCAGGAGGATGCAGCCACCATTGAATGGGACTGTGCCAACACCCTGACTGACTGACGGGTGTCAGCTTGGATTCTGACTCTGGCAGTGTTTTGGGATTGTTCTTTGTAATACTGTATTTCTATTTTAATTTTCCTAGTAAAGAACTGTTATTCCTAATTCCCATGTCTTTGCCTGAGAGCCCCTTAATTTCAAAATTATAATAATTTGGAGGGAGGGGTTTACATTTTCCATTTCAAAGAGAAGCTCCTGCCTTTCTTGGCAGACACCTGTAGTTCAAACCAGGATATACAATCAATCTTGTATTTATTCTGGAAAATAAAACAAGTGAAATGAACAAAAATCCAGCACCTCCTTTTTCTCTGACAGATGTAAAGAAATCCAGGTAACTCTGCTGGCCAAGGAGTTCAGTCTCCCACAGAAGCATGAAGCATTTCTGAGACAATCCGTCAGGAACACCTCATATATCAGACCTTGAAGAGCCTCAGCTTTCTGCATTTGAACAGGCTAAATCAAGCCTATATTTAAACATCTTAACTATAAATTGCAAGCAAATACTTCCTTTTGGGGGGTACACAATGCCTCTTGTAAGGCACATGAAGCTAATGGGCAATTTGAAGAAGATGATAGGCACTTAGAAAAAATAAGAACATGGTACAGAACCTTCTGGTCCTCGACCATACACCTGTTAATGACTCAGTCACAGAAGAAAACAAAAAATTAAGTGTTCTGCTTCCCAGATAATCCTCTCTCTCTCTCTCTCTCCACTCGAGAGAGGAAACTGATCATTCTGGCACTGCTAAGGATGAAACACTCCAAGTACTCCAAGTTTTTTAGAGAATTACCTCACAAAGCACAATCTGAGTATAAAGCTTCCCTTTTATAGCGACTGTCATGGCTTGCAACTGCCAAAACAACCTTATTCTCAAGAGCTAACAGCACAGACTTGGATTTTTATTTTTTTTTAATAGTATTCATTAGGAAAGGAGAGGAAGGAGGAGAAAGAGCACTGCTCTCCCTTTAAGAGGCAGTTTGAGCCCAGGTGGCTGGAGGGAAGCTTGGACACAGCTGTGCTCCCAGAGAGGGATGTGCTGTGGGCAGGAGCAACCTGGAGCTCCAGCTGCAGGCCAGTGCTGAGTTTCTATCTTGCATCACCTCGGTGAGATGAAAGCTGCACACTGATAATGCTCTTGTCTGCTTGTGTGTGGGATTAACACCATGGAATACTTTCAGTTGTATTTTGCAGGAGTAGCAAATATCACCCTTTTCAGGAGGTGGTGCCTACAGGGGAGAGCAGTGGTGATAAGAGAAGAAAGCAACACATCTGTGTGGTGTTTTGGGCAGGGAGAGGCTCACTGGGAAATGCAGATGTCAGTGCAGAGCCTGCTCAGGGCTGGGAGGCTGTGCTGCAGCTCAGGAACTCTTTTTCCTGACAAATAGCAAGAACTACCAAAAGGCTTCCCTGATTCTTTCTTCCAGAGGATTTCTGAGATGAGAACTTGTTTCAAGGCACTGACGCTATTAGAGATACCCTGAGTGACTTTTGTAATTTTTTTTAACCTCCACTTCCTGTACAGTATGCAATTACTAGGAGGGTGGAAACTCCTGAACTCCCTGGGAGAGTTTGCTATGTCTCTTATTTCAGCTTAATAAAATATAATCTGCATTGCAGCATCTGCAATTCAGAGTTGTTCCTTATCCAGCTGTTCTAGCTCAGGTTATTCACAGGATGATGAAGGAAGGAGATTTGCTGGAGGGATGCTGGATTTATTTGATTGAATAGCACAACTATGTCTTTTATTTTAATATTTTAGAAAGCTTCCCCTTGTTAAAGTAGTTAAATAAGAAGGATTTGCCACCATTATGCTGATCCAGTTACTCTTTTTTGGACTATCTTCATTTTTACATGAATTATGACTTTTCATTGACACAGTGTCTGTGTTCATTGTCTTTCCAGGCTGTCTCAGGACTTTCATGTTCCTGGAAAGAGGGTGTCTTCTGGAACAGCACAACCACCAGACAGAGCATTAATTAAGAGAGTTTATTTCCAGGAAGCAAAGAGGGACAATGCCTTTTCCTCTTGTCTGTACTGAACCCATTCACCTCCTAAAAAGAGAGAAGCTTCATATAGACTGAACACAAAAATAATGAGAGCTGTCCAGGTAATTAACTGGTTCATGTAATTAGACCCTTTAATGTGAGAAAAAGGGCAAAACCAGGGACAAATAATTAGGAAAATCAGAAAGTTTGAAGAAAGTGATTTGCTCATCTCAGAGTTTTTTCTTTTGTCAGTTAACTCCCCCAAATTATTTGCTGTTGATTACTGACACGAAGGAAGCTGATCTGGCCCTGCATAGAGACATTCCAAGATCAGTTCATTGTGAAGAGCTGAAGTCCAACTGCAAGACTTTTTAAATTATAAATTCCAGCTCCCTATCAGGCAGCTCAAACCACGGCTGAAGGACACTTCTTTTCTTTTTTTTTTTTTTTTTTTTTTTGCCTTGGAGCGAAACAGTAGAGGTATCTTCCTTTTTGGCTAACAGCCCCACGAAAGGGAAATGAAACCTTATTGATTCCCTCTGAATTTATACAGTGAAACTTTCCTTAATTCTCATCCTTAGAAGAAAAATCCACTTAAGATCCTAAAAAATTATGAAAGAAGAAAAAGAAAAAAGAACCAAGGAACTAAGCCCATGCATGACAGATTTGCACAGGAGTATATTTGACCAAAGGGATTTTTCCTGGGAGTTATTCTAAAAGAGTGCAGAAGCAAACACTGAAACTCTGAATAATTAGAATGCAAATGATTAATCAAACCTCGGCTCTGTTCAACATTTGCTTTTTTAAAGTTCTTTGGCAAGCTGCACATATTTACTTTTCTACAACAAAGAGAAATAAATTAATTAATATTCACCTGGCACACAATATATTTTCAGGAAAAAATCCATGATGGGACAGGAGAGAGTGATGCATTTGCATGTCTGAAACGACATGAAAACCAGCTCCTGGGAAATAGCTAGCTCATTGCTGAGCACTCCACTTTTGCCTAAACCAGATTTAACCCTGGAATAATGCATTTATGAGCTTTCTTTCTATTATTTACTTGCATCTTTAGCTGTCTCCACTCCCCAGATTTCGCAGCTGCACATTTAACATGCTCCTAGCTCTATTTTCCTGCTGCCTCAGGCTGCCGCAAGAGCATCAGTCCCCGCGCAGCCTTTGCACTCAGGAAATGCCTCTCAACTGCACAGGGTAAAAGAAAGGTCTGCAGGCAGCAGAGAAATGGCCGTGGAGCTGGAGACAGGGACTCCTTTCTTTGTTTCCTGCCGCACACTTCCCAAAGGCATTTGCTGACAAGGAATTTGCAAATCTTGTCTTGCTCAGGACGGCGGCGCTGCCCGGCGCGGCTCAGATACAATCGCGGTGTACCTGTCCAAATAGAGCCGGGCAGAGCACAGCTCCGCTCCTGCACACGATCAAATATCAGAGTTTGTGCCCTGACCTTCTCCCCAGAACCTGCAGATGCTGCCGCCCCCTCCTCCCGGAGAGAACGCGGAGTTCCAGGGTGACTCACAGCCGCTCGCATCCCGCACCCGCTGCCAGAGCTCCCTCACAGCCGCGGCACAGGATCCTGCCCCGGTGCTCTGCTCGGGGATGGGCAGGCAGGGCAGGGATGCTCCAGGGGTGAAGGACAGAGCCCAGCTGGGATAATTCTGGGACAAAGAGCCTGTTTCTGCACAGCACCCCTTATTCAAAGCATCCACGAGTGTTCATTAATTTCGACACCACATAGCTCCCCAGCACGGCTGTGTTGCTTATTTTACATCAAAGTTATTTTTAAAAACCCCCAGATTTTACATACCTCCCCCAATCCACTTTCTTTGAAAACACAGGTCTCAAAGAGTGCAGAGAACACTTGAGCTCCCCAGCTGAGATTTATCACCAAAATAGTAACCTAGATTCTAACACAGCTTTAAATTATTTGGAAATTAGAGGCTTTACTTCCTATGCTTCAATGCCCTGACAAGTGCAACACAGTCCTGCTTCTCAGGGAGAAAATGCAAACCCAGAGAACATAAAGGGTGTGAAAAGAGCTGAGGAAAGTAAGCACTTGGAACTCCTGTGCTCCTAAAGCTGGCTAGGAAATGTCACAGGAGGGAAGCTCCAAGAGCAAGGAGGTAAAGGGAGTTTGATAGAATGATGGCAAGGCTGGTAAAAGAGAATTCAAGGTGTCTGCACAAGAGCTGCTCTGGGCAGAGACCACCACCAGCATCTGGGGAGAGGTTCAGTGTCTCCAGGGCAAGAGATCAAGGCAACAGAGCCAGGGGTGACTCTCAGGGAAACAGCCAGAAATCAAGCAGATTTATACTTTTTGGGAGGGTTTAATTCCCTGCAAAAATGAGTTAGAAAATGCAAGAGCACATTTTAAACAACTGCTGAAAAATGCATCTGAAATTTCCAGGAGGATCTTTGCATTGAGGATGCTGTAAGAGCCACAGGGCTGTGCCCAGGAGAGGGAAGTACAGGACATCCAGCCTGGCAAGCAGGCAGCTCTCAAAGGGTGATTTTACAGAAGTCACAAAAGAACAGCTGATGTTGGTGGAAGTTATCAGATAACTCTAAAATAAAGAAGAAAATATCATAGAAAAGGTGATTTGCTGAGAATTTTGCTCTTGCCAACATCATCCAGAGTGCCGCAAGATCCACAACCACAAGAAGTCATGTCTAAAAATATTCCTTTCTCACAGTAAACCTGCCATACCAGTGCTGACAATGCAGGCTCCTGGCCCCCCACCTCGGCATTTATAGCCGTGCAAGAGCCCATTTTTGTGCCTGGTTGTTATTCAGGCAGCTGGGTACAGTGTTTGAGGGCACCTGAAAAATAAAATAGCAGTTCTTTTCTAAGCACAGAAGTGTTAATTTCCCAATAAGCTTGTTTGATTAACTAAGCACACCCAGAGGACAGGCTGACTTCGTTTTGTTCCTCTTGCCTCAAGCACATTTTTACAAAACTCCAGCGGAGTTTTAACCAAAACAATGTGCTGATAGGAGAAGCTGTCTGCATTCCTCTTTTGCAATTCACCTTACACTCTACATGCTGCTCGAAGATAAGCTCTTCTAGATGCCAAAAATCTCCAGCAAGAGGTGAAGGCTTCTCTGCAACAGAGTGCTGCACGAGTTATTCACTGCATTTTTGCCTGTGGATCCCCACCCTGAGTGAAATCCCTGCAGACATTCCTCTTCCAAGTGATCCCAGCAATATCCAGGGGTGGGAAGAGCCTGTTTCAAACGTGACTATTATTAGCTAGTCAACATTAGGCACTGTTTTAACTTCTTTATATTCAACCTCATCCCTCTGGATGGAAAGCAGGACCCTATTTAACTTGGCACCTGCTCTTTTTTTTTCCTGCAGGAAGGAATATCCATGGGGTGGGACTCATTTCCAGGGAAGGACTTTCACATTTTGGGATTTTTTGAGTGGGCAAGGAAGGGGGGAGGAAGAATGCTTGTATTTGTATTATTTCAACTTTGCTCTAGAGAGGTGCTCTCCATAAATAGCAAATAAAAATACTTTAAGAAGAATAGACATGGTCTTTCCTGCACACTTTTACATGCACATGCACACCTCTCAAAGAAACACAGAGATGCACTGAAATCTGCGCTTCCAAAAAGGTGCAAAAATGCAACAAATGCTGCAAACATCTAAAGAAGCTACAGATGAGGTGAGAAAGGAGAAAACTGGTGTTTTTTGACACAATTCAACCTCCCCTTATGGCATGCACACTTTATGACTTTTGTACATAGAAGGCCAGAAATGGTGTCAGCTAGAATCCTCAAACTCAGGACCAGCAGAGGAGAAGAATTCAATGAACCTCAGAAGAAAATCTGAAAAGCCATTAGAAAGACAACTTATACTTAGTTCTAAAGCATCTCTTGGCATCCCTGAAAGAAAGTCCCCTGGAACCTGGGTGAAGATGAAAAATACAGTTACTTAGACCCTTCTGAAACTCCCACCTGAGGCAATATCAGAAGTTTTTAAGGGAAGGATGACAATTAGTAAATACAGCAGACAGTAGGATCCTGAGTCTTTTCTGGAGCATATTGCAATGTTATTAATAAATATCTCTCTTGGAATTTAGTGCTTTTCTCTCAAGTGTTCCTCTGACCTGAGGAACAGGTTTTGTGCTCTATATTCAGAAGGAACATTCAGCAAAAGGAAGAGAGGAAGAAGGTAAAGGTGAGGTAAAAACACATCAGTGGATGACTGCAGAGTGAAGAATTGGATGGACAAGACTGCCCTGTGAAATGCAAGTCCTTGGAATGCTGAAATGGAATAATATTCCATTGTTTCTGCCTTTTTTCAATGAACTCACAAAACTGGCAGGAGATGCAGATCACATCACTTCCAAATGAGTCATCTGACTCTGAATTATAACCTGCTTCAATTACTCATCTGAGAAAGAGCAGAGTCATTAAATGATAATTAACTTGTGCAAGTTTTCAGGCATGTGGAAATAGAAAAGATAAATGGAAACTATATTCAATTAAATGTTAGAGCTCTTTAAATCTATTGCAATTTCTTCTATCCACTGCAAACCAACATTAATTCACAAAAAGAGCCCTGTCACCAAAAACCAGCCTCTTCTGCAGTGGAATCTAAAAGTTGCTGAGAAAACAAAGCAACACTGCAAATCAATTTTTTTTTTCCTAATAGCACTAAATTTTTATCTACTAATTCAGCTCTTTTCTCTAAGAAAAGACTAAAATTTCTCCAAACCACTTTAATATTGGGAAACAACTGTAAATCAAATAATTCTTTTGGGTCAGTTCAAGGGCTGCTCCAGGAGAGCTGGGCAGCAGAGTCTGAAACTGGATTTGCTCATTTCCTCCTTTATTAACTCATGAAGTCAGCTTAAAAATATTACAAGTTGTGTGTTAGCAGAGTTTAATATTCCCACCTTTTCAAGTGTGTATGCATTCCAAGAGTGCACAAAGCTTCTCATTAAGAAATAGTTAAAAATTATACTACATAAGAGAAATATATCTGCATGTCTGAAAGTCGTGCTGGACAAGCTGCCATTTTCCCTGTGTTGCTTGGGAACATAGAGCTGTTGAAAGCAGTTAACAGAAGTCCCAAGGATAAAAAATGCAAACATTTACTAGATAAAGAGACTGAATGTCACACTTTTTTAATGCAAGAAGCAATATGACATTGCTCATTTAATCTGGGCTCTGCTAATTGGTCTATTACACAAGGAAAAAAATCTTTGGGAGCCCTTCTGGGAATGTCTCACATCATTCCCTATCAGCTGTTGACATACAAATACTCTGGTAATGAAAATATTTTCATTCCTTCATAACAGCATTCCCTGTCCTGTTTAATCTTATTTTCTCTCTTTCTAAAAACAAGCTTCTGTGTGGGGTTTCTGAACTAACAGACTTGATGCCATATATCAAAAATATCCTGTGCTCCCATCAAACTTGCTAGAAGTCCACCCAAAAGAGAGCAAAAGGAAAAAAAACCCAAGGATTTATAGCAATAACACAGGACTTTAAGCACCATTTGACATTCATCTGTGTTCTGCATCGTTTCAAAGGACTCTGAGTGCAGCTGGGCAATGACCCAGCAGCTAGAGCTGCCACCACTGGCCAGGGAATGCCCTGGATCCAGGGCTGTGCTGGAAAGGAGCAGGTTCACAAATCTCCAGAAACACTGCAGAGCAGAGTGTTTTAGCCACTTAGTTCTATCACTGCAGTGGAAAAGGCCACTGAGGAACAAAGGGCTGGAAAATGTGGGTGCCTCCTTGGCCTCAAGCAGCCTCCTCTGAATCCTGGGTTCAGCCTCTGAGGACTTCAGGCACCTGGGACTGGAGGAGGATGAAGTGGTGCTGAAGAAACTTCCAGCAGCCCCTTCCATGCATTCTCCCCAAGGGCATCAGCACCTCCCTGGCAGAGCCCTCTGCAGAGGCTGCTCTGCTCTCCAGACTCAGCAAATCCTGCTGGGGATGGTTTTGCCCTCAGTATCCTACTCCTGACCATCTAGATTCCTACTCTGTGCTCAGGCAATTAGCTAGGGAGATAAGATCTCATTCTGCTGTGCATGAAATCCTGGCAGCACAGTCAGTGCTGTGGTCTCACAGCAATTGCTTGTGGAAATTAAGCTAGTTCAAAAGTTGCTGCATTCACATTGTGCACATCAATACCTCTCTTCCCCAGTAAACACCATACCTAAAAATGTCTCTTAAATTACTTTCTTTCTCTTAAATTATTGTCTTCAATATACCAAATCCTCCCAAATTCAAGGTCTGAAATACAAGCTTCTTCCTCCCCCATCCCACTCCCCCCTTGGGACTCGAGCCTCCACCCACATCCTGCTGCCCAGGTTGTAACATTCCTTTCTGCACCCTATCAGTGTCACACTCCCTCCTGGAAACAGGTGCAAGAAGATTAAAAACCCCCTCATCCAGCTGGGATTTTTGTCTGTTTGCACCTTCCTTTCTGCCACTCCTGTGTGTCAACATCTCGGTGGTGGGAAGGAGAAGGCTCTGCCAGTTCTCACTGCTGTTTACAGGGAGAAGCAGGAGTTTCCCTCTCAGGGACAGCTATATCAGGACACAGGAGAAAACTTCAGATACAAGGGCTTTGCTTCAATTAGGTTGGTACTTTTTTGCCTTAAAAAACACAGGTGTTTTGTTAAAACCTCAGGGCAATTTAAATGTCAGTGTTAACTGGACCCAAGAGGGTTGTTTTAATCAATTTTTGAAAAATACATTAATTCTATGTTATTATTTTTAATTCCTAAATTACTTGTGATATGAGGACTGAAATATTGTACCATTTTTCATTTTAGTCATTAAATCATTCTATGTCAAGCTGTCATTGCAACACAAACAAAAGAGTTTGACCTAGAAGAGGGATCACTCCATGCAATTGGTAACTGCACTTAATATTGTAAAAACAAAGATAATGCAGTGACAGAAACCCTCTTCCACAGTGATTCTGCAGCTGATGTTGGGAAACAGTGATAAAATCTTTGCATTGCATTGGAAAAAATCCAAAAACATTTCCACAGACGTATTTTTTTTCCTAAAAGTCCCTAAAAATGAGGAATGTTTTGTCTCTATGGTATTATTCCCTCCCCTTCCTTTCCACCCTGAATTAAAGCAGCCTATATCCTCTCACCCATATTTTGAATTGACCAGAGTTTCTGGTTTTGGGATTTGTTTTTTGTTTGTTTTATGTTGGTTTGTTTGTTTTTTAATTGCCCAAGCACCTGCACTCTTGGCACTTGTGGTCTGTGTTACAGAAGTGATCACCTTTTTGGGAACTCTGTTTTCTGTGCAGCAGGAGCTCCCTGGAGTACCTGGAGTGAGGAGAGGCCTCTCAGGATAAGGACCAGTTTGTGTGCAGGCATTTTGCAGAAGTGTCCCTGCAATCATCACCCACACCAGGGCTCCCAGCAGCTGAGCCACTCCTGCACAACTCTGTAGGGGCAGGCACACTGCTTTGGATGCTGCTGGGAACCAGGGGAAAAGCAGCCTTGAAGCCTTGGGTTTCTTAGACTGCTCAAGGATAAACAATTATACCAATGATTATGCACCTGCAGGGTGTGTGAGCTGTGTGATGTCTCGTGATGTTTTGCAGAAAGCATGTTTTCAATGAGGTGTTGCATTCTTGGACCAATGAGTCTTTTCTATTCTGTTTTGCACATACTACCCTATATAAAGTAGTGTTTCTTTAAATAAAGCTCTCTCTTCTCTTTTGCTTCTCCATTGCATGAGGAACTATGCTGCATTATCCTTTTTGCTGCTCACCTACAGCCTGAAATGCAACAGGCAGACCTTCAGGTGTGCCAAGGTCACACCAGTCAAACTTGGGACAGGGGCTGCTTTCCCTCCCTTTCCCAGCAAAGTGTGGGCTGCAGAAATGCACCCAGCTGGAGCCGAGCCCCCAGGGGCAGCAGCAGCCCAGAGCAAGGCTCTGAGCCCTGTTCTCAGCTCTGTAACTGGATCTCCCTGGCAAGAATGGACACGTGCATCCCGGAGCTGGGACACCTGTGTGGCAGCCAGCACCAGCTCCAGGATGAGCAGGGGATGTGCACTCCTCTATCACCTTAAAGGGCTTGGTGGAGAGGAGAGTGAGCAAGAACAGTCAGAGACCAGACCAAATTTTTCAAAGACAACCTGTGATTTTTTTGTAAGGAGGAACTAATTTCTGATACTTTGGCTAAAGGTGCAGGGGCCACCACACAACTGAAAACTGATAGCCAAACGTGCTTTTTAGAGCTTTTTGGCCACACATGCACACAATTCCCTCCTCTTTCCTTCAGTGCATTCCTCATGCATTCACAGGGCGGGTTTGTGACTTACAGAAAAGGTGAATGAACGGCTGGCGATGAGCGGGCCAGCACAAGGGGAGCTGGGCGCGTTCCCCGCACAGCCAGCAGCTCCAGCCCCCTTTGCTGCCCTGTGCCGAAGCATTTTCCCGTGATGTGAGGCCGGGAGGGCAGAAGGGGGCATCAGTGAAACAGCGAGCAGCGGCGAGGAGCGCTCAGCGTCGGGCGAGCGGCGAGCCCGGCGCTCCTGCAGCAGCCCGAGCATCCCCGGCCCCCCAGGCAACTTCCAGCCTGAAATAAAAAGGAAAAACGCCCAGAAAATGCTCAACAGAAATATATATAGCAGCTTATCTCCTGAACGGGGCAAGGACCTAGAAAATCTGTTAGCATGCAGCAGAAGGATACTATATGCTCGAAATGTTTACAAAGATTTGGCATGGCTGTATATATGTGTATAGCCAGTGATTTGGGGGAAAGGGTGTTTTATTTTCGAAGGTAAGCCAAGAAATTTGGGAAGTGTAAAATATTGATCCTAGCAGATATCAGCTCAGGAGAAATTATGGCTTTATTAGATAGGAGAGTGAGAAAACACAACAGATGGGTGCCCACTGCTGAGTGCACACATTAAAAATAACATCATTATAAACAACCCAATGGTGCTTTCAAATGAGTCACTTCAAAGTCTCCAAAGTCACTCTCAACTTTCCTTAAACATAGCAGGGAAAACACTAATTAAGGAAAATCTGCACCACTGCTCCATTTCCAGCTCTTGCTGTGGAGCACTGCAGTCAGAGAATGTTTCCAGCTGTTTGCAAATATTTGTGTCCTCCCTGCCTCAGGTGCTGCTGGGCATGGGATGACACTCAGTTTCTTTTCTGGAATTTTGGAGTACATCAGATCTGGGCATGAGCAAACAACTCTCCTCAAGCACTTCAGGTGCTTCCTTCAAAAAAGAAAATTCACTAAGGACATTGTGCAAGGTGACTCTGAGCAGGACAGCCCCAGGGGTTCCTGCTGCTCCTGGGGTGGCAGTGGCACCTCAGCAATGGCACCTGGTACTGGAGCAGGAGCAAACCAAAGAGCTCTGTTAAATCAATTCCTGCCCACCTCCCACCTCCTCCTCACCTTTTGCCTTGTGTGCCCTGGTTTGGCTCCTCCTTTATGCCCTCCCCACTGAAAAGCCACATGAGAGCCACAGCAGCCCCTGGGGCTGCCCTGCAGCACACATCCCCTGCTCTGAGGAAGTTTTCCACCTGCAGCCTCAGGCTGCATCTTGTCACATCCCCAGTGTTGGGAAGGATAAGGATTTGACAGGAAGGTCTCACAGATATGTATGTATAACAGAAAGATCTTTGAATGTAGAATCTGAAGACGGAATAGAAATGATAGCAAGTTTTGATATAGAAGAATTGCTGAGTCAGTCTTACTGGGTAACTAGAAGGCAAAGAGGAAGCGAATTGGAAGGGAGTTTTATGACTCTGAGCAAAGGATAAATCCACCTCAAACAAAAGATGTTTTTACCAAGCAAAAAGATTTTCACAAACAAAAATGTCATGTTGCAAGTAGAGAAAAAAATCTCAGAATTTTCCACTGCAAGAAAACTGAAAAACAACTTCTAGCTTAAACTGTAATATACTAACTTTTAGTGATTGGAAAACAGTAACATGAATATGGTAATATTAGTAGTTAGGATAGGCTGTAGTTAATAGTAAAAGTATTGATTGGTTGTCATATTTTAAGATGCTCTGTAATGAAAAGTATACAATGCACCCCAACCCAGCACAGGGGGTACCTGTGTGCCACTAACTCACACACAAAGGAAACAGGAGAGATCTCCCTTTTTGTCTTTAGCTCATGCACAGGGCCCTTAATCTGTTTATTAACTTGGTATTACAGCAGAGCCATGCATATCCTCAGAGGTGAAGCTTTTGAGAGGCTACAAAATCACAATAGTTTTAGGAAAAGGTGTGTGTGTCTCAGCCTTCTGCAGCCTGAAAATCTACTCCTGCTTAAAATGTAGCATTTTCCCTTTAAAGGAAAGAGGAAAAAAATGTTTGCCCTTCACAATCCTTAGATATTTTTACTGATCTTTTGTTGACCATTTTGTGAACTCAGAAGTCTGATGTCAGTTACTCTATAGAAAGGATACAGGCTGTTCTGCCATATCTGGAATTATTTTTAAACACTTCCCCCTCACAAACTAAATCCTTGGAGGTTAAGGGGGAAGGCAGACCAGTGGGTTTATACTGAGTAGAGAATATCTTACAAGAATTTAGTTCAGGAAAAAATAAGGAAAGTGTGGTGAAAAAACACAGGTTCTACAAATCTGTGGTGGAGATATTTTGACACTGTTGTGGGATAAAATCAACAACTTTTTCCTGAATACAAAAGCTCAGGTCAGACATTTCAGTCAATGGGCACATGTGTATATTTGTGTCCCAGGCAAACTACTGGCAGATTGATACAACCTCATCATTATGAATAATTATATGTCTGATGGAGTTTCCACAGCTATTTGGAATAACCACTCCAACCCTTGCCAGCAGAAGTTTCAACCCAAAATTTTCCTTCGCTTTGAAATTCCAGACAGAGCATCTCAGGAAGAAAACAAAATAAAAACAGGCAAACAAATCTTCCCCTGCTTGAGTAGCTCAGCAGTAACAAATAACAGGGGAGAAAATTTACTGGAATGACTGAGGAAAAAAATCATAAAGGATGCACAATCTGTAACTTCTGAACAGCATATAGACAGAAGCATATAAAAGCAACAGAACCAGCCTTGGAAAGATTTATTTTTAATTGAAAAATGTTGATTTTTCAGCTGCTTTCCCTGTGCCCTCTTTTCCAGATCCTACTGCCAGCTCACTGCAGCTACCACTGCAAGGACTCACAGTTCCAGTCTTCCTAAAGAATACCCAGCTGAACTCTACTTAAACACTAATTTTTACTCTGTTTTTACAATTTCTGGTACTTTCAAGAAAGTCTTCACTCTTGGAGGCACAGAGGACTGCAATTTCTATGTTGCAAACAATTATTTCACTTAAAAGTGAGGTTCTTGGCTCTTGTTAAAAGTAGAAAATGAAAAAAAAAAGTAAAATATAATTTCACAGACATACATTTTAGGTGAATGTGATGATTTTGGGGACTTTCATAATTACAGAATAGAAATGCAGATGTACAAGCCTACAGCAATAAACACACCTGTCCTGGAAAGCAGAAAGAGCAAAATGTAACAATGTGTGCTACACCTCTGCCCTACCAAACTTCTCTTTCAGATTTTAAAGAACACAAATTTGTAATCCTTCAGTGCTGTCAAGTAAAAGAAGTGAACTCCCAGCAGAGACAAAGTTGCACGCTCATGATTTTAATCAAGTCATCTGAAATTTGTTAAAGACCTCAATAGAACCGAACTCATCACTGTACCTGACAGGGGCCCTGGGTCACTGGAATCAGGCCATCCACCAGATGTCACATCTTGCAGAACTTTGTCACATCCTTCCTCAGGACCCCTCTGAATGTTGTGCTTTCCCAGAGGCTCCTCCAGTGCAGAGGATGTCTGCTCAGAGACACACACACGCTGCTGTCACAAAACAAATGCCAGTCTTTAGCAAAGGATTTGCCTTCAGTTATTGAATATTACTATTTATGAACCTGGAAGCACAGCAGAGTTTATATTTCTTTCCCTTAACAGAGCAGATTTAGTCAGTACCACTTTTAATATGAAATCCTATCTAGCGAGTATTTTTTTAAAATACACTACACTTTCTGTGCAACTCTTCAGAAGGATTGTTAAAGTATTAGAAGTTTTAAACTCACCACAGGCTTTTGACAAAATTTATGTTTCCCATTCACCCACTCAAATCAATAAAATGATATTTTAACACAACTATAAACAAGCACACATATTCTTTAATGAATTCAGAAGTGCATTTCAAATCTGCTAGTAGAGAATCAGACATGAAAAACAAATCTGGGGATAAATACACCAAAAGCATCAGCAGGATAAGTGTGAGTGCCTGGACATTTTAGCCATGTCCAGAGCAGAATCTGGGCTCTCTGGCTCTGCTCCCCAGGGTGTGTGGGTGCAGACACTGCTGCAGGCAGTGCAGCACAGGGCAGGTACTGCAGGGGCTGCCCAGCTGCTGGCAGGGAGCACAAGGAAGTCATGCAGATTTTCACTGCCTGAAAGTGAACTCAGGCATGCAACTGTTCAGCCCCTGGCACTCACAGGCAGGGTGGATTTCTTGGCACTCATCTCAGTGTCTTGAGGATTAAAAGGAATGAAGGCCTTGTATTCACAGACCAAAGTAATGAAGTTAAGTATTGATACTAAATGATGTAAGACAAGACAAAGATACATCCATCTCCATTACATGTTTTTCTGTGCATTGCAGACTAGGCTTCACCAGAGCTTAGTTTGTCATCGAGTGTCAGTGAGGCTCCAAATGAGGTTCTGCTGCAGCCCCTCTGCACAGAGCTAACCCACAGCCACAGCCTTGAAAGCACTTCCAGTACATGCAACTGCAAGAAAACACTCTACTCACTCATCCTTTTAAAGAATTGGTAGTTTTGGGGGCCCAGCTGAGAGGAAGGTGAGATCCATGGGGGGATGATCAGTTTGGGCAGGTCTCTGCTGCCAGAGCAGCACCCTAAGGACACTGGGGCTGCTGGCCTGCCCCACTGAACTGGCTTCTCTTTTTAGTTTGGGAATTATATAGGGACTAACTAGAACAGGAAACTTCTCCCTCCCCCCAGCTTATTAAATGATTTCCTGTCATTCCTTAGAAAAAGCAGCTCCTCGCTCAGAGCCTTAAGAAGTTGTGAGTGGCTCACACCCAGGCTGGGAACAACAGGAAGGGAAGGATAAGCAGAGCTAATTGGCCTTTTTACACTTTGCCAGGGGATCCAGCATGCTGGAGATAAGCTTTCTCCACCAGTGATACCCCACCAGCCCCTCCTCCTCTCTCAGTCTGCTTTGCCTTTAAACGTGACCGTGTCAGATGTGATCCTGGCCAACACCCACGGGTGACTCCGTGACCTTCTCTGCATACCAGCACTCAGGGAAGCCACATTTCCATCTGCTCACTCCACCATTTCCCAGGCACAACAGAAAAAAAGCCATTTTTCCAGTGGCCTCATTCAGATAATTTAAGAAAACCAGACCAGATCACCTAATGTGGATATCTCAAAGGACACACTTCTCAAAGTGATCTTTCCAGAACTATGCCATATAATATATGAACACATTTGTGCTGAAACAGGCACCAGCAGCAGTTTGTAAGACACCCCCACATACCAACAGTTTGGCATCTAGACCAGAGAGAAGCTGGTGCCATACATCAGGGTGTGTCCTCACAGCCTCCATGCTCAGGCACATTTTTTTCTGCAGTTGGCCCTAAATGATCCTTCCAAGAATTAAGGACAGGCCTTGGACCATAATTGCACAGCAAATATTGCTCACTGTTTCCAAGGTCTGCTGCAAACATGCAAGCATTAAAAAGTGCATAAATTACATGAACACACATCTGATTTATTACTTAATCTGCATTAAAAAAATCAAACCCTCACTTTTATTAGGTTATAGGAATTACTCACAACAAGTCAATGAGCATCACTGCAGTGACTTAGGCCTTGAGTGACATTTCCAGACCTCCAAACATCCTTAACACTGGATCAGCCCCATTGGAGCTCATGCTCTTGAAATGCCAGTTGTGGTCAGGGCATTACCCCACAGCCATCCTCCTGCACCAGAATCCTGCCATCTGCACATTTACCCCACACTCTGCCATCTTCCAGCTGTGTTTTTGATGGATGAGCCATAGCTAGGATCTCTGAAATCCCACCCAATATTTGAAGGTGAATTGCTGATAAATGCTCCAGCAGGTTTCCCCTGTTCTTCTCACATGTGTGCTTTGGCAGTACCATGAAGATCTGAGTTTTCTAGATTTTCTAGCCTCAACAAACACCCTGAGTATATCTGAAAAAACAGGGGGAAAATTACCTTTTTTCTCACTGAGTTGGCCTCTTACTTTTTTCTTGTGGAAGAAACAAGGCCAACCTGGGCAGCAAAACTGAAGGTCTAGTTGCAACCCCTCCTCTCTCCACCACTTTTACTTGGACTGAGCATTTATACTTCCTGTTCTGCACTGCACTTAGAGCAAAAGCTGATGGTCTATCCTGGAAACATCTACTCTTGGAGGTGATAAAACAATGCCATAATTTATGGCAAATAATAAGATCTCAGTAGTATTTTTAAAACCTCACCATTACTTTTACACGCAGAGTATAAAAATAAAGATGAACACACTGATTTTTTTTTTTACCTTTGACACACCCCACTTCTATCTCTAGTTATTTTAAAAATGTATTTGTTGTCCACCCTGAAGAAACACTCTGTGCAATGTATGCAACTGGAAGAAGGAAAGGGAAACAAAAGAGAAAAATCCACATTTTTCCATTAATGATCAAAACTTCTCAAGTAAAATGGTCCAATGGCTCTACTTCATCTAACAGTTAAAGATGTTTCATTCTGCATAAAAGACAGGCACTTTTTTTTTCTGTCTCCTAAAATATGTTTCTAATTTAAGTTTGAAAAAATATTTCCATTGTGCCATATATGCAGTAACTCAAAACCAAAATGAAAGGATTAAAATCAGGGCTGCACAGAATGGTTTAAATTAAATTCAGGTAGTGGGGAAGACTGCTGTATCTGGCAAGCTCCCACTCCCTGAGCTTTCTGGCCAAGAGGCAAGATGAAGCATAACAACCCTTACCTGCCAAGTCTACAGCAATTTGGAGGGTTTTATTCATCTCTTAAAATAAAATGTTAATGCTCTTGGAAGCTTGCCCAGCCATACAGTAGATCTCACCTGTCTTTTCCTTCTCCTCACACCAATGTACCGTGGGACGCTTCAGTAAGGACTGAAAATATTTTCAATATTTTTTTTTCCTTTTTCTGAGTGCACGGTATTTAAACTCAACTGCCCATCACACCCCTGTGGAAGATGTGACTGAATCCTGCAGCTATTTGAAAATCTCAGTTAATGCATTACAAACAGCTGATGAAGAGCTGAAATCTGCACTGTGAATTCTGTCCTCTTCTGTCACTCTTTCACGCCTATAAAGCTTTTGCAGTCCCCCCATTTAATTTAAAAACTAAATTTGATTAAATCTGTCCCCCTCCCCAAGTGGCTCTGCTCATGATAAATCAGTTTGCACTATTTATGCTCCATATTATTACTACAGCCACAACGAAATGAGCCCCAAGTCTTCCCCAAATACAGCTATGCCCCCCACCAGATTATTCTTGGCTAAGCAAAGAAAGGATAAGCAGAGCTCTGCCTTTAAAAAAAGGCAGCAAAGTGGAAGAATTAAAGTTTTCATAGGCTTCTTAGGAGATTACTCAAAACAGTAATATTAAATTATTTCTACAATCATTTGGGAAGAAGTGAAAATACATAAATAATACACAGATCTCTCTGGAGCCTTCTCCTAGTCTTGTGTGAGGTTTAGACCTTCAGATGGCACCAGTAACAAAACAATTTACTAACAGCCTGGCCTGCTAAGGCCACAGTTAATCTGTACAGACCATCTACCTTCAGGGAATTCTTTGTTCCAAGCCAGGGAGTTCCCGAACTTTTTTTCTACTGCACTCACAACCATCAGTAACTGCAAACATCTCCACTGGCAGCATCAGTCCTGCTTGTTTGCCGGGCCCTGGGCCATTTTGAAGTGGTTTATGCCCCTCCCAGCAGCACATTCATACATTGCCTATGCTGCTGCCTTCTGCAGCAAGATCTATAAATCATTATTTGCTGGAAAACCCAAAAATTTGCAGCAATGGCACACCACATCACAGATATGGCTGATTTGAGCAACTGCAAATCCAGTGCTCTAACAGTGCTTTTCATCTCCTCTGAGAGGATTTTTTTAGGATATCTCAACTTGGAAATTTCAACAACTTTGTCAAAAACCAAATCTCTCATCTTTCTTTTTGGGGGCATTGTAACATATCAAACCTAAAAGGATTCTTTTATTACCTATCAAAATCATGTCTTATGAAGAGCTGGGAGTTCTAAGCACCTTGGGGTGCCCTGACAACAAGTAATGGAACTTCTCACACTATGCATTCTGCAGAACAGAAATTACAGGTGAAAAAATCAGAATCATTGGGGCTGGAAAAGACATTAAAGACCATGGAGTCAGTTTCGTTCTTCATAATTCGTCAGGAAAAAGAGAGAAGTGTGACTAAGCAAAGTTATAACAAAGGGCTGGTTTTGTTAACAATAAATAAATAAATAAATAAATAAATAAACAATAAAAGCTGGTTTTAGTTAAAAATAAATAAATAAATAGATAAATAAATAAATAAATAAATAAATAAAGGCTGTTTTTGTTAATAATTTCTTCTTTCTCTTGCCTCATCGTATGAAATGGGTTAGTAACTCCTGGGAAGGAACACACACCACTGAAAGGACAGGAGGCAAGGAAGCCCCCAGGGTGAGAGGTGGTGCCCAGCTTGTCCTTCTGAGGCTGCTCTCAGGCTGATGATACCTGTGCTGATGATACCCTGCTGAGGTCCTGCAGAGCTGGATCTGCCCCATTCTCTCTAGGGCTGAGGAGTTAATACAGAACTTGGCAGCTCTGACCAAGGCTTAGACCAGGGAAAGAAAACTGCACTGTCAAACAGGAGGTAACTTCTCAGTACTGCTCAAACTCATGTCCCAAGTGACTTATTTCATGATGATTTCAACTGCCACATCAGTGACCTCTGTGTTCAGAAAATGTGTTTCCAGTACTGGCACATGCAGAAAGTTTTCTTCTTAAATTACAGGGAGTTCAAATAATTATAATCCTAAACGGGATCTCAGCTTCAGAACAGAACCAGAGTCACTCGTGCCATTATCAGATCATCTTCTGAGACAACCCGAGGTCAGGCCAACCCAGGCAATTATTTATAGTCATTTGTGTGGAACTCATGGCATTCGAAAGCCTCGGGAAAGCTCATCGGGCTGCACAAACTCCAGAGGTCATTTCTGTTCCTTCTCATTACACCAGCTCTCGGCAGTGAGGGGATTAGAAAAACTCCTTCAATTCTAGATGACAATATTTATGTTATCAAGAAAAAACAATGTACCAGAGCTTACCCTGGAGAGGAGACTGAGACTTATGCCTGAACTCTCTAGCAAGGCTGATCTGTGACTAGGGACATTTCAGTGTAATCAGGGAACCCCTCTGCAGGGGCACAGGCTGTGACAGAGCACATGTGGCACCCATGTGGCAAGGGTACAAGCCCCAGAGGCTGCCAGCTCGCCCACATCAGTGTGTTTGGAAGGTGTCCTGGTTTGGAGGACAGGTGTCTGCCAAGAAAGGCAGGAGCTTCTCTTTGAAATGGAAAATGTAAACCCCCTCCCTCCAAATTATTATAATTTTGAAATTAAGGGGCTCCAGGCAAAGATATGGGAATTAGGAATAACAGTTCTTTACTAGGAAAATTAAAATAGAAATACAGTATTACAAAGAACAATCCCAGCCCTGCCAGAGTCAGAATCCAAGCTGACACCCGTCAGTCAGTCAGGGTGTTGGCACAGTCCCATTCAATGGTGGCTGCATCCTCCTGCAGGGGCAGATGTGGTTCAGCTGGAGCAGTGCTCCTGGAGAAGGTGCAGTTTTCCTCTGAAGGTCCAGGGATGATGTGGAAAGGTCTGGTTTTCCTCTGGAATCCAGTGGAAAGAAGGTACCTTGGTGTCCAAAATCTCAGTTTTTATCTGGGTAGGAAAGGCTTGGCTGCTCCCCTGGCTGGAGCATCTCCCAGTGGGATGATGTAATTTTATCAGTCATGCCCTGGGACTCAATGGGCCAGCAGCAGATGATATCTTCCTGGAGGGAGGATGGGCTGTGGGAAAGATAAAGATGATTGCCCCAGCTGGTTTAAAGATGGCCCATTAGCAGATAATATGTGCCAGGAGATCAGGGTCACTGCCCCACCCAGCTCCAACAGATGGTGACAGAATTCACATTTCTGTCACATCCTGTATTGCAACCCAAGAGAGAAGGCCTTGGCAGCAACATGGATTTTGAATGTCACTGTCAGCACAGACAGGGTGCAGGTTCGGATTTGGGTTAGGGCTATGGTTAGGTTTAGGTTTAGGCTTAGGCTTAGCAGCACACAGAGCTGGGCTCCTGCACAGGCAAGACCTGACACTGAAGGGGCACAGCCCTGGCTGGATGTGCCCCTGGGAGCTCTGCTGGAAAACTGGGTCTTTGCACCACTGCTCTCTGGCTTAGCAGTTCTCTTGTTTTCCCAGACCTTGCTCTGGTTTGTAAGGAAACCACAGAAATCAGATAAAGACAATGGCAGTGATTTGGGAAGTCTATAGACCCCATCTCCCATTTACCAATACACCACTAATTATTCTGAAACAAAGATACCAAAAGGCATTCAGGGAATCAAAAAGATATCCTTCACATTAACAGATGTAAAAGTACTGCTGAACTCATTACAAAAAAGGAATTTAGGGAATTTAAGCAATCTCCTCTTTTAGTAAGTGCCATGAACTGGATGCAGTGTTTTTTTCCCCACTGGCAAGAAAAAAAAAATTAAAAATTTAAAAAAAGAATTTAAATTTTAAAAAGAAATTAAAAACCGAGCTGTATTATTGCCAGAGAGCTGGCATGCAATGTCTCAGCAAGGAGCCAGAGCACTTTGACTCAAACCCAATTCTGATCATTTCAGCATGAGAGCTGCAGCTGGGCAGAGCCCCATGGCAGGCAGTGTCCCTGCTCCTGCTAAAGGACAGCAGCAGGGAGCACTGGCAGCACAGTGGGAACGCCACGGGAGCACAGGGAGCTGATCCTGCCCGTGTCCAACACCTGTGCTGGTTTGGAGCTGTCACAGGCAGTATAAGTGACATTCCACACCCACTCACATATAGATGTGTATTTACATCAAAGTGTGCAGAGAAGAGCTCAGTTCTGTTTGGCAGCCACCTTCCTACTCCCCTATGCAGTTGCTGGGAGCCATCCTCTGCTGCTGAATAGACTGCATTTTTCATTTCTATTCTGCCTTTTATCACTCACTTCCCTGAAAATCCTTCCCTTTATTCATGCATGTGTGTTCATCCTGTCTGGCTACTGCTCTTAATTATTACATTGGTGCTGTAAAAATAATCAGCATGACCTATCCATTCTTCCCCCATTCCATCAGAGTTTAGATATATCTAATATTAACTTTTGTTTATACAGCCAAGCCTCTGACAGTGGAGTTGCTGCTTTATCATTTTCATTTTGGGATATCTCTTAGAAACCAATTGTTGCATTCCCTGCTCTAATATTGTTTTGCTTGAGCATTTACCAATATGCTAAAAGAAAAATAAGAAGTAGGACAGTGTGCATAGCCAAAACAACATGTACAACATGGCAGGTTTACACTGGAATTCATTACAAAGGGAAAGAAGGAGTAGCAAAAACTTCTGCCTGAGCTGATTTATTCTTGTTCTACCTTGCATGTGGACTGCCTTGACAAGAAGAATGTATAAAACTCTTATGGTTGTCCTTGTCAAGGACCATGAGAGCCTGGAGAAATCATGGGCTGAAAACCATCTCCTACTGCAGGTGGTGTAGGAAGGGATTGATTTGCCTTTATTATTTATTAATTTGATTTATAAATAATTATAACTCACAATTTATTATTGTGAGTACAATATACTCACCTACTCACCTAGAAATTAAAAAAAAAAAAATTATCAGATATTCCTATCTCTCTCTCTCTCAAATATTTTACTGGACCTGGAGAAATCTATTCATGCCCAGGGAGCATTTTCTATCTAACATTGCCACTGATTTCAGCAGCAAATTTTCCCCATAGCAAGGCACACAAGCTGCATCCTCCACCCAAATCTTCACCATCCTGATGACAACTTCCCTTTATGCTCTGTACTTACTGGTGTTTAAACAGAAGTCTCATTTGGCCTACCATGTCAAAAGAGGTTTCCTTCTCCAGGGGCTGTCAGTTCTGTTCTGGAGCAGGAAATAGTGGGGCTTTTCCCTGCTCAGGAGCAATGTCTGTGTTGGATTGGCACCTTGTCCTTGTACAACACCCAGTGCAAAATCCCATCCAGGACCCCCCCAGTCCCTCAGGGCACTTCTCTGTGCATCTCTGCATCTCCTCTGCTTCTCTCTGCATCCTGACCTGCCCCAGCACAGAAAGTTCAGCCCCAGCAGCCTCAGGGGACACATGGACCTCTCTCTGCTAGTGCCAATGTGCCCTGAGATCACTTTCCCCCTCCACTGTCACTGCTCTTGGGTGAACAGCTCACATCAGCATTTTGGAGTACAAGGTTTTTGTCTTCTCCAAGTGCAATCAGCACATCAATAGGTGAGGATTGGCAGCAGAAAACTGATGTGGGGCTTCAAGATAGATCCATGCAGGGCTGTAGATACTAATAAAAATTTTCACCCTCTCAGGTGGGGGGTAAACAGGTAATGAGAAATTCCAAACACAGGAAAAGGACGGATTGATGAATGGATGCACATACCAGGTGCATCTGGTGTATTACAGCTGGGGGGTTTTTAGGATCCCAAAAGAATGGTCACAGCTTCCCTTCTCTGTCTGTGAAGGTGACCTCCCACATTTCACTATGACCACAAGTCAGTCTCAGGAGGGAAGATGCTTGCTGGGGTTTGCTCCTCACCCTGAGAAAGAAAGGGGTGAATGTGTGCAGTGAGGTGGAAAACTGGCTCCTCCTCACACAGCTTAGCTTTGATGGCAACTGGAGAGGGCAAAGCCACATGGAAATGACCCATTTACAAACATTTATAAATAAACACACCAGAGAGGGCTGGAGCCTGGGAAAACAGAAGGTAAGGGGTAATTAGAAATTTGTGATGCAGTTCAGCTTAACACAGAGGGACATTTCCCTTGGGCTCAGCCAGGCACTGAGGGAAACTGGGAAAGAGGTGCATCCAGTGCCCCTTTTCCTGCCACACACACAGTGTGCAGAGGCTGCAGAGCTGCTAGCAGAGCAGCACCCCTTCCCTCAGTGGGTCAGGCAGGAGTTCAGAGCCCTTGCAGGAGTCACTTCTTTGGAAAATGCTAAAGTCATTGGGTATGTGCCTCCAAACCCACCTGTCTGCTATTAGGATTTCATTACTGCACACTGCTCATGATTTTGGCAAGGCTCTGTGACAATTAACAGGAATTCTTCTGGGAGGGATGCAGTGCATGACATCATGTAGTAAATTTTCTGATATTAGAACCTTCCATTTGTGCCCTACTGTACTTGTTAGGGTAACAAATTCAAAATGAAAAATGTAATTACCCAACAGAGCTTTCAATTGTATCATATATTAACTTCTAATACTCTAAGTATCCATTCCCAAATCCAAATCTGGCACAAAACACTTTGGAAGATAAAACTTGACAGATTTAATAAGGCACTAATCTGATTCTTTGACAGATGCTGATTTAAGGGCGTTTCAAAATGGGAAATCTCAAGTAAAATAATAGTAACACATGCATAACAATTACCCTTGTCTGCCTTAGTGCTGGACTCTGAAAACTCACATGCGAACAACTGCTAAGCAAAATGCACAACCAAATAAAACTCTTGGAACATGCAGCATTTTGCAGATAAATATTTCTGGGAACAGCTTTCTGCAAATATGAATAATATTGGGAACCAGTGGTTTTCAAATCCTAGTTTGTGCTCAAAAGCCCCCTTGGATAAAATGATTCCCAGTTTACAGGTATGTAGCTTAGATGAAGATTAATAACTTGTTTCTCAAGAATAATCACCAGATACCTAAAAAGGCAGGATAGATTTAGGATAGGTTTAGGATAGGATAGGATAGGATAGGATAGGATAGGATAGGATAGGATAGGATAGGATAGGATAGGATAGGATAGGATAGGATAGGATAGGATAGGATAGGATAGGATAGGATAGGATAGGATAGGATAGGATAGGATAGGATAGGATAGGATAGGATAGGATAGAGTCTGTAGTTTGATCAATGGGACAAAGTGCACACATTGAGTATTTACAGATCTTTATGACAAACCCCACCTTAATCCCCTCTCTGCTCTCTTAGTGCAGTGAATTACTTGACAGGAAAAATAAACTGGTTTTCTGTACTTTTAGGCCAAGCTACCAGGTTTTAGGACTTCATGTGCTTTCACCAGAAGACTCATCATAGCAGAAGATCTGAACAACCACAGGCCAGGCCTCCCCACCAGTCTGAATCACTCTGGTATTAACTACTCCTTCTTTTGTGATCTCTGGTTAAGTGAGTAAACAAGACTGCTCCTGCCCAGTTTTTATTTCCCCTCAGTCTTTACACTAATTACTGCAGCCAGAACAGGTCCCAGTGGCAGATTTGTGTGTATTTAGGTTCACCAGCACAGTCAAAGGACAATGTTAACTCTGAAATCTCTGATGTTAACCCATCACAAATATTGGCTTCTCCTTTGAGATGCACTTTCCTCAGACACGACACAAGAACATAACCCCACAGCATTCCAGAGATTTACTTTTCTGGGCAATTACAGGGGATATTCAAAACTGCAGGAGAAAAGCTGGGCACTGCTGGTATAAATTGTTCCAGATTTAATAATTTCAACAGCATGAAGACTGAGGACATCCTCAGACAGCTTAGCACAAAACCCTTACCAGAATCCTCATGCAATACTATTTTTCTTTCCTAGGCAGAGAGACAAATTTTCAAAGTAAGTATGAGACCTATAGTCTTCTAATGTTAAGACACTTTCCTATCCTTTCACTGAAATTTTATTCTACTTATTAATATACAATGCAACATTGTCCTAGAATCAGCAGCAGTGAGAAAAACTGAAAGCATAATTACTTTTTCTTTGGTAATTAATTCAACAGGAGACAAAGCTGTTTGAAAGATGTTCAGCCCTGTGTGTTGGTTTATGAACCATTTCTCCACTAGTTTGCAACAAAAGCAGAAAATAACTGGAATTTCCACAAAGATTGAGAGTCCATCTTGTTTTAACTGTTCTGTGTTCTGCCAACATTATATCTACCATCACAGAAAGATAAAAGCCAAAAAGGCCCAAACAACTTACATAAAATATTGAAAGTAAAGCTGTGAAATAGATCAAGGTGACTCCAAGGTATCCCAGCCACAGAAGTGAAAATTCAGCATGTGGTGTAGGATTATAAAGAAGGAGGCCTCAGAATGCTGAGAGCATTGTGTTTGTGGAATTACACCAAACCCACAAGATTTGACTAAATGATCTCTGTATCTCTTTCATTTTCCCCATAAGCTGGTGTTTCACTTCCCAGTCTTTGCTCCTGCTCTCGTGTGCTCGGTTTCCTTGGAGCACACACATCTCCCAGCTCCAGGGCAAGGGAAAATGAGATCCATGCCAGTGCTTGTCTCCACAGTTATCTCTTGATACTCAAAACACCCTCATCTCAAAGCCAAGGAGATGGCTGATTGCCTGTGGTAATTTCTCACAAATGGAAACAATGAATAGCAATTCCAGCCCATAACTGGATCCACCTCTCCTGCATTTCTTGCAATAGAACTCTTCTGTCAATAGCAGACTACACCTTGAAAAAACCCCTTTATTTACATCTGCTCTCCTTGTAAAAACAACAGTTACTTGAGCTGCCTATAGATGTCTAATATTCAAAACCTTGTGTTCTGTTTATTTAAAACTTTTCCAAAAAAATATTTGCTCCCCAGCATTTTACATTATCATTACAATCAACATTAGCTAGAGGCCTTCACTGTGTAGGATTCAGGTGCTCTTTAATTATTTTCATCAACACAGCCTGAACTATACCATAAACCCAATATTCTTTAGGTTCAGAGCCTGAACTGCAGCATGGAGCAGATGTTCCTCAGGGGCATGGAGGGGCACATCCTACTTCCAGCAATGGATTGCATTCTGGATCCTCTTCTGCAGTGGAAATAAATTCAAGTCTCCACATACTAAATGCAGAAAGCACCTTGGCAATGACTACCCAAACCAGTGAGACTGAACCAGTGTAATTTAATAGAAAAGGGAGTAACACTCATTTTAAATACAGGGCAGCAATTGTGCTTGCTCTGGAGCAGAGGTTATAATCCATGTCTGCCTTAGGCATTGATCACACATGACACAAAGAACCAACAAAAGTCCTTCATACACTGTAGTGAGGAAAACACTCTGCTTTGCAAGCTCTCCTGAAGCTGCCTAAAAGCAGCACTGGTTGTAGCATTAAACCTTTAAGTTTCCAATTCTGGATGTTTTATGCCTCATTTTCTCCCTCCAGGGAGAAACTGAGATCAAGTCTCTGAAATTATCTCCCTGTCCACGCTGCTTTAACAACTAGGATAATTTTTCTACCTAGTGTTGCTCTCAAGCAGGAAGCCCATAAAAGCTAAGTTTAAATAAAAATAAAGTTTTCATTAGAATATTATAGGATTAGCAGCTGCATCCATTAATTTCCTCCCTCTAGCTACAGAAAGGTACCAGAGAATTTCCAGAACAGGCCACTGCAAGCTTATGCTTCTTTCACTCACTGGAAGGGCTGCTTCTATGGCAAGCCATGAGACTAAACTCTTAATTTTAATTTCTGAGACAGCTGTTGATAAAGAGGCAAGTTATGAAAAAACTCACACTTCAGTGGGGTAAACTCTTCACCCTGTGGCCCTGTTTTCAGGAAAATCAAGTGACTGCTGTAGTGCTGTTATATTGTGACCTGAGCTCCTCGCAGGGATCTGCCATTCTCTGCCTACCTAAACAAAGGTTGTCTCTGCCTTCCAAACTTTATTCAAGGATCAGATCCTTCACTGCCCAGTACCATTTGCCCTATTAGCTTACACTTTAAAGCAAAAGGTTAAAAAATCTATTGCAAGACTCAGGCTCTGGAGTTTCAAGTGTACCTGTGGTAAAACACTCTCAGACCTGTGTACAGGTGATCATTTTGTATTTCTGCCCATCTGAACAAGTTCTAAATGCTGTCTGCCACTTGTAGGGAGGTCACACCAGAGGGTGAGTTGTCAATTGAATTACAGCATCACACAGAGATCTTAGCTCAGCTGGGAACCAGAATATTCCATGCTTTTCTTTTGGGGGGCTTAGCAACCTCCAAATGCATCTGGGCTACTCCTGCAGCCTCTCATCCCTGCCCTTCCCAGCACTGAGAAGCTCAGTGGAAGTATTCTCTGAGTCCTCCTGTTCACTGCTCAGTCCAGATGTGAGAATCCACATCCAGAAATCTCCTACCTTGTTCAGCTCTGGATCCAAGGTGGCCTGGGCACTTTGTCACAGATTTATGTTGGTAATACCAGAATATGCCTCACCACTAGTAAAGCAAAATGTTATAGAAAATGTGCTCTACAGCAACAAACGTGAATTTTAAAAGTGTCCTGAAGCTGAGAGTGAAATAATGATTTTCTGTCTCCTTCCCCAGTAAAAGTCAATGGAATGCACTGACTGAAGCAAGAAATTCTGCAGAACAGCTCAATGGGTGATTGTGACATAGAAGGCTTCCATGATATGCAAACACAGGGACTAGAATTCAGGTTACACGAGCTGTTTGGAATGTGAACACTTTGCTGTAATGCCTTTGCATTTCCTGTGACCCCTGGGCTCTGTCTGCCCTTGCAAGTTTTGCTGAACAACGGGAGCAGGGTGCAGGATGCAGAAGCAGTGCAGGGGCACTCAACACCATCCTCACTCTGAGGGTGGCACTTCAGGCTGCCTCTCCTCTGTTCCCACAGCTCAACACCCAGCTATGGCTGGAGCATTTCAGTTGCATTCCTGCAGCAGGTTCGTCTGTGCTTGTTTGTGAGTTCCAAGGCCAGCCTGTGAATTGAATCAATGCAGAGTGAGCAGGGATGAGGGGAGACTGGCTCCAGAAATGCATTTCTGATCCCACTGAGATGTGTGTGGACACCCCCTTTAGTGCCCAGCAGAGCAGCTCTGGGCAGGGGTGACCCCCAGCCATGTGCAGAACACTTGTGGTGCTGCTCAGCATTTGTGGAGGTGCCAGAATGTGGCATCCTGCTGGGACTGCTCCCTTAAAAATGCACTCCTGGGGGAGATCCCAAACTTCAGCTCTAAATCGAGTCAGTCCATGGAATTGCTACAGGATGAGTCTGAAGACACAGAAGGAGCAGGCATATATCTATTATGGGTGATTTTTTTCTATGAAGCATGTAATAAACAGGTTAAATTAGGTAACTTTATTTAGAATGAAGTATATGTAATCCTACAGCTTCTGAAATGTCTATTTTAGGGGTGATATACCTAATATGAGGTTTAGTTTGTTAATGGTTGCTGTCTGGAATTATTGTACTATGAACCAATTGTTATTTTTGTTACCACTGGAGACAAGGATTTTGTTAGTGGAATTTAGCTCCAGATTCATTTCATAATCCCTATGCCCATCACTTAGAGAAGAAAAAAGCACAAATCAAGATGACATTTAAAAAAAAATAATTAAAAAAGGGAGCCTAGGCTGGTCTTGTAGGAGCATCTAAATCCTTTCCCATATTAAATACCTTATCTCAGCAGCAGTGCAGCAGCCATTTAGGAAAATTAAAGAGGGAGATAGCAAAAAAGAGACAGCAGATGCTAAAGCAGAGTAGTTTCTAGTCATGTAGATAATGCAGGGACTCGACACACGGCCTTTCAGTTTATCCCTGCTTCAGCTTATCCTTCATCTGCTTAAATTCAAATGGATCAGGCTTTATTAAAATGATTTTGAAATTAGCTGCTCCAGTTTCATGTGACTTTTTGGTGTATCCTCTAAATTTTGGTAATCCTTTGGGAAGACAGATGCTGTACACTTTTGCCATTTTAATTCAGTTTGGAGTATGATATCTAAGCAGCAACTGGTTGCTAATGCTTAAATAAAGTTGAATTTTGCTCACTAATTCACACTGTGAGTCTTTTATCCCTTCCAGTGAGTTGTCACATGAAAAATATAGACTTCTTTGCTAAAAAACACCGATTACTTTGTGCAAAGTGCTGTGGGCTTACAGTTCTACGAGATATTGGACCCTGCAAGTATATTTCAACTCATTTTCCTTTCTTTATTATAGGATAAATATTCTCTTGTCACCCTTGGAAGCTTCTACTTGCTAATTCTGAGAAACACTACGTTGTAGGCATGTATGCATGAAGCAATGATCAGCCACCCTGTCAAACATTTAAAATCTACTTCCAACAACTGCTGGATCTCATGCAGCTCTAAACACTGACCAGCCCCAGCTGGCATCTCCTGGCACTGCCCCATCCATGTGCATGGCAGGGCAACCCCTGCTCAGCATGGTTGCCTCCCCAGGGATAGCAGCTACTGGGAATTCTGCATTCCCACCGATTTCTGTAGAAACAAACACACATTTTAATAGCAAACACTGCCTGTAAGCACATACAGAGAGATTCTCCATGCTATTTACCCCACTGGTTCATAGTTTCTATGCCATCCTAAAACACTCTACTGGCCAAATTCTCCGTGGTTGTCCATCTCCTTCTCCCCATTCCTTGTACCCAATTTAAAATCTGGCAACAGGGATAATTTAGATTTCTGCCAGCCTCAAGCACTTGAAGAACACAGTGATGGTTCTTACCTTCTCATGTAGCAACACAGCACTACTGTAATTCTCCTCCTGTGCCTCCTGGAATATTAATAACAGTCACATCCAGCATGAACATGCCACACTGGAGCAGCTGAGTGCTATGAGCTCCTAGCAGAAGGTTGTTTTTGACTTCTCTGACTCTTGGCTGTCAATAGTTCCTTAATGAGCAGCAGCTCCCAAATGAGCTCTTCTGCTGAGAGCTTCACTGCCACGTGTTTTCCCTGGCACCACCTTGCTGGTAACACAACCCACAAGAGTCAAGGATCTTGAACTACATTATGTCTTGAAACTTCTGCCGTTGAAGTCAGTGACAGGGTTCTGCATCATTAATTTTTTTAAAGAAAATTGCATTATTCTGGTTTAAAAAGCTTAGAGACTACAGAATGTACATAAAGACAGTAGGAGTCTTAAAATCCTCGACTTGGGTTTTGATTTGGGAAATGAATTAACACATATACTTAACAAAATACTTGCAAATATTAGCTTTGTAGCTGAGTTAACTGGAGTGCAGCTTTGCCTTTCATCAGGCAGAGCACCTCTGTTATTCTTGCACCAAGTTGAAATGGATAGCTTAAACATCAAAACAACACAGCCTTACATTCTGCTCACACACCTCCAACAATGCTTCTCCCCACCTGTAGGTCACCAGCTCAGAGGTGAACAGGTCATTCCTGTCAGTTCCTCAAACCTAAGGCTAGAAATCCTGGGTGCTTAAAGGTTTTTTAGATCAGCTTCTCTGAGCCAAAGTTCCCCACCACAGGTGCCTCTATTGTCACTAATGGCTGTAAAGACGTGGATTTCTTCTTCAAATGACACTCTTTGAAGTTGGCTGGGGCACTTCCCTGCTACCTTCCTGCACGTGTATATTGAGGATTAAATAGTGACAACAGTGCTGCAGCGAATTCTCTGCACCAATTGATCTGGCAGATGAGAGGAGAAGTCACTGTGAATAATCACTGCCTAAAGCACTCCATAATAAAAGTGAAATTTCAGGAATTGTCTTTTTTTTGAAGGAGAAAACTATGAAGGACATTATTCCCTTGTTAATTAAAAATGTGTGCACTTCAGAAAGCTTATTTAATTTTTACATAGTCCTGGGCTGAGCAAAAAAATTTCAAGGCACTCGACTAGAATAGGAGGTGTTACCTTACTGAAGTAAGAAAGGTTCAGAGATTATAAAAGGTTCACAGCTCTTCTGCTGCAGGCTGAGACTGAGCATTTTCACTCAGCCTTGTGCAGGGGGTGGTACCCAGCTGCTGTGGGAAGGAGCCCTGGGAAGGAGCTGTGACTCTGCCAATGCCCTCCAGATTTCCAGGGGAAGCAGGATGAAGCCACTGCTTATGGGTCACTGTGTAACAGGACAATGGGGAGACCAAGCTCTGCCATAAAGACCTCAAACTGGGATTGCCCAAGAGTGGCTGCTACAAACTGTGAGTTTAAGTAGGAGAGTATTTGCCTATTTTTCCTTCCTGCTTTGTCTCCAGTGGAATTGTCAGTGAGTGCAGCTCTGTGAAGAGTTAAGAGTCAGTGTTTTACCTTCTGCCTCCAGACTTCCCAGGGACAGGTCTGGACCTGACAGACCCCGAGACATTTTTAGTAACACCAACACCTCCATCCACCCTGTTCTCCTTTCTGTCTTTCTTCTCTTTCACCCACTGCACCAGGAGGCTTAGTGCCCTCAACGCCGTGCAAATGACTTCATAGGCATCACTTGAGATGAATGGAACCGTATTATCTTACAGCCCAAACAATGTGCTTTACAGACAGAGTGATGGCAAACTGGAATATCACCTTTGGAACTGCATTTCAGCATCAGTCTAGGTCAGACTCGGCCACCTTTCAGTTGTCTGTTTCTTTAGGATGTTCCAAGCCTTTCAAAAGGAATTATCTCAGGAGATGGGATACAAAAAGAAGTTATTATTCGTGTAACAGCTGTACTTCAATACTGAGTCAGAGGGAGCTTTAACACATGTTTAGACATATATTAGTGGGCTCCAGCTATGATAGGCTTCAAACAGCTCTTCCCAGCAGCTTCTGACATTTCCTTGCACAGCGAGTTGAGCTCTGGCAACACCAGCGATGTTGGCTTTTATCAGCAGAGGATGTGTTCCCATCTCTTTAAATCAAACAGTCATATTACTGTTATTCTTCCTCTGACACTTCCAAGGCTGTAGTTTGAGATGCTATCAGCTCTCTTAAGCGCTGCAATTAACTCCTGAGGTTGTATGCTAATAAGAGCACGATCATTATCTACCCTTGGACACAGGCTCCACTGCAGGCTGGCAGGGAAGCAGCTTGTGCAGTTGGTATCCACTTCCCCCACTGCAGATACCAGCTGTATGTGCTTGGCCTTTGAGACTGATACACGGAATACCAGATGGAATTTTTACTCTCAAAGACACAGGTTCAAAGCAGCTACAGTAATTCTGGATACTTTATTGTATACCCAGAAAATCTCTTCATAGTATAGTAGGTATAATATTTTTCATACAAAAGTTACGTATTTGAACAAAACAGTGTCTGTAGGATTCCCAAAGGGTCCTTTCAAGCAGAGGCACTGAGGTTTAGGTTGAGCCTTCAGTGTGACAATGCTCCTGACCTGCCTGCTGGGTCCAGCAGGTTCTTACCCCTATGGATGGAGGGAAATAGGTTAAAAATAGGCCTGCTTTTCAGCAATGCCACCAGAATTTATCCTTCAATTCAGCTGGGATGTTATCTCCTCTCTTATCTTTGCTTTGCTGTAAGCAAGGAATTTGTGTGCCATTTCAGCAATTTTTCCAAAACAAGTAAGACTAAGAATCAGTAGGAATTTTTATTCAATACTACACACTCATTCATCAAAGCCAGTCTGAAACCTCAGGAACATTTCTCAGGAGAAGATGGGGCAGCACAGCCAGGAGCACTACCTTCACAGGTGGCAGGGACCTGCTGTGAGCACAGCTTCCAACTTTGGGAGACTCAGCTGAAATTCCAGCCACCATCTGCATTTCAAAACCCCAGCTGGGGTTGGAGAAAAAAAGAGAGAGCAAAAAAGACTTCCAAAGCAACTTATTGTCTTTGCTCCTAATCACTCCCTGCAGAAAGGAGGCACAAAGTCCAGGTGGCTGTGGTGGCACCTTGGCTGCACACAGGCAATCCAACCAAACCCCCTGACACAAATCACACTGGAACTCCCTCCTGACTTCCTCACTTCACTGAAAGTGCCTTTTCCTAGAAAGAATATTGCAAAACTAAAGCTCTCCACCAAAATGTAATTTCGTAGCTGTTCTGTTCAATTGGTATTTGAAATTAAGACCCAGTTCTTCTAATCAACGTTGCCTCAAAGATGCAGCATTTCAGCCTGCCTGTGTTCAAAACACAATTCTCAATAAAGTTCTTAGTACCAATGCAAAGAACTTTGAATATAGAAGTTATGCTGTGTTACTGTCCTCACTGTCTTTTGAACTTTTGTACCATACAAGGTTAGTGAAAATTTTGGTTCTAACCAGCTTAAAAAATATGAATTTCAAATTTATAAATAAATTCCTAAGAAATTTGGAATGAATTCTTAAATTCTTTTTTCCTTATTTGTAATCTAGTTATGGAATAGCTTGATTCCATGATGATCAAATCATAATCCATATTTCTAACACCTACACAGTGAAAAAAGTGAAATACCTTGTTGTGACAGCCCACTGATTAGCACACATAAGAGAAGTGAGAGCAAACAACAGCTCCTGCTGTACAAAACCTGAGTGAATGAAATATGAATTCTTCATAGCACAAGCACTCAACTGAGTATTCAAAGTCAGTAAAAATGATTGAAAAGCCAATGTATGGATTGCAGAAACGAGCACACTGGGGTGTTAAATCTGTCCTGCATTCAAGCTGGATTGCAAAACAATTCCTCATCCTACATCTTGCAGTGACTCAGCCCAACACTGCCACTTTTTAGGAAATGTGAAACCATTAATTGCCTTATCTGATCAACTAGAGTGCTGCTAATGACTTATCAATTATCACAAGGCTTATCTTTCAGCTTCTTATTAACCAAAGATGTTCTGGAACAGACTATCCTTGGAATTGCTGAACATACGGAGACCAGACTACTGTGGGGAAAACAAAAATCATTTTGTGTTCAAAACACCCAAACACCACAGCATTAACATTCCAGGGGGAAAAAAGAAAGCCAATGTGGGTATTTCTTAGAAACATCAGAACGACTTTTGTACTAAATTCTGCACACCACCTTCACTTTTGGGATGGCTGCTGCTAAGTGTGATGAGATCCAGGAAAACAAGCCAGATCTGTAGGATTAGATGGTCCCTTATTAGGTCAGCCAATGTCATTGGAACAAACTGAGGGGCTCAGTAAAACACAGAGCCCTCTCCAGCAAAAGTTCCAAATGAAAATTTGTACTCCCCTGTGGAGCAGGGCTATGGCAGGTGCTTTGAAACACCTCCAATTTGACACTAGGTCGTTCCTACCTCACACCAAGGAAGGCAACAGTGTTGGAAAATTGGTTTCATTTACAAGAAAGACCCCACCAGGTGAACAGACTGGCAGGCCATGCAGCTGTGAGGTGCACACCTAAAATTGCTTTGAGAAGAGTAAGACAACATATGGAGATGTAAAAACTACTCTAAAAGGAAGTTTAGATGTTAAGTCTTGGGTGCATCATGCCAAACATGCCAAATTAGACACCAGGAAAGGTACATGCCCTGTCAGGAAAGTCATCTGGCTGCTAAAGCAATTAATAAATCTGCAATCCCTGGCTTTGCCCACTGCTGAGGCTGGCACTAGGAAAACTGCTGCCACCAGAGTGAATTTAGCTCTTCATGCTGCTGTTTTCACCAAAAGGGCTGCATAGGTGAGTAGGTGCACAGGCAAGATTAACAATAATATAAGATCTTATAAGACTCTTGAAATTCGAGGTATTCATAAATTAATCTCCAATTCAGTAAACTACTGAGCACATAACTAAGCTTATTTAGACCTTATTGTCATCAGGAAGTATTTGAGGACACTCAGAAGACCTTCACCTATTCTGGGTGATCCATAAAAATTCGTTTTTCTCACAAGTCCTTTCTCTTTGCTAAAAACCCCCCCAAACAAAAACCCCACCCAGTGAAATTCCAGACCACCATTGATGGGTCCTACAGTTGTGATCTTCCAGATCACAGCTGATAGCTACATAAAAAATCAGAAATCCTTTGCCCAAGCTCTCCTTGCACCCTTGCAGGCCACTGATCCTGTGCCATTTGATCCAAAGCAAAGGCACACTGTGAGCTGGGGATGCTTTCCCCAGCCAGTGCTCCAAATGCAATAATGGATTTCAGAGTGGGTCTGGCTCACTTGGAGCAGTTTTGCTCCTTCCTTGACTCCAGCTGCAAACTACTAAACACATACTTTTTTAGGTCATTATGGCCTAATGTCTGTGGCATTACATTATTTCAGTGACATATCTTTGAACATACCGTCATTCCAAAAACTGCAGGTCATCTCTTGGGCTAACTGGAGAGCAGCATTTTATATTAACTCCATCCTTTGTCTCCCTCTCCCTTCTTTAAAAAAGGCAAACAAAAAAATCCCACTGAAACTTCCTTTCCATTATTCCCTTCATGGTAATGAGCCTTACAAGCTTGCCCTATTAGGAAAAACCAATGCTATGGCAAAAAGCACACCACCACTGGGAACATCCTCCATCCTGAGAAATCCTGGCCCAGAACCAGGCACCAGGATAACTAAAGCACAGCATTCCTAATCAGAGATTCTCAGACAAAGAAACCTTGCCAAAGAAGACTTCTACTCCTCCCCTCAAATAAAAAAACAAATAAAAAACTCCACACATGCACCCAGGCCAATAAAAGATGACAGCTGTCTTTAGAGTGATGCTTTTTATTGTCCTTTTCAAAAGGAATCAAGGAACCAATTTTTCATTTAATATCCTCAGGTTAATCCACTGTCCTTAGATACACATTTATCTACTTAAATTACTCTAATTAAATAAAATTTATGTGAGTGGTTTCTGTTTAAGAAAGGAATTCTCAGAGGAGCAAAACTTCTCAGAAGAGCAAAACTTCTCTAAATCAGGTGCAGATTCTGTCCTGGCTGTGACAGAACTCCATGAGCTGTCAGAGTCACACTCCCAGCTCTAAGTGACACATTTAATAAGAGCACACAGTCAGACAGAACTCCAGGCACAACCTCTGAGTTAAGGTATGTCTGTTATTCCACTGGGCCAGTTTCACCCCCATGGAAAATGGGAATTCAGTTATTTTGTCAACACAAGCTCCATGAGATACAATTCCCTACGAAAATCACTGGTATTTGGCACTGGCAGCAGAATAAAGAATCATTTGAACTTTGCATTGAAGGCTTCATCCTCCTTATTTTGTGTCCCTCCTGCAGTAAGGACTTTTTTTCCAGCAGAAAGCAAGCATAGCATGGGGAGTTTTGTCTCCACATCAGTTTTTTCATACCTCCTAGTTTTCACCATGCCTAACCACAGTCAGATTCTCCCAGACACAAAACTGAATCTTCCTAATTTTAGTAAGGGGAAGGACATCAGCCGTTCTGACATCCTCAAGCACCCAGCAAGGGGAGAAAACGGAGCCATCAAACCAGATTAGGGAGGAACCTCATCTGGGCAGGACTGGAAGGTAAAGAAAATTCCGGACTTTGTTCTCCACCATCCCTCTTCCATGCCCCCATCAACATACACACACCTGAAAGGAAACTGAGGGGGAAAAACATGTTATGTTACTCCAAAACAGACATTTCCATGTTGCCACCAAAGCCCAGAGTCCTGCAAGAACCTCAGGGCACAGGAGAGCCATGGCTGCAGCAGGAGGAGGGGTGGCAGAGGGGGACAGTGGCCCCAGGAGGGGTGGCAGAGGGGGACAGTGGCCCCAGAGATCCTCCTGCATGGCAGCAGAGCTGGGGTCAAGCTGTTCTCTTTATAGCAGTGCTGAGGAAAGCTAAGGTCTCTCAAAGCTGAGATCTCTCAAAGCAGGGATCTCTCTGTCAAAGCTGAGATCTCTCTCTCAAAGCTGGGATCTCTCAAGGCTGAGATCTCTCAAAGCAGGGATCTCTCTGTCAAAGCTGAGATCTCTCTCTCTAAAAGCTGAGATCTCTCTCTCTAAAAGCTGAGATCTCTCTCTCAAAGCTGGGATCTCTCTCTCTAAAAGCTGAGATCTCTCTCTCTAAAAGCTGAGATCTCTCTCTAAAAGCTGAGATCTGTCTCCCAAAGCTGGGATCTCTCTCAAAGCTGTGATGTCTCTCCCAAAGCTGGGATCTCTCTCTCAAAGCTGACTTGCTGGTTCCAAAGCCTCTGCCCCAGCTCCTGGCTCCTTTCCATCCCCCTGGCTGCCCTGGCACCTTTGGCTCCCTGGCCCTGGCTCCTTCCCTGGGTGCAGGGTGAGTGGCTCCAGCAAACACGCAGGCTCTGCCTGCGAACCCAAACCAAACCCAAACATCTTGAGATCCTTCCTTCCCTAACTCCAAACACATTTGATATGCTTAAACATGCATTGTATTCTGTCAGGAACCAAATGGCTGTTTTGCTGTTCCAAATAATCAGATCTATTTTGCTGGATGATTAACAGAAATATTGCTCACCCCGAGCAATCAAACTTTCATTTATATGTTTGAGACCCTGATCTACAGTCCCTGGAGTCTCTGGGACTATTTCCAGTCACTTTGACAGACCTTGGATCTGGCTTTAAGCAATTTTTTCCCCTAGATATATTCATCCACTGAAGACTGAGCTCAGTGCTGATTTTTTCACACTGCAGCTAAAGAATGAATATACTTGAAGCTTCTTGTAAGGCCGGATATCTCTAGGTAAATTGAACACAGAGGCTTGTTTCCCTTACATTTGGTTTTGATGTTCTGTTCACTGAGCCTATGACTGCAAAGGTTATAGATGATGCAATTTATTTTCCTTCTGCTTTTTACCAGTAGAATACTGCTCCTCTTCCTAGATTAAACACAGGCTTTATTGCACATTTATCTCAAAATACATGCCTTTGAAAGGTCCAAAATCTAACAGCATGTTTCACATTTGCTAACAGTCTCATTTTTATGCTGGTTTTCTAAGGATCCTGCTTCCAAACCATTTTTGCCTTTCTCATGTCAGTGGTGTGTAAATCCAGACTTTCACAGAACTAAATGCTGATCTTAAAGCCTTTGGAAGGATCCTGATCCAGTAAGCACTGCAGACATCACCATTCCAGCACACAGACATGGCAGATATGTAAGATATTGAACCCTCTCAGCTTACAGTTGATTTTACTTTGTTTCCATTCAAACTGAAGTTATGTACACTGGTTGTTTCCAGGTTTATTTTAAAACTACCTGGGGGCATAAACTTGCTCATTTTCTATGAATTGTTGACCACAATATTTTGTGCTATGCTTGATCACAGGGGCATTATCTTAAAAAAAACACAATCACACTGCTCCCAAAGTGTATTGCACTGCATGTAACCACACCAACTGTGCATCTTCATTTCCCAGTGCTTTCTGTGCCTTTCCTTTCTATAAACACAAAGCTGAAATCCAGCTCATGCTGATAATACCTGGGTAACCAGCTGGCTGCCCACAGGTTTTGCAAACCAGACTTTTTTTTTTGTTTTGAACCTACCAAATAGTTTCCTTTAAAAAAGAGGCTATTATACCTCATTTATTTTTTTCAGGGAAACTGAACTAGCCAGTAACAGGTAAGTTTATGTAATTTTGATGATAGAATGCAGCAGGATCTGCATTAGGAAATCTAATTGACACTGCTCTTACCTCAGAAGCTTTCCAGTTCTGTGATTTGACCTCAATTAGTGTCTAAAACTGAAGGTAGAGCTCCTCCTTCATGGGTCTCACGTGTCAAGTCTGTTTTACAGTGTTGCTCTAACACCAATTAGCCAATTACATGGACTAATTGAGAGCAAAACATTCCTGCAGTGCTGCTGTGCTAGCCAGCTCTCCAGAGCTCTGTTCTGGATCCATGCCTGCCCTTAGCCCACCAGCTTTTAGCCAGTTATCTTCCTCTTAATTGGCCACAGTCACGTGCTGAGCGCCTAATTATAAGTGAAATTTTAGCTTGTACATCCAGCATATATTTATCAAATTCTTCATTTTTCTTACAAAGGGAATAAAGTTAATTGTGAGCAGTACAGCAGCCTGAAATAAGTTGTAAACTTTCAAATAATGGAAGCAACTGTGACACTTTGTTCTAAGTGGTCTTCATCCAATGTATAGGACATCATTGCTAGAACAGGTTTTTTTCTGATTAAAAAAAAAAAAAAAAAGAAAGAAAATAATGGTAAGCAGTGTTCTTGATTCTTAATGACTCTTCCTCTTTAGAAAAAGCAGCAATGAAAACAGTTACTGATGTTCTCCCCTCTTGCTCAATATACTGCTAAGGGTATATTGCACAAAATTCCACAACTTTACACTTTGATTATTTTTACAGCCACTGCAAAGCAAAGCTTGTTTACAAACTCACTGTTTCCACCTAGGAAAGAAATTAATTCAGATGCTCAAAGAGGCCAGGACTGAGAGCAAGATTTTCACAGCCTTTCTACCTTGACAAGGTTTCCAGTGGATTTGAAGGGACTCCCAGTCAGGATTTTCTCAGTTCAGTCTCACACACAATCAAGATTTGAAAGTCCTTTTGTTCAGAAAGTTCAGAGGAGGTGAAAACACAGGCTATGGGCTTGTTTCCCTTCCTAAAGAAAGAGCTGGAAAGGCTCTCCTGAACCTAACAGTGCCTAAGAAGCTCCTGAACTTTTGTCAAACACTATACAGAAACATTGAAATCTCTAGAAATGGGAATAATAATCAAGAGTTAACAAAACACTAAAATAACATGATTTTTTATGACATTCGAAATTGTAATTATAGAAATATGTCTGAAATCTATTCTTTCTATTTATCAAGGAAGAAAAAGAATGGAAACTTTAAACTACAGAAATACTTAGATGTGCTTTCAAAACCAGGGAGTTAAGGGCAATGGGCAGTGTCAGATTCCCTGCAAGATGCAACACATCCATTGCTTCTCCCACTGAACACGAGTCAGGCACTGCTTCAAAATTATTTTCACAAGCTGAGAGAGATACAAATTCAGTTGAATCACTCAGTAACATTTAAAAATTCATAGATGAATACCTGAGGCTTAGGAAAATTCAGATTCTTAAGATGCTTTTGGTAGAACATTGATAAGTACACACATTTTACTCCCAATGCTTTTGAAACACCTGCAAATTTTTACAGAAAAAGAGAATTACCAGCAACAACCTTTCAAGGAATCCCTGCAATATGCAAACAGCTCAATTTAGCCCCTAGTGAAGTCTCAGTGACTGTTGGATTTTAGAATTTATTATTTAATTATTATTATTTATTTAGAATTTATTGAGTAGACACGACCATCTGCTTTCCACTACAGATGATTAGCAAAGGATCTTCTCATAATGGGCAGAGTGAAAGACTCCAATTGTTCTCTGGGGGGGCTGAGGGAGGAAAGTGGGGAAGGGAAATTAAACAAGCTGAGACCACTGCCCTCCCAGGCTGACAAGGGACCAACTCCAGAGGAACCAAAACATTTGGTTGCTTTCTCTCTCCACTGCTCTCTCAGTAAATGTTATCCTAAGTATCTCTGCAGTAAACACTGCTGTAAATATCCACCTGCTCACTGCAGTGACACCGAAAATCCAAGTACCTCCTCCACTGGAGTTCACAAGTAAAATAGGCTTGACCCAATCTGCTTCAGCAAAGCTTCCTTTGCTAAAACTCAGATTCATTAAGTGCTAGGTCTAAAATAAATTACATTCTAATCAACACTGAAGTTGCATTTTGTTAAATGCCTTTCTACATCTTATGCCTGTGTTTAAGAATGTCTGGCTTTTGCTTTTTTGGGTGTTTTTGTCCCAGAGGACAGAGATGTCACTAATACCAATCCTGACAAAAGAGCAGCCAAAACTTGCTACAAGCCTGGAGGTCTGTGTTCTGTAAGGAAAAATTCCAGATGTAAGTTTTAGATGCATATTTTATGACAAAAAGCACAAGGTGCCTACTGCCCTACACATTCATCTCAATTAAGCAGAAAAACCAAGACAGGAACTCCCAGGGTACAAAAATGAGCAATGCACTCAGCAAGGTGTGAGAAAAGTGACTTAAAGTCATTACAAACACCAGCCTAACACCAGCATCCTCCCAGTAACCATAGCCAATGTATGAACAGCCTTTCCTGGAAAGGAGAATGTGCCATTTTAGAGGAAGGCTCTCAGACACAGCCCAGCAAAAAGCCCTTTCTGGGCACCACAGCTCAATCACCACTCCCGGGCAAGGGAAGCTGCAGCACATCCAGCCAGCACCCCCGGGGTATTTCTGATGAAAGAGGCTCCTGCTGCTCTCAGCAGCTCCCAGGGAATCCCCAGAGCACTTTACTGAGGAACATCCAGGTGTTGCTGAGCTTGAACAGGAGAAGGGGCTGGGTATGAGAGGAATTCTGCTCCCCTGCCCACCCCTTTTGTTTCCCAGCTACAGGCACATCCCATCTCTGAGGAAGTGACAGACAGGTCACAAAACTCGCCCACCTGGCCTTTATCAATGGGCAGAACCATAAAGCCCCCAGGACCTGGGCCAGATGGAAAGAAATACTCAGCAACACTGGCAAACAAAAGCACTTACACGCTAAAACCGTGTTGTTCCCTGGTGAAGTTCAGGCTGTTTATTGACAGGTCAGAGAAAATCATCTCCCCCAGGAACTGGTGTCAACACTTCTCTGAGCACTGCTAATTGTTGCTCTGTATTTGTGTCACTTGCAGACATCACCACAGGAAAACACAGCCAGGGAATTTCTCCACCTTCATGCAGCAAAGCAGCACCTGAAGCCAGGCACAGTTTACTGAGCAGAGACAAAATGTGCTGCTCATGAACAAGCCTGAAAACATTCAAATGAAAACTGCATTTACTTCATTAGGTAACAACAAAGTTTGGGAGCTTTTGTTTTTGCATCTCCGCCATACCAGCTGCTAACCCTGAGAGGAAACAAATTCAGAAACACTAAAACATTTCCACTGAGTTTTGTCACTTTTCGTTTGCCAGTCTCCCAAGTTGCAAAGATTTCCTTTTTACCAAATGCTACTTACAGCTTTTTGATTATATGATAAAAACTTTTGAATGCTGCTTGCAAACACAACATGTTTACAAATTTTTCGTTTTGTTGAAAGGGGACTTGCAAAGCGATTTTTAATGCCCCTAGGAGGAGCAGAGCTCCAGTGCCTTGCAGGGAATTTGGGAGTAGGATGGCAGGAGATGGCAGCAAGGGCAGGGGTCCAGGGAGAGCCATTCATATTACTGCTTGTTCATTAAATACAGGGAAATACAAAATGGGAAAGATTTCCAGGTTCCAGCATCTGTGAGAGGGATGGCCTCATTCCACAGAAATAGGAATTGCTGTTGTTTACTTCAAAAGCTTCAAAGTATCAGTGGGAGATATTTTATTTTAATCAAGCCCAGGAAATTCAGATTCCAAGCCAGCACACATTCCTGTCACTAATTTTGGGGGTTTTTTAATTTAAAAAAGCATGGCCTCAGGAAGAATATATTGCACTTAAAACTAACCTAATGTGTAACTGTTTAACTTTCCCCCTAAAATATTAGTGTAGGAACAAGTATGAAGCAGCAATCATACCAAACTTACAAATAAATATTTGCAGAATGTATAATAAATTAACTGTTACAATATTTGGGCTTTAGAAACCAAAACAAAATTAGAATGCTTTCTTAAAAAGTGTTGATGCTCCCTAATCAGACAGGTAATCTTTATGCTGTACACAATTTCAGACCCAAATAATATTTCTCAATAACAAAGGACCAATCTAGATGTTATTTGTGTGGTTTCAACAGGAATTTCATAAGGCCAAACCACACTTCCATAAAGAGATAAAAGTGGATCATGTAGAAGTACTCACAGGTTGTTAATCCCTGGCACTGAGGACACCAATCTAGCCTTGATAACTTTCACTCTCAAAAATGTCGTGATAATTAAAAAAAGAACCCAAAACAACTTTGTGTGAGACTGGCTTTTTTACTTCTGGCAATGCAGTTTTCCATAGCTGGAAGCTTTTATTTTCGCCATGAAAGCTGTGAAGTTATTAGTCCTAAGATTCTCTTACTAATCTTAAATCAGTGTAGGACCAGTAAACTTCACTTTAAAGAGGAGACAAAATGGCAATAAATCACAGGCTTAGGATGAATTCAGTAGTGATGGTGCTGTGTTAGAACCTCTTGTTAAGCTGTGGCAGAGAGGGGCCAAAGGGTCCCCAGACTAAACAACTTTCCTGCCCTCCTCCCACTGCCCCCGTGCAGAAATAAAGGCACTGCACCCTGCAGACCCTTGGGGCTGTTTGGTGGAGCTGGGTCTGTGGCTGTGAGAGGTCACAAACTGCTCTCCAGCTCCCACACCACATCTCTGTCCATCTTTCCCTTTGTGCAGCACCCTCAGAGTCAGGAATTCAGCAGCAGCTCTGCCCAGCCTGGAGGGACTGCCTGGACAGATTCAGTCCTGGGGACATGGGTGGCTCCAACCATGGGGGACAGAGCCCTGTGACAATAGTGGGACAGTCTCAGACATCCACCCAAGCTCCTTCTTGCCTTCAAAATTGGTGAAATCACATCTAGAAATTGATCCTTACCTGTTAAACTCTTGCTCTGAGCGCTTTACAAACTGAATGAATGCATTCTGTGGTCTGCTAGGTCAGAAGGAATTCACTGCAACAATCAAACCCAGTCCTTAGGTCCTGCTGCCTCTCTTCCCTTGACTGGGCCCATGATCACGAATTCCCTTCCTGGTCCTGTGGCATAACAGAGAAATCTGGAAGGAAGAGGAGCTACTTCACATTGCATTGATAGAATTTCAATCTATTTCACTCTCCTCTGTGCTTCAAAAAGTTGTATTAAACTTTTAACTTTGTGTAGTAGCAGGAGCATTAGTATAAAACTAAAATAAACACCTTTTCAGTAGAAACACTGCAATCATTTAAAGTTGTTATAAAATAATTTCCACATTTCTTTATCACTCAGCCTGTCTGAAATTTGCTCATTTGAGACCATCATAGGTAACAATTGCCTGCTTTAGACAGATATGATGATGTGACAACCTCGTGTTTCAAAACACAGCACTTCAACTTGTGTTACAGTGAAAGGAGTAAAATCTTCCCTATTACCTGAAAAACAAATGCTATGAACACATAGAATTTTGCCAATGTACTAAAGGTATAGCCACAATAATAGAATAAATGCATACCTGGAAAGGTATCTTGAATGTTTATTAATGTTGCTCCCACATTATAAGGTGGGACATCTCCCAGAACTATTTTTGTATTTTAGAATTTTTTCAGTTTGACAAAGGATAAATATTCTGATACATAAACAGGATTAACTCTAAAAGTTAGAATATCATCCTAAATTTTCAGTTCACTCATTGTAAGCTAAACAATAACCATTAACCAAGAGCTCCCAGCTGGCCAGACTATGAACTGAAACCATTCTTCAGGCAAGACACACTTTACATTTGCCTTATCCTAATTGGCCTTAATTGCCCTCACTGGCCAGAGATTCTGTGAGCTCAGGCTGAAATCTGGGAGATGCTCTGGTTTCACCACAGAGCTGCCCTGGGTCTCAGGAGAAAAGAGGATTTTAACACTGGAGTGAGAGACTGGCTCTCTCCTGCCAGCCAAGGACCCTGGTGGTTCTGCTTTGGGTCTGCTGTGTGCAGGGTCTGCAGTGAACTCTGCTTCCTCCCAAAATCCTCAGTGCATTTTAACAAAAGCATTTTTTCCCCTATGATCTGGGACTCTGAAGCTGCCACTGCCTCCCTGCTCCTGAGAGATATCACAGAGCTCAGTGCGTTTTTACTCCAGCTCACAAGTCCCATTCCTACTTTCCTTTCTACTCCTGTGTCAAGTTAAATGTGTTCCACGTTGAAAGACACTGATAACACTGACAGAGTGTGCTCTGCTGTTCCACCCAACAAAAGCTCTGTCTGGAAGGGAACCTTTCCCTCAGCAGCCAAAGTGAAGGGCACTAATAGCAAATGAAAACACGCAGCTCTGTTTATTAGGGCTGGTGGTTTGAATGCCAAGTTCTCTGCACAGGATTAAGTGCATTTTGTATGCAGCTGGAATATGTCATAGATACATTCAGGTCTTTGAGTTTTAACATTCCCAGGTGATTTTTTTTCCCCCTTCTTCCTTAGCCTTCAGTGCACAAGAATTCTGGATACATTTTAAATTCTCCCATTGTGAGAAAAAAAAGTTATCCAAATTAATGCAGTATTATAGAAAATAACTTCTATTTTCAACTTGAATTATTGTGAAGCAATGCCAGCAAAAATAATGCAAAAAAATTTCAGTTTTTACATACCTTTTTTGAATGAAAGCATTTTGTCTTTAAGATCTCTTTGTCTATTCACAATACAATATTTGGTCTTGTAACTATTTAAAGCTGTGCTGAAGTTTACAATTTATTTTACTCATATATGCCTAGTTCCTCACAAGTAAAATGAGCAGTAAACTTCACCACCACTGCTTTAAAGCTTTACAAATTTTCTAAACAGAGGCAGCCATCTTCTTCCATGTGCTTTTGAAACAATACATTTGTTCCACACAACAAAAGCAGGTTTCTGCTGCTGAAAATAACTGATATGTTTTATAAAATCTGTTGTTCAGTTATAGCCTGATGTAAATCTTAGTGAATCATAAAAAAATCCCCTTTTCTGGTGACTCTGGATATTAGTCCTTAGGCAAATTAATTTCTTACAGTTTTGTTAAAGTATCCATTTGGGAATTGTGATCGAGGGTTCTTTTATATGTCTTCTGATTAGGTTGGTTTCAGATTAGTTTATTGTATAATATGAATAATTGTTATACATGAATTTATTTTGAGTGGTGAAATTCAGAGACATATAGAAGACTTTTATAGTAGTACAAACAAAAAAGAACTGAATAAATGAATCGGATGTTTCATATATATAAAGACCAGCATGCTTTTATCAGCTCTGTTTTTTTTTTTTTTTTTTGTGGGAGATTAATACATTTGGGAAGTGGATGAAGATACTCATTAGCATTTGATCATCACTGTGTTTGAGCACTCATTTACTCCAAGAGATGCTCTGCATACTCTTTTCCTTTATATGCACATTTTTCTGAGGGTTTTCAGGCAGGAATGGTTTGTTGTGTCCTCCTCAGTGTGTAGCTGGTCAAAAACTGGAGGCCAGTGTTCTGATAAGGACCTTACCAGAGTTCCTCTTGTCTTTGACACTTCCATGCTGTTTTACTGCCCTGGCTGCTATTTGAAGTCAGCCCTGAGGACCACCCAGAAGTACCAGCTGGGGCAGAGCTCTGCTGCTCATGTTGCCAGCAGAAAGGAGCTGCTATCACCATAAAACAAACTGTGCTCAGTGTTTTGCTCTGCCTATCTCTGGTGCTCAGCAGTGTGTGAGCTGTCCTGGGCAAGGCTGGGGCTGGCAGCCTGCTTGGAGCTGCCTCTCCTGCTCCAGCAGGGCTTGCTTCTCCCCAGCTCTTTGATAAAACCTTCAGGACCAGAGGGAAGCCACGCTGAGGTAAAGATCAAACTCTTCCCCTCTGGCAGTTTGTCAGCACAAGAGCTCGGTAGGGCATAGTGCACATTTGTTATGGCAGGTTTTTAATTTCATCTTTGATAGATGTGATAGGATTCCATATGTGAGAGCAAGGCAGCTCAGGAACTTCTGCATCAGAGCTGAAACAAATTCAGGTCAGATCCTCACCTGATGTAAATTAACTGTTTCACTGACTCAGAGGGAACCCTGTGTACTTCTCATAGCTGAGTCTGATTCCTGGTGAGATTTTACTAAAATGTTTAAGCCACAAAAATTACAAGACCAACAGTCATTTTACATAAATGTACTCTTTTCTCCTAAGCCTGGAGCTGATGATGTTGCTAAACTGTTGGTGAACTCTTAGGAGAAGCAGGCCATGTGTTGACCTGTGTAAAGCTCATGAAACCTTGAAGATATTAGAAGGCTGTGGACTTGGAGCTGTGAACCTCAGCTGGAACTTCCTGCTGGCTGCTCTGCTGGTCAGGAGGCATCAGGTTGAGTTTTGTGCAGTGCAGTGAGCAGCAGCTCTGATCACAGCTGACACACTGCTCCCCCAGCACACAGCAAGGCTAATTCTGCTTCTCTCTGCTCCGCAAAAGCTGCAAAAAGCCTCTGACTAAGAAAGTAAAGCCCATAGGGGTAAGATCATTTGTTTATAATATAATGTTAATAATTTATTATCCATAAATGAGAACAAATTTGTGTGTATGTGTGTGTCTGTAAATTTTGGGAAACTGTTCAACCCAGTTCAATTCCAGTAAAAAGCATAATTGAAAATAATTTATGTTTCTAACTTGTTCTGTACCAGTCTTCAATTATATAAATTGTGTGCTCTCCATATTATGCACTCATTCATATTCGCTAAGTACCAATTGAATTTTATCTAGACAAAATGTTCATAATAAGGCCATCCCACTGCAGCCTGCTCCCTGCAAAGCCTGCAGTCACACCCCAGCTCCACACCCAGCTCCTGGGACTCAGCCCAGCTCCCATCACTGCAGAAAGCCCATGGCCAGGGCTCACCAGTCTGGGCTCTCACTGCTAATTTCAGGCTACAGAATTACTTCAGAGGAGATCTTTACTTTGAATGTCCTTTAGAGTTCTCCTCTCCTCTTTCTCTCTCCACCCCACTTCCTTCCCATAATCTAAAGGTCAGATATTGAGGATCTTTTCAGTCATGCTCAACAAGAAGTTATTTTACTAACTGCTCCCATTGGGACTGTTGTCAGTGTGAGACCAGAAGAGTGGTGCAGGTGGAAGTGGTAGAAACCAAAGTAAGAGCTGTAAGTGTTATTCCCACTGACTTTGGTAGGTCTCAGCCTGGTGACAATGATGTGTACATCAAAGAATCCTTGAAGTGGTGTGCTCTATGAAAAAGTGATTGTCAATCAGGATGCCATGAGAAGAACAAAACAACAGGAATGAGTTTCAGCTGCTACATTACATCCTGCTCTGAAATAAGATTCATTGGAATGATTCAATGAATTCAATGGAAAAACATTCCTGTTCCCACAGGAGTGGGGGGATCAGCCTTTCCACAGAAGGGAGCAGAGCCCACAGGTCTGTGCCCATGGAGAATGGGGACACAGCCTGGCTCTGAGCTGCCCTTTGGTTTGAGCCCTGGCTCCTCTTCACTCTCCTGCAGCCAGGGATCCACGGGGGATAAAGTGCCCTTGTACATGAGACAGTTTTTCACCTCTCTGCTCTGGATGTCCAAGTCTGGACAGGACCATGGCCAGAAGTTTGGAACAGATGAAGGGAGGGATGATGGCAAAGCACATTTGACTGTCTTTGCTTCTATGATATTATCAAATAAGAGGATTGGAGTATCTGAACCTCAACAGCTTTTGAGGGACTAACCTGAGTCTTCTGTAGAAGACTGGAAGGGAACAGAATACCTGATGTGTGTTGGCTTTTTGCAGGGAAAACCAGCACACAAAAGCAGTGGGCACACGTGTGTCAAGGCAGGTAGACAGAGAGACAGAAAGGCTGACTGCCAGACTCATCCTCATTCTTCATCTGTGAGCTCAGGCCATGACTTGGAAGCCTGAAAACATGCTGAGATTTTAGCCCAAGGGAAGAAAATGGCAAGGCAGTGACCCAAAAAGGGAATGTTCAAGTCTTATGAATACTTTTGTCCTGTTTATCAAAAAGAACCTTCAGCTTTTCCAAACAGAATATTTTCATTTCATGCTTCCATTTTCTATATCGCATCCACAGAGAAAACAACTGAAAATGTCCCACAAGGACCAACAGTACATTGAAGTCGGAAAATAATTCCCTTTTCCTGCTCTGATTTCCAGCAGAGTCCCTCAGGTTTGCATGGACAGCCAGTGCCTGTTACCATGAGCATGAGGAATTAGTGACTGAAGCTGCTTCACAGCTATACTGCATTATTTTCAAACTGGGCTTTCTTAGGTATTTTTTCCCTGCCTGAATAAAGCCTTCCCCCACCCCTGATTTGTCACAATTAAGCTCTAGAAGGTAGAATAGGTGGGAAAAGGTAACTGGGACACAACAGAGCATGAGATGCAGACTTTCAGAAAGCCATAGAAGCCTTGGAATTTCATCTTCTAATGAGCAGGTGAATCTGAACAGGAGCTGCTGCTCAAATAACAGCAGCACATTTACTCAGTTTTCCCTTTTCCTTTAGCTGTTATGGAAGAGGCAGCTACATGGTCCTGAACTCCATGGCCAGACTCTCATGAGCAGGGACACAAAGAAAACACTGTTTTCTCAAACAGAGACAGAGTAACCTATGATGACTTGTCCAAAAAAAAAAAAAAAAAAAAACCAAAATTCCTTGGGAATATGCAGAACTAATGCCAGCCCTGGAGCTGTCTAATGCATACCTGTCACATGTAAATTGTACCTCTTTGTCCTTACTGAGGTGCTAAAAACTGGCCACTCCTCATCTTCCACTCATCTTTCCTGTGCTATTCACCTGTTCAAAACATCACTTCATAAGGCATTTGTCATCCTTTCCCTCCAAAGGAAGAGCCTGATCCAAGTGCCACTGAATCAGTGGCAAATGTCCCACTGCATGGAGTTGGATTAAGTCTTAATTGTGTGTGAGCAGTTCCATAAGAGGGCAGAAGAGACAGTAAAATACACTTTTCCAAAATATCTGTGAATTTTGCTAAGATCACAGGCGAAGGAGCAGAAATTTTTAAAAGTATAAATAATATACCAAGTAACTCCAGAGTTATAACTTGCCATGTATTATTCACAATGTTACTAAACCATGTAAAAAAATTCCAGCTTTCACAACTTCAACAAAGAAAGAAATCACCAGAAAAGAAACATCACAGAACATTACAATCCACAGGGGAGGGGAAAAAGTGTCTTTAAAATAATGGCCCAGCATCATGTTAGTCAGGATGCAGAAGGGGAGGGATATCCACCTCCATTAAATTAGTGGATCTTTTACTCTGTCCTCATTTCATTAGAAGCTATCAACTTAATATTTGGCCAATAAACACGATGAGAATGATTGTTCACCAGCCTGTAAGGCCTCTCATGTGGATTTTGTACTGGGAGAGAATGTGTCTTATTTCACAGCTTGTCAGTACAAAAATATGACCAAAAAAGGCTGATCCCAGCATCCTCTGAAGTATTTGCAATTACCATCACGTTGGCTTCTTAGTGGAAAAATTCTTGTGTGACTTGCAATTTGAAATCCACATGGAATGAATAATACCATTACTGTTATTATCAATGCTAGCAGTATTAGAAAGAATACAATAATAAAGGTAATAAATAAATAAACAAATGCATATTTGTGTAAAATCTGATCTAAAAACTGGTCATGAAATACCCTATCATTTAAAATGTCATGCTGAATAAAACAAGGATTGCTGAAGTAATGCTGATTTATTGGCTTAAATGTGTGTTTATTTATCCCCAGTGCCATGAGGATACACAAGCAGCATAGAAGTCAATTCCTCTGTTGTATAATAGAAGTGAAATAAGGAGGTAGAAAGGATTAAATGAGGTACAGAACTGTTACCTGCAAGCAGCAGCTCTTGTCATTGCAGAAGAGAGGAGGGCTACAAATGGGGCATGTATTTGCCTCCAGATTAAAGGCTGCATATTTGGAAGGGTCTCCCTTTGGTCTGCAGGATGGAAACAGGAGAAGGAGCCAGTCTTCATCTTCCATATCATCTCAGACAGGAAACACAGCCTCTACAGAAAAGTCAAGGAACCTCTCATCAAAGCTGAGCTGAAGACATAAATAAATAAATAAAAACTCATTCCTTTGCTAGGATCCCTGTGAAAGGGCACTGAGCTCTTGCAGCAAGGTCTCTTCTTTCTTTGTTCTCAAAGGGCTAAAGCTGTCCTGGTCAGTCCCCAGGGACAGGGCTGTGCTGAATGCAGTCTCCTGTGTTTTAAATGGTTAAAATGGCATTTTGTTCCTAGAAGCAGATCCCAGAATGCCAAATGTGCTCCTGCTGTGCTCCATCCCCTCGTGGCAAGAGCTGTGCTGCCTGAGAGGGGCTCAGGCTCATCCTCCTCTGGCTGAGACTCACAGGTCCTTGCCCTCGAGGGCAGAGGGGAAAGGAGAGGCTCCATCAGCTCCTCTCCTTGCCTTCTGTGATGCTGGGCCCCAGGGAGCAGCTGGAGCTCAAGCCCGAAGTGCCTTTGCTCCCCTAAGGAGATGCAGCTCACACCCTTACAAAGCCCCTTGCTTTGCTGATACAACTTTTCCAGTGCTGGGAATTAAACAACCCATTCCAACAAACTGGTTTTAGTGCTCTTGTCAGCACTGCTTTACTAAGGAGCGAAGGATCAACGTCATGAACTGGGGGTAACTCCCCAAAATTCATTCTGAATTACCCCAAATTCAGCAAATAACTGATGCTCATATTCTGGAGATCAACAACTGCTGCATTTTGGCTATAGGACAGTGGTGAAAAGGATAATGCAACATAGTTCTTCATGTAATGGAGAAGCAAAAGAGAGAGTTTTATTTAAAGAAACACTACACTTATATAGGGTAGTTAGTGCAAAACAAAATAGAAAAGACTCATTGGTCCAAGAAGGCAACACCTCTTTGAAAACATGCTTTCTGCAAAACATCACATCTCTCTCGTCTCCAGCAGGTGTTTGATCACTGCTATCATTTCTTGTCCTTGTGCAGCCTGAGCAACCCAAGGCTTCAAGGCTGCTTTTACCCTTGTTCCCAGCAGTATCCAGTGACAAACAACCACCATTGTGATAGGAACTTAGCTGCTTATGTCCTGTGCATAATGAATAAATTACTCAAATGACACATTTTAGATGATGTTCCTCCAACACAGGTTTCTCAGATTATTTAACTAGACATGCTCCCCAGATTTTCACCAATGGCAGCTCCTAATCTAACCCTTCAGTCCTCAGTAGCATCTTTGTATTAAATATTCCCAGTGTGCAAAACACACCCAGAGAGCCCAAAGAATTTTTAGTCTGGTTTCCCTTTTCTCCCTGGTACACACCAATCAGGTGAAAGCATCTCAGGGAAGATAATTCTCTGGATTAAATATTTTAAAATAAGCCCACCAGTTGTTTCCAAGAATCATTGGTAAGTGAAGAAACAAAACTGAAAAAGAGGCAAAGCAACTGTCTGCAGTATCTCAGCAGCAAAGTTAAATATGGAAATCCTGAGCAAAACAACTTGAAATCAAAGTTCCCCGGAGATCATGACCTTTGCCTTCTGTGATTTATCAAAATAGTAAGTCTTTAATGGAATTATCACAGGAGACATGAGTTTGCCCACTGGCTCACAGCATTAAACACAGAATTACACTGGCAAGCCCCCAGCTGGTGTGATCTGCTCTTCCAAATGGCAGCAGTGAGGATTTGCTGAGCTCAGAGCCAGTTTATGCCTCGTGTACTTGAGAAAATCAACTGCAGTTCTTGGGAGCAAGTTGGTCCTTTCATTCCTAATTTCTTAGACTCTCTTTGCAGAATTCCCTCAGCCCCTGATTGCTGTGACTGTCCTGATTCAAGTTTAGATTTTCTGTAAATAATTGTACAGAAATAATAATTATTACTGGGAAGTTTTGTGACTTTTTCTTACACTGAACCTCCTTTCTGGGGCCCACAAGGATAAGACCAGCACAGTCCCCGTGTCAGACTCAGATCTCCTCTAGTCTCTGGCCAGGGCATCCCCAAATGAAGCTTCTGTGGCTTTTGTCAAAGTTCATTTATTCTGCAGCAGAGCTCCCTTTATCTGACACACAGAGTATTAAGCTATGCAGGGACACTGGGACTGGAAAAATGACAGGGAAATAACTTCTTCCCTATTTATTAATCTTTATTCAACCAAAGATACAGAGCAAAGGACCAAAAAAAGATAAGTTTGCATGCAGACTGTGCTAAACCTGACCTTTCTTTGCTTTCTTTGCAAATCTCTAGTCCACAGTGCCTATGCTAAAGTTTCTGTGAAGATCCAAATTATTTTACTGTAACTTACTCCTGGTGTTCCTTTCAGATGTTCTTCATTTCTCTTCTTTCCTAGGCAGGGCTCTTTGATAGTTTTGCCTTTTCTCAGTTTAGGCACTAGAATCCTCTGCTAGTCTGGTTAGACCCAGCTCCCCAGGCACAAAACCATAATTTATTATGTGATCAATTCATTGCCATGCTTTGTTTTCTCCTTCCCAGCCTTTCCTAATATAGCTCCATGAAGCTGACCAGGACAAAGCCACCTAAGTAAAATGAGATGCACATAATATTTACTAAAAAGGATGTAATGCCCCAAACCTGCAGACATTTTCATTTCCTCTCTAATAAATGGAATTTAAAAGGTCACTAGCTGAAAACAGTTTTTGTTTTAAGAAAATGACAGATAAAAGGACAGGATCTTCTCAGGTAAAATTTCAGGATCCTACAAAATTTCTGTATCTGCACACCTGAATTTTTATTTAGTCGTGAAAGGAAAGCTCAAAAGGAACCAAGAAGGTTCTGAAAATCAATCCTCCTTAGAAGAAGCTGAAAGAGGGACAAGTTTGTAGGAATGAGCAGAGAGAACGATTTCCCAGATACAAAAGATGTGATGTTATCTCGTCCACACTTAAAAGCACTGAGGGAGAAAAAGAAGCTTTCAGTACTCTTGGGAGGTCTGGCAGATTTTCATTTCTGGCTTTGATGGGATTTTAACTTCCCAGTGACACACTGATATTGGATAGACCACAACCACACAGAGCTATTTGCTTCCTCCAATTTTAAGTGGCATGTGAGAGTGGAAAGTAATCATAATGGCAGAATTAGTTGCCTGAAAGATTCACACCAGATGACCACATTTAAATGTGCTCCAGCTTGTTCCTTTTCATGTTTGTAGGGAACATGAATTGCACAAGATAGAAACACAGTGTAATTAAATACAAATACATTTTAGCTTCTAAAAATAGATATTCCTCATATTTCTCCTCATCCTCTATGTTGTTTCTCAGTTATTTCTCTGATTCCAAACATGCTGCCTGGAGGCTGTAAAACCTTGTGCTGTTGTCTGGATATTTCTTTAGTAATAAGAAATTGAGCCATCACAGATAGGATATGCTGAATCTATATGGAAAGAACATGAAAATGGGAGTAAATTAAAACAGATGCATTTCACAATGCACCCAAAGATGTTCAGAAAGCAAATCTAGATGGTTTTTATGTCTATATAAACTGGGTACATTAGTTGAATAACCTGAAATTGCCTGGTAGCATTTACTCAGGGCGTTGAAGGCAGCTTGAGATGATTATTACTGTAGATACAGCTCTTGCAGCAGGTGTGCAGTCCAGGTCAGTGTTATTCATGGATTAATAAACTGTAGGTGTGTGAAGACAGCAGTTTGCAGTCACAGTGGTAGATCAAACTCGTGTCTGTGTTTTGCCTCACAAACATCAAGTAATGCCACAAAGTTTTATTTCCTGATTTGCCATCCAGTCAGAGACTATCTCAAAAGTTCTAGTCAGAGACCCAAGCCCAACCACAGCTGAGGGATCTTGCCTGTTTCCATCATTTCAAATACATTTGCCAAGTAATTTTTTCCAGTCATGCTGCACAAAGGATTCTAATATTCTTCTGCAACAAAGCTAACCTCTTCAAATATAATAGATTCCAAGACAATTTAACTGTGTCTTTGTTAGAACTCTTTTAAATACTCTAATGGAGAGTAAACAAGCTCTTGCAGAATATACATATTCTGATTTATTTCTATTTCTATTTCTATTTCTATTTCTATTTCTATTTCTATTTCTATTTCTATTTCTATTTCTATTTCTATTTCTATTTCTATTTCTATTTCTATTATTTCTATTTCTATTATAGCTCTTTATTGCTTTGCTAGCAATAATAGTTGTTCATTATTTGAAATGAACAGAAAAGCTTCCACTATGAGATGGGCTGTGTACACTGATTTTTTTCTATGTCTCTCCTTGATATAATAATACAGAAGTACACATTTCCTTCATGTCTTTCACCAAACTCTTAACTGGAAGGAAAATGAAGATAGACACCCTGAGAGAAACAGTTTACCCTCTGTTTAAGAGCTCATGTCCATACTTAGTCACCTAAAGAAATGCTAGATTTCAACAAGCTCCCAAAGACTGTTTTTAAGCTCTGAGTATCTTCAAGTGTGATTTGGAAGTGTCTCAGAAAATAAGAAAATCAGTACAACCACAAAAGTTGCTTTCATTTTTCTCCCTTTTTTCCAAAACAGCTTCCACATTGATGCTATTTTCCTACTCAGTCCTTGCATCTGTATTAAGAATTCTGGGGTTAGATAGAACTATTGGCTTCATTTGAGTGCATTATAAGGCTCCTGTATTTAATTTATTGCAATAATTTTGACAGGACACAAGATACCACAAAAGCAGATTCATGAATCTCCAATGTAACTCCTGGAGATTTTCACTGTCAGTAATGCACACACATTCTAAGTGCTGCACAATGGAATGAAGTTGAGGGATGAGACTGGACTTTTTTATTATTTGTATAGGCTATCTCGTGCACAAGTGATTAATTCCATCAGGGAGACAGGGATACACACACCAGAGTCTGCTCAGATCAGGGACAAGAATTTGATCAGCTGCAGTCCCACTGATGCCCCGTGCCTTTGGCTCAAGAAATGTCTTGCAGAAGATACAGAAGATAAACGAAGACACAAAAGATAAATCTGGCCTTGCTGTGTTCTCATCCTTTAACCTGGGATTCCTGTAGTATTCAAGACAGAGAAGGGGGCTGATCTGTATTTCACATGGGGGGTGGCACAGGCAGTCAGCACAAGTGACAGAAAGGGGTCACTTTTCACAGGTTTTCTATAGAGAGTCCTAAAACAAATGGGTGTCGTGCATTGCCTCTTTCCTGCTCCTTGGAGTGAACCAGCACGTCCAACAGTTCAGTCATAAGTGAACACAGAAGACTTTGTAAACCTTGGTTTCCCTGACATTCTGAGCAAGCAGCCCTGAGGGCTCTCTTCCCTTTCTGCAGCACAGAAGGAAGGCTTTCCCACAGCCCATCCTCCCTCCAGGAAGATATCATCTGCTGCTGGCCCATTGAGTCCCAGTGCATGACTGGTAAAATTCCATCATCCCACTGGGAGATGCTCCAGCCAGGGGAGCAGCCAAGCCTTTCCTACCCAGATAAAAACTGAGATTTTGGACACCAAGGTACCTTCTTTCCACTGGATTCCAGAGGAAAGCCAGACCTTTGCACATCATCCCTGGACCTTCAGAGGAAACTGCACCTTCTCCAGGAGCACTGCTCCAGCTGAACCACATCTGCCCCTGCAGGAGGATGCAGCCACCATTGAATGGGACTGTGCCAACACCCTGACTGACTGACGGGTGTCAGCTTGGATTTTGACTCTGGCAGAGTTGGGATTGTTCTTTGTAATACTGTATTTCTATTTTAATTTTCCTAGTAAATTGTTATTCCTAATTTCTATATCCTTGCCTGAGAGCCCCTTAATTTCAAAATTACAATAATTTAGAGGAAGGGGGTTTACATTCTCCATTTCAAAGAGAAGCTCCTGCCTTTCTTAGCAGACACCTGTGCTCCAAACCAGGACAGGAGGTGACACCTTGCTGTGTTATGCTCCACCTTGGAGCAGTGGAGAAACCACAGCTCAGAAAACACAGCTTGTACACAGCATCACCCTGAAATTACAGTCAGGGAACTGCTCAAGAGACCCTGATTTCCAGCTTTTTCTGAGCTCTGAGCCAACAGCAGAACTCTATTTCTCCAGGCTCTCTGCAGAACTCTTTCCCCTTAGAAGGCTGCTCCCACTGACACTCTGGAAAAGGCACTGCAGGTCCAGCACCCCCATATCGAGTTGTGTGAGTGTTGTCACCTCCACTGTGTGAGCAGGAATGTTATAATGGCAGAACAGGTTAACTATCTGCTACCCTTATTGAGTCATCTAATAATTATTTTCTAATTAAGAGAGGGGACTAGATATTACTGAATAATTTGGAATATAACCCATGTAAGGAGAGCTGCCCTAGGAATTCTGTAAATACATTAGTAACTAATGAAGGTGAGGACATCCATGGGGTGCCAGCCAATGGATAGGAAGACCACAGCACACAATCACCCAAGAAACATCCCCAAATCCAGTAATGGATTAGCCTGGTGGATAGTCCAGGATAAGACTGGAATGTTTAATTTGGGGCCAAAAACCTGGTTTTTTGTGCATGTGTGAATAAGGTTGAGTCACACAAGCAGTTTTAAATTGCCAGGGCTTGGAATGCTTTTTAGTTTTACTTAGTGTAGTGTTTATGAACTCAGAAGACCAAGGGTAAACTATCTTTAAATATTGATCACCATTGCAGGCAAATTTTCTCTCTGTTGAACTTATTTATAGTGTGCTGATGACCCCTTTGGGTGTTAATATGACAACACTTCTCCATTTTTCTACCCTCTGATCTCTTTTATCTCTGCATCATTCACTATATTCCTTCCAGGGGAGGTAACAAAGAGAATCTGGAGACAACATTGGTTCTGATTCATCAGCTGTGTTATCTCACAGGGGTCCAGGCTTCCTCCTGAGCAATGAAGGGTCCTGTGGGAGAAATAGAACTGTCTCCTGCTCTGGAGCAGCTTCTAGGTGAATGTCCTTTAGCAGGGACTTGGACTAGATGATGTCCAGAGGTCCCTTCCAAGCCCAACCATTCTGTGAAAATCAATGTGGCAGGCTTGATCCTGCCATTCCCTTATACCTGAATGCTAGAATTTAAAAAAAACCCACGGGTCTAACTGTACTGATTTGTGTTTAATAAGGGTGCTGAATTCCCTGGGAGCAGGTGGCAGAGAAGGGAGATGGATGGAGAGCTTGTGAACAGCTGCAGGAGCTGAGTGCCAGCCCTTGCCAGCTCTGTCCCCAGTCCTGCAATTATTCCCAAGTTTTCTCTTTTACCTCCCCTGTGAAATGACAACCATTGCACCACCTGCTGTGGAGACACTCTCAGTGGAAGGAGTTTCAAGGCTGCTTTTAGCTGTTGAGTGGGAGACTTTGGAACTCTCCATGTGCACTGGTATCCTGTACAGAGCTATTTCAGGACAATGGGCTTTCCATCCATGTAAGGGCACATTGGGCAGGATGTTTGTTTGCCTTTTTATGCTTTGCCAGTGACTTCCATTCTTTCTCTGTCATTTCTCAGCAGTGAGGCATTTTCTGATGAAGGCAGAACACTAGAGGATCCAGAGACACTCATTAACCATGCAGTATGTGAGAAGAAAAAGAGAATTATTTCAATAACAATTAAATGAAATATCCACTTTGCCTGGCAGGGTATGGAAAACAGGAAAAAACAGGAAAGAAATGACATCTCTGGTATAGGGTAAAGAAGGGAATTTGTGATATATTTGAATTTTAGAGTTTTTCTCATCATGCTAGTATATGAACAAATCACTGTGGTTATTAACTGCTGGTTTGTTTATGGGATTGATTGGCTTGTCAGTGCTTTAGTTTCTACACCTAAAATTTTGATTATTTTTTGGACTAAATTCAAAAAGGTTTATCAGGTAAGGAGTATCTTCTGGGGGAGATACTCTGCCCAGGCAGAGCTCTTACTAACCCAACAGGGATTACAGTAATGCTGAGTGCTGCTCTAAGAGAAATTTCTACAGCCATTACTTAATCCTTGCTCACTTCCACAGTGAAAGATTTCTGTTTTCCTGCTGGAACAATTGGAGATGGAGCATGATGAGAAAAATATCACTCAAGTCTGAACCTTGAAGACAGCTGCCTGTACCCACCAAACCTTCATTCTAAGAGGCTGAACAGATCCTGAAACCCTTTGGAGCAGTACTAAGCTCAGGAGATGTATTTGTGCTAAGTAAGGAAGTTATTTGCTCCAGAAAAGTTTAATTCTTGATAAGAGTGATAATGGTATCCTAAAGCCAACTGTTTAAGGTAAACTCTGATTCATGTGTGCTATATGCATTGAGTGAAACGAAAATTGCATAAATATTTATGTTAGTTAATTGTGTTTGTGTTAAAAGTTACAGTGTTTGTTTAACATCTTTGCAAAATCTGTAAACTTGGCTTCTGGATAAAGGCCTTCCCAACACTGTTTGGGATTATAGCCATGTGCTCCTGTCACTCACTTGTGGCACTTCTGCAAAAACCCCGAGCCTGTTCCATTCTCAGGTATCCCCTGGAGTTAATTCTGGCTGTTCTCAAGCAGCCACCCAAACATTTCAGGCACTGACACAGAGAATACAGACATGGGGATGGCTTTCCTTCTCTGGGACTGAGAGCAGCACTTGGGATTCTGAACCTGAGGGTCTTTATTTCTGTGTCTCCTCAAAGGGCTTTTCTCTATTTAAATGAAACAGAGACCATACACAGAAATGCTATTTTTCTCTGATTCATGAGAGCTTTCCTTGGGCTCAGCTCTGATGAAAAAAGATCAGTTCTAACACACTTGCTGAAGCAAATTTGTGGAGTTAGAGAGTCATAAATGCAGCTTTGCTAGTTTGTGTCATCAGAGTTTGGCCTTCAGTGTGGGGCACAGAGTCTGTTCAGACACCTTTGTTCATTGTTTCCTTCCAGTGAGACCCTGGATTTGAAGAGAGCTGGTTCAGACATCCTCCCTGCAGTGGGTACCACAAACACCAAACATGGCTCATCCTCAGCTCCTGGAAATACCCAGCACTGAATAATCACTTCCTTTTGAGCTTTAAACCCAACTACATGCAGTTCTCATGAGACTCAGAAGTGTGCCAGTAAAAAATATTCCATAATACCAGCTGTTCTCACAGGAGAGCCTCAGCCTGGACCTTCCAGCTTCTGTACCTTGCTGATATCCCCCATTCAAGGGCTGCAAATCTCTGCTCTGAAGCAGCTGAAGATATTTGAGCTTTGCTTTGCCATCAGAAGTGTCCCAGTACCAGTCCCTGTCTCTTCCACCAAGCCACACACTTGGTATCAAGCAGGAGTTGATGTGAATATGCAAGCTCAAATACCTTCTGTATTAAAACTTTATATTGGTTTTCTCTCTATTTTTTTTTTCACAATGTGAGAACATGCTGACATTGTTGAGGCTTGTCCTTAACGTACAAGATAAATTTCAAATTTGTTCCCTGGGTTGTTTTTAATAAGAAATGTAAACAAGTGGGATCACTTTGCAGTGTCCTCGAGCAGGATCTCCTGCTCATAGTGATAGGATTTACATTGCTGGGAAATCACAAATGCTTTCCCACCAGGCTTTGCCATTTCCAGTGAAACTTACAACAGATTAGGGAAGTTGATTTACTTTGTACTCCAATGTCACTGATATTTAATCTCGTTTTTACCCATAACAGAATAAAAAAAAAAAAAAAAAATTGTATTGAAAGGCTCCAATCTATTGGCATTTGGGCTGAGCAGGCTGTGTTAAGTTTAGAGCTACAGTAATTAATTCCAAAACTGGTGCAGAGAACCATGAGGGAGAGGCTGTCTGTCAGTTCAGTGTTTTAGAATGCCAGTGAAGATAACAGGTATGAGTGCTTTAATGCTTGAAGATAATTTTAAGTTTCAGGTTTTTAAGCACAGAAATGCACCCAAAGAAATTTTTAGCAGGCTTTTGGTTTTTCCCATGAACTTGCAAAGAAAAATTAATCACTGGTGATTTTTCTAAACAAAAAGGTAGGAGGGCATATTCTACATCACTTTTGGTATGCCCAGTGCACTGAGACTTCAGGATGTTGTTCAAGGAGGTTTCTGTCACTTCTGAACACTGCATTAATTTAGAGCAGAGTGCAAAAGCAGAGCAAAATTAAAATCAATTTTGGAAGCAGGGATAGCTTCCAAAAATGAAAAACAATCTTACAAACATCAATAATGCAGTATTAGTATACTATAAAGCCAAAAAAATGTGTTAAGAGAAGAACTTGGTTTTCTGCATTCTGCACAAAATATAAGGTGGTGCTAGGAGAAATCCCCTATTTGTCTAAGTTAATCATGGAGCATCAGAATTAAAGAAATAGAGTACTCCAAAATGAAAAGATAAAGGCTAAATGCATGCAAAAAACCAGAATGAATATCAGAGCTAAATAAATATGCCGCAGTTTTGACAATATTCTTCATGCACAATGCTAAAAATCTTCTCAAGCAGCCTTTTGTCTATTTGTAAAGAAAAGATAACAAAGAAACAATACTTGCAAAATTCAGGGGGTTGGAAGGGTCCTGCACATCAGGACCAAACTCTACATCTGTCTGTCAGAAAAACATTGCAGCTGCCTCAGAAAAAAAAAATCATATTTTGGTGCAGTGGAAAGGATTGTTGCTAAAACAAAAAGAAATGAAAAGTCTCCTTTATGATGAATCAATTCATCATAAATGATTATAGAGGGGAAAAAATCACCCCCAAGCCATCTCCCTCCACACCAGGTGACTGGAAGGGCAGCCCAAGGCACCCACAGAGGGCAGGGGTTCAGGGATGCTCAGCAGCTCTGCAGGGTGAGCTCTGTCCTGCTCAGAGGCACCACTGGGGCATGGGAGAGACCAGGATTCTCCTTTTGTGGGGAATATTTGCTGGAGCATGGAAGAGATCTAGAATTCCCTTGTATGGGAAATATTTGCTGGAGCATGGAAAAGAAGAGATCTAGGATCCCCTTTAGTGGGGAATATTTGTTGGAGCATGGAAAACAAGAAAGAAGAGAGCTGGACTCCCCTTTTGAGAGGAATATTTGCTGGAGCATGGAAAAGAAGAGATCTAGAATTCCCTTGTAAGGGGAATATTTGGTACCATCACAGGAGCAGGAAAAGAAGAGACCAGGACTCCCTTTTGTGAGGAATATTTGTTGGAGTATGGAAAAGAAGAAAGAAGAGAGCTGAACTCCCCTTTTGTGGGGATCATTTGGTATCACAGCTGGAGCATGGAAAAGAAGAGATCTGGACTCCCCTTTTGTAAGGAAGGTTTTCTGGACATGGAGGAGAAGAGATCTGGAATTCCCTTGTATGGGGAATATTTGCTACCACCACAGGAGCAGGAAAAGAAGAGACCAGGACTCCCCTTTTGTGGGAATATTTGGTACCACAATAGGAGCATGGAAAAGGAGAGAGCTGGACTCCCTTTTGTGGGGAATATTTGATGAAGCATGGAAAAGAAGAGATCTAGAATTCCCTTGGGGAATATTTGGTACCGTCACAGGAGCATGAAAAGAAGAAAGAAGAGGGCTGGACTCCCTTTTGTGGGAATATTTGGTACCACAATAGGAGCACAGAAAATAAGAGATCTAGAATTCCCTTGTATGGGGAATATTTGCTGCCACCACAGGAGCAGGAAGAGACCAGGACTCCCCTTTTGCGGGGAGTATTTGGTACCACCACTAATCCATATCACAGCTATTACTGAATACAAGGATCAATACAACTACACTGATTTCCTTCCTCAGGCTCTCAGAAAAAACACCTTATGTGGTACAGTTTGCAGAAAACAAAACCTTCACAAAGAGTCAGAGAGCACAAGTGTTTTAAAATCCCTCTCACCAGATGAAAAGCTCTGGGAGGGCCCAGGAGCAGGGCTGGAAGTGTGGCTCAGTTTGAGGTCTGAGCTGTGGGCACAGCAGAGCCCTCAGCCTGCCAGGGCTCCCAGATGTGCTCCCAGATGTGCTCCCAGATGTGCTGCCAAGCCAGCAGCCCCAGGGAGAACAGGCAGAACTGATCTGTGCTCCTGATAGCAGGAGCTTTGGTGCTAATCAAGAGGAGTGAGCTGGCCATTAGTTAATTGCATTAAAGAAGCATGAGAGGACCTGAGCTCAGGGATAGAAAGGAAAACAAAGGAAAACAGAAAAAGATGGGGATAAAGGACTTTGTTAATCATAAATTAAGAAGCCAGTTATGGGGAAGGGATGAGTCCTTGACAAAAGATCTGATAATTATTGAAATTCAGGGCAAAACTTTTGGAAAGAGATGTAAGAAAACCCAGAAATGAACATTTGCCAAATAACGAAATTCACGCTGTTCAAGAATGGAGTTTGTGGAAGCAGCCAGCTCTGATACAGCATCAAATTCAAAATATTTTAAGAACAGAGACAGAATACAGAGCTAAAAAAAGCTAACCCAAACATGTCAACAGCATTGTAGCAACCATCTCAGAGTAAGGCAATGACTGGCAGTAGGAAGGAGGACTGGGGAAATGTGGTGATTCCATGATTTCAGAAATGCTCCTCAGCAGCAGAGGGTGTGCTATTAGGTAGAAAGGAGAAAAGCAAACCAGCTTCTTTGGAGTAAGGGACAACACTGTCAGTGAGTGAGACACTGCCCAGAGGCACCTGAAACACTGTTCCATCAGGATATTAGAGATCATAGGTCTGCTTCATCAGAAAAGGAGCAAGGCAAGTATAAATAAATGGAAATGAAAGGGTGCTCAGATAAATCAGGTGATTTTCAGATATAACATAAATAAGGGTGAGGAAGTAGCACCCAATGGATCTGTTCAGTACCAGAAATGAGACATATGAAAATTCACTACAAATGTGAAAGGCTTAAAACATAGTTATACCTTAAACCACAGGATAGAAGTGTGAGACCAGTCACTGCCTCATGCAGGGAAGGCTGGAGGAAAATGTTGGCAGAATAACCAATTTCCTGAATAGAGCACTGTGAAGATCAGGTGATGACCTGCACATGGTTCTGCCAAATTGTAAGTAAAGAGCAGGGTGATACTGCCTGTCACATGCTTTGGTCAGGAGGAAAAGTGAGAACCACAATGGAAACAAAATCACTAAGGACTGGCCACCCCCAGGTAACAGGAAAACAAATAGTCTGCCTGATTTGAGCTTCTGAGATACTGCACCTTCTTTTGTAAATGCTGCTCTGCTTCCCTACGGCCTGAAACAGGCTGGGAATGGAGATGGCAAACTCAACCTGCTCACATGGGTCTGTGAGTCCTGAGGAACAGATACTGAGGAGGGAAAGCTCCCACAGGTGCCAGGAAAGAGGAGATTAGAAGGGATGTGGTGCTTCTGGGGCTTTGCTTAGAGCCTTAGGCAAGAAGAAATCTCCAAAGATGGAGATATTAAAGGGTGAGGACACGAAACAACCACATCAACATCCTGGTTGTGCTGGTGTTCAAGTGAGCTCTGGGCTGAAGAACTTCTCAGTGCAAATCAAGCACTGCATGGACACTCCCAGGGAGCATTCTGAATTCTGTCTCATGCTATCAGCACTTACACCTGGCAGTGAGTGTGGTGCTGGAGCCAGGGACATTAAAGGCTGGGTTTTCCACCCACCAGATCCAGGTGGGGTGCACAGCCAAAAGGAGCAAGGTGCAGGAGAAATTAGATCTCCTACAAATACATTCCAGACCAAACACAACAGAACTCATCAATTCCATTTTGAAACCCTGTCTTACTCCCAAACGTATGATGGTTTTATTGTACAGTTATAAACTTCATGAAAAAGGGGACTTTTTCTTATCTTAAATCTATTGTCAAATTCACTTGGAAGCATATAAATCTGATTTTGGGAGAAACAATGAATAAACATTTCTAACTCTCCTCATTCATAGTATTTACTTGATATTATTACAAACTTTCTCTGAACTTCTGTCATATCTAATGTCTGTCAAAAAATTGTCTCTTTTAACAGAGAATGCTATTCTATTTAACTCCCTTGAAGAGACATATCCTATGCCTTTGGCTATCATTGTTGCACTATTTCACATCTTTTCTGAATCTCCTACACATTTTTGAGCTGGAATGACCAAACCTGCATGCCCAGTTTAAGAAGGAACCTTACCAGACTGGTAAAATTCCTCTCTTTTGGTCATTATTCCCTTTCTTGGTAGACAGCTGTCTCTGAAACTTCAGCTGAGCTCTGAGTTCTCTGTGAGATGCCAGGATTTAAGGAGCTGTCAGAAAGAGCCCCCCAAAGAGGATGGCAGGAATGTTCTTTTCCTCTTTCCTGCTCCCCCAAGGAGCACAGCAGGCACTGGGTACTCTCAGTCCTTGGCCATGGGATTTTTCAGCTCGTGGTGGCTTCCAGGCTGCTCTGCCCTGGGAGCAGATGTATTGACTTGGCAAGGTAAAAGATGGATGTGAACACTAAAACTGACTTACATGGATACTGGGATGTAAGACTGGGATGAAGACAAGGGGAGCTGTGCCTCTAATTGCAGCATTTCAATGAGACAAGAACATTTTAAGGATGGTTTTAAATACCTATAAATACCAACCCATTGGGTTCCAGCCCAGGCTTCTCTATCTCTCTTTAGTAAATAAGCACATCCTCCTTTCTCTCTGCTCCCATGGCAGGACAAAGCTTCTAATGATGTTTGTAAGTTAAAATAGTAACTGCATTTACTACTTCAGTGCCCCAGCTCTCAAGATTGTTCTAATACAATTTATGGTTTTAAAGTGGGTGTAGAACTAACAAATTACAGAACTAAAAGAAAAATGTATAAGAAAGTAATGCTACAAAGACTGACAACCCCCCCTCTTTCAGTAGTTAGAAAGCTTAGAAAATGTAGAAGGCTTTTGCTACAGATTGCTGCCTCAGCTGCTCTAACTTCCCAGGATAGAAATTGGGAAAAGCAGAAAAATAAAGATGAAAATAAAGTATCTTGGACATTATTCCTGTTATTGGACTCAGTGGCATAAAAGAAGAACAATAAATTTTGAAAATTCTGAAGATTTTAAGGACGAATCTTTTCTGTTATAAAATAACAGCGAAGAAAAGTTTGGTTGAGTTTCAGTCTTTGTGTAATAGACCTCTGCAATTTTAAAATGTTAGACTGATTAACTGTTTACTGGTTTTAAGCAGTTACATAACTGAGATTGTTAGATGAGAGCCTCTTTACCCTCTTACTCTGAAAAAGCAGATGTAACAGAGCTAATAAAACACAAAACTGATGAAAAAATATCCACCTCTCACCCAAATAAATCATTCCTAATCCAATCTGAGCCACAGAATTCTTAAGTAATTCTAGGCAAGTCACTTAAACCACAGATTTCCCAGAGGATCTCTTGTTTATAGTCTTGCACAAACTCTGTGTGGCTCAAGACAACAGCACAGTTATTGGAACCTGCTTTCCTCAAACTGAATGTTTTTCTTCTTTCTTAGCTGCTTTTTAAGTTCCAAAGCTCTGTAATTTCCTTCTGTTGTTCCTGGGCCTTTTAATCCAATCAGAAGGGAGCAGTCACTGCAGGATTAACATCTTTACCTGCTTTTGAAGCCCAACTTTTTCCAATCTGATAGAGACATAAAATTTGTCACTGAATATGCATGGTTCAGTAGACTCGTGTATACATATTTAGTAGACTAATTCCTCCTTGACCAAAAATCATTTTAGACTTCTACTTCAAACAAACAAAAAAGAAGTAAATCTGTCAGATTAATTCTGTGCCCTGATCGATCCCTCAGGGAAAGGACCAGCATTGCTTTTATTTTAAAAGCTCATAAGATGTGTTTAATTTGGTCCTGTAGTTATTTGTTCAGTATGCAGTGCAAATTTTTCTGGCTGCAGACATGGGATATGGTAAACCTTTGCCTGGATAAATGTCCAACCTCTTTTAAGTTGGGGAGAAAGTTACTCTCTCATAAAGTTCAGACCTGCCAGACTCAATAACTCTACAAAAATGTTCAGATGAAAATTGCTTCAAGCAATCCTAGTAGAAAGCCAGCACCTCACCCCTAGTTTAAAGTTATGATCCTTATCATAATTAATTCAATAAAGAAGTAATGTACTTCAACCTAGGCATAGAGAATAATTTTCTGTCCTGACTGGTATAAACTTTCAGCTAGGGACGTCTAAACTCTGGACCTGATCTTTTAGAGCAAATAATAAATTACAGACCTAGAGCCTGCAGATTATAGCTGAAGTTGAACCATCACAAATATGTCACTCTGAGATGAAAAGGTACACTGGGTAGGAGTGATAAAAAGTATAATAGTATTTATAAATATAAGAAAGATGTTCTTTTACTGACAAATTAAATACTGATAATATTTTTGAGCTGTGAATACATTTATGAGTAGGAATTTCTGTGTGATTTTTGTAAACTGACATACCTTGCATCTTAAATTTATAATCAACATTTTTCTGCTGGTGAAATACAGAACTAATTCTCTGTCAAACAAACCAAGGCATTTGAAAGACCCAATCTCAAGTGACTGAAGAATTTGACTTGCTGTTCCCTGTACTTTTTCCTAAGCTGCTGCTCTGCTGTCCCCCCTTTCCTTGCTCTGCTGTCAGAGGCAGATCCTGCTGCGCCCCCAGGACACAGAGCAGAGAGTGGCCCTTCCCTGGCTGCCCATCTGAGCATCTCCACTCTTCACTCTGAGTGAACACACCACAAACACCCTGCCAAGTGTCCACTGCTATTTCCACACGAGCATTCAGCAGCAAGGAGGCAGAGGCTGGGTTTGGACACTCAGCTGAGTGCTCTTTTCTGATTTTCTGGGATCTGTTAAAGCAAATGGCCATTTGTTTGGACAGCACAGATGCCATGGTAAAGCTGAGCCTGTACTTCTTTAAAAGTGAGCTTTTATTTTATCAGCTCATCTCACATTCCACCTCACTGCATTCAGTCGTGGCTGTGCTGCAGTGTGACACAACTCTGCAGTGTTAACAGTTCCAAAAGAGAGAAATGGCTTTTCCAAGAAGTCTTGTCCAAAACAAATATCCCCTTCTCAATAATTTACTTTGATAGACAGATAATCTTTATGAGACATACTTAAAATACACATACTACATTTATCCCATCGAAGAAATGTATTTTTATCTCAGTATGCAAAGGTTTGTGTGCTGTGTCTACTGTTTGTCCTTACTGTTACCTATATCAATTTATATTTTATTCCCTCAGTTCTTACTGTATAGAGATGAACTGTCTCTGTACCTTTAAAATAATGAGAAGTGCAAATTGTAGAACTACTAGGAAGCATTTTTGACCCAAGATTTCAATTATATTCAAGCACAGATACATTATAAACTACAACTACATGTGTGGTTACACCCAAGAGAATATGTGTGCTACCCTGACTTGCAAATGCTCATTGAAGTGAAAAATCCCAGTGACAAATAGGATTCACTTTGTTTTACTGAATGGGGGAGAGTTTGTGGCATTCTAACTTATAAAAAAGCTTTCTTAACCATACCATTATATTAAAGCAAAAAAGGAAACAAAAAAAAAAATCTTTAAAAGATGCTCTGAGTAGAATTTAAATTGAATGTTTTTTCACTGAGATTTTCTGACTCAAGACTGTTGCTGTGGGTCTGACAGGATAAAACAGAAGCACATAATTAAGCTTTAAGAGCACTTTTCACTTCAGTTCTCCATTGCTAGCAGTTGTGTTTTAAGTTGCCTTTCCTCCACTGAGTTGCCTTTACACTGTGTGAGTAGTTCCTATCACAGGAATTACAACTCTCAAGATTACTTGTGTGCATGATCAGCCTTAGATAATGTCAGTAGATGTTACTCTTTGGAAACGTGTTTGCACTCTTTTGCTATTTTGAAAGTAACACTGTATGAGATTTCAGGTTCTTTTACGCTAAATTACCTCCACTTTGGGAGTGTCTTAAATAAATTCAAGCTCACATATGTGTACACACAGCCTCATTTAGCCAGCAATTAAAACCCTGAGAGCAGCTCCACTGATTGATCAGTCATTTACAGCGCACACAAACCCAGGGCTGGAGGAAGTAAGTCAACACACCAGAGGTTGGTTGCTGTTACAACAAATCCCTTTCTGCCAGAATGTTTGACCAACACTTGCAACCCTGCACCCCCACCCCCTTGGAGTCCCCCTTGGATTGATTAAATTGGCTCAAGATGACACCAATAATTGGCTCAAGATGCCGCTTCGACAGACCCAATGATCCATATCTTTGCATTCCCTAAAATCAGGCCTTTCAGCTCTGTGTTAGATTTAGGATGGTTTACATTGGCTCTGTCACAAACATTTTAATAAAGTCCCAGAGAAACCTCAAACTGGTGACATCATTGGATGGTGTTAAAAAAAAGTTCCACTTTGCTGGTTAGTTGTTAGCCTTTATAATCCGATCAGAACCCTTTTTCCCACTATATTTTGTCATTCCTTTATAACTCTCTGCAATTAGGACTGTGGAATTAAAAAGAAAAAAAATTAATATTAGCTATAAGGAGAAAACAATTTTAAGTATTTTGACATCAAGTAGTAAAATGAAAAGAGCCAAGCTTAAACATTTACTGTATCTTAATGGCAGGAGCCTGAAACTGCTGGGTGTATTATTTTTGAACTATTAGATGAATTAATTACAATGAAACTATTGGCTGTTCTCATGAGACTGTTGTATAAAATAAATAATGTCATCAAGCTCACTGGAAAGGCTAATACTCATTTAAGAACTTTTAGAAAAGAAGTTGCAAATTCTTCAGCCTGGGTTCAGATAATAGGGCTGACTCTCCTATAGTTCATGTGGGCAGAAAGACAAAGGTAGCCCACCTCCATCACAGGAGCAATGCCAGCCTGAGGCCTGGGCTGCTCAGGACCATTCCCAAGCCAGCTGGCTATTTTTTCCTGAATGCACAGATTTTTAACAATTAGCCTTTTCCATGGTTAATTCCCATCCACCCCAGGAATGGAGTTGCTGTGGAGCTGCACCACGCAGCATTCCTGTTATCTGATACCCAGGCTCCTTGAACTTTCCAGTTCTTTGAGTTTAAACAGATGACAGTCCTTGTGTCATCAGATGTTATTGCTTAATTACTTCTAGCAGTGGACTTTATATAAAAAGGATACTCTGAGTATTTTTTTCCACAACACACTGGAAAATTTGACGTGCTTCTCCTTTTCGAACTCAAAGGCTGATTTCACATCCTGAATTTCCATACAATTGTCCTTAAAAATATGAAAATCCCAAGAAAATGAGAACTAAAGTCTACACCCAGTTTAAAGCACAGGAACAGCCTGCCTTGCTGTGATGCCAAGATTTCCTATGAAATCTTATTTATGAAGCAGTGGCACCCTGATGCTACAGCACAGCCCAACAGCCACTGATGCTAAAGGCTGTGTTGATATGTGGGTGATGCTCCAAGCCCTCGTCCCACCCTCCAAAACTGGAACCCAAAACAGAGCAGGGCAGCAGAGCAGGGAGCAAAGAGATGGGAATTTACTGGTTTAAGGTCAGCAGCAGAGGCTGCATTTGGACTCTGGTTTCTCCCTTTATGGTGGGACATTATCAGAAAATTTCCTGCCCTGCATGTGTCAGACCTGGCTGTCCCTCACATGGGCAGGGAACACTCAGAGGGGCACAGGAACAGAGAGGAGCCCTCAGGCACCCCCTGAGCTGCTTCCTCCTCCCAGTTCCTTCACACATGAGGTGCTGCAGAGCAACAGATCTGGGGTTTGCCTTGGTCCTTCCTAAAGCAGCCCCATGTCCAGGTGCTTGGCTGGTGGCCAGCACATCTTCATCCTCAATTTCCACTCCTCACCCAGCACTTCATCCTCAATTTCCACTCCTCACCCAGCACTTCATCCTCAGTTTCCACTCCTCACCCAGCACATCCTCATCCTCAATTTCCACTCTTCACCCAGCACACCTTCATCCTCAATTTCCCACCCAGCCCATCCTCATCCTCAGTTTCCACTCTTCACCCAGCACATCCTCATCCTTAATTTCCACTCTTCACCAAGGGAAAGGCAGCCTGACTGATTCCTGCAGCCACTCTGAGCTCCTGTCAGAAACCAAGCACAAAGAAAAGGGCTTTGCTATCAAAACACAGAAATATTTATTTTTAACACGTTAGTTAAAAATTGGATGGTGTGCTTTAGTCACCTAAAAAAATAAACTGGCTTTCAAAACTAAATCAGCTTGCTCAACAGATATAATACTTACAAGCAGTGTAAGACCTTAATGATACTGTTATACAAATATTAGGGAAATACAATGTTTTTTTCATTCTGTTCTTTTCCATCATTCTTTTACAACACTGAGGTAAAATACAAATACTTTTTAAAAAGTCTATTTTCTGGAAATATTTCTAGTAAATTTGAAAAGCCTTAATCTTTTCTTCTTTTGGTTTGGTGGGTTTTCTTTTTTCTTTTTTTTTTCTTTTCTTTTTTTTTTTTTTTTTTTTTGGTAAGAAAAAACACACCGGGATAACTGCAAGCATATTTCCAAAATAAAACAAAAAAGGTGATTTTCCAGGTTTCAATATGTAACAGCTTTTTAAATTATCCAATACGCTGCCTTGATTCTGTACAAATGTTCCCTTCCTTCAAAGAGACAAAAAAGCATGTACTGCCAGATCTGATTGTATGTCGAGAGTGGATCTGATCCCCTTGTCACTAAGGTTACTAATCAAATTTCCATCCAATATGCTCATGCAGGATTTCCTGATCAAACACTTAAATCTGCCCCCTCTGCACCCCCATTAGCTAACATGTTTTATATGTAGCGGGGTCATCAAAAGTGTAATTCCCTTAAAGAAACCTAATCCTGCCTCCTTGTCAACCAGCAGATAGCTAATAATGCTCTCTATCCTACACTTTTTGAACATCAAGAGCATACCAGAAATTAAAATCTTATTTTAATCTCACAGCAGATGTTCAAAACAAAGGTATTGCATACGTGTGTTACATGTATTTAAAAACCATCAGGTGAAGAAACAAGGAAGTTTCGAGTAAGATTAGCTGGGGGGCTGGCCAGAAAAATACCGAGTAGGTTTTTGTTTCTTTTGGGCTGGTGAGTGCCCTGCAGAACCCCACAAAATAAGGTTCCTCAGGGTAATCTCAGTGGTGAAATCCTGACCTGGGGGAGCTGTGGGGCAGCGTGGATCTGTTCTGGTGCTGGCTCACAACCCCTGTGCTCACCTCACACTTCCCTCCCCTGCCTGGGCTCCCAAACTTTCTGCTCTGAGCACTCACGAGATGCTTTAGCACTGCTTTTCTTTCACATGACAAGAAAACTCCAGTCTAAAGCAAAAGAAGAAAACTCTCAAACTGATGTCACTACAAACCAGATTCAGTCCAGCTAGTGAAGGCAGTTTTCATTCTCAAGATCATCTTTTAAATTTTTCATAATAAAATCAAACCTTGGAGACTTGGTTCAAGATTTTTCCTCTTGTTAATTCTCTTTTACCAGGTTGAATGAGAATTTGCACTAAAGAAATATCACTTCCATGCTCCTTTTGGAAGCCTGTGCGTGGGTGTATTTTTTTCCTTTCTCTGTTTTTTTTCTGAGCAATGGTCACAATCAGAGTAGAAGAAGTGGGTCAGGAAATTTAACCTGACTGGTCGAACTCTGGGCTGAATCTGCAAGGTCTGCAAGGCCCGGCTTTGTCAGAACTCTGTGGATTACATACATCTGAGTGGCAAAACAGATTTAAAATGCTGTCCATTTCAACTTAACATTTGCCCCAGACATTGCTGCATTTCCATGAATACCAACCCCACTGCCTCTGCTTTCGCAGTCCACCCTGCTGCTACCAAAATGAAATTGTTAATTGCACGTGTGGGAGTTCATTTTTTTTTCTCTGATGCACTGTCATTTAACAGATTTTTAATAAGTGAAGAGAACAAGTGCAATGTAATCCTGGTGCTTTCAGTTTCAGTTAGTGGTGTTTTCTGAAGTCAATTTACAACGCTGACAGATCTGAATAATACTTCACGTGGAATTCTGTGGGACGCTTTAGAAATATTTTAAGTGCAACTGAATCATTTCAACTACTGTGTATGGTAAGAAAATGTATTTTAAGCATATAAATACCATTTTGAAAAATGTCTGTTGAGTTTCAGGATTTTATTGATTTTAAAATGACTTACTGAATAGAGTTCAAGAGAAAGAGCAGAAAGGGGTTATTTAATTTACTTCATATTTTTCTGTACGATATCTTTAATGGAAAACAAGTGGATGGCTTTTGCTTTAACTAGAACAAAATCTAATGTAATAGTGTATAGGAGCAAATTCAGCAACAAAACTCATTCTTTAAAAAACACTCATTATACTGAAAATTAATTTTCTTTTTCCAAAAGAGTTTTTCTCACGTTCTTTCTCTGATATCACAGAATTCTTTCTTCTGATATTCACATTTTTAACCATTGAAATTATAATAATTTTCTAGGAGGTGTCTGAAGATGTTTAAATGAACTGCTAAGATTTTAGTTCCAAAAACTTAACAAAGGATTCAGAAGAACTGTTTTATTAGAACAAATTAAATAGCAGGAATATAACATGGGCATTGTAAGTTCTTATTTCTATGTGTAGAAAAATCATCTGTGTTCTTGTCAACTCGGAATTTTCAATTAGTGTCCTAGCCTGAAATCTTCTATTTGATATGAATAACACTCTAATTTAATATCTGCTATGATCTTCAGCTTCGTTTTTATTCCCAGCATATCAATATGCTTCAAAGTTTGAAAATGAAAGAACTGAGTGACTTTCCAAACAGTAACATGAGTCTTAACGAGAGATTTCAAATGAAAACAGTGATGAGTTATGCAAACGCAGCTGATATTGCATCATACTCCCAAATCTTCTCCAAATTAGCTCTATGTCAGAGGGCTATGCTGGGAGAATGGGTTCTTGTGAAAGTGCTTCAGACCAAAAAAATTACAATAATGTCAATAATATTTACTGCAAGAACTGACTGATCATTACACTTCACTGCAGTGAGCAACGATTTGAAGTTCCTTTTTTGGTAGTTTCATTTTAATGCTATAGCTTATTTTGATGTTTTACTTTTAAGAATTGCTTTCCTGATTTTTTCCAACACAAAGCATTTTCTGATTTTAGTGCACCATGAGCTATAGATACAAGCAGACCTTGCCCAAGTGGCAGATACTTTGAGTGCTGGCAGAAGGAGCAGTTCTTTAACATGAGGTCTGCTAGAATTTCTGAAGTGATTCAAGTTTCTGCACAGGGGTGGAGAAGGATGCCAGGCAAACATTGCATGTCACCGAGTGTGTCTGTAACTGAATGAAAATACACAGAGGGAAACATCACAGGTATTTGACAGAACAAAATGCAACTCTTAGGGATGCTCCTGGTCATAAACTGTTGGAAAATATCAAAAAGGTAAAAAAAGGTGCAAATTTTGGAACATGATTGTGCTGTCAAGAAGGCACCACTGGACTAATGAAGGTCTGCAGCATTTAATCAGTTACCAACACAACAGACCATAAAAATCAGCCAAAATGATGAACATTAGCAAGAGCTCAGTTATACTCAGCTAGAGAGTGAGAGAGACCCAAAAGGTGCAGAACAAAACCTCTCACCAGGGGTTTGTGTGATGTTATATACGGCTACAGCACTGCAGTGACTGACCTGAGGAGCAGGAATAAGGCTTGGGGGTAACTGATACACACAGAGAGAGTATCAAATTCATATTAGAAATGTTGTGTGTGTGTCTCTGCATGTTTGGCTTATGTTTTTACGTTTCTGCAGATGAGTTTCACAGGAGAAGAATGAATTTTAGTTTATACATGCAGCCTTTTAAATGATTTCGCAATAACGAAGATGTAGCAGTGCAATATATAATTACAAAAAAAAAGTAATTTCTGTGATCTTCAGGAAAGCTCTCTGGGTTATGCCCCACTAAGCTGATATCATCAGTGAGAGAAAAGACAAGGTTCACATCTCTGTCTGAACATCACAACCATTTTTCTCATTTGTGCTCTTTTCCTTCTATTTCTGTGTTAGTTTTGTTGTAGCCATCCCTCTGCCTGCCCAGAGTGATGCTCAGGGTTTCTGTGTCAGCCTCGTGCTGGGCTGCCTGAGTCCCACACTCTGAGGTGGCTGCTGCAGTCAGACAGGAGCTGTTAGAAACTGAGAGGCAGAAGCCAAAGCTCAGCCTTGACAGACAGACAGACAGACTGTGCTGTTCTGCTGCTGTTTTTCTCTGTTCAGTGCAGAGAAAACTTCCCTTTTCCATCCCCCTCAGCAGTGTGCTGGCCCAGGGAAGGTGTGCACTGCTCCAGCCAGGAGGAATACTCATCACCACAAACCACAGCAGGAAAAAAATCACTGCTACTCTTCTCTAAGCCCTTCCTGCTCTGCCCGCCTTGGTCTTTAAAAAAACAAACAAACAAACAAAAAAAACCCCTCCAAAAACCTAAGTATTTAATGTACCTGTAACTCATCCTTTCAGGCAGAGCAATGAGCATTAATTCAGAAGGGCCACCTGGCTAAATGAAGCTCACCCCAACTGGCAGGCTGCCTGAAAATTGCTCTCAGAATTTTCTACTGCAGCTGGAAGTAAAATAAAAGTTGCAGCCTCTGACTTCTCTTGTGGTGCTGCTGTGTGTATTTGTTCATTATTGGAGTTTTCCATATCCAGAAAAATCACCTGCTGGCAGAGGACACAGAAAGAGCAGGAAGGTTTTGTGTGTCATGGGAACACATTCTGCTTTGAAAGAGAACCGAGGCTGAGAGAAAAAGGTGCCACTTAACAAGCACTTGCATCTCTCCAAATTCCTTGCTCTCTTCTCTTGCACATCCAACATACTGAGTACAAACGCTTCAAACCATCCTTCCTCACACCCACAGGTACATCAGGCTAAAAAACAGCAAATGCAAATGTCCAAGAGTAAAATGCAAAATGGTAAAATGCAAAGATTTCATGGGAAAGCTGTGACGAACTCTGTGGCACAGTTCTGTATCTCCTATTCCAGGCCAAAAGGTAAATATTTCTTGTTTGTTGATTATGTTTAAAGAACTGAAGGCTTCATACCAGAAGTCTCACAAGTTTGGTTTAGACAGGAATATTTTGATTGTGAAGAGGGAGGTTTTGGTACTCTCTGTTAATTGTTTAGAAACAGATATGTGGTAGAGTCAGTAGAGAATAAAAACAAAGGACATTTTCTTCTCTAAATAAGATTTCCTTTATTTTCTACTTGTTTTGTCCACTGCAAATGATAGGATTTATAATGATTTTTTCTTTTCTTGTTTGGCTGTATCTTGATCAGAAATAGCTGCCTGGCTAATAAATTTTGTATAAAATTAAAAAAAAAAAACAAAACAACAAAAACCAGCATCTTTTAGAAGTCTCCTATTTTATGTCTAAGGAAACAGAAAATTTTTGTTGGTGTTTGTGGAGTAAGAATTTGAATATATTTTTTAAGACATTTTCCTTAAAATTTATAAAAACTAAAAATTACCAAAACACAAATACAGAAGAGAAAAAGAGAGAAACATAACCCTGGAATCTCTAATCAAAGAAAAAGTTTTTTTTGCATAGTGACACTTTGGCTTCAGGGAAATAATAATTTATGTTTTGTCAATTACTGCATTTCCCCCACATTTGCTTTTTTAATGGTTGAAATTAAATTAGCCAAATTAGACATTCTGTTACTCCATAAGAAACAAGGTAGAAGCAGTCTAGCTTCAGTTACTAAATACACAACCAAATCTACTTGTTCTGCCTCATGTCATAAATATGGCCAAAGGGCACTTCGAATGGGCTCTGTGTTAAAAAGAAAAAAATAGTAGAAACACTGAAAAATGTGAGTTTGGAAAAAGAAGAATATTCATGCTGCTTCTCAGTGGGACTTTAATTGAAGTAAAATCTGCAAATTTCAGCCTTTGTTGTAGTCTGCAGCATGTGAATATTCAGAGCAAACTGAAAATTCTGAGCCATAATACAATTATCAGAAAATCTAAACTGAAAATAATTAAAATGAAATGAGCAGGGCACCATGGCTAATGGGAAATTGGACGTTCCCTTCAGCAAATGCCACCACCACAGTGTCAGGGCAATGTAAAAATGGAGTTTCCACTGGAAAATCTGCCATGAAGCAAGAGGCACTCGTGAAACTTAAAACCATCTTCCAGTGATTGGCAGGAATCATCTCTTGGAGAAAGACAGAAGGAGACAATTAAATATCTGCCTCTGAAAACTGAACCTGAACTTGCTGAAGCTCCTTGCCTGGAGTTGAGGCAGGCACAGGGCTGGCTCCAGTCCTTTGCACAGCACAAGGGCTGAGCCTCACAGGTAGGCTGGGGAACTTGTAATTCCTTCACTGACAACTGCTGAACACTGAGCTTTGAAAATGGGACTCACTGTGCAGACTCCTGTTACCAAAAGCACTGAATCACTTCATATTGATCCAATTTCAGGTGTTTGTGCAGACTGCTGCATGTGTGCTACATGCAACACAAATACATTGCACACAGAGAGTGGGAGTTTCACCAAATATTGTACTTTCCTGCCAAAAACTCTGACCCAGCAGTGGCAGAATGGAAATGAATAAACAAGTTACCGAAGAAAATTATTAATGTATGTGCTGCAACTTCACTTCCAATCCAAATTCCCTGAGTTTGGCAGACAGAGAGTTGAAGTTTAGCTCTTTGCTCCAGAAAGGCAATGTGTAACAGGCAGTGATGCTGTCACCAATGCCCAAAGATATTGCAAATACACAGGAACTTTTTTTTTGGTAATGATTCCATCTGTACCAATGCTGAAATGAGCTTCAGTTTCAGCATTGTAACTCCCCAGTTGCACTGAAAGTGTGATGCAGGGACATGTTCAGGTCACAGAGATGCTGTGCAATGAGGGATGCTATACACTTTTATTTGAAGTGCACCTACCTGAAGAGATGGGATTTATATAATCATCTCTGCAGTAGCTGCTTGGCAGGATCCCAGCTCCAAAGCATTCCAAAGAGAGAACACTGCTGCCTGTGCAGTGCAGGAACTGTTCAAGCTGACAAAAAAGCTTGATCCACACAGCACTAGGCCCCAGGAATCATTACTGTTCTTCGTTTAATTCCTACTGCAGACAAACTCTTAGTCAATGAGGTACAGAGGTCTCTCCTCTGTCTCTCATTTCACCATCAGGGAGGTCCTTTCAATCTCTTCCACGAGCTGAGTGCCCAGGAAGAGGCCAGTCGTTTGCTAAAATGTGTGGTTCAGTCATCACTCCCTGCTTTTTGCTTTCCAAAAAGGATCTGGGAGAAAGAAGGACAGTGGAATAAGAACAGATTGGAAAAGGAAGCAGGGAGAACAGGAGAACAATCACTGAGCCGTTCTAGCAGGAAAGTATTTCAGAAGAAGGAACACCTGATGAGTATTACTCTCTGAAACAAGTCATATGAGTGGTTTTTCAAATGGCATTTATAGTCAGGGAGAGGAAAGAAGATGAGGAAAAGCTGTCTGCCAATAGACATGCACTGAATTCCTCAGTGCAGGGGCTGCAAACCCTCTCCAGTGGATGGACAGGGGGCCAAACCCTGGGAACATTTGGTATGAAAGTCCTAATTAGGACAGCTTGATCATCCTGCCTTGTGAGCCAAGTCTGCTCTGAAAACCGAGTCTGATCTACAACACCGAAGTGGTGAGTGCAGAGAACAGCAATTCTGACTGAGAACAGCAATTCTGACTGAGTAATGATCCCACCCAATCCTGGCAAATGGACCTTTTCAGTTCTAACACACATTACAGCAGCATCCTTCTAACAGCTATGAAAATCTATTTACTCACCAATGGTAAATGGACCTTCTCAATCCTAACACACATTACAGCAGCATCTTTCTAACTATGAAAATCTATTTATTATTAGGTGTAGCCACAAAGAAACATGCAAATATCTTCCATGTGCCTGCATTAAATATTGTTTATTGATTTCTTTTTTCATTTAAGGCTTTGGTTTTGTTTTATTGCAGCTAACAGTATATTTTTCTTTTTAAAATGAGAACCACACCAAACAGAGTCACGCCGACCCTGAAAAAGACAATTTGCATACGCTAGAAAAACAGAAATCCTTTTATTGATTAATCATAAATGTAATATTGTAGGTTTCTGCCTAAAAACAGCTCAACACACCCAGAGCTCAGAAAAAAAAATCTGAAAAGGAAGAAAGTATGGAAAAAAGGCATACATATGTCTATATATCTATTATATAGACATGTGTCTGTAGAACATATAGACATATATATCTATATATCTAGGTTATCTATCTATCTATCTATCTATCTATCTATCTATCTATCTATCTATCTATCTGTCTATCTATCTATCTGCCTCCCCATAACCAGGAAATAGTGGGTATTTAAAACTAATTGTCTATTAGAAAGCCAAGCATTTGTAATTCATTAGAGAAGTCCAAAACAGAAAAATGTTATGGGACCACACAGCAGTATTGGATCAACTATACTAATTCAAATAGCACCATCCTGAGACTTCTTTAAGAACATTTATCTGGTCCTTAACACCTTAGGTCAAGTCCTGCAAAAGCACCAGGTTACTAAAGGGCTCATCCTATTCTGACACCAAGAAATTCTTGTAATCTGAAAAATGTTCCTGCGTAATTCTTTAACAGGAATATTTCTGTGAAATGCCAGACTGGGTTTGCTGAGCTCACCATGCTGCCTCATCTGCTCACAGGATGTTGAAATGTATTTTATAGGTGAATTGAACTCCAGGCTGAGCCACAGCATCTCCCTCATCTTCTTTCTGGTCTCTAGCTACTCTGCTGATGTTTCTTTCACATTTTAGCAGTAAGGCCTCTGGGATCAGGACCAGGGAATGCTTTACTCATAGTGATCCTGAGCAATGAATCATGAATGCTCTGCTCCCAAAAATAATTCAGCATTTCTTGTAACAAATGAGAGATCTTCTATTGTTTTCAGCAAAGCCTTTCTCTGTCTCTCTTCAGCCTCACTCTGCACTTTTATCTGAATTCCTGATTGACTGATGCTCCACACATCCCTCCCCACTGGTATTTCATAGAAGAAGAAAGAAACACAGATTTTCAAACTAAAAATATGCAAATGAGAACAGCTTTGCCTGAGTCTGCTCAGATTTCCTGAGCCTCCTTTTTTTGTAGCAGTCTGTACATTAATTTTTTTTTGGGGAGTGTAAAGCTGCAAAACCTCATTGCAGAAGTATTGCAATAAAAACAAACAGCATGACAATTGAGATAGCAGCTCTGGCAACAATCTCTCCTGCCCCCTTAAGTGCAGAATTAAGCACTTTGTGCTGCAAGTGGAACAGGCCTTCAAACGGGCAGATGGCAGAGGACCAAAATTATTCTTTCCTGCTTGACAAATTGTTTGCTTATACAGGCATAAGATGTTCTGCTGGAAGCTCTTTAATGGTGGTGTTGAACAAGTGTCTGCTGCTCATCAAAGGCTGAGTGAGGCTGCGTTCCACAGTGGGAAAAAAGCATTTGGATGTGCTCTTTAGCAGAACAGAGAGGGGCATTTCCAGTTCTGTAAGCTGTGGTTCTGAGAAAGGGGTTACCCACAAAGAAGCCTGTGGTATTCCAGAGGTGCATTCAAACAGGCTGAACTCCATTTCCACTTCCACCTTTTCACTCATTGTGGTTGGCAATATCTATTCGCTGATAATCCCCTTCCATATGATGTTCAGGTAAACTGTGTGCATAATCATAAAATGTCCTAGCAGAAAAAAGTAAACCTGTGAAAATACACATCCCTACTCCATCTAGGAGATTTTTATTTCAGCTCTTACAGATATTATGAAACCTGAAATTATTTACTGAATTTAGCCTATACATGTCTTTATTGAGGCAGCCAATCTTTATATAATTGCTGAAGTATTTGTATCAGTCACATAGAAGAACAAGGCGATGTTTCCACAAACTCATATTTCAAACAGTCTAGAATCTGCATTTCTACTTCTGATAAACATGGGATTTCACTTTGGCAATTCAATACAAATGTAAAAGACCCTCTTTCTCTTAATTAAGCCTTATATATCTACACGAACCCTCTACAGAAGTACTCCTGTGACTAAAATTAAACACACACAGCATTAGAAGCTGTTTGCACATCTAGTAAATTGCTGATATATGTTTGTTTTGGGGTGGGATTCTCAACTGCATAGTTCACAAGACACAGAAGCAGATAATGAAAAGCCTGATTACATTCTGTGTTTGCTCAGCTGAATTAGCAAACAAGAATTTGGTTGTATCAAATGTTGCTCATGACAGACATGATTAATTTTTTTGTAGTTATTATAATAAATTCAGCTATAAAAAGTTAGATTTATTTAATTATTTAAAGTAACCTCAGTGAGGACTGAATTTGATTGAAAATATATGGCTATCATTTCAATGGTCACCTTATCCATAAGAGTTGGAGAAAGGAAATAATTTATGTAGCATAAATCCCATTTGTGAAGAACTTTAAGTCTTCAGGCCACTTGTGGCTGCCTGTGTGGATGGAAAGTGACTTTAATCCCTGGCTCCCAACACTGCTGAGAAATGTGGTCCAGGAAGATCTCACTGCCACAGAGCAGCCAGCTGTGTTTGGCTGAACTTCAGTTTGTAATTGAGACCTAAGCTGTTTGTTTGGAAAAGGGAGAACTTTTAAGAGGGCTTGGTAGACAGCAATATTCAGTCTATCTGATCAGAGATAGCCACAATCTGAAAATTTTAACTTTTGATTGTTTGCAGTATAAAGAGGTGTGGAAGTGAAGAAGTGAAAAGTCTAAACTCCTCTCTGGAAATCCTACATTACCATCAGACCTGTGGGATGAGGAAAGACCTCTAACCTTCACCACAGCCCATGGAGATGGGGAAGTTAAGGTGTGCATGGCCTTCATTAAGCCAATAGGAAAGGATTGCAAAATACTTGGGTTTTTTCACTTTAAAAGGATAAAAGAAAACCTCACACCAAAGGCTGCTGGTGGGAAAAAACAGATCCAGAAGTGCACATGCTTTCCCAGTTTTCTGAAGCCGAGAAGTAACAGCATGTTTCCTGGTGCAGCTCCTAAACAGCACCAGCAGCAGCATGGGACTCTGTTCAAAAAGGTTGTTGGAGTCCCACAAACACAAAAGTGATGATTTCCTTCACCCCAACAGAGCCGTGCACTACAGACTCTCTTCAATGCAGACATCACATCAATTCTGAGAACATCGAAATGGAATTCTCTGTGCACTGTTATGAAATGTGAGAATAGCAACAGGGAAGTGTTACATTTTTGTTGTGCAGTGCTTAAGTGAATGCTTATAAAATAAACCCTGGAGTTTCTACCGTCACGTCTGTGTATGAGCTTGTTGTTTTTGTAAGGTTTCTTGCCTAAAATTTGTGACAAACTCTGCCCCTGATGCCACTTAGGCATAAATATGAATATTTTTATTGAATTGCTTTTATTGCTTCTCCTCCATATGTGCTGGAATACTTTCATGGACTCATGGCTGTGTAGCAATGACAGGTCTTAAAGTTGTTGTATTGTTTTTAGCACGTTTGCTATCAATATAATTATTGTAGCTGCATGCCTGTGCAGCATTCACTACTGGATTAAGGAGTGCTCCATATCCACAAACTGGGACAAGTTTCTTGATCAGAAATATTATTCCTCCACAAATATCCCAAGTTTACTCCTCAGCCAGAACAGGGTTGGAAATGAAGCAATTATAGTCAGACATTTTTAGTCTCCAATTCCTCTCACCTGAGGTAGGCATGTGGAACAGATGAACTACCCTGGCCATTTCTCTGCACTGATTGTAGGAAAACCCCAGACATAAAAAGGAAGCACAGCCAAATGGATCAGCCATCCACACAGCCCATTACAGCATCCTCACACTGCTCAGATGAACCCCACCTGCCACAGCACTAATTCACCTTTCCTGGAGGTGCAGAGCTCTGCATGAGATGGAGCTCAGCCAGTTCTCACAGCACAGAGAGACTTAGGAGCAGCAATCTGAGTTTTGTGTGCATTCACACACTATTGCAAACAGGCCTTGAGATGCCCAAAGTCTCACTCTGAACACCTGTCCTGGCTTGGGCAGAGACTTTGGGACAGTGAAATCATAACAGTATTTTTTCAAGTCTTACAGGTATATATATACACTGAATACCCATCCCTGAAGGATTTAAGATCAGATTCATTTCCTGCAGAAATTGTTTTGAGTCTTTGCACCAATTACAAAAGGATTTTAGGGGGGCCACCAGCAAAACCACCCTAGATGTTGCTTCTGTACTTCTTATGTACTGACATGTACATGTAAAAATTCCATGTCTGAAAGACCTTAACATGATCTAAAAATCCATGCCCTCTGCAGTCCGTCCAGTCTGTGCTTCTTTACATTAGGTATTGAACAGATTTAGAATTAGGACCTAGAAATAATTCAAAAGAAGAAAATGGAGAAAAAAAATCTGGAGAGAATGGCTCCACATCCCAAAGCATTCTGTGTGGTCTTTGCTGTCAGAGAAGATATTACAGACACAAACATGCAGCCCAACACATTTCTGAATTATATGTTCCTGTGAATGCATTTTAAAAATACACATTTAAAAAATCCACTTGGAATTATTCTCTTTTTGACAAAAACTTCACAAACATGGAAAAGAAGTATTCATGACCAATTGTATTGCTAATTGTTCAGTGTCCAGCTGTTTATCTTTATTGCCTTTGTTTCAGATCTATTTAGCTGCATGTTTTACAAATGAGTGGGTGGATTGGATTCAAGCAAATATTTTAATGTCTTGTCACAGGTCATTCTTGCTCTTCCTTTTTTAATCCTGCATCTATTACTTTCCACAAGAAAGTCTTCACAGAAAGACAAAATTCCTTATAATAAAAAGGGTGCTCTTATTAATACTTATTATTTCATTCTGTATGGCAAAAGCAGGAGATTTCTGTCCTCCAAGGAAGCCAGTTGGAGCTGCACATTCCAGTTCATGAGGCAACTACAGCTTAGTGAAGAGGAAGTTAATAGCAATGTTATATTTGGGGTGGCTCCAAGCATGCTTTCACAGCTTTGATAGCTGACACAGAGATGGTCATTTTATGCAAGACAAAACCCATTTACCACTGAGGTTCCCCTGCCAGATTTTTCACGCTGTCTCTGGTAATAAGAGAACATATCAATGAATGCTGTTATTAAACAATAAAGCCTGATTAAATCCATGTATTCTCCAACAGAAAGCACATCATTCCTGTCCTGGCAGCCCCAGGTCCCTGTCAGGCAGAGCTGCTCCTCCCCCAGGTGCTGCAATGCCCAGTGGAGCAGAGGGAGGCTCTGGGGGTGCTGCTGCCAGGAGCATCGCCCTTCAAGCCCCTCAGTCAGTCAGTGTGGATGGACTTTGAATTAGGTACATAGTGGCATCAAAAAGATTTTTAACTTATAATTCCTGGAAAAGTTGCGAGGCCACAGTCCAAGCATTGGTTCTGGGGCCATTTTGGTTGGGATGAAGGCTCTCACTGCAGTGAGCCCTTACATCTGGTAGCCTTTACTGCTCCTGCTGCTCCTCTTTCCCATGCACTCACTGACCCCTTCAACTTTCTGAATAAATCTAATAGTGGGACTGTCCAAAGATATCCTTGGAAACTTGCAGTCTAGTGACACCAGAGGGATATGTTTCCAAATACTGAGACAGTTATCCCTAAGGATACTTCCTATTGCAGGCCTGGCAAGTGTGGAAGCTGCTGTGGTCTTATTTTATGCTCAAAAAATGGCCAAGAAGTGAAGAAACCGGTGCCAAAAATATGCCTTAAAAATTAGAGGATGACAGAGCTAATAATAAGTGCTTGAGCTGGTGAAAAAAATAGCTGAGATTCTGTTGCTCAGTGTGATAGTTGGAATGCAGGTTGGTGGATCACAAGAAAATTTGAAAACACATCTGAAAGATTTTTCAACGTCCACCTAAATGCAGATTCTTGGTCACCAACAGAACTGAGTTTGACACACTAGGCATGAGAATTTCCCTTATTTTCTACGTAAGGAAAAAGTAATATTAACTGATAAATACACACCTGAAGCAAAGCAGTTTTGCTCTTCTTTCTCTAAGTTTCTAAATTTGCTCCAAACAAATGGAGAGGTGAAGGGAAACTGAGGCACAGAGCAGGGATGTGATTTCTCATGAAGTCATGGGGAACCAGTGGCCAAGTATTTGAACTGACCAGCTAACCACGTATTGCTTAACCAGGAACATAATTTAAATGTATTTATTAGGAAAGTTCTTTTCCAAAGTTAACATCCGTGGACTTGCATGACTTTTAACACCAGTGGAGCAAAAGATGTCAAACAAACTTGCAGTAAGATGTTGCAAGTTTCCTAGAGTGCACTGAAAAGTGACACAGGCTGTGATATCTAATCTGATTTTTCAGGCAACTTCAAAAACAACTCATACAAAGACACAGAGCGTTTGTCTCCGAGTTCCTGTCCTATGAAATACCACACTGGAGCCAAGAATATTAAATAATCCCTAAGAACATGTCAAAAGGGATTGAGTTTTTGTGAAGGCATATTTCTGTAATTTGCAAGAACAGGAAGAGGCTGAAGCACTTTCTGATCAAAAATAAAGCTGGAGCTTTCCTAGAGTTCGTTCCACTCTAAAAAACTGATCTGTGTGTGGGAGCAGTCTGGGATCCCTTGGACTGGTCAGGTGGCTCCTACCCTTCCCAGGTGTTCATCCCTGGGCCAACACCTCTGGGTTTTGATCCCAAAGTTACCTGTGAGCAAGGCTGTCCTCACACTGTGATGGGCAATCCTCAGCACTGAGAAACGAGGCATAACTGGGAATCCTGGGGTGGTATTTCCATGACAATGACATGGAAATGCATCTGCACACACTCAGATCCTGCTCCAGGGAAAAGATTACAAAGAAGTCTGCATATGGATATATAAATATCCCCTCTTAAATATACTTAAATGGCTTTGTTTCAAAGCAGGAACATGACACATTTTCTGTGCAAAAGTAACCACTAGTAAACATACCAGCTTTAGCCAGAGCCTGACCCATTATTTATTTCTAAGTTCATGCCATCACCTTTTTTTCTTGTGATAGACCTGCTTGGAATCTGGTCCATGCTTAAATAGGTATTCAGGCTGAGTCAGAGCTCTAGGCTTTACCTAATCACAACACTTCATAAATAAAATTTTAAAATGAGAAATTTAATTTAAAAAAAAGGAAGAAAAAAATTGATCACTGTGATGTCCATAGCACAAGAAAACATAATATTTAAGGAATATCTGGTACAATCTGTATTTTTAGTAATTTGACATATATAGTTTGGTCTAATAAGCCCACTCTTAAATGGGCAAGCTATGCTTCCTCTGAAAAATCAGAAAATTGAAACTACCTTGCAGAAGTTTATGAAAAATAGAAACTGTTTTGACTCTGTTTCACAAGAAAAGAATTCATTTCACCAAGCTGTCAGTCACTAACATTGAGCCACTCAATTTTCTTGCAAAAAACTGCACAAATGGCTTTCATTATATTTAGCTGCAGCTTTAAGAAAATTTAATCAACCTAAACTGTTTAGTCTTTTTCCCTGATGAGAATCATAAAGTCAAATTCACATTTAAACCTGTTTAAACTGAAGCTCCTGTCAGCACCTCTGTTTATATTAAATCTATCGGCATGAAATGCATTAAAATAAGAATAATGATATAATGTCTTAAGTGTATAATGTTAACAGAGGTCCCAGACAGAAAAGTGGGACAGACAGGCTGAACATTGTAAATTAATTTTCAATGTGTTATATTTATAGCTGTCAACTTTTCTAAATAGTTGCTCTTGTAGCTTTTACACATTCTACTTGTCCATCTGTCTCTGTTACTCAATGTCTGCCCTCTACCATCAGTATTTCAGCAGAAAATTGCTATTTGCACATTTTCAGAAGGAGTTGGCACACTGGGTTTTGAGCTCTCCTGGTGCTTGCTTTCAGAACAACAAAAACAATTACCCAGAATGGGAAACCCGAGATATTCCAGGCCCTAAAAAGCAATGCCAGTGCTCCTCCATCTCTTCAACAGCTATAGAATCTATAAAACCCCCAGGAAATATAAAAGGCAAAAACTGCTAGGAAAATACTGGAATTTGTGTCCCATCTTCTTAGGTGGTTCTATCTGACTGATGTCAGGAATTTCCATCTGATCAGGAATAAACTACTCCAGAGGTCTCAAAAATTCACTTAAAACTTGGTTTTGTGTCCATATTTAATGCTCCATTGAAACACCATAAAATTAAAAACCAAAGTCTAGAAAACCCCAACAACTCTATTTTCCCAGACTCTCACTGATAATGCTGGGGCTCTTTTTCTGAGCATCCCAGGCCCATTTTCAGTTCCTGAGTCAGTGGCTCAGGCTGGCTGGGGAGCTGCACAAATAGGATGGCTCTGCCCAGCAGGTCCCAGGGCTCTCACAATTTCTGCTGATGTGAATATTGCACAGTGCTGCTTCTGGACACTGGCTAAGAGTTGGGCTTAGCATATCACACCAGGCAGCCAAAAGGGCTCCTTGTGCTTGAAAACTGAGGAGAGAATGATGGAAATCAATTGGCCAACTACTGCATTCCAGACATGTCCAGCTTTCACAGTGATTTCACAAAAAAAAAAAATGTTTTGAAAGACCAGGAATACAGTTTTGCATCTATATTGACAGGACCACAGCAATGCTTTCTGGAATTTGGAGCCCTGAATGCTACCAAAGCTCAGAATTCTATAAAGCTTGTGATAAATGAGGGTCTATAGGAGTTAAATAGTAGAGACGCCCTGAAATCATGCTAAAGAAACCAAAAACTTATTTCCTCACTTGCTGTACATAACAAGAAGGGTCAAAAAATGCAAAAGATGCAATCAGTTCATCTATTTCCTTTCCCAATTAATCACTGGTCACAGCAGGTTTGCTGGATTCTGATGACTCCTTTGGTCTGAAAAGGTGTTTGCATTTCTTTCTTCAGGAGGAAAAATGCCCACACTGGCTGTGGGCAAAGGGGCCTCTGAAGCAGAAAATATAAAGGAGCAACCAATAAACCTTAGTTCTGTGCCTTAATTTTGTTTCCAGGTACATTTGTGCACTTTGAACTCCACCCAGTGATACCCAGATTATCATGAATATTCTATGATTTAGCAAGGCTTACAGTTAAGTAACTTATCTCCCATAACATTGAAATTAAAGGAATTTTTGTCAAAGCCTCCCTTGTGTAGCAAATCACTCCACATTACATTTAAGAATTTCAAATTGGAAAGCAAAAGAAGGTGGGGAACTTCTGTTATATGACCATGCTTGAGATTCCAGAAATCCTTCCATGTGAAACTGAGATAGAAAATTGAGTTATTATATGCAGATTTTAAGTAATTTTGATTGAATCATTAGCTGTGAGAACAATTTCAAACAATTAAACAATTAAAAAGAATGCTACTGGGTTTAGAAAATATCAAAATAGGCCTTTGCAAGATTTTTTAATTGGAAAGCAAATTTGCAATTTATTATTTCAGGTGTGTGTGTGTGTAGGCAGACACATTATTGTTGGTGTGTATATGCCAGTTTTGGTCTGAACATGGAAATTCACTCAGATTTCAAACCTCTCCATGAATTAAAACCAGTGTGAACTGTTATTTTCTGGGTGTACAGTGTTCATTATCAGAGCCTTAGAAGGTACATAGTATGTAATGAAGATTATAAAACCTCTCATATAAGATAAATTGTGAAATTCTGAGAGTGAAACTCCCCTGGCTTTGCTTTTTGTTAAAATGCCTCCCATAAACTTATGACTTAAAATCCAAAGTTAGATCTCTGAGGCCACAGAAATTAAGAGTGGTCAAAGAATGAGTCTCAAAGAACTTTAGCATTGATGTTAAAGTGATGTATTTATGTCTCTAAGCTTTTATTGCTTGTTTACAAATGACTCATTATGATTGGAGCTAACAAAAATTTCATTCTGCATTCTCTAGATGCCTTCTGTTAACAAATGGAGTAAAGTAAAGCCCAAGTAAATGACACATTTTAATAACATTAAAATGCAGCAAACTTAATTTCCTGATAACTGCTAAAGGTTTTTTTACTCCTGTGCTATGTCAGTAACTCCACAGAATCAGCCATCACACACTCATTTGATTGACAGTATTATCACTCCAATGCTTTTCTGTAATTTTCTCTTTTCTTTCCAGCAAGTTTTTCTATCTTGGCATTTACATTAAGAACCGGATTTGTCTTCCAACCCATGCTACATTCTCCTCTCTAGTAACAACATGTTCTCTGGAAAATTCCCATTTTCTTCCACCCTGCCAATCTGACCACTAATGTGCTTAAACTTTTTCCCTGGTCTTCAAGTAACAGTTTTTTGGGGGTGTTAAATTCACTTCTTAGTGGGACCAGACATGATTCTTCAGTCAACTACTCCTGAAACACAGAATACTACCTCTTGAGTGTCCCTTCCCATTTTACACTCTGCTTAGTCCCTGTGAATCTTGGATTATTCTCCTGCACCCTTCACAGTGCCCACCACCTTAGCAGACCAGTCTATCACCAAATATCCATACATTTATGTACATATAAACCAGAGTAGCTCTGGTTCACTCACTGAACAGGAGTGGCTTTACCCATGTCCCCAGATTCCCAGTTCACTGTGCAAGGCACGTTATCCCAGCAAATCTACAGTGAAAGGAGAGTGGTGAGCAGAACCTTATAGCATTGTTTACTGAGACACAGCCACAGCTTGTGGAGTGGTTTCACAAACAGGTTCAGTGGAGGGTTTAAAAGACAATAACAAGGCCCAATACTGAGGGAGCTGTTTTTTCCTTTTGAACTCCCTGCTGATTTCCAAAAGAAGTAAACACTAACTCAACCAGCTCATCCTCCACACTCTGCCACAGCATCTGCACTACAATTCTCAAGTCTGTTTTGTTCTCCCTTGCCTCCAACAAACAGAAAGGGAAAAAAGATAGCAAAGCAGTCCAGCTTTCTGGAAGAGACAAGGAGGCGAGTCCATGTCACATCAGTGGGATCAGAATTCCAAAGAGAAAAATTGTGTCCCTTTTCCCTACATTATCAGCCACTAACTCATCCCTTTTAGATTCACACAGGACTTTGGTCCAAGTTTTATGCTGTGAATCTGACCTGCCCCAACTGCAATTTAGATATCTCTATTAATTTTTTTTTTTTTTTTTTTTTCCTTTAATACAGTCTAATCTTCACTGTTTGCATTTTGGTTGCTGGGCAGTGCCAAGTTGTTTTGGTTCAGTGGAACCAGGAGGCGACATTTATCACAAGAGTTACACTGGAACCAAGTTCAGTTCTCACCAAAAAGAACTGTTACTCCCATCAGTGACTTTTTGTTCTGAAAACAAGGCTACTGATTTGGCTGAAGGAAACAAAACAACCTTTCCCACCCTGAGATAGCTGCAAGACTCTCATCTCAGCAGTGAAACAGAGGGGAGGTGCCACAGAATCAAGGATATTGTTGTTTCTGGAGGACTAGCTACTGATAGAGGCTAAATCACAGAGAAAGAAAGATGTTTCCTTTCTCAAGCACTCTTCATGGATAAAAAATTCAAAGTAATTTTCATTCATGTGTTGGCCAGACTAAGCAAGTGTGAGAGCAATACTGGTATTTTTGAGAAGGCAGAACCAACCAGTTCTCTGGTCATTCTGTAAGACCTGTCCTGGTCAGTGACACCAGGAGCCATCAGCAGTTTGTCCTGTCCTTAGACAGCACAGGCCAAAGCAGCCTCAAAGCCACCACAGCTAATTTATCAAACACCTGGATTACTCAATACATGTTGAAGAGGTTACTTCAGTTTCCTGTCCCCTTAAAGAAAGGGAAGGACAGCAGCCATGTGCTGATCCTTGGGGTGCCTTCCAACCTGAGGTGTGCTGGGATTCCATCTGGGAAGAGCTGCAGGATTTGCTCGGATCAGCCGTGCTCTGCCCCAAAGAATGGGAACCAAAACTGAGCAATTTTGGAACTACAGGACTCCTTGATTAACATAATGATATGCAAAGATGTGTGCCCATCTCTGAAGGGAGCAGGGGCTCTGCTGAGCAGCAGTGAGCAATGGTTTAAAGCCAGCAGCTAAGGAACATCAGAGAAAACAATGTTGGAGGGGGATTAAAGGGAGGTAGCATGCAATTATCCCAGTTGGAACCCAGCCTAGAGCTGCATTTCAAACTGCTTTTCCTTTTTAAGAATAATTACTATGAAAACACTTAGCCAACACTGTCAAAACAGATGTCAATATTCCATTCAAAATTTGTAGGAGCTTTTCATTATTAAAAGGGAACAACTGAGAACATCAGAAATCACAGATTTTACACATCTCTTGTCTGTCAGTTTGTCAACTGCAAGAAATAAAGGTAGTGCTCAGATCCAGCTGGTTAGAAAGAAGAGGTTAAAGTCAGCTGTGGCTGCAGCAGTAATTTTAAAAATCTGAATAATGTGTGTTTATTCCTAAACAGAGCTCTGTGGCACCACTCAAGGCCTGGCTGTGCCCTTTGACACAACTGAGGGAGCAGTGATTGTGTCACAGAGCAAAGTGCCAGAGGTGAGGGAGTAGGAGAAATGTCACCTCTGCCACTGACAACATTGTGTGTGCTGGTTCACTCTGAAATCCCCAATGGTGCTGAAAGCCAGAGATGGGAGGTTAGAAGGGAGGTGCTCAGTCTCCTTCAGCTTGGGAGTCGCTGGCCATGCAGACCACATTGCAGACAGGAGGATTTTCTGAGAAGCTGGTGTCCTCTAAGAGTTTATAGGAACACTACAAAAGGTTTTTCACATTCCTTTCAAGTAAAGGAGCAGCTCTGATAGCATCTACTCCTATTGAACTTTTTATTCATTCCAAACTTTCTTTTGTTCTGCAGGGCTGTTTTTTTTTCTTGGCAAACACAGGGAATTTATTTGGGTACAGAAGGACATCTTGACCAAGTGTTTTGCAGTTAAAATATTTCTCTCTTTGTTGGATGGAATAAAAAAATCCCACTGTGGCATTTTGCTATCCTGAAATTATTTCTACCATCATGAAAGTTCTATGCCAGGATAGTAAATAAAACATAATAGATTTAGGGCATAGAAGGGGAGATTTTTTTATTCCTTTTTGAAAAACCAATGAGGTAAACATTAGTCACAGCAAGTAGGAAGCAAAATTTATCATACACATCACCAGTGTCTGTGTGTCTAAAATCATTGGTGCATTTATACTTGCAAGTAACCATATTAACAGACCATTTCTGACCCACCTACTGGTGGGCTGGCACACACAAACTTATTTATAAAGGGATAGTTCAAAAGTTAGCTCAAATTTACACCAGTGGAAATCTTTTGCCATGAGCAGAGCTTGCCCCAGTACAAACTTGGCTTTAGAATGCTGAGTTTTTCCAGAATCAGTTTTCCAAACAGAACTAAATGAAAGAGCTGGATGCAGAGTGAACTCTTGGAAAGCTATCTTGATTATTAAAAGCTGAAACCAGAGAAGCAGCCTTCACAATTAATGTAATACTGATCCAAAGGCAATTAATTTTAACTTTGGATGAACGAGGACAAAATTTGCCAGATTTTAAAAGCTTGCCTTTTCCCATCCTGCCTGCTTTCCTCTGTGTAACTGACACCACACAATTTGTCTGACACAAAAGCTTGGATGGATATTATAGCACGTTAGAGGGGAAGTTTTACAGTTTGCTGTCTATGAGAGAAAAGAGAACAGCTCTTCTTCAGCCTCTTCTGAATGAAGTGTGGCTGTTTCAACTGCTGGATTCTGAATCCCCCATTTTTTAAAATTTTTTAGGAGTTCTTTCCTAAGATATTTCCCAGACATCCCTGGAATTTTGGTAGGTTTGGGGTGTTTTAGTGCAGATTTTAGGACTTTTATGTCCACTTTCAGTATGATTTTTGGAGGGTTTTGGCTATTCAACATGTGACTTTCTCCAGATTTTTTTCCCAGCATTTTTCCCAGTTTTTTCCTCAGAAATCCCTGGAATCTGGCTGGGTTTTGGGACCATTTTTGGGTTTTTTAGTGCAGATTTTAGGATGCTTTTAGCCACTTTATTGCGATTTATAGAGTTTTTTTAGCCATTTCAAGTCGGATTTTCCCCCGTAATTTTTTCCCAGCCTTTTTCCTGGTTTTCACCCCCAGGAATCCCTGGAATATCAGGCTGGATTTGAGACTTTTTTTTTTTTTTTTTTTTTTTTTTTTTTTTGAGTTTTAGTGCAGATTTGGGGTGTTTCAGTGCAGATCTTAGGTTCAAGAAGTCCCTAGCTCATTTCTGTGCTCAAACTGCTTGCCAGTGACGAATGGATTTTTAAACCTCAAACTTCCTTCCTACATCATCAGAAAGTTTCTTTTAAATTGTCAGGAGAGCCAGGTGTGAGTTCTGCATGCAAAAGAAGGAGCTGTCCTGCTAAAAGGAGCTGCAGGGAGCAGCAGGAGCAGCTCCTGTGGGGAGAAATAATGCAGTGCCCAGGCAACCTGTCAGTGCCAGCAGCAGCCTCACAACATCTCCAGAAATCAGCAATCCTAAACTCAATATCAATGAGCAGGTATATTCCAGTTGCCTAAGCAAAGGCTTCACTTTTTACAAAATAATGTCAGGGTTAAATTGCAGCAATTTCCCTCACCTCTGCTCCAAAAGTAAGATTAGCTTTACACATCAAGGTGCTTTTTTCAGGAATAAATGAAATGTCTCTATTAACCTTACCTTCAGCCCGTTCTGGAAAAAAGGAAAAATTATTTTAAAATATTTGATAAGCAATTTTAGGGAATCACCAAGTAGCAGCACCCACAGACATGTCAATGAGTATATTTGTGTGAATTTTTAAATTGCCCCAAGCATACCTGAACACTTCTAAAACTTTTATCTGATGACTAAAAAAAGGAGAATCAATAACCATTTCCTTCTGTTGTCAGATTAAAACATTCAGCAAGCCTTAATTCCTTTTAGTTCAATTCCAAGCCAGTACAATTCAGCTGCTCTGGTGAATCTGAATTTGCCAGCTTGTAGCCTTGCAATTTGCAAGATCAGAAACAGCCAGGCCAGGCAGGCCCCTGTTCTTGAATATGGGCACAGTTCCTTTCTCTCATCAGTTTGCAAATGCATCATGGAAATGAGATAATGAAAATCAAAATATAGGGTGAGTCAGAGCTAGTGTTGGGAAGGTTATTTTGGGTCTTCATTTTACTTAAGGGTAGCAGTTGTAAGAGGTATGCTCAATACCTGTTGATGAGCCCTGACTTTTTATGTTTTTTAATAGAAAATTATTTTTCTTTACACAGAACATAAATAGAAGAGATATTACTATATTAGTCTCATATAAGATAAACTTTTTATATGTTCATTTGCTTAAATAACTGATCATCATTTTTTTCTATTAACTCCTGCTTTTTTCCACTCAATGAGAATAGAATTCAACTGACATTAAAGTGAAAAATGGTGTGTGAAAGAATATTATAGCATATATATAGAATATTATATGACTGTCAATATTAAAAGTTATAAAAGTTTCACAATTTTACATGTTTTATCTGAACACCAGAAAGCCATAATCCTGACAAGTTTTGACTCTAGTATTGTTTGATATGCTGACATTGAGTTTGCATGATCTGGCATTAAACTTGGTCTCACTGAAATGACAGACAATGGCAGACAATGTTTAAAAGTCCACCTGGGACACATGATGCTCATATTGTACCAAGACTGAAAATGTGGGAGTCAATTATTTAACTTAATCACAGTATAAGGCCTTCCTTGTTTAATCCCCCTTACCAAATGCTAAACTAAGTAAAATTAAAAAGAATTAAATAGAAATCTTGACAGAGTAGTACCGACAAATCCAGTTACTAAATACTTGAGTACTTACAGGAATGTTACAGGAATGTTACAGGGAGTAAATATTAGGCAGGATTTCACTCTTCTCAGTTATCTGCTGAGGACTGTTCTCAGTACATTTGGGTCTCAAGTTGGCTCCTCTGCAGTCACAGAGATAGCAGTTAATTGCTCCCCTTGATTAGAATTCACAGCTGCATCTGCAACAAGAAGGCTCCTTCTGAAACTAACTGAGCTATCAATCAGCAGAATAATTTGCTAGAGTGAAAAGCAACTGGTGAGCTGTGCACTTATCAACAAAAGCAGCAAAGTTTCTCTGGGAAAACTCCTAATGTTTGATAAAACAATCATATGCTTCTCTCCAGCCTTAAGCATCAATATAAATCATTGCCTTTGCTCTTTAACTGTTCTCAACACTTTTGCCAGCTTTCTTGTCTGTGTGCTACTGTGTTTACAGAAGAAATCTTTACAGGTTTCTCTAATGGATTTTAACATGCACCAATCCTATGCAAGGCATCCACGGGCTGATGAAACTTTCTGATTCCATCTGTGAATGACTTCCTAAATAGAACTTTATCCATGCTGATGTTCTCTTTGGAAATTAAGCCAACCTGAAGTTAACAAGGACCTTGCTACATCTTACTAACTACTAACAAAGTTCAGGTTCCAAAGAAAGCAAGCACAAAAAATTACCTGCTCTGAATACTTTGGACGAAAAAGTTCCATGAAACAACTTACTACACTAATTGTTTCAGCCATTGCAGCCCACGGTGTACTTTGAGATTTTGTTTCTCCTGCCAGCAAACACACGTAGTCATTGAGGCCAGAGTTATTTTTAAGAGGAAAGTCAAGGTTTTTTTCTGCTATAGGAAGCCTTGGATCTAACTACTCAGGCTGTGGTAACTCTTTCAGTTCAAATCCCAGCCTTCAAATAGATGTTCATCAATTTCACCTAGTTTATATTTGCTAATTCTGAACTAAGCTTCTTGATGCTTTATTATGATCACTGACAGGCTCCTCTCCCCCTCAGCCTGTGCACAGAAAAAACGAGTAAAACTCTTCTCTATAGAAAACCAGGTACTCACTGCCTCTCATGTACCTTTCTGACCTAGGTGCCATAAAAGCAATTGCAAGAACATGCTTGTTTTCCTGCTCATTTTCTAAAACCCATGCCTGTAATGGCTGTTATCCTCTGGATTACACCCAGCAGGTAATATTTTATAGGCTCTATTTGTGAAGTATTTGCGTATAGAGGATCAGCTGACTTGTGCAACAAGATCTTTGCAAAGTGATGATGTCTGAAGCCAGATTACTGAAACTATCAAGCTCAAAAAGCTTGCAACACAGAATCCAATAATCTCACATTCACTGCTTTACTATCAATTTAAACCTTATTATTCAAATACCTGTAAGTATTAAACTGCTATATTTATTAGTAAAAGAGAAAATACATATTCATAAATGTTTTTGTCTAGTTTTATTTGATGACTCAGTGGCATCACTAATGTTATCTATTTATGCACTTTGAAGGTATCCAGGACTTCACACAAGAAAAAGCACTGATATAAAACATCTTAGAAGGACTGACTCGTGCCATTCAATAATATGTCAATAAGTTCTCCATGTCATACTGCATAAACATTAGGCACAAGTTCAAGCTTTCACAGCACAGCTGGAGTTTGTCCAATATGATGTAGAGATTATCTGGTGTCCAGTGTGTGCTTGGCAAGTGGGCAGATGAAATTCCTGCAACAGAGACAGAATCTTCCCTGTGTATCCCCTAAGCGCCAAGAGCTCCAGGTTCAGCCACAACTTCCTCAGCATCACTGCCCTTCAAACTTTGGGAAGGGGAGGCAATTTATTAACTGCAATTAGAAGAGAGTTAAGCCAGAGATGAGCACATTATAAACCTCCTACATGTTTTTCTGTAAATAACTTAGACATTTTTATGCCCCAGTCATATTTTATACATTAATTCTCGAGGTTACAAAGCACTTCCTGCCACACAAATGAATGCATACAATGCCATAGTCAGTGTGGTTGTTATAAGCCATGACTGTCAATTATGAACAAAAGATCAGTCATTAGATTAATTTGTTTTAGCAATTACAACTTTTAGTGTGTTAGAAGTCATCTACAGCAGTGACCTCCTTCAGTATCTTCATGATGGAATTTAGAGCTCATGGAATAGACACTGTGCTAGAGCACTGAAATGCTGAAGTGACTGTGCTTTGAGGAAATAGGAAAATGGAAGTGTAATTTCCTTTTTTCAGTGAAAGATTAACACTGTATTTCCAGCAGCTGAGAAGTCAGGCATCTTATAGGCAAATTTCAGTATTATCAGCTCATTCCAAGACACAACAATAAAACTGGACTACATTAAATGGATTTAAGGTGGAAGGCAATGTCAGCTTCATAATTAAGATTATCCAGAAGTGGAACCAATCACAGAGAAAATGTCAGCTCACTCTATTCTGTACTAATATTTGCATGTTTCAAAGAAATCCATTAATTCTTTTGAACAAAGTAATTGGGTGACGTTATGAAATACAAAGGTATTTTAAATTTTAGTTTTCTAAATTGCTTTCTGATCTGTCTTTCCTGCCACAGGGCAAAAGGTTCTGGTGCTACTATTCTCAGAAATATTTCTGTATTCCAGTTAAACAAGACTTGGAATAACTGGATTCAAGGCAGATATTATAATTAGAATGCTGCATGTGTATAGGCCTACATATCTTAGGATTGAAAATACACATCTCAATCTGCTCAAAATCTATTTTCAGAGGTAACAGAACCAAAAGAAATAAATGCACTCTTTAGAGGGCAACTGTATCACCAGTAAACTGATTTTAACATCACAGCAAACTGTGTGTGCTGTATGTTTCAACATTCCCCTAAAGCTGGAAGAATTTCCAAGAAGCTGCCTGACAGAGGGAAACACTGCAGCAGCTCTGGGCTGGCAGAACAGGAATGACTGCAGAAAACAAGCTGTGCTATGAATTCATCATGATCAGACTGCCCACCAGGCTCTTTATGAGCTTTGCAGCACTACCAATACAAATTCTATTCCTTGGCGTTTTCTGGAATCAGGAATTTTAACTAAAATCTATTTTAAAAATGCAGCATTGAATAAAACATGATTGTTGCTGCCTACAGCTCTGTCTAGATGTTCATCAGGTTAAAAGCAGTTGTTTGGGGTTTTAACTCTCATGACTTTGATTTGTATTCATTTTATCCTGTGTTCCTTCCCTAATTAAAGTTTTAGGAAGGCTTTTTGGGAGCTCTGACCCAGCATCTCTGAGCACAGTACGAGTGAGCTTCCTGTAGGGTACTGACCCATAACTGTGAACAGATGTGCTGCTTTGAGGCAGGCAGAGGTTACAGATGTTCTGCTGCCAGAAAAGAAATGCTGTTATTTCAGCAGAGCAAGAGCAGCTAGGAGCACCTTGACCCATCCAAGGAACACCTTACCCTTTGCTTTACTGTGCTGCCAGGTCTTGCTTCTTCTCATACAACGTCGTGACGAGGCTTTAATGTGTGGGAGACAAGGCTCTTGCTGTTTATCAGGCTCTTTGAAATGTCCAGACGCATTGCCAGGACTGGGAAGCACAAGTTTTATTGAACTGACTCTGCAGTGAACTCTCTACACCAGGGTATTTTTGCTTCTCCCTCTCCAGCCCCCCCAGTTGGTTTTCTAATAAAGCAGCAACTGACTCAGCAGGTATGCCCTGCTCTTTTCATTATCATTTTAGGAAGCTTAGAGGACAGGGATGCTGTAGAAAGCAGCTTTTTTAGGGGAGTGATGGTTTCAGGGGGAAGAATGTCTTTAAAAATACATTTTAGTAGCTTTGACTTGCATTGCTCCTGATCTAGTTCCCCCTTCCCACTGAGGAGGCAGCAGACAGCACCGAGGGGCAGGAGGAGGATTAAGGGGTGACCCTCTCTGTTACTCACAGCTGCCATTCCCAAGGACTCTCCCTGGGAATGCTGATTTTTAAGCCTCCACAAATTCTTAACTCAGTTCTAGACCGAGAAAGTTTTGGGAAGATTTTTAAGATGGGGTCAGTCTGCTAGAAATAACAAACCTTGCCAAGAGAAAATATCCACTGGAGTGAAACTAATAATGCTTCTTGTGATTCCAAGGCATCAAGGCAAGAACCACAGCACTTCTTTTAAAGCTGCAAATTAGAAATAAATTTTTTAAAAAAAGCCACAACATTTATTCTTACCTCTTGGAATTATGTGTAAGGGCTGCTGCTTCTATGTATATGAAGATTAGAAGGAGCTTAAGCTAAAAAGTTCTGCAAAAAGTTCACCTTCTGTTGTCTATCTAAAGCATTTTGGGGTACACCTGGTAATCTGAGCAGTTCTACTCTATTTTTTACTGTCAAGTTCTACATTTATCTTTGCTCACTTTCAGAGGAAATAATTATGTTTTCAAAGTGGCACAATTACAGATTATTCTAGAAGGAGAGTGATTTCCATTCCAGAGAATACTGCACAATTGATTATCAGCCTGCACTAAAACACTGGATACAGGTTTGATAATAAATCCTTATAAAATCAATGAAGTGCAACAGTTAGAGACTCAACTTTAAAAATAATTATTACACAAAATAAATAACAATTATCAGCAACTAGGGACATTAGTACATATTTGCTTTTAACTGAGTGAAACCCACTTGTTTGAGGAAAAGCAATCCTGCCTACCAGCTTTGGAATGATTGCTTTGCAGAAGTGCAGAACAGCCTGGATTATTTGAGGGGAAATGTCACTGCAAGTCCATCCTGTCCATGCCATTAAGAACATGAGGAATCTTAAACTGCAAGTGCTGACATATGAGTACCTTCACAAACGACTAAGCTCAACCAGAGGAGGAATATCAAGCTTTCTGACAAAGCCCTGCAGCTGCTCTGCCTCAGCTCCTGCCCCCCTTGCTGCCCCAGCACACCTTCTCACCCAGAAGTGCTGCTCCTCCCCAAGAGCTCTGCACTTGGGGAAAGCTGCTCTGGCAAAGTGGAGTGCACCTCTGGGGTAGTTCTACAGCCCCTGGTCGGGCTGTAAAGCTGGTGAAGATTTGGGGGGACAGCTCCTGGGGGGAGCCCTTCATTCCACTGAGGAAGGGCTTTGTGTTTACTATGGAAACCCGTTAGAAATCAGCTCCTTCTTGCTTGGCAGTATTGGATTTGTACATCAGGAAGGTATTAAATTAGGTCTGCCTTTACCCCTCAAATAGGCTCTGATAAACACACAGGACAAACAGGAATTAGGAGGAAAAAAGGAGCCATTTTATGCAGTTAATTGAGAGTGGCGATTGTCATGGTGACCAGGTGCTGTGGTACTTCCACAGATGCCTTCAACAAGAATTGAAGGTGGATGTTCTTCACCATTCATATAAAATTGAAATCTTGTGCCTGTGCTAAACATCACTCATTACATTTTTATTGTTTTAATTGGTATCATTTTATGATATGCATTACTAATAGTTTATGCATATGCTCTATATAAAGCAGGTAAGATTTGAGTTTTTCTCAAATTTGCAAAGTGCATATATGCAAAGCAGCTACATGACAGTTATATTTTTATCTTCAATCCTGAAAAGCATGTCACTTAAGTTTCATTTGGGAAATTCAACTGAATTTTTAAAATTTATTTTAAATTTAAAATTTATTTTATATAAGATTATTGATCTCAGATCAATGTAGAAAGAAACAATAGAAACCAATGACTGTAATGAGATGAAGAAAGAAACTATGGCTGCAGAACTCTCCAGATGCAGCCAGCTGTTATTAAGGATATTCTAATCCTGCAATCAATCCTTAGTCTCAGAGAACTAAACAGCTTTCTGACTGCAGAACTAGAGGTTTGTTGATTAAGTCTTTGAACTCAGATAGTCCAAAACAGCTGTTTTTCACAAAGAAAGCAGACTTACTAAAAACAGCAGCATGAAGAGACCTGATGGCTTCTGCTAACACCACTACTGCATGTAGCCTCATTAACCAGGCAGAACCATTGTGAGCAGCCAGATTAAATAAAGGGTATATTATGGGAAAGATAGAATATTCTAACTGAAACTGGTTTATATTAACTTGTCTTAATTGCAGTCAAAATAATGACATGAATTGCTAATCACATCACTTTGGATTTATAAAGCAGTACAGAAGTAAGAACAATTCTGCAGCTATAGAGACATGTAAGTATTTCTAAACTACAAAGATAAAAAGCAGGCTAGAGACAACTATCAAATGAACATGGAGCAGCTCAGCTCTGTACTGGCATGGAAAGTCCTCTGTGTCTCTGAAACTTATTTATCCATTTAGGGTGACCTGTGACCAATATGTCACACCCCTGTTATTCCTGAGGACATTACAGGGTCTAAGCAGAAACTGGCACTAAGACGTGAAGTAATGCAGCGCAGAGTGAAGAAGAGCAGTGCTGTGCTGATCATGAGTAAGAAGTGAAGCCATGAGTCTAAGAATTGAATATTATGGGTGAGAAAAATTTGCTGCTGTCATCTAACTCTGCAACCTTGACAAAGCCATGTCCTCAGTAATATATAGGGTCAGCTTGTAAATACATTTCCCTATTCAAAGTCTAAGCTATACACAAAGTGCCATGAGACCAAAAGTGTTTGTCCTTCATATATAATTAATTATTAATCTGCTCTCATTAAGTTTGTTTGTTAATTTGGATGTAGGGAAAGCTCAGGAGCTCAGTGTAAGCCCAGAGCTCTGCTGGCTGGGCTGCCCAGGCTCTCTGGGGCTCTGGGCACCAGCAGCTGGGGGACAAACATCTGCTGTCATTCCAAGTGCTGCTCCTGGCAAGACTGGCCTTGCAGTACAAGGACTGATTTGTGCACAGAGGGCATCCTTCAGTGTCTGAACCAGATCAGCCCTCCCAGGTGCTTGTTTCGGGGACTATTCTATACTTTTTTTTCATTTTATACATAGTATAGTAAAAATTATTATAAATCAAGGGAAAGAGATGAAGGAAAGTCATTAGAAGTGGCAAGGGAAGCATCTTTGCCTCTCAGTACACAGTTTCTTAGTCAGTTAGCAGATATCATATTATCATATCCCTCACCCAACTCCAGCCAGGGCTGAGGCTGGAAGCTCCTCAGCAGAAGCACACACACAGAGTTGTAAACTCTGCCTCCTTTCAGGCCTGACTTCCCAGATCCCCTGGAAAGGGGCACTGAAAGGCTAATGTGGTTATTTTCATGCCCATTAGGATTTACACTGCTAGCTCGTGCACACTGGCATCCCCAGCTCAGAAAATGAGGAAAAATGTTTCAGAGACTGGGTGCCAGTTCACACTAACATTATTTTAAGTCCACTGTGAGCTACCAGCCTCCTTTATACAACATGAGTATCAAATACTGAGTTCAGTCTAAAGCTCTGTCCAGGAGACGACAGGTAGGATATCTACAGATTTCTCTTTTTTAAAATGAAAAGTTAATTAAGATCCACAGCATACTCTTTCTCAAAAGCATATTCAGATTGAAGTTTAACCTTTTGAGGGATAACTCTCTTATTCCTTTGTTACAGTCTAAGAATTTGATTACCACATGGGTTAAGACCCTTCCCCTTTACACTGATTTGAGCTGGAGTTCAGTATCTGGATCTGTGCCATGTCACTCTCATGTTCATAAAAGGTCTGTGAGGGAGACCTCATTCCCCTCACCATCATCCTCCAAATTTTCATCTTCATTATCCTGCTGCCTTGTAATGGGCTCATTCCTTAATTTGATGTTTTCTGTTTTATTTTGCAGGGCAGTATGTTCAGAATTGGTACAGTTACAGATGTTACAGTGGTAGCATCCACCTCAACACCTCTTCCCACAAAAAAAGTAACCAATCTTACATGAAATAAATTGTAATCAAGCTAACTGTCCATTCTCCACTGAAATGGGAGCCAGGACAGTAAAGGGAACACCATGGCTGAAATGGAAACAAGAACAGTAAAGGTGGCACCATGGCTGAAATGGGAATGAGGACAGTAAAGGTGGCACCATGGCTGAAATGGGAACAAGAACAATAAAGGGAAAGCCATGGCTGAAATGGGAATGGGGACCGTAAAGGGGGAAAGCCATGGCTGAAATGGGAGGCAGGACAGTAAAGGTGGCACCATGGCTGAAATGGGAATGAGGACAGTAAAGGGGGAAAGCCATGGCTGAAATGGGAGGCAGGACAGTAAATGTGGCACCATGGTTTACCAGCCATGCATGGTGCACAGAGAGCTGTATGGGGCCAGGCAAGGCCCACCAGGATAATGGATAGTGGGAGGGAACTCATCCCTGCAGAGGAAAGGATTTCTGCACATCAGTGCTCACTGCTCTTGGCTGTAGAAGGAACCAGGGGCTGTGGCAAAGCACCAGCCCTCTTGTGGACTCACATCTGCCCCACAGAAAAAGCTTATTGGGCCCTGGAATATTGGGGAGAGTGCACCAGGCAGCTCTCCTTAGGTGTCCCTCAGGTCAGCACTGGCTGGGTTCCACTCAGAGCAGCTCCCTGCTCGCTCATGAATCAGTTTCTGTGCTGGGCTGGAAGCTTTAGCATCCTGCTTATGAAGTTGCCCACTGAAGTCTACAAACATTTTGCATTCAAAACAATTAGACCTTTAATAAGTGATCTAAATGTCATCCTATAAATTAAGAAGAGGGTGTTCAGAAAAGCTAATTTGTTCCCATGTTTCTGTTCAGTCATTTAGCAACAAGAAGATAGAATGAAATTCCATAGCTGCACTGCATTAGAAATACTGTCAAGACTGGCTGAAGATTACTGATTCTGCTTGGCTGGAATTTGTACAAGTAATGTTATCTAAAGAAGAACCATATGACGGCAAATTGAGAAGCACAGAATGAAAACTATTAAAGTTTAACCTAGCGGCAAAGTATAAAAAAAAGTAAAAATAAAAGTGAGACATTCAGTAATCCATGTGAACATCTAAGATACCCAAAGAGCAAACCGAATTCCTCTGACTTCTCTTTATCAAGCCCTAGTAAAAGTCAGTATCTTCAGAGCATCTCATTCACTTAGAGATCCACAATGAGTTACTTTCCCTTGATAATGCTGCATCTGTTAATTTATAATTCATTAAAGAGGACTGATGCTTGAGAACAACAGAATGCCAATTTTCCAAAGTACAAAGTGGCATATATACAAAAGAAAATTACTTATTCAAATAATTGAACTCTATCAGTAAGTATTATCTTACCACAGGCAGTTATTATTTGACATATACCAAACCTGCTTCCATGAATGCTGTTTAGATTAGAAGTATGAGCAGTTTAGTTTGAAGAGGGTTTCAAACAATAAATTACCTTCACCTGCAAATACTCATTTTAATGAGTTTTGCTTGTTTAAATGCTGGAGTAGTGGCACTCAGCATTACCACTACTCACTGTACAACACTCATGCACATTCCACAAAATACAAGAAAAAAAGAGTGATGGGGGTAACAGTCACCTAACATATGGCAGCAACTTGTGCCGTGAACTGGAGCAACAGTAAACCAGAAAAAGAAAGATAATATTGGACAGCACTTTCCTCAGCTAAGAAATTCTGGGCCTTGTAGTTACAGCACAAGTGTAGGAGACAGGAAATCTGGGATTTATTCTGGGATCTGTCACAGATTTCCTGCATGGCTTTAAAAAAGTCCTGTGGGGTTAACTTCAGCCATGGGGTCTTGTTCCTTTGAGAGCAGCCTGTACCCACATCTCAACCTTCCTTTACAGTGTGAGCTAATTAACACTGAGGGAGCTGTTACTGGTTCAACTTTTGTACAGAAGAAACAGCAGAATCAGGTCTAATGCAGGTGAAATTGTATGATCACAAGCAGCCTGGGCAATAATAGTCCAAACACCAAGGCAGGCAACACCCCCCTCCCCACAAGCAGCCAGGAGGGAGTAAAAGGGACACGTACTCCAGCCAGTGAGAATGCAGTTGGGACACTGCTGGAATCAGGAAACAGAAATTTATCTCCACTGAAAGGCAAGACTTCATTTCCCTACTTTCTTCCAAGCCTAAAAAGTAAAGGGGGACATACAGGACTTGTAATTTCTTGAATGATACCTCCTTTTCAGTTTTCACACAGAGTACATTCTCCTCATGCAATCCAGCTGTGGGAAACCAAGACACTCATTCCTCTAAAAGACACCTTCACATAACCAACTAACTTAGCCCAGAGTTTTCAGTTACAGAAAGAAAGCAGTATGATAACTTCAACTTGGGTCAGTTTTATTTCTCAGTCCTGCATGTCTTAATGTCTCAGATTTGAGTAAAACTGAATAAATCTCACATGTTCCTCCTGACAACTCACCCTTTTGGGTTCTTCTGGCTGGAGAGATAGTTCCCCTCATTCTCTGAGGACTACCCCAGAATTAAGATAACTAATCCACAATAAACCATTTTATGTTTTAGGTCACTTGCCTAGTGCTCCCAGATGATCCATTTTTATTTCCTGTGTTCTGAGCTATTTTGTTTCTACTCAGCGTTGCTACTTGCTAGGGAATAAAACCTCTAGAAGACAGCTCAGTGATGCTCTTGAGCTCAGTTAACAAGGATCTGGAACCAGGCATTACCCACCTGAATTTCTTACCCTCTAGCCAATAGGGCTATTAAATCACAGCAGGTGTTTCTACTTGTTTCATGACGTTAATAGATGCTTGCATGCTAACCGAGTTTGTAATGCATCTGCAACTTTTGGTTATTTATGGAAAGTGCAGTCTAGAAAAGCCTTATTTTGAATTTGATCTGTGCGAAGAATTTATCAAACTTCTGTAGCAATTTATTTTAGAATGTGCATCAAATCTTCAACTGAAGAATTACTTGTTTGAGCACTCATTTTCAGAGAAAGATAGGACTGGAACTGGGACTTGGGTCATAAAATAATATTGTATCCCAATATCTTAAATCATCCTCAAGAAGAAAGATGTGGCAAACATAGAGCTGCATCCATGTAACCCTAAATCACAACTTTTGGTACAAATTGTCTTTATAGACAGTTGTGGGATTAAATTCCTAGGAGACCTGAAACCACATTCAACCACTGGAAATGAGGAACCTGGTTTCTCAAAGATATTCCAGCTCAACCGGGTCTGCTGGGCAATTGTGAGAAACCAATCACAGATCCTAACTGGAAACAAGTAACTTGTGATCCTACTCTGTCCCACAAGCAGCACAACTCTAGAAATTAAACAGGAAACAGGATAACAGCTTGTGTCCTGAGCTTAAGGCTCAGCTTTGAATTCAGATTTGATTAGAGATGGAAATGCAAACCTTGAAGTCAAAGCTTTGTAACAGAACAAAAAGTTCAGGATACAAGGCCACAGGTTGCTGCTGTCCACTGTAAGTCTTCTCCTGGTGTGGAGGCAAATCCCATCCCTACAGAATCTTGCCCTGCATTGAAAAGGTTGTATCTGTCTGCTGACACTCATCCTCTTCCTCCTCAGCCCCATGTGTGGCTCCACCTTCCAAGCAGTGTGCAGGAAGCAGAGTCACTGAGCAGACTCCAACATCATGCCAAACAAACAAACCTTCTCCTGATTTAGGGTCACTTATCAGCCCTCTTCCTTTGCACTAGCTCCTACAGAGACCCACAGGAATATTCCTGTAACAGGTCTAATTATCCATCACAAGGCACTAAGCATTCCACAGATCCTAACGAGGTACCACACCAAAATAACTGACAATGGGCTTTCTCCTTCCCAAGGGCTCAAAGGACACTAGAATAAAAATACTCTGCACATCATTTTTCTGTTTAAATCCACAATGACTCTAAAAAGGTTGACAGTGAAAAGATTTCTGACCCAAGGTATAAAACCAACTTCTTCCTAAAGTCTACAGGTTTCAGTTATATGACTCTTGGACATAGCACAGGCCATGCAAATATCTGTCCTAGTAAAATGCATCTGATTGCCACTTATTTTTCAAATTATTTTTTCAACTGATACTGCATTAGAATCTTTAAGAATCTTCTCAGAAAGTTGAACATTTAAGTTTATAGTAAAAATATCTTCTCTGATGGAGTTTAAGATGCAAGACAGTAAAATCTGTGGAAAAATCAAAGATTATGAAATATTTCCTCTCTATGAGATGCATTTTCTGTAAGTTTTTATATTCTCCTTTCCAGAATTCACATCCATCTATCTACACAAATCCTGCTCACCTATATCCACATTTTCTAGTACGAGATTTGCTACCTGTCCCCATTCTTGAGTGTGTGTTAAATGCAGTTATAAATTACCTGGGGCTGCTCTTACTGGCCTACAAATGGAGTTCCCACAGTCACACACACTCAAGACTCAGCTATTCCAGCTGATGGGGAAACCACAGAAATCCTCCTTCAGAGCAAATACTCCCTGCCCACATTCCATTATTTCCCAGGAACACCAAAAACAGGTTCCAGTTTGGAAATACAAAATGAGAGAGACTTTTTACATATTCATTTGAGATTAGAAAACAAAGTCTTTATTTTTTTGTAGTTCTACGGATGACCCAAACTTCTGAAACAAAACATTGGGTGCTGTTCTTTTATAGCCCTGGTCTGTCTAAAGCATCTTGGAAAGACTTCCCCACACTGTGTTAACAGAAACAACAGAAAAGCCTCCCAGTTATGACACTATCAAATTTGGGGCATGTCCTTTTCACTGTGTTTGTGGGCCTCTAATGCTGACACATTTCTGAGAATACAGGACAACAAAAACACGAAAGAGATGCTGAAGGTGATGCTGCAATTATGGTTGGGTCACTCTAAGCATGGGTATGAGGTTCAGCTCATCCAGAATGGATTAGCAGATCAGATTGTTTTCCATATAAGAGAAAATGCAGAGAGTTTTTAATAAATATTTTTTCATGCTGTTACTGCATTTTGACAACAATGTAATTTTGTTAAAATATCATAAGAATAGTTTATTACCTCAGAGCATTCCTTCAAAATCTAAACTGAGTTCCACAGAGTAGTTCCAGATAATTGACATCAGAACAACGCCCATCTATTGTTCGTCCTAGAAAACTGGTACCTCAGAAATAAACTCAAATTAACAATCACAAGCATTAAAAATGAAAAATCTCCCTCAAAAGAGGAGAATGTGTGACCTAAGGACAACAGCCAATGACTGGGTAATATTACCACAGTCCTGTCTAAATTATAGTATTGTAACTGTTTTGTTCTATGCTACATTTCCAGATATTTTTATGTTATAGCAGACAGCACCTTTAAAATATTTTTAAATTTTTTTTCATTTACTATGTCTTTATTGCCATGAAACAGGCCCTCAGCCAGAGTAGATTCTTGTATATCATAAACTTTAATAGAGGTTTGTCATTTTTTGCCAGCATCTTATACTATGAATTTAGGAAATTACTGAAAATCTTACACAGCTCTTCTAGGAAGCAGAGGAAGCATAATTATCTCTTTCTAATTATTGCACTTTGGCTTCCTTGGATTATTAGTTTAGCATGAAGATTTGTTTATGTTCACTGATACTTTGGTTAAGTTTATTCTTAATTTATTTTAATTTGATGTTTCAAGGATATTTTACTTAACACTCCCTGTAAGACCTTCAACTGTGGCCACCCATATCCTGAAACTTTCTACCTAATCCTGCCCTATGTCATAACACAGTTAATATATATATATATTTACAAAACAAAATTTTCCCAGCAAAATATACCAAGTGTTTTGTATGTTATTTCAAAAAGCTTGTGTAGCATTGCACAGTGTGTGTTTGTACATAAATATGTGCACTTGCTAACCCCCCTAAGAACACGCACAGAGCTATTGTTGAAAATTTTCATTAAAACTGTGTAAAGGAAGTCCATCTGCCACAGCTCAGGATGTCCTGTTTCTTTGAGGGCCTTCAGCTATTGCTTGGCCATTTTCTCACTGAAAACATAAGTAGGAGACTTGAGGGCATTTAATCTGCTGTTAAAACAAACTGATTTGGAAAGGGTGTTTTGAAGATTTTCCCCCAGCAGCTGAGAACCCTGAGGCACAGACACCTCCCCAGACACATCACACTCAGTTCTGTGTCCTCTGCACTGGTGTCATCAGTGGGAAGGATGGGAGGAAAATTCCTTCTGTAGGGAGGGGATATAATCTGGTCACTGAGATAACCTCAAAGGACAGCTTTGTTCCCAAGCAATATCTGTGCCCTGCTTGTCTTCAGGGCACACCTGGAGGGCCCAGCCAGGCTCTGGGGGCTGCTGGCACTGGGGTGGGCTGCAGTTCCTGCCCTGCCCCAGCCCCTCAGCACAGTTGGCCTCCCTGGCAGAGGGAAGGCACAGACACCTTTGGCTTTTAAAGGCTGGGGACACAGCCTGGAGTTAGAATATGCTCATGGTATTTATCTGCTTGCTTTGAGACTCATTGCTTTGCAAGAGGATGGGGACTGCGGCCAGTTTGGATTCTGATTTTATTTTGAATCATTGAAAGAAAACATCAAAAGTTCAAACCTCAGGAAAGTTCTTTCATGATTCATTGGGTGTATTTTATTTTACTTTACCACTCCTCACCAAAATGTTCAGCTTTAGTTTTACAGTTGATCGGTCAGCAGGAAGTCCCAAATCTCATTTCCACTAAACAAGGGCTTTCCTTGTTTGTGTTCCTCATTGAGGAATAAAAGATTGTAGCCACGAGAGGTTTACACTTACACACAGTAATTAGGAGTACCCAAACCAAAATGGTTTTGGTGGGGACTGGTGTCAGTCCCAACCAAACAAAACCCAATGCCATAGGGATATGCCCTATTATCAGGAAAAGAAGAGGAGGACAGAAAGAGACAATGGGTGGAAAAAAAGGAAGTGCATGAGGGGTCAAAAATGTCAAAATAAAGCACCAGTGGGGAAGATGAAGCAGAGAAACCAGCAGCAAAAAAGAGACTGGGGGCATAGAAGGGTCAGTAATAAAAGCCATAAATATCATAGTTTTCCCATCCAAGCTTCCTCTCCCAATGGAATGACTGCTGGTGTTTATCACAAGACAGCACTGGATGCTGCACTAGGATGGAGAAGGCAACAGGGAGAAACTGGAAATCAAATGTCTGCTCTGGACTCTGCCTCTCCTTTTGGGCACAGAAAGCAGTATTGCCTCTGAGAAGAGAAAGAATGAGACAGTGCAGCACAATGCAACAGGAACCACAGGCCATGGATGCCCCCTCAATTCCACTAGAGCACAGCTGAAACAGCCTTTTCACCCTTCTGCCCCAGAGGCAGACACATCTGCAGACACAAACCCTTCCTGCCCTATGGAGAGCACCCCAATGGCAGAAGCAATGGAATATTCTGGGGTGCCTTAGGGAGAATGGCCACCCCTAAAAGCCTTGGTGGGCCCTCACTATTCCATATTTCCCTCTTGTCTGAATAGCAATAATACACTCCATGCAAATTTCCTTGAGAAATTATTTGCCTGTCTACAAAGTGAGATCATTCAGCCTGACAAACATAGGGCACCAATTTATCTTGATAAAGAGTGACCCACACAGGCTGGTCAAGAGGGAGACCAAAAGCAATGGGACAGAGGTAGGATATGACATGGAAAAGTGGCAGCACACCACAAGTTCAGCTGCATCCCCAAAACACACAGTCTTTTCTAGACAGCCTGTGCAGGACCAGGCCCTCCAACAATTGTGAGCTGTGTAAGGTGAGTGGTTTTGAAGCCACTTCTTCCCAAGTCATCCAAAAGCATTCAGACACCAACAGAGTAACAGCTGTGGCACTGCTTGTCTTCAGGATGACTCTGTAGCTCGAAATGGAACTATACAGTTGCTATTGCCACCTAACACCTTTTGCTTTTAAAATGTTTAAAACGTTTTAAAAAGTCCATTCTCACCATTGCCATGACACCAAGTAAAGGGTTATTTGAGGAGAGAGGGCAGGGCAACATCCTTCCTCTTTCACAGTAAGAAACACGCTGATCATGCTAGGAACTGAAAATTCCACCTTCTGATAGATTAATCGATAGGACAGCTTTACAGCAGACCAAAAAAGGGGTAAATGTTGTACTCACCAGTCTAACTCATTAAGAAACGTTCCTCGTGTAGTCATAATGCAGGAAAAAGAAAGTTTGTAAAGCTTTGAGACTGCAAAAACGGAGCATTTACACATTATAATTGTTTTCATAATAAAAAGGCAATATTACAAATATTTTTGAAACCTGAGGATTCTCTCACGTGTTGAGACTCTCGCTACTGCCGTTGCCTGGATGTCACACAGCCACACTGCCATCTAGCGCCCGAGGCCACACCCGCAGCGACAGCGAGAACTGGGGAAGGAATCCCGAATTAGTCCACAATACCAAACACAGAGCACTTTTGTTTTTCACAAATGCAGTACTGTACGATAAAACAATCGCATCTGACAGATGATAGGGAAGATTTTTTTTTTGTTGAATATTTTTTTTTTAGTGGGACTGAGGAAATTATGAGGGGAAAGCAAAAGAATCACCGACCATGAACAATGTTGAACTATCATTAGTAGGAAATATAATCATATTTAGAACATATGGTAAATTGCACGTATTGTATCAGCATTTAGAAGAAATTTTATTGGGTCTACAGCAAAAAAAAAGAGAGAATAATGGAGCAGGGAAAAGAGTCAGCAACTAATTCAAATTATGCTCTCCTTTAGGAGCAAATATTTAGTCCTTCAGGCAGAAATGTGCATAAAAATTACACAGTTAATTCTAGACTCTGTTACACAAAACCCTCCAAGCAATACCCTGCTAAATTTGTATGTATCAATCAAAAAGTCCCCTGTCTCCTTACAAAATGAATGGTACTTGGTTGGAAGCAATTCTGCTGCAGTGGAGCACCCAGGAAATGTGAAATCGCCTCAGTGCTGCCAAACTCTCCTGTAAAAAGTCACCCTTGGATTGGCTGCGTCTCAATAATACCTTGTAAGGTTTAGGAGAGGTCCGTGCTGCTGCAAAGACTCAAAAGGGACAGAATCCAGTTTGCTTTTCCATGCAGCATTTAAGATCCCTTTCAGAGTCAGATCCTGAATTTCTGTGTCACAAACTACTGTGCTTTTAATCAAAAATCACAAGAAAATTATTGGCTCAGTTTAGCAGCTGTTAAGAACAAAAAATGCTTTTAGGGAAGGCTTGAACTGAGGAAACAGGAAAGTCTTAGATCAGTTTGGGGCAGATATAAAACTGCATCTTGAGATTGCAATCACCTGAAAAACTGTGACAATCTGAAGGTTTGTTGCTGACAAAGTCGGAACATTCTGCTTCCATTTTTTTCCTTCAGATGGTCTGGAACTCAGTGGGTCCCTCTGTGCCTTGACTCAGCTCAACAACGAAAAAGAAAATTGATTCATTGTTTCCACTTGGGTAATATACTGAAGTTGTTTATGAAAAGATAAAATGTGTGTATTTGGAGTGAGTATAAGACGAGGAATCAGAGACAGCCTGCCTAGAAACAAATAAAAGGGAAGACCAAGACATGCTCTTTTCCTGAGCAGTTGTAAAAAAATTAAATAAATATAAAAGATCTAACCAGACAAAAACACTTGGACTTCTAGCACTTTTCACTTTTTACTTTAATTTTCAGACTACTTGCTTGCTGTAGGGCTGTTTCTTATGCCCCTCCCCAACAATGAAAGAATTCCCTGCTCTGTGTGTCCCACAGTTCCTCTGACTATGGGGACACCCTGCACTGCACACTGGGCAGTGTCAGGCCTGTGTTTTATGTTTCTGTCACTAATATTTCCCCTGCCACGCTGGGCTGTCTGCTGGCTTTTTTTTTTCCCCTTAAAGCATTTAATAAAACCACTACTGGATTCCTCTACCTGCCCAGCTTCATTATTTGTTAAGATATGAAATATGTGCCTTCACAAAATGCCAGCACCTGTTTTATCCCAGTGTACAAACCCTGAAATCTGTTAGTGCCCATTCCATTTCTGCAGGATGCCCTGGGCAGCATGCAGGAGAAAGCCCTATGGAAATGCAGGGTTCTACCCATAAACACTCTGAAAACCCACTGAAGCATAAGTGCAATTGCTTGCTCAGAGCACAGGTTTAAAACAATTTATGAAGAACATACATATATATTTTGCCCCAAACACAGCAGGGAGAGCACCAGGTGAATAATTTTTTATTGTGGCTCTTCTGGAAATCATCTGATGACATCTCATTCTCCAATCAGACAGTTTGTCCGAAAAAGAATGGAAGCCTTTCTATTTTGCTCCAGCAAGCAACCTAATAAATATCAAGAGGTTTACTTGGAAATAAATGGGGGAAATAATCTGGTAACTATTTGACTAAATTAATTATATTTCTGTTTTGGGTTCTAGAATATTTTTTGCTTCCTTTCTACTTAAGCAAATCAGCTAGAACAAACACAACAGGCAAGTGTTCTTGTGAGCCTGACTCTTCACCATATAGCTGAATAACCATTTCTTCATGGACCTAAAGACAACCTTCATATCAAACAATAGAATAAATAAATATATTAGAATAAATAGAGCTGTAGGGTTAGCATATAAAAATGTTTCTGCTTAAAATGAAAATGAAAAAAACATTGGATTTTTACAAGTTAAACAGGAATGGCTAAGATTTTAACTGACATTAAATTCTTTTAGCTCTGTTTCTGTGAGATAAAAATATCTTTTCCTTTCTGAGGATTTTCTTTTACTTATTTGATCCTGAAGAAAAGATAATGTAGATTTATGTGTTGCTTGCCCTGGAGAGCCCAGCTGGTTTAGCTTCTCTGTCAGACCCTCAGGATCCTGTCTTTAAAATTATTTTCTAAAATGCACAGTGGGTTTGCCTAAGAAAATTTAATTTAGTAGTCTGGATCCAAAGGAAAGAATAAGAAAAAAATAGAAGGAAAAAACCAAACACACAAACACATCACCTTTAAAAGAGGCAGGATTCTGTTTTAAATAGTGTGATATTGGTATGAAATAGTTTAAAAAGTTGGTTCTATCATGCAGACTATTTATATATATGATAGCAAGCCAAAGGTACACATTGTCCTTATCAACAACAAAGTAAATTTAGAAGTGCAGACTGTTAAACAGCAAACTACAGGAGCTATTTCCACAAAAAATTAATTTGGTGAAAGACAAAAGAAGAATCAAGGTGACAAAAATCCTAATAAATCCAGTTGAATTCAAAGTAATATGAAGATAGAAAGGCTTAGGGGTACTATAAAGAACAATTAGGAGACATAAAAAAAAGTAATTGCATAAAAGGAGAAGTAAATTGTAAAAGAATCCCAGACAGATGAATCTCAGAGGAAAAAAGAACTTGAGAAGGGAATGGCATGCAGATAAGAGTGATTTCTTGGCATAACTAAGCAACAAGATGGTTGGTGTAAAGTAACTGCTCTTTAAACTGGAAAAAATTAAACAAAATTATAGAAATTGAACCAGTTTTGGGGGGGAAAAATAATGCATTTAACTGTTACAAGTCACAAGAAGACAAAACTATTCACTGTCTGAGGCAATTGAAGAGTGAAGTGGTTTCCCATTAATAAAATCAACTCTTATGAGAACAGGCTGGAAGAAACAAAACTTGGCCACTACCACTGAGTGGTATGAAAATAGTTTTTGATTAGGAGGATATGCTTCTTTGCCAGGTAAATTCATTGGCAAAATAATTAAATCAAAAGCCACAAACAGAGGCAATAGCCCAGATGAAACTTGGATTAAAAAAAGCAGAAAAACCAGACCTCCAGGCTTCTTTGTGAGGATGACAAAACGTGACAAAGTGTAACCAGTAGACACACGGGATTTAGATTTTTATGAAACCTTTGACAACAGGCCAGGCAATATACACAACACACATCTAGGTTTAATTTGGATAGTTTTGGTTTCAGAAGATTCTCTCAGGTGTCAGCTTTCAGATAACAAATAAAAACAGATAAAAGTACAAATATGAGAACAAGGTATTGACTACTTGTGCTAGCAACAGGAGAGAAGGAAAATACTTTAATTAATCTTTGAATTGGAGAGTGCCATCTTCTCCTAATTTTCCTGTGCCCAGAGAACAAAATAAACCAACAAATCTGCCAGGATTATTGCTCTGTTCTTTTCCTTTGGAAACAAAGGGATCAGACATATCCCACCTGCCCACACATAACAGTTTATGCTGCACACTAGATTTAGTTCACAGTGCCCTGGAAAACACTTGGATTCAGAAGCACATGGTTTGAAAAAGTGGTGGAATGTAGAGGGAAGTTAAAAACTATTAAATATTGGAAAAACAACAATTACTGAAACCATACCTTACTTTGAATAATAGTGAATATGTACTATTATTTCTTTCCTTGAAAACTACTTTTTAAAAGATAAGCATTACAAGAGGAGAAAGGAATAATAAAATTAATTTGAAAAACAGGAACTCTTAATTCAGAGCCCACTGAAGTTAGGAAAGAACTTTAATGGGCTTTGGCTCAAGCCCTTATAGTGTAGCAATGAAAACAATACAAACTGAAGTGGGATTTATATCCCCACTATAAATAATGTATGTAATCTCAACTACTGGAGACAGTCTTTGTGTGTATCTAATTTATCATTATTAAAGTGAGATTATGGCAGCTTTATGCGAGACAGAGGCCAATGGGGGTCATTAATGCAAACAGTTCATGTACATTACCCGCTGCAGCTCCTCAGGCACTTTCCTTGCTCTAAGCCCTCGCTCCTGCCCCGCCGTGGCTCACAGGAACACAGCACATGAGCTCCGGGCAAGCGTGGCTCAAACAAGACTGAAAACTGAAAATAAAGAGCACGGATAATCCCTCCTGCTTTGTAATTTCCCGTTCGAATTGGAAACACAGATGCCAAATAGTCACGGCACAAATAAAACCTCCAAGGGCATTTGGTCTGCAACCTATGCTGACTATGAGCACTTGCTAGAAGTGACAGCACCGAAGGAACAGCTTTGGAAGCCTTTTGCATGGTTTCCTCAGTCCCTCTCTCTGGGGGTGTTTGCAGCAGCAGCAGGCAGCTGGCACACGGGGTGAGGATGCTGCAGCTGAGCTCCAGCACCTGACCTTCAGTGAACAACTCTGAAAATAGGCAATCCTATTGAAAATGACAACTCCAATAATTTTAGCAAAAAATACCCACTCCCTCAATGTACATGGTGAAACAAAACCAGCCATGTGTAATATTTAATTTCTTTAAAAATTAATTTGATTATATAATGATGTTTGTGTCATCTCTCTTATGTCAGCACTCCACACCTTCTCTGGAAAAAATAATTTCTCTTCAGACTAATCATGCAGGTTTAGCAAAACGAGCTTCCAACGAGCTTCTGGTCCATTGTGTCCCTCAGAAAAATGTTCCACAGGATTGCCAGATTTTTTTCTTATCTGGAACAAGAGAACCAACCATTAATTTTAAAAAGATCACATCATCAACTGTGAACACATGCACAGCCTGACTAGGTTCACTCTGTGTTCTTCACATAACAATTGGATGCACAGTCACCAAACCTGACATGTTGTATTTTTCTCTGTATTTTTTCCAGGAAAGAATTCTTCCTTCCAAACAGCTTCTCACTATTAATTTGACGTATTTATGGCTCAGGAAGACCAGTAAACTACAGACCCTTATTTTATCAATTAAATATGCAAAGCAACAACATGAGCTTCTAAGCTCCTCATTTGTCTCCTCTTTCCCTGAGATGTCAACCAGCTGGTGCACTCTCAGCAGCCATCTGATCCTTTTGCTCTCCTGAAACTGCCAATGAAAAGGAAATTAAAGCCAACTGTGCAGGTGATTTTGTATTGACACTTTCCCAATAGAATCCAGACTTGGACCACCAATGTGTATCACTGGGGACATCCACGCATCATCAGATGGTTGTAATTTTCCAACAGCAACTGTCCTGGGATGCATTGAAAATAATAACAAAAGCTCAGAGAAATTCTTTATTTCATCATTGATATTTACACCGATTCTTCAAGCTACATCAAAAACTACATCAATATAAAATATTATACTTAAAACTGTTACTTCAGTACAGATTTAAACCACAATAAAATATAACCAATCATAAATGATCCTACTTTATAAATTATGTTAACCTGCTATACTTCCATCTACAGTATAGTTAGTTAATATTTCTTTTCATCCCACCAGCCAAAAAGGTTAATCCTCACACCAGCTGTTACTACTCCAGTACAGACTGAATGTGAATTTAACCTCTCCTGGATATTGCCCAATAAATGCTGTTGTTTTTCTAAGCACTTCTGTGAATTAAAATGGACGTTGGCTTGCCATCCAAACTCATGAACAGGTCTGAAGTGGCTTTTAGGCACGTCGCCAAATAACTTCCCAATTCCCTTATAGGGTATAGCTCTCACTCCAGAGATCTTCCGTGCAAGAATTGAAAAACAACACCTTCTCCATTTCATCAAAATTATTTTTCATTTTCTTAGCATTATTTAAATAAATTCTGCACAAAATTACATTAAAATAATATTAAGGGTTTATTTCCCCTCTGCAGTACCCAGAAATTTCAACTTTGTTCTAGCAAGGCAAATATGAGAAGAACATATCCTCCTGCAACCTTCCTGACAAGGCCAGGATATTGAAAAGCCTGAATATTAAATTCAACCCAGAGCACATGCTTGGATATAGGGCTGAGAAAAACAGGAATACTCCCCAGTACAAAAAAACCCAGTTATAAGAAACAAATACATTTTTAAGCTGATACTTAACTTTATTCTAACTAAAATCAATATATGTTAAAAAGGCTTCATTTTCTCCCAGATTTCAATTATCATTTTCAAAAGTAGTATAACTTAGATTTTGATCTGGCAAAGCAATGAACAATTCTCTAAAGTTTAAAACAATCGATCTACAGAACATAAGCACATTGCTTGTGTCAGTGGGAAGGCATGAGCCAGCTTGCACTGATGGGTGGCTTTGAACATTCTGGAACTTGAGGCATTCTGGGTTCTCGGACAGAGACTTGCCTGCTGATAAGAAAATCAGAGAATAATCAAGATTGGAAGAGACCTCTAAGATCAAATTCTGTTTCACACCCCCCCTAAGCACAGTCTGTGACACTAAAATTCATAATAGAAGATATACAGACCAACTAGAATAAATAAACTTAAAATCATAATAAACTTTCAACCCCTTAAACAGGCCCAGTTATAAGAAGTCAGTACTCCTTCTTCACAGACATTAGAGCCGATATGTCATGATTATTGAGTACAAAGCTAATTTTGGCCAGTGCCCTGCACAGCACAGGTGTCTCACCCAAGCAGCACAGAGCCGGGAGAATTTAATGCGTGAATGCCCAGCGTGTTCCTCCCCCACTGCGGCCGCAATTCCACCGTGTTTCCTACTACGGACACGCCCTGCTAAGGAAGGGAACCGAGCCCTTCTCCGGGCCCTGGGCGCTGAGGGAACCAAGACCCGCAGCGCTGCTCCGGGCCCTGGGCGGCTGAGGGAACCAGGAACCTGCGGCCCTGCTCCGGGCCCTGGGCGGCTGAGGGAACCAGGAACCTGCGGCCCTGCTCCGGGCCCTGGGCGCTAAGGGAACCGGGAACCCGCAGCCCTGCTCCGGGCCCTGGGCGCTGAGGGAACCAAGACCCGCAGCGCTGCTCCGGGCCCTGGGCCGCTGAGGGAACCGGGAACCCGCAGCCCTGCTCCGGGCCCTGGGCGCTAAGGGAACCGGGAACCCGCAGCCCTGCTCAGGGCCCTGGGCGCTAAGGGAACCGGGAACCCGCAGCCCTGCTCAGGGCCCTGGGCGCTAAGGGAACCGGGAACCTGCGGCCCTGCTCCGGGCCCTGGGCGGCTGAGGGAACCGGGAACCCGCAGCCCTGCTCCGGGCCCTGGGCGGCTGAGGGAACCAGGAACCTGCGGCCCTGCTCCGGGCCCTGGGCCGCTGAGGGAACCGGGAACCCGCAGCCCTGCTCCGGGCCCTGGGCGCTGAGGGAACCGGGAACCCGCAGCCCTGCTCCGGGCCCTGGGCGCTAAGGGAACCGGGAACCCGCAGCCCTGCTCAGGGCCCTGGGCGGCTGAGGGAACCAGACACCCCGCGCTCCTGCCGGGGTTGTGCCACAGCCGCAGAATGGGCTTCGCGCCATCACCAGGCCCTCAGCAGCGCTTTAATGGCACAAAGGCGCTGGGAAGCGCATGGTGCAACAACGGGCAAAGTGCCGGGGGACCGCGTGTCTCCCCGATTCCGGCCGGAGACTCAGGGCAGACCTCAGCAATCTACAGCTTCCTTATGAGGAAAAGCAGAGGGGAGGGCACTGATCTCTGCTCTTGACTACCAGTGACAGGACCCGAGGGAACGGCCTGAAGCTGAGTTAGGGGAGATTTAGATTGGGTGTCATGGAAAGGTTTTTCACCCGGAGCGGCTGGGCATAGGAACAGGCTCTGCAGGGCACCGTTCACAGCACCAAGCCTGTCTGAGTTCGAGAAGCATTTGGACAACGCTTCCAGGCACAGACCGACTCTTGGCACAGGGTGTGGCTGCTGTGCAGCGCCAGGAGGAGCCGGGCTCGCTGCTCGCGGTAGGTCCCTGCCCGCTCGGGTACCCGCGGCTCCGCGCCTCCATTTCCCGGCGCGCCGCGGGGCGGGAAGGGGCGGGCGCGAAGATGGCGGCGCTGGGGGCGCGGGGCTCGGCGGCGCTGCCCGCGCGGCTGCGGGCGCTCTGGGCGCTCCCGGCGCGGCGGGCGCTGGCGGCGGATGCGGGCGGTACGCGGGGGGACCCGGGGGAGCCCCCGGAGCGCTCCCGGCTGCCCCAGCCTCGGGGCTCGGCCGCGGGTCGGGCGGGTGCGTGGCCGCGGAGGGCCCGGCGGGGCGGGAGGAGCCGTGAGGGCAGGGGCTCAGCCCCCGGCTAACAGCGTGTGCCCCCTCCCGCAGACGGAAAGGCCGCCCAGCCCAGGCCCGCCTTCACGGACGAAGCGGTTCAGACCCTGCTGTACAAAATGACGGGACTCGACCTGCACAAGGTGTTCCGGCCCGTGAAAAAGGGCCTCAAGCCCCCTCACTACAAGCTGATGACCGAAGCTCAGCTGGAAGAGGTAGGCTGCTCTGCTTCCTTCGGAAGTAAGTGTTGGTTTTAGCAAAATGCCTGTAATAGCCCATATTTCTGCCTTCCTCACTGCTGCGTTTGAGAATATCCTGGTTTCTTTACTTTCTTCGAGATTATTAACAGATTATTATGATACTAAATCAGTGTAAATCAGTGTTTGTTCACATGAAATAGCTTGGTTTGTCCAGGTTTCTTCAATTTTGATGGAATATATGGAAGGAAATCTGATCTTTTTTTTTCTTGAGTGACAGTTTATTAACCTGTTATGTTTCCTAAGTCTGTCAAATACCCTAATCTGATATTTAAGTTACATTTTTTTTTTCCTCTCCCCTCTGGTCTGACTTCATTCAGGATGACAAAGGGACCTGACTTAAGCCAGTTCTGCTGTAGCCACAATTAAAGCTGTATACAACTGTTGGTCGTGGTTTATGCTTTGGGGGAAATTTGCGGTGTAAAAACACCTGAAATGAACTCAGTCTTTGAAATTAACTTGGTGTTTGCAATAGTTTGTCTGTGGTAATTTTGTAACTTCCTCCAGCATTTTGTCCAGGTTTTAGTAGTGGTAAATTGTTTACATGAAATTCACCTACCTAGAGGTAGAATTGTGTCTCATTTTTTCTCAGCTGAAGAAGAAAAAAAAAAAAACAAGCTTCTCTAAATGAAAATATTTGTCCCCAAATTGTATGTTATCTTTCCAATAGGATGATATTTTAAGTTGTGAAATTAAACTACTTTTTTCCCCCTACAAGGCCACAAGAAAAGCCATTGAGGAAGCTAAAACAAAACTAATCATGCCCCCTGTTTTAAATGAACGAGAGCCAATAGATGATGTCTTAGCAGAAGACAAAGTCCTTGAAGGAACTGAAACTGCCAAATATGTATTTACAGATCTAAGCTACTCCATTCCACATCGTGTAAGTAACATGATCAACAGTATTAATTTGTTCTCAAAATAAGCTTTAATGAAAATGTAGATGGATCAGTTTGCAAAAGGGCTGAGGAGTTGAAAATTCAGTCTGGTACAAGGCAATAGACAAAAATGTGTTTCTAAATACTTGCTTCTAACTGATAATCATAAATTACATTCTGCTACTCAAAAGCAGGCATGGGGAAAGCTGTGTGGTAGGTAGTTTATTATTTTATAAGCAGGTGCTTGTGATGTGGTAGGAGTGCTGAGTTCTTCCATGCTCCAAGAAGCTTTCTGTAGGATTGGATTCCTTTGTAAGATAGAACTACTCCACACTTGGAAACACCTGGAAAGCTGTGGAAACGATGAATGAATTCCCAGAAAAGCTGTAAAGGAGTTAGCTAATGGCATTGGGGAGTATAGGGGTAGTTTCCTTTGTGTAATGAAACATCTCAGTTCTTTAAGTACCAGTGATAAGAGGCCAGAAAAATTCTTAACAAAGTTATGATTCCAAGAAGCCTTCATGGTTCAAATGTGCATATAGTGATGGTCCTGTGAAATGAACTGCCCAGTCTTCCATCTATTACTCTGAGAGCTTTCTCCAGGAACTTGCTGTTTATTCTCCTACTGCACCATAATGAAAACTTCCGTCAAACAAACTTTCCCATTTGCCACTCTAAAACAATTATGCTTGTGAACAGGTCTGAGTATATTGTTTAATTAGTTCTATTTTTTGCCTTGCACTTGCCCTTACTTGATTCTAGCACCTACCTCTGGAAAAAAGGTACAAAAGTGCATGGCACTTGCCTTCCTAATTTTGTATGTATTATCAAATGATAAAATCAGGCTAGCTCCCTGTCTGAGTGTGAGTTATGTTATCTCTGAACTTCCCAGAGCTGTAGCTCTCAGTGTGGGCACATACACAGTTGTCAGACAGTAAAACTGAGGTGCAAAAGCAGAATTTATTCAGCAGGTAGCAAGGCAGAAATGGTGAATCTGGCACGTGGCAACAGTCAGTTAGGAACTGGTGTTATTGGGGTGACTTAGAAGGGGCATAGAAGGACTTGGACAAATGAGGGGTTTTTTAGGATGGTTCTGGCTATGAAGAGAGAAGGCTTTAGACAATGTTTGGTTTTGACCTCATTTCCAGGAACGTTTCATTGTGGTTAGAGAACCAAGCGGGGTGTTACGCAAAGCCACCTGGGAGGAGCGAGACAGGATGATCCAGATCTTCTTCCCAAAGGAAGGGCGCCGGGTCATCCCCCCTACATTGTTCAAGGATGAGAACCTCGGGGTAAGCTCTTCCTGACTTTGAAATGGAGCACTTTTACTGCGTGGCAGTCTGCTAGTGAAACTGCTCTTTGGGCAGAGTAACTTGTGAGTTTAGCTGCTTGAATTCTGTTTCGAACAATTGCCTTTCATTATAACTTGGTTAAAATACTTGAAACAAAGTTAGGGCCAGGTAAATCCTGGGTAGGTGTATATATTGTGTCATACTAAAAACAATTGTACATTTAATCTGGAAATGTGAACCGGTGTTTCAGAATCAAAAATCAAGAAACATTATATTAATGTCATCGAGGCAGTACCTGTACTTTTGTCCATTTTGTCTTTTGATGAAGGGGTTACTCACTGTACGTGTTTCCCAGAACAGTGTTGTAGCTGCTGTTTTGATTTTGGAGAGTTGGGGATGGTGTGATTACTTAATCTACCCCTGAATCTGAACTGTTGTTTCAGACTGTGTTTCAGCAAGACCGTCATGAGGATGTCCTGAACATGTGCATTGCTCAGTTTGAGCCAGATTCACCTGATTATATCAGAGTGAGTTCACTTTCCATTTTACTAGCAAAAAAAAAAAAACAAAAAAAAAAGAAAAAAAATCTAGTGGAGAATTGTAGGGTTTATTTTGTAAACATAAATATTTAACTGGGGAGCAGAGATGTTGGTCATATGTGCTCTAGTTTTCCAATATAGATTATCCTTGTGATGAGTTTTGGAGTTTATTTTTATGCAGAACAGTAAAACAGGATTTTGCACAATTTTTCTAGCCTAGAAAGGTACTGCACATACAGAAAAGTCTTTATTCAGGTACTTTTGGTATCAAAACAGAATTTATGGTAACACTTGTCAAGGGCTCTGAGCAGAGTTGTGCTGCTGAAGCCACACTGGCTGCTGGCTTAGGAGCTGGCAGGACCAGCTGGGGAACTGACAAAGTGCATTTTCAGAAACAGCACTGTGCACAAAGTAGTATTTTTGACAAGGACCAGTTACAGAAAGGTAGTACTAGCAGAATAAAATTAGTAGCTATAGCTGCAGGTAAATATTAGTCTACACTTGCTCTTTAAATGTTTACATCTCTTCAAACTTGAGAAATTGTAACTTGTATTAGGTGATTTTTCAAGTAACTTTTTTTCCTTAGTAAAGTTTCACCTCTTTGCTGTAGTATTTTTTCTCCTGAAAGAAGAACACCTTGACAGAAGTGCAGTGAAGGGTCAGAGGTTATGCCTTCCCTCCCCAAAAGTTCAGGACAGAGACAGGATTTAGCTTCCTTTTACCATAAGGACGTCTATACCTAAGTACCAAGGACTGTGCTAGCCCAGAGTTACTCTGAATTAGAACAGGCCTGTGGTTCAGCATGTGGCTCACTCCTGCACCTTAGGGAAATGGAAAGGATGAAAGACTCTAGGAGGTGCAGGGGGAAAGCTGTCAGCAGGCTGCAGCTGTGCAGTGAAACAAACCCTTGTGTGTGCAGGTTCACCACCGCACCTACGAGGACATCGAGAAACACGGCAAGTACGACCTGCTGCGCTCAACCAGGCACTTCGGGGGCATGGTGTGGTACCTGCTCAGCAGGAAGAAGGCAGATGGCTTACTCATAGACATGATCAACAGAGACCTGTAAGGACAGTCTGACACTTGGGAACCTGCTTAGCCTTAGAATGAGGACCACTGCTTGACAGTAAAAACAGTATTGGTGTCAGATGGAGGACAGTTTTCATTTGCATGATGTTTTAGGCCAGCTCTGTTAGCTTTATACGTACTGTTAGCTGTACAGGAGCACCAATAACAGTCCATGAAGTTGTAGGGTATTTATAGGTTAGCCTTCTGTAATTTTTGGGTTTTTATTTTTGTTTCCCATGTAATTGTCGGAACACTTCTGGCTCCGAGTACTGCTGATCTTAAGGCCTTAAAGACATTTCCACCTTGAGCTCAGTTTTTGTTTATAAGATTGATACACTCTGGGTTTAATTCCTAAGTAGCTTAGGAACATGTAGATAAGATTTTATTTTAAATGGGTGGATTTATATAAAACATGGTGCTAAATTTGTTCAGAGATCTTTGAAGTGAACAATATTCAATACTTCAAAATGTCTCTAGAGCTGGGAGAAATTTGTACAATCAGCCACGTTGCAGTGATGGCAGCATTTATTTCCTGCTGTTTCAGTCAGAAGCTTGGAACAGGTGGTCAGATCTTGCTTTTAAAACTGAGCATATGGAGAAATCAGGAAAGTTCCATGTTTAGAAGCAGATTGCTAAAGGAAAAAATTCCTGTATTTGGTCAATTTAAATGAGCAGAGTTTGGAATGTGTTTTCCTGCCACACAATTCAGTAGCTTTAAATTCAGGTGAGAGCTGTGTGTCACAGGATTTGTAATGCTACTTCTGTAAAACATACTGGTAATTGCAGTCTGTTAGAAAGTTCCACTAAACACTCATTATTGGTAATTAATTGTAATTTCAGAAGGATGTGAGCTGTATTATTGCTGAGTAGGCCACCAGGCTTCAGCTGCAGGAGGGATAGATGTAGGTACTTGCCTGTGTATTCCAGGGTCTGGATACTCAGTGGAACCAGCAGTTTGACAGCTTGTGCTGTACAAAGTACATCACAAAATACACCCTCTGTAAATACTCTGAATAGAAAGGAATTGCTAAAATGAGCCTTTATTTGTTTAGGCTGGAGGATGCTACAAGTTTAATTACACTGTATCATATGCTTCACCCTGAATGTCAGTCAGCAAAGGAAGCTAAAGAAGGAAAACTTCAAGGAGTTGATCTGATCAAGGTAAGCTTTTCTGCTTTAACCTATTTAACCTGCAGAAGTGAGCTTTTAACCAGCAGAACCCCATTTAATAGGTCAATTTCTCCTTACCTTAGGAAGCAGATTTTTAGCCAGAACTGTTGTACATGCCACGCTGGGGTTTTTGTTAAGCTGTGTATATGTATAGCTGCAGCAGGAGTTCAGTTGTGGGTGCCTGATCTGCCACTGGCATGATGCCTGCTGTTACATTAACCTCTCCCATGCCATGGTTGCAGGTATTTGTGAAAACTGAATCCCAGAGAGAAGGTTATATCCAGCTGGCCCTGCAAGCTTATGAAGAAGCAATGGCTACTTCTTCAGTTTCATGAAGTAAACCTCAGCTCATCAGAAGTTTTAAGTCTATATAAAGACTTTCTGTACAGGATTCCACAATAAATACTTGAAAATGACTGCTACAGAATGTATTTTTCTTTACTACAGTATATGTGAATCACTACAGCAGTTTATTTGAAAAATTCTGTAAGTGAACAGACTTCATCATGACTTGTTTTTGCCAACACTGTACTCTTCAATTTTTTTATTGCTACGTCTTGAATCTGAGGAGTTGCCCACAATTCATTTTAGTTATTGAGGTACGTGCAGAGTCTGGACAGCTTCATTTAGGACAGGGTGTAACAAACACCACTTCTAACCCTTGAGCTGTATCACTGCTAGAAATGGTGTCTGAAAGAGTAACTGAGCTGATACTGATGGTTACCAATGCTAGATGGCAGCAGAGTGAAAGCATAACCACATACCTCAGTGTAGGTGCTGAGAAAAGTCAGGTTAAAATACTGTTTTTCAGCTACTGTGGTCCTGGTTTGGAATATTTGGAATATACACTATGGAAGCTGGGTTATCCTTAAGAACTCTACTATTCTTAGTAAATATTACTAGTAATTGGAGAACTGAGGAGCAGAATCTTTAAAAGGATTTATTGAATTCCTTGATAAATGAAAACATTTTTTAGTATGTTCTGGAGCAGGCCTACATCTTGAATTTCAACATACTGGAAGCTGATTTTCTTTGTACAGTTGCTGGCTCTATATTTTCTTCTACATGTACATGGTCCACTTGTGATACAAAAATCAAAATAACTTGGAGCACGAAGTCCACAGAACTTCATTCCTCTGGGTTTTGACCAAATTATTTCCTGATTTAGTCATCTAAAAAAGGATGTTCAATCATCTAAGATCTCTTCATCCAGATTGATATCTGTGGTGTCAATATCCTCCAGATCCAAGTTATCTAAGTCATCTTCCAAGTCCAGCAGTGTCTAGGGAGAGAAAAGACTGGATGAGGGGGATACCACTATGGTTACATGTGAGGCAGCTTATGGCTTGGATGGCTCTCTAGGATGGCTCTGCACCCTGCAAACCCCAGCCAAGGCCTCATGAGAACACGAGTGCTAAAGGAAGCTGGAGAGCAGCTGCCTGGCTTGTGAGGGAGCCTCTTCCAGCACTGCAGCTTCTTACCAATGTTCTGAGCAGCTGGGTTTGAACTGCCCCTCATCACCCCCCTGCTGAACAGGTCTGTTACTGTGTGCAGTGTCTGCCAGAGTCAGGTTTGCTGTAGCTTGGATAAAATTGTACTCTATAAAGTCTTTAACGGCAAATGAATTGAGCGCTTATACCTCCCCTCATTAAACTGTTTAGGTACCTTTTGATCTCTTGCTGGAAGGTTATCAGAATTCTGCACAACTGTCTTCATCATTTCTTGTTTAGGAGAAGGAACTGGTTCTTCAGCCTTCTTCTAATGGCAAAGAAATTCCTTTAGTTTTTTTTCAATTTAAATTCTTTCAACAAAAGTAGGTAAACAACAGCAGACCTCTAATGCCCCTTTCCCAGTGAATCCCTTTCAGCTTCCCTTATTTATTCTTGAGCCACATCTTCACTGTCAGAAAGTATTCTAGTCCTCACTCCATTGGAGACCATTCCCTCCCCAGTATATTTGAAGCAGTTGGAACTGATATAATGAGAACCTTCAGAAATTATCAGTTTATTTTAAATACTGAAATGCTGTTAGTGATTTTCAACATCCTCAGCAGGAGAGACTAAGTTAGTTGAGACTGACAGAAAATTTTAGTAGTTGCTGGGCTTTGTGTCCCAAATCCTATAATGGTTTAACACATCACCTTCTCACTTCACTGCTGCACAAGTTTTATATTTAGATAATTCATCAGTCAGTACTATTATTGATGCAGCAGTACTATTCAATTACCTACTTAATTATAGGATCAATCTATCTCCTAAAAAATGTGCTATATTCAGCCTTAGCTGTAAAAGACTGCTGGGGTTTAGAGCTTTTATGCAATCATGAGTTGAATGCAAAGATACATTGAGGTCTGGTTTTCAGCTTCTGTGGCAAGCTAATTCTCATTTGCTTCCAACTGTTTCCATAGGTAGCCCTGACAATGTTGTTTATCATCTTGTTAACAAACGTGCAAGACAAGTTTGATTTGGCTTTAATAGTAACAAGAGGCAGAGTCACTACAGAGGCTTAAGAGTAACCTCACTTCTCTGCTGTGTCAGGGATGTTCAAAATTATGTTTTGTAGTGCATCTCCTTTGAGGAAAAATATACAGACAATGTAGAGTTGTAGCTTTTCTGTTTCTCCTTCAGTTTCCAGTGCAGTTTTGATTTTAAATGTTTACAGCCTCAAAGAGTTGTGCCAGCATCACTGCCTTTAACAAATCCTCGCCGTTATGATTTTCACATACAAATATAAAGTGTATTTGATTTGAGCAAAATTAGAAGTTATCTTCTCCTAAGGCTCTGAAAAGCTTCAAGTGTTTCACATCTGTATGCTTATACCTTACTCTTGTCCTATTTTCTGCATAAGAATTGGACAACTGAGGTGGTAAAAAAAATGAATTAGTTACTTCAGATATTGATTAGAACCTATGTTCAAGGACCTAAGTAGGATTCCTGGTAGGTTAGTTATGGAGCAATGTTATTCCATAACCATGCAGCACACCAGAAAAGAACACGGCATTTGCCATTGCTCAATACTGAGCTTTTAGAAACCAGCTGCAGTCGAGGCAGTGTTTGTAAATGCAACTGGAGTTGTTTTTCTGTAGGGTGAATTCAGTGGAAAGACTCTACAATTACTCACACTACAAAGAGTGACCCACAGTAAGGAAGCACACAAATAATTTCAGTCAAGAAGTTGTTAGTAGGTACAGATGTAGATTAAGAAGAATCTGAGGCAAAAGAACATGAAGCCAACTGCAGCACTTACAAGTCAAAGTAATGAAAGCAACAATTTGTCCGTTACTGGTGAAATAATTCTCCAGGGTAGATGTTACTGTAAGATAGCAAAGTTCTCCCTTAGATTCATCACTCACTGACCTGAGATGTCGTTATTCCAGAGGGCTCAAATCCTTTTGCTTCTTCAAGTAAGTTTCTTTCTTCATTTGGCTACAAGTCAAAAAAACCCAGACACATTTAAGTGCTGCACTGAGTTTTCTGAGAGCTGATTTTACACATCACCAAATGTTTTTCTTCTACAGACAGTAGAACCTTCTACTTACAGTGACAAGGGGGTATTCCCTGGCTGGCCTCAAGTCAGCAAGACTTTGCTTAACATACTCTTCAGCAACAAAAGCTTCCTTTAATCCAGGGAAAAGATTTTCATATTCTGTAGGATCAGCAAGGGACTCAGCAGCTTTTTGATTGACTTTAGAGAGGTTCTCCCGCCAGAGCTTAACAACCCTGGAGATGCAAACCAGATTTGTTACAGACAGCTCATTCAGACAACACAACTCATGCTCTGCATATGCTTAGGAATTACCTTGAAACTTGGCTTGGCAAATATGTCCGTGCAAGGAAAGCAGCTTCAGGGAGACGCCCAGTTTTGATCAGGAGTTCCAAGCATGAATCAAGCCTAAAAGATTTCAAAATGTGATTTTAACTAGTAAACTTAGTAAAGCCAAATTCTTGTATTAGAACAGCTGTTTATTCTATTCCATTAATTTAAGGTGCTTTCATTTTGGATTTTAAATCTAGCAGCCATCATGGAATGAGCTTTTCTGAGAAGGACCTATGCCCATCTTTCCCCATTAAGTTTTCAGTTAGCTGTAGTTAACCACCTGAAGAACCTGAGGGTCTTGGCACTTGAGAAAACAGAACAGAGCAATCAGAAGCTCGTTTGCCACTTACTTTCCCTGCAGGAAGTAGCTCATAAATGCCACATTATTCTTGCCATCCTTTTCTGCACCTTCGGCCAACTTGTTCACCATGCTGGCGTTCCCTGAAGCTGTGGCCAGGAGCAGCAGCCCTCCGTAGTCCTGGGCATGGTGGAGACACTCCTGGGCTAAGCCAAACTGGCATTTACTGATGGCAAGCTCTGCAAGCTGCTTCCACTTCTGTTCTGACTGATTTTGTACAAAAAGGGGAGAGGGGGGAAAGGAAAAAACCAAATCACTCACATTTCTGAACAGCATTGAAAGGGTTTCATAGCACTCAGTATGAAAATCTAAGATGACTTGTGAAGGTGCTGTATCCCATGACTACACTTGTCTTCCCTTTGAGGTACTGTGATTACTGCAGCTTCCTAGCATGACTTCCCAGCACTCCCAGTGAGTGTTAAGAGATCCCTACCCAGCTGTAACATTACATAAAATAAACAGCTTCTCAGTAAATATGGAGGGGGAGGCAGGCATAACTCTGGAAATTTAACTAACAATCTCTTAAAGCTCCCAAGTTAACCTTCAGAACACTGAAAGGCATTTGTGTCTGTAACCAAGTTAACATTCCTTCTAAAGAATTTGATTATTTTACAGCAGGAACAATGAGATTGATTCTCTGTGTAATAATGATGGGACAAATCACTGCTAGTCAGTTCTTTTAGTGCAGCAGTCTGAGTTTGTCAAGGCTGGAACAAAGGTCTGAAGGCTTCAGCCCTGTCTTTCCTCCTCTCACTGTTAAGTACTGGAGATTAAGTTCTGGGCTCGAGTTTGCTATTCTGCAGGAGTTCCTGTAGCTTTCTGAGCAGTCCTTATTCTTTGTCCCCATCCCACAGGTTAGATTCCTTTGAATTACAGGCAGAAGAACTTCATCAAAGAAGCTGGAGGCATTTGAGTTGTTTAGAGAGTTGTACTGCATCCCCACATATCAATGCCTTTTCTTACAGTGCCTCTCAGACTCCTGCTAATACTGACAATCCAGGATGAATCACCCAAATTTATATAGTTACCTCTGCTTCCACTGCAAGCTGATAGGCTATTTTTAATTCTCCAAGTTGAAGAGCAAGTTCAAAACGATGCTCTGGATCTGTAGATACTGCAAGAGCTTGTTGTTTGAAGCCCTAAAATAAAAATCTGACAGTGAAGTTGGGACCTGTCACGTCAAACATAATCCTAAATACTTTAACAAAAGCACTTTGAACAGAAGGTTACAGTGTTCTCAAACAAACAGGATAATTAACAAGAGTTAATGCTCATAGATACTATCACTGGATTTTGATTAGCAAACTCAATTAAGAATGTGAAAAAACTGATTTATTTAGTTGCATAACTAAGGAGTAGCTTTCTTGCCTGTTTTTCAAGAAAATGTGCGACCCTGGTTCTCTGTTCTTTTGGAATTGTGGGAAGAACTTTGTCAGCCATGCCGAAATCTCTCCTCATCACAGCAGTTTGATACTCGAGCACCGAGACCAGCAGAGAGTAACTGACAATGTTCAGCTCTTTATCGCCCAAATACAGCCTGTTGTCCTTGGGGATATACCCCAGGAGATACATTGTTCTGAAACAAAACAGAGAGCACTCAGCTGCAACAGATGCACACAGTCTGTAAAAAAACATGCCAGTAGTTCTTAAGGCAGCAGGAATACTCCCATCAAATACTCAGCTTTTCCTGGATGTACTCTTTCACACAGCACTGTTCATCTCTCAGACTGCACTGCTGCCTCACAACACCCACCTCTGGTGCTAATGCAGGGCACAGCAGCAGCTGCCAGGCTTCACCCTGAACCCCCTGCTCTCACTGAGAGAGAGAACCTTGAACACCTGAACTGAAGCAGCACCTCACCTGTCCAGGTGGGCAATGGTGACAATCTCTCCTCCAACATAGTAGTTGAGTCTGTTCACAGAGCTGGTGTAAATAAAGCAGTCACCGACCCACAGACCTGTTTTCACAATCTCCTGGATCTCTCCAAGAACCTGCAAAGCAGATTTGGTTAGATACATAAAAAGACACTTCTAGGTAGTAGAAAGACTACTGCAATTTAAAGTATAATTCCATATTCCATACCTAAATAGTTGGGCAAGTTGCAAATACAAGTTTAGATATAGATTAGAATTACATAAATGATAATTCAGTTTTATATGCATGCTACTCTAATTCTTAACTAAGCCAATTATGAATCTAGGAAACAAGCACCACACTAAGCTTTAAGCAAGACAATCAAAGGTAACTTTCCTTCTGAAATTTTGATTTCTGACATTTCACTGCATGAGGTTTTTTCACTTCTCAAACCTGAATAACATTTCAAAACTTGAAAATTGTAGAAAAAAATTAGCCAATGACCCAAAAGTGTGTTTTAAAAATAATTTCTGTAACTCTCTGACAATGAGAAATGCAGGCATCAAGATCTGCTACGCTGTGATTCAGACAGGGATGCACTCCTCAGGAATCCCAAAAAAATGATCAAGTATTCCTCAGGCAGATGCACGATATCTGGAAACTAACATTTAAATTGGACTATGTTAAGGAACTAAGTTTGCTGCCACTCTCTTGCTTCTACCATCTCTAATCTTATACCAGTTTTTAAATAGAAGGTACCTCAAAGGCATCTTCAATTCCATCTTCTGTGACACCTTCATGTGTTTCTTGGGCTGCTGCCACTTTTTCTGACAGGTACTTGAGAATGAAGAATGACTCTTCTGTAGCAATGCACACAAGCTCACCCGAGTCAGACCAGAAAATCTGTGACAGCAGAATCAACAGTGCACAGTCTTACACACCCCAGGTTACAGACCATGTGGAAATTAAGGGTAAAACACACAACCTCTAGAAGCTTTAGGACTGAGAAGCCAACACATACAGGAATTTTTTTGCCCTTTCTGCTACATGGCTGAGATCAACTTAAATTATTACTTTATTACTGACAGCTTGGCTTCATGCAAGAAAATCAGTTTAGTAAAAGAAATATAAATCAGTAAACCCAGACAGGTAAGTATCTTCAGTCCTATGCAGAACCTTACGTGTTTGGGCTGGATTTCAATCCTGCGAATCAGCTCTGTGTTCTCCCAGTCGTAGAATGCCAGGCCATTTACAGACCTCACCCCCAACAGGAAGCCACCATAGATGCCTGCAAGAAAATAAAGGTGGAAGAAATCCCCATTGTGCAAAACTCACACCAACAAAACTCTTTTTAAAGTACTTACCTTCTGCTCCAAAATCAGGCTTGAACGACTTCTTCTCTTTGAAATTCTTAAATATCTTTACAACACTGTTGCTCTCCCTGATTGCATATCTAAATAGATATTAAATTGTAAATAAACAAAACAATTATTCAGTTTCCAAAATAGTAAATTATTAAACCATAAGCTGCTACAAAAAACTGTGTTTGAGTTATCTTCTAAAAGCAGCAGAATGCTAAAAATCCAAACTTTTCAAGCAGGACAACTATTGAAAACTCATTTTACATGCATGTTTTGATCTGAAAATGGCCTGAAAACTAAACTAAAGTAGCAGCAGCAAATGTAATACAAAGGAAAAAACTTGCAAGACTTACTCTGAAGAGTCGTGCGCCCACACAAACTCCTGTGCAGACCCAAAGCTCTTGTTCCTCAGAGCCATGGCTGTGTAGATGATGTATTCACCATCACCACACACCACCACAAACCTGGGGCAGGAGAGAGAGGCACTTGTCAAATATCTGTGTTCAGGTCAACAGGCAGCAGCAAGAAGACAAATGATCTCTAAAGGTAAAGGCTCCCATGCCCAGGGTAATCAGTGAAACACAGAATATGAGCTTTATATATGCCTGAAATGTCATGGAACTCCATTTCTTTCCTGAATCATGCTCCTCTTGGTCTCCACTGTGCAGCTCTTGTACCTTGGATTCCTTTTATCTGAGCCTGTTTACAAAAAACCCCAAATAGTTCAAGGGAAGTGATAAAGGAATGTGTTACCGTCCATTAGGGTTGTGCTGGATTGTCTGAGGATAGATTTCACAGCTGCCCATATCCTTCACAGCCAATGGCAACCTCTCTCCATCTTTGATTTCAGCATCTCCCATTGCTTTCAAGTTTGCCTGTTGGACTTCAGAATGTTTAGCCCAAATAATTTTTCCATTTGCATCCATGGACATAGCAGGTTCTTCACGACCAAGCTAGAAAGTAAGAAAGAAGTTAGGCTATGGAAAAAATACTTTGCTGATCTTCTTTTCAATGGAAAATATCAAGTGAAATAGCTAATCTCTATCAAAAAACCAATTAAAATGCCAAAATTTCAGTATTTTACGCACTATCCCAGAATCAGAAACCAGTTGTTGTGCACACAGGAGAGCAATGAATCACAATTTCTCCCTTCAAGCCATGAACTGTACCTTAACAATAATGCTGCCCTCATCATATCCCAAAGCCACGTTGTTGGAGCCTCTCAGGCTGGCCACACACCACACCCTCTCCATGCCGTAGTTCAGCGTGCTCTCCAGGCGGTAAGTGCTGGAGTGCCAGATCCGCACCGTGCCTGGGGAAAAACAGGGATGGATCCTTTCATCTCAGGGTGAGGCTGCAGCCAAACCACCACAAGAGCTCTCCCCTCTGTTCTGTTCCTGTGCTTTCCACACCAGAAAACCCAAAGTTACCATCTTCAGAGCCGGTGATGATGATGGGCAGCTCCGGATGGAAGCTGACACACGACACGTTCTGAGCGTGGCCTTCCAGTGTCTGGACACAGGTTTTATTCTGAAAGCAAGAGAGAACACAATGCCACATTTTAACCCTTATTTCTTTAAGAAAAATCTCCCCCAAATCCAAAACAGATCTGAAAATTCTCTAAATTTCTTACATTTGCAAGGCTTTCAAACAACAGCACTAAGTTATTAGAAACTGTGAGTTGTGTTGAGTTGTACCTCCTGCCAAGAAGAAAATATTTATTTCCCTTGACAGAGGCATTTTCCTCTATTTTCAGATATGTTTATGGCTAAAACTATACTTTCTCAGAGCTGCATAGCACAACAGATTAAAGCAAGATAGAAAGCTGAGTTCACAGCAAAAAAAATCACAACCAAACACTGCATTACAGGTGGAAACAGATTTAACTTAGATCTTTGCTATGTGAATGTTCATTCACACAGTTGTGAAAGTGAGGCTACTCTGCTTGGGGTAGCTAAGTCTGGAGCATGTATATTTAATGACCAGAAAGTACCACCTAACTTCTGTCTTGCCCTTCTGGCCATTCAGACACTTGTACACAGGAAGAACTCAGGAGTTCTAGACTTCAGCACCAGAACTGATCTCTTTCCTGAGGATCATTCAAGCAGGGCACCTCATCACTCCTGCCCTGGTTGGGGGTAGAAGCACTGCATGTGTGTGCATGCAACACACGGGACTGTGCCAATGTGCACAGGATGACACAGGAGGGGAGGAAGCTATAAAGAATGAAGAAAGAAAAGAGAGGTGGAATGATGGAAACAGTTGATACATGACCAATATTTACATCTGAACATAGAAGAGAAACAGGTTAATCCACAAACATGAGGCCAAAAGGCAGGAAATCAATTTGTCACAGGAAAACAAAATCTAACAACAGAAACTTTATACCAAAAGTGGCAGCCTACACACAAAGGCTCCAGAAGAGTTGAGCACACACCTGGTAGTCCCAGATCTTCACCAGACGGTCATCTGCCCCAGAAATGAGGTATGGCTTGTCCCCACCACTGTAATAGTCAATGCAGTTCACTCCCTTCTCGTGGCCTTCCAAGGTGAAGTTGGGAGAGGATGATCCAAGCTGCCACACCTGACCAACAAAACACAAACCACCTGTACTCAGCAATCTTCTGTGTCCAGGTCAGCCCTGGCCAACACAAGAGGCTTGCAGAAGTACTTCACAAATCCAAAGAGAAATTACACAGAATTTCAAAGACACAGTTGTTTTCTTAGGTGAAAAATGTCAAGAACTGTTCAGCAAACTACCAGTCTTTCCCCCCAGAAACACAAATAACACTCTAAATCGCCCATGCTCTGCTCACACCTCTAAACAATTACATTGGTTGCTTTAAACTTCTTTAAGGACATAAAAGCACATGAAGCATTGCTTTTAAGAAGTAATATTTGTTTACAAAACTAGCTACTAACTAATTGTTATTATACATGAGTTCCCTCCAAATGTGTCCTGATTTTTAGTTCTTTCCACTTAGACTAAAGAATATCAAATCTCATGTTAAATGAGGATACAAAATGAAGCAAATCAAGTGTAGATATACTGGTGTTTTCTCGTGTTTGTAACCTCAAATCAGCATTTACATGCACCTGATCTCAACATCTGTGGCTACATGAAATCAGTGCTGGCTTTTTACAGCCAACATACTGATAATGTACAGGAAACGTGAGGAGCTGTCACTGCACAGTGGCTGCAAATCTGTAGTCACAGATATTTAGTAACAGCTGCACAGCAAATGAGACCATGAGAAGGCTGAAAGTGTCTCTGGAAACAATTCCATGCACAGACAGCCAAGGACATCAGAATAATGGGAGAGGCACCTTTAACAGGGTTTAGTTTTCTCTTTTTAATGCACAGTTGAAGTCTTTATCCACTATACAGTTTCAATACTCCCAAGTCACTCATTGACAGTAAAACCATTGCTCCTCTTCCATATTTCTATGTAGTCCAAACGGACATACAGCACTTAAAAGAGTTTAAAGAACTAGTCTCCAATGATTAGAGAGAACAGGTAATCTGGTTAATTTACTGAATTGCTTAGCAGGTGCCTGGACCAACGTCCAGGTCTTTTTTCAGTCAAAATTTTATTACTGCACCTGCTTTTAAGAATATAGACCCATCATCCATACAAGATTATTGGTTTGTATACACTGATCATCACTTAATGACTGAAAAACCCAAATAGAATTTCTCTACCTTAATTGTCCTATCCAAAGAGGCACTGGCAAACTGATTATTGTCTTTTGGGTTTATGACAATCTGCATGACGTAGTGAGTGTGTCCTTCAAACACCTGAGAACAAGACCATTTCTTATCCCAGTCCCAGAGTTTGATCAGCATATCATCTGGAAAAAAACACAAACAACAACCAACCAAACTTCAGTGGGTGAGAACTACCTCCTTAAACTGCATAATCCTCCAGAACTTCATGTTACAGGCTGGAAAGGAGGTACTGCTAATAATCTATTTGCATCTATAAGATTACCAGTCCTTACAGAAGGACCACTGGGAGATGAAAGTTGTCTGTTGCTTTTAAGTCAGATTCCCAGCTAAAAAACTTACTCCAAACCACAATGAAATGTTTTTAAAAACACAACCTGAGCTGTTATCTGAGTGCCTGCCACACTAATTAGGACATATACAAATGTTTCCTCTGGCAGATATTAAAAGAGAAGGCTCATTGCTCTTCTGTGGCAAGAATACAAGCCATTATATTATAAATTTTAAGTGCAGTTGATATTCCATCAAAAAACCAAATCAAACCAAAATCAAAAACGCCTCTACCAAGAAACAACAAATGACAATTGCCACATTGGCTACTTGCTCCAGGAATCCTGAGTCTTCCCAAGAAGACCTGCAAGCCCTCAGTGCACAGAAACTAGGAGCCTGAAAACAGCAGAACATGAAAACACCTCCCAGGGCTCTCACCACTGCTCGTGAGGATGAAGGGCTGCGTGGGGTGCACCGCAATGCACCGGATGTAGTCGGAATGGGCCTCAAACATGTGAACTCTTTCCAGTGTGTTGTAATTAAAAACTCTGATCTGCATGTCATCCTGGGAAAGAGACAAAAAGCCACATGAAAATAAGTCTCTTGTGCAGTGCACCTTCAATGCAATGCAGGGGACCTAAGAAAAAACATTCCACCATTGAAGCCAACAAAGTGTTTAAGGAATTTTGCTTGCTAAGGGATACAAATTATACTTGGATTCAGAAGGCTATAAATTACACACTGCTGTTCCAAGTAATTTATGCAATGGAAAAAACTTCAACTAAATTTTCATGTTTACAGGTAACTGAGTCATGGCAGCATAAGGTAATGAAATGAAAATAAATTTTTTCCAGGCAGACTAGGAAATGAAAGTTGAGACAAAAATATTTAGGCATTACCTCAATTTAGCCAAAAAATATTCACTCCATAAAGAAAAATGTGTTACCAAGATCAGAGTACAACTATTCCTCTCAAGGCAGATTCACTGAATAAAAGCAGACATTTTTTTCCAGTGGTGAGCAAAACTAAAAAAAATATTTTTAATATAACCAAGAACAAAAGTAGAAAGCAATTTCTAATTCATCTTACCTAGGACTGTCAATAATTTCATCTTAGTTAAAGTAGCACCTATGATACAGTGTCAGAATTGTGTGCTGAGTATGTTCCAGCTGGCAGGAAAAGCTGAACTCCATCCACCTGGCATTATCTGCAGAGTCAGTCACCTTAGCAGGTTGCTCTCTTAAAATGAAAAGTTTAAGCTTCTAAGTTTCCTTAAAGGACAAAACTTTTGTAGTGAAGTATTCCCTTCTCCTCTACAAATTCAAATCAGGCCAGATTACATGATGCAGAAAGTAATGGCATGAAAATTAATTAGAGAAAGTGCAGCTGCATAGGAAACGACAAGAAGAGAACAGCTTACAGCTCCAGTAACAACCCAGTTCTTCCTCGCCACGAACTTGGCAGCTCTCACGGGCAGGTCACACACTTCAAAATTCTTCACCAGAGTCTGAAAATAAAAACAGTTAAGTTTATAGCACTGGAGACGATACAAATTTTGAAACTGGCTATTTCTACTTTTTTACAGTGCCCAATATGTCACTTCCTTGTCTACTGATACAGTGACTCTTGTACTCAGCCAGGGGAGAGCACAGTCAGTTAGCACCAGTGACTGAAGATTCAGTACAAATTCAATTTTCCAGCACCAGCTATACATCTGTCAGTGATGAGCACTCCCCAGCAAGGCACAGCTGGAGCCATCACCTGTGTTTCGTGGTTCCACACGCAGACACTGCCGTTGTAGAGGCTGGCCAGCATCCATGGCTCCGTGGGATGCAGGTCCACGCTCTTCACCCGGTCAGAGCGCGCCGTCAGCTTCCGCTTGATGTCCAGTCGGAGAGGCTGGGGAAACAAGGGGCAATGCCAGGTGATCTAACAGCAGACTGGCACAGAAGAGGGAAAAGGAGAGCAGCAGTTTGCTTTTAGAATGAAAAGATCCAATCCTGCTGTTCAGGCAGGCAGAAGGTCACTACTGTTTTCTAGCCATGCGTATCTGGTAGGGAGCATCAAATCCCCACCAACGGCAATTGCTCTGTTTAATTTAATTCTGTGAAAGTCAGAATTTCTTCATGCTGCAAAAAGTATCTCCAGCAGAGTCAAAGAAAAAACGAAAGACATGCACTGCACATCTTCCTGGTGTCGCTGAAAGCAAAGGAGAAAATGTGTGCCTAATACAAATGTTACAAAATTAATCTTTCTGCTACTTCACCTGACAAACCAGGAAGAAAAGGAAGTTACCACAATAGAGCACAACAGTATTTGCCTATTATAAATTTACTTCCATTCACATTTTCAAAATTACATTTTAGAATGGAACACTATCTTGTAGAAAGTGAGAGGAGGGAAAAGTTTAAGTCTTTCCCTTACAAACAAGGCTCTGACCTTCCACTTTCGTCACCAGCAATGTAAAGCCAGAGTACTTAAAAGGCATGAAATCTAGCAAAGTGATTTTCTAATATATTCGAGGCATTATGGGTTCATTTAGACACCCATTTAAGATAACTTAATGCTGCTTTTATCTCAGAGAACTCAGTGGGTAGTGGCTGATCAAAGAACACTACATGTAATAATAAAACCTGGAGTTACCAATGTTAGACACTGCAAGGAAAAAAAACCACCTGGCTATCATGTAGTAGCTGTGCCACAGCCATGACACGGGATGTGGAGATGAATCTGGGTTCATTTCTCCGGCTACAAACACCAGACAGGCAAGCACAGCTGCCCTTGATCCCGCGATTATCCCTGGAGGCTCTGCAGCTCCCGAGGGCCGGGACCGGCGGCTCCGAGGGGCGAGTGCGACACGGAGCCCGAGCCCCGGGAGAGCCGCTCGGAGGGGCTGAGAACACCCGGGGAGCGCCGCGGCCCCGGCCCCTCCTGCTCTCGGGGAGCTGCGCTGCCTCGCTGGGCCCGGCTGGGCCGCTCCCCCTCCCGCAGCGAGCGCAAGGCGCCCCCGGGCCCCCGCCTGTGGCTCACCATGGCCGCGCTGTGCCCAGGTGCGCCCGGCCCCGCTCCGGCCCTGGCCCCGCTCTGCTCCGCTCGCCGCCGCCCGGCTCGCTCCGACCTCCGACGTGGAGCTTCCGGGCCAGCCGCTCTCTCGACAGCGCAGCGCCGCGGGGCGGACCCCACTCTCGCGAGAGCCGGGGAGCCGGAGGAATGCCGGGAAATGTAGTCGGGCGGCAAGCGGCGCGGGGCACGACGGGAGTTGTAGTCGGCGGGAGCTGCCTCAGAAGGGGAGGGTGCTCGGAGCGGTGGTCAGAGACGGGGAAGTGACCCACGGAGAGCGTCGAACCGAGCTCCGACCCCGTAAAACACACTCTGAGCATCGCTCCGAGTGTCTGAGAGCGAACCCAGCTCTGTCACACCCTGAGCATCGCTCTGTGTGTTGAGAGCGAGCCCAGCTCTGTCACACCCTGAGCATCACTCTGTGTGTCTGAGAGCATTTCCAACAGTTTCTGACCCCTGTCTTTCTTGGTGCTGTGCCTGCTGTCCTACAGGTCCTGTTTAGTGTCCAACCTCTGTGTGAAAATCATTTCCTGATATCCGTACTCAGCCTCTTCTGAGCCAGCCCTCTGCTGGTCCTTTATGTCCTGTCACCCTCACTAGAAAGCAGAGATCAGTACTGGCCCCTCACTGCCCCTCATGAGGAGCTGGATGTTGCTATGAGCTCTCCCCTGAGTCCCCTGCAGCATGAACAGACCAAGTGTCCTAAACCACTCACACGGCATCCCCTCCTTCGCCATCCTCGTGCCCTCTGTGGGGCACTCTCGAATAGTTGAATGCCTTTTTAATACTGAGGTGCCCCAAACTCTGTCCCCTCAGTGTCCCCTCAGTGTCCCCTCAGTGTCCCCTCAGTGTCCTCTCAGTGCCCCCGAACAGAGTCCCCCGTGTGACACTGGTCCCCTTAGTGAGAGGATGTGGTGATAGTCTCCAGCTGTGCCTGGTCCTGTCCCCTCAGTGCGGTCTGGTCTCTGCTGACTGTCCCCAGTGCAGTCATGGTGACACTGCTGGGGGCACAGGAGCCTGGTGACAGCACTCTGGGGTGACCTGGCAGGGAGCCCAGCGTGCCAATCTCTCTCAAAGATGAACACATGAGCCTGGTCAGTCCTGCAGACCCCGAGACAGGCAATGTGGCACTTTTCTCAGTCATTTTGCCAGCTAAAATTGCTGCAGCTCCAAACAGTATCTAATAGAAACATGGGGAATGTGAGGGTTTGGGAAGCACCAGAGTACAAGGAACCACTCTTGAGGGAATTTCTCCTACCCTTGCTGCCAGATTGAAGTTCCATCTCTAAAAATTGCATCCCCCACATTTTGTTGTATAAAGGAGAGGAATGACACAGAGGATATTTATATTCTTTGAGATCCAGTTAAAGAAAATTCTTCTTTCGGTACGAGCGTTCAGCTGGGGATTAGGAGTCCTCTGTCCTTTATCCCACTACACTGCAAGAAGGATTACACTGGCCTGGAGTGTTCACAGTCTGAAGGACATAAACAAACAAAAGTGAGAGACAGAACAGTTACCACAATTCTTGTCATTTTCACTCCGAGGGAGAAAAGGCAGATAATTAAATCTTTTAAAACTCCACAAGTCTTATGAAAAGTGAGAAGAGAAAGGCCTGAAGCAAGAAAAGGGGCACAGTATTGTCAACTGCTATGAATGAGTTTAGACTTTCAGCTTTCTTTAAGTCTCGTTTTCCATTTTGAATTCATTACAGTGATGATTCTACAATATAATGAATAACATTTAAAATGTTTGAGTATGGAATTTAAGGATGCAGAATCTGGGTAACCCTGCCTAAAAAGAATGATTTGAGTAAAATTTATGAATTTTGAGTGCAATTCGTGATTTTTAGATGGCTGAGGTGGGACACTGAAAGAGGAGATGTGGAGGAAAGTGGCTGTAATAGAGAATGTAGGCAGTGGGGGATAAACAGCACACACTGTGTTTTTCCATGAAAAACTCAGTGAAGTCCTGTCCAGAGAGAGAGATGAGACTATTACAGGGCAGTTAAAGATGATCAGCAAGGTAAGGGAAAGATGAAGGTGTAGAGCTTGTTAGTCAAGAAAATAACAGCAGAGAAAGGAAGAAATAGTTTTGCTGTTAGCTTCTCCTGGGAAGTTGTAGTAATAGAAAAGCTAAGGGGGAGAGAAAAAGCACAGGGTGTAAGCCAAGACTGACCTTACAGGAGGAAAGAAGAAATGAAAAAAAAGCAATTAAATTCGAAATAAGAAATATCCCTCACAAGCAGTTAGAGGCAAGTTTACCAGCTGGGTATGAGTTCTGAGTCCAGACCATGATCCATTGTGGAAATTAAATGGGTATACAGAGGGAATACATTATGTATTGGTTTGCCTTTCATGTGATTTCCTGTGTATCCTGTACTGGCCCCTGTTTCACCAGGGGCTGCACACAAAACAGCTGAACTGTGGCATGTCTCTAAGAAGCCTTTCAGTACAGGGGTTACCTGAGAACAAAATCTCTGCTTCAGGTTTTTTGTGTAACTCAACAGGTATTCCTATGGTTGTTTACTGAAAGGTATTTTCCAGGTAAAAAAGGCCCAACCCAGTGTTTTATTGCAGAGCAGAGAAAGAGAGGTAGCTCTGTTCCTTGTGGGCATTGCCCTGAAGTTCCTCAGTGCCCCTTCCTCACCTGTGCCTGCTTGGCTCTGCAGTAGCACCTGCTGCAGCTCACCTGGAGCAGCACACCTGGGCTGGGCATTCGGCTCTTCCCTCCCAGGCCTGGAGGAAACCTGGCTTTTTCTTTAGTCTGGAGGAAGGGCACAAACCTGGTTTGATTGTCTCCTGTAGCTACCAGATACCTGATAGACCACAGACAGGGCAAGGGGAGAGGAGAGGATGATGCAGGGAAATGATGGGATGGCTGCAGAGGAGAAGAGTGCAACCACAGGCCTGGCTTCCTTCAAAAACCAGAATAAAGAACATTTTCAGTGCAGTGTAAACGGCCATTGCAAACTGCCTTCTTGTTAGGGACACAGCCAGCATTTCTGTAAGTGTGGATATAGGTGTGTCTACAGGAGTGTGATAGAGGAACTGGCTGTAGAGTGCTGCAGGATACATTTCCTGTAGGTGCAAAGCTACTTTTAAATCTCTTGGAAGTTCTCAATGCAAAGCATTAAAAAAGACCTTTTGGCTATGAAATGATTGGCAGGTTTTGAATTTATTTGGAAATTAAAGGTTTTTTGGAAGTAGGATGTAGCATTTTAAGGTTTAAAACAGTACAATATCATTATTTCTGAGAAAAATATTAAAGCAGTTTGGGATATCAATCACAAGCCCTTATAATTTATCCTTAATGTACCAAAAGAATTTTACTTGATGTTTTAACAATAAAATACCAATCCACTTTCTTCTTCTCTCAGGTAAGGACTAGAGGTCTGGAAATAGCAGTCATATCTATGTGGCACATCCTGTATGTGTGAAAATTCCTGTTCAGCTCTGGAGTGCAGTCAGGTAGAGCCACACTTAAAAATAAATAATAAATGCAATTTATTAATAATAGAATAATAGAATAGATTAGAAAAATCTATAAATAGAATGCAGTTTATATATATTACCTGTAATAATTATATGTAATAAATATAATGTGTGCTGCTGCTTGCTGCAGTAGGCAGCTCAGTGCTGGGGTCCAGGGTTTCTTTGCCCTGGTTGATCTACCCAGAACACAAATTCAAGGTCCTTGTAACAGAGAAACAGGCACTTACCTCTCCAGGTCTGCTCTACAGTATTGTGAAGTGTTTATTTCACATGTGGAATTAATGTGCTGTGCTGCTGATTGCCAGGAGTTAATACTTGTAGTGCAGTGAACTGAAGCAGAACTCGCTGCAGCCTTAACTTGGCAGACAGTGAAGATTGATGGAACATGGTGGGTTTAAAGGAAAGGTGTTATTAACATGTAGGTGGCAGAGCTGTGAGACAAACCCTGCTGTAAATCTGAATTAAAGCCTCCCTTGTTAGGATTTCACCCCGTGCTGGCTCAGGGACACAGCAGTGGTGTGGAATACACTCTGTCTCCTTTAGGCTGAGGTGCCCAGCCTGTCTCTTACTCTATTGGAAACATCCCAGCCTTGGATACCATCCTGACCCATGTACCAAACATTAACCTGACTAGAATAATGAGGAATTAAAATGCCAGTAAAGAAATAAGAACTGTCAAAAGACTGGAGTTTACATCAGAAAAAATATAATCTCATCCCCTCCAAAACCTGCAACCTGCCAGTAGCAGCCTGATGGTGCATAAAATGATTGTTTCCAAAAATGGTTATTCCTTCAAATACAATCATGTATGTGGTGCATGCAGAGAAACGAGATACTGCAGTAGGTGAAGGAGGGATTGGAAGTTTTGTATTTGGTGTCATCTAAAATACTATTGCCTGACACTTTCATTACAAACCTGCCTTTTCAATTCACAATTCTGCCAAACTTCAGCCATGCAGGTTTGGATTTTTTGTACTGGGTGTCTTCATCTCAGCAAGACAACCTATTTCAGGCTGTGTTCAAATTTCAGTAGAAAGGTTTACTATTTTGAAAGGGGTTTTATGGGAGCACAAGTACCACACTTCTTAAAATTCAGCAAAGGGATAATCAGCAATACTTTCAGCAGCATGTGATATGGATTTAGTTTAAAGAGAAAATCTAAAGTATCAGTTGTGGTAGCACCATAATATGTGATACCCACATGCTAATAACAAGGAGAGAAATCTCTTTAAACAGTTGTCAGTGAGAGAGACCAAAGTGTTGTATGTAATATAAAGACTCCAGTTCTTGACCTCTCGTGCTACAGCTTCTTTGGGCACATTTGATTCATTAGATAAGTGCTATCTTCATGTCATTCATGTAATCACTTAGCGAGAACCATCCTGATTGACCTGTTTGTGCTTCTGATTTATTAACACTTGCTTCTCGTTTTATTTCCTGGAGGCCACAACTCCAATTCTGGCGTGATTCCATTTCCATTAAGATTGGTGGCAAAAGGGCAGGCCTTAAACCACAGAAGTGGTTCAGGAGGCAGCTGTTTATATCCTCCCAGGTATTCCAAGTTTGCAGCTTGTAATTTCTTTCTTTATCAGATTTATAATGCCTTCCACTACAGTCGAGTGTTGGTGCTAATGTTCTTTTACTGAGTTTTGAGGCTTCAGATAAGCTTATTCCATTTTCTTTGCTCATCTTCAAACCTGCCAAACTGTTCCTAAGATCTGATTCAGTGAGCAGTTTAGTTTGCCCTGAATATGGTCTTGAGATAACATGCACTAGAAAACCTATAAAAGGATTTCTTCTTGTCTGAGGAGTATCAGTCCAGTAGCTACTTAAAAATTTCTGTAATGACATTGATTTCACGACAGAGAGACTCTGTGATTTCCATTTTTATTTGCTATTATATATTATTAACTTATCACTGCTGACTATGGAGTTGGAGCATTCTTGGGAAATGATTCAGCATCAGATTTTTCATAAGCTTGCAAAAAATTTTTATTGAATACCATGGGTTGCCAGCACCCTGGAAAACTGAGAACAGTGTTTGTTTTCTATTAAAGTTAGACAAAATTGACATAGAGTTTTTTTGTTTTTTTTTTTTTAATCTAGATACAAAGTGGTAATAAAAGGAAATTTAAGAGCAGTGCTATGGGCAGTGAGTCAACATGAAAGGTTCATGGCCAGACTTTGATAATTGACTATGGCTTGTGAAGGAAGGAAGTTGATTGTTTTCTCTTGACCTGGCAGTTTTGTGCTTTTCAGATGCAGGGGTGAGGCTTCAGCTCCTACTGCAATGTCTGTAGAATGTCCAGAACAACCCAGAATCCTGTTTCTCAGTATCCTACCCAAACAGCTGACACTGCTGCCTGCCCCAAAGGAGCAGCAGTGATGCAGGAGCTGCTTTTGTGGCAGTGCAGTGATGCCAGACACCTTCCACTCGAGCATTTCATCAGCACACAAAGGGAAGGGCATTGCCTTGAGAGCACAGACACCACTGCTGTCACTGCAATCCCACTGCTCAGGCACAAACTCTTGTCCTTATCAATTGATAGCAGTCAGGTCCCCCAGGGCTCAAAGGCAGCTCAGCCTTGTGGTGTGCTAGGCACAGAAACCCAAACCCTGCTGCTGTTCTTGGTCTCAGGGCAGGGTAATGTACACGGGGTGTCAGAAGAACCTTCTAGAAACCCCAAATGTGGCCAGAATCCAACACTATTCTCTCAAAATACACCTGTCAAATGGAAGATGGCTTTGTCAGCAGGTTTGGAATGCTTTGTTTCCTTAAAATCTATTATTATTTTTAAATTTGTTTACAGCAGTTTAATAGTAGGGGTTTTTCTAGGAAAGCTCAAACCCCTCTGTGTTTATGATTGGAGGTTCACAGTTACAGTTTGCATAGTTTGCAAACCAGCAGACCAGCAGCACACAGGATTCTGTGGCATTTCTGCAGCACTGGATGTGTGTCTTTGCACTGAGAGCTTTTTCTTCACAATAACCCTGTAACAAGTTGTTTATGTAGGAGAGCAGGCAGTGATGAAAGCTATATTAAATTTTATCCCTGCTCTTTTTTTTCAATAATCACACATAAATAACATACTGCCAGAGGCAAACATAGCAATATATTTATAGGTACAAGTCTTATACAAGCACTGTTTCTTTTGTTTTCCCATTTCTAGTAGAACCTGAATCATTAATTATTTTTCAGAGATACAGTCATTTATATATATAATTCAATAATATTAGTGTGTGCTGTGTACCTTGTGGGCTGCATTTTATCTCAACAATCTCTCTCCATTGTTTGAATTTCTAAACTCAGACTGTAGCAATGAATTTTTTCAGATTTGAATATCTGTTTTTCAATCCTTGGTCAGTATATTACATAAATGGAACCCGACATAGGATTTGCAGCATTCAGATCTGGATAAATTAATTCCCAAAGAAGAAGTATAAAATCTGTTGATGAGTGAGGATCAGTACAGAGTCTCAGTTTAGCCTAAAAAAACTAAAAAAACTAGACTAAAAAGTTTAGGCTTTTCATCCTAGAGGTTTCTGGTTCAACTCTTATGCTGTTGTTTTTGCCATTCTGCAATACAACCAGCTTCCCCCTCCCTCCAAGCAGCAAAAATAACCATAACCCTCTCATACTTTTATGAATTCTTCCATCGAAAATGGAGATTATTTTTTATATGGCTTTCCAAATTAAAACTGAGGAGTTTTAGCAACATGTAGCCAGTACATTGTTGGAATTCCATGCCCCCAAAGTAAAAGTAGTTGAAAAGTTGTGATGGATTATGAGTACACAAATCATATTAACAGTTCTGTTCTTAAAAGGAAATGGCAAGGATGTTATTCAACTTACCACAGAGGTATGAAATGACAAAAGCCACTATTAGTTTGGGGGAAGAGAGCAGTGTGAGTACAAGATTCACCACTCGATGGCGCCTTGATTCTGTTCATCTCCATTTCTTTCCCTCTGATGTCTGCACACAAAACCCCAAAACTGCTTCTGTAGTAAATCTGTCTGGGAAAGAATATTTATCACATATTTCTAAACTATAGTTTTAATTGTCTTCTGCAGAAGTAAATAAAATTATTTCGGTTTTCACTCCTGCCTTTTAACTCCAGTCTTTCAATGAAAAATGGTGAATTCCCTCAATTTTGGTTAAGCAGTTCTTCAACCTAAATATTTGTGGGTGAACAATGGCATGGGAACACACTTGGCTGCAGAATTCTGTCCAGAATGGATGGACTGAGAAGTTTTGGTTATTCTATTGCTGGCCATCAAGGCAGAGGAATGCATATATCTGGAATAAATTGCAGGCCCAGATTATTAGAGAAATCATTGCACAGTTGTTATACCTACCAGAGTGACACTAATTTATTCTATGAAAGAATCTTAATCTGTGTCACTTCCATTAGGAAACAAATTTTCAGGGTGACGTGAACTATTTGGGCCTCATTTAACCAGTTCTAAGGTGCCAAAATACTTTCTATTTTGCACTGGAAGATTCCAAATAAGTTCTGGGTCTCTTTTTATTTAAATTAGTTGCAGTAGGACAGCTACAGAGTTCTGTCACATACTTTATAAATAAATCTTGTGATCTGAGGAGCTGTTATGGTGCACAGCCTTGCTTATGCAAGGCACAGCCTTTTCATGCACAGCCTTGCTTATGTTTGTTTATATTGAGATACACAGCAAGCAAAACAGATTTTTTTTTTTGTTTTGGTGACTTTGTGAAGGATTGCCCTTTTTGAAACAGATGACAAAAACTGTATTAACAGCATCTAGAGGTTTATCCTTGTGAAGAAGCAAGTTATGAAAACCTGGAAAGCCAAGCTCAGGCAAAGGCTGGAGCTGTCTGGATTTCCACTGCTGCTCCTGCCAAGGGTTCAGCTCCTCTGCCACTGGCACCTAGTCCCAGCCTCTGCCCCTTTGCCCTGCTGCAGAACCACCCTGCAATCAGCATGGCCGGAGAAAACCTGGGGCTGCTTCTTGTTTTAATCCCCTAAACCAGCAACCCTCCAGTTCTGATCATCCCAAACCTTGCTCTGGAAAAGTTATTTTCCTTCAGCCACTCTGGATGTGCTAACATTTTAACTAAGTGCTCGTGTTTGCTGTGTACTCAGTTTATGCCATCAAGGAAAGCAATTTGCTGTAATGCTACACAAGGCACCCATTAGTGGCAAACAGCAGTCTGTGTTTTTAGAGAACCAAGGCTGTTATTTCACAAAAGGAGTAATTCAACACTGCCTTCATCATCTAACCAGTAAAGCTCATCTTCCAGGTGTTTTTCCTGACTATTTAGCTGCTTTTGGCTTCTCAAAAAAAAAAAAAATAGTGTTTAGAAAATGAAAGTCTGATTTAAATTAAGTTGTACATGATTATTTTAAAAATGCAGTATGATACATGTCTACATAAATAAATGTAAATTTTCATTTTTTAAATGACAGAAAAAAATGCCATATGACACATGCCTTTATTTTTCATTGCTTGTTTTCAATATCTAAGCAAAAAGAAAAATGTTTAACTTAAAACCCTGTCTCTAAACATTCAGGAACTTAATTGCATTAATTTATTGTATCAAACAATAATTTCTGACCCTGATGCTTTGAATGCATTAAATTCTGCAGCTTGAGAGTCTACAGTCTGTTTTCTGTGGAGGCCTGAGAGGATCTGACTCCCTGGAAAAGCTCTGACTTAAGTAAAATTACTTGCAAAGCAAGCTCCAATATCTAGTTTGACACTCTTATAATTATTTCAAAGGCTGAAAATTAACTAAAACCATATCAAAAAAAGATAAAATTACGTATTTTGGAAATCTACTGTTGTCTCACTTGTTACACCTACTGGCTTTTATAATGACTATTCTCACTTTTGTGCCAAATCTCAATAACCTTTCTCTGCTCAAGCTGGAAGGCATGACCATGGGGTGAGGGGTTTTCAGCAGTGTGTAGAAAAGGCACACTCACTCTTCAGCTCTTTAGAACTGCTGCCCTGTTGGAGAGCACTGCTTTAGTTTGATCATCAGGAAATTTGGGCAATCTTTGGATTTATGGCACCTCCAAGAGAAAGCGTATCCTCCCATTAGTAAACTTTTTTCCCTACACATGTGTAGGAAAGGGTGAGCAAATTTTGAAAAAAACAAGTCAGTTACTAGAGAGACAGCCAGAAAAAGACAAATCAGATCATTTAGTAAGTAGAAAAAATATTAAATATTGTGAAGTAGGCGATGAAGCAAGTACTGCTGTGAGCAGCAGAACCACCAAAGCTTGGTTTCCAGGGGATTTTATCTCATGGTTGAGTTCATTGGCATCCAGCTGAAGCTTTTCCATGGTTACAGGCATTTATCCTAAATGATTTTCTGGGACTTGGTAAACATGAGTTCACCCTCTAGCCTCTCTTTTACTGGAGGCATTCTATCAGGGTATTAATTTTCACATAATATTGGAGAAATATTACATTTAGAGACTTTATATTTTACAGTCAGGTTTGCTTGGCCAGTCTGCCCTGGGCAACTGCTTCAAAAGCTGTAGGGGTGTGGGCAAACAAATACAGATGTGGGCACCTATGAACCCTTCTACCCTTGGATGTAAACATATATATATATATATATCTATATTCATGGATATGGTACATTTGTGTACCAAAAGTGAGTGAAATAGAGGTGACAGGGGAAGACAATTAAGGAGTTACAGGAAAACCATTAACTTTGGGTGCAGTGACAAAGGCAGCAAGGGCAGTGCACATTAAAAAGCAGTTCAAAGGATGCCTGTTGCAGCTTTCACAGGGAGCCATCCCATTTAACCTTCGTGCCATGCTTTAATTCTGAAGCCATAACCAATTTACAGGAAAAGCCTTAGTGGAAGGTTTATCAGACTTTCAGGAAGCCTTTCTTTGAAAAACTGAACCCTAAACCAAACCCAGCAGAAATCCAAAGTAGCATGAAAACAGGTAAAGAGGACTTCCAATGGTTCCTTCTTTCTGGGTGTTGCTATACTTTAGTAGCTTTTCTCTTACTGCAGGGATTCTGTTTGACCCTTCCCCCCACTAAAACCAGTAAGAATTAAAATACCTGTGGGATCTTCTTGCCAGCTGTCACTGCAGGCACACTGATAGGTTTGCTGATGGAAGAAAGTGGATTTTCAGAGTGGATTCACAGGCTCATCCTGGTCTCCTGCAGCCCTCCAGCTCCTTGGAGAGCAGAGGCACTGCCTGATGTCCAGCTGCAGTTTCCATGCTGCAGTTCCTTCTTGTCCTGTTGATCTTTTCCCACCCTGGAACATGGAGGAGAGTGTGCTCCTATTCCTTCCATATTTATATCCTTTCTCCAAATGAGACCATGTTTGCCCCCACAGAAGACAAAACTCCTCATCTTTCCATGCTTTTCTCCACCTTGAAGAACTCTGGAATATCTACTATCATCTATTGCATTCCCATTTCTATTTAATGGTGGCTGAAGCATTGCAGTGTGAGATATAATTACAGAAAATGTGATATTTAAAGAATAACTGACAAAATTTTTGCAGCTATTGAAAAGCTTGTCTCATTAGTATTATTTTAAATCTCATTTTCACAAAATTATTTATTTTAATTCTCACAATCTGCATAAGAAGCGTAATCAGCAAGCTGAAATTAAAGTATCTGCAACCTCTGCCCTTTAAATCAGTCACAAATTAAAGAAAATAATGTCTTCTAGGAGGAAGAAAACTTTCTAAAGAAATCCTTTCTGTCAACCTCTCCCCACTAAAGCAAAATACATACCCTTGCTTAAAAGAATACAAATAAATCTTATTTTTGTTAAATTTTGTCTTCATCCGATTTTGAAGTAAATGCTGATTTAAAACCCTCAGACTTCTTGCCAGATGGCAGTGGAGTGTCTTTCACAAGCAGCAGAGCATCCAGGACACCCATGGCAAATTGGGAAGGCATTTTGTGCATTCCTGTGCCTCTCCAGAGTAAGACAGCACTGCAGGGCCTTGCCACAGAACAGAAGTGGTAGGAGCAATAAACATTATTCTACAGCCACTGCCTGCAGGTTTGCTCTTTTTTTTTTAGCAGTTGGCAATAAAATGCATAATTTTTTGGAAGAAAAATTGGCTCAATGCAGAGCCAGTTGGCTCAATGCAGAAATTTTTAGAAATTCCACCATAAACATTTGTTCCACACAGCTTTGTCGTTGTTTGAAAAGCCCAGTGACAGGTAATAGTTACTGCACTCACAAGAAGCACTTTGGTATTGTTCAGGCTTTTCTTTTCTGGGTTTATTGGGTTTGCATGGCCAAGCTCTGGCAGGGTGGGAGCTCCAGGGGTGGCTTCTGTGAGCAGCTGCTGGAAACTTCCTTGGTGTCCAGCAGAGCCAGTCCTGGCAGCTCCAAACACAGAGGTGCTGATGGCCAGGGCTGCTCAGCCAGAAATGGAGGGAACAGCTCTGGGAGAACAGAGAGAGAAAGAAGATATTGCACAGTTGTGGCCAGAGAAGAGTGGGGTGAGAGAGGAACAGCTCTGAGCCAGCAAGGGCAGGGAGGAAGAGGGGCAGGAACGCTCCAGGCACCAGAGCTGGGATTGCTCTGCAGCCTGAGGTGCAGCCCAGGGTGGGGAACTGTGCCCCTGCAGCCCTTGGGGGGCATCAGGAATGCAGAGATCATCCCACAGCCCCTGGGGATCCCCAGGGATGCAGAGATCATCCCACAGCCCCTGGGGATCCCCAGGGATGCAGAGATCACATCACAGCAGTTTTGGGAAGATGCTGTCCATGGGATGGACTCACATTGCAGCAGTTTTGGTGGGATGCTGTCCATGGCATGGACTCACACCACAGCAGTTTTGGTGGGATGCTGTCCCTGGGATGGACTCACACCACAGCAGTTTTGGAGGATGCTGTCCATGGGATGGACTCACACCACAGCAGTTTTGGGAACATGCTGTCCATGGGATGGACTCACATTGCAGCAGTTTTGGTGGGATGCTGTCCATGGGATGAACTCACACCGCAGCAGTTTTGGAGGATGCTGTCCATGGGATGGACTCACACCACAGCAGTTTTGGGAGGATGCTGTCCATGGGATGGACTCACACCACAGCAGTTTTGGGAGGATGCTGTCCATGGGATGGACTCACACCACAGCAGTTTTGGAGGATGCTGTCCATGGGATGGACTCACACCACAGCAGTTTTGGTGGGATGCTGTCCATGGCTCATTTTGGAGAAGCTCTCAGAGAACTGTCTCCTGTGCAGGGACCCCACGTGCAGCAGGGGAAGGACTCCTGTCCCTGAGCAGCAGAAGCCAGGGGTGAGGAACTGACCATAACCCCATTCCTGTCTCCTTGTACCTCTGGGGGCAGCAGGCAGAGCTGGGAAGGAGGGAGGGGTGGGAGGAAGGTGCTTTCAAATCTTTCTTTGTTTCTCATTATCCTGCTCTGTTTTGCTAGTAATAAAGTCAATTAATATCTCTAATTAGAGCCTGTTTTGCCCCTGATGGTATCTGGTGAGGGATCTCTCTCCCAGTCCTTATCTCAAGCCATGAGCCCTTTGTTGTTTTTTTCCCTCCCCTGGGCAGTGAGAGGGAGGCTTTGGTGGGTGCCAGAATCCATCCAGGGTATCCCACTACACTGGATGAGAAGGCTGCTGATAAATTCCCTTCCTGGGGCTGTATTTGAGCAATATTCTCTGCAAGGAAAGGAATCCATGCAAATGGTAATCCTTCAAAGCAGCTGAGACAGCACTGTGTGCCAGAGGGCTGAAAAAATGTGAATGAACATTCCCAGATTTACCAGCAAGGTCCGTTCCTCCAGCACAAGTATTTAATCTGCTGACAAGGAGATAAGGGACTTTGAACAGCTCAGAGACCAGCCTAACATCACAAATATGATACAAACAAGGACACCTTTGGAAGTAATTATAATGCAACAGAATGAATATCTCCTCTGTCTGCAGCACTGTGCAGCTCTGAAGGAGGCTGCAAGTTCTTGAGTATCAGTATGTGCAAAAACAAAATGTTCTTTTGGAGGATAAAAAAGCTTGCATATTTCATCACTTCCTGTTAAAAAGTCTGAAATTTTAATTTCCAGCATAGGCAAAAAAATGGATCCAGTTTTCTCCTAATCATAGTCCACTTGTGCTCAAGCCATAACCATTAGATAGAACTAGTGAGCATAACAAGAAACTAGTTGAAGAATGTTTGCTTTCCCTCTTAAAACTCATCATTAGTGAATTGATGAGAGTTCCTTGTGACATGTGAAAGTTTTTCTCTGGATTTATGATTTGGTGTGAATTTACAAACAGGGTTACTCCTGGCAAGAACCAACCAGGAGAAATGTCACTGATTAAAACACATTTTGTTTCCTAGTGATTACATTCTGATAATATTTTGAAAGCTTAATGAGCTGTGGTACTTTTTTCATCCTTGTAATTAGCAGAGACTTAGAAATATGAATTAAACACATTTCTACTGAAAAGTCCAGGTCAGGGCCGAATAAGACAAAAGAAAGAGTTTACTAACTCTAAGTGCAGTTTCTTCTGTGCAAACTAATATGAAAGCATTGCCCAGGCAAAGGACATAGGAAGTTTGATATCAAGTCAACCTTTATCAGGAGAAGCAAAGTCCAATTCATAAAAATATCCTGACATATGCACTTCTATACCCATTGTGATTTAACTCCAGCTGGCAACTCTGCACCACAGAGCCAGAGAAAACTCCTGGGCTGAGCTAAAGACACTTTAATGGGTGAAGAAAAGGCAGAACAAGGAGCTCATTCACCCTTCCCAGGTGGGTGTTCAGCCATGTCCAGGGCAGTGGGGTCCATCTTGTGTAACAGCTCCTTGGGATGACCAAGGAATTTCTGGGGAATGCAGTCCCAAACACAACAGTTTTCCCTCTTCCTTCTTGCAGCTTTACATGCTCGGCATGATGTTGTGTGATGAAAATATCCCTTTGGCCAGTTTGGGTCAGCTGTCCTGCTCCCTCCCCTTCTTGTGCACCTCCTCCCAGGCAGAGCAGGAAGTACTTGACTTAAAGGAAGCATTGCTCAGCAGCAGCTACATCATCAGTGTGGTATCAACATCATTCTCCTAAATCCAAAACACAGCTCTGTACTAGCCACTAAAATGAAAATCAGCTCAGTCCCAGCTGGAAGCAGGATAATGGCCATGGCCATACAAGTATTGGTGGTGTATTAATCAGATTTTTGCAGATGTAACCTAGTTGTCAGCTGGGAGACTCTCACTCCTTTCCTACCCTGAGCTATTGACAGCGAGTGGGCTGAGGAGCAGGTGGAGATGAGGAGAAAGCATATGCTCCTCCATTTCTGCCAAAGCTTTTTCACATATTTCTGTACTTCCCTGCCACTGATCTGTTTAGTGGATTTTCACTCCTCCCATAATGATGGGAGCCTATGGACAAGAGAGAACTTAACAGTGCTAAAGCTGATGTGCAAGTTTTTATATCTGAAAGGCAAGGTTGTAGGAAAGACAGTGTATTTTATTAGAATAATTCATGTCCTTGGGAAAAAGCAGATGAGCTTTTGGGCATACAAGCTCTCCTGGGGATGATGTGCCCACATTTTGTTGAATAATAAGTTTCTATCTACTGAAGTAGTGTTCATCATCCATGGTTAGCTTAAACTTGCCTACAGCAAAGAACATGAATTCTTTTGAAAAACCCTGAATAAAACTGAGAAGAATTGCATGGAAAAGACTTTTCTTCCTACAGTCTCTGGAAGGTGGTACAAGGTGGATATTGCAGCAGGCTGGGCACTCTTTCTGCACAGGTACACACAGCCTGTGTGCACTCTGCAGTGTCCTCTCCCAGTCCTGAGTGTGCCTTGGTTTTCACACCAGAAAAGTGCAGAGTTTGCTTCAAACAGCAGTTTCTCCACTGGGATGGTTATTAGGCTGCCAGTTCTGACTGGGAGTTACAGCACTGTCATTGATCCATGTTGGGATGGTAGTGAGGAGCTGCTGCACCTCCCAAAGGCTGTGAGGTATTTGTCAGGTGATAACCAGCAGCAGCTTTAGACCTGAGCCAAATTCAAGGGAACAGTCCTGATGTGAAAGGATTTGTGCTCAGTGAGGTGTTCTGTTGCCTGAAACTGTGGACTTAGTGATCCAGGACTAAATTAAATAGAAACAGCCCAGTGAATACCCAGTGTTACTCAGTCACCCAAAGACATTAAGATAATACAGCACTGTGGAGACACAGACTGTGGTTGAAATAATTGTGACTGTTAATTTTCAGCCCTGTTGCTAATGGACATTCCTCTGGAAGTCTTTATAAAAATGCAGGGAAACATTATTCAAAGACAAGTACTTTTATTTAACTCCAGACTGAAAGGCAAAGGAATTTATGAGCTTTGTAACTGCTTGATGTTATTTCTATAAAATGTGTTTGCTTCCATAAACAGGCACATAACACATTCACATAGAAGTGTCAAAGAAATGAAAATCTGGCTTCATTCTTCTTTTTAGACAAAAGATAACAGCATGACATTGTGATGAAGATCTGGGAGGCATTCTGCTCCAATTTAGTTCTTCTTCTTAAATGTCTGATGGCACACCTGGTCCTCACATGTCAGTTCCTACAGTGTTAAAACAAGTAGTAAGTATACAGTGGTAGAAGTTTTATTTTGCATATATATCAGATCCCACCAGAAATTACTACAACTGAGCCACTGCTTAAAAAACTTATGCTTATAAAACAAAGAACAGTAAGAAAAGTGCACTATATGTAACCAAACAGCAGGTATGCACCTCATGCTGCAATAATTAGTTTTTGATACATGAATTGAACTCTAAGAAGAATAAACATGAAAAATGCATTAGAACTGTGCTTTACTTCTGGGCTTTTTTCATGGGCTGTTATTAAAACAGCATACTGTAATATTTTATAATTCACATTACCTCAAAATTCACGAGCTGCACTGAAACAAGGAACTGAACAAAAAAAGAGGAATGCTTTACAAAGCTGGTTTGCTCCAGAGGTGTGCCCAGCTATTTCTCAGGGCCAGAACAAAGCACCATTGCTGCCCAGGGCTGCAGGGAGCTGTCAGGGGCTGGCACAGTGCAATGCAGCCACTTTGGGTGTGCATTCCTGTGCCAGGCAGGGCTTTGAAGGGACTGAAGCTGGCACAGAGATGAGAGCCACTGTGGCTGTCCACACCAAGAATGTGTAAAGCCAACTTGTGGAGGAGCAAGGCACAGGACAGAGCAATGGGCTCTTCTCAAGAAGCTCTCTGCCCACCTGCTGTGCCACCCAGTACTACCATGCCCATTTCTCAGCTGCTCTCCCAGGGAGCTCTGCAATCATTATTATTGTGAGAAGTGCTCAGAACATGAGTAAATGTGGCACTTTGTGATATGGTTGAATGGGCGTGGTGGTGATCAGTCAAAGTTGGGTCTTGGTGATTTTGGAGGTCTTTTCCAACTTCAATGATCCTGTGATTCTACAATATTCTTATTTTGAAATCTTTCTGCACATCACTGATTGCTGATTTCCTGCACAGGCTTTTCTGGCCTCCCTTGGACTCATCACATCTGTCTTTGGGCTACAGCTTGATACTTTAGATGTTTGAACTTATTACTGAACTAGGAAAAAATAATTGCAGTGTAGGTTGTTTGTGGGATCCTCTTGAATATCCCAAGGTTTCTGCACAGTGTACTAAAATTTCATATTGCTTCACTCAGAACAAAGAATTACATTTTTATAGCAGTCTGATTGGGGCTTTTTTGTCCTTTTTTTCCCCTACCAGTAATTATAGAAGAATGAGAGTATGCTAGATGTGCAATATAACAGGAAGGGTTAAGAGCTGGAGGGAAGTGGACTGGAACAAAAAAAAAAAAAAAAATAAAACTGCAAGGTTGTGACTTAATTGGGAGCAGGTGGAAAAAAATTGAGCATTCCTGAGTTGAAGCAGAGAGGGAATTTCCTTAGAGTTCAGAGATCAGAGCTGCCTAAAGACCTTTCTAACTAGAAAAAAAGAAACAAATCCTTTGAAATGGAAAACCTGAGCCTATGCTGCAGCCTCAGTGATGTGCTGTGGGTGTGTGGAGCAGCCCTTACCAGGTGCAGGATGTCTCCTTCAATCCAGTGTTTCCAGCCCCTGTTGTTCTTTTCACCTTTCTGAACACAGACCAGTTTGTCACCGTCCCAGGTCACCAGGGTCTGCATGGATCAGATCATTAACTCAGTTCATTAACCAGAACTTTATGAACATAGAAAAATTAGTTCAAACAATGTGAATACACAATTACAGTTAAAAAAAATTACACAATTACAGTAAAAAAAAAAAAAAAAAAACCAAAAAAACACCAAAACCCCAAAGCATTTAAACAAAACCCAAATACTTTCAGGATGACAGTGTGATGAAGGGAAGTTTTGCAGTGCTTTGTTGTCATTTCCATGTGTTTCTTCACAGACATGAGTATCAAGTGTTCACACTTACTGGTGAATTGTTGAGTGTTTACAGCTACTTGTGCAATATATGCAAACAGCATTTTTTCCATGCTGTTTAAAGCCATTAATGAAACAATTACAGGGTTTCATGAGTGAAGACTTGAGGGCTTGTACTGAAAAGTGCAGTGCTAACACCTTTTCTAGCTCAGCATAAAGTAACAAGAGGAAAAGTACATTAATATAAACTCATTCAGTAAATTTATTTGTATATTTTCATGTACTTTCACAAAGAAATTTAAAGAGATGTGTTCATAAGTTGGACAATGTGCTGTAGCTGACCCTGCTTGAGCAGGCAGGTAGGACTTGGTGTTCTCAGGAGATTCCTTCCATCCTCAACCCTCTCCTGGTCTGCTGTGATCCAGTCCAGCAGCAGCAGACAAGGTACTGGGTATGCTGATTTTTGTCCAGGAGCAGGATAACCCTCAGAAAGGAAAGGTTCTCTATACTGCTGAATTATCTGTCTACAGATGTGCCAGGGTGCATTCAAACAACTTTGTTGGGATTGTTCTGCAGTTGAACCATTGTCCTTTAGGGATGTATTTAACTATGTATCAGACAACTCCTCATTAGACACCAGTTACAGTCCCTGAGAGCTTAGTTATTATAAATCTCCAAGTGTATTGGGAGCTTAATTCATTTTCTAGTTCAGCACTGGATGATTTATTCCTCTCCTTTAATACTGAGACAAAACTCATTCCATTTCAGTTAATTTCTTTCTTATTTACTGAATTTTCAAGCTACATGCTCTTTAAATTATCCATGTCCTCTTTAGATTTAAACCTTGCCTACCAATTTTATTACCTTCATCTAACTTTAATGTGTTTGAGGCATTGTTTTGTTAATAAAATGACCAGAAAATAGTTTAGAACAATTCAGAGAATAATGACATGACGTGTACTTTTCCCTTCTCCTGTCCAGAAACAAATAACATGATTTGTTTAGAAATGAATATTAGGCAAAATTAATTAAATCAGGTAGGGTTATAAATACACAATTCCTTCCTTCCTTCCTTCCTTCCTTCCTTCCTTCCTTCCTTCCTTCCTTCCTTCCTTCCTTCCTTCCTTCCTTCCTTCCTTCCTTCCTTCCTTCCTTCCTTCCTTCCTTCCTTCCCTCCCTTCTCTCCGTTCCTTCCCTTCCTCTTGCAGAGCAAGGCTGTAGTAGTGGTGATGGGCACTAATTGATGGATTTAAGGAGTGGTGAAAATAGAGATCCTTAGATCCTCAGCAATGCCTTCAGCTGATCTGGAGAGATGTGTGAGCAGTATTTTTAACACAGACTTTGTCACAGGAATTTGTGCCCACTGGAGGAGGAGACAGAACGAAAATGTAGATATTGGGATGTTCAGGATAGTGAAAAAAAAAAGGGTGTTATTATTTGATGGCTTGCAGTGCTGTGAATAATTTGGAAGAAATCATAGGAATTACACTGCATAAAGTTAGTTTGAGAATTAAAAGGGATCCAGGGTAAGCAAACAACATCTTCTGTTAAATTTGTGCCCCTCCAGTGAAGGATGATGAGCTCAAATGTAAGCATGTCCTTTGTGCTATCACTTTCCCTGTGGCAATTGCCAAAACAAACAGGTCTTGTTGACAGAAAGTTTTGGTCTCAGCTTCCTAGAGTTTGGCAACTGTGAGCCGAGTGGCAGAATACAGGTGTGGAAATGAGCAGGGCTGATAATGGGGTTCCAGTGAATGATGAAAGGGAGGAAGGGGATCCTGGATTAGCAAGGCTCCAACAGGGACAGCCAATGGAAATTTAAGGTCTGCTGGCCTTTCTGCATTTGAAAGTGTTGCTTAAGCATTTCAGGGTGAGAAGAAAGTAAAACAGAGGCAGTATTGGTACAGAAACATGAAACTGAGTTCAGGAAGTGCATCAGTGCTCGTGTGTGATCTTTTCCTCCCTGGCTTCTCTGAGAGAGCCTTGTTGAATCCCCCAGGAGCTGCCTCTGCCACAGGAGGTGGGGCAGGGGCTACAGCCCTTAACCCAGGCTTGCCCAGCAATCTCCCTGGAAGGTGTCTGAACAAATGGCCACAGGCTCCTGGGCCAGTTCTGAGCTCAGGTTACTCCAATTTTCCCCAGGGCACTGCTGGGGCTCCTTCCCCTCTGCCCCACCAGTGCCCTGCCACCTGAACCACTCCCAGCTTTGGCTCACATTTCATTCTTGCCCCATCCCAAAGCTCCCCTAACATTAAAAGCTGAGTGCAGGTTCATTTTTAACAATGTCCAACTGTTAAAGTGCCCAGCTGAGACTGAGCAGTGCAAACCCAGCCATCCCAAAATGAAAAGGTGCATTGATGCAGCCCTAAATTCACAGGATGAGCCCACTGTTTCATTAATGCTTAGGAAAGTTTCCTTGAGGATGCATAGGTAAAATACAATTTTGCTACTTCCTAGATACATAAAGTGTACTGAAAAACTGGGAAAATCCCCCACTAGAAAAACCTAATTAATGGATGTTCTCATGTATCTCAGTAGCCATCCTGATTTGCATTTCTAATAACTCTTGTAGCAGGAAAGAAAACTGTCTCAGGATGCAAATTACTTCTGCTTTATAAAAATCCTCTGGTGTCTGTAAAACACTGGGGTTGCACTGAACACATTCAGCTGATTTTTGGACCTGCTGTGGTACAAACAGGAGCTGTGGTGTAAACAGATCCCAGGTACCAGGTTCTTACCTTCACCACTCGGTTATCCAGCCCTTTGGTTTGCTCTTCAAACTCCACTCCCACAGTGTAATCCAGATCATAGTTTCTCAAACTACTGAGTGTTCTGGTTTTAAAATTGTCTCCATTTTGTACAATCTCCTTTGTTTGTTTCAAGTGTTTTGCAATCTTACGAGTTGCAAAATCAATACCTGCCAAAAAACCAGAAAAGAGAGTGAAAATTGCAGTATTTGCTAACAAAAATATAGCCCCACAACATTTATATGTACACATTAAAAAAAAATAAAGTAAGTGAAAGATAGTTACACAAATTGTGTTTTTACCTGTGACATTTTTCAGAGAAAAAAAACTTCAAATAAAAATCATCCTGTGTTTACAAGTCAACTTGAGGATCTTCCACGGATAATAAATTTATTCATTAACAGGATATCCATGGGAATGTTGTGAGCATACAACATACAATGAGGAGTGAATAGATGCTGGTGTGTTAAAACACCAGAATTTTTTTGAGAATGTGAAACAAGAGGGGCTATTAAGTCTGACAGTGCCTTTTTGGCCACACTGAAGAAGAATCTCAGGATAATATTCCTTATCAGAGATTTAGCATGTTAGAATGGGTATGTAATCAAGGAGAATGAGCATGTAATCAAGAGGACCTGGGCATGTTACTTTTATGATGAACCTATAGTCTGTGGGAGTTGATTAATTAGCTTAAAAGGATGAAAATTGCATTAATGAATAAAGAAGCAATCAAATAAAATGCTGAAATCCATTATTGTTCCATAAAGAAGCACAAATAAATTGCAGTTCAAAAGGAGACAAATTCAAAGTCAGAAGTCAGAAAAGCATCTATGTAGAGCATTTGACAGTTTCTGTTTAATATTCTGTGGATGTTTTCTGCAGTACTGATCTCCTTAACACCCTCACTGTGGTCAGGACCAGGGCTGACATGGAAATGCACCCAGCTGCAGGGGCTGAGAGCACTGCAGCCAGCATGGGGAGAACACCCATGGCCACAGCCCCAGCCAGCCCCCAATGCCAGCAGCATCACCATCTGCAGCAAATATTTCTGACCAGCTGCCAGGGAATCTCGTTTTGGTGCTGGATGCAAATGGAATCCCCTCCCCTGCTTGTGCAGGAGAATGGGTTTGGTGTGCTGGCCATCCTCTGGTGGCTCCCCAGGTGTTCATCACTGTCAGCTCAGCAGTGCCACTTGCTAATGGAGCCTTTTTCCTCTGCTGGATTCATTATCCTACTTGGGAAGCACTAATGGAATGGAGTAAGAGGATAGGCCTGAAAAAAATGTGACTTTTAAACATGGGGAATAATGATCTTGTGCAGTATTTATATTCAAGACTTCTTGGGTATATTTTATCTGTGGTGGATTAAAGGTATCTCCAGGGCTGATTTATAGCCAGGCAACATAAAATTTAGTTCTCTCTGAGGGAAAAAGTGTCTAGACCTCTAAAGAAATGCTATTTCTGACTAATATATTGGTCTTGTAGCTCCTGGAGAAAAATCAGGGAGGTTTTATTAAAGCATGGTTTTCATAACTGCATTTTGAACAAAATAAGCACTAAAAATGATATATAGTTCTATTATAGTAGATTCAAATACTTTGTAACATGTTTATGATAAAATCAAACTTTCTGACTTAAAGGGCAAAACTAATCTTTAATTAAAGTATAGAAATGTGTATGCATTAATTAAAAGGACAGATGAATTTTAAAAAAAACCTCAAAACCTCAGTGTGCTTTGAATCTGAGCACATTAATACTTAAAATATCAACAAAAAGTAAAATGGGGAGAAAAAGAGAACAAGAATATCTTTTCACCCTTTCCCTGCCATTTCTTTCTGAGAATCACCTGCAGCATTTGCATTTTGCAGTGGTTTTGGTGTTGGGCTTTTTTCTTATTCACTGGCAGTTATAAATTACTATAACTGACAGTATATATATATATAACTTAGAGTTTGTATATGCACATATGAACAAGAATCACTTCAATTAATGTGTATCTCTCTTCTGAAATCCAAGACATTGTCCTAATCATTCTCATTTTCAAGCACTCTCTCTTTTTGTCCTTCACAGGTGTATATGCATGTTATTTATAGATGTCCCTGAAGTTACTGAGGTTTTTTTTCCACAAATGTGAAAGCTAAAAACTATAAATAGTGAAACTTGCCTTTCTCTCTTAAGAGAGTTAAAGCTTTGAGAAAATTGCAACTGCTTTCAATTGTTGATGAATAATGATGAGAGTTTCTTTTCATGTATTTATGTGTTTCTTCTATTTCAATCTGAACAGATCAATCAATTAGGATAAAGATTCTTTGGTAAAACTAGTAGAAAATCAGTTGAAGCATCAAATTTTTCATGTCTGTATCATAACTAGCTCAAAGCACTAATTAAATGATGGCATTGTTGTTACTTTTGTGCTGTAGAATATTTTATTCCTCTTTAACCACATTGTGGCCCCACAGTTACAGTAAGAATATACCAGGAGTAAAAAAGAGCTTCTAGATCTGAAAGCCTGTTGGTTTGGTTGGTTGGTTGTTTTTTTTTTTTTTTTTTTTTTTTTTCTACCTGTATCTGGTTTTTTCATTTATCTAAATAAAGAAAAATATCTTTGGCTACAGTCTTCATTTGCTTTATAAATTCAGATCATTGCAATTTTAAGAATAATTACTTGATTTGTAATGTGATTGCCAGAAACCCTCATGCCACGATGTACACCACAGAAAAAGCTCATTAATTTTTAGAAGGATTTGACTTAGAATTAAACAGTTTTCTCTTGATATAATTAACATTTCTCCATTTACCTAAAGCAACCATGTAGCCTTCAAAGTTGTCATTGGTCACCATTTCCCAGGTCCCATTGTAATCGGCAGGCATGGTGGCGAGAGCACAAAGCCAGCTTCAGCTCAGCAGGAGGGGCTGGAAGCAGCCTCAGCTCAGAGAGGGATTTATAAACCTGCCCATATCTCTCCTTCCACTCAGTTTATGATTTGCAGATAATGCAGGTGAAGGGGCAGGGTGATAACCCTGGAAACTTTGCTTTCACTGGCAAAGTTCAGTTGAACAGCTGGCAGACAAGGAACACTTCCAGAAATATGGAGTGATGCAGGATATGATTTTACAGTGACCTTTGTAAAGAACTGCTGGCTATTATGGAATACCTTTGAAATACACTGAACACCGTGGCAAATTGTAGCACCCAGTTAAAGTGTCCAAGGTGAATTGTGTTTTAGCTCCTTTGTACGTGTCACTTTTCCCTACAAAGTGGAGTCTTACAGAGCTGACTCATCCAGAACTCCCATTTAAAGCTGATGGAAGCCTTGAATGTGGAACAAATGTTAGAGAATATTCCTGTTCAGAATATTTTTGGTTTTGTTTGATTTCTAATATATCTGCCATATACCAATAGCTGTACCTATACCAACTACACTTCCATATTTTTGTTGGTTTAAGAGCAAGTTTAGCAAATGTAAAGTAAATCAAAATCAATCATAATTACTATCAATCCTGCTCTAAAAATGATTTCTTAATTGCTCACATATCAGTTTGCATTGGAAAGCTATTTTATACGTTGTTGTGGAGAAAAACATGGATTTCAGTGGTGCAGATGAGCACACTCAGAATGTGTCAGAATGGAGAATGGGCAGTCAGACTTTACTGGAATTTAAAGTAAGTACTAAAAGCAAATTAATTTAGGAAAAGGTTTTATGTTATGTGGCTTTAATCAGTCAAGATAACTTACAGATAGCTCTAGAGAGACAGTAATTGAAGTGACCAAAAGTCAAAAACTTCTTGAACTCCTTGCCTTCCTCTCCTTTTTTTTTTTTTTCTAATGGGAATATTATTTTAAAAAATGCTAGAAAAAAAGTATTAAGGTCTAGATCTTTAACTCAGAAATAAGTATAGGGAAGAGTTACTGGCTTTATGATTTCTCTTCTATGCTTTTACTTTGTTAAAATTTAATGCAAAATTCCACAAATGCTGAAAATTTGTACAGGGATTTTAAAAAACCTCAAAACAAACCTAAGGAAAGCTGAGGGTTTCTGGGAGTTGAGTTCTTAAAATGCCTCAATTTAAGGAGCTAATTTAAGGCAAGGAGAAGAAGAAGTATCCTGAGCTTGTGGGAGCCACGAAGAGGGTTCTGAGAGGGGCACCAGGCAAAGCAGGGGGAGCTCAGTGCCTGAAAGGCAGAGAACTGAAAGGCAGGAACTCCTGTGGAATGCCCCTGGAAATGCCCTGGCTCTGGGGGGCACCTTGTCTGCAGAGCAGTTCATCCAGGGAATTGCTGTCACTGATGCCTTTGCACAGGACCAGAACAGCTTTCTGAAACGTGTCTCATCTCAAGCACAATTTATTGGGCTGATCACTGGTGTGTTTGCTCCCACTCTAAGAAATTCTGTATGAAACTCTGTGAGTGATGCCACATTGAAATTGAAAATTAAATCCTTTTTGTTCTGTAGTGATATTAAGCAATGCTTATGCAATAGTTTGATTTTGCACATCTTTGTGTATTTTCTTACCCTCTGTGTTGTACCAATGTCAATAATACATTATTACTATTTGCACATTTTATGTACATACAAAAACCTCCTGTAAAAATAAGAATACATCAGGCTGAATGTCTACAATCACCTCCTAGAAGCAGAGCATGTGCTAGAAGCTCAAGGTGGGATATTTTAGATGCTGATTTCAGCTCTGATGCAGTTTCCTTCCTGTGTGGCATTTATTTTGGTGAGGTGGGGAAGAGACTGAAGCTGTATCCTGTGACCATCAGCAATTAATGTCCATTAACAACTAATTGAGTAACAGAAGGTTCCATTTCTGCAGATATGCAGAGCTAGACACATTCTGAGAGAATTAATTATGACATAAATTCCTCCTTTGCATAAAATACCATAACTAGTTAGCAGCATTGACATATACTTGCCCAGCTTTTCCCCACAGTGTTTTGATTATGTTCATCACTTATTAATTTTTACATTTTTTCCCCAATATATGTATTTTCTCAGCATGTGTTTATCCACCAGATTAAATAAGCATTTTGAACCTTTTCAGGTAAAAACACAACTTGCAGGTTTACAGACACTACATTTAACTAATCAGAGAACTGGCTAAGTGAGGAATTAATAAAACATGGAATATTGACAGAGTTCTGTGATACTTCATGAGCTTTTAAAGAGTGTTGTGCTAAGGTCCACAAAGAGAATATTCAGTTTATGAATCAATACCTGAGATTTACTGACATTTACCTCTAGCACAGTCAAATGCCTGCCTAAAGCACAGGGTGCCAGGACACAGCACAGGGTGTCCTGCTCACACTGTTGCTGGAATGACCTGGCTGGAGAGCTCTAAGTCTCAGGTCTGCCTTGCCAGATACACTGACCTGCCTCTCAACAAAGTTTTAAAATTTTGACCTATCAAATGGACACCTGAAATCTTAGAAATTATTGTTTGTGCTCTGTATTTATTGTTTATTTACTGCATACATGGAGACAAACTTTCAAGATGGGAAAATAGTCTTTCCTTCCCATGGAAAAAGTCTGCATTTGGAGAAATGAAGATAAGCTGCCCTCTCCTAATTGTCATGACTGTTTTGTTCTCAGCATCCTTTTCTTTCAAAACCACTTGCTAAAAATGAGGAACTGAGCTCATATATTTTCTTTCAGCACAGGGATAAGATTTATGGCTGAATATTGAGGCCTTGGAAATAAAGCAAAAAATCAACTCACCTCTGCTAAAAGCCTAAGTAACTTTTCCAGTCTTTATTTGTGTGTGAAGAAGCAAAGATGGCATTGCTTGCCTCATTCCCATGAGTCAGGCTTGATTAGAGGCAGTTTGAGAAGAAAAGATCTCATGGAAAACACTCAAATGCTATCTGTGTGTGGAAGAGTCAGCAGCCATGGATGCTGCTTCCAACAGTTCCTCCCATTGTGTCTGAGACCTGCCCAGGGAGAAATTCAGTCTGGGCAGGTGGACAAATTTCAGTCTTTCTTGATGTCTAGAAGAGCTGCAAGTGCATTCCCTTGGAAAAGTTCTGTAAAGCACTGTCAGAGCTCTCTGTAAAGCACAGAAGGCCCAGTCAAATGGAATTTTCCCTGTTAATTTTGAAGAGATGCTAACATGCTTCCCACTCTGTCCTTGCCTCATTTAATTTTCCTTTTAAATTATCCAATGTGCAGATATAACACAGGGGAGAAATGCCTGGTACTCCCCCCTACACTCCTCATGCTTGACAGCTGGGATTTTTGCCTGTAGATATTTGGTTGGTTTTTAACATGGGAATATGGCAAACTGCACGAGTTGTTCTTAGCAACTGAGTCCCCCTGAAGGATTCAGACAGAAGCAGCACGGTCACAGACACCTATTATTATTTTTAACTTGTTAGCACTAGGCTTATTTTTATTTTTTTTTTTAGAAAATTAACCACTTGCAATGTGTTCAGTGGTGGCTGCTGCTGCCAAAAGCAGTGCTGTCTCACTGGGAGGATGAGGGTGTTGATGCTGGTTTGGGTTTTGCCTTTTTCTCTTTTCTGTGCTCTCTGCATCCTTCACAGATATAATTGTGACTTGTCACCTATTGTATTAGTGACCAGTTTTAGTATTAGTTTTCCCAGTATTAGCATTAGTTTTAGTTTTCCTGTATTAGTGACTGGTTTTCCCAGTACTTTTCCAAGGGCTTTTCTTAAGGAGAAAGACAAGACAAATTCCAGAGCTCCAAGCTCCAGGAGGTACAAGGCTCCAGGGCTCTTCCTGGGAGCCAAGGATGAGAACAACTCTTGGTTGTTCTAAATTTCCCAATTTCCTAAAACCTATAGAAATGTACTTATCCCATTGGGGGTGGGCTTTTATGGGCATCTTTCCATAACTGCTCCTGAAGGCCTTCATTAAAGACACCTTTTTACTACCTCCTTACTAATTTATATCCCTACTTATTTATTACCTCCTTACTAAAATTATCTCAGCTTCATTTCCAGGTTGGGAAAAAGGCAACAGTGTACACAAAGGCACACAGAGCTCACAGTTATGCCAGTTCAGCACATTTTGTGTTTATTTTCAACTTCAGCAAAGATGCACAAAATATGCTTTAAATCACTCTTAGAAATAAAATAATTGGTTTTCAGCCATTGAGGTTTTGTCTCTTTTCATCTTTCTTACTCCATCTGATTTTGCTGATGGAGTTGGATGTAGATGTTACACACATTATCAATCAAAACTCTCCCTCCTCTCTCAACTAAGGACTTCAGCTGAGCTCTTAGAGACTTCATAATGTCTCTTGTGATGGTGTTACTGAGTTTGAGAACATTAAAAATATAGTCCAGTGGACTCTGCTGTCTTGAGAACTCATTTTTATTACGGTGGTTTACATTATGAAATATTACTCTCTAGACAACTATTAGCCTGTGGATAAAACTGACCGACCTTGATTTTCAAAATAAATGGGGAATACTGAATTTATTAATTTATTAGTTCTCCTGAGCACTTATTCTAAGCTCTTTATTCAGGCTTTGAGGAAGCAGATAAAAATCATCAGCCTTTGTGAAATCAGAAAAACTGAGGAGACAGCATGGTTTGGCCAAGGTCATGCAAGAAGCCACCAGGCAGAGCAAGCAATGAGCAGAGCCCTTTCTGCTCTCCACTGAAGCTGCTTCCTTCTGGGCCAACCCTAACGTGAATTCCCTGCATGAGCTGTGCATTAATATCTGTAACTGTAATCTATAACTTAATTGTATTTATTCTGTGGCAAAGTTTTGTAATTGCAACTGCCACTTCTTATCTTTATCAGGTAAAGGTTGGGTTACTTAGACATTGAACTGGAATACTGATGGATGGATTGTGAATTAAAAGAATCGATAGAAAGAAGTCTGAGGTTTTTTCTTGGATACTTCCATGACAAGCACAATTTAGCTAAGAAAATATGGCTTGTTCATGCCTGACCTTAAAAGCTGAAATGCCATTTAAAGGCAGGGTCTCATCCATTAGAAGAACATTTGGAAGAATCCTCTTTACCTCATCTGAATAACACTTTATAGGGATACTTTCAAATATCTTAGACCCCAAGTTTCCACATAACTTGTAAGTGATAAAATTCAATGATAGAGAGATTTTGCTTCCCATTCTAGAATCCTAATGGAGAGAAGAAGTTGTACCAGCCATGCAAGTAGTGCACAATTTTGGGTTCACTGTGGCCATTCAGAAAAATGTTAGAGCTGTTCCCATGATAACCTCAAGGACTTAACAGCCCAGAAGGGCTTGGAGCTATTGATGGAAATCCACACTAACACCCAGCCTGTTTTCCTTCTCTGTGCTACTATCAGTGCACAGCAGCTGGTATTTCCCATTCCAGGAAAATTCCTGGATAGGTGATGTACCTATTTCCTGACTGCTTTCTTTTTGCCATAAATCACTTCTATTGCTTCAGATAGAAAAAAATACCAGCTTAGAAAGCCAGCAGCAAATCAGAGTAACTGACCCTGGGCTGCTTCATCTCTCTTAGAACATCAAGTCATTATTTGCTCTTGATTAAGGGATGCTCTGTGCAGTAAATCTCATGAATTTTCTCCTCTCACAGCACTGTACAGTTGATTCTTTTCTGCTTGCATCTCCAGCTCCACAGCAGCATCCCTTCTGTGGGAAAGGCTCTGGTTCCACCACACTCTGTTTGAGGAAAGAACCAGTGTTTAACTCTCCAAGGCATCCTGGAACACTGAAAAATAATTTGTTGTAATAACAGTGGCATTTAGATATCTGTCTGATCTTTTGGTGAATGCCTGGCTCTAAGCTGGAAATTGTTTGATAGAAATAGTACTAAGGATGAAAATTTAGAGTAATCCTAAAACAAATCTAAGTTGAAAAACCCCAATATTATCTGCTGTAGTTCAATGAGTTCATCCTCTCAGCATTGTTAAAATGCAGCACACGTGGCACTGCAAGCTGGCTCCTAAGGCATGTGTATAATCAATCAATTTTTGGGGATGGGCCAAGATAATCCAGGACACATTGCTGAAGTTAAGATTTCTCCCAGACACATGACAGGATGGGTTGTAAACAGTGGTGCCACGTGGTTTCAGTTACTGGATGCACATGCATGCAAAGCAGGGGAAGGAGCATTCATATCTGTTTTATTGACATTGCCACTGGAAAGCTGAATTAAAATAAGGAATTGATAAATATGGTAATTTCACTTTTCAGTAAAATGTAACAAGTACATTTAATAGAGAAGAAGATAAAAGAGAAAATAAAGTTTCTTAAATTCTATTTTAGATTAAAATTTATAGATTCAGATAGAGATTTACCTGTACCTATATCTACATATATTATAAGAGAATAGCAGGCTGTATTTCACTAGAAGAGTGAAAAAAGAGAAAAATGATTGAAACTTGAAAACCTGAGACCTAAATATAATCTCAGATTAGGAAAGGATTCCCCAGAAGTTCAGAGTAATATTCATTATGGTTTCAACAGAGCATCGAAAATTACTTTTCAAATTTACATTAAAACCTTCCTAGAGAATTACACAGGTTTTATTTAATAAGGGAAGGGAAGGGAAGGGAAGGGAAGGGAAGGGAAGGGAAGGGAAGGGAAGGGAAGGGAAGGGAAGGGAAGGGAAGGGAAGGGAAGGGAAGGGAAGGGAAGGGAAGGGAAGGGAAGGGAAGGGAAGGGAAGGGAAGGGAAGGGAAGGGAAGGGAAGGGAAGGGAAGGGAAGGGAAGGGAAGGGAAGGGAAGGGAAGGGAAGGGAAGGGAAGGGAAGGGAAGGGAAGGGAAGGGAAGGGAAGGGAAGGGAAGGGAAGGGAAGGGAAGGGAAGGGAAGGGAAGGGAAGGGAAGGGAAGGGAAGGGAAACAACTTCCTAGAATATTTCCAAAAGACACTTAAGGAAGCTGGATGGATAAGGCAGAACAGCCATGTTAACCTCTGTCTTGCTAAAACTCTTTGCTGTTTAGTGCAAAATAAAAGTATCCTCTCTGGTCTCTAGAGGTTTTTCCCACCTGCCCCTTTTAGACTGTATTTGATGTCATACTTACTGTAGTTTTTTGGCTCTAACATGATTTTATGGAAATTTCCAGGTGTTCTGAGGTTTGATCAGAGCAAAACCCAACATGGCTCCAATTGTCTCCTATTTATGAACACGGACACAGGAGTGTGAAGCAGCACAAGTGAAGTGTCAGCTCTGACTTCTGCAATAACAGACATGAAAAAGGAGTTTGTGCTGGCAAGTATTTCTCCAGCACCATTAGACTCCTCAGGAGGAATGTCCCTTCACCACAGTGGGAAAACAAAGTCCTGAGCTGAAATGAAATGTGTTACTTGTGAAAATAGAGATAACTGTGCAGTTTGTTCTAACTTGCCAAATACAAAGCAAAGTCGTTTCAGTAAGCCATAAATCTGTTAGAATGATGTTTATCATGGCCTTTGCTGCTGGTAAAAGACAAAAAAAAGAGGACTCTTGGTTATCAGGGCATTGTGCTCCATTGCCAGCTGAAAGATGGGGAGGACTTCTGGGGCAAGAGCTGCTGCATGAATTAGCTCTGCTAGCAGGAGATTGAAACCATGGGGCATTTTAAGGTAGAAAAAATGTCTGTTAGAACAATATTCAGCATGAGGCAAAAAAATGATTCCTTTTCCTCCTCCTGACTGCTGCAGCTACATCTTCAGGCAGCAGTGCTGAGGATTCAAACAGCAGCACACTGTGAGTGACAGTGACACCGTGCAGCGTGTCTGGAAGGGCTGGGAGCCCTGGGAGCATTGAGCTGGGACATTGCCAGCCCTTGGAATGTGCTCCTGGCCTTCCCAGGCTGAGCTGCCACCCTGTCCAACAGATCCTTCACTCACAACTCCAGGTTCTGCTGCTGTGTGGCAATCAGGTGCAGCTGGAGTTTCAAAGGAGACATCACATCATCATCACAGCCTTTCCCTGGTGGCTATTACACACACACTCACCAGACTGAGTCCCTAATTGGAAGTTTAGATTTATCAGAAGCAGACCAAGACTGCTCCTTTTCCCCCCATTAATACATTTTCATTAGTGTCTGACCCAGCAGCTGCTGGCTAATCTCCCTTTTATCTCCTCAGCACATCAACATCACTTTTTTTCTTCCTGTCACTGATAGCATTGTGCTTTAACAGCTCCCATATCAAGGCAGAGATCTCAGTCCCTTGCAGAATCCCATTCAAGGGCATTTGCAATGCAGACAGTAGGTTGAATTTAGATACTTTACAACAAGGAAACATATTTGCATTAATCTTAAGATGGAAGTTAATTAATTAACCTTAAACATGGAAATATCTACTTTTGAAATCCCAGGCAATATTACAGGTAGTTTTTTTGTCTTGTCAAGTGATAAAAAAGAAATTAAAAAGTGCTATGTCAACAAGTACTTTCATTGTGAAATGACCAAATCATAAATAAATAAGCACCGAAATGACCCATGGCACATCTTTAAAAACCTGAATTTTCTAAAATTAAGAAGTACTTATGCTATAAAGAAAGGGAGTATGAAAAAAGGAAAAATCTTCTTGTTCTGCCCAGCTCTTTCATCAACAATTATTGGTGGAATGCACCTGCTGCACAATAAACCAAAATGCACTCCAAATAAAGTTGCAGTGGGTGCATGAAGAGCCTTACTTCACAAAGAAATATCTCTTATAAAAAAGGCCCTTTTCTGTGCATACCTAGTACATTTATTTTTTCTCTCATGATCCAGGGTCTTGATGTTTGATGCTTCAGAGATGAACTGCAATGAACCATTGGTCAGCTCTGTGACTGAAATCTGCTCTTACTTTGTTATTGATGATTCTGCTGTTGTGGGGCCTTTTTTCCTTTTCATTGTGCAGGGGGCCTTAAAAGAAGAGCAATGTTACTTATCTGGGGATGTGTTCTACATTTACCTTCACTAGGATTTGGGCATTCCCTTTTCAGATTGTTAGTGCCTAATGGGTGCTGAAAACCAATCACTCCAGGGGAATCTATGACTGAGAAGGTACCTAGATGTCCCTGAAGTTATAAAAGCTGCAGTGGGAAGGACTGTGTGACATTAATCAGATTTTCAAAGCATTTTTGTGGCTGAAGAGGGGAAAAGGATCTTCTAAAAACAGGATGTTCAAGCAAATTAGGTATTTTAACTGTTAATTTTAACTCAAAGTTAAGCACCTTGTAAGGTTTCTGAGTGACTTTCAGCAGCTTAAGTACCTCCTTGTTTCTTTGATTCCCAAAATTCATTCGGATAGACAATAAAAAAGAGATGTTTCCATGCTGAGAGCTGGAACTAGAAATGGAATTTTGTGTAATGTGATAATTCAAATGTCTACAAGGAGGACTTGCTGTGAGAGAAAAATACATTACAAAGGGTTAAATACATGTTTAAAAATATTATTATAAGAAATAGTTCTGCATCTGTGTTTGGTTGTCATTTTCCTTGTGTTCAGTTGCACAAAAGGTGACAAGGAAAGTTTCTAGTGGATGTTTGGGGTTTTTTTAATCCTTAAGGAGGTGTAACCAGGCTGTTCGCAGGTTATTTTTCTACAGAACTCTGATGTTCTACTTCTTTTTTTGTTTGGCTTGACGGGGGATGACTCATCAGTGCCGGCATCATTTGGGGTGTGAAGCCTCGTGTGCAGCCCTTGCTTGTCTGGCTCCTGCCAGCCCCCACGTCTGGGACCCAGCAGAGCTGGGTGGGTGTTTCTGCTGCAGGGCTTGGGGAAAGGCTGCTCTGTGCTTTTGGCTGCTTCTCGAGGTGTAATAGGTCTAAAAGGCCCAAGTAATTCTTTCAGAGTTGGAATTTATTATTCCAAAGAGGAACTGAGACACTATCTGTGTTTATAGCTGAAATAATGAAATTCTGATGTGTGGGAATGAAGGAATAGTGATGGCTCTCCAGCTAGGGCTGCTTCAGACCATATGCTGCCCTAAAGGATTGTCCTGAGTGTTTGTCTCTGATGAGCACTGGCAACTCTCTGGCAGTGGAGAGATGCTCTACATTGCTGTACCCAAAGCTGGGTATGTGGAGGAGCTGCTCAGTGCTGTGTCTAAGCTCTTTCTGTGTTGCTGTAACACACATAAAATGGCACTTTCCTCCCATTTTCCTCTACAAAAATAACCTGGGAAATGCCAGCATCAAGCATTGACATGTTTTGTGACAGAATGAGTGAAAGATCACACAGTCATTTCACAGAACCTCTATTGAGTTGTGCTGACTTCCTCTGCATGCCCTTAGCATCCCCAGCTGGAGAGGAGTGCTGGAAATTGGAATGGTTAGGGATGGCAAGCATCAGTGTCTTGATAAGAAAATATAACTGAAATCATGCTGATTTCAAATTAGAGGAGGGGAGCAAGGAACTAATGTGAGTGCTGTTGCAGCTGAGGGAATGTTGAATTCCAGGGAGCTCTCCCCATATGCTGGTTCTAAGCCTCACCAAATCATAATGGTGACTGCCCTGCATTATAAACACTTCCTTTCATCCACTGACACACAAGAGAAAAATTCAGTGGGAACATCAGGATGGAGAGGAACTTTTCTGTTTAATTCCACATTTCAGTACAGTTTTGCTTTAAGTCTTCATCACTCCTTGTGTTTCACCTCTTCTCTTCTGCACTGTTGCCTTGACAGCTGAATGGGAGGGGAAGGGGAAATAAAGGCCAGCCAGCCACAGGAAAGCTCTGGAAGTGAGCCTAAAAGCATTTAAAGGACTGCAGTGTGCTACTGATAACCATGTGCTGTGTGTTTCTGCACATGCACACACAAGTTTTGATTGTTAGATGCTCTGTAAGGCTGATGGACCCAAAAATGACTGCTTGTGCTTCTGCTTCACTCTGGAAATGTCAAATGGCTGAACATTTAAATAAAATATTTTAAATTTGGAATGCTCTTGTCGCAATGTTGGCCTTTTATTTGCTCAGCACTAGGATAGGGGTGTGCTACAAGACAAATGGTCTCTTGTTATGTAAGTAAGTGTAGAGTCAATAACCACAGACTGTTTTCTATCCTTCTTTCCCCCCTTCCTTTAAAAAGAATGCTGCCATTGAAAGAGGGGATTTTATTTTGCCTCAATGGGGCAGAAACTTAATTGCCAGGCAGTTTTATTGAAGGGTTTGGTGAAGAACTGAAATGCCTTTTTGCTTAAGTGCTCAGTGTGGATTATTATTCTTGTTAGCTATTAATATAGAGAAAGTGCTTGCCCTGGTAATGAAATACCAGATACTGGTACTGAAGGGACTCTACTTTTGTGTGCACTTTTGCTAGACAGGAGCAAATTACTTAAACAAACATTTGCTTTGAGGTGAAAAAAAACTTCTTAAAATAGAAATAGTGGTACCACCCAGGTAATAATCCGAGACAAATGTGCTGCTGGTAGAGGTGAAAGGATGAATAGCTGGGAACCAGTTCTGTGATTACAGATGAGACTGTCCAAAAGAGAATGCAATATAAAATGATACATACTAGGAAGTTTTTTTAATGTTGCAATGGTGAACTCTTGTTTTTACTGTCAAGTTTCATAGAGTAGAGCCAAGCAGATGACAGACATTGATGGAAGAGGATGTAGCCAGGGGAGCACATCACCCACACCACAGTGGGGCTCTGCTGTGCTCCTGGGTTCAGTCCCATGGGAATTTGCCATTCAGTCCCTGCTTATTTTACAATAAAACTGCTACACAGATCAGACCAAGAGCTCCTCCCTGTCCTTCACAGATGGACTGTTGCATAATGTAGATTGTAACCCCAACTCTTCTTTCAAATCTGGTTTCCATGGCTGAGACTGTAAGAGATGAGAACAGCCAAGTTTACACTCTGGAAGGGGTAAAGAAAACCTGAGTGGCATGGACAAAACAGGGAATGGCTGGGGGGAGGAATTACATTGCAATGTACCTGTAGGTTGCAGGTTCAAGTAAATAAAAATTGTTTTCTCAACAAGGGGAAAAGCCTGTTTTGTTTACATTTTCCATTCACACTGCTTCATTAGGCACTGGTCCTTCCTAACAAAATACAAAATGTCCATTATCTGAAGGTACTGCAGCTCTGTAGAAATACAGAATGGATATTGGCAAACCATGGCTGAAATTCTGTTGAAGATCAAGGAAATCAAGATAAAGTTTGATTTCTGAGTAGCAAGCAAATCTGGATATGAATTCCCTGTGAAGGTCTTGGTTACTAAGTAGTTATAAAATAGTTAGGGAGGCAGATGTTGGACAATTGTTGAATGCTATGCATTCAGTAAGCATCTATTTTCTGGAGAAAGTTTTAAATTAAATTTCATTATAACAGTTATTAAAGGTTCATGGAAAAAGTGGGGTTAATTTTACACACATTAATTGGAAAGCATCATCGTGGAAGCAAGGAATGAACATAACTTCCTTTTCCAAGGAAAAGGGTTGCTGCAGTGAGATAAGAGGTTACAATTATAATGACAATCAATTGAAATTATTTGAAGCAAATCTATTCAAAGTCAAACATTTCTGAAGTTTCTGTATTTTCCATCCATGATCTGTAGAAGTGCTTTGTGAGCTTGCCTGTCCTCCATAATTAGCAGCAGGTTACATTGCTTCTGCTTGATAAGCCATTAGTTATTAGAATGGTGCTAAATTTGCCCTTGTACCAAATGACCCAAAGGGGAAAAGCTGTCTGTTTGATTACAATAATAATTGCTTTTAACAATTGGATTTACTTAGCTAGATGTTAATAGATCCACTTACAACCTTCTACAAAAAGAGTTTGTGAATGTTACACAAGACTGGAGAGAGCTGCAGGCAAGAATTAGAAGACAGCTGGTGAATTAAGGGTTATGAACTGCCAAGTTCTATTGAAGGAAAACTACATTTCAAAAAAAGGTCTCAGTCAGTGCTGAACTATTAAAAAAAAGGCTTTTATCCAAGTTTTTGTCAAGTTTATCTGGGGATAGTGGTGTGAGCCATAACTTTATCACAGTTACTTGTTTGTTCTCTTGCTCTCCTTGGGGCTGAAAGTGGAAAGATAACTGCAGGGTGTCCATGAATATGAAATCAATAATTAGAAACTGGAAGGAAAAGAGTTTATGTGTCCAATAATCTTTCCAGAAAATCAAATGATTGATGCACTGAAATTTGGCAACTGGGATATCCTCAACCTTGTGGAAGATGATAAATTGCAAGTATTTACCATTTCCCTTAAGCAGAGCAGTACTTTAACCCAAGAGCCACAGGTTTCTGATCCTTTCCCTTTCCTACAACCTTTCTATCTTATTTAATTGTAACCAGTTTTGACCTGTCCCACTCCAAGTACCAGAAAACTCAATCCCCATGGGCTGGTGGTCTGTCTGTCTGTCTGTGGGCATATCTATTTAGCTATGGACAGACACACAGCTAGCTGGCTAGCACACTCCCAGGAGAGAAAAGCAGCTTCTGCATGGACCTGGCTGATCAGACTCAAATGTATTTCCCAGAGACTTCCTCAGCCATAAGTATTGCCAAGAAAAAAAAATATGGGGGAACATAAGACAAATAATTTCATTGCATGTCTGTGATTCTGAGTGGTATCATCCACAGCTGTTACAATGGCAACACAGGAATTTACATGGTCAGGGAGTGTTCTCACCTGTTTATCACATGGGGATGCTTAAGTCTTCATGGGTAATATCTTCTGGGTACCTTCTGAAGTGAAGCAAACCTCAGAACTGTAGAAAATTGAATTAGATGTCTGTTACAGCACATCTGGTGCTACACTCACCAGTACACTTTGGTACCACTCAAGTACCATAGTTCACAAACTTTACCATCCCTGCTGTGTGACTTTAGACTTTAGACTTTACAATAGCTGTTTCAGAGCCTCCTTTTTTCCATGCTGTATCCCTGCCCATGGCAGGTTAGAACTGCAGGATCTGTGAGGCCCCTTCCAGCCCAGGCCATTCTGAGTCTGTGATTCTCTAAGTTCCATGTTAGATCAGCTCTCCTAAACAGGATTAATAACAGTGCATGTTTCAGTGTATGTTTTAAGGCAGTCTCTGGTTAGGAGAGAATGGCAGCGTTTACTCCATTTGCATGTTTAAAATGTCTCAGTCAGCACTGAGTGCCTGGGGAAGGAAAAAGCAGGGCTGAGCACAGGAGCTGCAGCAGAGCAGGGAAAGGGATGTTCCCTTTTCAGATGTAAGGAAAGGGATGTTCCCATTTCAGAGCAGGGAAAGGGATGTTCCCATTTCGGAGCAGGGAAAGGGATGTTCCCATTTCAGAGCAGAGGAAAGGGATGTTCCCATTTCAGACAAGGGAAGGGATGTTCCCATTTCAGATGTAAGGAAAGGGATGTTCCCATTTCGGAGCAGGGAAAGGGATGTTCCCATTTCAGACAAGGGAAGGGATGTTCCCATTCCAGAGCAGGGAAAGGGATGTTCCCATTTCAGACAAGGGAAGGGATGTTCCCATTTCAGATGTAAGGAAAGGGATGTTCCCATTTCAGACAAGGGAAGGGATGTTCCCATTTCGGAGCAGGGAAAGGGATGTTCCCATTTCAGACAAGGGAAAGGGATGTTCCCATTTCAGACAAGGGAAGGGATGTTCCCATTTCAGACAAGGGAAGGGATGTTCCCATTTCAGATGTAAGGAAAGGGATGTTCCCATTTCAGACAAGGGAAGGGATGTTCCCATTTCAGATGTAAGGAAAGGGATGTTCCCATTTCGGAGCAGGGAAAGGGATGTTCCCATTTCAGACAAGGGAAGGCATGTTCCCATTTCGGAGCAGGGAAAGGGATGTTCCCATTCCAGAGCAGGGAAAGGGATGTTCCCACTTCAGAGCTGGAAAGGGATGTTCCCATTTCAGACAAGGGAAGGGATGTTCCCATTTCAGATGTAAGGAAAGGGATGTTCCCATTTCAGACAAGGGAAGGGATGTTCCCATTTCAGATGTAAGGAAAGGGATGTTCCCATGTCGGAGCAGGGAAAGGGATGTTCCCATTTCAGACAAGGGAAGGGATGTTCCCATTTCGGAGCAGGGAAAGGGATGTTCCCATTTCAGAGAAGAGAAGGGATGTTCCCATTTCAGACAAGGGAAAGGGATGTTCCCATTTCAGACAAGGGAAAGGGATGTTCCCATTTCAGATGTAAGGAAAGGGATGTTCCCATTCCAGAGCAGGGAAAGGGATGTTCCCATTTCAGACAAGGGAAGGGATGTTCCCATTCCAGAGCAGGGAAAGGGATGTTCCCATTTCAGACAAGGGAAGGGATGTTCCCATTCCAGAGCAGGGAAAGGGATGTTCCCATTTCAGACAAGGGAAAGGATGCTCCCATTTCAGATCAGGGAAAGGGATGTTCCCATTTCAGAGCAGGGAAAGGGATGTTCCCATTTCAGACAAGGGAAGGGATGCTCCCACTTCAGAGCAAGGAAAGGTATGTTCCCATTTCAGAGCAGGGAAAGGGATGTTCCCATTTCAGAGAAGAGAAGGGATGTTCCCATTTCAGACAAGGGAAAGGGATGTTCCCATTTCAGACAAGGGAAAGGGATGTTCCCATTTCAGATGTAAGGAAAGGGATGTTCCCATTCCAGAGCAGGGAAAGGGATGTTCCCATTTCAGACAAGGGAAGGGATGTTCCCATTCCAGAGCAGGGAAAGGGATGTTCCCATTTCAGACAAGGGAAGGGATGTTCCCATTCCAGAGCAGGGAAAGGGATGTTCCCATTTCAGACAAGGGAAAGGATGCTCCCATTTCAGATCAGGGAAAGGGATGTTCCCATTTCAGAGCAGGGAAAGGGATGTTCCCATTTCAGACAAGGGAAGGGATGCTCCCACTTCAGAGCAAGGAAAGGTATGTTCCCATTTCAGAGCAGGGAAAGGGATGTTCCCATTTTTTAGCAAGGAAAGGGATGTTCCCATTTCAGAGCAGAGAAAGGGATGTTCCCATTTCAGACAAGAGAAGGGATGTTCCCATTTCGGAGCAGGCTCTGCCATGGTGATTTATTCACTGAGTCCCTGAAAATGGCTGATCAACAGCTGTTTCAGGAGACACCTGGAATTCTGGGTTACATGCTAAAGCTTTGTGAATTTAAACCTTTTTGAATTTAGTATGACCTTGTGGTGCTCATTGTATCCAGTGTGTTGACGGACTGAGAATCTGGCAGTATTATTTCCCCCACTAATGTTTAATCAGTGTTGTGATTTCAAGTGGCAGGCCAAGGCTTTCCTATGCTCAGTTTGCACAAGAACATGGGACTATGATGGGCAAAAAAAGGTCTGCAAATGATACTGTACAAAGCAATGCTGCTCTCATCTTCTGTGTGGTGTCTGCACATGATCTTATGTGCATGTGTGGTGTAGCTATGATCTTAGTTTCTCCAGAATAAAAAACAAAATGCATGGGCAGATATTGGCTAAAGCATTTGGAAAATAATTGTCCCTTAGCCATGCTTTTGTTAGCTTTGTTTTTCCAAAGTATTGATCCATAAATTTGCTTGTTTTTATTTTTGATGGAACACTTCCAGTATAGAGCTACTCTACCAGAGCTAATGGTAACATTCTCACTGGCTTCAGTGGATCCAGCATTTAAGTGAAACTGCATCCTACAGCTCTCATTTGCTTCCCTCCCACTGCAGTTCATCATTTGAAAAAGGATAAGGCTCTGAAAGGGTGATGTCTATTGAGAGTCAAAAAACAGCTTACAAGGTCTAAACTTCCAGCATCTTATTTTAATAGTTCTTCTTTAGTGTAGGCAAGAATTATGGTTTGCACATGCTTAGAGAGTTTAGCATCTTTAACTGGCATTTCTAAAAATAGTTTTATTTGCAGTAATTTTTTTCAACTTCCTAAAAGATATTTTATTCCAACTATACAGTTCTAATGGGATCTTCGTTTCTGTGTTTGCTCTTGTCACTGAGGATGCTCAGCACCAGCATTTGGAGAGTTGGTGTCAAGTCTGTAAATTATATCATTCTTCACTCCTGTAGCAGCAGTAGCTCACTGCACCTTCTTAAAGACTTGCTTACACTTGACTCCACACACTCTTATTTCCTAGGAAGAGAAAATAATCAGAAATCACAACTTTTACTTAGGACACAAACATTACAGATTCATGTGTACGTCCAGCTGAATTAGAATCCACAGTTTTCTATTAAATTAGATTGGGAGGCTTGCACATATTTTAGCCTTTTTTTATCCTAAAGGAAACCATGTGGTTTTGGGTGTGTTTTCTGCTAAAAGGTGGAACAAGGGAAGTTATTTTGGGATCTCAAACCTTAAAGGGCCAAATACGTTCCTGGTGCATTATTCTCTATTTGCAGTAATATTCAACTGCCTTAGGCCTTTAGAATGGGCATTCTTTATTTTGGATACATGAAGAAGGGGGGATGGACTTGCCTCACCAGCTCTGAACCTGTCTGGTGATGACTGCTAGCTCAAGCCTAAAAATTCAGAAATCAGGGTCCACTTTAGCAACACAGAGCTCATGGCCACAAAAGGCCATGTGTACAGAAGATGTGCTCCAGGTCTGTCAACCAGCACAGCAGTGAGGTTTGCCTGGGCCTGAGCACCTTGGATGCACAAAGCTGTTCCTTTGAGCTCCACAAGGGCGTTTCCAACCCCCTCCCCCTTGCTGATCTCTGGATCTCCGTGAGCTGGGCACAAGTAGGGGCAGAGTTTCCATCCTGGGCTCGGATTTGTGAGGCTGCTGGTGCTCACCTGTTCACCCATTCCCATTCCTGAAACTCCTCAAGTTTGACCTGAGAAGTGCACACAGGTGTGTGCCTGGGGTGTGTGCTTGTGGCAAGGTTTAGGTGCAAGAAAAAAGTGTGGAAGCTCTTAAGGGACATAAAGACAGTGCTTATGCATGACTTAGCAAAGGGATGCACTTTCCAGCTCAATATGAGATTTTTAATAAAGCTCATGGAATATTTTGAGGAAGTTGTGCACATTTCTTATGGGGGACTTTAACAAAATGACTTTAAAAAACCTTAAATTAGGTCAATAACCTTAATTGACATATGTTGTTGAGCCCAAATAAGAGAAAGTGCTTAATGCTGAGTTGGTGGAACAACAGACTAATGCACTGACTTTACTTAGGACCTGTTCTGTTCACTCCTGCAGAGGTAACCCAGAAGAAGGAGTGTGCAATAAGGGCTGAGAGATCTGCTGACAGTGACAAAAACTGCAGAGCAGAAGCAATCAATACAATAGAAAAGGGCAATAAAACTCAAAAGGAAACGGGGAATGGTCACTCACATAAAATAAAATCTAAAAAGATCTACAAAGTACAGACCACAGAATGAAATGAAGAAAATAGGAAGCAATAAACTACTAAAGGATGTGGTCCTACTCTCTGCAGAAATGTGAAAAGAGTAAATTAACACTTGGCTTGGTGTGTAAAGTTCAATAGGATCATAAAGCTATTGAAGTACCAATTTTTTAAAGGTAACTGCTCATTGTATCAGAGCACTCTCAAAAGGACAGGACCTAGTAATCTTAGCTGGTCAAAAATAAGATACTAAAGGGGACTCTACTGTACTTTTAATGGAGAGAGCTGCATTAACAAGGATTAGAGAAATAAGGAGGACATCTTTTCAAATTCATTAAATACAAGGAGTGAGAAAATTGAAATATGGAGGAGTGGGCTCTAAAATACTTGGTTACTTCCTTTGCATGAATTAATTTTGTATTGACTTCTAGGTACATGGGAGACAGATTGTGGTAAATTTTCCAAATGCCAATGAATGAATGCATGAGCTGGCAGGTATGATCCAGAATTCTTCCCAGCCTTTTGAAAAGCAGTACCAGAGCACTCAGGTTACCCTGGGCTACCTAAACTGGCATAAGACACAAGTATTCAAGCAATTGAATCTGAGCTTCTGACTTCTAAAATCAACCTCCTGACAGGGACTAGTCTAGAAAGTGCTCTGGGCATGGAAATCCCTGGCCAGGCTGTGTGGCTAGAGCAGGAATCAGAGTAAGGATAGCAGAGACCAGGGCTGAAGGAATTGGTGTTGAGGACAGAAGATGGGAAGAGATAATGCCTGGCAGCTGGCAAGGGCCAGAAGGCAGGATGCCAGTCCAGAGAAATCCAAGAGCAACTGGTGCTATTGTTTGTAAGTGCAGGGGAATGCACAGATGTGCAAGGCTGGGGGCAGCCAGGTGTGAGCTGAACTTGGGGCAGGCTCTGTGACGGGAATCTGGGACCTGTCTGCCAGCAGAGAAGCTGCAAGGGCTGGGGCCTGCTGCCATGGCCCTGCCTGCTGTGCAACTGGGAGGAGTGTGGGAACACTGAAAGGTGCTTCTTGGAGGGAGTTGTGCATGCACAGGAAATTCGGGCATCTCCTTTTAATTGCTGCCTCCCCTCCTCTAGGTGAGCCCATGGCCTCAGCTACGAAGTCCTCTCTTACACAGCAACCTTCTCCCTTCCTGTGCTGCACCAAGTCCAGGTGGGAAGATCTGCCACATCCATTTCTCTCCTAAACTGGATTCTGGGACTGCCAATATTCCTCAAAATTATGTTTAGTAATAAGGGGCTTGGGGTACTTCTGCAAGGATTTCATAACTCTGCTACTGATTTGAACATTTAGAAAATATCCATTTAGATTGCTGAATGCTAATAGTACTGCACAGTGAGGAGAAATGGAGGTTGGAGTTTATTATCCCAGCAGGAACACTGCCTTTTACCCACACTGATGAGGGAGTGAGGATGCTATAAAGAGGTATAGGACAAAAGAACAGGCATCTTCTTTCAGGTCCTGTTAATTTAGAAAGATAAAAATGATGATCAGAAAAAAACATCAATTTCAAAAGCTTAACTGCTGTTCTAGCTCTCTAAGCGATAATGTGGCCTGTAATTATTTTAAAAGAACAATGGTGTGTTTTCCCTTATTGTTGGGTGCTTGGTTTCACAGCTGCCATACTGACTACTTTACAAACTGAGAGGGACATTCTGGTAAATGTCTTCCTTGTGTGAACATTTCAGCCTGGTGAGTTTGGACAGACACTGAGCACAGAAAGATCATTCAAAATGGTCAGGCTTTGTAAGGGACATAGCAACACAATGACTCCAAATGAAATTGTTGCTTTAGAAAAAATTCAAATGCTGCACCAATACACAATTATGTCAAAGTAAGCCAAAATGACATACCACATTCCCTGCTGTGTTATATCTAACATTTGAATGGAGGGGCATTCAAAACCTCTTACATGATCTTACCAGGTGCATTTCATCTCCTTCAATCCACTGGGTCCAACCACGGCCTTCCTTCTCTCCATTCTGAACGCAGAGCAGCTTATCTCCATCCCAAGACACAGTGGTCTAACGAAACAGACATGTTTGGTGTTACTGTAATATTCTCTGATATTATGATTAGTTTCTGTGAAGCAAAACTTATCTCTAATGATGAGTGTATATCATAAAAAGAATGATTGGAGAGTGTTGTACCACTTAGAATAATTATGGAATAAATGATCTTGAACAGAAAGTTGCTGCCTAGCTGCCTGCCAAAAACTGGAGGGATAGAGCAAGCAAAAATGTCATCAAAACCACTGTGTAAGAGCACACTCCTCTCTCCCTGCTGAAAAATGGAGCAGTACAAGGGCCCTGCAGCCTAACACTCTATTTGCAAAAGGAGCTGAAAACTTAAGATCCAGTTTGGTTTTTTTCACCCTAAGAAGGATTCCCCAGCTCCTCTACCTGAAAACAATTCCCATTTCCTGGCACTGTGGACGAACAAAGCTTTTGAATACTGAGCTGTCTTATCCTCATGTCTCAATCTGCCTTCCTTCACTCAGCAGAGTGGTTTGGAAGTATCAGCAAGTTGGTAACTTTGCCAGCATCCTGCTCTTTGCAACTGAGGCTGGGGAACTTCTCGAGACACGACTGGCAGAGTAAGTCAAGAGTCAGGTGCAGAAATCAATACTGCACTTCTGTGAATACTGGTGCTGTCCTGAGGGGTTCAGTAAAACCTGATTCATAAAACTCCTTCACTGTATGACAGTGCATCCTGCAGCCTGTTCCTCTGGTTAGCATTTACTGACAATTTGCCTTTCCCATCTCCCTAATCCAAAGAGAAGCAAAGCTCTGTAAAACACTAAAGAGGGAAGAGTGCTGACAGTTTGTGCTCCATGAGGATAGTTCAGCATTAATATTAGCACATGGCCTGTAAATTGGCTTGTTTGAAGGCACTCTGAGGACTAAATATGGAATTGCTGTCTACCTTGTAAAAGTCTTCAGCCACTGCTTGCATGAGCAGTCAGATATGGAGAGATGATGAATTCTGATCTGCCATTAAAGAACACTTACTGCATCCATCCTGTGTAGTTCCTAAGAGAAGAAGTCAGCCTACATTCTTCCTTCTGGTAATTAAACCCAGTTCAACACTCAAAACCTATTCAGTCCTATTTATTTAATATCTGTATGTCACAAACAATTAATTTTTAAATGATAACCATGACAGCCACTATCTTTGAATGAGTGCAGGCAGCAGCCTCCTCCCGTGGGAAGCTTTAGACTAAACCAGCATGGAAAATGAATCACTCAGAGTGCCAGGACATATCATCATGGGCAAGGCAATGGATTGATCACATCAGCCTGTCTGCACCACAGGGGGGCTCTGAGACACAAACTCACGTATCCTTGCTAAAAATCTCTCTAATTTAGAAAATACATTCACAAACTCTTCTGTTCTCTTTTGCAAAGTGATATATTTAAACCAAGCACTAGATAACATTTATGAAACCATATCCTTTTAATACCAAAAATGCTAATGCAGAAAGGAACAACACATTTGGGTAAAGCTGTAGTTAATGTGGTCACCATAACCTAAATCCTCTCCCAGATCTGAATCTTCACACACCCACTGAAGAGATAGAAGATAACAAATAACAGGAGTCAAAGTGAATAATGTTTCATTTACAACTTAACATATCTACAAATTTCTGATTCTAAAAAGTGAATATAATAGAAAATTAATGATGATTTGTAGATGTGAGGGATACTTTGGAATGAAGGATCTGTATGTGGAAACTTGCTTAGTAACTGACTTATTTATATCCATTGAGAATCAGCATAGTTTAATCTTTAGTCTAGCTAAATAATTAAATTTGGTGGGTTTAGATGTGAATTCAGAAGCAATACACCATGATAAAGTAGGATCCAACTTTATTAGCCCTACTAATATTCAAACCACTTGTGTTATACTGACTTAGTACACTTGGGGAAATAGAGAAATATTTGTAGCTGTACAAGGAAATGTTAACTTCTTAGCCTCCAAGGGTGATTGAAATTGTTTCATCTCAGAAAGCAACACAATTTTTTTCTCAGGATTTGTTGTTTTTCCAGTAGAGATTAGAAATTGCTTTTTGCAATTTGGTGAAAACCACGAAGAGTCTAAACCCACAGACACTAACCAAGCTGTCTTATCAAACAATATTCTCAGGTTTCCTCTGCCTTCCCTTTGAGAAATACAAATACTGAGGGGATATGAGTAAACCACAGAATTCCTGATTTCTGAATGCAGCTGTTTTGCTCTGAAGGTTATAAAGGGCAGAGCACATTGCAAGAGAATCCAATGTAGTTTTCTTTGTTAGCAGAAACAACCACTTTATAACAGTAAGACTAATCAGTGGCATCTGTATCCTTTTTTAAGGTCAAACTGTAATGTCTCAATGTCTCTTTTATTAAACTAATATACGAGATACAAAATTCTCTTTTAACTTGGATTGAAACATGTCCTTCCACCAAATATCTCCTCTGAGACACAAAGCGAGTGTTAGCTGAGGTTGAAGTTGCTCTGGCTGTTAATGTGCACTGGCTGCTGCCAACATTCCACCTTCTGCAACACCTAAACCAGAGCAACACTTGCTTTACAACATTCCCAAATATTTGAATCAGAACATAAAAACAATACTTCAGAAACCCTGTAGGGCAATTGTTGTATATATAATCTCCCTTGCTGTTTCAAAGAGCAAGGATTTATTTTTGAGGACTGGATCAGGATATTGCCATGGCACCATCAGGAGCCAAGCACTTGCAGACTGTTACGGCAGCTCTGTGTGACCCTTTGGTTCTTCCTGGCACACACTCCCAATATAAACAAGCACTTTACCTTTAAAGCTACTTTTCTTAGCAAAGTATGCCTTTGTAATGAACCTTGTTTGCCCCCATTTTGGTAATACCATTACCTAAGGGTTGCCTGACTACAGAGCTGCTGCCACCTGCCAGGAAGGACTGAAAATCCTTGCCAGGGTTTGGGGGACAGCAGCCCAGACACACAGCTCCTGCTCCTCATCCTTGTCTGCAAGAGGGGAGAGGCAGACAAACTCGGGGGACACTGGAAAGCTACAGTTTCCAGTAAAAGAACCAACTAGCTAAAAATAGAGCATTTCTCTAAAACTGAACTCTGCCTTTTTGAGCATCTTGTACTACTTGAAAATAAATGGAAGACATTGTTTATTCCTTCCAACTACAACATAATCTAGTTCACCATAAGCAAGCTTAAAGCTTGCTTACCACTGCTCATACTTAACCCTAAGATGAACACCTCTAGGTCACATGCATGTAATTCTGTAGGAAACTTCAACAGAGAATGGTGATGGTGCAATTAGTCAACAGTACTATCAATAATACTAAAGGAAAGCCAGAAAAGGTGATGTAGTGAGGTAAAAACCAGGGAGTCTTGCCTCAAGTAAACTTTTCCCAAAAATTTCAACCACCAATACTGCACATTTTTCAGATTATGTACACTTTGTTCTTGAGGTGTAATACTACAGAATGGAGCTCTTCTGAGAAGTGAAAAAGCCTTTGAAGCCTGAGAACACAAAAAATGTTCAAATTTTCTTTAGTTTTATGGCATGGTTTCTGTAGTGTTTCACTTTTTGTGTACTTTAATGCTCTCCTTTTATGACTTAGGCATCCACATACTTTTGTAAATGATTTAATCTCTTTGTGTTATGAAGTTTTAAATTCATATGCATAGCACTGCCTGAATCTTCCTGAATATTAAAGTGGAGGAAATGATAATTAAAGTTTTCTCATTACTGTTTCCAGTTATGAGACAAGGTAGATTTATTAAATTAAATACTTAGTAACCCCTAAACAAATTATTGACGACGTGTCTGCTTTTCCTTTAGTAGCAGCAACTGTAGTGAAATGTTGCACAATTTCAGCTTCCAGTGGCAAATCATCCTGACTCACAGGCAAAGACAATGACTTTTGTAATTTCCTGAAATAGTCATCAAACGTTATCAGAGTACTTTGCATTTCCCAGTGAGGTCTAAGTGCAAAGACATTTGGTGCTGGCTCTGTAGAACATTTCTCATTCCCCTGCTGGCAATGCCTGTGTGCCTGCCTGGGTCAGGGGCTTGGCAGCTGAGGGTACAGAATGGATTTCACAGATGAATGGAAGAAAATAACTTTTTTCCAAGTAGTTCATGAACATTTTTTTGTTAATGCTACATAGATTTTTGACACATTGCCTTTACAAGTATGAATTGCAGCTCCCACCTTTCATCAAAAATATGTTATTGATTTCCTATCTCTAGCAGAAACACAGCAGCACCAGTTCTATTTTTCTCCTGCTTCCCTCAGAGTGTTGTCTCTATATATAGAGCACCAAATGACTGCAAAGCTAGGAGTGCACCACACTCCCTGCTCCATCTCCATCCTGTAATTCTCGGTTGGGAGAATAACAGACCATTTTACAACTGTAATTATGATCTAAGAAGGATTAAAAAATGGAAAGTAATTTTTTTATTTTTTTTTTTTAGGTCAGGTGAAACAGAAAAATCCAATTTGAGCTGTGGCTTGTAAATAATACCAAAGAAAATACCCTAGAATTTTTGGTCAAACACAAACACAGCACTATCTCCAACAATGTATTTAACAACTTCTCAAGATAAACCACTTTATCTGTACTAAGTATCAAAGTGATATAAAACCTCTTGTAAACAGTTTTTTTAGGGAAAAAATGAAGATTTGATAGAATAAAGTCATGTTGATGCCCCAGACAAAGTTCAATATAGCTGTGAGGGGGAATTCTGCCAGCTGGTCACTCCCCATGGCCTCTGTGCAGGAGCTGCTCCAAGGAGTACAGCCATGGGCAGCTTTGTCACCTCTCCCCCTGAAACCCCTTTTGTCTCATCACATCTGCATCTGCACAACAACAAACACATTAGAACAATTCCTGGAAGGATTCCTGGCCTTTATCTCCAGATTCTGGTGCTGGCCAAAGGCTGAACTTATTCAGCCACATTGTAGCTCAGTCATAGCAAAGTCTCCTTTGCTTCTGCCATTGCCAGCATCACCGGGGGTAGCACTGCTAGAAAAAGGGCTTAGGATTGGATTAAAATATTTTTGATGAAAGGTAAACTGTTGTCAGATAGGATCAGATCATAAATGTTCCAATTGCTTCTTCTGAATCCCTGCTCATAAGAGCAGCAGAGCAAAGCAAAGATGAGGTATGTTCCAGGGAGTAGGACAGTGAAGGTGCACAGCTCTGGGCTGTGCAAGCTATATGTGGCAGGAGCAGGAGGAGAATCAGTATTTTAGACAGTGCACATTGTTTTAGTTCTTAGGAATGGTGGCTTTTTTTCTTACTGAAATAAAATTGCATACAAATAATACAAACCCACTTGTGTATATCCCATGCCAGAAAAAAGAGTAAAACCCATCACATCAAATTCACTCTGTGCAAAGATCAGAATCTATTCTAAGATGCTTACTGTTTAAATTAATAACTATAACTGATTTATTACATGATCCCATGTAATTTTGGCAAGATGCAATTGTACATAACACTAATGGTTTGTCATTAAAAATTGGATTTTTAAAGTCTGGTTCTCAGCTTTACAGCTGATTCTGATTGCTCTTTCTGCATTTATAACTCTCAGAGCTTTTTAGAGTTCACAAGAACCTATCCAAACCCACTTTCCCTGCAGAGCTTCAGTATACTAGCAGCAGTTCTGTGAATAGCTAGCTCCAAAGCTTCTCATCAGCCTCGTGCCTTAGACATGAATCCAGCCCTGAAAAATGTGAAGTTTATGATATTTATACAGCCAAAGACTCAGATAATCTCATTTGCTATCACTGTGCAAATGTGCTGAGCACATCACTTACAGGCAGTAACTAATGCCCACGGAGCAAGCAGGGTGCTACAAGGCAGGAAAAAGGAAACTGCTCCTCCCCACTGAGGCACAGACAGAAGGCACCAGATTCCATTCTGACAGAGCCTGAGACAGCCCCAGGATGGACTTCTGCTCTCTGGAGCCTCAGAGGAGTTGACTGAAGGATTTTTCTTTATCACTCGTTGAGAGCTGTTTGTAAAGGGCCAGAAATACCAACAGAAAACTATCTTACAGTCTACCTCTTTAATATTACACCTCCCTCCTCCCCAAAATAAGAAAATCAGGGATTTTGCCAATGAGGAGCTGGGAAAATTACAGTACTGCAAAGAGACAGGAGGCACTAAATCTGAGAGAAGACCAGCCTCAGCAACAGTGATACTAGAATATGCTTGTTCCATTAAAGTACTAGGAGAAAATACTTACAAGCCCAAAATGACAGCACTGGAAGGGTAAAGAAATAAAACAGCTAAATCAGAGGGACCGAGTAAAGACATGTTGCTGATCTTGCATCTTACTAGGCAGGCACAGTTTATTTTGAATCTTCTCACCCTATGGGAGATCCCTCTTGCAATTCCATGTGCTGGAATGTTGTTTGTTGGCTGGTGTTTTTCTAGTAGCAAAGCTTTAATTCCCAAACCTGCTCAGAACTAGATTAACAGCTGTGAATTCCATTTGTGTAACAGAGGAACCTGCCTAAATAGTTAAATAAGCTTCACGAACCATGTGATTTTGTAACAGGGCTTTATTCTGATCTTGCAGGGGTACAAATCAAATAATGGCCAGAACAACTACCTCCACTGCAGTTTTCCTGAATACAAATCTGAGAAGAATCAGTGTCACATTAGGCATGTTTGTTAATTAAAACAGAGCCACGATCAGTTTTGAACAACCTCCCTCCCTGCAGCAGGATATGGCACAGTCAGGTGTCTGTGAACAGTCCTTGAGTGTCTGCTTCAAACACTGAGATTTCACATGGTAAATGTATTCTAGATCCGATGAGGGAATTCCACAACTCCCAAATCCTCCTCACCCTACCCCACCCAGCAAGTCTTAACTAGGACTAGAAGTTCTGATAGTTCCAATAAACGAACCCTAAACACCCACTTGCTAACTTATTCATGGTTATATCCCACTTGTATTCAGGTTTAGGTAACTAAATGGTTAAGATGTATTACTTCCCACATTCAGTTTAAAATTCTTGCAATTTTCTCTGTTTCCCAGTTCCCTGCCTTTGTCATTTCATGTCCTGCTTCAATGGAAGAAGAAAATTACTGTATCAGAGAGCACAAGGTTCTGAGTTACCAAAGCACCTCTCACATGCTTGGACAAATACTTAGTTATAATACAACTGTCATTCTGCTCTTCTATATTTAGAAGCATGAAATATTTCCTGATTTTTTTAACAGATCACTTGCCCTAAGTCTCTGTCAGAAGCAATTCTTCATAACTCCTGAAAATGTAAACTTTCATTTTACATTGGTACTTGAAACTGCCAAGTTTTTAAGATAGTCCTGGACAGTTAAGTACGATTAACCTTGCAGAAAGGTATCTTTCACAAAATTTCCAAGTGAATAGAGAAACTGTAATTTATCTAGGAGATCCAATCCTGGGTGGAAAGCTTGAGTAGTGTTGATACTATCATTTGTGATCTCTCCTGCAGTCAACTATCCCCATCTTTGGTTTTGCAGAACACAGAAACTGCATCTTTAACTAAACTGCAGGGCTTTAGAGCTTCCAAAGTAGCAAATTTTCACTTCTCAACAGAAAAAACATCCTAAAGGACCTGATGTCACCAGCATGCTGTTCCCTCCATCCCTCCAGAGAACAGTCACCCAAAAACATGTGCATGCAAGAAAGCCAGGCTGACAATCACAGGAAGAACTGAAATTGCTAAGGTTTATCCTTCTCCATTAACTCCCTGATCCAGAATGTTCAGACAGGCTCCTAGGAGTGACCAACTATAAAAATGAAAGAACCCTAACTCCAAAGGAGGAGAGGGCTTGGTCTGTCACAAGACTATCAAGTTCCTAATGTCAAAACTTCAATTTCTAATATAAGTATCAGCAAAACTTTTTAGCCCTTCCTTCCTCACAGACAGTATTGATTTGGAATTACTGTAGTTACACTCCACCCTGACTGGCTCAAGGATATGTTTTACAGCTGAAAGGTGAACACAATTTCAGTGAATTGCACACAGGATCTAACCTGTCCACTGTGCTGATATTATTTTTATAGATATGTTAACTCTAGCTAGATGATATATTCTTCATTAAAAGAAAAAACAATCCACACTTCTAGGAAGGATTACTTCTATGGTTATTTTTGCTAGTCTCCTGATGATTGCTCTGCTGTATAGATTAATGTTTAATGTGTAATTTGTCTTATCCAGTGTTCCTTTGTAGTGCTCATACATCCAGCTCCTTGGATAAAACTTGCCCAGTGGTCTGCTCAGTCTGCAATGTAAATAACAATAATTGATTCACAACCTCTCCCATTACACAGGCTGACTATTAATGATTAAGCCATTTATGGCATGTAATTCCACAGGCTCTACATGAACAAATGGAACGCCAAGAATGATATTCAACCTTTGCTTTTATGGTGGTTTTGGGTTCCTTTGTAACACCACTCAGGGAGTGGTCTACTATATCTTATAACCTCCATGACTCTTCTCTCACATGATTCCTTCTGCACAGTTGGAGTAATTTTGCTGCTTAACGACTGCAAATTTTGGCTGACATTATGGTTATCAGATCCTGGACAGAAAGTCACTTCACAAAGACAGCTTCTTGCACTATTTTGCCATTGACAAAAGAGCAGAAATCTTTAATAAGAAAATTGAACTAAAAAGTATGATCTGCTGCTACAAGGCAAATGGAACACCAGTAGTCAGAGACCTGAACTATCCAGCTACAGCTGGAGGCTACAGAGAGACACGGAGATATCTGGGGGTTTTTGTGGAATTACATCCCTAAGTCCTTCTCAAAAAACACCCAGTCAGAGACAGCAACTATCCCTGGTTGTTTGGGGTTTTTTGTTTGTCTGTTTGTTTGTTTGTAACAGTCAGAAAGGTGCTGATACCTTCTGCTTCCAAGGCTGAATAAGCATTTCCCACTAAACAGTAAACACAGAATATTTGAGTAACCTTTGAAAGTAGCCAGAACTAGGTTCTACTCCAAATCAATCAGCTGTTGTAGTGACTGAAATTCTCTCTCTAGTTTCTTCTTTCTGATTTAGTGTTCTGAATCCTTCCCTTATCACTCAATTTAGCAAAATAGGGTAGAGAATTTTGGCTTGTTAAAAATAATAAAATATTACTTCTTTCCACCATGCAGAGGATGGTTTAGTTCTCCTTCAGATGAGAGTTTGATGGTATTCAAGAACAGATAATGCTTACACAGGGACAGTTCTGTGCACACACAAAACTTTGTAGCAGATGTTTTGAGCATTGCTATCTTTGATGGTAATTTAACCACCTCAGTCTTAAATATTTCCTCAGACTCTTAAATGTTCAGTCAATCTGGACCTCAATATCCTGATTAAGGAGCATTCCAGGTGCCAAAATCACATGATGGCATTAGGTCACTTTCCTAAACACAAATGCATCTGCTCCTCCCTTCCATGAATGTTATATTCTGCACTCTCATCAAACTTGTACCCTCTGTAACAAGGACTACAGGAGGATTTTCTGAGGCCCTCAGTAGCCAACCATTCTTTTTCTCTGGTCTTCACAAGTTTTTTCTTTCCTGCCATGATCAGAGCAAAAGCAAATTTGCAAATTTTAGTGTAAGAGAAAAGTATTAGTTTTAAATAGCACTATCTTTCTCAGAATGGAAACCTATTAGTTCTCTTTTATGAGATTTCTCCTCTAGAGCCCCTCCTGAGATAATTTTCTTTTATTTGTCAACTTCCTCACTGTAGAATATTGCTAGTGTCATGCTGCCAAACTAATAGGTGAGAACTAGCTATTCTCAAGTTTTTCCCCTGTAAATTGATATTTATCAGTCCTAAGTTAAAAAGCAAAAAGAGCTCATAAAACAGAGCTATGGTAAAACAAAATCCTTAGTGTTTGCTTATTCCCTTCATAAGATTTGTTCCAGTGGGATAATTAAGTGTGTGCTTTAATAAATACACCCAGGCAATCTTTAAGCACTTGGCCATTCTCACACAGGAGCATTGCGTGACCTTGCAATCAGTGGATTTCCTCTACTGTAAAACCTTACTCATAAAAGAGATTCTGGAAGTGACCCTAAATGTCTTTTTGACTAACAAACATGTCAGTATAAATGAGCGCAGCTTCACTGAGGTTACTATCCAGTTTGATAAAATTGCTTTGTGCTCCTGATTCTAATCAGTATTCCTCTAATCCAAAGGCATGCTCAAAACTGTAGGTACATTGTGGCAAACTGAGAATTCAGGAATAGCCACCAGGATGGTTAAAAGATGTATTCTGTGAAAGGTCTTAGGTTATCAATAATCCTTTTTGTCCATTGTTACAGTTCTGCTTCTTACCATGCACTTGCGATCGTCCACCCCCGATAAATCCTCCTCAAACTCCTTCCCTATATCAAATTCCATGATGTAGTTTCTAAAAGTGCTTAGCGTTTTAATGATCATATGATCCCCGTTCTGAAGGATTTCTTTGTCAGGCTTTAGCAAGTTTGCTATTTTTCTTACAGCAACATTTACATCTGAAAAAGAAAAAGTTATTTTTACCCAGAAAAGTCTTCCACAGGAAGAAGCTTGTCGCTTCTAGGGAGAACTGAAATGAACAAAGATAAACAGATGTCCAAAATCTTTCAAACCAGCCTTCCCATCCAGAAAAAGTCTGTAACCTAATTCCTGTAACTTTAGTAATTAATTTTCAATTTTCTGATTATGTGGAATCTTTAAAAAATAACATCTGTATTTGACAGTTAATAAGGCCTCCAATATTTCTGTAGAGATACTAACACAACATCAAATACAAACACACAAAATTGTATTAAGTACTGCACTGAATCTTTATTAAATATAAAAATTTTACTGCTTTTCAAATGATAGTTTTTTTTTATGTTTGGAATCCACCACTTACCCCTTCAAGCTATGTAGTTTAATGTCTGTTAATGTAAGCTCCAAGGTGGTAAAAAGTAGAGGCTGCTTAAGGCAAAACAATTTTGCTTAAGGCAATTCTTAAAGTGCATTTCTGAAAAAAATACTTGTCACAAAAATGACTGTACAAGAAAAAATAGATTCATGTAAAGAATAAGACAGGTGGCATTTATTGATTATTCATCCAAGAAGTTTGAAGGGAACCTTACCTAGTGCTTTCAGATACTCCTCAAAATTGTCATTGCTGACCATTTTCCAGTACCCATTGAAGTCTGCAGGCATCCCTGCTCCAGGTGATTGTCAAAATCACAGGCTCAGAGTCGTGGGTTGATTGTGCACCACACAGCTCACTGCCTTGCTTTGTGGCAAGTTTGAACTCTGGTTTCTTTTATCTCTTTTTCAGACCATGGAGCTATGCAAGTCCTTCTAATCCGATTATTGTTGAAGTGCCGCCTTTAAATCCTTCCACAAGGCTGAACCTCTGAGATTTTTAATGACAGCATGATGACTTGATTGAAAATGAGTGAAATATTCACCTTTCATATCACTTGTGTAAAGGAAATCCATTTTAACCATGTCTTCATTCTTCATACCACTCAGAAAAAAAACCCTTTTCAATAGCTTTAGTTTAGGATATTAGCCAAAGCTATAAAAGCGCTTATCTTGTGCAACTGTGACCCAAATTCTTCTTTCTTGAATAGGTTTCAGCTACTTTATGCTTGCTTTCAATAAAACAATCATGCAGACCCTTTCAGTCAAAGCAATTTGTGTCTGGTATTTCTTTAACTTGTTCCACAAGCTCCTGAATCCTAGAGAACCACCAGCGGAAGCTGCTTGGACAGCTTCCAGAACTGGTCTCAGAAGGACCAGTTAGGTAGAAACTTGTATTAGACAGCAGTGGTTACCTGTACAGTGATAAATGCTACACCACTGCAGCATTAATTCTTTCAGTTAAGGAGCTCTGAAACCCAGAGAGAGCACTTTATAGCACTGTATTCTCTGAAAGTGGCTCCTGTCAGAAATGAGACACTGAATCAGCATAACAGGTAACCAGCAGAGAGGAGCATGGATTCTCCCTGCTAACACCAGAGCTCAAGTACTGAGCCTCTCAGAGGTTTAGGTATGCTACAACTGAAGCCGCTACTGGATATTTTATCTGTTCTGGGGCTTTGGCAATTGCTTGCTCTTAAGAAGACTCTGGATCAGAGAAGAAAAGAAACCTACTTTAAACGTGGGGTAAGGACTGTCAGTCATTTGAGAACCCAGATCCTTGCTAGTGCCAGAAGCAGCATGTGCATTTTTAAGTGCTTGCATGGAAGAAACATTGATTTCCATGTCTTGTCCAAATTGCAAAAAAATCAAAAAAGTTATTCAGGGTTTTATAAAGTCAAAGTTTAGAATAATATATATTTAAACCTCTCTCTCTCAAGTTATGGTTCATTGTATTTTGCTGTTTTAGAACAGTAAGGATTGCAGAAGTACAAGTTAGGAAAGTACTGTGTTTGACCCTTAAGTCATATTTATTGCCTCATTGAAACTATTGAAATACTAAGAAGATATATTGTGAAGAACTTCTTTCTTTTATTTTCACAAGGAAGCTGCTCTTTGTGTATTTTAAGCTATACAGCTGAGCATCCCAATTTTCTTGAGTACTACCACACACAGGTTCACGGATTTAAAACACCAAGTGATTTCAAGAAATTTTGGACTTTTCCCTTCATTATTAATAAGAAACAACTTTCTCAAGAAATCTACAAGACAAAGCTCCTGGTCTGACAGGGCACACAGTGCAGGAATCAGCCCCTCAGAGGTTTATTGTTGTGTTTGGCAGCCTGAGAGGCTGCAGCAGCTGGCCCTCGTTGCTGCGCTCACTCTCGGCTGTGTAGACGTTGTGCTGGGCAATGTAGGCAATGACAGAGTCTGGGATGAGATATTTCACACTCAGCCCTCTGCACAGCGCAGAGCGGATCTGGGTCGCGCTGATTTCATTCTGGATCCACTCTCTCACTAGAAAAATATTGTGCTGATATTTAGATAAAAGGTCTGATTCCTGGATGAACTGAGATGGATCAGAGCCAGCCCGGCTAATGCAGACCAAACCAAACTTTTCCACTATTTCTTTGATGTCTTCTTCCTTCCAGAGATTGGGTGTCTTAAATGTCTGTAGAAAATCAGCCCCACAGAGTAGCTTTAATTCTGGTAGAACTGGAAAGACAAAAGAAAATAACAGATTCTTATCCTTTCTCTGTCTTCTAGAAAGTTTATATTTAAAATTGGTTTTAACTCATCATTTTCTTTTTCTTTTTAAATTTATTTTTAAAATAATTTAACTTTACTCCAGGCTCTTTTTCAGAAGATTGTAAAAAAGTTCAGTTTAGGTTTATGTATCTGGTCACAATTACTTTATCACCTACTTCATCATCACTCAAAGCATATTGAATATTATCTGTACACAGCTAAAGGAGAATTTTTACTCCACTCAAGCAATCCAAAAAGGGGAAGAAGCAAATAAAGAGAAATTCTTTAGCAAAGATTAGACTTGGTTAAACCTGGCTACTGCACACCATCCTGCCCTGCTATTCCTTATTGTCTCTATTTCTTATTTGCTGTTCCCTGCCTAAGCCCCAGCACAGAATTCTTTTCTCAAACTTCTTCCACAGCTCTCATCATTATTCCACCTGAGCATTGTACAAAGATGGACCAGATAGCTTTAAAGCCTTGTATTCATGTGAAATGAAGGGGAAGGATGGAGGTTTGCCTTTGCTTTACACTTATTTGATGGTTAGCACATCTGCAAGTCTTGTACAAACACCGTAAAGGAGAGATTCAGAACCTAAGAAACGTTCCAGTGATGATGCATGAAAAGCATGACTACTTTCCTCCACCAACTGTAATGATACAACTCCTCAACAACCAGGAACAACTGAAATGTATTATTCATGTCCAAGAGATGCTACAACACCAGAGGAAAAAGGCAATGTATCAAAAATCCAGCAGCATCCTGGCAAACCAGGATAAGGAAGATGATTAGATAGGAAACTGGAAACAGATATTGTTTCCAGAGTCTGCTGTGTCTCTGCTGCCAATAGGAGCTTTTGTGGCCAGCAAACATCAGCATGGCAGCATCACTGCTTCACTATCCATATACTTTGTCCACTGTCTAACACTACAAGTAGAATTCTAGTAATTCCTGGATTTTTCACATTTTCTATTAATGCATTCCGTGCTTTGCAAAACAAGCTGGGCCACCATGTACATCTCTGACAGAGCTAAAGAGATGCTTATAAAACCAAGAATCCATACAACTCCAGGGTCTCCTATCTGTGTGGGAGCTGTTACAAAACAACTGCCCTAGCACTTATGTTGGCATTTGGCATGGCTTGGTTTTGGCATGCAACTTTCCAGCCCCCAAAACTCACCCGCTACTATGTTCAGTTTTCTCACTACTAATCTGCCAAAGCTGTACAGTTCTTAATGCTAACCACAGCATCATGTTTACAGTCATGAACCAACCTGGTTGCTGGCAAGAAAGGGAATCCTCCGTAGGGCTTTCTGTGGGATGTTTGTTTCTCATGAACTCCTTCTTGGACTGGAACACTCTGAGTGCTTCGTTATAATGGTGCCTGCACTTAAAATAAAGGCTTCTGTGTGAGGTAATCCTCTAAGAGATGCAACAAAGCGATTACCTGGCACCTTCCCATTCCAGAACAGGGTCTACTTTTATGCCCTTTGGATTTGAATACCATTTGTTAAGAATTTGGCTCATTCTGCCCTGAGATTAGTATCAATGTAGTTACATTCTGTGGAATTCACAAGTGATCTCCTTAATGGCATCGTGGTTTGCAAATCCTTTTTGAAATTCTACCATTATGGCAATTTTGGTAGCTATGACATTTAAAATATAGAGGAGATTTTTTGCCTGAAACAGGATTAAATCTGACTTCAATCACTACCTGTAATTTCTTGACTAAAGACAACCCCTCCTGACAGTGTTTTTCTAATGTGTGCTCTGTTTTGGGGAGAAGACATTCTTGCTCTCTCTCCTTCTCTTCTCTACAAAAATATGTTCCCTGAGTTTTTCCCTTGCCATTTTCCTGTTCATTTAAATTAAAAGAATCACAATTCTGAGAAACTAAAAATTTTCATAAGATTTTTGACATCTGCTGTGCTTCTAATTTTATTGAGTTCAGAGCCAGGAAGGCAGGCAAGGATCCCTTTGCAGGTTTTTACAGGTTTCTGCTACTTTATCCTTTCACCACTCCTAACTGCCCCTGCAATACTGGTATTGCAACTTCATGGCAGTGGCCTTTTCCTTTCAAATCAGCACAGCCTTGCTTGTTCAGAACAGTCCCTGCCTTACACCATCCTGAGCCAGGCTGAAGCATTGCTCGTATTTGCACAAGCCAACATTGTTTCAAGGATACAGTCTCCTGGTCAGACAGGACAAACAGACATAGAATCAAGGCTATGTCCAATTTCTGTGTAGCACACATAGAGCCCCAGTGACCATCAGCTCCTATCCAACTGCAGCAACACAAACGTTCTGAGTTCCAAGGAACAGTCTGAATGTACATGTACAAAGCCCCAGCTGACCCTGGGAATGTCTGCTATAAGGAAGGAATTCACAGGCTCTTCAAACCATGCAAACACTTTAGCCACAGGAAAAAGCTGCAAATGTGTCAAGAATCTACACCCAGGCAGGCTGCAAAGCAGCCTCCAGTGATTTCTGATGCTCAGCCACTGGCCAGAGAAACTGCACAGCCAAGAGGTGAGGCACATATGGCAGCAGAGAGCAGGTACCAGGAGCTTGGTCTGTGCCTTCCCACACATCTAATTTTAACCCTGCCTTGCTGTAAACAAGCTGCTGCTACGTACAGCCAAGCACACTGACTGTGTGTTGTGCTCTGACATTCTCGGGCCAGGATTCAAAACCAAGAATGCTTGCCAAAGAGCTCCCTGCAGGATCAACGTTACAACCACTGCAAAATCTAAGCTGCCCTGGGTCTGATCAGCAGTTCAAGGGCTGGAACAACTGGGGTTGCACTACATTAGGTACAGCAAAAAGGACAAACCCATCTGCCAGCTTCTTAAACGTTTTCTGAAATATGTATGAAGCTTTGAGTAACTACAGAGCTGAATCACAAGCACAACGAAAGTTGGGTAATGCAGATCTTTGCCAGTTTTTAATTACTCTGTAGTATAGCTGCATGCCAATCAAATCCACAGGAGCAACAAATGCAGTCCTTTGCCTACTGACAATGCTGTTTCCTTGTCTAGGCACACTCACAAACAGCAGCTAAGTGAAAAACAGCTCTATTACAATCCCTCCTCCTCTCTAAGAAAAGCCTTGGGATAGTCTCCAAGACTTCCATACTCGTTTAATAGCACTGCTCTAAGTGGGATTTGAGCTTTGCTGCTTAAAATTCTTTCATGTCACAACTGCTTGGGATCCTCTGCAGAATCCACAGGTTTTGATGAAATGTGACATTTTTATTGCACTCTGTTAAAACAAGTACTGTAGGAAAATTCACGTGTTTCAGGACAAAATGTTCTATTGCAGTTAAGTGTACAACTCAAACTACTGGTAAGGAGAGACATTTAGATACAATAATGATTTCCTCTATCTTGCAATAAGAAAATCTCTTTCTATTGGTACTGAAGTTTACTACCTGAGGGAGCTTATAGTGAAGACAGTAGTTAGTCCTTAGTTTTCCGAGGAGTGAAACTCCTACAGATTACCTCTGAAAGTATGTGAAGAACAGCTCTACAATAAAGCACTGTCTGTTTATAATTAGTAAGGATCTGCTAAAACCAGCTCTTTTTTGTCTTCTTCTTTCACCTGTGGCACTTAAAATACAGTATAAAGCGCCATCACCTGCATTTCATCAGAATGCTGCTTCCCCACTCAAGGGACGAGGTTCAGGACTGGATTAGGGCACTGGTTCAGCTCATTAATACATATCAACATTTCTGGACAAAACAAGGTTTAAGCTCATTTCTCTTCTTAACAGGCAGTGATTTTAAAGTTTTGTGGATTTACTAATAAAACCAGAGGTTCACTTTCGAGACAGATGGGAAGTCTGGCTGTTCATACCACATTGATACTACTTTGCCTTAGCAGAAAATTATACATATAGGTTTTATTTACTGAAACTCTTATCCTGTAGAACTCTGAAGTGGATTTATAATTTAAAAGCCAAATCTTACAAGCAGTACTCACTTCAATTGGAACTGTGCAAGACCAAAGTAGGATCACCTGATCTGTAAGATTTGGGACTGCTTCACAGGAGGAAAATGGTTTAACTGAACTGAAGTTTAGGCCAAAAGCCCCATACCTAGGCAATACTATAGGACAGCACTTGGTGACTTCTCACTCTGGGACATACAGTTATGACTGGAGAAAGAATAGAGTTTTCTGCAAAGACAGAAAACCTGCCACCCTGACCCTGCTCTGCTACCTGGAGGGAAGGGGAAAAAGGAGCAATTGGATGCCTGTGCTCCCTCAGGGAAGCAAATAAAAGCAGATCTAAAAGGCTCTACTTTATCTTGTAAGTTTGTAGTGAATTCTTATGGATGCTTTTGCAAAGTAACAGGTCTGGCTTTTAACTGCTTTCACACAGAGCCACAAGAGCTTTTGGGGCAGCTGTTGGAGGGTGCAATTTAGAGCCTTGAACACCTTTTCCTTAGAAAGTAATCTAGAAAATGGGGATAAAAATGAAGAATCAGTGATAGCTCTTACAGCACATTTGCTGTAGCCTTCCATGAAGGCTTTCAGTTTAATGGTATCTGTTACCTTCTGCAGCACCTTTTCCAAAAAGCAGTTAGAACGAGAAGTTTGTGTTTTCACACCCTGCCCCATAATCAATATGCATTTATTACCATATGGAAAAGACATGTTTCAAGGTCCTTGCATTGAGTTTTGGACAACCTGTTTAATTTCTCCTCACAGCACAAAACCACAGCAAACTCCAAGATTTTGAAGAAAAAAAACACAGTTATGGGCTTGGGCTTAATTTACCATTAGAATTAACAACAAAAATTTACAAGATATGTGAATAGATAAACCTGGAGGCATAATACTGCTATCATAGCTAACCTGGAACAGAGACGCTTCTGAAGAACAGAATTTATGAACTCTCTTACTTTCTGATCACCATCTCTCTATTACCTGCTTAGAGACCTACACCCAAGAAAGGTAACATGAGAGGCAGGAACTTTTCCTGCAGAACCCAGCAGTGGCCATCATTTTGCAGAGGCTTTCCACATGCACCCGACTACCTGAAGGACATGAGGGCAGTACCGTGGTCACTGCACATGGGGAAAGCAAATGAAAGACTCCTGGCGGGGAATCCTGACTTGCCTGGGTGTTTTAGAGGAGCAAATTCCGTGCATTGACGTGGCAGCCTGGCAGATTTTTGGCAGTCAGTAGTTTCATAAAGACAGGAAGAAGATAATGCAATCACCTTAGTACTTTCACTGTCTCTGTCCATGTGTCCTGCTCGCTCTCCCAGGGATCCACCCGGATCCAGTCTGACGTCTCCAGGGCCAGTTTGGCCATCGCCACCCGGTGCCTTGCTGACACCAAGCCTTTCTTCCCATAGTTATCACTGACAGGAGACATTATGCCTTCAATCACCTGATATCTTCCTGGGGGAAAAAAAAAAGAAAAAAAGAAAATTAAATTCTCTTCAGAGAATCTTGAAAATTTAGGGTGGGTAGGGCCTTGGGAGCTCACCTAGTCCAACCTTTTCAAAGGATAACTTCCATGGTTAACTTCAAAGTTTTAAGATGCTATGAACAACTTGATTTGGGTTTTGTTTTTAATCCATTCACAGCAATTACAAAATTAAAATGCAAACATTCCTCTGTGAGCTGCTCACAATTACTATATTGTTTATCCTAATAAATGACCCAAAAAGGAAAGCTGGGTAAACAGACAATTTTAAACCACATGGACATAGTCAAAATTGATGCTGCAAACTATCAAAATTGTTAGATAGATTTAAGTTTCATAGCCCAGTTAGTACAGCTTTGATATAGCCAGAGCACAGAATTACTTAACTGACCACTACTTTGTTCTTAAAGATCTGATCATTGTTATTTATCAGAATCAGTGCACCTTCCTTTCTGTTAAAGCAAGAATTGCAGCATATTACTGCAGCTGTGATTGATGTGATTCAGACAAATCAGAAGATTCAAGCACAAAGATGGGGCTAATGGAGTCTAAAATGAGACTTGGAGCACTGTGCTCCACACATCAACTCAGCAGCCCCTAAATGCCTTTCTGTCTGGCTGACCATGTTAAATACATCTGACAATATGCCCCTGGTTTTCTACCCCTGTAACACAACATAATCATTAGCACAACAGACTGGTTAGATTTTGCAGTTCTGGCCCCAAACCAGGAAACAAAAATAAAGCACCACCAGAAGCTGCAAGGCTCAAAAAACTGAGGAGAGGGAGAGTGTTTCAACTGAACAGAAATTAACAAAATTATTTCTAATGTAACACATGCATTTTAAATCAGTATGACAAATATGATACTGAAGAGGAAGAAAATCCTCTTCGTTTTTTCTAATTCAATTATCTTAACAAAGAAACTTCAATGCAGCATGCTATCTTTATTGCTTTGCAAGGAAAACAATACCCCTGACATTTCTGATGCTGGCATATGACAATTCAATATTCTAACACGACAATGTCACTCTAGCAACGTCACGTTTATTTTGATGTAATAAAATTTTCAAAAGAACTTCATGGAATTCAACTATAAAAACCAGCACTGAGATTCAATGAGATTTACATCCTCTTAAGATGTCATTTCAAACCGTCCTCCGTTTTAAAATATTCTCATTACAGGCAAAATGAGCAAGATAGAATTTTCCAGAATCATGCAAAGATGTGTATATAATTAATTCCATCTCTTGATTTGAAATTGGAAATAATTCCACTTGATTTATGAACAACAATTATTCTCTCATACTCTGGTATTATACAGTGCTATAACAAGTTGTCATTTAAAGGGAAAGAAATTACAGTTTAAATTCATTTCTCGTTTAAAGGGAAGGAAACTTGAATACACTACTACCTTAACCTTATCAAAAGGTTTTTTCTACATGATGATTTTATTTTGCATGTTTCAGTTTCTTTAAGTTTCTACGGATATAAGTTGTACCCTTGTACCTTAAATGAATATATTAAATGAAAAAAATCATATTTCTGTGAGCTCATGCTAAGCAAGAATGATATGGGTCGGCCACATCCTTGTGAGAAGGAAAGACTTCAATCTCTAGTCTGCCTTAGAGGTGCACAAATGGGATGAGATGAGCTCCTTGCACTATATCAGCTTTTTCCACAGCAGAAATGAAACCAACTGGAAGAGAAAAATCAAGGCTGATAACACTTCAGAGAGTCAAACACAGGAACAGCTCGAGAAGATTCACAATGGAGTTACCCTGCACTACAAAAACAGAATGCACAAGAGCCTTCCACACACAAATACAAGCTTTAGCTGTCAAAATATAGGAAATAATTCTATTACTGGCTCTAAATAACTTGTTTCCTATTCATTAATTTAAAAGTTCACCTGCTCAAATATGCCCCTCAGTTTTGGCAGGCGTGCAAAGAGGGAATCATTAAATTCTGTCACCTTGGGCTCTTCTTAATGTCCACTGCAATTCCCTTCTCTCTCCCGTAAATTATAATAGGTTGCTTCAAACCCTCCTTGGTGCAGAATTATCTTCAAATTCTATTTCTCTGGAATTCTGTTTGTTTTCATCATGAAGTATGTTATTATTTCTTGTCCTAAATATGTGCAAAATTCCTCCAAGCCCTTAAGTGGCTTTGTTTTTCAAAACTACCTACCAAAAGCAGCAAAAAGTTCCTCTTGTTATGAACTTATATTCTCTAAAAACTGTTTAAGAGAACTGGCTGGTGCTCAGAAAACGAAATGTAATGAAAATAATGAAACAAAGACTGTCCCTCAAACATGTTAAAGCAGATTATTAAGAAAAATTAAGGAAAACTAAATAGGTATTTAGTTTTCTGTTATCAAGGTGTCACGTAAATTGCCACAAACACTAACACAAATTGTAATGCTTAATTAGCTAATTAATACTAAAGCAAATTTATCACATGCCATTTCATAAAAAATCGTTTGTGCATTTTGGTGGGGCTTCTAAAGATTAATTTGTTCTGGTACTAAGTCTGGAATTCACTAAGAGAAATTATGCCAGAAATAAATAATAAAAGTAAATAACCATTATAGAAAAGCAAATCAATGAAACACTTCCAAACATTTAACTCTTGCTAAGTACCCATTTTCCTCTCAGTGCCAAAGGAAAATCCCCCAGAGAAGCTCTGCAGCTTCCTGGTGTTACCCTACCCAGTGAACAGGAAAGCATTTGACAGAACCCATTACTAGGGTCAGATTTCCCCCAGTTTTCATAAGATAATAACTCATTATCCTTCACCTTCCACTTGCATTTGTCTTGCCACAGATAAAACACCTTGTCCTTCACACCCTCCTCCTTTGCCTTCCACCTCTTTGGCTTCACCTGGAAACCTGGGGATGTAAGCAGCCTCCACTGGCAGCACTTGGGAAACAAGATTAGAAAATATCTCACATAGATTGATTCTAGTACTATTTCTTTGGTCTTCATGGTCAAATGAGGAATACAGCCACAGAAAAGTAGAAGTGCCTGACATTAGGTATTAACAGACTCTAAAGGCATCTGCCACAGTCACTGCAAGTTTCAAAAAACAGATTTAAAACAAGGGACTGAATCTCAGAAAATTTTAGCTCTGTCTGAGGATGTGTAAAGTGCCAAATTCAAATGAGTAGACAGAAAATCCAGATAAAGAGAACAATTTGAGTAATTCAGGCTCACATAGCTATGTGTGTTGTATTTAAAAGGCAGCATGACAAGATTTATTGGCTGATACTACCAGAAAAATGATTAATTACTTGACACGTGGCAATGAAGCTGTACAAAGTATCAGAAACCCAATGAAATGTCTCAGTTAAAATAGGGATGTATGAAATAAAAGATTAGGCAGCATTAGAAACTGATGTGATGTACAAAAAGCTGGCAGACAGAATTACTGGAGATGTCAGTCAGGATACACACATCAGGGATAGTCACATCATTCATGGCAGTGAACCTGCCTCTGAAATCACAGAAACTATGTTCCCTGCGGAGGAGGGGTCATAGATGGGATCTGTGTATCCACACATACAAACACATCCGTCTGCTCTTGGAGCACCTCTGCTCGGGATGGGTCAAGCTTCTGCAGGCAAACAGGATTCTGACCTTGCTGCCAGGCTGGGTTAAGCTTTCAGAAAATGCAAAAACAACGCTGCAGGCACCCAAAGGAGGACTCTTTAATGCAGAAAGCCCTTCTACTTGTAAGGCTTCACAAATTAAAATAAGAAGCCAAAAGGCAAGTCACACCCTACCCAGAACTAGGCATTGACAGTGGGTATAATATAATGCACAATTTCCATTTCAACCTTTCAGAATTTAATTTTTAATATGATTTTTACTGTATTTTAAGCAAACTGCCCAGAGTAAAGGGTGGAGTCTTTCTAAACCGACCCTGGAGGAGATCAGACATCAAATTGATTCAGACAGAAAAATAATTCATTTCCCAGCTCAGTCCTTCTTTCAGGGCAAAGAAATGTTACTGGACTGCAATTTATGACTTAAACAGAATTACCAATTGGTCTCATATTACCTTTCTACTCTTCGCATATCTGGGTAGCAGAATGGGTTATAAAACTACAGTGAAAAAATTCAATTAAAATCTCTTTTTAATCCTTTATTTCCAGTCCTGCAGGAGCAACAAAATAATTTTAGTTCTAGGAAAACAGAGACTTGTAGAGGCTGCCCTCAGAGCCAGCTCTGTAATTCCAACTCATGACAGGCAAAGTATCCTCACAGGATACTCTGAGTATGCAGCTGCTGCTTTTACGGCACAGTGGTATTGGTGGGTTCCCAGGTTCTCTCCCCCTGCTCAATTTGACAGCCAAATTCCTTTTACTATTATTTGCTGTTCAGGTTCCTACTAAACCACCTCCCTAGGAACTTCTCTGTCAGATTCCAACAAATAATGATTTCCTCCCAATGACTTCCAGAAACTTAAGTGCATATTTTAGCTGCCAGATGAAAAAAAAAAAAAAAAGAAAAAAAAATTAAATCCCTGAGCAGCTAAGGAGCTGCTTAAGCTTAGAGTTCAAGGCTTCCCAGTAGCACTTCTGATTCTTTCTTAAATTCCCGACGTTACCACCTTGCTCTTTTGTTGCCAAAACATTCTAGCCTAGTGGCAGCTCACTTTTCTGATCTTTTTCTAGGATAGATAAAGTGCCTCTTAGTGAAGACAGATAATGAATAATTTACATTTCGTTTTTTCACCAGCTTACCCCAGCTGTCAAAACTGCTTCATATTAAAACACATTGTATCATAAAAGCATGGAATTGGAACATAACTGATTTTCCCACGTTTCAAAATTATTAACCATATTATTTCACAAGGTTCAGCCAGTGCCATGAACAGGAACTTCAAACTCCTGATGAAACCTTTACTCTCTTTGCATGAACACTCATTATACTTGCTTATACACTGAGGTAATGCCAGACTTTATATATTGAATATGCCATGAAAGCTTTATGTTAATATCAGTAAAGAACATTAAATGAACCCAGCTGTAAATAAGAGCTGATCTAAGTGAGTGCTGAAACTCTTTCTTGCTTTTCCCAGCCCCCACTGACCTGTCTGGTGCAGGTGGTCTCTGGCCAGCTCAAACAAACGCATGTGCATGTTGGTGGTGGGGTTAAAGGAGCCACAGGCCAGGAGGATGACAGGGATCCTGCTCCTCATCCTGACAGCAAAACATTACACCTCCTCCCTGCAGAAAAAAAAAAATTAAAATAAAAGACAAACTTGAGAAAGAGGAGTTGCCCTTGGTTCCTGAACTAAAAGGAGCTGTTTCCAGAACTGGGTGTTCCTGGAGCACCAGTGTAGTGTCCAGAGATCTCTCCTGTCCCAGCATCCAGCCCCTGCCTGCTCAGGAACACAGCTGTTCCTGGATGTTAATTAGGAGAACACCAAACATTCTGCTTCCCCACACACAGACATGTCTAGAACATACTTCTAGAAATTTACATTCTTATTATTAAAACCTGACCATTTTAAAACTTATTTTTAATTTTTAGCCTGCTTTTATTACAGAGAAAGGTTTTGTTCTGTCTTCCTGGCCATAGATAATGTTGGTCTGCTACAAAATCAGATTTTTTTTTTTAAATAACTTCTTACAATGAACCTTTGCAACACCTTACAAAATCTCACGTGCAGAACCAAATTCTAAGGTGTGCCTTCCCTGGAGCTGGGCAGGCAGCACTGGGGGTCAGCCAGCTCCAAACACCTCCAGGCAGATTATCAGCATTGGCCTGTGTGGTTCCTCTGCTGGATTGCAGAGCAATGGACAGTGCACCAACAACAGGGAGAAGCAGGTGAGAGAAAGCACAGCCGTGTCAGGAAATCTCCAGGGCATAACAAAGCTGTGTACAGGGGACATGGGTAGAGAGCAATGCTGTGAGGAGCCTTGCAGGGGTGTTTACAAACAATACTGATATAACTTAAACTGTCAGTCATCTACTAAAAATGTAGCAAAAATCATTTTAAATCCACTGTGCTTGGAACTATTTACTCGTATAACTCTTTTTAAAACTAATCCAGAATACAAGTGGCATGATAAAAACAATTGTGCCCCACATCCCTGTCTGCAAATCTAAAATCTTTTCCTAGAATTTGAAATCTCTACATTGCTCATAGCTGAGTATCATACAAATACCACTCTCCTCCCCTGCCTGGCCTTCAGCCCTCCCCATCCAATGGAATTCCTGCTTCACACAAGAGAACCATCCCAAACTTCAAAACTCCTGGGATAACAGAGCAAACCCAGCACAGACTGTGTGTTCTGATCAGCCAAATCTCATTCTCCATCTGCACTGTACCTGCAGCTCAGAGCCTACCTCTTATTGTTCCAAGTTCTTACAGTCCCTTCCCCACCCTGCCCCTTTCTCTGAATTAGAAAAATTTAATAATAATGGTTAAATCAATGTCAAGTCAATATTTTATAGCTGCCAACATGACCAGTTCATTTATGGAGGATTTACAACCTGAAGACTGGGACTGTACCATGGAACAGCATTAAGTGCACCAAGCAACAAGTGTTAATATTGTCATTTGTGACTTTTTGAACCTCTGACATTTAACCTTTATACTGAGAAAACCCTTGGAAGCATTTAGTGCTACCTGTAGCTTCAGCACTGAGTACAATGATTGTTTTAGAATGTTTTTATCTTACTTTCCTAATTTCTCATACCTTCCATCATACTAGGGGAGCCATACTGGGGAGAAAAGATCTGCAGGCTGTAGAGCCACTGAAAGTCAGCAACAGTTTTGTGGTCTGTGATGGGAGCAGCTGGAAGAAGCTCCTTTCACTGCACCCTGCTCTCTCCTCTGGTTTACTGTCCCCATGCAGACACAAAAACTCACACATGAAAACTGTATGCAAAATGTACAGCTTTTTCATTCAAAAAAAACCCAAAAATTGTTATTTTGTTCAGTATCCGCAATTCTGCAATGTATCTCCATTGTATGGGGGAAGGTGTTTCTGCCCTGAAACTGGGCAAAACATCAGCATCTGCATGGAGCTCTCTCACTGCTGCTCACAGCTCTCCTGTGCTCCCTCCTGTTCTCATCAAGTGCAGTTTAGATTTCCATAGCTGTTCCTCTATTTGCCATTTCAACTGGATGACTTCTTTTGCTTTGCTTTTAATTCTACAGACTACTCTATTTCTTACCTGAAACAAAGGTATTGGACAGTTTCATTGCAGCTCTTACTCATTTATACCCTGGAAACTCCAGAGAAAGACTTCAACCTTGATTTTTAGTGATAGCTTGACAGTACTGATAAGGGAAATTCAAAAATCAAACCACCACCACCACCACCAAAAAAACAAAAACAAAAACAAGAAAACAGCAAAAAACACCACAACAAATCAAGACGGTACTAATAGTAATGAAAAGCCATCTCACCATCTCACAAGGTATTATACATCTATAAACTCACAAACACCCTATATATATTTTTTTTTTAATCAGTGTTTTTATTTTTACTATCCCCAAATATAGTGCACCCTAAACCTATTCAACCAGTCTAGGACAACTCTTAGTACTTGAAACAAAACTTTCTGATTCAGTTGCTATCTCGGCTGGTATTGATTACCTGAAAGGTTTTAAATCATTAGAACACCACTCAAAGTAACAGAAAAGAAGATAGTTAACTGATTTTTCAGCTAAGCTCTCTACAGAAATCAAACACTGGGGAAAGATAAAACACAGAGTCTGTGTGCCCTGCTCTGGGCCCGTGTTCCAGCAGCCCTGGCCAAGCAGTGCATTCCCAGAAATGCCAATCTGCATTTGGGGAGCTTCCAACAACAGGGACATCGTGTGGCAATGCAGATAAGGGCAGTTATGATTTTCATTAGGTAATTCCTACAAGTTCTTTTTCTGGTGCCTATATTCCTACAATATGCCAATAACAGATGATTTTACAGATGACCACAGTTAAGTTCTGCTGAAAGTCAGTAATTAGAGCCACATCTGATTAATTATCAGCAGCAGAATGGAGTACTGAGCAGCACAGTCTGATTCATGAGCTGTTAAATTAGTAAACTGGAGAACAAGACACTGATATGTGCACGCTCTGAGGCACTCACCCTGGAGGGAACATTTCTGCAAAAAGCAGAAATAAACCAAATCCCACCACAAGATTCAAGCATTACCTCCTCCGAGGGTGAAGCTAGATTAATTTAGATGAAATTTAGATTTGAACAAGTTAAATGCTGCCCAATTCCATTCTTTTACTGGGCGACATCATTATCTCACATAAATTCATGCAGGTGCATTGGGACCAGCTCAGTACACAAAGTGACACTAAAAACATTAGAGTTGAGGGACAGATTTTGGAAGTCAGAAAATAAAAGTACATTTAGTAGCTGACCCAAATCATAGCAAGCCACAGTACAGAAATATCCCTTAAAAATATGACTGGATACGAGAGTTTCTCATGCTGTTAATGAGAGCTGCTGCCATAGAGAAATTACTCCAGACAGTAAGTTCTGAGCACCTGCTGTCACCAAAGCAATCCTCTACAACAGTGACAAATATTTACCTGTATATCCCCACCTTCCTTTTAACAATGAACATATGTACCTGGATGAGGAAAAATAGAAAATGTATAAACTGGGGCAGCATCTTATTTACTCATCAAAAAGTTACTCCCTCCAGCCATACAGGACTTTGCAAGGAGCACGTATACATTACACACAGCCCAATATGTTGTAACCCTCCAAAACAGCTTTTTCAGGGCCACATGGTGAGTCATACTATTGTTAAATTCCAATGATTCAGGTGGACCCCATTTATCTGACTTTCACTGACAGCCATGACAGGATACATGATATCAGATTCACCACATTATGAAGCTACTCCTTCCAATCCCCACACCAGACTTTTAGTCAGAGAAAACAAGTCCCATTGCAGCTTCAGAGAAATCCCAAGATCTGCTCCCCTCCTCACTGCAGTACTCACTAGAGCAGCAACTTATCCAAGCCTATAAAAATCACCAGGGCTTTTTCTCATGTAACACTGCAGATGGCTCAAAACACAACAAATGCAGCCTTTAACAATGCACGGGGGGGTTTTGCCTGAGACAGACCTGCTCACTTTGGGGGTACTCACTATTTCTCCTTCCTCTCTGTCCAGAAAGCAATTTTTCCAGCAAAACAAAAAGTTCTCTGTGAACAAGTCACCTCACAGAATTGGTCACCACAGAATTGGGCCTGTGGCCCAAATTCCAAGTGCTCTGGTGGCAACCAGAGAAAGCAGCCTCTGCAGAAGTGTCTCCTCCTCTCCCGAGATAATAATCCTTCAAATCACAGCAAAACACTCTTGCCACTCCTTTATTTCAGGCTGTATCAGTGGGGAAATTCAGAGAAGAACCAACAAAACTTCTCTATCAATTACATCTCTAAAATCAACCTAAACATGACTTATGGCTCCATTTACTCGGAATTAGTTTTTTCTTCTGAATGAAACTAGTTCTCTGTTTTCAGATTCCAATCCCAACTCTTTCTGCTCCACTGTTACAGAGAATCAGCAGTTAAAAGGGACTAAAGAAGAAAATGCCCCACAAAAAGTACACACTGACAAAGCACAACAAATATAAATAATAAATTTACCACAGGACTCATGAGGTGAAATACACCCAAATATTGAACCTCCAGTTAATAACGAACACGGCACTGCCTTCAACAGTTCTGAACTCTGAAAAACTGGAGCACAATTATTGCTTAGCACAAGGTTACAAAGATTATATTCTCAAAACACACAAAAATTCAAGTGTGAATTCAAGTCAACAACACATTTTTTTTGCCTGTGAGTTGCTACAAGCTTATAACTAGAATTCCACAGTGGGGCACAAGAGTGTCTGGTCCCAGAGTCCAGCCAATAAATTATCCACAGAGATACTGCCATGATAATATCCTGTACGATATCTTTCTCTTAGTATTCTTAAGAATATAATATATTATTAATATTTGTAATCATCCTGCAAAATAATCATGCTCACAGGCTGCCCATTGCCTGAACAGCAACAAGGACTACAACTCAACAACATGGAATTCAGAAACCACCATTCATGCACATTAACAGTAAACTCCCACGTTTTTAACATCCCTATTTGTGCATTTACTAAATATTCTGAGGTTATTTCAGATTTTCTGCTGTCCTTAAATGCAAACTTGTAAAGACAGCCACAGCATAATGTCCTTAATGTTCATTTTCTGTATTAAGGGAAATAATGAAAGAATCCCATTTTGTACGAAAGGCATTAATTACATTGCAACTGCTCATAAAACACTTGACAATACTTAGACATTGAGCTCTGCAGCAGTTTCATCTGGTTACAAGGCCAGTGATACTCCACTAACCCAGAACCATGCAGAAAATAAGTAGAAAAGGAGCAGACACCTCAAACCCAGTGTCTGCTGGGTAGTGGAGGATCTCACTGGCCTCATACAACACCACTCCCTGCACCACTTTGCAGCCTTTCCACAGTTCAAGAGAATACAACCATCTCCTGGTATCTTGTACTTCCTGCAGTATGATCTTTAGCATTACTGCTCCAGTAATTCCTAGTGATCACTCACCATCTGACACTTAACTCCCTTCCTATTCTTTGTGCCCATATCACCTGTTAAATAAGCTTTTTCTTCTTCTACAGTTGTCTAAACTATTCTAAGCAAAGCCAGTAGTCCTCCTTCTGTTTGCATGTATGAGTCAGTCATCCACAATGCACAATATACTGATTTACAGAAAAAGAGCATTCATGCAGTGCTGCAACTCTGGGAGCCTATTTTTAAGCAAACAAACTCTTGATTTAGTGAAAGCACCAACTTGCCTGTTAAACCAAACTTGCTAAAACTTCAAGAGTTCCTGATGAGAAGCCATTCAGAGTGATTTTTTGTCTATCAGCATCCCTGTAATTTTCTTTCAACTAGCAAAACACACTTAGCATATCCTAAGGCAGATCTGAGAAACTGAGCTCGAACACAAATGGAAGATAAATTTAAGTGGTAAAGAAAACACCTTCAATCACGACAATCTGCTCTTATAAAGCTGGTTTTAAAAGGCAGCAAGCTAATGAAATCCCTAGCAGTACTACAGTACAGATGCAAAATAATCACATGTAGCACCCATAAAGTAAGCCAGGATTTGCAGAACACAGAGCAAGACCTGCCTGTGCCAGGTCACTGGGCTGAATGGTACTTTTTATGTTTTTTAAGTTCTTCATTATACATTGTGACCCTGCAGGGCTCATTTCCTCATTTCTGCTAGTTATTGTTGAGAAAAATGCACAATGCTTGGTGGGCAGAGTGACATCCACACAACTATGTGAGTGGTAATTGCACTAAGTCAGCAATGTGGAGGGAACAGATCCAGATGTGAAGCTGGCTCTCGGGTGGCACCTGCTGTGCCAGGGCAGGCAGGTGGGGTTTGACAGCTTCACCTGCTCCAGGTGCAGCAGCAGCCACTGAAACATCGTATGATTGAAGTCCTCAGAAACCACCACGGCCATGAAATGCAGTTTGTCTCATTAAATTATTTGAAAAGGCACAAGCTCAAATTCCCCTCTGACAGGACTGTGACCTGCTGTGCCCTCAGTGCTCCCTGCGTGTGTCTCTGGGCTTCTCAAAGGTCTTTGAGATCACCTGAACACTAATTAGGTTGTCATAGATAGGCTAAATTCTAAAATCTGCATTTCTGAAGTTAAAGGCAGTTTACGGTACAATCACACAGTGGAAGCAGACTTCAGCAGCATATCACGCCTGGAAAACGAGCTAAAGTGGATTGTATTGCTACAAAGCTTAAAGAAAACAAACATCATGCACAGTTTATAAAATCAAACAGCAGCTGCTGCACCCTCTTAAAAGCTGGGGGAAAACACGAGTAAGTTACACGGTGAAAACCAGATGTATTGAAATAAATAAAAGTAACCATATCTGCAAGTTGTCCTCTTTGACTCTCACTGCACTTGGGGGAGGGAGGCGGGGGAGAAGGGAAAAAAAGCTTTATGTTTAAACACACACACATACATATATAATATACACGTATGTCTATATGGTGGTGGATATGCGTTTATCGAGTGGGTGGTGCGGCCAGCCCGGCAGCCCCAGCCGGGGGTTTGAGGCCTACCCGCGGTGCCCTCAGTGCCCTCAGTGCCCGCTGCCCGCAGTGCCCGCTCCGCAGCCCCCATCCGAGCCCTCAGCCGCTCCCGACTCCCGCCAGGATTCAGCCGGCTCCTCCCCTCCTCCTGTCCGTCCGTCCGTCCGTCCGTCCGTCCGTTCTTCTGTGCTTACCGCAGGGCGAGCGGGGCCCGCGGCGGTTGGCAGCGCTGCTCCCGCTCCCCGCGGGGCAGGCCCGGGACACGCTCGGGGCGGGATTGGAGCAGGCTCGGGGCCGCCTCGGGACAGGCCGGGACACGCTCGGAGCAGGCTGGGACAGGCCCGGGACAGGCTCGGGACACGCTCGGAGCAGGCTGGGACAGGCCCGGGACACGCTCGGGACAGGCTCGGAGCAGGCTCGGGACAGGCCGGGACAGGCTCGGGGCAGGGCCTCTCCCAGCGCCGCTGCACAGCGCCAGCCTTGCTTCCTTGTGTTTTTCTTGTGTCACCTGAAGGTGACCTCCCAGACTTTCGTTCTCCTGCTGTTACCGAGGGTGGGCCCTGCTGGCGCCGTGGGGAAGGTCGTGGCGAGTCGTGGTGTGTAATGAATGTGTGGGAAAATTCACAGCGCTGGAGGTTTGTGTCCAGAAAGGAGACTCTGAGTCCTGTAACTTGGTTGAAATAAAGGGAGAGGCCATGGAGCATTTCCCATGGGATCTTTAAAATGACAGTGGGACACAGCCCTGGTTTTGCCCTGATTTCCCATGTACATCACGCTCATGCTTTCCCCATTGACCGAGGTTCTTGCAGGATACAGACTTCCTGAATCCCTTACTTTATGTCCCTCTCTACTATGTACCCTCCCCCCCGCCCCACCCTTTTTAAAAAAAAAATTGTAACAAAACACTGTTCATAATTCTATGAAGTCTTTTTTCTTTCTCTCTAAGTTCAGGATTTTAACACAGCCTTGGCTGAGCAACAGTCCATGCCAATTATTACCGATTTCCAGAGCTGATAGTCTCTTCCATCACTTCCCTGTGTGTAAGTCCCTGCCCTATCTACAAGCAGATTCACACGGTGTGTTTGCAGACACAGTCACCTTATTCCTTTCATGAAGCTCAGCTTTCTCTGTGTCAAATGGCCTCACAAAGTCATCTTCTCCGTCAGCTATGGAATGTTTTGCAAAATGCACCAATGTCATGAAAAGTGTGTTAAATAGATTGTGCATGAAGTGAAGTCCAGAGAGTTTTAAATAATTTGCTGCTTTAACTCTTAGGCGTATGAAATCCTGTTTCTTGAGATGGAAGAACGTCACCAGTTAGGTTTAGAGTCCACCACAAACATCGTGTTGTTTGTACTGTTGAAGGGAAATAAAATGTTCCTCTGGTCTGACACTGTGGTAAAAAATAAATAAGATTGTGGAAGCATTGTTAAGCTCTACTGTGTGAAACGCATGTGTAAACGACGAAGCTTCACTCCTATGAGAGGCTATGAGGTGTACTTCAGATCTTTCATTGCACTTGCTGAAAGCTGGCCAAGAGGTGGTTTTGGCAGCAGAGCTTTGGCTTCAGACTGGGAGCAGTTTACACTTTTGAAGTTTAGCTTCAGGGGGATAAAGTGGCAGTATGGGCAGTGCTGAAATTGAATTGAAATTGTGTATGGCTGTGTATTTCCCCATGACATTTCCATGCTTTTCTTTGGTCCTGCTCTGTTCACATAAAGTTTCATTTTTCATAGACTACAACTTGCAGTTTGAGATATTAGGGAATTATTATTGTTAGTGGCAGGGTGACTTTTGTCATTATTTAAAACAGGAGAGTGTTGGACGAAGACTACACCACTCCTTATACTCCTTATACATAAGCAGTCCAGGCTGTAGGTGCTTAACTTTTTTAAAAGCTGTGGGATTATATAATGATGAAAAACCAGATTAGCAGTTTTGAAATGAACTAATGTGTCTGTATAAATAATCTTTCTTACAAAAGGATCTAGAACTTTGTAGAAAATGCAATTCCCTAACTCCCTTTGAGAGACAAAAGTCCATTTTTAAAAATCTTTATGGTACTGACATCCTGTGTATAATGGACCACTTATTCTGGCTGACCAGGCTTTCTAAACATATAAAGTTTTTTTTTTCTTAGAAGTAGTAGCTAGGACTAAAACCTCCTCTTTCTAGAGTTTGAATTACTGTTACGTGTTTTGTCAGTATATAAGATTCCCTATAAAAGGAAACATTTCATTTATAGAGAAGGCAACCAATCCAAATGTTAAATCTTGTGCATCAGATTGGAAAACTGAGGATGAACTGGTGAGTGGGCAGAAATTAATGTGGCTCCATTGATCCTGGTGGGAACTGTTCTGTGCTTGCTGAGGTTCAGTCCTCCACCAGTTCTGTTGTAAACTGAATCACAGGTGTAATAATAAGCATTTCTGGCTTGCTGTCTTTAAACATAAGGTTTCAACTTCACAGCAGTTTTTAAAAAACTGTTTAATAAATAAAATGCTTTAGAACTGAGAATAGTTAGCTGAAGGGAGCAAACAGAGCGCTGGGTGTGATCCTAAGCTGAGTTCTCCCCGAGCCCTCTGGAAGTGGGTGAAATTGCAAGCCATGCCTGAAGTGCAGTGGTGTAAAAGGGATGATGTAGGAGGAGGTGAGTATTAGACAAGAAGGTGTGCAAGAACTGAAGCACTGAAGTGCTCCTCTGCAAGGGAAGAACAAATGACCACAGAAAGTTCCCCAGTGATAATGAAAGATGGGCTAATTAAAACCTATCTTCCAGCAAGCAAATGAAGACAAAGTTACTGCTGCAGAATCATGTAATGTTCTGACAATTACCTAAAGAGAATAGTAATCACTGGACTGGCTTCTACTCTTTATCACAGAATTATTTTCATGGGTTGGTTTCTGGCCTAGTTTCAGGGGGAATTTGGAGCAGCATGTTATTCTGTTACTCTTATATTAGTATTAAGTAAAACATAAATCAGAATACCTGTGTCAAAGTGTGAAATTATGAGTATGGAATTCCAAGCCAAAATTGTTCCAGATGTTGTGAATCAGTTTTTGTAAGAAAATTTGGCATTTAATGCAGTTCTTGAGACGCAAAACTCCCAGGGTCTTACACAAGTTGTGCATGCTGAGGCTGAAGAATGAGGGCTTGTAATTGTAAATTAATAAATAATATTTTAGTTCTTGGCATCTGCTCTGTTCTGATGTGTAGTTCAGATCTGATGAAAATTCTGTTGGAATAAAATAGAGAAGAGAGACATGAGAGAGGTGTTCATTAACCTTTCCCCTCCATAACAGAGTTGGAGAGCATTAGCTTGAAGCCTTGGTGATATTCACATGACTTCATCTACACACAAGTAAAGGAAATAATGCAAATGCACAGCTTTTATCTTGAAATTACTTAAGTGCTACTGTTACAGCTACTTTGAACATTACAGTGAATATCACAAATATGGGTGGGCAAGAAAACATTGACTTCCTTCAAATGAAAATCATTCTGTTGGTTGATTGCTGTTGGAATTAAAGGCAAACATTAGCAAATCCATTATTACTGAGGCAAGCAGCAGGAATCAAAAGGCTAAACTGCAGTACAGAAACAAAGCAAGCAGGCTCCGGTGTGCTGATTCCTCTGAAGCCACAGAAGATAAATGAGCTGAGGTAGAGACAGTGCAGAATACAAAGCTTTGTCTGAAAGTTAAGAAAAAAACCCAAGCCAACTTAAAAAGGCTCAAAAACAATCATAAAACTTTTTAACTTGGACGCAAGGAAGACTTATCTAGAAGATAAAATACAAACAGAGAAAGGGAGATAAACCAATTTTTTCACTTCTTTTAGATTATTAGATTCCACGACCATCAACACAGTCTTTTTTTTTTTTTTTTTTTTTTCCCACAGGTGAACAGAATGAAATGTTTGGTTCATTTCTGTTTTTAGAGTCTCTAAGATATGCGTTTTCAATTGCTTTGGGTTCTCTTTTCTCCCTCTCCACTGTTTGTAAAATTATGTCAATATGTATCAATTGGTTTTGTCATTTTCTTTACTGGCTTGTATTTTGAATTTTAGTGGAGCTAAAATAGCTTCTTTTGTTTGCATGATGTTTCCAATGATATTCCATATTATCTTTCCAGCATAGTAAGTGGTATTACAAGCTGATAAAATCTTAGAGTTGTTTGGTATTTCAATCACAATTAAATACAATTTGCAGGGTTGTGTATGGAGGTAGCAGCAACAACAACACATAACAGTCCAAGAGAAATTTTAAAATGGTTTTTTTTTAATATAAGAAATTTTTTATTGTTTTTTCTAGTGGATTTTATGAAAGTATTTGGCACCTTGCTTTCCATTCATACATTCTTTGGGATCTCTGTTGTGAATATTAGTGTGGTGCTGTGTTCTTCTGTAACCTACAGAATTTTACCAGCAGATATTTTTAATAATTGTACTGGAAACCTCAGCACCATTGTTGTCAAGTGTCAGCTTTCCTATACCTAAAGCCTCTGTATCATTGGAAGTTTGGGGTTTAATAGTTCTGCTGAGCTGAAAGTGGGACTAATGCCATTACCAGAAAGAAATCATTCTTGATTTCTTGGTATGGCTGTGTTCTAATTCAGAAAGGACCAAGATGAAAAAATACTGCCACTGTAATCTGTAATATATTTCTGTGCTGTAACATCCCCACCATGGAACATGGGTAGCCCAGCAGAGTTAGAACTTCTCTCTGTGGTATGTCCAACACTGGCACTTCCTGGATCTCTGTGTGCCCTGTGCTAATGATTTTAATTAAATTGCTTATAGATCAAATGTGGCAGGAGTCAATATGGAAATGTGTTGTGGTGTCATATTTGTTCTGTTAATGTTCTGACTGCAGAGTCCTTGCTGATCCCGTGCTCAGGTAGGGCAGAAAGAAAGGAGATGAGGCCAGGACTGGAAAGCATTTGGATTTTCATAAAATGTGGTATGTGACACATTTTTCTTCAGAAAAGCTACAGAGATCTTGTGTTCTTTCAATGCGGAACAAAGACTAATTTCAAACTTTCAAGGTTTGTTGTGAACCAGAGCTGTAATTTTTGGGGAGCACTGTAATTTTCAGAATAGCTTCTCTGTAACACCGAATTGTGTGATGAAGAAAAACTGAGTATAATATGTGGCTTTCATTACTGCTTTTCTGGGACAAATTGCTGCAAAGGCACATAATTTCCCCACTCTCAGAAACAGAGGCACTCCAGCTTTTGATTCTGTTGCTGCAGCCACATAGGCTTGCTGAAATACTCAACTTTGTTCCTATTTTCTGATAGCAAACCATACAGGTTTTTTCCCCATGTAACCTTATCTTGGTTTGAAAAGACAGGTGCTGCTAAGGAAGTTAGGAGCCTCTTTTGGAACAGAAACTGTAAACCCCCTCCCTCTGAATTATTCTAATTTGAAAATTAAGGAGCTTTCAGGCAAAGATATGGGAATAGCAATAACAGTTCTTTACTAGGAAAACAGAAATAAAAATGCCATAATACAAAAGAAAAAAAAAAACCAACCCACCAAAACATTGACAGAGTCAGAGTACAACCTGACACCCTATCAGTCAGGTAGCAGTCCTATTAAATGGTGGTTACAGTCCTCCTGGAGGGACAGATGTGGTTCAGTGAAGCAGTACTCCTGTAGAAGGGAGCAGTTTCCCTCTGAAGGTCCAGTGATGATCTAGAAGGGTTTGGTTTTCCTCTCAAATCCAGTGGAAAAAGGCTGCTCTGATGTTCCAAATCTCAGTTTTTATCTAGGTAGGAAAGGCTTGGCTGCATCCCTGGCTGGATCATCTCCCAATGGGATGATGTAATTTTGTCAATCATACAGTGGGACTCAATGGCCCAGCAGCAGATGATATCTTCCTGGAGGGAGGATGGGTTGTGGGAAAGATAAAGAGCACTACCGCAGCTGGTTTTAAGAGCTGGCCTATTAACAGGATGTCTCCCCCTGAGTTATGAGAGACAAGGAACACTGCTCCACTTGGTTTCAACCAGTGGTGATAGAATACATACTTCTGGTTACATCTTGCATTGCAACCTTAGATAAACCTCTTTTTCCTCTCTTGAAGTTGTCAGAAGGAAATGGAGAGAATTTTTCCTTTCCTGTAACTGATTTCTGGTTAGTACAATGGGATTTTTGTGGACAAACAAAGTGGTCAGAGAGTGCGGGCTTTGTGTTTTGGGGAGGCACTGCAGGGTCACTGTTCCCACATGGAATTCCCTCTGTGCCCACACAGTGCTGGTGCGCTGGCTCTTAGCAATGTCACCAGGCCATGGCAGGAGGTCAGCTGCAGTCTCTCACTGCCAGTGAGATGCTGCCTTTCCTGAGTACCTGGTACTGACATCCTCCTCCAGGACTATTGAGGCACAACGTGGTTTGAATTTTAAAAAGAAAGTAATTATTTTTTGTTCATATTTGTATGAATAAAACACCTTTTAGGACATACAATATTATACTTAAGAAAGTAAAAAATCATAGTGCTGCAAACATCACATTTTACCCATTTTTTGATTATGGTTTCTGTTATCTTTGTCAGTTAGAAGATTTCTTTCTCTCATCCCTTACTAGTTTAGTTTTCAGTGACTTGGCTAGAATATTATTTAATCTGTTTTGTATAAACGCTGAAATGATACAATGAGGCATTGTCATAATGCTTAAAACCTTGATTTCAGTATCATTTAATAGAAAGGATCTTTTACAAAGCTGTATTGTGCAGTGCAAAGCATCAAGGCTTTCATCCATCTTCATTGTTCCTCATTTAGGCCCAGATCCACTCTTGCATGCCAGATGGCAGCTGCAGAGGAGTTTCAAGTTCTAGCAGCAATGGATGGGAAGATAAGTGCCTCTTGAGAAGGGAAAGCCAGATTGCAAATTCCTTTCAATTGCACCTGATGACTTATTGCCAGTCACTAATTGGTTTGCCCATACACAGGCAATTCAGAAGCCAGCAGCAGTGCCTGACTTTGTCTGGAGCTCTGTTCTTCCTGCAGAGATCACTGCTGAAATAAGCCCTTGCAGAGAAAAATATTTTACATGGAGCTCTGGGAAAAACAGACCTAAGGGGTTTTTTTCTGTGTTTGTTTGTTTTTTTAATTTTCATAACTGCTGTGTCAAGATTTTTTCCTTCAGGAGAGCCATAAAATCTTGTGTAACTGTCATTGTCAGTTATTATTGCAAAATAGTATAGCTGGCTGTTATGTGCTAACAGTTGACAATATATTTCTGAGTGCATTTTCATTTTAGTCCTGGATGGGGCATTTGACTTATTTCGACAGCATCCAGAGAACCAGGAGACCCAGCTATGAAAAGCACAGAAAAACTCAGGAATGAGAAAGTGCTGGTTATTTTCCCCACTGGAGGCCATGAGCAGCTCAAGTGTCTGTGGAGCTGTAGAGCAGTGTTGGTGATTGCCATTGCTGGTGATGACAGACAAAAGCTGTGTGTAATGGTACAGCCTACAGCCCAGCTTGTAATAAGCCCTTTAAAAGGTGAAGTATCCACTTAGGAAGCAGCGTCCCTCATGCACTGAAATGTCAGTAATTTTCCAGCTAATGCAGGACCAGAATTATCTCCTGAGCTGGTCAATGGAAAGCATTTTCACTAGATGTGTTTTACAGACTGCAGTGACAACATATCATTTATGTGGGAACAGGAAAAAAACCCCAGTTGTCTGTGTTATAAATTATTATTAGTTTTCCTGAAGAAAAAAAATCAAGGAAAAACAGGCTCTGTAATTAAGATCTTCAGTGTCCACTGTCTTTGTTACCCTTTTGTTTGTGATCACAATCCCAACAAAGCCAGAAGTGGAGCTGTGAGTGTGCAGCATGTCAGAGCTGTAACACCACACAAGTGGGTAAGGATGTTAAATAAATTGTTAAATAAACATGAAGTAAATTAATCACTGGGAATCAATGGTACTTACCAAAGGTATTCTCAAAAAAGAAGGGTGTGAAAAAGTGGAAATATTCCCAAGCACAGCAGAAACACATTAAACGTGGAGAGATCACTGGGGAGATTCCCAACACTTAACTGGACTGTGAATTGAGTTCACATCTTGTAAGTTATTGTTTGCTTCAGAAAATCACTAAATTGACTTTGCCTGTTGAGGGCCTCACCAGTAAGATAAAATAAAATTACAGAGCAGCATCCAATCACAAATGAAGCTGTTTGCTGTTTAACACTTGGATAGCTGTATAGTAAAACCCACAGTCCACAGGGAAATGAAATTTAGACATCTCAAGTGTGCTCAAAAGCAATGAATGTAGATTCCTAAATATCCTAGTTCAGGTATTTTCAGTGTTTTGCTTTGTTTTTCCTGCAGACCTAGAGAAGAATGGGGTAGTTACAGAGGCCCCACTTCTAGAGTTGAGCTAGTGACTTGTGGCTGACATGACTTGAAATTCTTTCTTGAGATGGAAAGAAATTCTGTTGCTCATCAGCAACCAGAGGGGCGGGGGGTGTCAAAAAAGCACTTATTTAGCAGAACACTCTCACTTTTGGGTTTGATAGCAGCAATGAAGGATCATTTATCCAATACAGGGTGTGTCTGCAGCTATTGCTCAAGCAGAATTTAACAAATGTTTGGGATCCCCTGGGTTTGTGTGAGTGAGTGAGTGCTGTGATAGTGCACCCTTGGAATGGGGCTTTGGGAACAGTGCACTCATCTGGGATCTCTGCAGAGTGATCGGTGTAGTGGGGTCTGTCATGGCTGTGGAAAAACTCTGACCTCGTTTGATAAATGCCTCTCAAAACATCACTGTGTATTGGTGGATAAAAATGTCTGGGCTGCTTTGTGTTCTAAAGGATTTCTTAAACCCTCCAAGGGAAAACAAATGCCAAGTACAGGAAAAAAGTCTGTTACAGTTTGAAGTGTTGAAACCCAAATATTTTGGAGGAATGGCTGTGAAGACAGCATAAATTAAGGTAAGATGCAAAGAGATGTCTGAAATAGTTCTTTACTTTGTAGTGATCTGAAGATAAACACTTCCTAAGAATAAGAATGGTGAAGCAATACCAGGATCTATATCTGAAATCTCTTAAAATGTTAAATTGTACATTATCAGTTTTTTTTCCCATGACGAGATTTATGTCTCATATATGTTACAAGGTAGTGTAACGGGTGAGATTATCAGATGGAAGCAACCCTTCACTAGATTTGTTTGGTGACAAATCTAAAGTTGTGACGCGACAAATCTAAAGTTGTGACTTTACAAATCACTATAAAAGTAACAGATGCTTTACTTCAGGGCATTGCTGCTTTACTTGTGAGGGATTCAGTGTTGGTTATGGTCAGAGGAAATTCAGAGGAACTATTGGGCTGTCTTGGGTTGCAATACAGGATGTGGCCAGAAATGTGTATTCTATCCCCATCTGTTGTAGCCTGGTGGGGTAGTGATTCCTTATCTCCCTGGCACATATTATCTGCTAATGGGCCATCTTTAAACCAGCTGGGCAATCATCTTTATCTTTATCTTCCACAGCCCATCCTCCCTCCAGGAAGATATCATCTGCTGCTGGCCCATTCAGTCCCAGTGCATGACTGATAAAATTCCATCATCCCACTGGGAGATGCTCCAGCCAGGGGAGCAGCCAAGCCTTTCCTACCCAGATAAAAACTGAGATTTGGAACACTAAGTTACCTTCTTTCCACTGGATTCCAGAGAAGCCAGACCTTTCTACATCATCCCTGGACCTTCAGAGGAAAACTGCACCTTCTCCAGGAGCACTGCTCCAGCTGAACCACATCTGCCACTGCAGGAGGATGCAGCCACCATTGAATGGGACTGTACCAACACCCTGACTGACTGATGGGGTGTCAGGTTGTATTCTGACTCTGTCAGTGTTTTGGGACTGTTCTTTCTAATACTGTATTTCTATTTCAATTTTCCCGGTAAAGAACTGTTATTCTTATTTCCCATATCTTTGCCTGAGAGCCCTTAATTTCAAAATTATAATAATTTGGAGGGAGGGGGTTTACATTTTCCATTTCAAAGAGAAGCTCCTGCCTTTCTTGGTAGACACCTGTCCTTCAAACCAGGACATGGGCTGATAGTGCAGCTGCAGCAAAGTGACCAAAATAATTTGTATGAGCATTTATTGCTCTTGAAGGTGCTGGCTTGAATGGCATAAGATACAACAAATTCACCTTTAGACATGTAGCCTCCAAGCATGGAAAAGCAGTTTGGTTACTGTACAGCTAAGTAAGAATTTTTCCCAATGGAGAGAAAATTACTGCTCTTTCTCCTTGAGATTGAATGCCATTTGTTAAAAATTTTAGAGATTTTCTTCAGTCTTATTTTTCAGTCTGGGCTGAATTCAATGGGGCTGTGAAACCGAGATAAGTGAGTTTGTGATTCAAACCACCCAGGCTGATTTGCCTTGGTTAGAATTGTTTGGTGAGAACAGACGTGATGGAGATGATTATTTTTTGGTGAGATGGAACATGCTACATTTGAGAATAAGCTCTCCATTCAGATCTTCTGTTCCTCAGTTGGCTGTGGTGGGATGACAGCTCTGCATGAGCAGTGGGGGCTTTCTTGTGCTTACTGTTCTGCCTCAGAGACATGTGTGTGTGGACTTTTTAAACTTCCAGTGGGTTGGTTAAACTTGATATTTTACATACTGTAACCACTGGGTTTGTTTGTTAGTGTGACACTCCACACACATCTCTGCAAATACAGCAGTGAGGGATTTATTTGTGAGGTCAAACCTGTTCCTGTCTCCCTGATAGGTTCAAGGTGCTTTTCAATGAATCATTGCTCTAATAAATCAAATTGTATATATACTGGCCTATCCAAGCCAGGATATTAATTCTCAAGCAGTGCCTGTCATGAATATGGAGTTTAAAAGACCTGAGATGAATAAAGCATATGGCCTTTACATTTCAAAACTGTATCTGTAATTCACTGTACTTTCTTCTTGATACACACACAAAGGTGAATTAGTTCCAGACAAAAATGCATCAATGCTCTATTGAACAGTCAATTATTAAACATGTAATGGGATCTCTGGTTATCAAGGCATACTCAGCATGTGCACAGAGTACATAATTTGCTCCAGATTGGAGTGAAATTTGTCTATTTAGAAAAAAATCCAGGCAAAATTATATTAACATGGAACTAAAACCAGTTATTGCTTCTGCTGTAAAATGAATGGGCTTACTTGACTTCATTAACCATCCCAAGGAGCTAATTTCAGAGTCTTATTATATGTACAAACCTAGAAAAAATAGCAGTAAACAACATTATTTTCCTTGCCCTCAAGAAATAATCTATCCAATTTATAATGTTCTGTTTTGTGGAGAAGTAATGTTTTTGACAAGTGTACATGAAGGTAAATGTTCCCACATAAATGTCCTGGCAGCACTGCAACTTGCTTGAATAAAATAAAAAAAAAAAGAAGTTTTTGCTGAACAATGAGGAAATTACTTCATGAATGTCACCTGCATGAGGTTTTAAGTATTATTCATTTCCCTCAATTTTATTCAGAAGAAAAGTATTTGACTGTTTGGTTGTTGGCATTGTCATCAAACTAGAAACATCATTCAAGCTGTGGATGTTTATTATTTTACTGCAGTTATGTACTATGATTGCTGCATTAGACCATTCATCTGTTGAATATTTTTGATTAGCATTAGGAAAGCTGCAGATTTATAGTAGTGTGTGAAAGGCACCATTTAAATCAACAGACAGATGGGGTTTAGAAAAACTTCATTCTCAGCTGTATTAAATGTAATTATGAATATAGTTGATTGTCATATTCCTGTATATATTTTCAAGGTTTATTAAAACAAAACAAAAAAAAAAGTCTTTTCTTCTCTGTGACTTCCAAAAATACTTTTTACTAATACTTTTTTTGTGGCATAAGTAATTATAGCTGTTTGCATGCTCTTATAAAAATTGCAAAATCTCCCTTTCCACAGTTTGTCATTAATTTCTTTTCAAAAAATACCTGGACAGTATGTGAGGTGATTATTATTGATATTTTGTGTATATTAAGCAGGAAATAAAAGTGATGGAGACTTTATATGTCTAAACTGATATATGCAATATAAAGGAAAAAGCAGAAATTATGTAACTGTAAGATATTGCAAGAATTTCTTGGCTAATAAGATGACAAGGACAAGTTAGTTTATCTGTATGAAAGCAGAGGAATGGAGAGGTAGAAATTCAGAAGTGAAAACTGTATGTTCCTTTCAGAGTTACCTTTTCATCTAGAATTTGGAATTTCTGTTGGAATTGGATTGCAAAAGTTCTTGATTCTGCAATCCATAATTCTTTAGGGAATTCTTGTCAATTTTTACTGCAGGATTGTTCTTTTGTGAGAAATGCTTAAGATCAGAATGATTTTATGTGCAAAAAAATTCATAGCAGAAGAAAAATTTGCAAAGGAGGTGGGATAGCATTTCTCCATTTCTGCACAGGGCATGTAAAAGCATCTGAAGGTGGATGATGCAGGTGGAGTTCTGCTGCAGCAGCCTCATACCTTGTGAGAGCTTCTTGAAGGCAACTCAAAGAGACCAGAGTTTAAGAAAATATTTTGGCGAGAACTTAGCAAATGAGTGTGGTTAAAATTCCCAGTCCACATCCTCAACATGCAGCACAGCATTAAATCCTAACCCCATCAGTGCAGCAGTGTCCCAGCAGAGCTCTGAGCAGAAATCTCCGTGGCTGCCTGCTGACCCTGCAGGGATTCTGTGCCATTAACAGGGCTCAGCTCCAGGCACCTGCAGCCAGAGCTGTGCCAGAGCTCTCAGTGCCTTCCTGGTACTCCTGAGCTCCTCTGTCCTCCTGCTCCAGCCACTGATCAAACAGCTTCTGGTGTTCTGAGAACCTTGTTGATGCTGCAGCAGATGTAATTGCCTGCTATTATGATTCATGCTATTCCTCCTATTGACCTTTCAGGATTGTTTTGTTCCTCTGAAAGAAGAGGATATTTTGTTAGCTATGGGGCCCTTGTGATTAATGATGTGATCAGAGTACAGGGGGAGCTGTCCGGAATATGAAACTATCTGGATGTGAAAGAGGGGCTCAGTCCCTGAGATTTTTTTGCTCATATTTTTGTAGCTGCAGGTATAAACCTCAGAATAAGGCCACATCTGCCTAGCTGTACTTTGGGTTATGTCTGTCTCTTACATAAAAGCCATTCAGGAGGGTGATGCTGTTCCTAAGCTTTCTCATGGATATTCTGTCTGAATTCTCTGAAAGAAAAGACACAATTCCACTCCCAAGTTCACAAGTCCTGGGGGAAGCCCTGAGGTAGTTGGGCTGTTTGGGACAATGTGTGCTGATGTTGGCTCAGTCCCTCAGTCGAGAGGGGAGGGGGAGATGTGACCTGTCACTTGTGCACCTTAATGTGGAGTCTGTGTGCTTTTCTATTGCCTGCTTGGTTCCTGGGCAAAGGACATACTTGAGTTCTGCCCCTGAACAAAACCTTGTCTCCAGGGGACCCAAGAGAGTCTGAAAAGACATCTCAGTACCCTTCTTTAGCTCAGCTCTTGCTGTGCTTGCAGTTTGCCCCCTTCTTTTCACTGACCTTTATGGTTTTGCTAGTCCACATTACCTCTGTTGTTCTTTTCACATTCACTTTCCTCCTGCTCTACTGAGCACTTCTATTGTTTCCTCTAATGACTGCTTCTGCTAATCTAGGAGATGTCTATAATAAGACAACTTCTCAAAATGTGCAATCAAAATTATATTTGAGGTTTTTAATGCAGCAAGACAGACATGAGAAATATTATTTGCATACTTGTTTGTTAAAATTAAAAGCTAAGCCTTGTGTTAGGCTAGTAGCTGTTTCAGCAGCAAAAGAAGGAAATTCAGCCCATTTAAAAAGATTTTTCCTAAATACCTCTTGGATTAGAAAAGGAGAGAAGGGAAAAAGAAACAGTAATTCTGCAGAAAACATTCATGAAGTGCAGAGCAGACTTGTTTTCTTGTTTCTTTCTCCCCCTTAGTTGTCTGGAATTCAAATAAACAAAAATCCAAAGCAGTGATTACAGAATTCACAGAATGACTAGGTTGGAAGAGACCTTCAAGATCATCAAATCCACCCCATGCCCTAACACCTTAACTAGACCATGGCACTGAGTGCCACATCCAGTCTTTTTTTAAACACATCCAGGGATGTTGACTCCACCACCTCCCTGGACAGACCATTCCAGTACTTTATCACTCTTTCTGTGAAAAACTTTTTCCTAATATCCAACCTGTGTCTCCCCTGGCACAGCTTGAGACTGTGTCCTCTGGATGCTGTCGAAATGAGTCAAATGCCCCATCCAGGACTAAAATGAAAATGCACTCAGAAATGTGTTGTCCCCTCATCCCCTGAGCTTTTCCAGGCATCAGTGTCTCCACCCCAGCAGAGCTTCAGTGCCAGCTGCAGGACTGATACTTTTTTGGAATTTAATACTGCAAACCCCAGTGGAAACAATGAGAGATTTCTTTGCAAGATAAAAGTTCTGAACCTTCAAGGTAAAGCATGGCACTGAATAAAGAACTGGTTAAAAATGCATGAGGAGAGCAGGAAGGATTCCTCTCTTTGGAGGAAAGATTACTTGCAGGTGCAGAAAGGTTAAAACATTGGTGTCTTTAACCTCTAATTGTTGTTTATGAATACAAGATATACAACTAAACAACTGCAGAAAGGGCTGGCCTGTTTCAGAAAGGAAGGGAAATCAGACAGTAAACCAGTGGAAAAGAGAAGGAAAAATAACCCTGAAAACTTGAATGCATGTTGACATTGAAATGCAAGGAGTGAGTTCAGAAGTGCCATTTTTAGAATGACTCAATTTCTTTGCAATTTGCAGGAAATGGCACAATGATGTGAACAGGATTGAAGAAGGAAAAGTATGCCTGATGTTCTTACCCAGCTAATGGACTTGCCTTAAGAGAAGTCTTATACCCCAAAAAATACTCAGAAAAAAATTTAAAAAGAAAGAATGAATAACTAGGAAATGTAATACCTGACTTCAATCTTTTCACATCTGAAATAAAGCTTCTTAACCCAAGAACACTTCAACCATCTATGGATATGGTATTCCTAGAAACAGGTATATTAAAGGAGGGTTAGGTTAAAAGAAACATAATTAACATTTCCTTTCTACTTCCTGAGCCTGAGCACAGCAGCTCTGCATTCTGAGCAGGCAGTAAAGGGTTCTCTTTTACAGTTCTCTGCAGCAAAGGTGCAGCTGCTCCTACCTCTGAAATTGCTTTATGGAACTGAATTCACATTTCCTACTAATTTGGCTTTCTTTAATCATGAATAATTACATTCAAAGAAGTAGTAGGAAAGGTGGTTTTCTTTTATGCCAAGACTTGCAGTTCAGTGAGGTTAATGACATTGGCACTGCTTTATTCAAGAAATGAATTTGCCCTTAAGTTAGAATAAGAATCTTTCAAAAGACATGCTTCAAAAAACCAGGGTAACTTTTTCTGCTATCAATCACTGGCACTTGTTACAGAGAAACTGATGGTCTTTAAAATGTGTATTAGCTTTTCATTCATGTGGGGTAAGGATTTACTTCTTAAAAAAAGTAGTAAAGGAGGAGGAAAAGGATACAGATTCTGTTATGGTAGATTAGTCTAAAGAATCTAGATAAATTTAGAAGGCCTGAGTTTGAGTGATTTGGCCAAGGTAAAATAGGTAATTTTTGAAAGAAGAGAACCCCAAATTTATGTCTCAGGCCAACCCTGTAGGACTCTCCATGCCCTGCAGAAGTTGTGTAGCTGTCAGAAATCAGGCTTCTCTGTAGGAAGGTGACATGCTGGCACCATCAGAATCAGGAAAAAAAATTTGGTTTGGTTTGGTTTGGTTTGGTTTGGTTTGGTTTGGTTTTTCCCACATTTTCCTCTGAAGCATTTCTTTAGCAAATTATAGAAATATTTTTGAACAGCATAACTAGAATTTCATGTAGTAATTCTGAAAAGGGACTTTTAAAATTCCTTCTATAAAGGAATCTGTGTCAGGATGGGCTTAGAAGCAGAAAGGAATCTCAGAAAATATAATGCACGTGTTGTAGAATGTGACTGCCCTTGTCTTGTCAAAGAAAGGGTTAAAATAGGTTTGAGCAGCAGATCCAGAAGTACAGAACACAATAAAGAATAACCAGGTCATGTAATTCCTTTTAGCAGTACTAAGTCAATGAATTCTTGATGAATTCAATACTCTCCCTAAGCTGTACACTTCACCATACTTAAAATCAATACTGAAAAGGGAGACAAACTATGAAAAGTTAAAACAACTGATATAAAAATTAGTAGGAAATTGTACCAGATGTTTTTAGGATTAAATTTATTGGTAGGTACTTCCTACAAATGCATCCTTTTGCAGCTTTATCTGTTGCCTACCAAACTGAACTGCCTGAAAACCATAATTCTGTTCATGGATCTGTAAGTGAGGACGAAAAAAAAACAACCAAAAAATTTCAAATACTATTAATGCCTCTGTAGAGTCTGTAATGGAATATATGTCAGTATAAATCAGTAAAATCCTTGTTAGCACTGAAATGGTGCCAGAAGTGTACCTTACACAGAAAGTCCAGTGGGTGATCATTTACTTCTCAGATACACTTACTGGATTAGCAGGGAAATGACAGATTGATTTTTGACACTTTTAGAATAGAATTGGCTTTAGTGATATTTTAAATGAAACATTGGCACTGCTAATAAGAAATCCATACAATTGTTCCAAAAATCCTGTAACTAAAGGAAATCCAAAGCAGGGAAAAGCCAGATTTCACACACTGGGGAACAGAGCACTCATAAGCTGCTTCTGAGAAAAGACTGAATAAATGAGAAATACGGGTTTGCAAAAATGGATTTACTTTGTAAGGAGGGGAGTGTTTATGTGGTGTTTAGCCTGCATTTCCATGCCAAATAGAAAAGAGCTCAGCTGACATTCCTGCTGTGGGTTCCTGTGTCGGGGTCTGGGGTGTGGCCCTTTATGGCTCTGCTTTGGTGCTCCTGTGGCTCCTGTGGGCCACTCATGTGCTGTTCCCTAACCCAGCTCTGATGTTTACATTGGAAATACATGATATTAAAAGTGAGGGAAAACTGCTGCTGCCCCAGCAAGCGGGACAAAAAGTAATGATCACTTTTTTTGTTGTAGATTTGCATTTCACACAGATACTCATGCAGCTCAGTGTGAGTGCCAGAGCTCACCTTGCTGATATGCTGTGGTAGTGCATGAAAAGAAAGGCAAAGTGAAAGGACAAGGTTCATCTGCCCTGAAAATAAAGAGCTCCTAAGACACCAGCAAACTGACAGATTCTTTGTGTTCAATGTGTGATCTTGCACTTTTTCTTTCCAGATCTGATGTCAGCTTCCATTTTCTGCACAAGGGTCACAGATGTACTTCTCCCTCGATCATAAGTTCCACCAGGCAGATAAAAGGTTGTGCTCCTAATACATGTGTGTGATCAGGCTGTTAACAACTTCATATTCGGTTGATGCTGGAAAGTTCCTGTTCCTGTAGCAAAAGATTTGGCACAAGTGATACCGTCCTGCATAAGAGCTGTAGCTTTATTATCTCTTCCTTTTTGAGCTATTTAATACAATTTCCCTCTCTGAATCTAAAAAGCTGGAAAATGCTAATTTTCCTTCCTTCTCCATCCAGATTCTCACTGACATTTACAAACACAGGTGTGCAACTGGCCTAATAAGTGGCGTCACCTGGGGAAATGATTTACCCCTCTGTCCCAGGTTACAATGTAAAGATGTGCCCAAAGATATGTATTCTATCACCATCTGCTGAAACCAGGTGGGGCAGTGATCCTTATCTCTGTGGAGATATCCTCTGCTAATGGGCCAGCTGTTAAAAACCAGATGGGGCAATGTTCTTTATCTTTCCCACGACCCATCCTTCCTCAAGGAACATATCTCCTGTTAATGGCCCATTGAGTCCCAGTGCATGACTGATAAAATTACATCATCCTACTGGGAGATGCTCCACCCAGGGGGAGGAGCCAAGCCTTTCCTACCTAGATAAAAACTGAGCTTTTTAACACTAAAGCTGCTCTTACCCACTGGTTTCCAGAGGGCAAGAACTACCAGGATTACTGCCAGGATTTGTACAGGATCACTGCTTCAACAAGACCACTTCATCTGGACTGCTGCCACCACCCTAACTAGTGGAGTGTCAGGTTGTATTCTGACTCTGTTAGTTTTTTTTGTTGTTGTTGTTGTTGTTGTTTTCTTCTCTTTTGTACTATTGCATGTATTTTATTTTTTCTCTTTTTTCCTATTAAATTGTACTTCTGACTTGGAGTCTCTCACTGGTTTTGATTTCAAAAACATTGCACCCTCATTTGTGTGCACCCAGCCATTTCTGGCTGGAAATATCCCCTTTTCCTGCTGCCCCTCCCTGAATGCTGGGCTGTTCCACACAGGCCTGAGAAAGAGCTGGCTGAGCCCACCAGGACCAGTGGCTGAGCTGGGGGAGATGCACAGAGCCGAGCTCCCGGCGCTGCTCCAGCGTTTGTCTGACCCCAGGTTCAACTGCAGGTCTTGTGCTTCACTCTTGGAGCTTTTGCAGGGCATTTCAAAGGGCATCCCCCAGCAATTTGCTGGAGCAGTTGTTATAAATGCAGGGAAGGACAAGGACTGGAAAAGTCTGATTGTGCTTAAAGTCTGTTGCAGGATTTTAAAGTCAGAATTTCTTCACAACCTAATGTGCTGTTCGGGTTATTTCCAGCTGAAAACATTCAGGATATCCTGAGAAATTACTCAAAAACAAAAGAAAGGATATCATGTGCTGACCTATCCTTTTGATTAATGTATGTGAAATTAAAATACTAGGAATATTTAAATATATTCGATTTCTACAAAGATGGAGGCAAAAATTATCTGCTTTAATTCTAGATGTTCCTGCGTTTAGTTATATTTGTCATTCTAAATTTTGGAGATACTGCTAGAACCAGGTTATTTTCTCTAAAGAAGAAATGCTATTCTGATCCACAGGAGCTAATATTGATCATGGCATAAAAGGAGGAAGGACTTCACATCTGAAAAGTATTTTGCCTTCTTCAAATAAGGGCTTGTTTCAGCTTGCCTTTTGGGACCTTTGTTAAGGTATTTTCCATGCTTTTTTTTTGAAAATACATATTGTTCTCGACTTCCTTCATGCATCACTATGCCTTTTCCCCCTCTCCCTGAGAGCTGTGTTGAGACAAGTCCCTTCTGATAGAAATTGATGAAGGAGAAGCAAACAAGACAACCTCATAAATACATAATGAGGTGGCCCACAGAAGGGACCAGCCCATGTTGGAAAACACAAAAAATGTTCCAGCTTTACACCAAAAAAATGAAACACAAAAAACTACAGCAAATACTGCATTCAGTGCATGCAGTTTTCAATTTCTTAATGGGGCTGAGGAAATTCATGTTATCTCAGTGGCACCAGTAAACTGCTGCAGCTTTGCTCCTCTGGTTCAGAGGAGCCAGCCCTGGCTCTTCCCTGGGCTCTCTGGATTTGGGTGATTTGCATTGCCACAGTGGCTCAGGCCAATGGGCTGTGGCAGAAAATTTGATCTCTCATATCTCTGATGTCAGAATGAATCTGGCATCATCTCACTTATGTGAGGTTGTCCTGCTGCTGTTGAAATCAGAAGCTGCTTCTTGCTTGCATAATGATTGCTTTTCATTGGTATTGACTGTACAGAGCTCTCTACAGCTTGTGCTGCTTTAGGGGAACAATAAATATTAACATAAAGCTGTATATTTTAATGTGCATAACTCATCTTTTACAGATTCTGAAATACTGCTAAATCAAAAACTACAGCACTGAGATCTTAAAAGGCTAAATAAATTTCACTTGGGCAGGTTCTGTGCTCAGAAGTGCAACTCACCTCCAGGTTAGAGCCTGAGTGCTCCAGAGCCACCTCAGCACACCCAGCTGCTCATCCCTGCTCTGTGCCTGTTCCCTGTCCTTCTATCCCATCTCTTCTCTCATTCCATGCTCAGGTCAGGGCCACTGGTCACTGGGCCAGTGCTGCTGGCTCTTCCAGCCCTTCTGGGGAGAAGCTGTGGCTTTCATTTGCACTGTGTGTTCACCTCTGCTGTGCCAGGAAGGGTTTTTCCCTCTGAGCAGCTGGTGGCAGGGAACAGAGTTCCACTTACTGCAACATCAGGCCTTTGTTTTTCACTAGGTTATGTCAAAATATTTTGAACAACAGAGAGATGGGAATGCTGAGCTCTAGCAGTTCCTTGTGCAGTAAACACAGGGCTGGGTGGGAGGATGAAGTAGGACCCAAGATTGCAGCCTCAGGAGGCTGAAGCTCTCTGCAAGACTCTGGTCCTCACCAGAACTGTGGGGCTACATGGCACTGACAATGAAATTCTCATTCCTTATGATGCCTTAGGATCTTAGCTTTTATATTTTCCCTGTATCTGTAATCCTTCAATTCTTTAGTGTATAACTCTAAACTCCATACACAGTGTGAGCTGCTGCTTTCCCATTTTGGTCAGACAAAGTAATTCCTCTCCAGGCTGGGAATCAAGGACACCTCACTGTATCACGCCCTGAGAAATATAAACAAAAGTGGGTTGAGAGGAGCAAACTTGGGGTAAATGACTTCATTACCTGAAGCTGTAATTGGAATATTAATCTCCAATGTGCAATGGACCAAACTTAGAAAAGTAAGAAAACCTGTGACCTGTCATCCATTTCTGGGTGTAGCCCCTGGGGGGCTTCGTCTGCCCAAAATGTACCTGAAGGCCCTTCAATAAATATAACTGCTTTTTATTCCCTTAATTTTGTCTGTTTTTAGGTAGCCCCAAGAAGGCATCACTCAAGGCAGGGACATGGGTCCCTGTCACTGCTCCTACCAGAGCCCACACACCTATGGAACACAATGGAAATTTCCTGTCTTAGAGAACTGGGACAGAAAACTCTGATATTATGAGGTGATGCAAGTGAAGTTTGACACAGAAAACACTCAAGTTAGAAATGGAAATGAAGATCCTTAGCCATGGGAAATTGTCTCTGGAGTTATCACAAATCCAGAAATAGATGTCTTTATTTTTACATCATGCCTCATGTTCCTTTTGATAATTGTTGAGGATCTCTGTAACTTCTGATTCCTCTGACAGAAAAAAATTGAAGACCAGATGGGACTGATGAAAGCCATCCTCCAAATCACAGAGTATAATTCAGCAATTGGAGCTAAATGTTCATAATCCATAGGTGGTTTGTGTCAAATGAAAAACAATAATTTTGTCATATCTGCCTTTGCTGGGTAACACTGAAATTAATCCATTTGCACTCTGGATTTTTTTAAAACCTGAAAATAGAGGAAGGTGATATGAAAGGCTTGTGATATGATTGTGAATAAGAGAGACTTTGAACCCCTGTTCTGTTTACCACTGTCTTCTCTATTTCCTCAGTGTGGGATGCAGCAGGATCAGTCCAACCCCAAGTCTTGGTAGCTCTAAGGATCCTCAGAGCATTTCTTCTACTGTCCATCTGTATATTTCACCTTCCCATGCTAGTCTGGCTTAGCATTCTCCCCAAAATATACAGGATGTCATCTTTTCACCACGTCAAGAAAATCCCCACTTTTCTTAGGCTTGAAAAAATCTGGAAAAAAAAGTGCAAATAAAGGTCAGCTAGACACAGAATCAGAATAGTTTGGGTTGAAAGGGACCTTTAAAGGTATTGAGTTCATCCCTCTGCAGTGAACAGGGACATCTTAAATTAGACCAGGTTGTTCACAGCCCTGACTTGAATTCTTTCAGGGATGGGCATCCACCATTTTTCTGGGTAACTTGTTCCCCTGTCTCACCAGCCTTATTGTAAAAATGTCTTCCTTGTATTAGTCTAAATCTAGCCTCCCTCAGGTTAAAAACTTCCCTTTCTCCTATTGCAACAGGCCCTGCTGAGAAGTTTCTTGTTCCAAGACCCTGCTGTAAGGTGTCCCCAGAGCCTTCTGCTCTCAGGCTGAGCCAGCCCAGCCTCAGGCTTTCCCCAGAGAGCTGCTCCAGCCCTCCAGGGTTTCTGTCCCTGCAGATCCCTGCTGAGGGCTCCACAGCTGCTCCAGGACAGTAATGATGTCTGGAAGGAAGTTTTCTGCACTCACTGCCTTTTGTACTTTATTCTGACTTGTTGCCAAAATTTACCTGTTTTTTGATAGAAGAGATTTTTAGAATGAGGAGAGGGGTATTTCATGGCAGGGGAGTGAATAAGAGAATATGGGAAATGAAGCTTGAGGTTGAGACACAGCAAGCCCCTTGGTGTTGCTGAAGGAGAGGGAGCAGAACAAGCAAGCAGGAGTGAACCTGGCTCTCAGCATCTTACAGCTCTCTGTGTTGTGCCAGCTCTGGCACATTTCTGGCATGACATGGGCAGCAAGATGTTTATTGCTTCTGTCAGTGAGCTGATCAGAAAGGGTTCAGGTGCCCCAGAAAGCTGAGGCAGTGGCTGGCAGAGGAGGAGCTGGTTTGGAGCTGAGGGGAAAGGCTGCTCTCACTGGGGGTTTGTCCCCAGCCTCCCCTGGCACAGCTGCCTCTGTCTGGATCAATTCAGCCCTTCCAGATGTGGTTTTCTACCTGGCAATATGTCAGGCTGGACTGAAGGATCTGTGACTGGTGTGTTCATAAAGGTTACAACACTCTCATTAGAGAGCAGAGAACTGTTCAAGCTCCTCATTATTTTACTGGGAAGGTTTGCTTGTTGTAGGTGCCTCTGGAGCAGTCCTTTCTGCAGCTAGTGACTATAAGGATGCTTCTTGGTAGCAACACTGTCTTCTCTCCCTTCCCTACAACCTCCCCAGTCTGAAGTGCAATCAGTTAACTTCTAATTTGGAAGTGCTCTCTGGCTGGGTGTATTTTCCAAGCCAGTGTAACAACAATATGGAAAATTAAAGGTTCACTGGAAAAACATTTAAAGGCTTTCTAACATTTCTGCTTATTGAATGATAGATGTTGGAGGTTTTATGTGAAACATCAGCATGGAAGGTATCATGCTCATAACATACATTATCAAATAGCTAGTAAACTTCCAGAGGTAACCAAAGTAATGGTTCTGCTTTGCAAAATGTAAGTGATGAAAAACTAAAAGAAAGTATAGATAGAAAGGGAGCTTGGCATTACTAAGGTATCTCTGATTGCCCTTTCCATATGAGGGAATTCAGATGAATTAAGCATGTCATCAGTAGGATTACTTCATCCTCCTGGGCTCGCTTTGTGTCCTCTAATCTTCTCTCAAATGGTTCTCAGCCAGGATATCAACACACATCAGCTTTGAACTGGTCACTAGTTCAATTTTACCTTTAGGAGTATCAAAGACCAATTAATAATGAATGGCCTGAAGTCAAGAAGTATCTCAAGTCTTCCTATCTTTCAAAAATCTCTCCCATTCCTCACTCACCTCTCTGTGCTTAGTGCTTCAAACTGACAGGAATTGAAATAACTTGAACCTTGCTATTATTGTGGTATTCCAAGCCTGACTTAAATGGTTTTACTGTGTTTCTTGCTGAGTTAGGCTGTCTTGAAAGAATTAGGGTAGTGTTCTTTTGAATGTCAAATCAATACCAATAACCTGTAGAGCTCTTGAGCTCATGCAGGCTATGACAAAATCTGTTTAATTCTTGGTGACTTCTTCTTAACAATCCATAGTTCATAAAGAATCTCTGTCGTGAGCACACAGAATTTTTCACAGGTAGAAACTGCTCATTATATGTTTTAGAGTGGTTAGATGTTCCCATGTAGCTCTGGATGTTAGAGTATCTACAGAAAGTGATTGCATTTTAAGTTTAGCAGTGGTTGTGCCTTTCAAGTCACTTTATCACAGAGCACTTCCTACAGCAAAGTCTTGGGTCCACTGGTGATGAAGCTGCTATGGCTGGGTGTGGGTAGTGTCAGCTGAATATGCTGGGAGAAGAAAATTACTGAGGAAAAAAATTAATGGTGGTCCAAAACTCAATGTAAGTGGGGCAATATTCATTAAAAATAGAATTGAGGTGATAAAACTTAACTGTAATATGTATGATTGTATCAAAATAAGTCATAGCAATGCCCATTTAAGTGATCTTACAAATATCTCTGTGGTGTTTCTGCAGCTTCAGAAAGTCTGCAGGCAGATGGTTGTGAGGGTAACTAGAAGCTGGAGGATTAATTTTGTAGAAGTGTCTGTTCCCCATGAGGTTACTGCAGATGTGTGCAGATGTTCTGTACCTGGGGTGTGGCAGTTCCTTTGACATCTGGATAGGAATCATGTGGTCATTTGTGGGTGCTTTGCTGGATCACAGTGTAAACAGTAGAAGAGGTTTGTTTTTGCAATAAAGATGGCATGCCTATGCAATCTGCCCCTGCAAACCTTGGTGTGTCCAGCGTTGTGTGAGACCCTCCTTGCTGGTCGTGATCAGATCCTGCCTGGGGTGGGCTTCACCAGCCTCACTGTGCTTCCCATCTTCAGGCAATTCTTCCAAATGGATGCAGCTGCCAATCCTTTACCTCTGCAGTGCTGCACTTTCTGGCACACCAAGGTTCAGTGAGAGCATTATGCTCTTACACATCTCCATAGAAACAGGTTCTCCCAGGCAGGACGGGTGGATGGGGATGTTAAAGGCAGCTCACACTTGTGCCACGGTGCGTGCTGGGCTTATGGAGCAGTCACTCATGTTCATGTCCAGCTCTCTGAGACCAAGCACTCTGCTTAAATCTCTGCCTTGATCCTGCCTGAAATCTGCCTCGTGTTACTTCTGCTGCATCCCCCTACTACTGATACCATGATGTGGAGAATAACAAAACAAATATGCTCACAAAAGTGGGATTTATGAGCAATGCATGAAATCATGACTTTGACCTCGATTATATGCAAAATCTTTAGGTTTTGAATGAAAGAACAATCAAGGCTTCAGAGGTAAACTTAATAACTTGGGATATAGTTCCATTGAGTGCAGGTTTTATCAGACTGATTTAATATATTGATAAGATAGCTGACTTTTTAAACAAGGGGAGTACAATGAACTTAATCTGTCTGAATTTAAACAAAGTATTTGACATAGTTCCTCAAGGGAAATTATTCTTAAGGAATGAGAAAATGGGGATTAATTAAAAAACTATGAGGTGGATAAAAAGCTTGCTCAGGTAGAAGCTTTGGTGAACTCTATGGAAGGGAAAATTCCCAGAATGAAGAGAAGTTACCAGTGCTGCTTCTCAAGGTTTGGTCTGGAGAACAACCTCGTCTAATATTTCAATTAGTGACCTTGTTACAAGAACAAAGTGGGTACAATTATAAAATTTGTGTCTGACATGACGTCAGAAAGTGTTACCAATTTTGGAAGAGGACTGGGTCATAATTTACGAAGGATGAGATAGCCTTAAGGGAATAATTCTTTCTGAATTATGATGCAGTCTTCCTCTAGGGCCAGCAACACTTTCTCATTTTGTCATCCACAAATTTTATATGGTCTTGTAGACCTGACTAATGGGAATGGAATGAAGTTTAATTGCACAAAGTCAATCATGTAGAGGACTAATTACAATAACTTCTGCTGCGAGATGGAACCTCATGGTTTGAAGTTGGTGTAATTCTGGAGAGAGGAAATCTATTAATCTGGGAGTACTTGAAGTGATGTGAAATCACTTTTGAAGATGAAGCACATGGTGAGTCAATCAGTAATTTGTTGTTTCTCAGGTCATAACATTCACCATAGTTTAAAAACTGCTACTGATGTGATAACTTTTTTGTCTGTCTGCTGTATCGTCATGATATCTGAAAGCCAATTATTCATATCCTATAAAAATTCAGTGCTGATGTTTATTTTTCTGGATTATGAGGTTACAGTGAGGCACAGACAGACATTGATTAGCAGCAGTTCTGGCATGGGTTGAGCCTGCAGAAGTTCAAATTGCAATGAAGTTTGCCAGTAAATGCTGTCCCTAACAAATACCAAATACTATTGAGTTCTTTTGACAGTACACAATATGTAGAAAGGAACCAGTGTCTATATAATCCTCACAAAATTCTCACTGGCTTCCAAGCTGACTGCCAGACACTGAATATTCATGGCCAAGAGCCCTGACAAAGCCAAGAAGTTGAACACTGAGGAATTAGAAAATACCATAGCTGAGTGAAATCTGAGCATATATAAACTGAGGTGTGTCTAAAGGTAAAAATATGATCAAATACATGGTTTTTCATGTGACTTGATATCAGAAATCCTGCCTTGCTTTCATTCTCTGTTCCAAATAATAAAACTGCTCAGGATCCTCCAAAAGAATTCTTACAAGAGAAAAATATAAAAGGAAAAAAAAAAAAAAGGAAAGAAAAGAAAGAAAAAAGAAAAAACTGACCTGTAAATTTTCTGGAACGTGGTCACAGAAATGACAAGACCCTGTTTAATTTGACCCTTAAAGGAAAACCTCCCAAAACCCAAAGAAAAATTCAGATATAGAGATATTTCAGAGCACAGTGGAAATCAGAATATCAGAGAGAAAATGGCAGAGGAATCTCTGCCAGAGTTATCTCAAATATCTCTCATGGTCAGTGCAGGCCATTAGCACTGCTGTGAGCATTGTGGTGGGCACTGCTCTAAATGCTAACTGCTCACATAAAGGTTTTTATAAGGCCATGAATTAGACCATTGTCTAAATATGTATATTCAGAATTCAGTGAGGGATTCAGTGGGGTATATTGCATTTCTATGTCATAAATTTTTATCCATCACATCTTCATGCCCAGTGCTAACAAATGTTAATTATGCTAAATGTTTGGTTTGGTTTCTTGGAGCTTTTTGAGATCCTCTGTCAGATTGTGGTCTGGTAAATCATTCACACAAGCCTTTCCACTGACCTGAACAGAGCAATTTCAGTCAGAAGCTCCTCATTGGGGTTAATAACGTGATCACCATAGAGCTCATCAATTACAAGGGCTTTGGTATTGCTGGGGTAGGTAATTAAAATGGTAAATGCAGATTTTAATAGTGAGGAACACTGAAAGTATTCAGAAGTGAAGTACATTTTGGATTTTTTTCTTGAAAAGAACAGAGAAAGTAGGAGTTTGTGTTGATGCCTGCTAGAAATTATTATGGAATAATGGTGGCTTTGAACACTTGTGTTAGACAATAGCCATGAAATTTCTGAGGCTTTGAGAAGCTGAAACTATGCTTTTATTTTCTAACTTATGATTCTGTATTTCTTTATTTCTTTGTTTCTATATCTCTCTAGGAGATAAAATAAAATTACTGTGTTATTGAAGTAGTATATCAAATAAGGAAACATTTAGAAGTATATATTAATTTGTTTTCTTTGACTCTTATGGTCCAGAAGGAAATAAATAATAAATAATAACAATATAGATATAATTGGAGTTTGGAGTTAAAGAAAACTCAACCTACTTCACTTCTGAGTGTGCCTAATCCAATCTAATGTACTGCTGAGGAGAAAAATCTATTCCATAGGAATTAGGCTCTGCAATTGAAGTGTGAAGGTAGGACCTTCTGGGTTAGCTCCCTGCTTTTTGAGACAATCAGAGATAACACCAAAATTAAAATCTTACTGTTAGTACTATTAAAATCTTTCCTCCAGTAAACATGCCCTGCCTCGTGCTCCCAGCCAGTGACCACGTCAGGCTGATTTTTATATGAAGCTCAGGCTAGTCTTGGTGCTGATTTCCTGCAGTCTGAGTTGATTCACCAGACAGCCTCTCTACATGCAGTGTTTCCTCTCAAGTTCAAGAGTTTTGAAACCAGGGAGAGTTTGTAGTGTCCACAGTCCCAATGATTCCTCATATTTAACTATTACTAAAGCTGCAACCTATTAGAATAAGCAGCAACAAGTGTTGGAGTGAAATCTTTGTTCAGTTCTGAATGTGTAAATAGAATATTTCCTTTGGCATGACTAAATTCAAACTCATGACTGAATATTTCAGATCTAAGTATCAGCAATGAAACAGTCAACTATTTATGTGTTAATAACAGTCAATTATTTATGTATAAGATGCAAAGCATTTAAGCATGGCTTTCTGTAAGGATGGTGACACAAGCATTCAGAAGTCAGGACACTTTATATGGCTAAGCTTAGAGCCAAAGGGAAAATTTGGATATTGGGAATTCTGGAAGGAAACCTTGAAAGACTTTTTTTCCCCATGCCATTGTTTTGCACAAGGTTCATTATGATCCCAGTAAAAAGAGCACTTGGACTCTGTGAGGAGGTTTTTAAAAAGCTTTGAGTTCCTTCAGACACTGGGCACCTCAAGTTGTTTGGAATCAGGTGGGCCCCAGCCAGGCAGTTTTCCACCGGTGTGTGGACACTGCTGAAGGCTCAAGGAAAAATTCAACCAAGGAAAAATCCAACTTGGATTTTTCCCAGGCTGTTGGCTTTCTCAGATCCAGCTCAGATCTTTTCCAGGCTGGGGACTTTTCTCAGAGACAAGCAAGAGAAGGAAGAATGAATAACACAGATTAACACCTGTTGTTGATCACAGAGCAGTGCGTGTACTACATGATGTTTTGCAGAAAGCATGTTTTCAAAGAGGTGTTGCTTTCTTGGACCAATGAGCCTTTTCTGTTCTGTATTGCACGATCTATCCTATATAAGTGTGGTGACCTTTCAATAAACCCCTTCTTCTTGCTGCCTTGAGGAAGTAGTGTGTGTTGCTGCGTTATTCGCTGTTCCTAATCAGACAGTGGCACCTGTGGAAAACTTGCCCCTCAGTTTTGGGGGGTTTTTTGAGATCTTTCAGGATTTTGTTAAAAGGAAGCTATTCCACTAAATACTTCTATTGTCAAACAACCCCAAAAGTTCACACCAGGACCTGTGGCACATCCAGGCCCAGGCAGAGACCCCAGGCAGGGACAGCTCTGAGCTGGCTGGAGCTGCCCCAGCCCTGGGTCTGTGCACAAAAACAGGGTCTGTGCACAAACACAGGCTGAGGTTGCAGCTGCACCTGCAGCCCGGCCCAGCTCATTCCAGCCCAGCCCAGCCCAGCCCAGCCCAGCCCAGCCCAGTTCAGCTCAGCCCGGCCCAGCTCATTCCAGCCCAGCCCAGCCAAGCCCAGCCCAGCCCAGCCAAGCCAAGCCTGTGCCTCCTTGGGCTGAGCTGCTCCAGGCATCAGTAACTCCCTGACTTAAGGGCTGTCTGCTTAGAATCACTGCAGTGATTAATTTTGATTTTCACAGCTCTCATCTCTATGCCCATAGGGACCAATCCAGTGACTTCAGACTTAAAAATATAAGGGCCTTTAATTGAAATTAGGATTAGGTTCTGCTGTCCTGCTGGATAGTGACTTCAATGGCTTTTCAGATTTATTTCAGGTGGATGAGAAACTACTCAGCACTGTTTCAGTGTCCCCTAAGTTTCAAAACTCTTAAATATCACTCTCCTTTGAATATTGATATACCTTTCCCTTTTTAGAAAAGTAGTTACAGCCAAGGAAAAATGTTTCCAAAATGGTTGGTAGTTACTAGTTCCTTTAGGAATAGAGCAACATGTGGATCTCTTTGCTTATATATGAATGTATTTTATGGGAAAAGGCTCCAGCTGAGCTGGTAAATTGAGTGCTGTCGATGTAATTCACAGCTGGGCCACTCCAGGTAGCCAGGAATGGGGAAGCAGTGCTTGGTGCTTGCCCAGCAGTGGGCTGGGTGTGTGACTGAACACAGGACTGCCAAGGGATGGCAGCACCCCCAAGATACCCCAGAGCTCTGGTGCCTGGCAGAACTGGCACAGGAGGCAAGAGGAGCCTCGCCTGGGCTGGCCACAGCTGGGCCAGCATCAGCCTGGATTTGGCTCGTGTATTTGCAGCAGACCTTCATTCCCATGGGGCCAGGCAACAGGAACAGGTTTTAGGGGTCTGGCCCCAGCCCTGTGAGCTGCCCAGCTTTGGTTAGGGTTTATACCAGGGTTGATCAAGTTGGTTTTTGTTCCTGTGTTGGAGTAGAGCAGAACTGTACATCTGATTCACAGAGCCAAGGTGCACCCCCATTGCCCTGGGGTTTGGCAGCTGTTGTTGTTTAAGGCAGCAATAGCACTGTCTGACTGCAACTGGTTATATAGCTTTTAAAATTAAAAATACAATTTGCATGATAATATATAGTTGTTTTAAGCCACTTGAGCTATTTGTTCATTTTAAATGTCCCTTTTGGAGTCTATTTAAATCTTCACCTTGCAAACAACGTTAACCTTTTCAAGTACTTCTCTTGTTCTCTTGCTAATGTTAAGAGCATTTGTGGCTCAAATAGTTTGAAATATTTACTGGAGTCACCATAGGCTTGCACCTATTCACATTGTATTGTATATACCTGAAAGATGACTTTAAAATAATATTCTGTATTTCTGCTTTGAAGTGCTGAGAGTGGTGTCAGAATATTTTGTTATTACTATAGGTAGTTCTAAAACTTCTGTGTGAGAATAAAGAAATAGTTTGTTTTGTGAAGCCTGGTAACCTAAGAAAAAATTCAGTAAACTTGGGGGGGAAGATGTATTTATGTTCTATAGTTGCTTTATCTTACATGTATCTCACAGGTAATAAAGCTTGTAGTTAATCCTCTGAAACTTTGTACTGAGGATAATGCCCATTACCTGTGAACTGTCAAAATCACACAAAGAATTGGCGACTTCTAAACTTTTTATAAAATCAATCTCTCTGACATTTTGCCCTCGAGCTATTAATCCAAAAGTAAAGATTTATGATATCAAACTTTTATCCACCAAAACCCTTTTGTAGAAACACCGGGGGAAGATGTGCTGTATCAACCAGCAAAAGAAAAAGAGGTTTCCCTTGAATAATGATTTCAATTAAAAAAATGAAATTTAATTTCTGTGTGTAGAGCTATATGAGCTTGTATTTGTGAGAAGCAGGTTGTCCTGTTTCTGCTGTCATAGCTCCTTTCAGTATTTTCCAGGAGGGAATGAAGAAACGCTCTGGGGCTCCAATGGATGCATGAGCAGCTTTGTGCTTTGGAAGCAGCAGCTCACAAGTGGATGGTTTCACACCTGGAATTACCTTGGTGTAACCTGAAAGTTGTGTTTGTCACTTGGAAGCAGCACAGTCTTCAGGTTTTGATAGGGGTAGCAGGAATGACATCCCTCCTGCAAAGTGCAGGGGAGTTCCCATGTCTGGGCACTGTGTTTTGCTCAAGATCAGTAATACTGGTCTCAGTTTTCTGAGAGCAAAAGTCCTGATGATAAAAAGGCTTGTCACTAGAAATGGAAAAACTTCAGTGAGTTTGATCTCACAGAAGTCTAGCTCAGTACAGGCACACAATTGAATGAGTATTTGGCCAGTGACAATTTTTCTTCATAATCACTTACACTAACAGCTGGCAGGAGATGGCTTCCTACAGGATTGCATCCAAATTGTCTGTCCATCAGGTAACAGGAAAAGCAAGAATTAGGAGATCTGGGTTCTAGTTCTATGTCTTCTCTAGACTCAGTGTGGTACTGGGCAGTCACCTCACTTTGTCATCAGTAAAATGAGAGACTGTACATCTTTGTGGAGGACTTGGAGCTGTCTGTGCTTTACCAGCACAGGTTTCTTCACAGGCAAATTAAAGGGCATTGGCATAGGGATGTGGGTTTTGTTTCCTTATTGAGTAAAATAAAATGACATCTCGAGGTATGAATAAGCAATTCCTCAGCAAGCTGGGAACATGCATTTTAATTCTTGTTTTATTGATTTGCACCTGACAGTAAATGCCAGATAAAGCCTGAAGGCTCATGGCTCTTGCAGTTTTGGGAGGAGTATCCAGGAAGCAGACAGCACCCAGTTCCTTTACTCCCAGCTCAGAAGAGCTGCAGGGAAATACAAAAGGCATGTGTACAATTTGTGGCTGTTGTGAATGTGCCTGGCAGTGCAGGTGTTGGCTGTGATGAGGACATTTGGGAGGGGACAGCCTCCGGCTACAGCCTGATTTGCCCAAACTCTGTGGACACTGCTGAAGGCTCAGGGAAAATCCCAGCTCAGGTTTTTCCCAGGCTAGGGGCTTTCTCAGCCCCAGCTCGAACTTTCCCAGGCTGAAGACTTTCGCAAAGACAAACAAGAGAAGGAAAAATCAAAAGATAGATTAACACCTGCTGTTGATCACAGAGCAGTGCATGAGCTAAGTGATGCTCTGAAAAAAGCATGTTTTCAAGAAGTGTTACTTCTTGGGCCAATCAGCCTTTTCTATTCTCCATTGCACAAACTATCCTATATAAGTGCAGTTACCTTTCAATAAACCACTTCTTTCTGCCTCAGAAGAAGTCATGTGTGTGTTGCTATATTTACCATTCCTAGTCTAATAATGACAAAACACTGGCAGCGAATAGCAACCAAAATGGAGTGAGCTGCTGGGCTCTGCCCCCAGACCTCCTTTGGGCTGGGAACCAATGTTTAATGAAATGTATGGCACCAGCCACCCCTCCTGTGAATCAGCTGTTCCTATTGCTGATGCTGGTGTCAGTGAGTCTTGTATTTAAACTATGATTTCAAATACATCGAGCAGACTTCTTGTGAAGCATGAACGTGTTATTAAGGCTGATGCTGAAAGATCCTGGGTAAACTGGGAGCTTCATTTCATGTACGACAGCTGAAAATCCAAACAGTAAAGCTACTGAGTGAAAGAGATCTGCTCCATAGAAACTAAATGTTTGCAAATATGCCTCTCCCTTAAGAGCTGAAAGCCTTTAGCTTCAACCTTTAGCCAGCAAGAACTTAAAAGCTTGCATCCTCTAATGGAAAACATCTTTCAGCACTAATAACATAATAAGAACAAATTGGGCCATGATCACACATAAACCAGGATGGATTGCACCCCGGGAATACCATCTCTAACAGATTGTTAGAGGTGAGGCTGCTTCCACGTTGCCAAAGAAATGCTATTTCAGAGGTGGCAGCTGCAGCCTCTGCAGGGGACGCTGCTGGCTTCACATTCAAATGCTGCATTTGTGCTAGTTAGAAGGGGATTAGGTAGAAAAAGAATAAACCCTAAACAGGCAGGAATATGCCTTTGAAATGAAATGCTGAGTGCTGTTAGACATGGGGCAGCACTAGTTTCAGTTTCTCTCTGTTTGCTGATAGCTTTTTCCTGTTAAATACAGTAACAACTATATTTTCTAATTTTAAATTACCTTTAGAATATTCTTACAAGCATTTTTCTGTATATTTCCTCTTACTGATCAATTTTTTCCAAAGCTGTAACCACAGGTATACTATATACATTGCAGTCAGTTGGAAAGGTAGTCCTGGTGTAGTTCTTCCAACAATATTTCACCTCCACTTCAAAAGCATAGCTAAACTGGCTAAAATGTCATTGAAAGGAAGAAAAAATTCAGTGAACTTGAAGCATATTTTTTCCTGACAGATTAAATTTCATTGACTATTATATTCCAGGTGAGGTGAACCTAAGATGGAGAATTCAAAAAATATAGTGAGATCACCTGCTTCACTTCCAAAACTACTCCATTTAAAATGATTAAACAACTACTGAAGTGCTGTTGCCTGCACCATTAAATCTTCCAGTTCATGCTCATAGGTGATTTCTTCTCTTCTTGTCTTGTTTAATAGTTAGTGTGCAGCTTTAGTGGTCCTTTAAAAGCCATATTTGAGTTGCTGTGATGGAAATGGGGTGTTCCTGCTGCTAAAGGATGCCACATGCATTGGGTCACATTGATTATATATCAGTCCTTCTCTGGTGTCTGGAGACACCTGCCTGGAAAAATTTGCCTCCAATCACTTGATAAATGGTGAAAATTAGTTTATGTCCTCCTCATGGCTTTCACAGCTGAAGGCTGCTTTACTGAGAGAGTTTGATTCTATTTTTTTTTTTTTTTTGTTTTCCTTTGGTGGGAGTAGGGAACACGTACGTGTTTAGGGCAGTGGAAGGGAGACAGATCATGGGAGATGGGAAATGGGCAGCTTGGGGCAAAGCCTGGGGTCAGAACCCTCTCACTGAACAGTTTAATTTGAGGCATTTCCAGACCCACTGCAGCAGGGGATGCCTCCCTGGTGGCACTGGGATGGTCACAGCCACACCTCTGCCACCTTTCCACTTAGGCTGAGCTTCTCCCCAAACCCACCTGAACGAGGTGGGTGCTGAGCAGGAGAAGGTGCTGGCCTAATCATCAGCACTTTGCTGAGCTGAGCTCAGGTCCCTCCCAGCACAAATTCCAGCTAAGTCCCTGTGAATGGTGGTTCCCCCTCTGGTTCTGTCTTACATGCAGGAAATCCAAACCTTAAAATATTTAAGAGCAGTGAGGGAGGGAAGGACTGGGTTGCCTCTGTTAGAGTCAGCTCTTCAAAAGGATATTAATGGAAAAGTCAGTTCCTAGTCTCCTATACTTGTTATGATTTGTAAACCAGGGGCAACTATTAGGAAAAGCCTGAGTGAAATTAAATGGGCAGGTTGGCCAGCAGGAGGAACCAAATGTTTATAAGAAAAAACTGGCTAAGGCAGTAAATACACTGCACTGCCATATTCTCAGCCAGCAAACAGTGTACTCAGATATCAAGTTTGGTGTAGGAAACACAGGAATTTCTCATTCTGTTGGTTCATTTCACTTTTTGGTTCAGAGGAGCTACAACCTCTCTGTAACATTACAGTGTGTAAACTGAGAATTCACCTCTATCGTGTCCTGATAAACCCACTAAAAGGTTGCATTTGAAGCTTTCCTGGTTTTCTGCTTTGATGCCCATCGATGAGTGAAAAGATGGTTGCTGTTATTTTACTGCAGTGCTAACATTTTGAATTTCTATTATTATAGCATCTCCTGTTACTAGAGGTTTGAATTTTTGAGATTTATACTTTGGACATAAATTAGTTTCCCATTGCTGGAATTTGGCAAAGAAATTCTTCCGCCTTGAGGGATTTTAAGCTTGTGTACCTATTAAAAACAACAAAAACCAAACTCCAAATACCTCACAGCTCCATATTTCCTTTCACTAAAAAAGAAAAATAATTTAAAAACCAAACCATATGGAGAAATTTCTGTTTCCACTTGCCTGTAACTATAAAAGAACAAAAAAGGCAAAATGGTTGAAAAAGGCCCATTTCTAGTGGCCTTAGGAATTTGTCAGCTGTCTCAGTGATGAATCTTCCTGAAACTGAAATGATACCACAAAATGTGAACATTTTCGGTGCCAGCTGGTTACAGTGACAGTCTTTAGAAGAAGAAAATTCTTGTTTTAACTCCAAGTCATATGTCTGAATTCTGTAAAGTATTCCCAGAGTTGTGCTTACTTGGATATAAGAAAAAAATATTGTATAATAAAATACTGGATAAAAAATGTAGTTAGATGGCCAGACATCAGTGGAATATTATTTGTCATCACATCTCAAGTAACAATAAGTCAAACTTCAACTTTTTTTAGCACTTTCATGCTATTGTGTATAATATACTGTGCTAGGTGAGTAGTGGTTTTGTGGGTTAGCAGACTGAGTCTTTGAGCTTTTCTTATTTGCTTCCTTAACAGAAAGGTCCAGTTTTTCCCTTATTTTTGTCTTTCACCTAAACATCTGTTCTAAAACTCATGTATGATAGTTTTTTTTCATCTTGGACATGGTAGATCTAATTTTCAAAAAATTTGTTTATAGACACAGCTATACTGTCTGCACAGATGAATTGTGTGTAACTTGGGGATAAATCTGAATACTGGGGAGTTTCCACTGCTGGCTAATTTGCTGCTCTTCATGAACTCTGATCTCATTCTTTTTTAGTAATTGCCTCTCTTCTAAAGCAGACCTAAATCTTGGCAGCTGGAAAATCCAACACGATCGATATTCTGTTGGTCCTCCTGCCAACAAGCTGTAAGTTCAGTTTGCAGAAGGATCTAATCTATGTCTCTTTTAAGTCCAACTCTACACACAAATTTGTGCTTGCCCTGCAGCCAGACTGCTTCCCTGCCCTCCACAGAGCTCTTGGGATATGGGGAAGTCCAGGAGCACTGCAAAGAGAGAGGCAGTGCCTGTCCCATCCCTATCCGAGGGGCTGAATACACTGAATACCCCAATACACTGAATTATAGCACAGCTGAGATGACCTTGCTCATTGTGTACCTGCCAAATAAAACCACTGCAAACTCATAGATATATAAATCTATTTATGTATAGTTCACAAACTGTTCTACATGCCCCTGAAAACCCTGAAATCTGAGAGGTGGTCAGTATGTCCTAGGTTACAATGTAAAGATGTTCCCAAAAGTGTGTATTCTATCATCTGCTGAAACCAGGTGGGGCAGTGATCCTTATCTCTGTGGAGATATCCTCTGCTAATGGGCCAGCTGTTAAAACCAGATGGGGAAATGCTCTTTATCTTTCCCATGACCCATCCTTCCTCCAGGAGATATCTCCTGTTAATGGGCCATTGAGTCCCAGTGCGTGACTGATAAAATTACATCATCCCACTGGGAGATGCTCCACCCAGGGGGAGGAGGAAAACATTTCCTACCTAGATAAAAACTGAGCTTTGGAGCACCAAGGCTGCCCTTATCCACTGGTTTCCAGAGGACAAGAGCTACCAGACCTTTCTACAGGATCACTGCTTCAACAAGACCACTTCATCTGCACTGCTGCCACCACCCTAACAGCAGGTGTCAGGTTGTATTCTGACTCTGACAGTACTTTGTTTTTGTACTATTGCATGTATTTTATTTTTATTTTTTCCTTTTAAATTGTACTTCTGACTTGGAATCTCTCACTGGTTTTGATTTCAAAACCATTTCACAGTATTAAAGCAAAGATCATCAGTATTAAAGGAATAACTGGAAATGCCTTCTCTTCTGTGTACCAAGCCATGGGTAATTGGTTTTGGTTCCTGGAATAACTCAGGTAGGTGTTCAGTGGGGAATTTCTCACTTTCAAACAAATGTTGTAGGATTTTGAAAGGATTTAAGAATACTTAGATGTACTGTTACTCAAGACTAAATATAAACATTAAGCTCCTGAAGTTGGAAGTGGGAATTTTAAGCTGAAAGAGGACAACTCACTAGCTGCTTCAAGAGAGAAGGATTTATCTCCTCCTGAAATATTTGGGGCTTCTGGCTGCTAAGGGCAAACATTTAGACTTGCCAGAATAATGGTCTGATCCCGGATGGATGCTTCAAGCTGCCAGGTTGGCTGTGAGTGCTTCAAGCAGCCTGGCTGGGTGCCCCAGTTGGAGGCTATCATTCTCCCCTGTCAGCTGCCTCTCCTGTAGCTGGCATTGTGCTGCCTTGTTTTCATTGCAAAGCAACAAAACAGAGTTACTTTTTTAGCAGCTGATGATGTGGGAAAAATCCCCAGCTCACTGAGAGACAGAGTGTGTGGAGAAGTGTTCCTTCAGCCAAGCAGGCAGAGGCTCATGGTTTTACAGAGAGAGAGCTGAGTGTTGCCTCCGCTGGCCAAGACTCCCCATAATTCTGGTGTCAAGGTGCAGATCTCACCATTTCCACCCCACACTGATTTCCCAGCAAAGTGAAATGACTTTCTCACTGTCAGTAGAGAGGCTGACAGAGCCAAGCACAGGCCCCAAGGACCTGATTAAGGCCATTTTTCACCTTAGTGTAAAGTCAATGCAAAGCACAGAAGTGCAGCTGAGCAGAGCAGCTTCCCTCTGTTCCATCAGAGTTCTTGCTTGTTTGCTGCCTCCCCACATCAATTTTCCCTGTGTTATTGTCTGTCAGCTCTCCATGCAGACTTTAATGTTTGTGGACTACTTTGCATGTGTTCTTTTAATGATCCATTTCTACTGAGTTCCTTGCCATCAATAAATGTGAGGGTGTCAAAGGTTCATGCTTAGGGGTGGCAGCTGAAGTGCATCAACATGGTCTTGGCCCTGAGAAATACATTGTTAAGGAATATGATATGTGTGTAGATTGCCTTTCATTTCTCCCTTCTTGTAATCTACAGTATTTCCTAGCAGGTAGTAATTACTCCTGATTATCCCTCCCCTCATAACCTAGAAGAAACAAAGAACAAATAACAGCCTCACTGCTTCTCAGTGCATCCAAACCTATAAATTAACAATGCTATATTTTCTCAATAAACATGGCTTCTTTTGAATCTGGTAATAGCCATTTGCATTATGATTTTTATCAAAATCTCACCCAGATAGCTTTAAGAAATTATTTTTTTTTCATTCTTCTTGTATTCTCTTTCTTTCCTTGCCTTTTCTTTTTCTTCTTAGATTAACTGTAAGCAATTACTCCCCAGTTCTTTTCAGTGCCCAGAGTTTGACCTGGAGCTGTTTTGGTGACTGGTCATTGAGCTCAGAGGGTCCTGGTGCTGAGTGAGAGAATTGCACGAGGCAGAGGGCTCTGACGCTGCTGGAGGTGGCTGTGCCAGAGCTGAAGGAGTTGCCCTCTTGTCAGACCATATTTGACAAAATCCTGCCCAAGGTCATGCAGGGCACACACCAAGAACAAGGGACTTGGGGAACACAGAGATGGAAAATTTAAGTAGCAACTCTAAATAAGAAACTTTTCCTTCCCATTCATGTGTGGTCTGTTCTGATCAGGAGCTCCTTGAGGCCAGAGAATGCCTCTGCTGTGTCTGTGCAGCACAAGACCGTCCTCTGCCAGAACCTGCACACGTCACCAGGGGTAAACAGCACCACAAAATGCTCTGGGGCCAGGCAAGCAGGAGTAGGGAAATCGTGCAGCCAGTCTGGGATGGAAAAGGCAGCTGTCCATGGCAGAGCTCCCAGCAGGAGCATTCCCAGCAGGATTGTGTAAGAGCACAGTGCCAGACAGCCACACTCACACACCCACGGGCTGGCTGCTGGGCCAGACACGGAGGGAGAGATCCTATTACACACCAAAAAAAGAATAGTTTCCTTCCCCTTTCTGGTCAGTAGCTGAGCTGAAGGAGTAAGGGCTAATAGAGCCTATTTGGTTTCTAATTGTTACTCACTTTGTTCAGATTGTGAGCTGCAGGAAAGTTCCTGCCCTTCAAGATTTCCAGTTAAAATAGCTTTGATGTGAGACAGTTGGATACCACAACGATCTGTGACACAATATTATTTTCTCTCAATTGAGGTGATTCATTTATTTAGTTGCCTGCTAAGAAAATAGTGCCTGGATTTTTTGTTTCCATCACGTAATCTCACCCTGCAGAGATAAATATGATTTTGCAGGGCCATGGGGAAAGGCTGGCTCTTCCAGTGTCACTCAGCTAAAGGACTTTAGGCAAGAATGGAACCCCAGTCTCCTGCATCATCCCAGTGCTGTATTTACTGAGCCAGCCTTGTGGCTGGTGGGAGCAGAATGGCTCAGAAAATAAGATGACATATCAGAAGTGCCACTTGAAGGGACAGTCTCAGTCTGGAGTGATTCAGGGACAAAGGACAGTCTGGGTGTCTCTCTGTGCCACAGTGAAGGTGTGGGTGAGTGGACTGTTCTTGCCACAAGCTCCCATTGCTATTGGGCATTCCTCATCCTTGGCATTATTCAGTGGCTGCCAAATGGACTTGCTGACTTCTGGACTGACCTGAGAGGCTTTATGTTTTATTGATGTCCTATGGTTTTCATGAATTCAGAATTCTCCATTGGTTGAACTTGAGTTCACAAACTCAGAGACCTTTCAAAGCATTTGGCAAGCTGCATGAAAGTATCACAGGCAAAGTCTCTGAAGTGCACAATGCAATCCATGTTGAAAATGCAGGGAGGCTGTACAGGTGCTTTTTGAAATCTTGAATATCAAGAGAAAAAAAATACCCGAGAAAAAATATGCTACTTTTCTGCTGAGCATCCCCAAAAGTAACTCAGGATGAGCTTTCCCTGAGTTCTTAGTGTAGACTTGATGTAGCTCTCAGAGATCAGAATTAGACTGGAAATGGCCTAGGTACCAAAAGTGTCTCCCCAGCTAAGAAGTCTCTTGGTGTCCTCTCCAAAGTTACTCCCAGTGCAGAAGGAAAGTGTGATGTTGATGTTACATGGACAATCTGTTGTTCAAGTAGCATCTGGTGCCCCAAGGATAATTTTAAGTCTGTTTCTAGTGTGTAGCACTGTTGCAAACCAATTGTGTCCTGGTATTGGTTCTCCAAATAACAGCCATTAAGGAAAATCATCCCTGAGCCTTGTGGATTTTACCTCTGGTGTCACTGGTCTGAAGCAGCACTGTGGTAGCTGAGCACTGAAAGTGGAGGTACAAATCTCTGGAGGCTTCACAGAAATACAATGACAAAAATAAAAGGTTGTGGTCCAAAGACTCAAAAAAATAATTGCTGATGTATAGAATTTAAAATATTTAGGATTTACTTAATGAACATTTAAATATATTAAAATCTCGGATAGTGAAGTGGTGGTGCTTAGCAGAAAGTGTTCCAGGGCTGGTTTCTGAATTTCAGGTCTGACTCCAGACTGCTCCTTTGCACTCTGGGCAGCTGCATCTGTTTCCTTTCCTGCTGAGCATGACAGTGCTCATCTCTTGCTGTCCTGAGAACTGCCTAGGTCTGTTTGCTCAGCTTTGTTTCTGTCTTTATCAGATCCTCATGACACAACGTGGGCATGGTGAAAAGAAGCAGAGAGTGCTTGTAGGGTTGCAGGTAGAGTGAGCTGTGCAAGGGGAAATCCCAGCTGAGGCAGGAGCTCTGGTGGCTGTGCTGAAGGTGTTGTATGGCTTGTGTTAGCATACACCTGGAAATTCAGTAATGCAAATTGGGACTGGAAGCCCAGCTTCAAAATTAGAATCAGGTTTTTAGCTCAGTTTTACTGCATGAGTAAGTAATTGTTCCTGATTCTTGTTAAAGGTGAAATAGAGAGGTCACTGCTTGAAAATTGTTATCAGTGTGATGGGAACTGGAAGAACCCTAGAACCTCCAGGTCAGATTGTATCCCTGCTACTCTGCTCTCCCACTGTTTCCATGGAAATGGATGTCAGTCTGCTGAAAATGGAGAAAATGAGAGTTTGGAAACAATTATTGGTTTAAATCTCTTCGTTTTTGTAGTCTGACAAGGGCTCCTGTGGTGCTAGCAGCAGGTACAAAGCAGTTTGGTTGTCAGCTTCACATCCAGATACTAAGTGACACCTGAAAAAGCTCATTTTGCAAAAAAACCCAACTAAAGCACCTAGGTTTATGGATATGAGAAATGGGAAGTGATTTTAAACTGTTTATTAGACAAAAAGGTGTAACATGCCTGCTTCTAGGACAACACAGAAGGGGAATGTTAACAAAAAATGGGTTTTTTAATATTCCTCACATTTCTTGGTGGAGAAAGCAGAGCTGGTCTTCACAGACATAAAACTTCCTATCACCATATGTTCAGCTCTTGTAAAACTAACTGTAGATTTCAAATCCACTCACCCTTGAGGTTTCAAAGATAAGAACTTAATGCCAGGTTTTTTTTCTGGATTCCTTTTATGTCTTGGTGAGTCTGTAGGGAGTGGGAGAAGGAGGAGAAGAGGTTTAAAAATATGGAAGGTGTGCATACAAGGCATAGCAAGGGGAATCTGTCACAGCATTCAACTCAAAATTCAATTAAAGGGAAATAAATGCTGGCAACACTTTCAAGTGTTTGGGAAAGGAATCTGCAGAATTTGTCTATATTTATAGCTCTTATTTCTGCAAAACTGGATTCCAGGTATATGTTTACTTTTCTTGTGGACTGAAACCTCTTCTGGTGTAAGTTAACCCAAGAGACATCATGTTGGATTCAGTCTCTAGATGGCTGGAGAAGTTTTGGGCTGACCAGGAGCTGTGGTGAGGTATTTCATAGGAAGTAAACATAAGGCAAAAACTCTCTGCAGGGCTGTTAAGGCCACATGATCTCTGTAATTTTAGAAATGTGATATTTACATTGTGCATAAACAGTTGTTGATCTTGAGAAATTGTAATGTTCTGAGAAGTGAGGGCAGGTTGAGAAATAACACAAGGTTTCTTTTCACTGCTTCTGGATTTTGAATGTGATTGAGGAGCTTGTGTCCTGTGGCAAACCAACATGTATTAGATTCCAGACTCATTAGGTGCAGTATCTATTGCCAGATACACTATTCTCATTCAAATCCCTCTTTAGAATCTACATCTTTCAGAAAGCTTGAGAAGAGGTAAACTAATTAAAATGTTACAGTGAAGTAATTTTGCTTGCCAAACAATCTCTGATTTTAGGGAGGCAGGAAATTCTTGTCACTGGGGTCCATCTGTGTTTTAAGTTTGTCATCCCAGCCTTGAGTCATGGTGTGCAGAGCTCACGAGTCTTACATGCCTTGTGACATACCTTGGGCAGCAAGGGATCAAAGTGCTAATTAATAAAAATTTCAGTAGGCATTTCAAATGTGGTTTTGTCTTTATTAATGTTAATTAATGTCAGTCTTACACTCTCTGTAAATTCTCTAGGATTTTTTGTTCTAATTTACTATATAAAGGCCAGTGCTTCTGTTTTTCTCTGAGTCTCTCAAACAGCTCTCAATCTGCTATTCTACTCATGAATCTTTTTTGCTTTCCCTTTTCTCTGACAATTCTTTGATCTTTGCTCTGTTTTGCAATTCAGAAAGTTTTTATTTCCCTAGATAATGTGCAGTGTTACCATTTTTATCCAGAGAGATGCAGAATTCCTTTTACAGGCAGCAAGAATCTGACAACTCTGTGGAAATGCCAAACCTTAGGTTTACACATCATAGGATTCCCTCAATTTTGTGTCCCTAGTATCTCACATTCATGCTGCAACAACATCTGTGCAAATATCAAAGTTAAAATGCAGAAATCAAACCAAATAACTGCTGTGCTAGAAACTCCTCCCACCCAGAATCAGCCTTAGCTCAGCTCCTCAGGTTGCCTTAAACACAGTGATTGGGAAGGCTAGACATAAAAACATCAAGGCGTTTGTGGCAAGGAGCGAGTTTATTTAAAAAAGTAGAATTAAAAGTTAGAAACAAAGTCTCCTAAATGAGTAGTGGGCAGGCTGATCTGCATTTGGAGAAGCCTACAACCATCTGCCAGCTGTAAAACTACCAAACATTGAACAGCAGCAATATTTACCCACCTTGATCTAATGATGGGTCTGTTTATTGGACACTGGCAGAATTGAATTCTTCTCGGGCTGGTTGGGATTTTTGTGGTTTTTAGTGGGTTTTTAAAATGATGGGTAGCATTAGTGTGCCATAGGTTCTCTCAGCCAGTAAAGCTGTTGTTAATGGAGAAGACAGAGGCATGGCAAAACAAAAGCACACTGTAGGTACAAAGCCCATTGACTTGGCTGTCTCTCTCCTGATTATTCAGGCTTGGTGTTAACCTTCTGATGCACAAGGGTTTCAGGTAGGTGATACCTTGGGTCCAGAAATGGGTTTCATAAAGAATGGGATATTTCTGTAATTGCAGCACTGTGAGAAAATGAATGTTCCACTTAATGGCCTCCCATAATAACCCCCTCATATTTGCTGGGAATTTATTGCTGTGCTGGAAACTGTTCCTCCTCTTTGCACTGCTTTATTCACTCTCTTTGCTGTAGTAATCTTTAACTTGATAGAAGCTATCTTTTGCTAAAAGTAAAGAAAAAATAAAAAGCCCCTTTTGAAGTAGGTTTCTAAACTATAACAGTAGTGGTTTCTAGAACAAACACTCAGTAGATGATGAAAGAAACTGATTAATATCTCTGAATATTTGAAGTGAGGACTGATAGCCAAGAGCTGTCAGAGAGTGATTTAAAAATGAAAATGAAGCCATAATATATTCAAAGGGTGAAATGGATATTACTGGGGGGTGGGGGGGTGGGGTGGTGATGTATTAATTTTGATTTCCAGATTAAAGGAAAAAAACTTGGGAGCCAATTATTACTCAATTGCTCCAGGCTGGATTTCCAAGATGATGTACAAAAATGGCAATTATACAACATTGTACCCCTAGAAAAACAGCACTAATCAAAGATCACTTCTGCAAGTGCCTGCAGGTTCTGACTGGCTGCATCCCAAGTCAAACATCCAGGAAAGAGGAGGGAAGACAAGATTAATGCACTACCTTAGCACAGTCAAAGATATGGGGAAACAGAGACTCAGTCCCAAGGTAAAATTGTGAACTGCATTTAATTTCATGGCTTACAAAAGATGATGTTTTAGCAGCATTTCAGGGACAAAAAATCTGGGATTTTTATTATGGAACCAAAGGGAAACGACCCACCCAGCAGGGATCTGCTGGGAAGGAGAGATGAGGGAATGAAAAGCCACACCTGGAGATCTTCCTGAGAGGTGTGATCCAGCTGAGAAGCACTTGTTTGTCATTCGGTTGCATGGTTTTGATGAATCCTTGTCAAGTCGTTGACCATTTCCACTGGAAGCATTGTTGATTTTCTAGCACATTGTGTGGGAGGTTGCTGGGACAGCACGGAGCTGCTGTGAGCTGCTCCTGCAGCTGAGTCCTGCCCTGTGAGCCACTGCAGAACATGTGGTGCTCACCTCTGGGCAGCTGGCAGGAGGTGCTGCTGATCCACTCCTGCTCAGGAATCCTGAGGAACTCATATAGATATAATAAATATAATATAATATATAATATATAATATATAATATATAATATATAATATATAATATATAATATATAATATATAATATATAATATATAATATATAATATATAATATATAATATATAATATATAATATATAATATATAATATATAATATAAATACACCTGTATTTATACCAGGTCTATATATATGTATGTTTATATATGTGTGTGTGTATTTATACATTTATACCTGCTGTACTTCAGCAGATGTGTGCCAGGTAAAGTCAGGCTTTGCAAAATATATTTCTTTTTCCACTGGTGCATTTAGTGCTTGTAGCACTAAGAAATTCCCCTGTCCAGTTACACTGTAATGAGAAATTCTATTGTTGACCTGCAGCTCATCCCAATTCACGCTGATCCGTTTCTCTCCCTGCTTTCCCCTTTGCTCCCAAGGTCCATGCCCCGTCCCTGCAGTGCCCAGGGCAGGCTGGACAGGGCTCTGAGCTGCCTGCTCCATGGCAGGGACTGGAAGGAGATGATCTCTGAGGTTCCTCCCAGCCCAAAGCATTCCCTGACAGAGCAGGCAGTGTCCATGGAAAATTCTCCATGGTCATGCCAGATAAGTTTCTGCTGCTGGCACTACCACACACCACTAATTTTACAATCTGCATGCATATTCCTATATAGCTCTGGTAAAGGGCACACTGCACTTGGGAACCAGGAGAGCAGGATTTGAGTTGTTTTATTGAGGACAGTAGGTTGGGCTGTTTTTACCAGGCCTTCTAAATCAGTTAAACTTTGGAAAATGGACTTTTCTTTTGGCTGGTCCAGAATATCCAATTAACATTTCAGTGACTTAAGTGCATCTTGTAATAATCCATCTCCTAGAGCTGCCTTAATTGCTCATAGAAAAATACGTTTCTGCCATAAAAAATGTATTTTTGGGCTGGAAGAAGATGAGGCTGGCAGTCCAGAATGCTGAACAGATGGCAGAGCAGAGTCCTGCACTGCCAATTCAGCCATGCCTTTGGTGGTTAGGCCACCCCTTTAGAATGCTGCAGAGCCAACAAGGATCCATTCAGGACCCTTTTATTATAGCTGGTGCTGCATCCTATGTTGAGCCACTGAAATAGCTTCTGTTGTTTTCATTTTCACAAAACAATCGTGCCCCATAAACTGCTGGATCTGCTTTCTAGCAGTGAGTGCAGGTAATCAGATGCTACCTGGCAGCTGTGCTTCAGGGGAAGTTAATGTAAATATCTCAATTAAGTATTTTCATTGTTTGCACAAGTAGTGCTTGTGGAAAAAATGCTAAAATAGAAAGGTTTCATGTTCTTAAACTGAAGCAAATGCCAATATTTCACTAATTCTGTACAAATATGTTCTACTAATGCAGCATTGTAGTTTATGTTAAATAGTTTCTTTGGACTTTGTGTAATTACTGTAAGTGTTCAATACCTGGAGATCTTCAAATCCAGTGGTGTATAACAAAAAAAAAAACAACACTTGCAGCTGTATTGTTCACACACAGCTGAGGCTCAGATGTGATTCTTCTACCAATGGTCACTTCAAATTGCATTTTCCTTGACAGAGCAGAGAGGAAGAAGTTTGGGGACATTATATTACATTCTGAGCATTAATATAATTGTTTCATGCAACCCAGCAGCAAGGATCAAATAAGTAAAAAATCTTTCAGGAGAATATTATCATTACATCCTGTTCATATGATGAAAAAAGCAGCCAGATAATTTTTTTTTTTTTTTTTTTTTTTTGTGGCTCAGAACTATTTGAAAGGAAAGGGATAATTCTCAGCATGAACCCAGCACCATATCCTCTGTACCGACAAAATCTGACACATGGTCAAATCACTGCTTTAACATAATTTTGATATGTCTCAATTTGAACACAGAGACTGTAGGGTTGCCTTGATTGTAAGTCACACCTAAGAAGAAATTCCCTAAGAAAAAATTATGTAAATACTGCCTCTAAGGAATGTTTTTATGATATATATGCTAATATAGGTTCATACATTCTAATTACAAAGATGAGTAAGTCACAAACTCCAAGCTGGAGTTCTGTAAGCAAATACAGCAGCATCCTCTCCTCTTTCTACAGTGGTGTCTGACACTTTGAATTTAAGGATATTGACTTTCAGGAATAGGTATTTCCTGGCAGTTGGTGACTGGCTGGAGGAGTCAGTGCTCTTGGCATTGCCTGAGGTCATTAAATGATAGGGACTCTCTGATCTGGAAGCAGTTATTGCCACTATAAATAATAAGAGTGAAATATTACATCACCATAGGTGTGGATGTCTGTAGATAATTTTGGGTGTATTTCTGCTAGTAATTAAAGAGCATAAGTGCCACAAGAAGCCAGATGGTCTTTCTTGGAGTCTTTTAAATAATTCTACTGAGGTGTAGATTTTGCATCCCCAGGTGCAGCTGTAGCAGAGAGAAGAGCAGCTCCATCAGCCTGCACTCCCTCCTCAGCCACCTGCTGCTGACCTTGCTCTCACCTTTCCCACTTCAGGCTTTTTCTGTGGTTTCCTCCTTTCAGCACTGACCGACCAGAACTGCCAGGGGGAACTTGGCTGTGTCTGACACCAGCAGAGCTCTCCTCATTCCCGGGGAGGAATCCCCACAGCAGCAGGGAAAACAATCACTGAGGTACCCAGGGAAAAATTTAAAGTCACTAAACAAGCCTGGAACTAGTGTGATCAAGTGGAGATTTACTATGAATTAGGGAGTTTCAACTCTAGGAAGAATGGTAAGAAAGCTCTTGGCTCTGATCACTGCTCTGGTGTACAACAACAAAAAGATGTAGCAAAATTTCAGTTCTGAATTTCATCTGAACCAAAACCTAGTGGATCAGAGGGAGTCTTTCCTTTTGCTTCCTTTGACTTTGTGGATGATACTGCAGAAAGAAATTGAAAACACCCATGGTGATATAATGGCTTTGTGTTTGTGTTTTTTGTCTGAGTATTTTATAAGATGCTGTGGGTGCTGTAGTCCCCAGTTCTTTCTAGAGCAAAGGCCTTGGAAATACCAAGAGAAGAGAGAGACCAGAAAGGAAGAGATGCAGAGAAATTACATGGGCAGCAACACAGCTGGCAGTCTGATTCCAGTCAGCCCAATCACATCCCTGTCATTTCCACTGATGCATATTCCTTGCCATTTTGAGAACTTGCATCTTTGTTGAGGGGAAAAAAAAAGGGGGTGGGGGATTTTAAAATGGCAAAATTTTATTTTAAAATAGACAGAGAGAAAGGTTGAAAGAGAACCATGATAAACTGGGCAATCAGATACAGCAGAAAAGACCTTAAAAATAACACAGATGTGCCTCGTGCAACTCTGTGTGCATACAGCAATCACAAGGTAAAACATCATATACATATCCAAATTTCTTATCCTGAGGTTTTTCTTTGAAGAACAATAGTAAGTATTCATCACCTGGGGTTCATGCAAACAGATTTCTTTTAACTGAACTCTCATCTGCTGCCTAGGGTTGCACTGCAGATTTAGATGTGATCAGATTTAGAGCTTTACTGGAGAACACAGTTTAAAAGAAATGTCATTAAATGTGTCCAATCTGCAGAGGTTCTGAGGGGTTCACCTTCACACTTTTGACAGCTGATGAAACTTGGTGACCTCTTGAAGGAACTGGAGTTTCAGGCTGATATTGGCACAAGAAAAGATGCTACCAAATGTACTTTTAACATGTTCATTTTAAATTCACAGAAAACCACAGTTCCTGTAAATTATAGATTGAGCCAGGGCTGTGATCATCTGTTTTAACATAAATCTGTTTCTCAGAGCTACATCACAATGAGTAAAAGAATGCAAGGTAATACAAATCCTGAAAGATGCAAAGATCTTGGTCAGTGTGCTGTGTGATTTTGCATTATTCACATAATGTTCTATGATGCTGATTGATTCAATCAATTTATTAGAGCTCTGTGCTTCCAGTTTCAAAGGCAGTATCTTTAAGCTGAATGTGATTCACCAGAATTAGTTAAATAACTTTCACTCTCTCTGTTGCAGTGCCCAACAAATTTTCATTCTTCCAGATGAAATCTCTCAAATAGAACATTTTAACCTTATTTACTGTGTGCATACACAGCAGGAGAGAGTCCACCTTCTACAGCACTCTACAGGCAGATGTAGTCCATTTCAGTCTAAAGGGACTGTGCTATTCTTGGTATTTTGCAAAACATTTTCTAAAAAATCCAATTGACAGAGTTAACTGATGAGAACAAGACATTAATATGAAAGACAAGGAATGTTTTTTTCTTGCCTGAGTTCACTGACAGAAGTATTTGAATGTTGTTACCACTAAACAGGTGGGTCTGTCACTTGAAAAGCTGCATGATCTAAATATGTCAATCCTCTAACTATATTGGGTCATACACAAAAGCCTCCCTGTCTATATAAAGAAAAATCTGTGGACTTCCTAGCACTCAGCACCTTTGGGGAAGCAGGGAGGAGAAATGTTTTGCACCACTTAGCTGTGCCAGGCTAAACAGCCCCCTGAGCACCCCCTTTGGGGACCAAGGGACATTTTCAGAGTGGCAGTCAAGCCTCATGAGGGCAAAGCAGGCTTTGCTATGAGTCACAGCAAAAGTACAGAATTATTCCAAGAGCTCAGCAAAAGAAGACAGCAGATGAAAAGGCACCACAGTGGACTGGCTTACAGGATATGAGTGCTTCATGCTGGAAGTTCTTCATATTCAGTCATAATTACTCTATCATTTGCTCATTTTGCTGCTCTTCTCAGCTACTCATTATCTTACTGGCCACTGCTTATTAGTGGTCATGGCTTCATTTGCACTCTGCTTCCTGTTCTGTTTCAGTTCCATTTATCCTGCAGGAAATCTTCCTTTTTGGTTCTTCATCAGCCTCATGCTCTGAGGAGGCCCAGACCCGCAGGTGATACCTTTATCTGAAGCAGAAATTGAGCCACTGCTTTTCATAAAACTGGGAATAATGCTTCCTTAGATTTTATCTTCACCTGCTGCTCCTGCATTTTTAAAACCATCAGACACATCCCAGCTCCCTGGGAGACTCTTCCACATTACTCCCCTTCAGCAGACCTCAGTTGTGTTCTCCTCCTGCAGCTGGGAGAGCACAATGAGCCTTTCCCCAGAAATCTGGCAATGCAGATCATTTAATTAGGCCAGATGGGACCACTCCAGCAGAAGTGCAGAGCTCCCCATCCCCTTGGAGCAGCAATGCTGCCTTTCCAGTGTTCAATGTAGGCTTGGGCAGTTGGGGTTGGGACAATGCATCCTGCTCACTCTGGCACCTGGTGGTCCTTGGGGATTGGGATAATGCATCCTGCTCACTCTGGCACTGTTGCATTTTAGGCTATAGGAGAGCAGTGAAAAGGATAATGCAACATAGTTCCTCCTGTAATGGAAAAGCAAAAAAAGAGAGAGCTTTATTTAAAGAAACACTACACTTATATAGGATAGTCTGTGCAAAACAGAATAGAAAAGACTCATTGGTCCAAGAAGGCAACACCTCTTTGAAAACATGCTTTCTGCAAAACATCACAAGACACTCACATGGCTCTCACACACCCTGCAGGTGCATAATCATTGTTACAATTTCTTGTCCTTGTGAAAGCTAAGAAACCCAAGGTTTCAAGCTGTTTTTCCCCCTGGTTCCCAGCAGCATCCAACGACATGGCACCTGGTGGTACTTGGAGAGTTGGGATAATGCATGCTGCTCACTCTGGCACCTAGTGGTATTTGAGGATTGGGATAGTGCATCCTGCTCACTCTGGCACCTGGTGGTATTTGGGGGTTGGGACAGTGCATCCTGCTCACTGGCACCTGGTGGTGCCTGGGGACTGGGACAGTGCATCCTGCTCACTGGCACCTGGTGGTGCCTGGGGACTGGGACAGTGCATCCTGCTCACTGGCACCTGGTGGTATTTGGGGACTGGGACAGTGCATCCTGCTCACTCTGGCACCAGGTGGTGCCTGGGGACTGGGACAGTGCATCCTGCTCACTGGCACCTGGTGGTATTTGGGGACTGGGATAATGCATCCTGCTCACTGGCACCTGGTGGTGCCTGGGGACTGGGACAGTGCATCCTGCTCACTCTGGCACCAGGTGGTGCCTGGGGACTGGGACAGTGCATCCTGCTCACTCTGGCACCTGCACCTTGGCTCTTTACTGCAGGTCTGAAGCCCCCTGCCTTCACTCCCTGCCCTGGTGCCTCGGAGCTTGCCCGTGTCTGTGCATGGCAGGAGGGCAGTGCTGGCACTCAGCTCTGCTGTGCCTCTCACCTTGTCTCCCAAGGCAAAGGAAGCTGCTGTTGTGGCTGAAAACCAAACATGACCAAGATTTTTCTGTGTGTCCCAAACAGGTATTACACATTAAGTGTATTCAGAGCTCAGGCTCTATTCAAAAGATAGACAATTCAGAAAAAAATATGCAGCCAAAGCACTCATGCAGTTCAGTTTGTACTGCTGTGACATTGTGGAAGAGCTGTGATTATGATGGAGAGGTTAGAAGTTTGTAGTGCCAGATAGTCTGAAACTGGCTCTTGAGTACATAGAGGTTATATCTATCTATTAATTTTTCCTGCTTATGGTGTCCCTCAATAGCACAGTTTATATTATCTGGCTGTTCACTTCTTCCCTACAAGTTTCACTGAGACAAAAGAAAACTTGATTGATTTATATATTTAAAAGTACAGCCTTTAATAAACTCAAAGGTAACAGAAAAATCCTTCCCTATTCAAAGATAACTTTAGAAAATGAATTCCCATTTGTTTATATAAGATAGAACTTTGATTTAATCAAAGACATATCCCTCCTAAAATGATGGAATCATGGCCACTTATCTGCTGTAGATACACTAGGAAAAGGAAAATTCTGTATTTTTTCTGACTATAGGAACTCCACTCATCAGCTTAGATATTGTTTTCGAAGCAGCCTATTAGTGAGAGAAAGGTTTGTTGCACCTTTTGTTTGGTATTTAATTTATTGATGAGCTTATTGGAAAATAGCAGTTGTGATGATGGGATATTTGTAGCTATTGATGCTCTACAGAGCTGGACTGAGGCATTCAGCACAGTTAACACAGACATTGAGCTGCCATTCCCATTGACCTGAGCTGGACTCACAGCAGTGTCCCAGTGCTAAAAGACCCCATTACCCAGAGCAAAAGACCCCATTACCAGTCTCAGGGCCTCCTGCTCTTCTGCTGTGCACAGAAAAATCTGGAACTTCCATGCTGAAAGCCCTGGGATTTGCTGGAGTACAATTAGAATTCCCTTATCCTGATTTTAGCTCCTTTTTTCAGACTTAGTGGTGAAAGGAAAGTCAAAATTTACTTTGCCAAGGAAGGGAAGCAGAAGCACGGCTCAGTGAGCAGCAGAACCTGTCACTCGAGGGAGAGGATTTCATTCTCCCCACTGGCACTGGAACTGGTGAGGGATAATTGGGGACTGCAGAATCAGTGAGGGTTGGCAATGCACCACTACCCACAGCCCTGATGGATGCCCAAAATGCTGTGGATTGGGAATACAGGCAGGACACACCAGGGGCAGGGCAGACCAGGGGGAATGTTTTAGGAACTCAGGGCTGACTTCTGAGCCTGCTTGAAGGCTGAGGAGCTTCTGCAATGAAACTGGAGTGAGTCAGGAATCAAGAGAGGACACAAAAATTGTAAGATTCGGGTGTGATGGGTACTTGTGTGGAGCCAGTAGTGCAGGAGAACAATAAGAGCATTTATTCCCAAGGGAAGTGAAGCAGTATAGAACACTAAAAACACAATTATTCCTGAAGGGAAATCCAGCAGTGCAGAACAGTAAGAATACAGTTATTCCCAAGGGAAGTGAAGCAGGGAGCCAAGGAGAGCCAGAGAGACCTGCAGGGCACAGTCCCTCAGTGCTGAAGCCAAACAGGGACAGCACAGGGATGCACCAGCAACTTTTCCCATCAGTGGCACCAAATAAAGCAAAGCAACAAGTCGATGTCACATTATGACGACAAAAGAACGGGAGAAGAAACAAGAATCTACAAAGGGCTTTAAGCTGAGACTGAAAGTCCAGGCTGGAGCTTCTGTGCTGCTCCTGAGCCCATGGATGGGATCCTGGGTGAGGCTACTTAGAGCAATTAGTGGCTGTAATGACCTGGACAATGTGAGATTAAGGCCACTGAAACCTGCCTGCAGGGATTAATTACAGGATGAGCCTTACAGCACTTCCTTACTCTCTTTTAGTATTATGAGAAGAGGTAAATCAGGCTGAGCAGCTCAGCAATTTCAGGATGGGGAGCTGCATGAACAACTTAATTTGGAGTTGGATAGGATGGGGTTTCAAGGAAGAAAATTAATCTGTACTTGATTGGAATGAGCTCTTAAATTGTATGTAATTTTACAGAAACCAAAAATAAAACAGATTATTTTAATAGTAACTTCATTTTTTTTATTCATCAACTCCAGTTAGGGAAAAATTGATGTTAATGGTTTTTGATGAAGAATTTCCGGTTGACTGCATTGCTGAATAGGGTACACTTAAATTGAGTGCAGTAAAACCTTTTCTTCAAAGACTTATAGTTTTGGCAAAAAGTATAATAAACAGAAGCATGTTTGACCAGCTGAGCTTTTATAGGGGGTTTTTGGTGCACATTATATAAAAGGCTCTTAAAATATGGATGCAGTGACTAGGTTTTCCTCCTCTTTTTGGGAATATCAATATGCCTTTCTGATGCCTGGTTAAACCAGATGTGGTGCTTTTTCCTATTTATTGGGTTTGCTGTACTAGGCTAAAGCATCAGACTGAGCTCAGAGTGTGCTTTGAGGTAAAAGGTTTAATTTACACCTTGCACGAACACTGCCTGCAAAGAGGAGCACTTGAGATTTATCTGTGTCATCATTAAAGTAGAGAGAATGCATTAAGAACAGCTGATAGACAGCAAAATTTGCTGTCTCTTTGTTTTTCCTCGGCACTGACTGTGACTTTGGCTTCTTTCTCTACTCATGAAATCTTAGGGCATAAAAAATTTACAATTCTTCATTATCTATAACTACCCAGCTGATTTTGTGCTGCTATTAGGACTTTTTTGTATTGGATTAAGGGATGATAGTAGCCATTTAATTCAGGTTTGGAGATGTGATTGGTCAGTCATGCAGCAGTTCTTTTTAGTGTGAGAGGAGTAAGTGAAAATGGTTTTGAATAAGTGAGGGCTTAAAAATATGGCCTGGAGAGCAGAGAAAGAATGGTTGTATACAGATTTTTATGGCATCTTCTGTGCCTTTCCCTTCTTTGATTGCCAAGGAATTCTCAGGGCACTTTTACTATGGAGCAAGGGAGGCTGTTGCAGCTGAAAGTGCTAAGACAAGTGGGGCCTTTTGCCTGTGGGAAGGAAGATGTGTGCTAATGTCTCTATGAAGAGTTTGATGGATGTTAATGTCTTTGAAATGGGTCTGAATGTCTCTCCTGACTTTGGGCAGCAGGTTCCTTACTGGCCAGGACAGCTTGGTGCCTGAGATAGACAAGAGTCTGCAAGAGACCGAGTTATTTCTAAAAGTAGTTCAGACTTAGAATTCTGCTATAGTTTAATTGCACTAATTACATCCAACTATAATTTCAGTGTATTTTCATCACTGAATTTCAATGGAAAATGACAACAGAATGAGAAATATAATGGTAGCAGAATGAGGAATACACATCATTTATCATCAAGGTCTGTGTTGTTGCAATTCCTGATTGGTTTCTTTTTCTCTAAGGAAATAGTTAATGTGTGATATTCTGATTTTTAATGATGACTAATACAGAGTTGACGATAAAGCTGTTATTTGTTTGAATTTATTATGAATATATAAAATAAAGAAAGTAATTGATTTGCACTGTTTCATTAGAATTTGTGCCTAAGCCTTTAAAATCTGATTAGTTGTTTCATGAGAGTAGAATTAGATGTTTGCAGCAGAAATGCCAAGAGATAGATTTGATGTCTCTATTTAAGAGAGAATCAGTTGATCCAGTCTCCCAGAACTCACATTAGTTCTGTGGATTGTGAATCCTTTTCATGATTTGAGTTTCCCTCTGCTCACTCTGAATGCTTTTGCCGTCTAGAATCTGAGAATTATGTAAATATTCTGTTTGATTGTTTTTTAAATTAACTATTTAATTTTTAAGAAAAAAGCCAAAAATAGACAATCACAATCAGTTATTGGAAAATACACAGTTAAGACTATGATGGAATACTGTTGAGGTACTGAGAACTAGTGTAGCTTTGGACTTTTTAATGCAAATAATGAAATGAAATTGCAATAAGTCTCACTGAAATTTGTTTTAAAAGACCATTGAATAACTCAGGTAGAAGTTGAATAGGTTTTATTTTTGTTTCTAAAATACCAGCTCTCCCCTGAAAAGCTGGCAGAGACAAAGAACCATACAAGTACAGCTTGTGTGTCCTGCCAGGGAAGGAAGTCCCTGCCTTCCCCAGCACAGCAAGGCTTGGCCAAGGTTTCAGGGATGTTTGTTTCACATTCTGAGGGAATCCCTGCCTGGCACTTGGATGTGGGGAAGCCACACCCTCACTTCACAGATTGGCCAAGGTGTTCTTTGCACTGCAAACTGAATTTGGGCAAAGTTGAGGAGGTCACTTGGATTATTGTGAGAGAACTCCTTGGGCAGAGAAGTGCAGGTGTCTGGAAACACTTTAGTTGGCCACAAGGACAGAGGCACAACTGAGTGTCCTGGTGTCACAGTGCAGCCTGTAAAGCACAAATCCTACAGCCCAATAATGTGTCCAATCTAATTCCAGGCACTGTTGGCTTATTCTGAAGGACTTTGTGAATCTGTATCCCCTTTTGTCCCAACACCAAGAGCCCAGATTGCACTCACTGGATACTTCTGCATATCCCCAACTCCTCAGAGCAGAAGTTATACACGTGGCTTAAATGCACTTTATAACAGGGGATTCATAATTTTCCCTCTGACAATTAATTCCAAAATTCATGTACTGTCGCTATCTGATTAGGAATGGTGAATAATACAGCAACACACACACAGCCTCTTCAAAGCAGCAAGAAGAGGGGATTTATTGAAAAGCCATTGCACTTATATAGGCTAGATCGTGCAATACAGAACAGAAAAGGCTCATTGGTCCAAGAAGGCAACACCTCTTTGAAAACATGCTTTCTGCAAAACACCATGTAGCCTATGCACGGTTCTATGATCAACACCATTTTTAATCTATGTTATTCATTCTCCCTTTTCTTTTTTGTCTCTGAGAAAAGTCCCCAGCCTGGGAAAGATACAAGCTGGAGCTGAGAAAGTCAACAGCCTGGGAAAAATCTAAGTTGGATTTTTCCTCAAGCCTTCAGCAGTGTCCACAATGTACAGTTACCATGCTAATTCTCTGGATTAGAACAAAACCCAGGTTTGGAAGTTGGGATATCATTTATACTTTATTTTTTCTAGATATGCTTCCTTATATTAATGTTTAGAATACCCCAAAACCTCATGCTCTCTGAATGTTACTGTGTAGTTGATTAATCCAGTTTTGTCATGTTGTCCAAGAGTTCCTTGGCCTACTTAAAAATGTTCACTTGGAAGGTGCCCTTGAATCCAGCAGACAGCATGTGATGTATGAGACAGAGAACAGTCAAGCAAACTTTCTGAGCAAAAGTGGAGAGGATTTATGACTAACTCCCTCCTGCAGGAGTGCATGATTGGTGGATCTGGGCTGTCGTGGGTTATTTGTATGGCAGTGAAACCTGGCAGTCTCAGGAGGTTCTGCATTCAGAGTCAGCTCTTTCACTGGCTACATTGGGAAGGTGAGCTGAGAGCTGAGGTTCCTCCAGTTCCCTCAATAAATGAATGGCCAAGTTGGCATTTTGGGTGCCTAGGTTGTTAGAGAGGGTCTGTATTGACTGGAGAAAATACAAATCAAAGAGTAAGGCCTGAAAACTGTCCCAGTGGAAATTGCTCAGGAAATCTGGAGAAAACAAATAATGTGGAAGAAATAGAGTAGATATAAAAATGTGATTTTAAATATATTGATTGTTTGTTTATTTGGGCTGTAAGTAGGGAAATTGGCAAGGTTCATGTGTTTTACCCATAGCTTGATATAATACAGAGAGGCTTCAACTGTAAAATGAAAATCCAGGTTCAGTTTTATACGCCAGCTCCTCTCAAATTGGATATTTGTGTTCCAGTTTCTAGCTCAAGCCCATTTCTAATATGTTTTGCTAATAAAACACAGACCTTCTAGTGGTTAAAGTGTTTATGCATCAGGTCACATTTTGGTTAATTCCTACCTAAAATAATATTTTCCTTTATCCATTTTCCCCCCCTCCAGATTTAATTAGAGGATCTTAATACTAAACCATTCTGGGCTGCTGAAACATTTGATTAATTTTGTGTGGTTGCAGTTCTGTAATGAAACCCTGGAAGCAGTGGGGAAGCTTTCCACAGCTGCATGAACACAGCTGTGAATTATGGCTGTGCTAACACTCCAAGGAAACAAGTGCAGCATCCAGTCTCAGTGGAAAGTTTCCATCTGATTGGTTTTCCAGTCACAGCTCCTTCCCCTTGTGCTGCAAGGCTGGGATTCCTGTGAAGGTGCTGGGCTCTGTCTTGGAGAAGGGCAAATATTTACAGTGTCCAGACAGTTTTCTAGTCAGCCATAAAGATGGGTGACCATGGCATGGGACTTTGGGAGAGGATTTCAGTGAAGAAGAAAATATAAATGAATCTGACTAACCCAGAGGGGAGTAAATGGTGAAATTTGCAGACAAATAGACAGCTTTGGAAAACATCATATTAAATTATGAGGAAGGTTTGTGTTGAAAAAACCCCAAGACACCATCTAGTTTATACTTTTTCACAAGGCAAGATAACTTCCACCAAGCTTTTCTTGATAAATGTTCCTGTAATGTGTTCTCCAAAAGCCTTCAGTGCTAAAGCAATGTATCACAGCTCTCCACTGTCCTCACCACACGAGTTTTCTTAGTGCCTTGCCCAAATCTCTCCTGCTGAATGCTGAGCCCATTACTTTTTCTTTTGCCCACAGAGGATAAACAATTTTTTTAACTCCTTCTCTTCCCCTCTGTATTGTGTACATACAGATTTAGACTCAGAACCACAGAAATGATGTGAGTTTTTACGGAGCACACAATCTCATTTCAGTCCTTTCCCCAGAAATTTCAATAGAATTATGATTCTGTGGTATTGTGTTGGGTCTTGGGTTTTTGTTCTTGCACTCCTACAGGCAGTCTGTGGTGGATGTGAACCTTCAGTGCAGTGCTCAGATGATCCATTCCAACAGAGACACTGCCAGGCTGGACACAGGAATGACTTCTGTACTGTAATGTCACTTTATGTTAGTTTGGTATGGAGCAGTGATCTGATGATGCTGATTTCAGTTTGTGATCCACCAAACTCTGGTATCCTTATCTGGAAAATTGCTGCTTTTTGCATTTTTTCTCCATGGTGCTTTGTGGGGATTCTTCTTGTGTCTTTTTTTTTTTTTTTTTTTTTTTTTTTTTTTTTTTTTTTTTGTGGTTTTTTTGTGGTTTTTTTTGTTGTTGCTTTTGAAGGGGATTAGTCCTCACTGCAGTGCTTTGCATTTATCCTTACTGATTTGCACCTGTATCTTTCAGACCTTTTCTTTAATTTCTCAAGATCATTCTCAGAGCACTAATAGCACTTTTTTTTTAGTTATTACATTCTATTTCTATTTAATAAATTAACAGCATTTAAATTTTCTTCCTGAATTTTGTTTTGCTTGGTTATTTACATGGAAAAACAGAAGCAGTCTGCTAAAAATATACGTGCATGCATTTGCACATGCTGTTTCATTTAAAATACTGCCTTGTGTCTGGCAATATTTAGTATGAATGGGAATGTTCAGGAAAATATGTAGGAGCAGATGGGAAACCAGTTTGGAAGACACTGAGGAGAAGAGTGAGCCAGTAGAGGCTTTGGGTCTGATAATCTCCCATTGGGAGCAGCCTGGAGGAAGTGTTGAGGTGCCTGTGAAAGCCAAGGAGCTTGGGGAGCTCACTCAGAGTCACTCACAGCTCTCCTGCTCTTTGGCAGGTGCCACAAGGCACAAAAGGAAAAGAATGATCAGAAACAGCAGTTTCCTTGCTCTTGGCACACTGGAAGGATTCACATTTCCATAAAATAAATCCACCTTTGTTACTGAGCTACTGCTCTGGAACTTCCTTGCTGTTGGAGATGCTCTGGGAGGAGTGAGGGGTCTCTCCCTCTCCAGGAGCACTTTGTGCTGCCTTTCACTGGCTCAGCTGTTGATATTTGTGAGGCAGAGGAAACAGCAGGGATTGTTCCTGAAGGACAATTCCCAGAGGATCCTCCCCAGTGTCAGACTGGGGGTAGCACTGGGAGGGAGCTCCTGCTCTGCTCTCATGTTATGCCTGGCATTTGGCAATTCTTGTTCCAAAATAGGAATGTCAAATAAAGTTGGATTCCAAACCACTTCAGCTCCCCTGAGCAAAGCAGTATTTACAAGGACAGAAATAGATTTAGCATCGTATCAGCAGCCCTTTAATGCATGTTTTAAATACTAGGCACTCCTCTGGGGGAAGGAGTAGGGAGAGTTGTAGCTGTGTATAAATAAAATGCCCAAGCTGTAAATAACAGAGGAGATCAGAGGTGGAAAATCAGGGCTTTTGGAGAGCTCATGGCTGGACCTTAAAAATTCCTCGACAGTTGGATTTTAAAAAGCAGATTTTTTCATTCTCCTTTTAATTTTAACAGTTTTAAGATGGAATGTTTAATTGAGACCAGGTTGCCAGTGGTACAGTTATGCTCTTTAATTATCTGCTGTTGCTTCTAGATGACCTTGGAATTTATTGATATGGAATTACCAGTCCCTGGCGTTTCCATCTTTTACATTTTTGCAGCACCAGGAAATTTTTTCTCCTCCAGAAAGATCCACCTGGCATCTCCTCCATGACCACAAATCAATTAAATGGTCTTTCCTGGATTGCAAAATTTTAGAGATTGAAATCCAGCAGTTGTCCTTTTTACTGCAGGCTGTGGAGAAAGCTTTGTAAAATGTGATGGAGTAGGAAACAACCCTTTTGGGAGTCAGGCCAGGCTGCATGAGAAACTGAGAGCTGGAAAATCATCATGAGAATGAGGAGAATTGAGGAAAGGACCCTGGGTATGGAGTGTGTGAGTCTATGGACAAGAGTGGTGGAAGAACTGACCAGCTTTAGAAATCACAAAAAAAGACTTCAGAAAATATTTTAGATATTTAAAAAATTCTTCACTTCTGTTTGAAACCCAATTGAAAAAGTGTTTTCTAATATGTGGTGCAAGGGAAAAGCTTTAAAACACTGAAGATGAGGCTGCCATTCCTGTTTTAAGCAGAGAGCTCTTGCAGTCTGGAAGGTTCCCATTGTCTGTCTGAAGGAGAAGCAGGGCCAGACCCTCAGAGCCTGAGCCACAGGGAGTGTCTTCACCCAGAGATTATGGATTTCCTTTTCCTTGGGAGCTTTCTGATTGCCTATAAATCTAAGGTTAAGTTGGTCATTTGGGGATCACAGCATAGCTTCTAATTTTGCAGGTTTGAATTGAATCGTGAACCTCAGAAGTCTGTTCTGATAAAATTTTCTGTTCTGATGAAAATTTAGTAAGAATCTGTTTCAACAAAGTAATATTTCTTTATATAATCCCTAGCCATTTTTATTCATCTACCACCGAAACAGAACTTTTATCCTTTGTGCTATCAAAAATCTTTGTCCTCTAATCCAAAGATTTTATGCAACGATTTCCCAGCAGCAAGCAAAGAACACCAAAACACATCAAAAGAGACATGCCAGACTTTCCTGGAATACATCAAATATCTGTGACTAGGGAATTTGTGTAAAATAACTTTAACAACTGTAGTCTTTTCAGAAATCAGGCATTACAAAATTCAGAAGCAACAGGGTAATGCCCTTTTTCACGGATTTGAAAGGAACTTGGTGGAACAAATACAAGAAGTGTTACTGATTCTATTTTCTTTTTTCAATAACTGTAAGCCCCAAATTTCCATGTGGGCTCCCTCCTTCATAGCAGTTGGTCCTGCTCTGTTTTGACAGGAATTGCTAATGCAGGTGGCAGGTTCTGGAAGGAGATGCCACCCAAGAGAGGATTTCCAAGGCTGGGGACTGACAGGGGTTCTGACAAGCAGGTGCTAGAAGAGGAGGGAAGAGAAACTTCTCAAGTGACAAATACTAAAATGGGTAAAACACATGCTTTCAGAGTGGGCTGGATGGGAGTGTTCTTGTGTGGAAGAATCAGGTGACAGAAATACACACACACATACACACACACACACACACACACACACACACACACACACACACACACAGATATATATATATACAGAACCGTGCAGGATTCTGACAATTCCAGCACAAAGTGTGCCTGGGGGCAGTAACCACAGCCCAGCTGCTCCTTCCCTGAAGGGGAACTTGCTAACTGGCAGCAGCAGAGCTGAGGCTTTGCATCCCTTGGTTCCTCTGCTCTCAGATCTCCCTGGCCCTGGGGACTGTGCGCACTTGGTTTGGTTTTCCTCAAAATCTTCTTCTCCCTGACAGTCTCCTGTGAGTTCCTGGTGGCATCCAGCAGGGATTGTGGTTTGGATGAGCTGATGGTGCTTCACCTGCCAGGGAGCTTGGAATAATTCCTGCCTGGTGACTTCTGTGTACTCCCACAGCAATCAGCGCTTTTTAACAGAGGCAGCTAATAAACCTGTCCAATTCCCTGGAGAACGTTTCAGGGCTGCTTCATCCAGGCCTTTGGAAGGTTTAGAGCTTGCTTGGGGAACAGCAAGTGTCTGAATCTAGAAAGCCTGGCTTTAGCATAAGGAAATAATTAAAAGTAACATTTAAAGCATCTTTTCTAAAGCAGAGATTGTGTACTGAAAGCACTCTCTAATAATGACAGGGACAGCTGGCACAATCCAGCTAAATCCTACCCTTCCTTTATTCTCAAGAATAAGAGATGAATTTTCCTTATTTAGACAGATGTTGCTGAGTTGTCTGTTCATTTTATATAGAAACTTGTTTTGTCATTTAGATTAGGTTTTCCTTGGGCCTTTGCTAATTCTTCTGAAGTTAGCATGTGTAGCTGTGACTTCTGACAAAACCAGATCTTCTAGAAAATTACATTTACATTGCTGTTTAATGCTTGCATTATTAGGGCTTACATGGACCACAAAGCTGACTTATGAGCTCTACTTAAAAAAAAAAAAAAAAAAAAAAAAGGAAGGGGTTGAAGGGTGTTTTTCAGTTGGATTTTTTTGTGTGTTTGTGGTTTGGTTTTGGGTTGTTGGGTTTTTTTGTGGATTTTTGGTGTTTTATGTTTGTTTGGGTCTTTTGTTTTGTGGTTGTTTGTTTGGGGTGTTTTTCTTTGTTTATTTTGTTTTTTATGCTGGGATTACTGGTTCTAGTCCAGTTTGAATTCTGACTTTGGAAATAAAACTGAACTCCTGTAATATTTCTGGTGTTACAGGATAATGAAAGCACAGTTCACTATCAGGCAGCAGTCTGGGCAGATCTGGCAATAGAGAGGTCTGATAGTGTGGCCTTTTTTATGTGACATTGGTGACATCAGGATTACTTTTGGCTACCTGGGCAGAAGCTTCCAGTTGCACTCTCATTGAATTTTCATGGTTACCCCTTGCTGCTCAAAACCAACTTTGGAAGCCTGCCTTGTTTCTGGAAAACAACCCCAAATTTCTTACAAGAAATGAGTCAGATTTGAAACATCTGTGCCACAAAGAGACAGACAGCCCTGTTTGTAGATAAATCCTTTGCTATTTCAAAGCCTGGCCCCAGGTCTGCCTGCAGAATGCTTCAGAAAATCCCAGCCAGGACTTTTCCTCCCCATTGCTGTGCAAAAGCCACCCCTGTGTAGTCACAGGAGGGCAGCCCAGTGTTTGTGTGGGTGCAGAGTACACAGCCACACTGTCCAGCTCATGAACAAAACCTGGCTGTGCCCAGAGCAGCTCACTGGGGAGCTTTGCTGTGGAGCCATAAAACACAGGAGAAAGCTGAGCCATTTAAAACCCAAATATCTGGCACCTCCAGTCTTACTGCTGCTCCTCCACAGCCATGCTGGCTTTTAGTTTCCTCTTTTTATTCAGCTATTAAATTGGGAGATTTTATTACTCCCAATTTAGCACTTCTAATAAAAAGTCACGGTAGAAGCCTCTGTGGGTACTGAAACTTGCAGCTGTGATTTCTCTTGATGAAAATAAAGACAACCCCTGCTTTTAAGGCTCGCCTCTGTCAGGGAGTGGCTCCAAATCAGAGGGAGCTGGGTGGGGTAGCAGCTGAGGAGGAATTATAGCAGCAGGAGGGGGTGAGGAGAAAGGAGAGAAGGTGGCAGAAAAAGAGAAATATTAATTAGGTGTTCACAGTGCAGCTGCAGTATGAAAATACCTCAAAGTCTAGAAATAGTCCAAAGCCCCTCTCTGCTTTAATGCAGGACTTATTTAAACATGACATCAGTGTTCAGTAACAGCCTGGAACCTCGCTGGAGAGGATGATTTTACCATTCATGGAAAGTTCTGTAGTGTGCAGTGGTCCTGAGGAGTGTCCATCACAGAAAAACTGTGGCAGCAGGGTGAGGGAGCTCTTCACTACAAATCCTGCAAAGTGGATGTTTGAGACTCTGCCTGCAAAGGGCAACTTTACACCTTGACCTGGGGATTCAAAGCAACAACAAAAGACATTTAATTTTAATTTTATTTTATTTTATTTTAATTTATTTAAATTATTTAATTTATTGTTTAAATTTATTTAATTCACTTTTATTTTATTTTAATGTATAAAGGAAATTATTTTCTATCTAGCTTTTTATACTGACGTCATTATCTTTTACTGAAAAAAAGAAGGAAAAAAAAAGATGAAATATTTTCGAAGTGCAAGAATATATTTTTAAACTGTGTTTCTGCTGGAAATAAATCTTTTCATTAAGAAAAAAAAATGTTGAGATGAAAGCTCTGACATATAATGATTTAAAGTTTTCTACTTTAAGGTAAAGTTTTTTATGGTCCCTTATGTGGGAGGAAGACAGACTATTTTCAATTACTAAGGTTGAATTCAAAGTTGCCTGGCTGGACTGCAGGAGTGAGTTCTGGGATAAGAGGAATTTTGAAGGCATGAAGGGTATCCCCTGCAGGGCCTTGGAAATCTCCAGGAATGCTGCTGTTCTCTGCTACCTCTGCTTTTCCCTCTGCTGAGGAAATGAGGCCACTTCCCCAGAGGGATGTTGTATGGCTCGTAACTTGGTTTGTGTTTTGTTCCACAGCAGACCCCAGAACTGCAGAGCTCTGAAATGAAAAGGATAAGAGAATAAACTGCCCCTTCTTTCTTTAGGTGTTTGATGACCAGAGCTGGAGCAGTTGAACAGCAGCTCAGATGTCTCATTGTTTACAAAGCACTGCTGAAGGCTTGAGGGGGAAATATTCTTTCATTGAAGACAGAACTCCCTTTGATTTCTGCTGGAGCTGTGTTTCAGGCTTACAATCTGATGGTGCACTCAGTTATGTCAGAAAACAGGTCACCCCATCCAGACCCCTCTTCAGAAACATTCCTCAGGTTGCACCTCAACAACATGACTGGGTTAAATTTAGCTCTACTGATTTTGCTGAAATTTCCTTGAATATACCTGTGCTGGAATTGGATGATAAATTGTAGGGGTTTCTGGGTCTGAATTATCTTTGGTGATTTCTGTCCCTCCTCAGCTCTCCCATCTCCTCATCATATTCTGGGAGCAAGGCAGTGGTTTTTAGCCTACTGAAAGTGTCCCTGAAGCCAAAGCCAGGATGAGTTTGGGTGACAGGATGTCCCTTGGACAGTAGATTTTAAGGGTTGGCAATTCCCAATTTTTGCCAGTACTGCACATCTGGGGCAGCTCAGGAATCACTCCTCTGCTCTTGGAGGCCACTGCTCCTGCCACACCTGACTGTGGAAGAAATGGTGTCCACAGGGCTGCCCCAGCTCCATCCTAGGACTAAGGGATCCCTTCCTGTCCACGCTGTGCGTGGAGCATTCCTCAGCCCAGGGTGGGTTTCTGTCCCTCTCTGTGAGTGTCACTGGCTCAGCACTCAGCAGTGTGACCATAGCACAGGACTCAGCAGTGTCACTGGCTCAGGGCTCAGCAGTGTCACTGTGGCTCAGCACTCAGCAGTGTCACTGGCTCAGCACTCAGCAGTGTCACTGGCTCAGCGCTCAGCAGTGTCACTGTGGCTCAGGGCTCAGCAGTGTCACTGTGGCTCAGCACTCAGCAGTGTCACTGGCTCAGCACTCAGCAGTGTCACTGGCTCAGCACTCAGCAGTGTCACTGGCTCAGGGCTCAGCAGTGTCACTGGCTCAGGGCTCAGCAGTGTCACTGTGGCTCAGGGCTCAGCAGTGTCACTGGCTCAGGGCTCAGCAGTGTCACTGGCTCAGCACTCAGCAGTGTCACTGTGGCTCAGGATTCAGCAGTGTCACTGTGGCTCAGGATTCAGCAGTGTCACTGTGGCTCAGCACTCAGCAGTGTCACTGTCGCTCAGCACTCAGCAGTGTCACTGTGGCTCAGGGCTCAGCAGTGTCACTGTGGCTCAGCACTCAGCAGTGTCACTGTGGCTCAGGATTCAGCAGTGTCACTGTGGCTCAGGGCTCAGCAGTGTCACTGTGGCTCAGGGCTCAGCAGTGTCACTGGCTCAGGGCTCAGCAGTGTCACTGTGGCTCAGCACTCAGCAGTGTCACTGTGGCTCAGGATTCAGCAGTGTCACTGTGGCTCAGGGCTCAGCAGTGTCACTGGCTCAGGGCTCAGCAGTGTCACTGTGGCTCAGGGCTCAGCAGTGTCACTGGCTCAGGGCTCAGCAGTGTCACTGTGGCTCAGCACTCAGCAGTGTCACTGTGGCTCAGGATTCAGCAGTGTCACTGGCTCAGCACTCAGCAGTGTCACTGTCGCTCAGCACTCAGCAGTGTCACTGTGGCTCAGGATTCAGCAGTGTCACTGTGGCTCAGCACTCAGCAGTGTCACTGGCTCAACACTCAGCAGTGTCACTGTGGCTCAAGTCTACAGTGTAGCCGCCTGGGGTGACAGCAGTGGCTCAGCATCTCGGCAGTGGGGATGAGACAGTGGGGACACCACTGCAGGAGTGAACAAATATTTGGATAGTACCCAGTAAAAAGTGATACACAATTATTCTGATGTGAGGAGAAGAGAGGAATCTGCCTTTCTGCTTGCACTAATCAACCAGACTGACTGTATTTCTCCAGGGCTGGAATCAGGGCAGGGGATACACACAACTGACTCTCATGAATAATTAATAGAGAGATATTTTAAATGTTTCATCAACTCGATGAATTAAGGAGACCTGCAATGAACAGATGAAGTATTAGACTTTGTGGAGTGAAGACAAGCATTTAAATTAAGAAAACAGCTTGATAAGATTGTGCATGCTGTGTCAAAGAACCCTTGATCTAGACATTTAATGGATGGAAGGAAAGACAAGAAGGAATATATAAAAAGATGCTATTAGTGCCCTGGGGTTGTCTGAGGAAAAAGGACTTTTTTGTGTGAGAAATTAATTTGAAAATGTTGACTTTTTGTCCAGATATTTTATGAGGAACCCTATGGCAAAGTACAGAAAGAATAGGGAACATAAAAATAGGGAAGGAAGATACAATATTTTAGAGGCTCTTTTCCAGGATTTTTCTTCACATTCTTGTACAGTGGAGCAGTCTGCCTTTTGTAAAGGAGATCAAAGCTGTAGGAGAAATGAAATCTATTGAAAAGCATCTGGGCCTGGTGATAAAAGGAGGAAGTGTCTGCAATGGGATGACAAGAAGATAGTTGTTCCCCCTGTCAGATTTAACATGAAATTGAAGAAACAAAACACAACCTGCACCAACCCAGCTCTTCTCCCATGGAGAGTGGGAGGACACACACACACAGATATTGTTAAACTCTGGGGAACAGAAAAGCTCCTCTGCTACAACTGAAAGGAAATGGCAGAAATTTTCAGCATGTGCTCTGCTTAAGAGCCAATGTGATAAAGTTTTTGATTGAAAACTAATTGAAATTCAATCAGAAAATGATGGAAGGCAAAAGCTTTTTCATTTTTGCCTGTCTTGAAACATAAGGTTTGGATTCACTTTCTCAATCTCTTTTTGTGGTGGAGACCAGAACTTGATAAGAAAGGTGGAGAGAAGCGTCCAGCCCCTGCAGTGGCCCAGATGCATTCCACATATTCCATATTTCCTGTTCCAAATTACGTGTTTCCTATTGCATATAGCATATCCCATATTTCCTATTCCATATTCCCTGTTCCATAGTCCATATTTCTTATTCCACATTACATATTCCCTATTCCATATTACATATTTCCGAGTCTGTATTTACATATTTCATATTTCTTGTTCCACATTCCATATTCCATATTCCAGTTTCCCGGTCCATATTCCATATTTCCATATTACCATATTCAACATTCTACATTCCATGTTTCCATATTTCCATATTTCCATATTTCTATGTTTCCATATTTCCATATTTCCATGTCCATATTTCTGTATTCCATATTTTCCATTCCATATTCCATACTCCATATTCCATTATTCCATATTGCCTATTAAATTTTTCCACATTCCATATTTCTCATTTCATACTCCATATTCCATATTTCCTGTTCCACATTCCCCATTCCATATTCCCTATTCCCTATTTCCCAGTCCATATTTCCCATTCCATATTTCCCATTCCCCGTTCCCCATTCCCCACTCCCCATTCGCCATTCCCCATTCCATATCTCCCATTCCCCATTGCATATTCCCTATTCCATATTTCCATATTCCCCATTCCCAGTTACCCATTTCTTATTTCCTATTCCCTATTCCCTATTCCCGATTCCCTATTCCCTATTCCCTATTTCCCATTCCCCATTCCCCATTCCATATTTCCCATACCTCATTCCATATTCCCTATTCCATATTTCCATATTCCTCATTCCCAGTTACCCATTCCGTATTCCCTATTCCCCATTCCCTATTCCCTATTACCTATTCCCTATTTCCTATTCCCTATTCCCTATTCCCTATTCCCTATTCCCCATTCCCCATTCCCCACTCCCCATTCCCCATTCCCCATTCCCCATTCCCCATTCCCCATTCCCCACTTCCCATTCCCCACTCCCCATTCCCCATTCCCCATTCCCCACTTCCCATTCCCCACTCCCCATTCCCCATTCCCCATTCCCCATTCCCCATTCCCCATTCCCCATTCCCCATTCCCCATTCCCCATTCCCCATTCTCTATTCCCCATTCCCCATTCCCCATTCTCTATTCCATATTCCCCATTCCCCATTCCCCATTCTCTATTCCCCATTCCCCATTCCCCATTCCCCATTCCCCGCTCCCCATTTTCTATTCCATATTCCCCATTCCCCACTCCCCATTCTCCATTCCCCATTCCCCATTCCCCATTCCCCATTCCCCATTCCCCATTCCCCATTCCCCATTCCCCATTCCCCGTTCCATATTCCCCATTCCCCATTCCCCATTCCCCACTCCCCATTCCCCATTCCCCATTCCCCATTCCCCATTCCCCATTCTCTATTCCCCACTCCCCATTCCCCATTCCCCATTCCCCATCCCCATTCCCCATTCCCCATTCCCCATTCTCTGTTCCATATTCCCCATTCCCCATTCCCCACTCCCCATTCCCCATTCCCCATTCCCCATTCTCTATTCCCCACTCCCCATTCCCTATTCTCTATTCCATATTCCCCATTCCCCATTCCGCATTCCCCATTCCCCAGCCCCCATTCCCCATTCCCCACTCCCCATTCCCCATTCCCCATTCCCCATTCCCCATTCCCCATTCCCCATTCCCCACTCCCCATTCCCCATTCCCCATTCCCCATTCCCCATTCCCCATTCTCTATTCCCCACTCCCCATTCCCCGTTCTCTATTCCCCATTCCCCATTCCCCATTCCCCATTCCCCATTCTCTATTCCATATTCCCCATTCCCCATTCCCCATTCCCCATTCCCCATTCCCCATTCCCCATTCTCTATTCCATATTCCCCATTCCCCATTCCCCATTTCCCATTCCCCATTCCCCATTCCCCATTCCCCATTCCCCATTCCCCATTCCCCATTCCCCATTCCCCATTCCGCATTCTCTATTCCATATTCCCCATTCCCCATTTCCCATTCCCCATTCCCCATTTCCCATTCCCCATTCCCCATTCCCCATTCCCCATTCCCCATTCCCCATTCCCCATTCCCCATTCCCCATTCCCCATTCCGTGCTACTGGAGCTGCCCCGTGTTTCTGTCCCTGTGTGAGGCACTGCAGGGCTGTGCTCGGGGTCCTGAGTGCCAGGATCACACAGCACCATTTCCACCCAGCTCTTCCTTTTAGAGCCAGCAGCAGGGTATATGAGCAAGCTGGGAACTTACTTACTATGTGGATGGTCCTGTTTAAACCCAAATCTCACCTGCTGTTTTGTGCCCCGATCGCTTACTGTTAAGCTGGTGTGGAATTTCTTATGTTACCTGTACTGTAAATATGATAAAATTATTTAGCTCCTTTAGATCCAAATAATTGGTTTAAACATGCCTGAAGTTTTTTAATGCATAGCTTAAATAATTGGTACACTTGATGAACATACAAAATTTTGTTTTTAAACATCTCTTACACCTTAACACTAATTTTTTATTCTTTCTTTGCTGTCTTTTACACTTCTCTCTGTGTGAGGGAGGTGGTCAGGTGGCACAGAATCAGCACAAGCAATGTGGTTGCTCTACATGACCCCCCTCTGAGCACAAGATGAAATGTCAGAGGAGTATATCAGGGACCCCTGATGGCTCCAATGCTTGTGCCAGAGCTCACTGAATGTATTCTGAATCTGCAGCCCCATCTCTGGATGAATTTACTTTCCTTCTGTTGCTCACTTTTCTTTGTTTGCTCTCTAAAAAGTACTTGTAAGCAATGGGATGCTCACTGCAGAAAATTTCCAGAAAGACATCTTTTCACCTCGTAACTATTAAATCTTGGAAGTATCTCGTGCTCTTTGCTTGTCCAAGTGAATTTCTGAGACAGTGATCTGCCTCTGGGAACAAGGTAAAATGTGTCTGCAGACCTTTGGAACAAAGACAGAACAGAACAAAGACGGAACACTAACTTGTGACTTTCAGATCTTCCTTAGAGATTCTTACTCAAATATTTACCTTTTTGAGGCAGAAGTAAAGGAGATTTTGGGGATGTTGAAGCATCAATTTTACTTCTCTTGTCCTCCAGGCTGGTGTCTCTGTTCCCTTCCCCTGCTCTCTAATCTCCCTTTTGAGCCCTTGGACACAACAGCACAGTCAGACTTTGAGAACTGACAGGCTGCTGGAAGTCTCAAGCCCAGCAGAGAGGTCCAGGCTTAGAAATTGTTGTGTGTGTTCCCAGACAGCTCTTTAGAGGGAACATCACCTTGTTTATGCATGGATTTGTAGTGGAAGAATTGGAGAGGTCCAGGGAGCCCTGAAGTGCAGTCCATCTGTGGTTTTGCAGATCCTTCTGTCTGAAAACACTTCTCTGCTGCTGCTGCTTTCCCCTGGTCATCCTCGAGGGAAGGAGGGGAGCTGGTGAACAGGGTGATCCCCATGTACAACTACTGTTATCATTTAGTTGCCCTTTCAAATAGAAAAATTTTTAAATAGAAAAATTTGAGAGATATTTTGTTACACATCCACGGGGTCTTCCTTTCTTCCTTCCTTGGTTTTATTTTTTTTTTTAAGAGGAAGAGGAAGACATTTCATAACAGTGTAAGTACTGAGAGTAGGAAATTACAAGCCCACTACAGCTGGATTAAGCAACTGAGCACTTGGCTGGAATGCCTGGGAAATTAAGAAACAAATGGCCTGTGTAAGAAAATAGAAAAATCTTTTCTTGTCCCAGAAAAAGTTCTCCTAATCCTGAATTGCAATACTCTTATCTCCATCCCTGCCTGTAACTAATTTGTGTTATGTAATTGCACCATTTTTCTGACCATTTAAAAACTCAGAAGAAATTCCTCAGCTCCATCCCTGTTTTGTTGCACACTCACTCTTCTTTACTACCTCTTCTCCAGTGTAATCTCTGGATAACACCTTTTCCCTTCTCTCTTTTATATTTTTCTTGTTGTTTTGGTTTATTCTCTGGATACTGAAAGAGATGAGCTGTTCCTAAGAAGCTGTTTTGGAAACACCTTTGCTGTTCTGGCCTGACAGATAGGATGGTTCCTCTTCCTCACAGGGGCTGGGGGACACGAGCTGAGATATCTGGGTCTAACAAAACAGATCAAAACCCCAAAAATGGGATGGGATGGAATAATAAACCATCCTCAAGAGAGTCCTGCAGGTTAAAAGCAGCCTTTGAACATGGCTGGAAAGACACAGTTTTCTCAACTGGCAATGGAAAGCTAACATTCTTTTCTGTTGGTTTTGGGGCTTTTCTTTTGCACCTGCTTGTCTGGGTTTTTTACTGGGTTTTTGCTGCAACATTTCAGTTTTGTTTAATTTTATGGTTTTTGTTTGTTTGCTTGTTTGTTTATTTGTTTGTTTTTTAAGTAGCAATATGGCCTGCTCTTGTAAGGAGCTTTGCTACTAAATTGTCCCACCAGCCTCCTACTTTTCCAAATTTTCTCCAGTACATTTCAAATTTTCTTCTTTGCTTCCACTCCCTCATTCTCACCTTACTCCCCCCAATTCCAATATAATAAAATGGATGATAGCTAAAAGTCCTTCTCAGAATAAGAAAAAAAAAAAGTCAGAAAATTGAAATGTATAGTAATAGCTGTGATCTGGACTCTTTCCTCTTAGGGAGTTTGAATTAATTTGATGTAATTTATTAACACAAACCAGATATCTGCAGAACCATTGCAGTTTGGATCTAAATCAGGAGCTGAAGTTATTGATCACACAACCAGGTCCCTTGGTCTCCAGACGAGAGGGGGAGTGGCTGAGGCTTAGAAGGAAAGGCAAAGTGCTCAGCAGTCACATTTGACCAGGTAAGTGATGTGAAGCTAAAACATTTATGTTAAAGAAGGTCTTTAATTCATAATCTCAGGTGCCACATGAAATCCATTGCATTTCTTCACACATATTTTATAGAATTGGAAAAACAAAGCAGAAGCTATAAACAAACTCATCACTGTTTTTTGTGAACACAAAGCACTCTCCACTCTTGGTTCACTTTCCTCTCTAATCCTGACCGAGGTTTCCTGTGTGATCCCCATTTCCACCAGGAGATATCAGGCTCTTGTAAATGATGACAGTAACTATTGTAAAACCATCAGTTCTAACATCACCCTGACAGAGTTGCTTCTTTGCAAGCAGTGGAATTTATATGATTGATTTTGACCTTTTCTCCCCTCTGAAAACCTGTGCTCTTGACATGCTGAGGTCTTTGTAGCATTATTTAATACAGGTTTAGGTATCATTAAATGGGTATGAAATAGGACTCCCATGAAAGGGAGACATTCACAGCTCAGAATATCACTGTCTAGCACGTGCTTGTTTAAATTCTCACATTTGAGAGGATATGAGGTCTTTGAGATCAATAATGGCATGAAGAAAAAAGAAAAAATAGAAATATATTTACAGAAAAATACTGGTGTTTCTCAAGAAAAGCCTTGAGGATTTTCCATCGAGTTATCAGACAACAGTCTTACAAAACCAACGTATCTTTCAAAAAGTCCCGGTGAATCAATAGGGATTTTTTTTAACACCATTGTGTCCATGTGAATTTTGTCTCAAAACAGCTGCTATTGTTTAAGGCTGGAGCCCACAAGAATACATTTTCCTGGGTTTGTACTCTTTCCTGAATCATCTTTTACAGCAAACCAGCTCCTGGGCTATAAAAGGACCCTGTCTGAGCTTGTCTGCTGAGCTGAAGCTGTTCCTGTGTTTCCTCCCATGCTCTCCTCAGGTACCCCGGGTTTTTCAGGGATCTGAAATCAGGGATTGTAGTTGGATGCTGCTGGGAACAAGGGAAAAAGCAGCCTTGAAGCCTTGAGTTTCTCAGGCTTCACAAGGTGTGTGAGAGCAATGTAAGTGTCTTCTGATGTTTTGCAGAAAGAATGTTTTCAAAGAGGTGTTGATTTCTTGGACCAATGAGTCTTTTCTATTCTGTTTTGCACACTTTTTCCATTCTGTATAGCCCCATGTATAAGTCTAGTGTTTCTTTAAATAAAGCTCTCTTTTGCCTCTCCATTGCACAAGGGACTATGTTGCATTATCCTTTTCGCTGCTCACCTATAGCCAAAAATGCAACAATGGATCTGAAATCAGAAATCTGGAATGACCTCCTCAGGGGTGAATGTCCCTCCCACAGAAGGCACTCGGGGCTGCACTCAGGGCTTTTGGAGGAGGCTCTGGAGAGATTTTGTGGCTGGAATTCTCCATTCAGAGGCAGGCAGAGCTCCTGCTGGATTGGGGCTCACTCCAGCACCTTTCAGTGGCATCTCTCCATGCTCAGAATGTTTAGCAGCTTAAAAATCATTGTTACAAATAAAAGAAAGCTGCTCCTGAAACGGTACATAGGCTTTGACCTCTTCTTTGACTGCAGTTATTTTAGCTTTCATTCAATTCTACTGGAACTCCCACTTCAATCTTTGGATTTTGATTTAATAGACCCCTGTCAAAGCCAGCATAAAACTGATTTAAAATAACCATAGAAACAGAGTGTATTGTCTTTATCTTTCAGACTGATGTTTTGTTTGTCTTAGATCTTTGCAAAAATTCAGTAGAGAGACTTGAAATGTTGCATTTTAATACAGGAAAATCTAATATACAGGAGGAAAAAGCCAACCCCAAATTGCTGTGTGCTGAAGGTATGTTTTATGCATTACAGTTTAGCTAAGACCCATTGAAGGAGAATTCAGCAGCTTGCCAGGGCTCTCTCCATCAGCTGTGGCTGCTGGTAGGGCCTGCTGTAAATATTCTGCTGGTTTACAGCTGGCAACTGTTGGACTTGGCATCACTCATGTGAAACGTTTAGATTAAAAAAATATTTCTCTTCTCTGACTTCAGAGGTAATCATGTCAATAAATAGCAAGAAGAACAATCAAATTAATGGTGAGATCTCATTCAAAAATGCTTTTATCTCACTCATTTCATTCATAAAGTGGCACCAGCCAGGTGCTTGGAAACCAAGCAGGTTTCACTTTTTAACAGCAAATCTAGTAAACTGCAGTGGGTCTGTCTTTATGGCACAGCTTTATTTACATTTACCCCAAAGGAAAGGGGTTGTCCTTGGCACTTTGAACAGATGGTTTGGGTTCTCCAGTTCTACTGAGAACTGTATTTGTAAGTAATGCAATATTTATGATATAATTTCATGCTATTTCTAATTTTTTTAATGAACTGTTTTATAAAGAAGCTTTTGAAAGTGAAGAGGGACCTTTCTGAATCCCATCTATGGAATGTTTTACAATTGAGACTAAAGAAGATATTTTTACATCCATTTATAAGCCATATTTTTACCACATTTTATGGTTTAGACTCCTGAGCTCTCCTTCCAAATGTTTCACAGATCATGTACTTCTTATATTATATTGTGCCTGTGCTATAGAAGTAATAGCATTAATGATTTCTCTTTAGAGGTTAGCTCACTTAAAATACACTTTGGGGAGCATGGCACCTGTGGTTGATGAAGTGGGATGGAAATTTTTATCTTAATCACTGTTTCAAATTTATTTGCATTAATTCTGAAGCATTTTTAGCTGCATTAGCAGTTTAGCATTGTGTTTAATGTGTTCTCCAAATCCACCACATTCAGTGGCCAAAGGATTGCAATTGCCCCTTCAGGCCAGTGAGTGAAGCCCATGCCATGAGCCAGTTCCTGGGTGAGCATTCAGGTTTGAGCCCCAGGGTTTGGCTGGAGGACAGTGGTGCCAAAAGTGTGCTCTGGATTTCTCATCACCTCACCTGTGCCTTCTATTCATCTCTGCTGTGCCACTGTGGATCCAGAAACTGGCACCTTTGTCCAGACCTGCCTCTCAACCTGTGTCTTAAACAACACCTTGTTCATATTGGCACCTTAAGGAGCTACTCCAAGAAGCAAAAGTCCTTCAGTCCCAATAGTGAGGAATGCAGTTTGATTTTTCTTTTTAAATTTTATTTTTCCCATGTCATCCTCCAGGCTGTTTGCTCTCAGCCTAGGAGTTCTGTGATTTTTATGGGAGTCCAGGTGCCCAACTGCTCTAAGTAAGTGTTTGTCTAGGTTTGAAAAGACAGGTGTCTTCTAAGAAAGGCAGAAGCCTCTGTTTGAAATTGAGAATGTAAACCCCCTCCCTCCAAATTTTTATAAATTTGAAATTAAGAGGCTCTCAAGCAAAGACATGGGAAATGGGAATAACAATTCTTTTTCTAGGAAAACTAAAATAGAAATACCGTCAAAGAACAAACCCAAAACACTGACAGAGTCAATACAACCTGACACCCCATCAGTCAGTCAGGGTGCTGGGTGTTGGTAGCAGTCTGACTAAATGGTGGCTGTATATTCCTGCAGTGACAGATGTGGTTCAGTTGAAGGAGTAGTCCTGTAGAAGGGTGCAGTTTTCCTCCAAAGGTCCAGTATACCTTTCAAATCCAGTGGAAAAAGGCTGCTCTGATGTTCCAAATCTCAGTTTTTATCTAGGTAGGAAAGGCTTGGCTCCTTCCTCTGGCTGGAGCATCTCCCAATGGGATGATGTAATTTTATCAGTCATGCACTGGGACTCAATGGCCCAGCAGCAGATGATATATTCCTGGAGGGAGGATGGGTTGTGGAAAAGATAAAGATGATTGCCCCAGCTGGTTTAAAGATGGCCCATTAGCAGATAATACGTGCCACGGAGACAAGGAATCACTACCCCACCCGGTTTCAACAGATGGTGATAGAATACACATTTCTGGTCACATCCTGTATTGCAACCCAAGACAGTGTTATCTTCTTGGCTTGAGAAAAAATAGCTCAGCAGCATTCTGGCTTGAAGTATGGCAGTAATTTGAGGAACAGGATGCCAAATTGATATTTATGCGTGAAACAGAGCTGCCTCAGTTCTCCAAGAGTAGATTTTAGTGGTGAGTGGCTGCCCAAAGAAATCCATGGCTGAGAAGGGGCAGACTCCCAGCACATATCAATTACCCCAGCCTCGTTCACTTGAGTGGAGCTGCCAGTTTACTGCAGGATTTGCTGCAGGAACCTGGCACAGAAATAGGGAATATCAGCAAGGACATCAATCACTTGTTGCACAGCAGTTTGCTTGGCATGTGGCCACTTGCTACAAATTGCCCTGAAAAGCCTTGCATCTTCATGGAGCACAGAACTATTCAGTGTCTGATAGAATTCCCTTTGTGGGTAAGGGTCTAGCAATGCTTCAAGATACATACATACGTATATAAAACCAGGTGTCAAGGGCCAAACAAGGTGAAATTGGCTTCTTGTGTGAACATGTAAGGTTTTCAGCATTCTCTGCAGCCACAGAAAAGACAAGAAGACGTGGGGCTGGAAGCTGCTTCAGGAAAGACACAGAGAGAGAGAAATTAGTTTCTCCTGTCTCCAGATTTCTGCCCTATCAGCATGTCACGGTGTGACTTGGGTTTTGCCAATTTTAATATATTTAATCTCTTTTAGAGATAGGATTTGGGAGTAGAGACAAGGCAGGCTCAAAACTTAAAATGTTATAAGAAGAAATTTATTAATAACACAAAAAGAATTCAGAATAAGATTCCTCGATTATTCCCTCCTCTCTTCATTCCACATTCCTTAACAACATCATACAGAGAACACTTCAGTCAGTTATCCACCCAAATAATCATTTCAGTTCACTTAAGAGAGAAAAGTTCATTTTTTAGTTATGGCTTAGGGGATGTCTTCACCTTCACAATCTACATTCGCCCAGGAAAATACTGCAGATTATGACTCTCCTCCCATTTTTCACAGTCCTTCCAGAGCTGTGCTATGGGTTACGTTACACACTTCTAAAGGCAGGCTGCTGAAAAACAAAATTCCCTTCATCTCCTTCTCTATCAAATGTCTCTGTTCCTATTCCAGTCCCAGAACAGAGAGAGCTCCATTTTCCCGAGGCAAAAAGTCTTCTTCTCAAGCACCCAAACCTCCCCAAGTATATTTCACAGTTTAAAGGAATCTTAGTGTAGTAACAATCCCCTTAGCCCACAAAAAAGGTTTTCAGCTACTCATCAGTTGCATCTTTTCAATCTCTTCCCACCGGGAACTTTATCTTCATTCTGCTGACCTCTGTAGTCTCCATGCTTTATTTCTTCTAATTCAGGGGAGCTCAGGAGATGGAGAATCTTATCCAGGCATGAAAAGAGTTAAAATTTTATCCAGATCGTGAAGAAGCCAGGCCAAGCTGCTGCTGGAAAAACTCTGAGCCACGTGCATCATCTGGGGCCTCTCTTCTCAGAAGTGGGGGTGAAGGGAGAGCCTTTGATGGCTGCCCCATCCCCCCACTTGGCCATGCCACGTGGAGAGGGGAGCCGAGCTGAGCCGAAAGCCACATGGAGCCGGGGGCCATGCGGGGCCGGGGCCACCAGGGCCAGGGCTGAGCTGCGGCCGGGCCAAGGGCTCCCCGCAGAGTTGGTGCCGGGCCAGGGAGCCGGGCCAGGCCCCCCCCTACTGAGCCCCGTGCCGGACCGGCTGGTGCCCCAGCCAGAGGCCACCACACCTCTCGGGAGCCGGAAGCCGAAGAAGAGAAATTAACTTAAGCCAATGTGATTTGTGAAAGCAAAACAACCTTCAATTGGTTCCCCGAGCTGTCCATCACCAAATCAGCTCTCCGATTGGTCCCCGCAGCCCACAGGGGAAGCCCTCAGAGATGGGACAGCCCCTCCTACCCCCCGGCATTATGCGGCTTCCCTCAGGCAGCTCCACCCCCTAGCACGTGAAACCAACACACAGCAATGCTCATCAGATGTGATATCATAAAGGGTTTTCACATCGAACATAAGGCTCTGCTTAATATTTCAAAACTTTCAATTTCACATCCTCTTTAGCTGTACAAGTCTCCTTACCTGAAACTTATTTCTGCTTTTGACTTCAAAAAGTTGCCAGATTGAAAATTTCTGACTGAGCCTCTCATTAGCTGTGGGTGCCATGAACTCAGAAAAAGATAATGAGCAAAACAAATGCCAGTTCTGAGTCTTCTTTTCTCTGACAAAGTTCAGGTCTGGCTGTCAGTTTGCAGTTTGGTTAATTATTCTTGCTCTTTGGACAATTTCTTCTTACATTTATTAATGCTATTGTGCTTCAGAGTATCACACCTTCCCTGGCAGCATCTCTTCTATTTTGCAATGTTTACATGAGGACACACATTTCTAGTTTCCCTTTCTCATCAGACATCAGCAGGAGTTTCCATTCAGCTCCATCAGAACAGACCCTTGAGAAGGTCTGATCTCAATCCCTTTTCAGAGTTTGTCATAGCTGGTCATACAGTGAGAGTCAGATTTCAGGGATGAAAAAAGGGAAATATCCAAGTTTCTGTGTTTAGACACTGTGGAAACTCCAACACGCCAATGACATGATGTTCACAAGGCTTTTTGTATGGGTTTTCAGTATTTTAAAATATTTGAAAACACTGTTTCATTAGCTTTTTCTGTTAGAAAAACTAACAAAATCAAAAGATAAGCAAATGCTGTTTGTTTTTTTGTTTTTTTGTTTTTTTAAATAAAGAAACCAAGTTTCTTTATTTACAGTTTTTAACAAAACTGATATAAACAAGCAAACTGGGGTTTTTTTGAGCTTTAACAGCAACTTGGGGGAAGTAAGGTTTCCAGAGCAGGAATCTGATGTAATCATAAAAATAAATGTCAGAGTTGTGACACACAGTGACTCTTACAACAAACTGAAAACCTCATTAAGACTCAGGTAGCTCTACTGAATCCAGGCCTCTTCTTTGTTCCTTTTGGAATCTAGAAATGTCTAGATAAGGAAGTTTTGGAGGACGCTTTTCTGTTCTGCTTCATCCCACCCCAGAGCAGTGACATTGGTCCCCATTGTTTCCTCACCCTTCCAGCCCTCTCTGCACCGGCTGCTGCCCGAGCTTCCCGGGTGTTTCTGTGCTTCTCTTCCTCCAGACAATGCTCTCAGGTCCCAAAATGCTGATTTCCTTCACTTCTCAGTCCAGAGTGACTGTTGTCCAAAATGTTGTCCACAGTCCATGAAATGCAGCTACAGGACACATCCCTGAGAGCAGGAATGCATCAGCTCTGAAGAAAGGACACAAGGGAATTTAGAACAAGGGAATTAGCTGAAAATAGCCATGGCCAAATGGATTTCATTGGGTGTGTGTGATATGCTGGTGCCATCTCTTTTTTGGTAGCAATCATATGGTCTCTGTTTTCAAGTCTTCTAATTCTTGTTTTGCATTTAGCATCTCAAAGCCATTCTGGAGAAACAAACTCTGACTATCCTTACTGCACAAATTGGTAAACTGGGTATAAACATTTTATAAGCAACATGTTCAGTCTTATTTTTTTCTGGTGGGATTTGTTGGGGTTTGGTTTTTTTGCTTTGTTTTTTTAAAGGAACATATTATTTCACAGCTGATAGCTTACTGGGTCACAAGTTAATAGCATCTCTGCCTGGCACTGAATTGGAATTATTACTGACTCTCATCATGAGTTAGACCACTGTGGATTTTTTCATTTCTAGCAGTTGTTGTTATAAATGCTGTGTCATCGTCGTGAGTATTTCTCTGATCTTATAATATAAAGTTTATTTGATGTATCCTGAATCTGTCTGTTTTCTGATGGAATATCAGCCAGAAGTAACTTGAAATAGCAATGAGCATCATATTTAAGGAATGGAGTGTTTAGGACGATAGCTATATTCTTCAACAGACTCTGTGTTTGAATTTTCTGGATTCATAGGAAAAAAATGGAAAATGTCATCCTCCATGTTTGTAATAACATTTTAAAAGAAGCTTCAGAGATATAACCTGAGTGATCCACTGCTGCCTTGAGCTAAAGCAGCAAGAAGGGGAACTTCAAGAAGCTCGCTGGGATTTCAGCTGTGACTTTCTTGGGTGCTGTCACAAGAGGGGAGATAACATAATCCATGTATCTGCAAGTCCAGGGGAAAAGTGTCTTGTGTTAAGCTCCCATTTCCAGCAAGCATTCAAGGTGTAGGATAGACGCTGATGGAACATGGCAGGAGAAGTGTTGGAAGGTTTATTAACACCCTTGTAGAGCCAGGACAGGTGTTCACAGACCCAGTCCTGCTTTCTGCAGAAGCCACTACCACAGGCTTTAGCTCCCTGCCAGCAGCATCCTTGGTGTTACAGGCTGCTGCTTCTGCATCTCTCAGAGGTGACTCTGGTTTGCTATGTGGCGTGTTCTGTAAATCATACTTTGGCAGGAGACACTGGAGGATGCTTTCTATAGAGGTAATAAACCCTGGCATTGATAGGGCACATCAGGGAATCACACAGACCTTTGCTGAGCTTCATAGCAACCCTCTGGAGCAAGTAACTATCATCACTCCCATTTTTTCAAATATGAATGTTGACCTTTTACTGTACCTTATGCCATGTTCTGCTTAGCCTTCATATTCTGACCTTAAACTTGTGGCTGAGTGGAATTCTCGTGTGTTTCACACAGTAAAACCCTCACACTTCTGATGTCTCAGGTCTGTGCTGCTCCTCAGTGAGTCACAAGCAGCGTGAGATTGCCTTGGCTGCCTGGAGTTGCCTCTGAGGGATATTTCCTGAATGAGGCTCGAGGCAGAATGCCTTCTCTTCTCTGCTGCTCCCTGGGAAGCTGTCAGACATCTCTGTTCAGTTCCATATCATTGTCCCCATCCGTGGGGAGGTGAGTCTTGCTGCCCAGAGTGCCCAGTGGAGGTTGGTGAAGCAGCTGAAGCGGGGCCTTCACAGCTGGATAAACCTGGATGAGTTGGTACCAAGGCTGGATAAACCTGGATGAGCTGTTACTGAGGCTGGATAAACCTGGATGTGTTGGTACCAAGGCTGGATAAACCTGGATGAGTTGGTACCAAGGCTGGATAAACCTGGATGTGTTGGTACCAAGGCTGGATAAACCTGGATGAGTTGGTACAAAGGATGGATGAACCTGGATGAGCTGGTACCAAGGCTGGATAAACCTTGAGGAGCTGGTACCAAGGCTCACGAGACACACAGAGCTGGTGCACCTCTCTGTGCTTCCAGGGAGAAGAGCTGCATTTGGGGTTTTGAGGGCACAGAAACATGTAACACTCAATTTCACTTTTTTATCTCCAGATACCAGAGAAGTGGGAAGCAGGAGCTCTAAGGGTCTGGGGTCTTTGTACTCCTGGTTCAGTGACGCCAGGTGGGTAAATATGATGAAGACCCATGCAGTTTTGTGTCAATTCAGGAAGCTGGACAAATGGAAGTGCGGAAGAATTTAGACAACTGATCCTGACCTGAGATCACAATCAGAGGTTTCTTTACAGGGAAATAAGTGGGGCAAAGCCCACAATAAGCCACCACAAAACCCAACATCTGGTCTTTTTTCCTGAGCCTACATAGAGATGATGTGGATACATGAAAAATATCTTTTCCCGTAAAGGACAATTAATGATGTCATGAACAAGGAAAATCAGCTGTGGTCCATCACTGTGCCAGGACTCAACAATTGTTGAGTCATATTTGGGAGGAATAACACTGTGGACTTAAAGGCCTGGCCTTCAAGAAGAGATGGGGATACACTTGAGGATGGACTGCTAGAGAACATCAAAGAATAAATGATCGAAACTATTCAAGAGACAAAAAAGCCAAGATAAGAATCTGCCCTTTTTCACTCAATTGCCTTGTAAAAACATGCATTAGTTGAACTGCTGGCTAGAAAGATTAAAGTGTCTGGATTAAATTGTGCCAGAGTCTGGGCTCCCATGAAATGGCACAACGCTGTTAACTTTACTGGAGCCTCAGAGATTTGCAGCAGGTTAGGATTTGACTTCTTACCAAGTTATTAATTTGGAAAACTCCCACTGACATCTGTCAGGTTAAGGACAACTGTATTCTTTGTCTATGGACATTGTAGACTCAAGATTGAAGAGCATAACCTTGGCTTTAAATGGTGACAAGAACATTACATTAAATTGTTTCAGAATTTCTTTTATTGAGTTGGAATGTTCCATATCTTAGTATTTCTAAAGGAAAATATGAAAAACTGTAGGTATCACAGAGAAGCAATTACCTTTGAACTTGATGTCCTTTTTGCTCAGCTTCGTCTCCTTTTTTCCTGCTCACTATATTTCACAACTAGTTTACCATCAAGTGTTTGTGGAAGACAAATAAAGTGTGCATATAGTCATTAAGGCTGAAACATGTGCTTTTAGTACTAAAGAGAAGAGATGTTGCCATAATTTGATAGTTATTCAAAAGAAATTGAAAGGCTTCTTTCCACAGAGAATGGTCTAGGCTGTTGAAAAAAGATCTAAGGGTAATTTTTGTTTCACTACTAAAAAGAGTTCATGATAATGAGGCTGACATTTGCCAGTTGTTCTTCTATATTTTTTACTCAGAAGGAATCCTAACTAGCCTTGTGGCTGTAGTTATGGATAAGGTCATTTCTGCTTCATTCTTTTTTTGCTCCTTTGCTTCACAGTGGATTTCAAAAGGAGTTTGGTTTGTTTTAACAGTTGCTACTCATTGCTTCCAAAAGTGACTGACTTGTTGTAACATGGGGGTTACATTCCATTTCAAATGTGTTTTTGTGAGCATGGGGCAGGAGGGTGAGCAACTAAATCTCACTGTACAGGGCAAAGTATGTTTATACACAGGGTGAATCCCACACTCTGTGTGTAAATAATGGAGTACAACTGGCTGCATTTCCTGATAGGGAAGGGCAGTCTAAAGCTGGCAGTGTGTTCTGTATTCTCACCTGGTGCTTGCAGGGCAGGGCCTCTGCGTGCACAGGCAGCACCAGTTTTGGAGATGGGCCCTTGGTCTGTGATGCAAGTGGAACATGGGCACTGGAGATTGCAGGGAAAGCAGAGCATTTTCCTGCTTTGGGCCCGAAGCATTCCTGATTCCACTTTCTGGAGTGGAGCTGAGGGTACCGGCAGTTCCCCCTATCCTTCCAATGGCTGGTAAATTAAAGCAGATATGTACTTTTTCTTTATTTGCTGGCTGATGTTTCAGAATGGACATTAAAGACTGAAGTCCTTACTGTGATACTCCTCAGTTAAAAGCATTCCTGTTGTTCCACCACTTTCCAAACAGGCACCACCACGAAAAAACAGAGATTTGGTAACTGGTTGTGCGTGAATAAATTATGATCAGGTATGTTTAATTATGAATGGGAATGTGTATGCAAGTGAGCAGAAGACATCTAAAGGAAATACGATATACACAAGGGATAGGAAATAAAAGAAACATTCCTAAGTGCTAAAAGCCATAAAATGTCAGGCATTTCAGTGATTTGTCACCTCTGCATTAACCACTGACTCAAGCTATTAATGATAAAAGCAGATAATTACGGCGCCACCCTCTAACAAAGAAGCTGTTATAGCTGGGTAAATAATAGGCACTATTAAATTGTCTTAAATTTGTGTTTGCACAGCACACAGCAATCAGTAAGCTCTTGCTAGCCCTGGAGATGTTTGGGAAAGGGAATTTTTTCTTTTGTGTGTTTTCTGTTATAATATCAGGGGAAGAAACAAAAGGTAAAAAAAGTCCCCAGATTGTGTGACAGGTTTTAAAGTGTTTGCTGCAGAGGAATAAAGCCAAAATGGCCTTCTCAAAGCCAGAGGCAAGTCTGTGGGATTGCCACAGAGCTTGCAATAGTTGAGCAGCATTTTCTTCCAGTGAAGTGAAGTATGGCAGAACATTTTTATAGTCACACTGATATTCTCAACACTTCATTCCTTATTCTTTTCCTGGCAGCAACAAAGTTCTGATGGCTGCGTGACACAGAAGTGGGGAGTGTGCAGCGAGAGCATCCTGCTGGAGCTGATCTGGTGGCCACAGCCACAGGAGACAGGGGTATCAGTGACAGCAAACACCAGCCCAGTGTGGGCAAACAGAGCTCTCCTTCCCACAGAAGCTGTCCAGTTAGAGACACCTGAAACCTCCTGTCAGGAGAAGTGCTGAGTGCAGCTGTGGCTCTGCTGGGCCAGCACAGGGAGTGTTGTATGGGACAAAGAAAATATCCCAGCGGGGCAGGCTGAGGCAAAGCCCTGGGAATGTCTCACTGCTGGCTCAGGAGGCACAGCCTCTGCTCCTGGTGGCACTGAGCAGTGGAGGTGACAGCCCCCATGCTCACCCAGCCTCCCAGACAACAAGGGACAAGGTTCCCTCTTGCAGGAAAGACATTTCCCATAATAAATACTGACAGGAAAAAGATAATGAGAATAGACCGGTTTTCTGATTCTAATTAGTGCTTCACACTGAGAATATTGTGAGCATAAAACATCTTGCAGAATGAAAAATTATCAGGACAACAGCAGTCATCAGTTCAAGTAATAAAAAGGCACTTAGGTATTAAAAAAAGAATCTAGAAATAGACTTATTTAATGGGGCTTTTTTCCTAGAGAAAGTTTAGCATTTCCTGCTCTGCTGATGTTGATGTGAGATAAATATAAAGTATTATCGGTTGAACAGCATTAGTTGCCTTTGAAAGCCTCTATCTCCTTCAGCTAAATCTGCTTACCATGAGCAAAGTAACTGAGTGCTGCACTTGCTTAGATTCCAATTCAGTTTAGGGAAAGGGTAGAAATGAAGTTGCTCTTGGTCTATATTAGTGTTGAAAATATTGATCAAACTGCTTATCTGTCAAAAATGTAAGGCTTGTGAGCGTTCTTTGAAGATAGAGCACTGGTAAGGATCTAAGGGGATGATTCTAATAAGTTGTTATCAAGGAATTTTTTTTATTTTCTTGTATGGAGACCAGTGTTTGCTAGAGAAGGCTTTACCAAAAAAAAAAAAAAAAAAAAAAAAAAAAAAAGTATATATATTTTAAAATGTTACATTTCTTGTGTATACACACATATCTATGTACCAGTCTCTCTGTGTTAGTTGGCAGAGCCCATTCAAGGTATAAATTGTGTCAAAGGCTGACAGGGGCAGCTCTGGGAACTCAGTGCCTGTCCTGGCACCCTTGGCTGATGCCCAGCTGCAGTGTCTGCCTCTGTGGCCACTTCCTTCTGATAAACACTGCTCATGGCTCACTTCAAAAATCATGCCCAAATGTTTTTATTTTTACAGTTCCTTCCAGCTTCTCTCACCACGGCTGAATTTCTGGTCTCTGGCCTCCTTTGCTCCTTATGCTGTTGCTTCTTGTCACAGTTTTCCTGCCTTCCTCTCTCCCTCCTGCTGATCCCATCCCACTGTGTATCTGCTTTTTGGCTGTGCTGACTGCATTTCCTTTTTTTGTTTTTTTGTTGTTTTTTTTTTTTGTTCATGTTGGCCTTTATTGCAGTAAGCACAACACTGATAGTTTCTTTGTTGACTTATATGGGATAAGATATGACAATACATTATTTCACTGAAAATTTTCCTCAAAGGATTATCCCTCCAGTGTGAAATGACTGTTTCCTCTGTTTCAGATTAGCCATGCTAGCAGGGAAATATTTCATGCTTCATTACTACCATTAATCTTCCAAGGTGCCCCTCTGAATGAAAATCCATTGTTTTCTTTAACAGAGAGGGACACCAGTACAAGTTATCCTGTGTAATTACACTTCTAACAGATGTATCTGTCAGGTTGCTCAGTGTTTGGTAACACAACATCACTGAATATTACATTGCAATGTAAAACACACTCTCAACAACGTATGCAGACCTGCAGTTTTTCTCTTAACTCTAAGAAAATGTGATGGCACTTTATCTACTGGAGTGCACAGGGAAGCTACTTACCTTCCAACACTGAGGGAGACTCACCTTTGGTGCTGTGGCTAGAACACCCAAGCTAATGGAATGAGACTGGAGAGCAGGAGAGGGAGATGAAGTTCAGAGCCCTTTGGACTCGGGAGCAGAAATGCCTATTTCTGTGGGGATAGGATCAGGATCACTCAATGTTCCCTCTGGCTTTGCTCTCTAACTGCTGCTGTGAGTGATGGTGACCTGCAGTCAGAGAGGCTGCAGTTTTACCTGAGCCATTCAGAGACCTGATGTTCTTCCTGCACCCTGCCCCTTCAGGACTCAGTGCCTCTGGAAGGCAGCACTTCAAAGGAATAATAATTTGCAGGTGATGCTTGCTCATTTCTTTAGGTGCTCAGGTAGTTCTGTGAAAGCTTTGCATGAATTAATGTGTAGGATGTGCCAAACCCACTGTGTTGCTAGCTATGATTTATAATTCCATCTTTTCTTCTCTAAAGAGGAATACTCAGGTGTAGGAGGGCACTGCAAGGCAGAGGAGCTCTGGAGGCAATAAGCCAGTGTGTTTGATTAGCTCTGTGTGCTGTCCTGTGAGGATTGCACAGTCTTGTCATCCCAGCTGCATCTTCCAGGCTTTTGTGCTATTTATTGCCCATAAAGCAAATCAAAGCACTGCTTTGCCACTGACACAGAAGGGAGGGCTTGGAACTAAGTGCTTTGCCTCTTACAGCTTTCCTTGTGATACATTTTGAGATTTCCAAATGTTTATACAGGAATTGTCACTTACACTGAGACTTTACAGTGCTTAGCAACTTTCAAGCTGATCTGAGGATTGCTAAATAATAATTAAATCATTCCTTTCTCGTCTGTTCTCTTTCTGGTCCTTTTGCTCCCACGTGTACCCATCATGCTCCTACAGTTTCCAAGTCAAATATTAATGTGCTTACACATACTGGAATTAAGTTTGCCTGTACTTGATTTAGTTTCATTATGTGTTCCAGCTTAGCTAACGTGCCATTAGCAGGCACTGAGGTCTCCCTGCACCACAACTGCCTCAGCCTCTGCCCCCAGCCAGCTCGGGATTCTCCTCCTTTTTCTTCTTGTGAGTGGAGACAGCAGATTAGGGAGCACAGAATGGATTCATTCTCTCATGTTCCAGGTAGTGACCCTGGCAGTATCTGGAAAAACGAGGAAAAATCTTTTAAATGCAGTCTTAAAGCTTTCTCAAAATGCACAAAGCTTAAGCTCCAGACACTTTTCAGGAACTCCAAAACAGAGATGTAATTAAGACTTTTCAAAATACAGCTATGAGAACATATTTAAAAGTGTCCTTAACTAAAGGAATCCTTACTTTTATTTATTTAGAAAGAGTTGTATTTCTAAGCAAAGTATTTGCAACCTATCGGGTTTTACTCCTTGGAACCAGAGGTTTACACATCCACAGTTTTATCACACTGCTTGAAATGGCTATGATTATAATAAACCATGAAAAAATTAAACTTGAAGATTATTTCGACAAATTGGTTAGACTCCTGCTTCCTCTACTCTGCACTCTCAGTGCAATGGATTCTGGTGCACATGGAGAGATGAATTTTAAATTAGTGTGAATACCTGGGTTCATAAGGAACTGTGCATCAATTTTATCTCTCAGCTGGAAAGCAGAATGCAAGTTAGTCATTTTTGTCTCCAATATCAAAAAGATTTTAATCCCTTTCAAGTATCTTTCTTTTCCTGTATTTAGAAAGCAGCTAACCTTTTCCAAATCTTTTGAGATAGGTTAGAATTATTTACTGTAAAAAGTGAAAAAATCCCACTGATTATTTTTATTTTTCAATATATCCAACTCTTCTCTCCAGTAGTGGTCTCATAGCACAAAGCAAAATCTGGAGATGCTTAAGAGGCCTGAATGTAAATAATGATTTCTAATAATGACTACAGGATTGTCTTTATTGGAGTTTTAATGGGGATCAATGAGGTTAGACTGGGGAATACAAATTAAGAAGGGAAAATCAGGAGCTTTACTCCTTCACTCTGTAAGACACTGTTAGGGAAGATGAGGAACCTGCACTGTCAGTCAACAGCCCAGCACTGAGAAAAGAGAAGATCATCTGTGCCCAAGTCTCAAGATGTGGTCCCTTTTCCTTTTGGTTAACAGAATTCCTATTAATTTCAGGGAATTCTACTCCCAAAATCAAAGTGCACCTCTGGGTCAATCTCATCTTGGGGTTGAGGAGTTTCCACTGGGAAAGTATGAATGATATTTTCCTCTTGTAGTGTTGAGTAATTGCAATCATGAAGTAATTTATGCCTGGCTTTGTGAACTTGCTCATAACTTCTACAGGGAGATTTGAGGTTTGTCTGTGCCTGAAAGCAGGGTAGTGCTACCCTCTGTCCTAATAAATTGGAAATAAATAGGAAAAGAGAAGCCATAAAGTGTAACTGCTGCAGTTACCAGTCCATGGCCCCCACAGATAACTGGTGCCCACAGATTGTGGAGACAGATTCTGTTCTTTTGCAGTCTTCAAATCTAATGGAAGCTCAGAGATGCTCCTGAAATGACCACAGAAAGTAAAGTGTTATATTCTTCTTTGGAAAGGTTGAGGAAAAAACTAAGAAATAGAATTCTCATCTTTCTCACCCAAGAAAAAATATTCAGGTCTTCCAGTGACAATTGCAGAAAACATTGCCCGAGGCTGTAACACAAAGAGCAGAGTGCAAAGTCCCAGCACTGTTGCAAGACTGATGTGATCAGTTGTTCCTGCTGGAGAACTCTGCTGGTGTATTTTACAGCAATATTTCAAAAAATGTTTTTCCCTTTATTTATTTAAAATTAATGTTCTTTTGTGTAAAAAATAAGGTCTAGGAATTCAAATCTTCTGTTCAAGTCTAGACTTAGTCCTCACTGCATTAATTGAATTTTCCATTTTCCTTCTGAGTAAAATGAGCTCCTTTGTTATGCAAAGGCTGCCACACTTTGCTCTTACACTGAAGTTCCAGGGCAGTATCACCTGTATGCTGTATATTTGACAGGAATACAAATAAATTGGGAGAACTACAATTATGCCTTCTTCTCAAGGTAATTTCTAAGTAGATTAGTTCAGAAATGGAGAATAGAAAGAAAGCATTTAAATGATTTCATGTCGCTTGGTTTAGGATATTCCTTTGCAATCATTTTAGATTTGTAACACTTGTATTTAATTTCAAATAAAGTTAACTCTGGATTATCATATTAATTAAAGCAGAGAGAATAAAAATGTTCTTGTGACATCCCTGCAGCATAAAAGTCTAATGTTGCCACATGGACAAATTTAATGTGAAATTGAAATCTTTTGTCAAGGCCCTGAATGAAGTCACTCATCAATCATCAGTTCAACTCTTTTAGAATGGCAGATTTGGAAAGCCCAAACCAGCACAAACATTAAACTAGTTTTTATTTGGTAATCCATCTATTATTTATACATTGTTATGCAGAGACACTGTGGCATAACAAAATGTGCTATGTTGCATGTTTACCTATATTTTTAACTAATTTCAGACTTTCTTATTTCTCCCATTCCTTTAATTTCCTGCTAGTTGTTTTTGTGAGCCCATGACTGCCTCTCTGGGTGCCCAGGAGGGTTATCCATGGACAAGGCTGCAGCTCTCCTTCCCATGGGCCCCTGGAGATTACCTAATGCAAATCTGGACCTTCAAAACCCTCACTGCAAATGGCAAAAACCTCAGTTCTATCTGTTCATCCCCACTGCACTGTCTGACCTCGTGCTGATGTCAATGGCAGCTCACAGGGATGTGCTGCAAGGGGTCGCTGTGCAGAGCAGGGGATGGGCTTAGCTGAGCAAAGTGGGCACCAAAGTCCTGCTGGGCAGTGCAGGCGCTCAGATGAGAAGAAATAATTGACTTTAAAAAAAGCATTTCAATGTCATAATCTCTTTTTGGCTTTCTATGTGCTGACATACATACCCATATTTTTTCTTCTCATAATGGGGGAGCATTTGCATATATTTTTTATATATTAGTTTTCTAATTCTTACTGTTCTGAGAGTTACCAATTTTACGCACCTTTAAATAATTAAGTTGTGACATGTACAGTAATTATATAATTGGCCATGCTGAGGGACTGGGTCCAGTGGGGGACAGCAGAGCATGCCCCTTTTGAGAGCCCTGTGAGCAGAGCACAAGGCTGGGACCCCATTCCTGCCCCATTCCAGGGGGAATTCCTGCTCCTGCCCCTCCAGAAGAGCAGAGTGTGACAGTGGCACTGTTCAGGAAAGCAGGAGCCAGGGCTGCTCCTGCTGCCAGCAGTGTCCTGCTGCAATGGTTTTGAAATCAAAACCAGTGAAAGACTCCAAGTCAGAAATACAATTTAATAGGAAAAAAAAAGAAAAAATAAAATACATGCAATAGTACAAAAGAAAAACCACCAACAGAGTCAGAATACAACCTGACACCCCATTAGTTAGGGTGGTGGCAGCAGTCCAGATGAAGTGGTCTTCTTGAAGTAGTGATCCTGTAGAATGATCTAGTAGCTCTTATCCTATGGAAACCAGTGGGTAAGGGCAGCTTTGGTGTTCCAAATCTCAGTTTTTATCTAGGTAGGAAAGGCTTGGCTCCTCCCCCTGGGTGGAGCATCTCCCAGTGGGATGATGTAATTTTATCAGTCATGCACTGGGACTCAATGGGCCATTAACAGGAGATATGTTCCTTGAGGAAGGATGGGTCGTGGCAAAGATAAAGAGCACTGCCCCACCTAGTTTTAACAGATGGCCCATTAGCAGAGGAAATCTCCCACAGAGATAAGGATCCCCACCTAGTTTCAGCAGGTGATGGTAGAATACACACTTTTGGGCACATCTTTACATTGTAACCTAGGACACTTGCCCTCCCTGGTGTCACCTAAAGTGGCTTTTGCTGCCACTGTGCAGGAAAGATTCTGCCCTGCATTGTTGGCAGGTCTGAAACTGCTGCTACAAAATCTGCAGAACTTATCTTTGAAAAAACAAAACCAAAACCCAAGGAGAAGAGGGGAAAAGGATTGCTCATGGCCTGTCTTATCCAGCTACCTGCCAGTACCCAGGATGGGTAGACAGTGGCAGATTTAGAATATGATTTTCATCAGTGGCACCTCTCTAAACCATATGGATCTGACTGAAAAATCTGCTCCCTCAGTTTTTATTTACCATGCTTTCCTATTCCCAGGTTATGCAGATAATGGTTTGTAATGACAACTAAGAAGTTAATCCTTCTCTTGATAAGTCTGAAAGCTAAGAGCTGTGTTTAACAAAATGATTAATGGAGTAGCTCTATTTAATGGTTTATTTTTTTTTTTTAAGAAAAAGCAATTATTGTGGAGAGAAATAGAAAAATCATAGACCAGAAATTTCTGCCTTTTCACTAATGTGAAATCACTTTCTCCTGATGCATTGAAACGTTGGAGGTTTTTTTTGAGGTATGTGACTTTCGAAAAGGCAGGAAAGTTTGACCAAATAACTAAATCACCTTAACATTTTCATGACTGGGAAGGATCTGCACAGAAATCATGTGCTTCATAGCAATTCGGTAGCTTTAAGGTCATACCAAATCCTTTGTAGTCACAAATCTGACCTAAACTGCTGCTCTCAGCTTTCAGTCAGATGTTGCTTTTTTTTAAATGCCTTGCTTTATCGGTGTTGGCTGTTGGCAAAGTCATCAGCTTGGTTGGTAATCTATTCCACTATGTGATTAATTATTCAAGAAAAAAGATTCAATTTGTAGTGTCACTTTTTGGTGTGTTTATTTTTTCTCATTTTGTCACCTGAATTAAATGGCCACATAATTTAGAAATTCCATTCTATTTAAAGTATTCTACTTTACCTGGTTCCTAAATTACTTAACATGTTTTGCCAAAATATCTAGGTTGAATTTCCTGCTTGATGTGTGCAAAGGATATTTTTCAGGTCTCTGGACATCCTTGTAGCTGTTTCATCATCCCTCTGCAGGTTTTCTATGGTTTCTCCTGGCATAAATATGAGCACTGGAACAACAGAGTGCCAAGGCAGCATCACTGGGGTGTTCCAGAGAGGTGTCAGCCCTTCCTTACCACCCTTTGCTTGAAAGGACCTCTGTCCCTCAGGGATCTTAGGAGCTGTGTCCACCAAAGCATCAGGGAGGGATTTTTTTTTCTCTCCTCCTCATTTTCCCCAAGTCCACAGCATTTCTGTAAGATCCAAGAGCTGGTCACTGCTGGCAGTGGGATGAGTTCCAGGAGAGATCCATCTATCAGAGAGTTTTGGGGATGGCTCCTGCCTGACTTCCTGCTCCTCTCCCTTTTGAGAACAGTTCTTCAGTTCCTTGATGACTTTGCAGTGCAGAAACCTCTCCTAAAAATCTCGTGTGAGAAGGGACCAACACCCTTTTGAAGTGAGGCTAACTGTGAGATGTAATTAAATGTTTGACAAGATGCTTTAAAATCCTTCAGAAGGAGCTGCCTTTCTATAATTAATAAACAGTATGGTTCCTGTTCTCCTGCATCTTTAAAGATTCTGTGGAAACAGATAGGAAGGGACAAGAAATGGATGAGGATTTCGCTATCAAATTTCCTCATCTTTGAATGCATCACTTATTTTAGACAATTAGCTGCACCAAGTTCCTCATTAAAAGTGTATAAGCAGTGCCTGCTGCCAGACTCTCCAGTCTGTCTGCCTTGTGCCTTGGCTGCAGTGTCATCACTGATTTTTCCAACTCTTTGCTGATTCTTTGTTGGATTTCTGTAAAGCCAATTTAGGTTCCTTCCTTCTTCAAACTCATGTTTGTCCTTGTTTTGATTTGGCTTTCTTATATTTTCTTTCTGACAAACATGACTTAAAATGTAGGCAATGTTTTTGATGTAAAGATTGGTCAGATGAGAAGAAATAAATTACTCTTAAAAATACATTTCAATGTCATAATCTCTTTTTGACAGTCTGTGTGTTGACATACTTATCCACGTTTTTGCTTCTCATAATGGGGTAGCATTTACATATATTTTTCATATATTATTCCTAATTCTTACTCTTCTGTGAGTTATCAGCTTTATGCACCTTTAAATAATTGTGTTGCTACATATACAGTAATTAGCTTTGTAAACATCTACATTCATGGAATTGCAGAAGTTTTAGTGCTTACAATGCAGAAGTTTGCAATGTCTACAATGCAAGCAGCTGTAGGAGGAACAAATTACAAGCAGCAGACAAAAGTAAAACACGGGAAAGATATTTGATAGCTGCAGTAAGAATAGCAAACGCTTAGTAGTAAACTAGTAAAAGATTCAAAGTTTCAAACTAGTAAAACTTGCTTTGAACTCAAAGAAACCAGCAGCTCAGGTGGAATGCAGAAACATAACCCCAAAGCCATTGAAGGTGGAATATAGCAGAAAAGAGCAGTTTGTAATACCATCTTTTGTTAGAGAAAAGCAAGCAGGTGAGCTGCTCAGCCCAAGCCTTTGCACCCCAAAGGAGCTGACCCACGGGCAGTGACAAACCCCAGCTGCTGCAGTCCAGTGACACTCTGGCTCTTCCCTTAACTTCCAGAATGAGCAAAACACAAACAAAAACCCACAACCAAAGTTAAACAAAGCCACAGAAAGTGCCGTAGAAAAATAAGTTTTGGACTTAATTCCCCTGTATTTTGTGCGTGTGATTTATTTCAGACTGCATTAGAGATGTGATTTCTTGGCCTCATTGAAGTCACTGCAAGTTTTGCTCGGAGCCTTGGGATATTTTTTAAGGCAAAACTCGGAGGAATCAGTGGTGGTTGATCCTATGGAGTCTATGACCCTGAAATGAGAGTTCCCCTCAGCTTTATTATAACTCCAATAGTGCTGTAATAAATGACTTCTACATTTTCAATATTTGTGTTACAATAGAGCTCTTATTTCTTTTCAAAAAAGTGAGAAACAATCTAGGATGAAATATTATAGTTTTTATACCAGCAATTGGAGAGCAAAATAAGGATTTTAACTGGTGGGAGGGTAGGATTACACCATTTATTTTTCTGTACTACTTTTCCTGTTGGTATAGGGTTCTATGGGAATTAAAGTCTAAAACAAAGTTATATTTTCTCATATGAGAAACAATTTAACAGCTTTTTTCTCAGAAATCTTAAGTAATCAATACTTGATTATATGAAATATGATTTATAATTTGAAAGCTGTAACTATTTGTGTAATCTAACCAGTTTTCTCTTGATTCATGTGTGGTAGCCCTATGAGTTAATCAGGCTTCCTTTTCACATGTGAGTTGAAATATCCTCTATTCTGCAGTAGTTGGAACCTGGACTCAGTGGAACCAGCATCACTCCTGAACAGTATCCCCTGATAGTTCTGACATTAGTTTGGTAGCTCCTGCAGAAATTCCCTTATTTTCACAGCTTTAGAGCTCTCATATCTGCTAATGATGGAGGATCTGAGCCTCTTCTGCTACTTTCCTTTAAATAATCACACCAGGAGATTTACAGGGGAAGTGCTTGTAGACAATTCAGTAGCAATAGCAGAACACAGTGAAAAAGCAACCTGTATTTGACAACCCTGCTAGCATTCAGCTTTAAATCACCTTGTTTATTTTCTAAACCTAATGCATTGTTATTCTCTTCAGGGTCAAATTTTGTAGTTGTTTCACATGTAAAGCTGTCTCTGATCTGGAAAGATGAATAACAGTTGCAATATATCTTCACCTCTTATTTCCTTGGCTTCAGTTTTCCTAATTTTTTTCTCTCAGTCCTTTCTACTTTGTCATTCCCAAGAGTTGTCTCATCATGTGCTACTTCATCAGATGCTTTTTTATGAATGCTAATCTACGAAAGCACAACTATAAAATGTTATGGCAGGGTGGTGCATTTACCAGCCAGTAATTACCTCATGTTCAAGGCTAAGCACAGTCAGTTTTCGTATGGAATTTTTTTTTTCCATAGCACAGTATGGAGGTACTAAAGGATAACCATAGGAAATTAAATTAAAAAAAAAAAAAAAAAAACAAAAAAAAACACTGAAGAGCGGGGGACAAAGTTGTGTTTTGTCTTTCTTGGAAAGCATTTAGGCACAAACATCCCCGGGAAACTGAGCATTCCAATGAGAAGAAGACAGTGCTGTGAGCAGGGAAGTTCCTGCCCAGGTTGCCACCTCACAGAAGGCTGAGTGAGAAGGGTAAGGACAGCTGAGCAGGGAATGGACATCTGAAATTTCCAGGGGAGTGCTGACATGATCAGAATTGCAATCTGGCCCCAAGTCTTGCTTTTATCCTGAAGGTAACAGAACTAAGTAGACCTTATGTAGGTCTCAGTTCTGTTAATTAAGAGTTTTATAACACATCTGAGGGACCACAGGCTGGCAGAATTTCCTAACTCACTTCCATTTATGCAGAAACATATTGCTATTTCAGATTAATGATCCAGAAGTAGTAATTATGGTTTTATAATAGTTTTTGATGAGGTATCAGCTCTCTGTCAAACAGTCATTTGTATGACAAGATATAGATAGAAACAAGACAGTGACTTGAATACAATTTCCCAAACAAAGGCCATGGTACTGCTCTGCTCACTGCAGTCTCTGTTGCATTTACCACAGATATCTTTCATTCATAATTAATTCAGTCTGGGAATTGTTTTGGGTTTTTTTTGGTTTTTTTTTAAGAGATTAATTTTTCTGAAAATGCACTAAAAACCATGCAAAATCATTTTACATTTATTTAGGACATGAAAATATATACAATAAATTGGTAACAGACTTGTTGCCAACATGCTGTACTGTTGATGTTCACTAAGGCAAAATGGGCAAAGCTGGATTACCACTGTAAAAATACTTTTACCATTATTCTTCTGGATGGAAGATGTCCCTGCCCATGGCAGGAGTGACACTGGATGGGCTTTGAGGGCCCTTCCAACCCACATGTCTGGGACACTGTGACCATGCACATGTGTTGCTTAATGTGAATGTAAGGAATGAAATGTAAGTGCAAACTCTCCAACCATAAAGGAGTACAATTACTTCTGTACATTGCCTCTAGAAATAACTTAACAGATAAGGAAAATGAAGGAGAAGGGACTACAGGCTATAACATGAATGATTATAAAATAGTAAAGAGGCCCAGATATCCTATTTGTCCATTTCCAGTGTTTTGAAATGTTTGATTGCAAAATAAAAATCACAAAATCTTTTCAGATTGCTTTTTGTTTGGAGAGAAATATTTGAAATTCACTCCATGCCATGAAATCCCACTTCAGCTCAGTGTGCTCTGCTGAGGTGCAATAGGAAGAGACGGAATGGCTGCAGCCATGATGTTGAGAACCTTTGCCCACTACCCCATTTCATGAATTTAACTCTAAATTTCAGTTTTACCCGAGTCTGGTTCTCTGGACTGAGCCACAGTAAAGAGCTGGAGGACACAAAGTGTGGGCAGGGGCCACATTTGCTGCTTTGATGTCACTTGACGGGAATCCAGTTCATGTGTTCTGTTTGCTCCACAGTGTAAACAGGGCATGGTGGGCTGGGACTGTTTGTTTTGTTTTCAAAGTGAATCAAACTGAAGTGTTAACGTTGATTCTCAGCTGTCTTATCAAAATCTTCTATTATGTTTATTACTTAGTTTGCTGCTGATGCTACACTTACAATAAAAAAAAAAAAAGAAAATCTTACACTTTCGATGTGCTTAATTTACAATCTAATCACACTTCTTTTGATTGATGTAGTAAGGTGGGAACGGCTGAGAGAAGGAAAGCTTGTTTTGAATGTTCTGAACAACCTATCAGTCAATTTGCTTGGCACAGTGCAATGTGATGTTGCTTACACCAAATGATGAGCTGGGGTTATTCTGACTGAGATGCTGTGTCCCAGACTGTGTGCAGCTGCTGGTGGCCAGGAGCTGTGTCACACCCAGCATTCCCAGCTCAGGAGCACTGGCCCAGTCCCTGGGAGGAAGGCAGAGCCTCCTCTCCCTCCCAGCCCATCCTGCTGTGACAGAGCTGTGGCTGCTGGGTGCTTCCATGGCTTAGCTCCAGGAATTCCCTTCCCACTCAGCAATCCTGGAGCTCCATGGAGGGGCTGGTCCTGCTCAGCCCCAGAGCTCCTGCCTGTCCTGGTGCTGCTTTGGAGGCTCCTGTGGGATAAGTACACGGATGGGAAGGAACTGGAAGCCCCCTTGAAACAGGGACTGGGAATTTGCTTTCTCTTTTACTTTGGAGTTACATTCCTCTTCCATTCAGAGCATGGCTACCTGTCACTGTCTGATTAGGATAATACAGCCACACACACAACTTATTCAAAGCAACAAGAAGCGATTTATTGAAAGGCCATTGCACTTATATAAGATAGATCGTGCAAAACAAAGTAGGAAAGACTCATTGGTCCAAGAAGGCAACACCTCTTTGAAAACATGCTTTCTGCAAAACATCACGAGACACTCACACGGCTCTGTGGTCAACACCATTTTTAATCTGTGTTAATCATTCTCCCTTCTCTTGTTTGTCTCTGAGAAAAGACCCCAGCCTGGGAAAGATCTGAGCTGGAACTGAGAAAGCCAACAGCCTGGGAAAAATCCGAGTTGGATTTTTCCATGAGCTTTCAGCAGTGTCCACAGCTACCAGCAACTGTATTGACACTGCAAACCTCCAATCAAAGCAGGCAAAATAATGATGTGCTTACTAAGAACATTTTAGGGAAAGTAAACATTCCTCTTGATTAATGGACAATTTTCACCTGCACAGGGAATTGGCCATGTCTTATTGATCCATGGGCAGCTGAAGCAATATCATACTGCTTGATTTGTTTCGTATTTTAAACATATTTTTGCTTTACCTATTAATTGATCCCTATCAAATTCTAGGAGATTTTAGAAGCTAATGATTTTTTTTGTGTGTGTGTGTGTTACAATAACAACTTTTCATATTATCCCTTCTAAATTGCAGCCTTCTAAACTTAACTAAAACATAAAGTTACTTTGTTGTTGCCAGAGACAGATGAAATGCAAATGTCAATCACTTGTTGGGCAACTGCTAAACAATCCTCTGAGTATTGGGGCAAGAAATTTCACTGGGAAATTTGCAGTCTGCAGCAAGACTCTGCTCTGTAAAAAAGCTCTGCTTCTTTTCCTTTTTATTTCTTTAGTCAATTTACAGTAGAATTTGAGTCACTTAGTGGGCAAATAAGAAGTTCATTCTAAATTCATTGCCTACCACAAGCTTTGGTGAAGTTTACAGTCCTCAAAAAAGTCAATTCTCAATTATTTGGAAGACCAGCACTGTCCTTGGAAGTCTAGCAAGATGTAATTTTTCAAACCAGAGCAGTTTCACCAATTATATTCTATAAAAAAAATTATATATATACTTAATCTGGAGTGCTGTGCTGTGTAGCCAGACAGTGAGGGGAAGGAAAGAGCACAGTAAGGGTAACCCCTTCAGGCAGCAGCCAAAATATTTTTTGAGTTTTAGGGAATGGACTAGGGTACCTTGTGTTCCAATGAACAATTTCTGCAAGTTACTGTTGGTTATGGCCACTCAATGTGTTCCCTGGTGGTGTAAATAAGGCAGGAGAGTTTGGAGGAATACTTCAAATTTGGCTCACAGAATGCATTTGGGAAAATCCTTTTTGCCTCCCTTGCAATGTTTGGCTCTGAACCATTTCATGTGGAAAAAGGTTCCTTGCTCATGTTTTACTTGTATACTGAAACTTATCATTTGGGGAAATGGAGAGTAATTGCAACATTTATCACCTTCACAGTTAAAGGATTAGTGATTCGAAGCCTTGCAGTGAGCCAGGACATCAGTAATGGGATATTGCAATAGCTCCTGTATCAGTTATCCAGCAGCAGTGTGGGCACCATGGATTTGGAGATGTCTTCTAGGACTAAAGCAGGAGTTATTTGTCCTTGGCTGTACTCAAGTTTCCCATAAGAAAATTGCTCTTTTGTGGAAATCTATGCTGAAGAGATAGCACTGCATTTGGAATGGTCCTAGGATGTGAACCCTGGTGGTTTTATTTCCTTTAGTTCACAAACCCAACAAATAAGGTTATATTTTTAAGAATTCATCTCAGCTCCCAGAATGATGAATCTGCTATCTCTGCCCTCTGGATGTAATTCCTCTCTGAAGTCACTCTGGGTTTCTCAAACTCATTTTTTAGGAGGACTTGACTGCAATTCCTTTGTTTGGTTTCAGCTGAATTTTGCCAAAATTCAGAGATTCATAGATAGCAATGTGGGTGCATTTCAGCACTGAATCTCTCTGCTGCAATATTTCCTTTATTTATCATCCTTGGAAGCCCTGTCTTCCAGTAACAGCTTCTCTGGCTGGTTTCCAAACCACGTTTTCATTCATTTGGGTGTGATACAGTCACCTACCAAAATCGCAGTAGTTCCTCTTCTGCAGAGAAGGGCTCAGTTGGAGCAGCTGAGGACACAATGTGAGGTGCTGCTGAGGACCCAGGAACTTTGATTTCCTGTGATACAGATGTAACCTGGGCTGGTATAAACATAAAAATAATCCACATTGCACTGTATTTCTCAGACTGAGCAAAAAGCCCCTGGTGCTGTGACTGAGGCACAAAGATTTTCCCCATTCCCATTTACCTGGAACTCTGTGTGGCTCTGGAGGTGACTCAGGCACACAGGTTTTCCACATTTCCCTGGAACTCTGTGCAGCTCTGGATGTGACTCAGACATGTTTCTCCCATCTCCCTGGAGCTCTGTGGCTTTGGATGTGACTCAAGCACACAGGTTTTCCTCATTTCCTTGGAACAGTGTGTGGTTCTGGATGTGACTCAGGCAGGTTTCTCCCATTTCCCATTTCCCTGGAGCTCTGTATGGCTCTGGATGTGACCCAAGCACACAAGTTTTCCACATTTCGCTGGAGCTCTGTGTAGTTTTGGAGGTGGCTCAGGCAGCTTTTCCCCATTTCCCTGGAGCTCTGTGGCTCTGGATGACACTCTTTACCTATATTACCTCTGAAATTACAAGCTTCTGGAAATATCAGCTCCTGTTAAGTGCTCAGCTGAAATGCAGGAGCTTGTGGCAGCTTCGATCAAACAGCACTAAACCTAAAGTGGTAACTATTGAGAAATACACCTCAGAAGAAAGCAAAATAGATACATGATGGGATTATAACATTATAGTAATCAAGAGGAATCAGATGTTGGAGAAAAGGTAGGAAATTATAAGGAATTATCATCAATCAAAAAAATGAACAGCAATTGAAAGTAACTGGTTCAAAGTTAGCTTGAGGTGGAAATTTTACCATGAGTGGAAAATCTTTACCTGCATCAACATTTTATGATGTTCAGCCTGATGTAATAATGGTAATTAAACTACAGGAAAGGTAGCACTACAGCAATGGTAATAGCCATGTAGAGATTCCAAGCTTTGATTACATTTTTCTATTAAAATATTCTTTTCCTGCAAAGGTGTGTTTTTTCATTTTGAAATCTGTGAGTTGGTAAAAGGAAGCTATGCTTTGCCAAATACATAGAAGCACTCAAAGTGTTAGTTTAGCATAACTTATATACAAATATAATGTGAGAACCTCATAAATTTTAGGCTACTTCACCCCAATTTATACTCTGACATTTTGTTCTAGAGCATCAGAAAGTATCAAGAAAATTACAGAAACTAGAAGAAAGTAGGCATAGCAAATATTGATTAATGGAAAGATTAATATGTAAAATATTGAGGGTGAAGTAAACTAAAAGTTCATTTGAAAGTTCTAGAACACAGGAAAAGTTATGAGTTGAGAAATTTCTGAAGAAGGCATGGAGCATGAAAAACATCCTACAGAAATTTTGTTGTGCTGTCTGATGGGAGCCATAAAGACCACTCAGGGTGGATAGAAATGCTGTAATTTTTCTCTTCAGTACCATTAAAATTTTGTCAAATCACATTTTTAGTTGGGCTTCAAAGGTCACCTTGGATATTTATTGTTATTCCCTCTCCACACATTCAAATATATCCCTACATGGATTCACATCTTCCCTAAAGTCTGTACAAAGCAAAAAGGAGAATATAATGGATGAACATGGGCTATAAACCTTGCAATGGGATTCCAATCTACACCTCCAACTTTACTATGCTGTTTACAGACTATTCTCTACGTTGAAGAGGAAGGTTGTTCTGAAGGCAGGAAATATGAGGAAGGAGAAATAAATGATTTGAAGAAACACTTAAGTTAAATGAGTTAAAGAATTTTCTTGCTGTTCCTTCAGGTGACAGCATTTCCTCCCAAGAACTAAGACTGCTGGAGTTAAGTTGATGTTCTCATTTCCTCTGGATATTTAAGTTACCCAAAGTGCTGCCATCCAAGTTCAGCAAGCATGAAGAGCTGACTTAGTGTTCCACAAGGCCACAATTTTGGCTCTCTGAGTGCAGGAAAAATGGTCCCAAAGAAAGGCCCTGGTTCAGCAGGTTGCACAGCAGCACCAATTTAATGATCTAATAATCTGCAAAGAGCATTATCCACTTGTGCCAGGCACCCTCTGTTCACTCCTCATGGTGTTTGGTGCAAGCCCCAGTGCAGATGCTGATCTGTCACCTTCCTCACGCCCTGATTCATGTCCTGTGTCCTGCTAGGGCAGCTCTGAGCATCCTGTGTCTGACCATTAATCACAGAAAAACTCAGTTATTGCTCCTGGGCTCCAATTGCTAATGCCAAATAGGAGAGATGAGAAGGGTTGCCACTTCTTACAACAGGAATGACACCTAGAACACTCACAAAAGAAATAGGGGAGAATTTGAGGTGTTTTGAAATAATGCCGTTATGATTCATTACTTTTCCATTGAAATCTTTCTCAAAAGTATAAAAATATTAATTGGGGGGACCCCAAAGGTAAAACATAGAGACTTGAAAAATCAACGGCCACGGTTTAAATGTCAATATAAGACTGCATTGCCCAAATTTTCAGAAGGGGAAGGAATTTCTGGGGAATGGATGTGGGAAGTTGCAATTGTAGCTCTACTGGAGGCATTAATCTTTCTGTCTGACTAGTCAGGATCTGAGACAGTGCCCTAGCTTTGACTTACACCCAGTGCTTTTTGTACCTTTGGATACAAGCATCAAAAACTATTTCTAAGTCAGATTTCACTGAATTTAAAACAAAATATTTATTCCGTGTGTTCCTGGTTTAATTTTCTTGAAATTACATTTTGGCTATAGGCAAAATACTTACTCACTTCCAATTCTTCATTTTAAATGTATCTTTCCCAATTTGGATCTAATGTTAAGGTTGAAATCCTGTGTTACCTTCATTAAAAATTTTCCATAGATTTGCTAATATTCTTGTTCTCTGCTGACAATCTCATTAATGCTATAAAAAAATTATATCTTGTTATCTCTGCTTCCAAATTCTATTTTATTCACATAAAAAGTAAAATGTCTTAAAGGTAAATGTCTTACATGAAAGATCCAAACTGGATAACACAAAAGAAGCGTAATAGCACCCAGTCATCTTGCACTGAAAAGACAAACAAGTGTTTTACACAGGTGTCCATCAAAGGTCTGCTTGGATGTGATTAAGCAAGATTAACTTTCAGCATGTAACATGATTTTATTTAGTGATCTCTCACAATAAAAACTCAGGAAGGAACATGTTAAGAACAAAAACTGCTTTGGAAATAGCAATGAAACCCACATGCCTGTTATGCAGCCTAAAACAGGATGGATGTCTTTGAAGCTGAGGAGTGTGACAGGAGCAGAGTTTGGAGGAGTAGGGTTCAGTGTTAAGGATTCAAAGAGCAGAGCTGAGGAACTGAGTGCACATTTCCATTATTCTATTTCCATTATTAGCCACCATAGGGTTAACTACACTTTCAGAGCTCCCATCTGTATTCTCAAGCAGGAATTACAGCCCTGTGCACAAAGTGTACGGGACAGTGCAATAGCCTGTCAGCAGTATTAATTCCCACCATTACAGATATTTGGCTTTGCTTGGGTTCCTAATGGTATTTAAACAAACACAGCTCTCTCCCCACCTCTCATGTGATTTTTCCTTCTTTTGTTTAAGAACCTTCCTGATGGTTATAGAGCACACGTATTTATTATTCAGATGGTTCATTTATTAAGAATAAATAATTTAAGCACATTTTCTTCTGTTTAATTAACACATTAGCAGATGCAGTGTATATGGGAAGTAATGTTTATATTTATACTCATTTCTCAGGCTGTTTGTTTTCTTCTGCTTGATGGCTACTGTGCTTATTCATTGAAAGTTCCTGACCTGCAGAAGTCTGCAGAAATGTTTGCAAACTTCTACAGAGGCAATGGCCTCTGTGATAGAAATAGCAAAATGCTGCCTCATTCTCTTCATGTCCTCTAACTCATCCAGGGTGAGTTTAAACCCATGCAACAAGAAAAAATAAACAGGATGGCCCTAGGCCTGCTTCATGCTTGTTGGGAAGAAACATAAATTACATCATTGTTATTGCTGCTGCATTTGGCACACAGGAAAACCATTACTTTATATTCACCAAAACACCACAATTTACTTCCATTTTTTGGAAACTTATTTTTCTATTCTGTGACTGTATAGCAAACTTATATGTACCAGATAAAATGCACGCTCTATAATGCTGTACTTAAATCCATTTTCTTCTTTAAAACTATACTTGTGCTCCTTTCCCTTTTGTTTCTCCAACATGAAAGTATGCTGCCATTTTCCCGTGTAATACATAAACACCTTTTAAATGTGATCAAATCTAGATTCCTGTACCTTAGTTGGTTGGTTATTTCTAAGTGTACATTAGCATTGTTGGAATCAGGGCTATAGGCACCCAAAAAGATTATGTGCTTCCCATTTTTGGTTACACAAACATGTCCAAAAATAAAATGAAGAACTTTGAACCTTAGACCCTGATCCTACAATCAGTTCTACAATAGGGTTTGCTGTAGCATCTGAATTACGTGTATTTACACATTGAATTCTTTTCTGTGGGTGACAAAGTGGCTTTTATCATGTTAAAATATATTCTTCTTTTATAATTTCCATTATTTTTGTTGCTTCAGTTATTTTTTAACCAATGGAGTCAAATACATTTAACAGTAGAGTAACCCCACTTTATACTTGAATATTCCTGATAAATTCTCTCCTCTTTGTTACTTAGAAAATCTAATATTCACCTTGATATTAAAGACTTTTATTCAGAAAACATGAGCATTCCAATAGTTAAAGCTCACAGCTGAATCTCCTGATACATGATGAGGTAGGATCGACCACGACCTTGGAGCAACCCAGATTTCTTCAGCAAACACTGCCTGTCAGGGTTAAATCCTGGCCTCCAGCAGTATTTTGAATCCACACTAGGGAAATTATGATAAAAATAATCTTTACATCTCCAGACTCAAATGGATCTTTCTGATTGACTGCCTCTGGTGCCAGGTCTGTGTCAATAATTTGCAGGGAATGCATGGCTGTGACCTCTTCCCCCTTGTTTCAGGATTTCTATTTTACAGGACCAATAAACCATGTCAGGAGAAGGTGGGAGTCCCAGACACGTGAATGGATGGATCTCGGGTCAGAGGCAATCCTTCAGCACGCTCCTGTTTGGGACTAAAGAATACATCTCCCTGCTGTAACGGTGCTGTCAGAAATGCATGCAAGGAAAAATGGAAGGATACACTCCTTCAGTTAAGCAATGTTTAGAAAGAAAGCATAAAATGAGTAAAGGATTTTGCTCTTGCTTTCTCCAGTCCTGATGAAGGCTGTAGGAGTTAATGGGCACACTGGGATGCAAGTCAGCATTAAATAGAAGAGGTAATGGCAATTATCTATTATAAATTCCTGCACAGTGCCATATCATCATTACTGTTTGTAAACCTTTCTATCCATCTACATCCATCACCTGTATGAGACACCAGCAGAAGACTGCAGAACACCCAGGTTGTCACATCAATAAACAAACAGAGTAAGGTAAAAAGGAGCAGAGCTTTTGATTAAGGTACAGAGCTGAAATTAGGTTTTGATTCTGACACCACTGTAATGTTATCTATTGGTGAAGCCTCTTCATCTTTTGTGCTTCAGCTCCCTGGCCATGGAATAGAGCAGCATTTATACCGTTTTATTTCTGTTATCCAGTTTATTTATTTAGACTGTAAGTTGGCCGAGGAGACACTTCTTCCTGTACAACATCTGCCTTGCAAACCTGCTCTCTACATCCCACCACCAAATCAGTTTTATTTGGGATTGTTAATAACAGGCTCCTACTAAAAACGCAATATTTTCCAATTTTAGCTCCCTCAAAGACTTGCTGGTTCCCTGTAGGAAAATACCCTCTCCTGAATTATGATGCTGTGTTTTTATATATATATATTTTTCAGAGTGTTAGTTCACAGGTTATATTTCTCGCCTTTCACAAAGTGGGATGTTGTATTAACAAATGCTTATGTTGCTTGCCACTATTTCTATGCATTTATTTATTTTAATGTTTATTTATTTATAAATTAATAAGCTACAGTTCCATAGATTTTAAAATTTTTCAAAGAAGTGAATGCTGGCAAAAAATTTTGATTTTTCTGTATAGTTTTCTGGTATTCAAATTTCTGATTTTCCCTGTTTTTTTCTATTCTGCTCATGCTCACAATAGAGATTACATAGTCAAGCAGCCAGTAAGAGCTTCAGAAGTTTATCCCAACAGATTAATTTGGATTTTCTTTGGTCAGAATGCAATATAACAGTAAATGTGTATTTCCATCTGTCTTCCTTAGCAGATGAAGAATTACATCTTTGGTTTGGAAAAGGGCTTGTGTTCTTGTCTTTGCACCTCATCCCATTTTTTCTGTGTGTGTGGACAGAAGGAGGAGAAAATCCTGCATTCCATGGACTCAAAGCAATTTGCTCAATGAGTCATGCTTCTAACACCACATATAGGGAAAAATAATGGAGAGGAATAGTGACAGAGACCTAAACCCAAATGATTTTATCCAATGACGGCGATGCCTTTGGTGCAAGGCTTCCATTGCATTCTGTGGGACAGCCCTGGGATTGCTCTCAGGCATGGAATGTTCAGGGAACACTTCAGGAGAGCATCCCGACACTGCACAATGACAGCCAGGGATCAGCAGGAACCCCTTGGAGCAGTCACTCTGTTGGAAATACTGGCTTTTCCAGAGTCAGGCGCCTTCGATGAGCAATTTATGGGACAGAGCACACGTGAGGGAGCATTTGAAGCAGGGAGGGAACTTTGAAGGGTACAAGCTACCTGCAGTAACTCCCTGTGCTCTTACAGCTTATATGGAGCTAATACCTTGCAGTCAGTGTAACCTTAATGTGATGATGTGAGTGTTCTCGTGTCTGTGGGTGCGTTCCGGCTGGAATATCTCAGCTGTGCAACCCTGGCAATAATCTGTGAGGCCCCAAGCGCGGCTCTCCTCGCCCCCACGGCCTGACCCCACGGCCCGACCCCACGGCCCCCCTGAATGGCTCCGATACTCGGGTTTGAAGCCCTGCCATTCCTCGTTCATTTCTCCCCTTTACTAAAACCTCTGCAATTTATCCTTTTCCCCCAACAAAAGCTTTTCAGGTTCTCTTCCCACCTTGGGTTTCCAAGGCCTTCTGTTTCCCTCCAACTTTACTGAACTGCTACTTTATCTTTTCTTCTTACACTCCCTTCTTCCAGCCGCCACCTTTGCGTCTCCCTTTCGCGGTGCCCTCTGCATCCTTCACCAAAGCCTCGTTTTCTTCCTCTCCGTCCATCTCCTTCGCTGCCCAGCGCTCTGCCGCGTCCTCGCTCCCGGCCCTGCCCGTGTCCCAGCCGACACCCCTGCGGGCAGGCGCGGCCGCTGCCCCGCGGTGTCCGGGCTCATGAATATTCGGGCCTGCCCTCGCCGTGACGTCGCCGCGGTCCCGGGGGGGCCGGAGCCGCCCCGGCGCTGGCAGCGAGGGCGAGTGACGGCGCGGCGGCAGCAGCCTCCGCCCGCCGGCTGGCCCACAGCGCACACAGCGGGCCGGCAGCCGGCACCAGCGCCGGCGATGCGGAGGCGCCGCTGCTGCTGCTGGGGCCCGGCGGCGCTGCTGCTGCTGCCGCTGGGGCTGGGCAGCCTGCTCGCCGCCAAAGGCAGGTACCGGGGCGCGGGCCGGGCGCGGCTGCCCGCGGGCTGCGGCGCGGGGCGGCTCCTCGCCCTGAGGGGGGCTGAGCGGCGCTGCATGGCAGAGCCGCCGCTCTCCTCACGGAGGGGCACAAAGTTTGGGCGGGGGCTCTGGGCGGGTCGGAGCGGTGTCCGCAGCTCGCCGGCTGCGGCTGTCCCGGGGCTGTGCGGAGCGGCCGGGCCGGGCGAGAGGTGCCGCTGCTCGCCGGGCTGCGGGAGCCGTGCTCCGGCCGCGGGCCGGGGCTGGGCGGAGGGAGCGGAGGGGAAGCGCTGTCGTTCCCCCGGGCCGGGGCTGGGCGGAGGGAGCGGAGCTGAAGAGCTGTCGTTCCTCGAGCCGGGGCTGAGCAGAGGAGAAGCGCTGTCGTTCCCCGGAGCTGAGCGGAGCAGAAGCGCTGTCGTTCCCCGGGCCGGGGCTGAGCAGAGGAGAAGCGCTGTCGTTCCCCGGAGCTGAGCGGAGCAGAAGCGCTGTCGTTCCCCGGGCCGGGGCTGAGCGGAGCAGAAGCGCTGTCGTTCCCCGGGGCTGAGCTGAGCAGAAGCGCTGTCGTTCCCCGGGCCGGGGCTGAGCGGAGCAGAACCGCTGTCGTTCCCCGGAGCTGAGCGGAGCAGAACCGCTGTCGTTCCCCGGAGCTGAGCGGAGCAGAACCGCTGTCGTTCCCCGGGCCGGGGCTGAGCGGAGCAGAACCGCTGTCGTTCCCCGGGGCTGAGTGGAACAGAACCGCTGTCGTTCCCCGGGCCGGGGCTGAGCGGAGCAGAACCGCTGTCGTTCCCCGGGCCGGGCCAGGTGACCCCGCGGTGCCTGCCCGCTGTGCGGGGCTCTCGCCGCTCCGCTCCCCGCTCCCAGCCAGCCGTGCCCCTTCCAAGCGCTCCGGTCGCTCAGGTGTCGGCGATTTCTTGCCTCTGTTGTTTTCTTTTCCCTTGCATTGTTTCCTTGCAGTTTAGGACTGGCTTTCGAGCCCCAAGTTTTAGAAACTTCGTTTTGAGAACTCTGTCACAGTCTATATTATTTCCAAACGTTTCAGTTGCTCTCATATTTTGTATGAGGCTTTGGTGTTTATTTGTGAACGTGTGTGAGAGGGAAAACTTTAGTGTTTGGCATTTGTTTTCTTAACAGAACACCAGTCAGCTGCTTGAGCCGTAACTTTGTGAGGAATTTAATTCTTTGCAGCAAATGTTACTTGAGTTTGTGTACATTTACGTGTATGAATAGCAGAAAGTGACTGTAGGAAATGAATTGCTCCTTCTGTTAGTGACCCAGCGTGCCTCAGTGTGCTGGTGGGAATGCCGTGTTTTCTGGCCAGATTAACATACAACACGTATGGATTCGGAGTTAATTTCCTCCTCTTCGTTTTCTAATGCAATCCAAGGTAGCTATCTCCTTTTTAAGGATTTTTTCTGTAGATGTCGTGGGAGATGTCTGTTAACCTGCCGGCAGTTCATCAGGCGAAACGGGGTCGTTCTCTCGCCGGGCTCTGCTGTGCCTGTGACCACTGGAGGGCTGCAGAGAACGTTTTTGGATAACAAGAACCACAATCTTCCAGTAGCTGGTGGTTAAAAATAGGCATTTTAAGGGTATTTATATTGATGTTCAACTGCTTTAAGTGTTTGATTATTACTATCTCTTCCTTGTTTCTTAAAATTGTGTGTTTTCAAAGACTATAGTGCAGTGTTAATAAATGAGAGAAGATGTCTTGGTGTTGTATGCAGTTAATATCTGACATGCTTTTTCTTCCTCCACCTGATCAGCAGAGGAAATTTAAAAAAGGGTTTATTTCAGCAAGAACCTCGTGCTGCTTTTTTCTTGCTCTGTTTTTCTACAGTAAGTAAATTTTAAGTTAAAAGGCATTTTATGGTTATCTCATACACACAATTGCAAAGCTTGGTGCTGTAACCATAACCCGGACTTGTGGCTGGAAGGTACATTCTAGTGGGAGATGGAGGTAGGATGTGGTGTGTGCAAAGCTCCCCATGTGCCCTGAGCATCCCGTTGCATAGAGGATCAGAGACAATCAAAGATAATGATTTCAGTTCGCATCTCACCTACTTTGCTGTGCTCTGCTGCTTCTCATTTTAAAAACAAAGCTAAGCCCCTTCCACCCCCACTCCTTTTCCCCATCTTCGTGAGGATGAGGAGAAGGATTACAGGCACACTTCTGGTTCTCACTTTACACTCAGTAGAAAATAACAATTTCTTTCACTAAATATCTGCAGAATAGGCTGCAAAAATTGTTTAATCACAATAGAAAGTAGAAATCTGCCCCCCCCCCCCATCAAAAAAATCTCTAAAGTTTTCCAAGGAAAAAGAAATGTGAGGTGACATCAGAGTGTTTAGGAGGTGGCTAGTTACAGAACTTAATGTGTGTATTAAATATGCATATGCAATTTGTTAGCTTTGCAGCAGGTTGTTGACACTGAGATCTCTAGCACAGGGCCCAAAAAAATCACCATTTTGGACAGAAGAATGTTTTAAGTATTAATAGATAGCTTTGCTCAAGAGTGGCACCCTTTCTGGTTTATTGGAAATACATTAATGATGTCTGGAAATTGTGTGAACTGTCTCTTGTGGTCTTCAGTTATGGAAAATAAAATATGCTAAAGGATAAGGGTTTTTTTCCCCTATTATATTCAAAATTCATAGGTCCATGTGGTCACAGGCAGGGAGCAATCTGCAGAACTTTTTGTTTCCCCAAATCTGTATGAAAAGCTGATCTCATATAATTTAATATCTTATTCTAGTATGTGCTACTAAACTACTAGAAGTGAAGTCCTAAAAGGGCTGTCAGAACTAAATTTTTTGTAAGACCCCAATAAGCAACCTCTGAAATTTCACTGTATTTGAACTTCATCATTACCATAAAAAAACATTTTAGTCTTAATTTTTAAGTACAGCCAAAAGCCTCTCAATGATCTGAATAACTAAGACTATTTGATTCCAATTAAACGAATTGCTTGGGCAAAACTTGAAGTCTTAGGCATTGTGGACATTTCCAAATCAATGGAACATTCAGTCTCACATGGCAGGTCTGGGATGTGAGTCCATCAGATCTGTCTCTCAGCAGCAGAGGAGCAGCTGACCCAGGGAGACAGAGCCACAGAAACCTTGCAGCCTAGAAGAGGAAAGTGGAGGAAAAGCTTTGAGAACACACTGGACAGATCATAGAGTCTGGAATTTTCTGTATCACTGAGTGTTTCTTTGTATTCATTTTTATAGTAAATAGTAATGAAATGTTTCTTATTATCAGTTCATAGGAGACATTAAAAAAAGAAAACAAGAGCCTTCTTTTGAATCTCATCCAAAATACAATAAGGAGCAATGTCTGGCAAGTGCTTAGGTCAGAAGATGGGAGGTGAAGCAACTGTGCTTTCTTTTGCTGGTGTTTCCTGTAGCTCACCAATAAACCCCAATAAGGACATGTAAATTTTTTCATCTTTGTTTCTTTTCATCACTAAATGGAGTTAGGAATCCTTTTTTCCCCCAGTGTTTTGATTGAAAAGCAGTTCATGAAGACTGACTCGTGTGTCTCACAGGATAAAAGATTCGTCTGAATGTGAAGTCTGGGTGTCAAGATAATGAAATGATTCAGAGGTCTCAAAAGACAGAAGTCAGTATTTGATAGCAGCTTAGGTATTCAGGTATTTCAGCATGGAAGACTGACAACTATATTTAAATTGTCATTATGAAGTTAGAGAATGTTTGCCAGTCAGAATCATATTGTTAACTAATTTTAATTGCATTACTTGGAAGGCTACCAAGACTGGCAACTTAAGAGCTTCCAAAGCGTATTTTAATTGTCAGCAGAGTGTGTACCACTTAAAGAGCACCCTCCAAGGTGTCTTTTGTCACCTTGTATTAGGTGGCTTGTGAGCAGTCCGTTTCATCCTTTTTTCCCTTCTTTAAAGTGACTGGTTTTGAACTCCGAGGGTTGTATCTGTGTCTGGACACACCTTCTCCTGCCCAAATTGCACACTAAAAAGGGACCTCAATTTTCATTAACTGGCTTTTTAACATCCAGCAGCTGTACCTGGTGCAGCTCACTGGGGGCTTTCAGCACAAAATTTGGACACCTGTAATGCTTCAGTATTCTGTTTCCTTTTATGAGCTGCAAATTTACTCTGTTAAGGAGGTTCAGGATTGGAATCTTAACGATTTAAAATGTGGAAGTGTCGATTTGTAAAGTGCAGTTTAGGAGAGTTCACTCTAAATGCCTTCCAGTTCTTTGCTGTGTGCATTCCAATAAAAATGGATGTGATGATTGCCTATAGATGTAGAGCAAGGGAGTGAGTTACCTTGAGTAAGTTGTTAAAACGTTATGCATTATAATATGCCATCAAAATTCAAGTGACTTCTTGATAAAAGTAGCATAAAGGCTCTGAATGTGCCTCTCTCACTGCATCAGTTAATTTGGTACTTGTTCTTAATAACTGATATTAAAAAAAACCCAAGAAATCAGTGTTTAAGACACATAGAATCTAAGCAGGTTTTACCCTCCCTGCCCTGAAATCTTGCTTTATGAGAAAGATGGATGATTCTTAAAATCCATCTTTTAAGGAACTGTTTGGGTTTGTGCAAGTCTCTCGTGGTGCTGGGTGGTGAAGTATCCCTGCTGGCTTTGTGGTACAGGTTGGGTGTGTACAAGATGTTCAAGCTTGGCAGAAATTAAAGGGGTTGTAAAAGTGGTTCAGGTGTTTTTGGGCCCTTATGGGTCTGCGTATCATCGAGATACCGACGGAGTGTGAGTTCATCAATAGATTATTTAAGAGTATTGGGCTAGGAAAGCTGATTTTTGCAGTTCACCTAAAAATATGTCTTGGAATAGAATACAGTGTGCTGAATTACAATTCATTGTAATGGGGCTTCTCTCTGAATTGATTTTAAAGATGGCTCTGCATGGATTTGCAGTTTCCCAGCAGTTAATGCTGTTATTTGGATGTTTGGTCTTTGTGTGTGGAATCGTGACCTTTGTTAAATCAATGTGAGATTTGCAGTGTATCTTGGTAGAATCGGAGTTTCATCCTTTGTGTGTTTTCCTATAAATGTAAACAGTTATTTCAAATCTTTTAATGTCGTTCTGCTAATAGTTTCCTTTATCCAAACAGGAGTAATGCTTGATTTAATCTCTTTCACCTTTTGGCTTCCTGTGGTGTAACTGCTTTCATTGAGCCAATAGAACTGTTCTTGGTGGCTTTTGTTTGTTTGTTTTGTTTGGGTTTTTTTGTTTGTGTTTTTTTGTGCCTTTTTTTTTTTTTTTTTCTTTTTGAAGTGCTTTTTATTGAACTTGAAACGATTAACTGTTGGCCAAGATGGGTATCCTGCAGATTTCAGTGTGGTTATTCTTCCCTGTTTTAAAGCAGTCTGTGTGCTCCTTGTCTGTGTTCCAGCTCCATGATTCCTGGCTGGCACTGGGTAAATACTGGGAGTGTAGTGAAGTCAAGCAGTGCTGCACTCTCCCAAGGTTTTGCTTGTGCTCATTTTGTGGAGCTGTTTCTTGTTCTCTAGAAGTTTCTTATCCCAAATATGGATGGTACTTGGCTGTTTTTCTAATAACAGTGACTAAGAATGACATTTAATTTACTACTACTGTACTTTGCATGTCTTGGAACAGTTAAAATGAAGTGGGACATCTTTTAGTTAATTTGATGAAAATTGCAAATATTAAGATTCTGCTTTTGGATCAGCATTCATCTATCACTCATTTGCTAGCAGATTGGAGTAAGTAAAGTAGGTGAGAAAAATAGACTGCTCATTTTGGGACTGATTTCCTCATTCTTTCTCGTGTAGATTCTCCTCTTACTGAATACATATGTCATTATCAACACTGTGTATGTGTTTATGTATGTACTGCATGTATGTGACCATTATCAGCTTAAATGACTTTTCAGACAGTTGGGCTTTTTCCTACTTAAACTCTGAGCTTCTGAAACGAACCAACTAAGAAAGTTTAGCCTTTTATCCCCTATGAAAAGTAATAAACCCTACCTCAAAGGGAGGGAGAAGTGCAAAAGTTGTGCAGGTAAATCACAAAATCTTACAAACACAAAGGAAGTGATGAGAGTTTCCCTCATAACTTGGTGGGTTGTTTTTGTCTTACACCTGGCTTTTGGAAATTCAGTCAACGTTTGACTGTGGTTGCAAGGTGTTACACCCCTTGCCTATACTGGGTTGCACATTTGCAGTAATTGGGTCAAATTCCTTGGTTGTGAGAGGAACTTGTAAAACATGGGTTGATGGAACAAAGTTAAAATCATTTGTGAACTCTGTCTAAAGGTTTTCTGTGTGATAGATGATGTTGGTTTCTGAAATTTGGTTTGGAGTTAGTTTCACAAGGACTACTAGCACAGGTCAGTCTGGGACAGAATGCATTGGCAGGTATATTTGAGGCATTTCTGAAGAAACTGTACAGCAGTCGTGTTTGAAGGGTGATTTTTCCCTTTTCCTTATGAGAGGTATTTCAAAAATTCCTGAGCTACAGCTGAACAGATGGTATTTGCCAGTATTGTCAAGCTTAGATCTTAAAAGTTCATTTTTTCTTCCTTAGTTAACTGAATTTTAAATTTGTGTTGAAAAAGGAAAACTAGGAAGATGTTAAATGTCTGATTTATGCTTAACTGCTTTAAAAAGTCAGCCTTTTGATAGAGGTCTTTAAACCTGGCAAAGGTAGACTGAAACTCTTGATTGGGTGTCATAAAGGGAAAAGCATTGCCTACTGAAGGCAATTGTAGTTGGATTCTATCTTTTTCTTCCTCAAAAAAAGCATAAAGACTGTGTGTATAGAATGATCAAAGTGCAATTATTTCAGTCTTTTGCTGAAGCAAAAGGCACAAGATGAGATAGTGTTATTGAGATGAAATAATTTGTAGAAAAATATTTTGAGGCTTATTTTGGGAAACTAAAATAATTTCTGCACTCCTTCTTTAATGGCGTCGTGGGGTATGTGGGCCTGTTCCAATGGCTGCAAAAATAATCAAGAAAAATGCATCTATTTTCAGTAGGCTTGTATTACTGTTCAGCTGTCCCTCTAAATTTGTAGGGATTCACAAATCAAAAAGAACTGGAGCTGCTTGTGAAGATCAGCAGAAATATCTGAGACAATATTGTTGGTGGAAACAACATGACCTAAAAAAGGTCAGTCTGTTTGTTGGATATTTGACTTTCTAATAATAAAATAATTTTAAAATGTTAAAATGTTTTTTCCAATATGTTTTATTTTTAATAACTTAAATCAGTGCAGATTTGAGTATAATGCCTTTATTTAGAAAGTAATTTGAGATGTAAAAGAGGTAGTTCCCTTATAAGTTCAGGGGAATGATTACTTTTTTCCCCCCCTCCATTCTGCAAAATACAAACTTGTCTTGTTTTTCAGTCTTAAAGGCTATTCTTTAATATCCAGGAAATTACTAGGGGATAAATCCTAAAATTCTGTAATGATTTCTTAAACTCTGCATTTGGACGAGCTAAATCTGTGCATGGTTTAGCTTAACCTTCTCTGGAAGTACTTGTAGCTGACCAATAGAAATGCTGTCTGCACAGAATGAGGCTGTGCACTTACTTTGCACAGTAGAGAACATCTATTTACAGCAGGAGGAAAAGCAGTTTGGTGTTTTGATAGGCAAAGCAGTTGGCAAATGAAGTTCTGAGGTTTTGAGGCTTCCGTGCTTTCAGCACTGCAAACCCAATAGGGACAGGAGCTCTTGGTTGTCTGCCTTCTCCAGAGAGCACAGATTGGTGAGAACTGAAATTCTGTCAACTTTTGGGTGTGTGACCTTGACTGTATTTCAGGAAGCAGTTCTCATTGAGACCACAGATTCCAAAAATAAGGGCGAGGAAATAAGGTCTGTTATAGAAATTTAATTATAGACCAGCTTCTGTTTCTTTGGAAGCTAATAAAACCCAATATATTTTTGCAAGACTTGCCAATATTGGCAGATTAGTGGATTTAGTGAAACCTTTAGAATAGCTGAAGGGTAAACTGGGACATAGAAGGAAAATTAATTTTAGTCTGTGTTTAAGTTCACCACTTTCTATACTAAAATACCTTCTACAAAGTGCTGACTGTAGCATAATTGTAAAGGATTTTTGAGTTTATCTTTGCAAAATATTTCCTGGGTATCATTTTGCAGATCTTGTCTAACCCTGTTCTTTTAGGCTGACTGCACGCCGGAGAATTCTCTTATATTCTGCATAAGCAATTACTCTGATATAATTTATGACCTGCTGACCTTTTCACTTTTCTGCTGCAATGATTATAATGAGTGTGTTGAACAAAGGAGGAAATTGAAGGCCAAATACACAGGGGAGTTGAATCACCCAGGAGCTGGAGAAGTCTGGTGTAATCTGTGGGCAGGGAGCTGATTGCAGTCTTTTCCTGGGGATAATGTGCAGATCTCTTTCTCAGCTATTGTTGCACGCACAGGGGGAGAAATTTGATGATGGAGAGGCGAGGCAAGCAAGGAAATGCACAGTGGGAACTCGTGGAAAAACAGCACCAGTGGGATGCTGCTTAGGGATCATTCTGCACTGTTCTGGGCAGCACTGACAGCTGTGTCAGTCCCTCCTCACTGGGGAGAGAAGGGACAGGAACATGTGGGACATCACATGCTACTCTTGGTTTCTTCTCTGCCTCATAAGAGAGGTAGCACTTCTAAGGCTCCAGAGGCTGGGGGGCTGAACTGAAGGGCTCTGATTACAGAAAAAGTGTTTTTGCAGGTTGACTTGTAATACTTCAGCTGGTTTCACATTTGTTATTATAGGTTAATTTTCAAGTCTCAGATCTAAATGTAAAATTTAGTAAGAACTCCTTTGTATGACCTGTCAGATGGGGAACTTGCTTTGGCTAAACTATGGAGTGCATGCAGCCAAACTAAGAGCGACTTCTGCCCTTCAAAGGGAAGGTTCTTCAGAGTCTTGCCAAAATACCTGGCTCAGAACAGCAATTGCACCTGCCTTGGGAGGAGCATGCATTCCCCTGTGTCCTCATAAAAGATGGGCTGCTCAAATTGCACAGGAGCTGCAGCATCCTGTGCTCACACTGGTGTTTTTTCTCCAGGATGTGTTTGATGGCCCATGATCCCATTGCAGGAAGGGAATGGAGATATCATTGCTATCATATCCAAATGGATTGTGTGAGAGTGTGACCCTGGAAAGTTGCTGCACTCTTCACTGCAGTGATTTAGCTGGAGACACTTTGGCTGCAGGGTAATTTCCATGCAGTTTTTATTTGACAAAAACTGGAGAAAAAGTGTGTGCTGGTTTTACTGAAGTATCATTCTGAATATCATGTATTCCAGGGGCACATCAATGGAAATCAATGGCTCATTCTCATAACTATGGGAAAGTTGGGTCAGTCCTTGTGTGCAAACCCGTGGTAATCTGCAGGTTTGCACACACTAAAGTTCAGAGTGACTGACAGAAATTGTATTGACTGTGTTTGATCGCCTTTGTACCAAGTAATGCTCCACATTCTTGTGACCTGAAATAGAAACATCATAGATAGTGTGCTTGAAAGCCCAGCAAACCATGAGGGATCTTGTTTCTTTGTGCTGGCAGAAATTATGGAGATTTTCTAGTGATTTGCAATATCTGGGTATGTGTGTGATAAAGTAAGACTTCTGTGTGACCAGTCAAACACCTGACTGCTGCTGAGATTAGTTTTCTCCTGCCCAGACCCTGCTCAGTTAAAGAGTGCTTTTGGTTTTAAAATAATTTTTCATCACCTGCTGACTGGGTTAACTTGTTATTACTTATGAATTGCTGTGTGTGCTATGTTGACCATGCAGCTACAGATATGTTACTTTCAAATATCACTGAAAATAACATTCCAAGGGAAAAATTGTATCTTGTCTTCCTAGCTTTCATAGCAGGAATTACATGAGGTTTGACCATTCCTCCTCTGTATTCAGGAGAGACTTCAGTGTGACCAGTATCAGTGGTTTGGGTTTTCTTTTTGGTTCAGAGTGGAGATACTGACTTTGTTCTGACTTTTCTGCTATAATTTTCACTATATATTGCTATATATATGCTCTATATTTCACTTTTTCTGCTATAATTCTTGAACAGCTGTCTTTTGTGAACTTGGGCTTGGTGTTTCAAAAGCATCTGGGTATCAAAATCATCTTCACATTGAGGGAATTGCTGTGGAATGTAAACAGGTACCTTTGTAGAACTGGTTCAGATTCCAGAGAAGTTCTCTGTGTTCTTGAATAGATTTAAATTTTTTTGAGGTTTTTTTTTTTTTTTTTTTTTTTTTGGGTTTTTTTTTTGAGTTTTTAAGGGTATTAATTTTTGGATGGGATTATCTGCTGAAGTAATTTTTAATTTGTGTAACAAATTACTAGAATGCGGTATTGATTGCTTTTCATGCGCACCGACATTCACGGAATAGCTTGGAAAGCTAATTTTAAATTGACTTTATTCTCTTTCTCCTGTTAATGTTTCCCTTTCCTGTCTAATTGTGAAGTTGGTTTTTGTCTTCAGTTTTTAAAAATAACCTGTATTTAGCACAGTCAAGAGACTTTTGCAGCCTGTTCTGAATTGTTCAGGTGCAAAGTTATGGGTAGGTAGGCTAAAGTCTCCTGGGTCTTCTTTATACCCTCTTTATAACTCAGGTGAGTTTAAAGAGTGAGTGTTTGCATATTTCACAGCCTCTTAAGAGAGTAAGATTTTAGTTTTAAATATTTTAGAGAACTAGAGAAGAATCAAAATGTTGATTTATTAAAAAAACTTTATATATGTCAATATTGTAAATCTCTTTAAAAAAAAATCTTGTCTTGAGCAAATTGCTGCCTGACCAAGTGATGTGGTTACTGTTGATACGCTGAAAAGTGTCTTTATTGCATCTGTTTAAGCCACCGTTTAGTTTAACATGGAGGAGAGGATGACAAATCATGATACTGTCCCTGGTTCTGAAGTGTTTGAGGTGAATACTGAGTCAGTCTGGGATGGTGTATCAGAAAGTCCTGCTTTGTGCTTGCAGCTCAAGTTTTCCCTCTTCCTGGAAAATGCTGCTTAGAACCACCCTGACCTTTTGACCTCTTTTTCTCAAGGTGCTGACCACCTGGGCAGGTTATCTGTTTAACTGCAAGTCCTTTCAGTCAGGGACAGAATTCTTGAATCTTCGGTTTGGAGAAACTCAGCAGAGTATTTTGCACAGGAGACCACTGGTTGCCATTCCTAACTCATGCCAGTGAATTTTCGGTTGTGTCCTATGAGAAATATTGAATATCATGGAGCAAATAAATAAGGATGTTAAAACTAAGTGGAATGTGTTAAAATAGCTTTTGCAGGTAGAAAGAAATGTTACTAAAAGACTAAGAAGGCAATTGATCTACTCAACACTTGGAGCATAAGAGGCACACTGTTGGATGGACAGGGCTGTTTCCCAGCATGGTGCTTCCCAGGAGAAGCTGGGTTTTAAAAATCTCATCACCAACACATCCAAGTGCAGCTGAGAAGAGGATAAAGTTCACTGCGTGTGCTTTTTGCAGTTCCTTCTGTTGTACTCAAGCTTCTCATACAAAATTTTGTGCCAGCAGCTGAGGGAAATGAATTGGTCAAAGGTTAGGCTTACTTTAGGTGTATATATTGCTGATTAGAATATACATTTTTTTGTCAAGTAATTTGTAAAAACTCTACCCTAAAGAAGGATTTTTCATGCTGTTAGCTCTTCTTAAATGCATTTGGAGCACTAATTCATGAAAATGTTTTTCTTTTTAAGTTGACTTCTTCAAGAAGAACTGTAATATGATGTTAGCACTTGAGGAAATTGTCAAAATTGCTTTAAAAGTATTGTGTATCCTTGCTGCATGCCTTATTTATTTGCATGTACGTACCCTGCATATTCTGAATGAATGATTGTGTATGGAGTTCAGCTGTTCCATTTCCATTTTGTGGAGCAATTGATTGATTAGTTTTAGGCCACTGTTTCAATGAATGACAATGGCGCATTTGTTTACTTAAATATTAATTTGTAATGTTTGCAGGCAAGATCTGAAAACAGTTGAAGTGCAGAAAATACAAATGAGTTTTATGCATTTCTTAATGACTTGGTGAAAAGACACGCTTTTTGACTTAAATTTAATGTCTTTTTTTTTTTATGCATTACTTGTGGTTTGTTCTGTAATCAGATGGCTTTTTGGGATTGATATGCATCAGATTCTAATCCCTTTAATTATGCTAGCTAATGTATTTTCCTATATTTCTCCTTCATTGAAGTCAGCAGGGTGGCTTGTGCATGAAGTTGAAAGTAAAGAGATCAGTTCGGAAATTATAACTGCATATTCTGCAGATCAGGATTAGTGTCCAAGGCAGTACAAAACTGTGCTCTGGCTTTTTCAAGGAGCTCCTAAACCTGTCCCTCACAAGGATAAGACTTGTGAGGTGTCAGGATTTGTCTCTAAATGTGGCACTGTAAGGAAAGAAGGCTCTGGGCTAAGACATTGCTCCTGAAACACCACAGATTTGCTCCTTGTGCTTCCTTCTGTGAGACTCCATGGACAGGATTTAGCTTGAAGTTTATTTTCCTTTGCTGCTTATTTATTGTGGAAGAGGCATGATGCTTTTTCTATTCTAAATGCTTCTTCTTGTGAAGAGGTGAGCCACATGTTGTGACAATCACCTAGTCACCTGTCCTGTGCTCCAAGGCAGATCTCTCCACTCTGTAGCTCAGTGAGGAGCAGGGTGGGTGCAATGAAAGCAAACAGTGCTGTGTGTGGAGCCAGAACACGGCTTTATCTGGCTCCTTTTGTTCTGTGAATGGGTACAATCTCCTCTGAATTGTCACAAACCAGCGGCTTTGTGGTAGAGCCACTGCTGTCTTTCACTCTCAGCCCTGCTGTTAAAGCAGAACAAGGCCCTTGCTTTTGAGCAGTGTGCTGAAAATGTGTTTCCCACTAAAACTTCGAAAGAAAACGTCTTCCCCAGCCCAAAGCCCAAATGCCCTATCCCAAAAGGTTTAGTTAGCTTGGAGGAGCTCAGACTAGCTAGCTATTTTCTTGATTTCAGTTTTCTTTTCTCTTGCTGTGTTACAGGTTGTAGCTGTCCTTAATGGCACACACTTTAATCCCTTTGACATGCAGTAACTCAACTGCATTTTTACCCAGGATGTAGAGACTGAGAGGCAGTACTGCCACTGTGGGCTTTTAAGTCTCAGGCTACAGTTCTTCCCTTTCTTTCCTTTGGGGTTATGTACTATTTCTGGGAAACAGCTTGTGATTTGTTAATTTTTTTTTTCTTTCGATGTTTGGTTGCTTGGCTTGTGGTGGGGTTTTGTTTGGTTTTTTGGGGGTTTTGTGTGTTTTTTTGGGGTCTGTTTGTGTTTTTGGGGGGTTGGTTTGTTTGTGGGGAGTTGTTTGGTTTTGTGTGTGTTTGATGTTTTTTGTGGTTTTTCCTTTGCTGACTCTGGTAGCTCTTAAATTCTTTCCCCCTTGCATTATGTTTTATTGAGACCATTAGCTGGATAAAGCTGATTTACTTGTTTGATCTCCTCTGGAAGACGTCGTGTAGCTTAGATGCTGCCCTGTCCAGAGCTGGCTGCTCTGCCTGAGACACTCAGGTGTTACTGGTACCAGTTGCAACCTTCCTGCAGTGGTCTCAGAGCCAGTGCTTGCTCCTAGCTTGGGCAGAGCTGGACTGGATGTGGTGTTTGCTGCCTGCTGAGGGGCTTGAGCAGCACCCTGGGCTGATGTTCTCCACCTGCTCCAAGGGATGGAGCTTCTCCCAGAGCATCTGTGCAGTTGTGTGTGGCAGAGCTGAGGACGCTCTCAGCCTGTGTCAGCAAAGAAGGGGCCTCTGTCAGCCATTCAGAGTGCCACAGCACCCACTGCTAATGCCCAAGGTGTGTGCTCTGTCAGGGCATCCCCCTGTGTGAGGGATTTCCCAGCCCTTGACAGTGGTGTATTCAGCACTGGGTGTTTGCTCCAGGCTTACACATCTTTCTGGTTTGCAGGGCATTTTTTAAAATTATTCATTATTCTGAGCATCCCCACAGCACATCTGATAAATTTTTTTTTGTTTTTATTTGGCTAGGCTCTGATACCAGTAGTTGCACTTAGTTCCTTAAACTAAACTTGAGTATGGTTATGTGTTCCAAGGGTGGTTAAAAATGTGGTGAATGCTGCTGGTAATTCCTGATGTGTGCTGTGTTAGTGCAGTGTCCATCAGGCTGGCAGTGTTCCTGTTTGCCCATTGTCCCCTTAGGGTGTCACTGGGGTACATGAGCTGCTGTGGCACAGCAGGGTCAGTTTGGGGACAGGGGTGCTGTGTCCTTACCCAGGCAGGAATGTGCGGTGATTGTGCCCTAGCTGGTAATTGCTGTTCAGGGCATTACAAATATTTTTCTTAGCCTGTTACTAGTTTTCCTATCACCCCAGTTTGTTTAAGTTTCTCCTCTAGCAAAAGCACTGAAGGAGCCTCAGAAAACAGAGATGGGAGAAAAGCTTGCCAGGCTAGTTGGTTTTTTTTAACTGTTTTTTTCCAGGCAAAACACTTTGGCTCTTATCTCTGCTTTCCATTTGCGTAGGTTTTTAGTTTAGCATTTCTAGCTACTATAAAACAAGGATGTTATTTTTAATAGGTGTGAAATTATAGATAAGAATGGTTTGAAAAGGGGGAAAAAACCACCCACCAAACCCCCAAAGCAAGCCTATATTGTAATACAGATTCTATTTGTATTTGCATTTGGTCTACTTAGGCATAATAGGCAGACTCTTTGCCTTGATTCTGATTTAAACATAGTTCTCTTTCACTTTATTGGCTAGGGAAAGTTAAGAATTGTTTGTTTGTTTGTTTTATTCTTCTCCTTAAAAATTCTATATGAATTAGGTGTTAGACTGCATCAAGTATGTAACTGCTTTTATTGATTTTTCTCACTGATGGAGTAATGGTCATGTCTCTTCTTAGCTGGTCTCCTGAGATTCTGTAGGTCACCCAGTAACATAATAAAATCAAGCACAGACACATTATTTGTTAAACTATACACCATGAATAGAAAATGAGCTCTGAAGTGACTCTTTGATCTCTGTTGTATTTTATTTTACTGCTGACTTTGTTCTCGTGGTTTTTGTGGGTTTTTTAAAATATCATGGAGTAATAATGTAGGAAAAGCAGTAAGTGTCAGAAACTACTGCTCAGATGGAAGTGCCATGTTGCTGTATTAGGAGTCGCTAACAGATAAAACATTAATTATAATGTCTCCAATGTTTTTACTTCCCTTCATCCTTTTTGAAATCAAGATTAGTGGGAAAATTTCATAAGGTGAAAAAGGGGACCTAAGATGATGTGTTAGCCATTTAAGCAATAATTTGTTATATTTGTTTTTTACTTCATAAAGTTCCAGGGGGAATAATAAAGCCGTAAGTGTAACACTGGGGACTCCTTATTTGAGAAGAGGTCTCAGAGCAAAATTAGGACAAAGCTTTATTTTAGTCTTTATATAAATACAATTAAGTCAATTCATATTTTAATAGTTTAGAAGTTGTTACTCACCTTGGCTGTTTATTCTTGTCAAAATGTATTACAAATTTAATTTGAAAATAAATCTCTTTTCATATCATGCATCTTTACCTTGCAGGAGGAAGCATCTCTCTGCTGCACATTCTTTTGTGGGTTTTTTGTCTAAGTCTGTGAACAGACCATTTTTACCTTAACTTACTGATCATTTCCCTGATTGCTTTCTTTGTAGGTTTTCCTGTGGTGTTTAGTTTGCAGGGTTTCATACAGCATCAGTTAGGGGACACAATAGAGAAGTCTGTGGTTCTTTTCAGACTGATACAGGGCATCTCTTCTACATTAATATCAGCAGAGTAGTATTTCTTTGTTCCCCTTAGACAATTATTATGCAATCAGAATACTACTGTTGAATTTAACTTTCATTAACTAGGAATAGATAATACTAAACAAAAAGCCAAGGTGATTTTGAAGAACCTTCTGATACTCTAAATGCAATCCAGACTGACAGTGGTTTAACCAATGGGTATCATGTTTACCTGGGCCTTTTTTTTGATGACTTTAAAAATGGTTTGATGGATTTTGGGAAGAGCTTCCTGTATTTATGACAGTTTTCTATCAAATAAATGCCATCACAGTTTAAATAACTATTCAAAAGAGGCCTAAATTGTAACAAAAAACCAAAGTCAGCCAACTTGAGAGCAGTATGTAAATAAAAAGTGAAATCTTGTGCTGTAGTCCAGGGTGTTCCCCTGGCTTCCCTGGGTGCTTCTAGACCCCCCTGGCAGGGGATTCAGAGACCCTGGCATGGTGCCCAGGGGTCCTGGGGGCTGGGGGCTGGACTTGGATCCCTGGAGAAATTTGCCAACATTGCAGGAAGAATTACAAGTCAGAAAAATAAGTAGAGTATAAATTAGACTTTTAGAAGATAGAAAAGTGAATTTTTAGAAATGTTTATATTAAGGGGCTCATGGTTAAGATGGAGGATTTGGGGCGTGGTATGCTTCTTTCTCCTTCTTCATGCCATCCATGTTGGAGTGCCACCTTGGCATCCTTCGATTGGATGGGGACAAAACTCGACATTACAATAAGATTGAAGTGTATTGGGAATTAATTGTAAATATCTAGTGTGTAATTTAGAGTATAAAAGATAAGTCCTGCCTCTGCCAGGCAGATTCTGCCCTGGATGTCTGGCGAGCAGACCGCTGTTCGCTGGACAAAGCATTCCTGAGATAAGAAACAATAAACATCCATGAAGACCTCTGAGAACAGCCTCCTGCAGTCTCTCATCGGCAGCCATCGGAAAGAACTGGGTTCCAGACCACCTTTATGTCCTCCTGAGGTGATCTCAACTCTAAGGAGACACCTCGGGCAGTGACAGCTTGCTGTTCCTCTTTCCAGTTCTTTGCCCATAGCTCCCCCTTTGTTTTAGGGTCTGTAAAATGGGCTATTTTTGATTAAACTGGCTGTGGTGTGGTTTTGTTGGTTTTTTTTATTGCTGTCAGCAAAGAAGTTTTACTGCTGAGTAAATGAGTCATTTGCACAAGTATGAAAAAGCAAATTCAATCAAGAAAAAAAGGTATGGGCACTAGTGCTGGGCTAGAATTAGATTCATTCTGAGCCATCAGCACAAGGTAATAAGGCTGTGGTAATAACAGCAATTGAATGTTTAATCAACAAAGCTTCCCATCTGAGCATTAATATAAATGCAGTGAGAAGTCTGTTGCTCCTAAATGTAAAGATATGGGTCAAAGATTATGTTCAGTCTGTGGGAATGATACTTCTTCCTCTGTGAAAAAGTGACTTTGTGAAGGTTCCAGTTCCCCGTTTTGCTGCTCCATGTGTTTGTAGCTGTGGAACAGGAGGCTGGGGCTCACACTGGTGTTGCTCATGCTGGATGTAGAAGCAGTTTGTGTGTCAGAGGGGAATACAGGTTGGTGTTTGTTCTCCTGGCAGTCCCTGTAGCTGTTCCTTGCAGAGATGCTGCCCAGGTTTATTTTTGGTGGCAGCTTTGCTCTGCTGATGTCCCCACTCCAGTGCTGCTAACACAAAGCCGTACACTGACACTGCTCTTGGGATTGCTTTCAGATGGTGTGGCTCTTTCCACTGGCCTTTTTTCACCATGCTGTGGGTGCTTTCAGCATTCTGGGGGCAGTCTGTGAGTGCTGTGACCCTGAGATGGGTGCTCTCTTTGCTGGTCACAGCTGGTCATACCTCAGTGCTCAGCAGCACCTCTGTTCCTGTGGCACATTTCACCGAATACCTTTGCTGTTTGTTCTTTCAGCAGTCTAAATGTACCCACTGTGCAGGGGATCTTCTTTCCTCTTTTCACATGTCTGGTATAAATGCTGCACAAAGCTCTTTCTGCACTTGGTGTGAATGTGAGTTGGTCTGGGTGTTGTCAGGGTTCTCCAGGCAGCTCTGTGGAGCAGCCCATCATGTCAGCTGGGGCCCTCTGTAAGTATAAGGATCAAACACAGGTGTTTTTTCATCTGGCCAGGATTCTGAAGGGAGGGCAGGATGGAAGTGATATCCCATTGATTTCTGCTGGGGCAGCTCTATCTTTTGCATGCTGACATTGCTCATTTGCTGAGAATTTGTGGTGACACCTGGAATTTGATGCAGATATTGATGTTAATGCAGAAGCTTCTGAGGCATAATTAGGATGATAAATGGGATAATTCCATGGTTAGATTCTTCTGCCACATGCTGTGGCATGGATCTGCAGCTTAGCTTGCAGCCCACCAGGCGGGGAGGTGTTGCTGTTGGCTGAATGCAGTGTGAAATGTTCAGTCTGTGCTCAAATCTGAATAATGTTTTTAATAAAAGTAAATGCCTTTGGTAATCAATATCCCCGTGTAATTGTTTAGCTGCTTTCCCAGTATGAATCTGTGTACTTTAGCTGCTCTTTTGCTTAACAAGCTGCAGTCAGTGAAGCGTTTCTTGCAGTATAAGAGGTTTTTGAGGAGGGGTGGGAGCAGAGGCAACTGCAATTGAGTTTTGACGAATAGAAGCTTTAGGAGTAAGAGCAAAGCACAAGATATCAGGTACTTCTCTCCCTAAATTGTGAAAATCTTGTGGTGCCTTAGTGAATATATACTATTTCACTTAGATTGAAAATTGGTGTTGATACTATTAGGCTTTTACAGTCTTACGGAATTTGATGGTATAATTTAAATCTGCAGCTGTTGTTTGCCTCATGTCAGAGTGGAAAAGATTAATCTTCATTTGTATCCTGCCCTGCAATTATCTAGAGGTACTGTGTTCCCTATATTATATAATCTGATACAGCAGAGGATCACTTGTTGTCTTCATTCAAGCAAAACTTGCAGTTTCTGAAGTGAGAATTTAATTTCAGAAAGAATGTTTATCATGAATCAGAACAGAAAGTTCTGTAGCAGAAATGCTTTTCAATTTCATGCCAGTAGTTCAAGCAGTGCTGTAAAATAGCAACAGGATATCATTGTTCTCTAGGTGGAGATGAGCTAAGGTGTAAGTACAAAGTATGCAGGGGTGCAAAGTTACTGATGATAGTGGGAAAGAGAAATGAAATTTATGAGAGTGTGGTTTCATAAGAGGAAAGAAAGAAAAAGAATTTGTTCTCCCCACTGTATGTGTTTCTACTCTGTAGTTAGCCCAGCTGACTTGCACTTGAATTTAAATAGTTTAAGTAGAACAGGCAGTGTCTGAGCAGAGGCCTGTTGCATGTCTGTGCTCTCTGTGTTTTTATGTTCATTTCTTGGAGCTCAGGCCTTCTGGATATGCCAGTCTTAGTTCAAGAAACTGTAAATTGCCTCTTTGTTTTTTATGGGATTATTTTTGCTTTTGGCTGGTCCTTGTACAACACCCAACTCAGCTGAATCTTCCTTATTCCAAAATACACTTTTCTGGTCGTGACATTAAACAATGACTCCCACTACTTGTTCTCTGCAGCTGTGAACCAGCGTTGCCAAATAGCATTGATGCAGTTGTGCTCTTGATGCTGATGTCTGTAAAGGCAGAATTGAGGAGTCCAAGTCCATGAGATGGACAGTGAAGATAAGATGAGCTCAGTTGGTGCTAATGACAGTGTGGATGCAATCCCTTGTGTGAGAATTCTCTGTGATCCTTGGGGTTCCCTTCCAGCTCACAGTATTCTGTGCCATCAGACATAGCTCTTCTGTGGAATCAGGATATATACTGGGAGAAAGTAAAAATCATGATAACTGTAACAGTCAGTGACTAAGTCGGTAAGTAAGTTTTCCAGTGAGTTAAAAATTCCTATTAAGTGGATATGAGTAATTACAGCTTTAAGATTTTGGTGTGGATTCTAAAAGCAGGAGTGGGGATGCTGTTGTTGTACTTGGATACACAGCCAAAGGAAAACACATCTATCTTTTGAACATCTGGAAACCTCATAGTAAAACTGTTGCTGTGTGAGATTTTTATTAGTCCTGGTTTACTAATCTAAGCTAACAGGACTTTTTTTGTACCAATCTTTTTTTTTTTTATTTTAGTGTAAAAAGTAATTTCAGCCTGTTTCAGGAAGAGTTGAGGAATCAAAGTTTAATTTGAAGCAGGGTCTGCAGATTTCCAGTTTGCTTCTGAAAAGGTGTGCATGCATATCAGCTTGTAAGTCATAACATAAATAGATTTCTGCAGAAGTATCAAGGACATTGAGATGCTATGCAGACTTGCAGTTTTTCACAATGCCATACTCTGTTTAGTATTATGGGACTTTAAAGAGGCTTAGGTAACAGCTACAACTGTAAGTGATATTTTTTGGAGACATAAAGAAGTTCATAAAGGCTTAAACTAATTTGGTTATTTCAGAGTTTTCCTTTCTCATTCATGAACTTGTATGAGATACTCTTTCCATCCTCAGGTCACATAGTTGTTGGAAAGGGTGAACACTGTTCTTAAAACCTTGCTCAAACAGAGGAGAAGGATAACCACAAAAGACTTAAAATTTAATCATCGCCAAATAAAATGTTCATGAAATGAAATACTATTTCTAATCATGTGAAATAGCGGAGGCCAGCTGTGGTCAGCTGTGGTAGGAAAAGTGCCCAGAAAGTATTGAGAAGCAATTAATTAACTTTAAGGACTAAGTGATTTTTTTTTTTTTTTCAATTTTGATCCAGCTCTTCCAGCTTTATCTCTGCTTTGTGAATAGAACAGTACGTCTTTCTGAGGATTAATTAATAATGGTACATGGTAGGTGCAAGTAACCCATTGACTGGAGTTCTTTTGACCTCTTGGGCAGTGTATTGATCTGAAATGACTTTGCCATGATGTGATCAAAAGATATAGAAGAACATAAGAATTGAAGCTAATAAAAACTCTACAAAGTTACTGCAATGTGAATGGAGCAAACCTTACATCTGAAAATATCAAGGTAAGGTTTTATTCCAGTGAAAAGTGACTGTCTTTTCTTTACAGGTCAGTCTAAGGTTCTGGGAGTTTTTACCCACCAGGGTTACTTTAATTTTATAGCAGGGGGAATGTTATAGTGGAGAGAGAATGGAAGTAGTTCTATTGCGTGTATTTCTCTGTCCTCTTGCAGATGTAATCTCATAGTCTGTGTTTGCAGTATATTTATGTACATGTGTGCACACCACTAGTACTTTTCTATTGAGGTGAGTCAATGCAGATGTTGCTGCGGTTGCCTGGGGTGTCTCACAGCTTGTTTGTGGATCAGCTTTCTGACTTGTGTGGCTGGCACTCACCTTCCATCATGTTCTTGCAGCTGCTTGTAAGCTCCCTGAAACTGAAATGCTGGAAAAGTGGAGAGGTGTTCTATCCAGTCCCATGTTATGTCTGAGGATTGATATCCACAGCCTCAGGAAAATCCTGTTGACTTTCATGAGGAGATTGCCTTAAGACATTTCGGCTTTGTCTTTCTGGTTTGCATCTAGGAAAATGGACGGAAAATCAAGTAAAAGTGTGGTGTCAAATCCATCAATATGCAAATTGAAAATGCAGATGTGTTAGTTCTGAAGTGCTGTGTGTGAGAGTTAGTTTAAATCCCTTTTTAGGTTTCCCTGTCATTACAGGTGTGCTGCCTGCTGTGCAGGGCCATGATGCCTCATTTCCCTGTTCCCATGGCTGATGTACCACAGGGTCTGGCTTGGGGATGTGATCCATGGCAGGAAACATTGCTCTGGCCAGGGGACAGGATGTGGGATCTCAGGAATATACCTGGAATCTCCAATCCAACTCACACGAAATGCTTTCCCTTATTAAAGGAGGAAGCTGGGCACCTTCTGTGATTCCTGTGGTATGGATAAGGGGCAGATGATAACTCTACTGCAGTTGGAGCCCTGCCAGAGGTACTGGCTGTGTGAGTGGCTGGTGGAGCCCAGCAAAGCACTGTTACCTTCTGAACCAGGAGTGTTTGGAGGGGTAATCCCCTCTGGGAATAGAGCTTCTGCTTGAGTCTTCAGCTCTGCCCCACAAAGTGCTTGTGCTGTCCAGGGGATTCAGCTGCAATGTACAGATATGGCTTTCTTCGTGCATGAGCCTTTGCAGGAAGGTCCAGCTGTCTTTCAGTGAATATCACACTTTTATATATGTGTGGTCATACACAGCTGTGCATGGAACAGGTATAGCACAGGTATTTGTACAGCACGAATGTTTTCCTTGCCTAGAGGATTATTCTTTACTGCCCTAGTGTATCATGCGTAAGTTTAAATAGGGTAGGAAGCTTTTTAACCAAGTGGTCAGTGGAAGTAACTAACTTTATATTAAGTAGAAATGAGCTTAGAGTTGTACTAGAGGAAAAGTATAAGTGTCACTCTTACCGTCCAATTTGCATGTAAAAATCTCTTTCCAATGCTCAGTGTAGCATATTCCTCTATGTGTAATGCTGCAGGATCACGAGTGCTTTTCTCTGCAGTGCACTTTCTCCACGGCAAAACAGTGTCCTGGTGATAGGTGAAGGATTATTTAGATTATTTAATTTTTTTTCTGAGGCTGGAGTTGAGTGTGTGCTGATGTAACTGGAAAGGTTCACCTCTCTGTGTGTAAGGCTGGCAGTGCAGGGTGAGAGTGCTGATACACCTGTTTGGCTGCCCTGGTCCTGCAGGCTGGAACTGCCCGTGGATTTGCCCGTGGGATCCTGCATTCCTGAAGTGAGAAGGTCTGTCCAGCTGAGAACTTCAGTGCTGCAGTCAGTGTTGCTCTCCTGCCTTTCCAGTGGCTTTTCTTGAAGGCCCTGGAATTGTTGCCTTGTCTGCAGAGCCTTTTGCAGCCAAAGCTGCATATGGAAGGCACAGTCCTAGGCAGCACACTGCAGCAGGAGCCCATTTTATGAACTTGAGCTGTCTAGAAATTGTCTCTAAGCTATTTCTCTAATCAATATTTATAAAGAGAGGAAGGCTAATCTAGAGAAGATGGAACAAATCACTCCTTTTGACAGCTAAAGTAAGTAGAGTTGGACTCTGTCTTAAGTCTAGATTATGAAATAGCGAGTTTGAAAAATTTTGCATTTGCCCAGTATGTTACTGCTGCAGAAACAACTGGGTAGGTTTGGTAATTAATTATTCAGATTGATCATCTATGAGAAGGAAGGAGAACTTCGTTCACATGCACTTCTTGTTTATAATTTATAATCAAGGGCAAACAAATTGCTCTAGGTAAGACTGGGTGAGAGATCACATGAATTAGAATGGGCAACTATTGTCATATAATGTTGATAAATACTTTCTTTAAATGAGAAAAATTCCAGTTTATTTCAGCTGTGTTTATGTGGCATAAGACGGTAACTTGATACAGAATATTTCTTTACCAGCAGAAATGATCTTTAGGAAGAGAGGTGGAGGTTACATTTTGTAAAGTGCTACTGTTTGCTATTTATCCTACATCTGGTATTGCTGTCAGTGGTGAAATTAACTGGTTCTCATTCTTTCATGAGAGGAAACTCGGTTTTTTGACCTTGATTTACAGATAAGAGCAGCAAGAGTGACCTGAGCTGCAGAGACATGGTTTTGACCTTCAGAAACACAGGAAGACATTTGTGAGTGCAGCTTTGATAGCTGAGCTGAATAAATAACTTAAAATATGAGAGACTGAAGTGTTTCCTGCGAGGCAAGGGCAGAAGAAGCCTGTTCAAAGACTGGAGGAGTGTTAGAGATCTCTCCAGCAGAAGAGCCTGTGGGCCAACACCACTGATCTCACCTCTCAGTCTACTTACATGCAGCCCTTACCATTTTTTGCTGTTTCATTTCCTGTATTCTGTCAACAGTTTTAAGTGTTAATAAGAGTATAATTTACAAATCCTGGCTGTTGTAATTACTCAAAATAGGAGACTGAAATAAGCTTTCAAAGTGCTTGTGGATTTTGTGACAGAATTCAGTCATTAAGGCAGAGTCAAGGTTCTTGCTGGAAAGATACCGGTGGAAATTATTTCTGTAATTTTGATTAAAATTTTAAAACTTAAAATCTTTTAAATTCATTCTGATAATTTAAGAATATTCTTAAGAATCTGATTACATTTTCTCTAAGGGGCTAAACACAGAATCTGTTAGGGTTAGTTTGGGTGTATCTGACCTATTATTTCCTGTCACACCACTGCAAGTTGGGAAGGGGCTGTAACTGTGGTGGCAAACAAATAATGAGTATTACCCTGCAAACTTTGATTTCAGAGGGGATAGAGTCAATTTTTATGTAAATGGCCAAAATCCTGTAGATTTCTTTTCTGGTTTTGATGTTCTTTAAGGAAGAAGCATAAATACCGGAGGGAAAATTATCTTTTTGGAAGATTGCTGGATTAGTCCTTACAGCCACTGTCACCATGAAACCCCCATGCTAGGACAAAATTTTTAGTTCTGATAATTGTACAGCATCACTGACAGTTACACCACAACTCTTGTTCTGTCAGGTATCTTCTGTTGTTTTTACTGGGTGATGCAGTAGGAAAAACTCAAAACAGCTTTCCTGATTCAAGGGAATAAGCACAACTATTGAGTGTCTTAGTGTTACCAGGATGAATTGTATGCAATTCATTCTGTAATTTAGAATGGGGTTTATGATCATTAGGTTGGGGGGATGCTAGCAGAAGTGACTTTTCAGCTCCTTGGCTGTAAGGTGGGGGTTTATCAAGATCTGGTATTCAGTCATGCCCTGGGTGCCCCTCTGTTTCATGAAGGGTTCCCTAGCCAAGCTGGGGAGCCCATCCCTCATCTTTGTACTGAGTATTTATTTAGGAGAACATTCCTTTCACTAAGTTGTTGGGGTTAAACTTTTTATTAAAGAGTTGTATTGCCAAAGACTTAGAAATAACAATTTAATACTTCTGTACCTGCTGTTTTTCTGAAAAATACTGGTGGAGGAACATAAAAAGTTCAATTCATTGTGAAAAGTGGCCTGAAGAGTCTAAAATAACTGAACAGTGTGAACCAGCACTGGTACCAGTGACTGGTTTTTTTTTAAATTTCTCAAGGTGTTTCACTTTTAAATATGCTTGGGTGGTGTTTGGATTTCAATTCCAGGTATTTGGGAATTGAAACTGAGATATGAAGTGAAGAGCTTGCTTTAATTTCTCATGTGTTTGATTTCAGTGTTAGTACTGAAACAATTGATGGTACAATTGATCTTATGAGGGAGCAGGATTGTTGTAGTAGTCTCCTCTAAATCCTGGGCACTGTGTGATAAAAGTGATTGTTTTAAAACCTAGAAAGGCAAGGCCAGGTGAAAATGTGTTGGCAGTTGTGGAGCACTGGATCTTCAGGGAGCCAAGCCTGTTTGGATAGACACTGGACTGCAAGGAGAACTTGCCTACATGAGGAAGAGACTGCTTGGTGACTCTGCCCTGATTTATTTTACTGATGTAGAGAGGTTCACAGCTTTATTTGGATTTGGTCATTTTAAGGCAGGCATGAGTGGGAGATGGGGTCAAAACCTGAAATTAAGTTGAATTAGATTTTGTCCCCCCTATATATACTGTATTGGAAAGGTTATGGATCTTGTGTTGCCCTTCCTAAAGCAGAAATAAGCCCTTCCCTCTGCTCAGAGCTGAAGCCACTTTGTGTTTCAGAAAGAACTGGTGTCATATCTTAGTGGCAGGGATTGATGAGAGAGGAGGACAAAGAAGGATGGAAATAAATCTTGTGTATACAAACCTTGCACTGAATAAACTGGGAGTGTACAGCTACTGAAACTTTGAACAAATATTTTCTTATTTTTTGATCTCTGAGAAAACATGTGTCTTACATGTTTATTAATTCTGAATGCAAGAGCTGCTTTATTTAAAGTAATCCACCAGTTCAGTCAAGACCCTTATTTAACCCCCAAATGAAAAGTTTTCTAATTTCCTAATTAATATTTGTTTCTAATTGGATGGATTTTGAAACAAATCAGTCTAAACTGTCTTTCTGAAAGATTTTTTTTTTTTTTTTGTAAAGTGTTCCTTGTGTTTTGCTTCAGTACGTGACCTTAACTTCTGGGTGTTGCTGCCTTTTGCATGATGAAAGATTTAACAGAGGTGCATGATAAATGTTCACTACAAGTTTTATTCTTATATGACGGCAAAAAAAAGTCTTTTCATAAGGTTATCTCTGCCTAAGGAGTTTAGTTAATGTTGAGTGTGGGCTTATTAGGAATTCTTTTGAAATGTATCATAAAACTGCATATTAACTATGCTTATTTGTTATTCCTGCCAGGGTAGTGTGGAAAAGTATAAAGGATTTATAATAATTCACCTTTACATATGTGTTAGCTGCTAGACACTGAAACCCCTGTTCACAAATGGCTCCCTGAATTCTTTGTTAAAGGTAATTTTGCTGATATAAATTTCCAACTTTCATCATTATTTTAATACCTGAAATATCTCCCTGTCTTTGGGAAAATTTTTGACAAGTTGGAGGGAAATACACTGTGTAAAGAGACCAGAAATAAATAATAAACATACCAGCTGTCACACAGAACTGTGCCCAGGATCAGTAATTTTAGGAGCTTTTGGCTGCTGAGTTATAGTGTAGACAAGTCCAGCTGAGGCTGGCCAGGATCGGCTGCAAGCAGTGAGAAACTCCCACGGGATGCAGTCAGGGGAGGTTCCAGCAGTGTGTGGGTTGCATCTCTTGGTGAGCAATTAAGGGATAATCCCAGCAGCAGCTCAGAGACAAACAGAAAAGGAACTCAGACCATTGAATGAAGACTGGGTTTTGAGGTTTAAACCTTCCCAAGAACTTGTGATCAAAAAGAGCCTAAAACACTAAATTTGAGTTTAGTGAGAGTTATCTTGAAGCAATATTGCATCCAGATATAAATTACAGGCACAATAACAGAGTCAGAAACATAAACAGTTTTACAGCGTGTCTCTGAACGTGCTTTGGAAGGGACAGTTCCCACTTTTTTCCCTAGTTTGCAAAGTTTTAATCAGTTTTATTTTAATCAGGTACTTTAATCAGCCCCTATGCAGGGCATCATGTTTGAATTGTTGAGTTGGGTTTGGGTGTTTCTTGCAAACAAATAGTGGAATTCTGGAATTTGTTTTGATTGTCATAACATTTGGGCTGACACCAGCAGCTGACATTATGAAGTTGGTGTATTCAAGGTTACTTTCCCTTCTGAAATGACAGTGACTGTGAGGACTCTCTACCATAAGAATAAAAAAAAAGAAAATAGAGGTAAAGTTGTGAAATGAAATCCTCAAGTAAAGTGAATTCAGTAATTGGTAGAACTTGTTATCAGTCATGTTTTTACCATAATTTGAACTGTCTGCTAAAGTTTTTTATTAATAGCTATTTTTTCCTGTTCTAGAATAGTACAGTCTTAACATTCTATTACTTTAGATTTCTTTTTCTGCTAGGGGAGCACGCGACATTAATGAAAAGTGAATGTCTTGCACTTGAATTCTAATTTCAATATGGAAAAGGACCTAAATGCTTAGTGAGGTTAGAGAGACTAATAAAGGGAACACAGTCAGTTCACACTTTCAAATGGTGTTCTGGCGTTTGCCAAATTAATTTTAATTACCTTCATAAAGATAGCTTTTTCTGCAGTGCAGCTTTGGGTCTTTATAAGAGCAATTGGCAACTCAGTTTGACTAGAGTTTATTTTGGTGCTGTTCACTCAAATTACACTTTTTTCAAGAGCAACATCCTTCAAGTTCATTAGGTGACCTGATAAAGAAGTTTTTTTCTGGTGCTGCCTTGTATAATATGGACATTTTTTAATATCCCTTGGGACTTTAATCAAGTAGAGTACCCTCAGAAAACTTAGAGAGAATTGTAACCGAAATGAGCATTTGTTTTAGCAGTCAGCATAGTGAAAAAGGAGTCTGGGTGGGACATGTGAAATGACTACCAGAGGTTGGCAAGGCTACAGTGGACAGGCGTTTCTCTGCCTGTGATATGGTCTGATCATGTAATTAGTGGGGTTTTATTTCTCTGCTAACCACTGCAATCTAGTTAAGCTGCAGCAATCAGCCTTGTTCTCATTTCTCAGCACCCACAGCACAGAGGCAGCCCCTCATTCCTTTGGTTGCTGCAGAAATGAGCACGGGACAGAATTCCTGTGTGAGCTCTGTGTGCACAGTGCAGCTCCTGGTGTATCTAACTCGTGGAATACAAGGATACAGATATAAACTCTACCATTTTTTATTCCTGGGGTTTTTTATGTTTGGTTTGGTGTTTGATTTGGTTTGTTTTTTTTTGGTGGTTTTTTTTTTTTTTTTTTTTGGGTTTTTTTTTTTTTTTTTTTTTTTTTTTTGGGTTTTTTTTTTGTTTGTTTGTTTGTTTGGTTTTTTTTTTTTTGTTTTATTTTTTTGTGTTTTTTTGGTGTTTGTTTGTTTTGTTACTCTTCCTTTTCTTGTTTTTTGATTGGTGATGAAATACCAACACCAGAGTTCTGAGTTCCTCCTCATAGGGAAGATCACTGTAGTGATGCTGTTTGATGGCTTACCAATTTTTCTTTTTCTCCACTTTCATATATGTTATGTATATATGTTATGTATACTCTTTCATATAGCTATATAATTTTTTTCTCCCCATTTTTTCTCTTTTTAGTGACTGGCATTTGAAATGCAGTAGCTTGCTGTAGAAATGATTACAGGTGTCCACAGGTTTGATTTATTTTGTGATTATTTGTTTCTGAATGCTGATGTGAAATGGGAAATATCCATTCTTTCAGTTGTAAAAAACTCCAAACCCTATGTGTTTCTCATTTTCATGTGATAATTCCTCAAATTCATTATTTAAAGAGCTGGAATTGACATCAGTCAGTTTGGAGATCCCCGTCATAGCTACTTCTGTAGCTTTCCCTGAGCTGTGCAGAGGCCATCTGTGATCTGCACAGGCCAGAGGTAAATCCTGGGGCACAGCACCTGTGAACTCATGGGACAGTAAATGCATCTCTGCATGCTACTGCACTATTTTGCCACCTCCAAGTAGGTCTGGCAGCAGCAACATTATGAACCCTGCTGCACTGTCACAGAAGAATCAGGAGCAATTTTTTCCTGGAGGCTGTTTACCTTCAAGTACAATAATTGAAGTGGTTAGTTAATACTAGCACGGGAGATCATCAACATTTTGTCATTGTTTTCAAACACCACTAACCAGTGATGAACAAAGCTTTGTTAGATACAGGCTTTACTTCTCTTTGTTTGATCTCTTGTAGAATTAGGAGTAAACATAAGTGAAGTGCATTATTTCAGAATCAATTCTACTGTGGACTAGGCATGAAAAATGAATAGTATCTGCCAGGTGTTTGGATGGAGAACTGGAGTGTGAGAAGCAGGAACAAACAACGGGAACTCATTGTGTGAACTCTATGTGTGTGTATAATTCTGACAAGTGTTTTAGATGAAGCATGAAACTAGAGTTTTGACAAATTTGGTTAATTATGAGACTTTTGAGTGTTATGGACTTAAGAGTCCATTTTCACAGCTGTAAACTTGCCATGTGCAAAAATTCAGGTCAGGTTGTTGAATTCCTTCTGTTTTGGGAAATACCCTTTCTGGCTTAGTCCATGAGTGGTTCTGAAAAGCTTTTTGTTCCCCTGGAAAAAGGGGCATCTTGTAATGAAATGGGAGATGGGACAGATTTTTAGTAGTAGATGAGAGATCCTCTACACTAGAAAAATATAGTACTTGGTGCTTTTTTTTTTCCACTTGAATGTCACTGAAGTTGGAAACAGGTCCTGTGATGAAGCAGTCAGTTTTAAAGCAGGGATAAAAAATGAATGATGTGGACAGGAGACACAAAAAATGAACTCTCATTTATGAAGACAGAAAAGTAAAGGTGCAGTTTTATAAATTGTTGTGTAAGAAAGCAAGAATTTGTGTGTTATTGGTGTAATATATAATATAATTTAATTCGTGTAAAGTTGTAAATTAATGTAAAAGAAGCAATGTGTGTATGAGTAAAGTAATAAAAAACTTAAAAACCAAAAGCTGCAAAGGGAGTTGCTTAATCACAACACTGTATCTTCCAAGAAAAGCTGAAGAGCTGGGTTAGCAAGACAATAGACCTAGCCCTGGTGAAGATGGCTCTGTCCAGAAAGCACCCAAACGATAAGAGCCCGATAAGCACCCACAATTAAGGTAATCAGAGCCATCAAGAAAAACACATCTGAATGCCGGTTTCCAGTAAACCAAAATCTGCAAGTTACATCTCAATTCCATCTTCCTGTAAACCTGAACTTGCCTTCATCAGAATTCATCATCTTCCAGGATATGGTTTTGTCCAGCTCAAGGCGGTGAAAGAAAACTACATGAATATGCTGAACGACAAGAGAAGACAAAGACCTCCGCTCCGGGCAAGGAAAGACTGTATAAAAACTGGACTAACCAAAGCTGCTTTGTGAACACTTGGGGATTCGGAGAGATAGAGTTCGAATCATTGTGTGTTCACCCGATGCCGACCCCGGGCTCGGCATTGTCCTTTTTGATTGTGGCTATCGAGGACCGTGATTCGGTCGCAAAATAAATATCGCTCATTTTAATCATATTTAATTCGGGTTGATCTCGTTTTTATCTATAACATTGGTAATGTCATTGCATTGTGTAATTCATAAGAAAATGATTTTTTGGAAAAATTATAAAATATATTTGCAGAATTGTGAAAGAACTGAAGAGGGATGCACAGATTGATGAAATTCTCAGAGTATGTTCAGTGTTTCTGAGCAGTCTTGTATGCACAAAACACAGCAATTAACACTCGATTGATTTCTTGAGGCAGAAAAGCTGGAGAATGTATTAAGGAAAAATTACTTTGCACATTTCCTAACCCTATTTAAATAATGGGATGTACTTGCTAATTAATGGTATTTTGAACTGTGAACACAAATAGGTTTCGAAAAACCCCAGCCTGGTGTAATGTATTATTGGATTTGCATAGTGATTCTAATGAATGGTTAATTAACAGTAGAGATTGAGGCATCCTATCAAGAAGCAACCTCCTTACTGCTGAAATGTATCAAGTAATAAAGATTATATGCAATAGACACTTTTGGCCCTCTTAGAGCATGAATCCATCTGTAAGCCAAGGTGGTTCCTGAGGAGCTGGGAACAGAACATCTCGTGAGCAGCAGGTGCTGCTCTGATCCAGGACCTTCCCACCTGTCATGTGTGGGTGCAGGGCACTGACAGCACCTGAACCACAGGAACCTGACCCCAGCCAACCAGAAATAACAAACCCTTCTGTTCCCTGAGCCAGATTTGGAGAGATCTGCGCTCAGTACTGTTGCAGTTTCTGTGTGAGGGAGGCAAGACTCACATCCCGTTAGTCACTGTCTCCAGAAGGGGAAATCTTGCATCGTTTGGGGTTTCCTCAGGTGACTAACAGTGGCAGAAATTGAATTGCAGTCATTAAATAAAAAAAGGCTTTATATTCCATGTCCTTACAGAGCTTAGTCATTGAGCTGGCTTTGGTTGGAACAACACAATTAGATTGCTCTTGGCTTGTCCTTGCAAATTTATCACTGTCTTTACCACATTTGCAATATTCTGCTACTGAAGTCTCTGAACATACACATGAAAAGAATCTTTTCACACAGAATGAGAAATGTTAGCTTGGATTTTCAGAGAAAACATGCCAGCACAGCCCTTCGTTCCCCTTAATGTGCTCTAAGTTAGTCTTTTTTCTGCCTAATTAGCTTTATTAATATTAAAAACTACAAGCTGGTGTTTCCTTAATTCAGGGATCCTAACTTTAATACTTCAACCTAATCTCTGGGGATACAGAGAAAATGTACATTATCATGTTCTGTCAATGCAAAGCAAGGGACCTGCAGTTCTGTATTTATCTCAGTCTTAGTAAGGGCTTAAGAAAACAAGTTACCCAAGTTGTAAACATCTGAAATAAATGAGAAAGAAACATCTGAAACTAGATCTGTTCTTGGGGAAAGAGAAGTGAACAAGTGAGGGGGAAAAATTACTTCAGGTAGGTTTATCTTGTTTTTCTTTTGGCTCTTGGACGTTTCTTGTGAGCAGAACATGAGCTGGACAAGTCAGTTCCCTTCCCAGGCTGGTGAGAGGTGAGGAGGAGCTGCTGTGGGTTTGGGAGATGCTATTCCTGCAGCAGGTGCTGTGGGTTTGGGAGATGCTGTTTCCTTCAGCATCCTCTGGCTCAGTGTCCCTGCCCTGTGCTGCCCCAGGGGCTGTGTGCTGTCCCTGTTCTTACTGCAGCTCGTGCAGGATGTGGGCAGTATCTGTAAGCTCTGGGACAGCTCCAAACCCATCAGGATCACTGCCCAAACAAAGGCTTGAACCCTCAATCCATCTCTGCAGCTGAGATGACATCTCAGTGCCTGAGCTGTGTTTAGAAGCTGAAGCTGGCTTGGGATGTTTCCAGGGCCAGGAAATGTGACGTGACATGTTGAGAGCCTCTCCTTTGCTGCTGGCGTTTTTCCTGGTTCTGTTCCCTGCTTGCAGCTCCTGTGATGCTGCAGGACAGCTCAGGCAGCACTGGATGCCTGCTGGGCACCTTGCATCCTTGCAGGGACAGCAGCTGCAGACAAACACTGAGATCGCCCCTGGCTGTGCTGCTTGCACACTAATTGGAGTTATTATTCTGGGGCATGTTTTCATAAAGTCTATCTGAAAAACTAAGATACAGCATATGGGAGATATATATTGCAGAATACCTTCCAAGGTACCGTATAGCAGTTATTTTTTAAAAATCTCTTCTTAAATCAGAAAAATAAAAAGTGATGCAAAATATTACGTAGACAATTCATAAAGGACATTCATAAATATTTTGGAAGATTAATGTCTCATTTACAGTTCTAAACTAAAATTTATTTTATTCCCTGAATGAAGAAGAAGAGGACTGTACATCTTTGATGCAGCTTGGACAAAAAAAATATCTGGGTAAGAAAAGCAAGATCATTGAAAGCCCTTTTTCTGAATTGAGGGTAGGTGGTGTCTTGTGTTTTGCACAAATTGTCTGTCACATTAGGACGAGGGGAAATGGCTTCAGGTTGAGCTGGAGGAGGTTTAGGCTGCTGTTAGGGACAATTTCCTCACTGAAAGGGCTGCCCAGGCCACTGGTGAGTCCCCAGCTCTGGAGGGATTTAAAAGCCACATGGATGTGGCGCATGGGGCAGGGGTGGGTTGGCAAAGCTGAGGCAACAACTGGACTCAGTGATCTTTTTTCCAACCAAACCAATTGTCTGAAGCTTGCTGTCTTCTCATTCACAGAAGGAAATCATGAGTCCCTTTGAGAGGTCACTCCTGCATTTTCCAGGCTGCTGCTGTTTGTCTGTTCTCTGTATCTCCCTCTCAACATTTGTGGCATTGCCACTGACATGAGGCACCCAAATAGTAAAGCGTGAATAGAGAGGTCTTTGGTTTTTTATTTTTCTTTACAGCTCATGGAGAAGATACAAATGGGTAGGTATGGTGCTCAGTTACTTGAATTTCTTCCCACTAATCTATTTTATTATTTTATTTTGTTATTATTACACTTCTATTTATGAAGTTGTTTCATTCTCTCAGAGGTAGCTGCTAGTGTCACATGAAGTATTTCTGGTATCTTTTTCTGGCTTACACTGTGCATCTGCCAGCCTTTCCACAGCCACTCTTCTAAAAGGCATTCTTTATTTTCTTTTGCCTATTTTTTTTTCCTATAACTTGCAATATATAGCAGATGAAATTGAAATAGCAAGTTTTGAAAAAAGCTTAATTAAGTACTGGCAGAAAGGTGGACTGTAGTGTGAGTTTTTGGCAAATAACCACTTTCCTGATCATGCCAAGTTTCACTGAACTTGAATGCCCACTCCGGTTGCTGTTGTTTTGTTCTGAAATACTGCTCAGTTTTTTCCCCATTGCTTTAAACTCGTTTCTGCAGTGAAATCTCACACGCAGATGTGTGCAACTGAATTTGCCTCTTTTAGAATTTTAACCATAGGGAGGTATAATTCAGTGTATACTTCTTGGTTTTTTCCAACTCTGAGAGTTGTACTTGCTTTCTGGGTCATAGCTGGATTAAACACTTCCTGTCTTCATCCCCAAACGAGTGAGTTATTTGTTTATGGAAACTACAGAGGCTGAATGAGGTCTTAATGACCCAAGGACCAGAGCTTGCAGTTGTCTTGTGGCTGTTGAGAGGAAACATCATTTTAGCTCTAATTATAGCAGAATCTTTCCAACCCAGGGTAGTCCATAGGCAGTATGTAGACCCTTCTCCCACTAAAGAAGAATTAATGCATTTTTTCCTTATGTGGAAGTGTTTTTATTCATTTGAGATGCTTATGTCCAGGTCAGTATTATTTATTCTGTGCAAATACTTTCTTCTACTTTGTGAAACTCTTTCTTTACATCTATTGCTTACAATATGCCAAAGCCTCCCTTTAAACTTGATGGAGAATCCCTCAGCATCCTTTTACTGTTTTGTGGTCTTTCTCCTTGAGAAAGTAAACCAGCATCATTTTATGTATCAGTTTTTCCAACTGAAATGTCAATTGTTCTCTTGATTATTGACTGAACATTTTTCAGTCTTTTTATTGTGTTTTAGTGAGAATAGTGGTTAAAATGGAGAAGCAGCCATGTCTCAACTGGCTTTCAAACTCCTATGAATAAAGCTTCAGGAGCACCTCAGTGGGTCTGTGGTTGAAGTGTTTTTTTCCAGACACACTGCCAGGGCAAAGCTGTTTCCTGTGCCTCTACTGAAGGGATTGCACATCTTTTCTGTTGAATCAATAGCTGCAGCTTTTGGAGGGCACAGTGGACCTGGGTGGGTTTTAAAGTGGAGAGAATTCAGTAAGAACATTAGGAAAGGTTATATGCCTCTGTTTTCTCCCTAGCCAGATCTAGGATTTTCAGAGTTTGGTCATTGCTGTCCCACAGCTCAGATCAGTGGTTGTTTACTCCAGTAGAAATAAAGTTGGGGTAATGTTTGGCTGTGCTGAAAGAGTCCTGTGCTCCTTGGGAATGCCTGGGATGCTGAGTGGGAATGAATCACAGTGCTCTGAAGGCTGGGCAGAATTCTTGCCTGGGCTGCACAAGAGCTTTATGCTCATTCTGTGTTCTGGAGCATGATTTCATCTCCCAGGAAAAACTCATTTCCATCTTTCCCTTTTGTCCGTTCTCATGGTGTTTGTGCTTTATGTATTTTAAGTGATCCAGCTGCAAAATTACAAGATTTTAACTTCTGTCTTCTGTTGAAATTGTGCAAGCTTTCTTTTGGGTGACTTTTAACTGGCTTGCTCATACATTGTCTTCTCAAGATAGATTCTTTTAATTCTTCTCTCTTTTTAAAATCAGAAAATTCTACTGGGTATATGATGTCTCTTGCCATCTGTGTGTAAACAAAGCACTTAATTTTTAATGCCAGGTTATTTAAATTGAAAGCAGTTAGGGTTCTTATCCTAGGGTCTGGATATGTTTGTTTGGTTTTTTTTTTCTGTGAAGTGTTATTCCAGGAATTCCAAATACACCTTCGAGAACGAATGGTGTGCCAGTGGAGATGTTTTGGTAGCCAGAGTGAGAGCCGAGTGAAGTGTGGCAGTGTTGGCTGCCAGCACTGGCTCTGTGAGCAGGCTGCTCAGGGGATGATGAGATCAGAGGAGCCCCTTGGCTGGGGATGTCTCCTCAATCACTGCATGTCCCGAGTGCTGTTTCAGTTGAATCTGAGAAGCTTCCACTTCAAATTTGAATTTTCACTCATCTGTCTGATCTAGAAGAGGCTTTTAAATAACTTCATCTGTTTTGCCTATGAGCATGTGCAAGCGGATTTTCCTTATTCTGTTTTTGTTGTAAAATAAAAACGTGCATCTTTCAATTTGAATTTTGTGTGGAGGTGATGAAGGAGGGGCAAGTATCCAATGTGGATTTCTTCTTTTTTGTCATGCTCAAAGGAAAAAAAAATGCTAGAAACAAGCCCTAACCCACATAATTTAATGCTTTTTAAAAAGAGTAATAGAATGCTATGTTCATAATTGCATTGAAGCCTTGTATTTACACTTTTATCTCTTGACTGTAAATGCATTATCTCCTTTGGTATGCATATTATCCTTGTATTTTATTTAAAATGTTATTAACTAAGGGCTCGGTAGTTGTTACTGTGTGAGGAGCATTTCTTATATGGTGCTCTGTATTAAGAACCCTTTTTTATTATCAGTGGTAGCTCTGAACATAGAGCAGTGGTTTTTCTATGCCACACTTAGTCTTTTGTTTGTCTCTGTGGCCTCCTGACTTTGATGTGTTGCTGAATTTCCAGACTTGCCTTCAGCCATTATTCATCTTCAAAATAATGGATTTTAAAAATGGTTGTAGTGACTTTAAAGCCAGCTTTCCATGATCAGTTACCTTGTCCTAAATACTCCCTGACCTGGTCTGCCCCCAGTCATGGATGCCCTTAAAAAGTGAAAGAAACATCCTGCACAAGCCTGTTAAAGGCTAATTAATCTGTTAACTTTGTCAGCTAGACTGAGATTGCTGTGCTCTCTAGGCAGCTTCAGTCTTTCTTAAATTATTTTAACATTCCTGTTGTTTCATCTGCTGCACTTGGCACTTATATTTTTATATTTCCATTTTTATTTAACAGTCTCATGGTTCTGTATTAAGTTCTTAGAGGCTTCCTTACATTATTTCAATTCCTATTTCTCTGTGCCATGGGCTGTAGAACTTACATCTTGCTTTTGTTTTAGCTCCTTGAGTCTTACCTGCACACTTAGAATAAAAAGTTGAGCACTCATTTGCATTTTTCTACTCTTTGGTTTTCTTCTGTGCCTGCTCTTTCCTCTTTTCCAGCTCTATCCCACTGTTTTATTCTGAGGCTTGGAGCAGATAGCCATTTGGGAAGCCTTTGAAATTTTTCACATTAATTTTGGAGAAAGAAAGGATATAATTTGCTCTTCAAGTGTTTAAATGCCTTCCTGCTCACTCGAAGGAGTTGAGGTGAGTTTCTCTGAATGGGCCTTAGAATCTGCCCAAACTATGTGGGGACAGTTGTCATGAAGTGTTGGATTTTGCAGCCTTCCTCCCAGACATTAAACTTGTCCAGGCAGTTAAAGGAGCTCACAGAGGTAATGAGGATTCTGCATAAATTCCTCTGTCCTTACATTCAGTTTGAGTTCTCAGCTGCCCCACTATGTCTAAGAGATGTACTCAAAAAATACATCTTTTTTCTTTACTGAGGGGTATTGGGCCTGTCTGTCCTAGCTGCCTGGGAAAAGCATCATTATTTTCTCAGTTAAAGAAGGCATCCAAATATCCTTTTGTTAGACAAACTCCTGTCTCTCTCCCTCTTCCCCTCTCAGAGAGAGGGAGAATAAATGGAACTTGAGAGCATCTTCTCCAGTCAGAATAAATAGCTTTCAGGCACCACCATTAGTATAAAACCATTGTGGGTTAAAGAATGGTGCCTCTTTGGAGACTTATTTTAAAACTGATTTGTCAAGCCTGCGTGGATTCCAAAATAAAGTTTCTTCATCTGGAAATAAATCTGTCATAACTTTTTGTTCTCAAAAAATCCCACCTTTAATTGCATTTGTGAAAATCCAACAGAGTAAACAAAAATTTAATTTACTTGTGCAATAGGAACATGATTAATGTGTATGATGATGGCACCTGGGGCAGAACAAAACCTATTTTTTTCCCCCCTCAAATTAAATTGATTCTTGATCAAGAGGACATGAAAAAAATACAAAAAAATCTGTGCCATCACTGAAAGAAAGTTATGAAAGATTCTGTGGGATAAAATCTTGTGGTGTAAAGTCCTTTTTGAGACTGTAGCTATCTTTCCAGTGTTGCTGGATAAGGAATTTGTACACTATGGCTGATAGCTGCTGATTTCTGTTAATTCCTAGCAAAAGAACTTTGTCTGAATTGCCTGGTTTTGTCTATGTTCCTTCTTATAAGTAAGTAGGTGCAGTTCTTTCAAACACTTTAGTAATTTGGGGATATGAAAAAAATCAAAGGGCCTTTCATGAAGTATTTTCTTTACAGATGGACAAATTTTCCTTTTCTTTTGCTACAAGTTAACAAGATTAAGTGAGTAAGCAAATGCGTTGAATTGTTTTGTACAACTATAAAAAACATATTCTTATATTTTCAAATACCTTTTCATAAGGTATTTACAGAAATTATATTTGAAATGATAAAGGGATTTCTTAGCCCAGACTAGGATTTAGGAAGCAGTAATGCTCTTTAAGGATTAAGGTTTGGGATTTTTTTTCTTTATAATTCTGCCTTCATCCAATCAGGGATCTCATTCTCAATACTGCTGAAAAGGAATTTGACATGTAAAGGCATTGTGTGCTTAGCACAAATATTAATTAATTGAGGATAATTCTGATTTTGTAATTCTGGATTATGATATTTTTCTCTTTATAAAAATAGTTGTTCTCTGAGTTTGGCTCATTTGGGTTTCAGTTCATGAAATATTCATCTGGTGAATATGAGCAGCACTTGGTGGATGCCTTATTTTGTTGTAGTCACTGAGACTTGCAGTGGGGAACCCCGAAGGCTGTGCTGGAGAGAGCTCCTTTCCATGTGCATCCAGAACAGTGGGAATTGTCAAATACGCTGTCCAGTCAGTTTGCTGGGAGCTCAGAATCCCTTTGGGGTGTTGGCTGTGAAGTTGAGTCTGTGATTGGTTGTCCTGGGTTGGTGTTGTGTCTGCTCCTCTCCCGCCCCCACACCTCTCTGTCTGCATGGAGCTGCCGCCGGTGCCCTTTCCCCCACCCCGGGGGGGGGGGTGGTGCCCTGGGGCTGTGCTGCTTGGCTTGCCCGGCTGCTGCTGCTGCTGCTGCTGCTGCTGCTGCTGCTGCTGCTTGCTGCCCGCTTGCTTCTGCCCCGCTGCTTCTGCCCCGCTGCTTCTGCCCCGCTGCTGCTGTGGCTGCCGCTGCCCTGTTGCTGCTGCTGCTGCTGCCCCGGCTGCTGCTTTTCCCCGCCCCGTCTCTCCTTCAGCTCCAAGATCTGTACCGGCTCCGGACGGGACCTGAGCATCAGAGACTGCCTCCGGAGCCTGCCCAAGAAGCTTCTCGCCCTTTCCAGCAGCGACCGTCTCTCACTTCGGTGAAACATTTCTTTTGTCATCTGGGATTGTACTTTCCTGTTGCTGGGAAGTGTTTTTTCTTGTGTTTGTTAATAAATAGGTTTTTTCCACTTTTCGCCCCGAGTAAAATTCTTTCCGAGCCCAGTGGGGGGGAGGAATTGTAAGGGGGGCTTATTCTGTGGGGGGCTCCTTTGGAGGCTTCCCCCAGTTTTGTCCTAAACTTGGACATTGGTCCAAAGAAAGTAGTTAGAGATGGTAGCAAGCTGTACCATGTGGCTGTACAAGAAAATTGGGATCTGCCTGGGGTGCGGTAGGTGGGGAAGTGCATTTCTCTTCAAACTGAAAATGTAACCTGCACTTTCGTTTCTTCCTCGGCTCATTTCTGTGTTGGAACTGAACCTCTGTGTGTTGCCATGATGACTCCTTCCCTGCTTTGTCCATCCCCTTTGGCTGCAGTGGCCCTCTGCAGTGTGTGCAGACTGAGCACAGATCATCAATGCCTCTGTGGCCTTTCTGTGGGTTACTCTTGGAAATTGTGCTGGAACTTGTCCACTCCCAGGCTCTGTAAGAGATTTGGGGATGACAGAACTGATAGGAAAGGACTTGAAGCATATATTCTCTTGTATCCCTGTCATTTCTTGCTCAAGTGGCTGCCAGGTCCTTCAGTTTGCTAAAGTCAAGCACAAATATCTATAGAAGATAAGGGCAGGACCTCATTTGAGGACACCAGCTTTTCTTAAGGAGGAGGATTTAGGGTGATTGGGAATAAGGAGAGATTCAGGCTGTGTCAGGAGGAAAGTTTCTGTGTTTCTGGGAGAGAGGAGGCTGATAGATGTGTAATTGTAAGGACAGGAGGGAAGCAGAAGGGCTCTTTGTAGAAATGTGTAAAGAAAAAATATTAGTGGAAGAGATGGACCTCTGCCTTACAGAGTGGGAAGACTAAAGAATGAAGGACACAGTTGGAGGAGGTATTAAATGTCCTTGGAGTCTTTCAGGTGTATGACATGAAGCCACATTAAAGCTGGACAGAAAGAAGACTTATTTGCTGTACAGATGTGTTGGAAAGGTAGACCTTTAGCTGGTCATTTGGAATATGCTGAGATCAGTGACAGCAACAGACTGACTTGACCTGGCTTTAATTCTAGTAGATGTTTTGCAAGGTTTTGTATCTTGGCATTAAAAGAAGACTGTGTATAATTGTGAGAATTATGAGAATATGAGAATAACTTTTTTCTGCTGCTGCCAACTAACTAGACAAACGCAACCACATTAATGCTTTTAAGCATCTTTATACTATTTCATTTTCAGAAGGGTTGTTCAAAACCTGTTATGAGCAGTGGAATAGACAGCAATGCTGGAAGGGGCTTCAGTTTCCTATTTAGTAGACAGCAAATTACATCATGAGTCAGTTTTTTCATAGACTGCTGTGACTTGTGCAGTATGTTGAGAGAAACACATGTGAACTTCCTGGAGACATGGCTTCTTTTGGCCATTATTTATTGATCAGAAGGGTGAGAATAAAGTAGCCAAGAACCACCGTGCAAAGCACTGCAATAACAACCTCTGTATTAAAGAGCCTGCAAGACTGTAGTAAAACCCTGCTGAGTTCTGGTCTGAAAGCCTTTTTGGCTATGGGGATGTGAAATTCATGGCATTCCAGAGTGAACCTTCTGGTTTGTTCTTTTTCTCAGTTTATCACATTTTCTGTCTATTAATATAGAGTTATTGTTCTCTTGGTCTTTTTGACACTAAACATGGCTGTGATATCTTTTGTTTTACAGCATTAGCCTTGTAGAAATGATGACCTGCACGCCTGTAATCTAACCTAATGATCCCAGGGCAGTGGACAATGTGCTTCTCTGAAACTTGCTTTTAAGGTCTCCTGTTCATTCTAGTGTTTATACATTAGCCTGTATTTGGCAAATGGACTTTTTGGCCTTAACATTCATACACTACTAACTGTAAACAACTTCCAGTCCTGAGTTAAGGCTTGTACATAAGAAGTAGACCAGTTTTAAAAAACTGATATTATTTTGCTTACATGTGAGTGACATGGGACCCTGGCCACTCATTCCACGTATTTCTGTTATTTTCTTATATGTCTCATGACAGTCTCTAAGAAGATGCCCAAATTATACTCTTTCTGGAGGGACACTGTATATTTAATGGCATTAAGAGTCTGGTTTTATTTCTCAGAGTGGATGTTCTTAACCAAACAGTTTATGATGTTCTTCAGTACAGAAGAGGGTAGAATGAGCATAGTCAGGAATGGTATTTGGAGTGGAATTTGTACCATTTCTTCAGCAGTAGCTCTGAAGCTGCTGTGGAAGGAAACCTGAGCAGCAGTGGACAGTGCCCTGGAGCTGCAAGAGAGCCCCAGGCTATCTCTGCAGACCTCACTCAGCCTGTGTGCACAAAGAGATGCCTGGGATTCCTCCCTGTCAGCTGCACCACTCAGATGCTGGCAGCAGCTCCTGGGGTAGGCTGAACACCTAAAACAGACTGAAAGTGAATTTCCTTAATAGTTCAGGTGATGAATATTCAGAGAAGTAAATGGTCTTTTTTTTTTTTTTTGGTCCCTACTGTGTTAATTCTCAATGCTAGCATAGTGAAGTTACGAAGCTTTTAGACTGAGTGGAGTTCATTTGAAGAGAAGGTTTGGAGTATGTGATAGGATAAATTAAGTCTCTGCACTGTTTAATACTGGGATTTGCAGGAGTGTGTGTGGAGCTGCTGCCCAGTGCTGCCCTCAGTGTCTGCCCAGATAACCTCCAGGCTGTTGGGATGTGTGTGCTGTGTCCTGAAGTGCCAGAGGATTTCTTTCCTTGCATCTGATGTGGAGTAGTGCACCTAATGCCTGAGAGATTAACTGAACGTGTACTTTAATTAACTCATGATACTGTGTTTATTCACAGAAAAAGGTCATTAATCAGCAGGAATTTGGGTATCTTAATTTAAACAGATGTCTGCTAGGACCCACTGGCAGGTTCAGCCCAAGGAGAACTGCTGTGAGGAGCACAGAGACTGATTGCAGGGGGCTGTGACTACTGAGAAATGCTCCCTCTGGCCATCTGCATCCTGGCAGTAAAATGAGGAAAGATCAGGTGTAGCCAAGGACATCAGGCAAAACAGCTATTGCAAAAGTGTATTGGAAGTCTGTTTTGGTTTGAAAGACAAGTGTCTGCTAAGGAAGGTAGGGGCCTCTCTTGGAATGGAACATGCCCTTCTCTCCGAATTAGTATAATTTTTAAATTAAGGGACTCTCAGGCAAAAAAGTTATGAAGATAAAAATAACAGTTCTTTACTAGTGTGTACAACAAAGCAAACAAAACAACAGCTGTGGAATGAATAACAAACAGAACCAGGGTCCCAGTAACAGGCCTTTTGGCTGCAGGCACTTTCCCCTTTGGTACAGTTGCTGTCACAGCCAGCAGGGAGCACTGGCGGCTGCCGGTGGACAGGGCAGGTGTGATGATCCCCATGTGGCTGCAGGAGGCGCTGTGAGCAGGGCAGGTGTGATGATCCTGGTGTGGCTGCAGGGAGCGCTATGAGCAGGGCAGGTGATGATCCCCATGTGGCTGCAGGGGATGCTGTGAGCAGGGCAGGTGTGATGATCCTGGTGTGGCTGCAGGGGATGCTGTGAGCAGGGCAGGTGTGATGATCCTGGTGTGGCTGCAGGGGGCGCTGTGAGCAGGGCAGGTGTGATGATCCCCATGTTACTGCAGGGGGCGCTGTGAGCAGGGCAGGTGTGATGATCCTGGTGTGGCTGCAGGGGGCGCTGTGAGCAGGGCAGGTGTGATGATCCCCATGTGGCTGCAGGGGGTGCTGTGAGCAGGGCAGGTGTGATGATCCTGGTGTGGCTGCAGGGGGCGCTGTGAGCAGGGCAGGTGTGATGATCCCCATGTGGCTGCAGGGGGCGCTGTGAGCAGGGCAGGTGTGATGATCCCCATGTGGCTGCAGGGGGTGCTGTGAGCAGGGCAGGTGTGATGATCCTGGTGTGGCTGCAGGGGGCGCTGTGAGCAGGGCAGGTGTGATGATCCCCATGTGGCTGCAGGGGGCGCTGTGAGCAGGGCAGGTGTGATGATCCCCATGTGGCTGCAGGGGGTGCTGTGAGCAGGGCAGGTGTGATGATCCTGGTGTGGCTGCAGGGGGCGCTGTGAGCAGGGCAGGTGTGATGATCCCCATGTGGCTGCAGGGAGCGCTGTGAGCAGGGCAGGTGTGATGATCCCCATGTTACTGCAGGGGGCGCTGTGAGCAGGGCAGGTGTGATGATCCCTGCGCGGCTGCAGGGGGCGCTGTGAGCAGGGCAGGTGTGATGATCCCCATGTGGCTGTAGGGGGTGCTGTGAGCAGGGCAGGTGTGATGATCCTGGTGTGGCTGCAGGGGGTGCTGTGAGCAGGGCAGGTGTGATGATCCTGGTGTGGCTGCAGGGAGCGCTGTGGCACGGGCTGGGGCAGCGCGCAGTGATGGCAGCTGGGCCTAGACGGGAAGGGATGGAAAGGAGAGGCTTTGCTGACGAACCCTGGGGCAGGATCTGTCCTGGTGCTCCAGCAGGACTAATGGAAACAGCATGCTGAAATGGCAGGATGTCCTGGCAGAGCAGGGGTGCGGGGTCCAACAGCAGAGGAAAGGCAGCTCCTGGCTGGGTTATGGTGGTGGTAGCAAAATTCCTTTACCTCCAGACATAGCTCCAACCATCCTTCTCTGAAACCCGGAGAGAGAGAGAGCAGAGCACCTGCCCCCAGTCCCATCCTTTACCTCCAAAAAATCTTGCAGTATCTCACCCTTTGGAGAGAAACTCCCAGAAAAAAAAAAGAACGGTAGCCAGATGCTACACTGCTCTCCAAACCTTGGCCACTCTTAAGTTTTTCTTACGTCCCCTTATTACCCAATAATTTCCTAGCAACTTATGGGAAAAGAATTTTATGAATAAAAAGGAAAGAAACCCAACCCCCAGCATTATTTACCCTGAATTCTTTCCCTTACTAACATTTTACATCAAATTAAAACCTTTAAATTAAATACAGTATGTATACAATTGTATACATATATACATGCGGATACAGACACAGCATCATGGGTAGTTCACCCTAAAGCAAGTTCCCCTTGGGGTATGCATCGGGCCTTTCCATCCTTTTGCATCACCCACACGGTGCAACCTGGTCCTTGAGCAAAAACCACCCCATGAACAGGATTGTCTTTGCTGGAGGGAGAGTTCACCCAAACAGTTTTTCCTAACATGCCTCTCAGGTGTACCACAGGGACCTTATCTCCATCTGGTGTTCCCAGGGGCTCAGATTGGGCAGGGCCTGCTCAGTTAGTGGAACCTCAGGTATTCACTAACCATGTGGCCTTTGGTAGATTGATCTCCCAGTTTTTGAAAGTCCCGCCACCAAGTGCCTTTAAGGTGGTTTTAAGCAGGCCATTGCACCGTTCGACTTTCCCAGCTGCTGGTGCATGGTAGGGAATATGATACACCCACTCAATGCCATGTTCTCTAGCCCAGGTGCTTATAAGGCTAGTTTTGAAATGAGTCCCGTTGTCTGACTCAGTTCTCTCAGGGGTACCATGCCTCCAGAGGACTTGTTTTTCCAGGCCCAGGATGGTGTTCCGAGCAGTGGCATGAGGCACAGGGTAGGTCTCCAACCACCTGGTGGTGGCTTCCACCATGGTCAGGACATAGCGCTTGCCTTGGCGGGTCTGAGGCAGTGTGATGTAGTCGATCTGCCAGGCCTCTCCGTACTTGTACTTGGACCACCGCCCCCCATACCAGAGGGGCTTCACCCACTTGGCTTGCTTGATGACAGCGCACGTGTCACAGTCATGGATAACCTGGGAGATGCTGTCCATGGTTAGATCCACCCCTCGGTCTCGTGCCCACTTGTAGGTGGCATCTCTGCCCTGATGACCTGAGGTATCGTGGGCCCATCGAGCCAGGAACAATTCTCCCTTGTGTTCCCAATCTAAGTCTATCTTTGAGACCTCTATCTGTGCAGCCTGATCTACCTGCTCGTTATGCCGGTGTTCCTCACTAGCCCGACTCCTGGGAACATGAGCATCCACATGACGGACTTTCACGGGTAGCTTCTCTACCCGAGTGGCAATGTGTAGCTGTTTTGGGGTCAGATACTTATCAACCCTGCGATGCTACTAGAGTCCAAATAGCTTAGAACTCTTGCGGCAGAGCCCCGGCTACACTCTAGCGGAGAATAAAGGCTTGAGACCATGCTGCAAAGATTCCGAAGGCGTGTTTATTTCTTCGAAGGGATTTGCTAACAACGGTCTGATTATATGATACAACAAAGGGTTTTTATAGCTTTCTAGAGGATTGAACTTCTGACCAATAAAAACTACAAATTACAAACTAACCAATTACCTAAAAATTCTAAGTAAGAAAAAGACCAATCATCTTACGACTTTAAGAACCAATAGAATTCTTAAGAGAAGTTTCGATAAGGAGAAAAGGGCCCTGTTTCAGGGAATTTCTTTGTTTAAGGAATGGAATCCCAGGGGCCTAATTTGGGGGAAGTAACATCTTCTACAGCAATGTCTTTCCACTCATCAGCAGCCCAGATTGGTTTTCCTCTACGTTGCCAGTCAGCCTTTTTCCACCTCTCCAGCCACCCCCGCAGAGCATTGGCTACCATCCAGGAGTCAGTGTAAAGGTAGAGCTTTGGCCATTTCTCTCTCTCAGAAATATCCAAGGCCAGCTGAACAGCTTTAAGTTCAGCAAGTTGACTTGATCCACCTTCTCCTTCAGTAGCTTGTGCAACCTGTCGTGTGGGGCTCCATACGGCTGCTTTCCACTTCTGGTTCATCCCCACAATGCGACAGAAACCGTCGGTGAAAAGGGAGTAGCATTTTTCATCTGCTGGCAGTTGGTTGTACGATGGTGCTTCTTCAGCCCGGGTCACTTGATTCTGCTCCTCTTCATCAGCGAGACCAAAATCTTCACCTTCTGGCCAGTTTGTAATTATCTCCAAAATCCCAGGGCAATTCGGGTTGCCAATACGGGCGCACTGCGTGATGAGGGCAATCCACTTGCTCCATGTGGCGTCGGTGGCGTGGTGGGTAGAGGGAACCTTTCCTTTGAACATCCACCCCAGCACTGGCAGTCGGGGTGCCAGGAGAAGCTGTGCTTCCGTGCCAATCACCTCTGAGGCAGCTTGAACTCCATAGGCAGCCAGGATTTCCTTCTCTGTGGGAGTGTAATTGGCTTCAGACCCTTTGTAACTTCTGCTCCAGAATCCCAGGGGTCGGCCTCGGGTCTCACCAGGCACCTTCTGCCAAAGGCTCCAGGACAGACCATGGTTCCTGGCTGCAGAGTAGAGCACATTCTGTACCTCTGGTCCCATCCTGACTGGGCCAAGGGCTACTGCATGAGAAGAACCTTTATTTAATATTTTTGCTACAAGCCTGTTAGTCCACTGAGTCCTGCTGTGTGTAAGCACAGGGCTCATATGTCCTTTGCGAGAAGTTCCTTTGGCTTCTTTGTGGTTCTGTGCTGTGTATTTTCTAGATGGGAAAATTAATTTCATTCAAATAGTAGGAATGGTTTTATAAAGTAGCTTAGCAATCTGTGGGATGGAAAGGTGTGATCTGTCTTAATCATTGTTTTTCCAGTGTGTTTGGATTTTTGTCATGTACTTTAAAGATGTTGCTTTCCCGAAAACAGCTTAGGGGAAGACAGAAATATGATTTTGGCTGCTGCTGAAATGAGTGACTTCTCATCTAATACTTAGTAGCTGATTGGATTTTCTCCTCTAAATCTCTATTTTCCATTTGCAGTACATATTGTCTAATTAAGTGTTGTCAGATGCTGTCTGACCTGTGGCTGTGGCAAGTCCTTAGGCTCAATTAGTGAAGGAAGAAACTGTGCTGTAGTGTCGGTGGGATTAGCGGTTCTGAAAACACCGCCATTGTTTAGACCAGAAAAAGTGAAAAAACAACGTGCTTGTATGTGGATTGCAGGAAAAGGTTTTCTGACTCAATATGCTAGGAATATCTGTCTTTATGAGTGTCTTGTTTTCTTTTCTTCGAAACCATTTCAAGTACTTTCTTTTCTTTATTGTTGTTTCCTCATTCCCATTGACATTTGAGATGATGTTTTCCTGGCTCTTCAAGTGGGACTTGAGGGAGCTGTCACCACCTGACAGAGAGCTGTTATTCAATTATGTCCTGATTTGAGAGTAGCCTTTCCTAATGCACTGTACAAGGGGCACCCTGTGACCCTGACTGAAACAAGCTGCATAGCAGCCAAGGAGGAAGGGGGATGACACTGCTTGATTTTATTGCTAGTAAGTGATGCTAAGGTGTTAAGTTCAACCATGCAGCGGCAGAAAGTGATGTACAAAATATGATTTGCCTGCTAGGGACGTACTTTTTTCTTTTAAACTAGCAGGAATGTCAGTAACAACTGTGCTGTAGCATCAGGTCTGATTTAGTGGGCACTTATTCTGTAATTAGAGCTCTCAGTTTAGCATCTGTTTTGGAGGTAGCACAGCAGGTCCCAAGGTAATCACAATGCATATGCTCTTTTGGAGTATTTTGAAGAATTAAGTTCTGAAATCAAAGTTCTGTTTGACTGTATCTATGAATTTTTCTACTTTTCCACCAGACTGTGGAAGCGTTGTGTTCATCTTTAGTCAGGGGGAATAAAGATTTGAATGTCTCTGTTTATGTCTCCTAATGACCATTGCTAAAATCATCCTGTGACTGATTTGATGTACCCAGGTATCCTTGATTCCATGAGATGATAGATTTTGCTTAGAGTTCCAAAGGAAAGACAAAAAGTACCTTGGTATCTGTCTCATCCTAATTTTAAAGTCTTCATATGTGGTGGAAATAATATTTCAAAGGATCATAGTATGTCAGAGAAATAGATCTGAGGGAAGTAAAAATGCAGATATTTTATAAAATGCAACAGGTAGCTGATGTCTAAGAATGTAAGTAAATACTTGCCCAATTGATCAATGCCTCTCACTGTTGGCTTGTCAGCAGCACCTCTGTATGCAAGAGAAGTGACTGCAGACTCTGTAATAAACTGCACTGTCATCCTTAAAAGAAAACTTCTTGCTTATTTAGCTCTAAGGCAAACTTTTTCATTATTTTTCCCTATAACATAGGAAATACTTCCTTAAAACAATCTGTTCTGTTGTGATTGTAGTTTTTGCATGAGTTTTTAATATGCAGATATTTCTTTATTAGAAGTACAAAGTAATTTTCTGAAATATTGCTTTCCTTGGCTTTAGGAAAATTCTAGGATAGGAGTGAGGAAGTATTTTTCAAATGACTGCATAAATATAAATAATGCATTGAGATATTCAGATTAAAATTCAGAATTGTTTGTTCAAAAATATGCAGCCATTAATCTCAGAATGGAAGTGTCATTTTGGTTTTCATATTTTCAGCTGAAAAACATGTCTAAAAGAAAAGAAGGGATTTTTTTTCCCCTAATAAGCAGAAAACAATAAAAACAAAGCTGTGATTGTCATATGAACTTTCCTTTAGCAATACAGCAGCAATCACTCTTCTGAATTGCACTAATACCCTTCAAATCGCATAATAAAACATTGCATCATAAATAATTACCTGGCAATTGTGTATTTCTCTTCCATGCTCAAATTACCATATCCCTGCTGATGCCTTTCAGTTCTCCCAGACACAGAACGTTTAAGTGTTTAAACCATTTCAGTAGCTGCTTCTCTGCTTGTTGGAAATGAAGGGGAAAGGTTTCTTTTCTAGTGCTTCTACAGAGGTTTCAGATGTTTTAAAGCTCTCAGGAAAAGTTTTGTGTGCTCAAAAGGCTTCCACTGACTCCAGTGGTTTCTAAGGATCAGAATCAACAGTTAATGTAGAAGTTACATTTGCAGTAGCTGTAAAAGTGAGCTGATGAGTGAGCAGTGAAAGTGCATGCCAGGGGGATGCCTGGGTGGAATTGGCTCTGTGTGTGTGTGTGTGTCCTTCACACACAGTGTGGAATATAGGTGTTGTGCTCTGTGCTGGATTTAGAAATCACTTACTATCCGCTTTTCCTAGACAAAAATTCAAGTTCAAATCTGGTCCAAATCTCCTTCCTGATGAGGGCCTGCTAAACAGGTGCAGAACCCCAGCTCGTGAGCAGCAGTGCCCTCTGACACAGCAAGAAGTTACTGTCATCCATTTACAGACTCCTGAGTACAAAATAAAAGCTATTTCAGCTGATTTATATGGGTGCTGTAGTCATTCACTGTTGTGCCTAGTCCCCTCTTAAAGGATAGACAATTCCTGGGTTTGGTTGTCTGCTTCTCGGACGTGCTCAGCATGACCAGAAAGGAGGGCGAGGTGATTGTCACTGGGGCTGGTGATGGTGTCCTGCCATGGCACTGCTGTCTGCCTGGCCCTGTCCTTATCTGTTGGGAGTCAGTGAGTCGGGGGTCTCTCTGAGAGGCATCAGAGTACAGGGATTGAATTGAAGCCTGTGGATGGATTGAAGTGTATTAAGCTACTTGCACGTAAAGTAGAGGCATAAGTTTAAGTTTTAGGATAAGTAACTAAGTAAGTTTTATTATGAGCTTAATGCTTTTACTAAGTAAAAGGTTTAGATACTAAAGTAGAAGTGCTAGTTCTAATGAAGGTTGAAAACACACTAATGTTTTCAGTGGAGGCTCCAGGAACATAGTTTTAAACAGTGCTCAGACATAACAGAACTATAGTAAATATATTGCTTACATTTTTCAGATGGAACAAGATAGGTCATATGTGTAATTTATATGTAACTTGGCGTTCTAAGAAACTAGAATTCTAGTAGGTTAAGGACTGGTGGTCCGAGTTTGTGGCTTGGCTTGTTAGGAAGATTCTGTTTAAGAGCATGAATTGGGCAGAGCTGGTGCTTTTTGCTTTTGCCATCACTTTTTGCCATTGCTTTTCTATTTTTCTTTTGCTTTGCTCTCTCGCTGTCATCATCAACACCCAAGACGAAGACAGGAGCTGCCACAGCAACATCAGCTTCCCAGGACCTTGACAGGAGCAGCTTCTGCTTCTGTTTGGTACTTTATACCAAAATTTAGCGTGGACTTTAATGTTTGTGACTGTGCCTTTTAAGACTGATATGCTTCTGCAATAAATAACCTTTTAACAAGTATTAGCTCTTTGCTCATTTAAGATAACCTGGCAAAGTTGGTGCCTAAGAGCACCGGAGGTCTTAACCTCACACTTATCCCTCGGTGCAAGGAGCATCTGCTTCTTCCACACAGAATTTCCAAATCTCTTGGTGCTCCTATGGAGAAACTGCCTGACTTGGAAGTTCCCTCACCTGAAACTACCATGCTTTAACAAAAAAGTAGCATTCTGTACAAGTGCTCTTGTAGAACTACTTCAAACCACTGCTGATTTATTCTCTTCACATCAGCTTCTCCAGGCCATGCTTTGTTATTAGATTTCCCACAGAGTCCAGCCTTAGAGGTAGCTTTAGCTTTTTTTAGTTCACGATCTGATTATATTTAATCACAGCACAGCAAAGTTAGGAGATTTGAGGAAGGCTGGGATAGGATGTGGCACTTCCTGGACTTTCTTTGGAGTGAATAGGATCACATCAGTCCCCATTTCTTAGGCAATATAAAATAAGTATCTTCTGAATTTTGGAATCGTTGGAGTTGTGAAAGCTCTTCAAAGAAGTTATGGAAACCACTGCAACTTGCAAACTGTGTAGGAAACCTGTTAGCTTTTCAAAGGTGCTTTAATGTCTTAGTATTGCCTTCCAGCAAATTTGTGTACTTTCTTCATTTATGAAAATTAAGTTCTTGTAATATTTAGGGTAAGATAATATCAACAGGAATCCTGTGGGAAAATTTTATTACCAGCATTTGCCTTGGGTACTATCTTATTTCATATAATGATGAAATAGGTCTTTTTGTATTCTCTGGGGTGATTCAAAAACATCTGTTTCACATTAGCTCCTCCAAGTACTTTGTTTAAAAGAAATGTATTAAAGAAACCTTTCACAACTTTTAGTAGAGCAACTGTCTCTTATTTAGTCTTGGGCTAAGTGCTTTCCAGTATGAATGATTGCTCTGGCATCAAGGACAATTAGAACAGCAGCCTGCAATAAAACAGCACCCAGTCCTATTTGCAGAGTATTAATGGTCTGCTTTCCCAGCAGGTTATGATCCAGATAATGCAAAATGAGCTGCTACTAAGAGTTCCCAGAATTTTATAATGCTTTATTATATTTCCTTATTTTTGCAGCAGCAGCTCTACGTGAACTAGTTAGAGACCATTGGTGGTTGAAATTTTGCAAAGGTGTGGGATGATCCTCAGCTTCGTGATTCTTCCCTCCTGAGTTAATAGGAATGTTGTTGTCCATCAGTGTTGATATTTTGTTGTCTCCTTTTTTTCCTGGTCAGAAAAGTGTTTGAGTTTTTATTTGATGATTTTCATAATTTAATCTGAAACCATCATCAGAAGATGACATTGAGAGCTATTTTTAGTAACCTTCCTGTCTGGTCTTATTCTATTACCACCATTCCATTAGTATTCAGTCCTGGTTTTCTCTCTTGCATCTGTCCTATATTTCTTGTTTTCAGGCAGAACTAAATTTATAGCTGCCTTTGTACCCTCTGATCCCTGTGATACCTTCACTGAAGAATTCTCTCAGCATTGCAGTGTTTGAGTCTGTGCCCCACAGCTGCCTGTGGTTCCCTGGGGATGTGGAGCCTTGGCAGCCTCTGCTTCAGCTATTCTCACTCTGTGGTGACAGAAATAACAAATTATTCACTTGCACATTTACATTACTGCTTTGCCCATGTCCTTTCCCTGGATGTGCAGGAATATTACCATACTGCACGTTTCATGGCTTGCTGCTGAACATGTGAAATTTGAACTCTCTGAAATATTTGAAATAACTATTTCATTTTTTATTCCTACAGCTGCTTACCATGGAAATGCACAAAACTAGGCTTTTCTGTGTGTATAAGTGTAATACTTACTTTCATGTAATTTTATGTTCCTATTTTTAAGAAAGTAAGCAGGTGGTTCACATATATGATATTTTTTCCCTACTTGTTGATTTAACTTTAGTGTTCAATGGTGGGTTTTTTTGTATTTGAAGCAGATTTTTTTTTCTGCTCTATTTTTATATTTCTAATAATGCTGGTAGGTCAAAATGGTGTCACAGCTATCAGTAATTAAATTTGGAATGTTTATTGCACATCCAAAAGGCACCTAATCTTTTGTGATAAGGGCCAATATTTACTGATGACTTGCCCAACTTTTCTGAATTGTGTGCTTCTATTTCATGCACCATGGAATTGGTGGAAGCCTCTTCGTGAACCTTAGTGTGCTTTGTTTCAATATGTCAGCAAGTATGTGACAGAAATAAACATGTACATGGCTGTCATGTTGTGTGTTTTGTGGTAAGAGTTATGGATTTAGGGAAAAAAATTGCTTGTTTACTTTCATAGCATGGTTGTGGGGGCATTCATGTTATCACTGCTGCAGGCAGGTTCTGGTTTTATCTCTTTAATAGGGGTGCGTGTTTCAGTTGGACTCATAGCATCTTGGTGGTTGAAATTCATGATTTTTTGTATTTGTAAAGCAGTTGCACTAATTTACCTCCTATTTGCTTCACATCCTACTGGAAAAAGGACTGACTCTTCTCACCTGGTAAATCCTAGAAGATTGCAAAGGTACATATAAAGCAAAATAATGCATCAGTAATGCACCAACCTTTGTTTCTCTGTAACATCTGTCAGCTCCTAATCAGAGGAGGGGACAGAATGGGACATTCCTGATTGTGTATAATTTCTTTCCAGAACTTGAGAGCATTAACAGTGGTAAATATCCATGTATTGCATCTGTAGCACTGCTATAAACTCTTTTCTGTGAGTGCTGCTTTATGTATGAGTCGTCTCAGGCACCCAATACACGAGTGGACTTTGAAACATGAAAGCTCTGAAATACCAAGGTACTAAATGAGTTTTCTAGACAACTGACAGAAAAGCCAAGTGAATTACTCCTTCTTCGTGCAGTAATTGTGCTCCATTCTTCCTTTGGTTGCTTATCTGAGAGCTCGGGTCTGACCTGTGCACAGCATTGCTGTCACTGAGCACGAGTGGGAAACATTTACCAGAGTCTTCTGTGCTACCTTCAGTGCTCAGGATTTGTAGCTATTTCTTATCCAAAATTCAGGAGCAGTGGCTGTGTTGATGCTTCTAAAAGCCAGCCAAATGATAGGAGATTGCAGAGTGCTAGTTTTTTAACCCTATGCAATAAGCAAATAGCAAAATGTGTGCAGCCCCCAGAGCAGTTCTGTTTTTACAAAGTGATTTGTAACCAGCTAACAGGATCACAGTGCCATGAATGCTCATTCTAGCTAAATCTCGCTGTATTTTGAGGTTTGCTCAAATTGGAGAGGAATGATTGGTCTTGAAGCAAAGCAAAATGCACTTCTTTTGAGAGGTTGAAATTATTTCAGCTTCACCAGAAAATACACTGATTTTTCAAACTCAAAATACAGAATGCTCAGCCCAATCCTATTCCATTTCTTTGACCTTTCTGAACTGGATTTAATGGCAATTTTCCACATAAGCAACAGCTCAGACCATAATGTGAAAATTAATAGTATTAGTGTTTTACTCCAGAGCTGAGGCATTTGGTATTAACTTATGACTTGGAAATGAATGAAACTGTAGTTTACAGCTCTGAGTTGCTAAATCTTGAGTACAATCCTGGCTGACTCAGCAATGCTTAAAGCCTTCAGCTTCAGCCCTTCTGGTATGTGGGAATGCCAGTAAGTCATGGCCCGTTTGTCATGCAACATTTGGAAATTTCCTGGGGAGAGAGCAGTAAATTTCAGAGGAAGGTAAAGGAAATTTTTGTCTATTACTGATTTCCAGCCCACTGGTGAGGCCTGTAAATATAGAAAAGTGTGGCTCAAAGAAGATTGAGAAGTTAAAGTCTAAATTAAAAAAAAAAAAAAAAAAAGTGGAATGGATTAATATTTGGGAACATTATTTGTCTACTGAAAACACTCGGGGAAAAGAAGTTTCTTTTCCCCTTAAATTTTACTGCATGAGGAGTCTGAAGGAATCAAAGTTGTTGTGTGCAGGTGCAGTAGCCTTGGTGAAATCAAGGGTCTTATTTATCATGTTGCTTATCTGCTCAAAATACTGTAAGAATCCACGTGGACAATTAGTTTACTTGTAATGAAAGTTGTAGCTGCCATGGAAGTTGCACATGATTTGCTCACTGATAAAGGTTCACAACAGCATAAGCAGTGGGTTGGGATTTTGGGGGAGATGAAAAAGGGGAGAGCACAGTATCTTAACTGGCCTTGTTTTACTGAGCAAGATAAATCCTGCACATTCAGGGCTCTCCCTGAGGAATAAAGAAAATTCTGTCATTAATGATAGGTCTCATGAGAATTAAGTGCTTGTTAGCTGATAAAAGGAAAGAATATTTCCATGATGGGAGGAGAACCCTGGAATTTTAGGCAGAAACGATGTAATTGTTTATCCTCTCCAACTTGTGATACTTTTCTGAGCTGCTCCAGTGAGTGCATCTTGCCCCAGTGGCTTGTGTAACATTCTCACACACAGGGATCTGACTTCTATCTCAGATCAGCTTTCCCATGGCCAGTTTTAACTTTTTGTTTGGTTTTGGTACTCCCAAAAGTTTGCACTAGAGCTCTGGGGAAATTTGTTCCAGCAGTTGTTGTCTTGCTTGAGAGGTGCCTTCAAAGGTTACTGAGTATAAAGCTATTGCAAATCAGCCCCTAATGATAATTAAAACTGAAAAATTGGCTTATACAGTCATTGTCCAGTTGAAAAAGGAAGACAAGTTACAGTAATTTTCTAAATGACCTGGGTTCAGAGAAAGTGCAAGATTACAGGGACAAGATACACATCTCATGTGTGATGCAAAACACTCTTCCCTGAAGAAGCTTTATTCCTGAGTCTGTGATATGAAGTCCAAATTTTTAATTTATATAAAAACATTTCTGAAAAAGTATGAAGTTGACATATAAGGAAAATCCATTGTGCCAAAGTGTTCATTTAGGGGTTAGTATAAACCATGGTGGCTTTTTAGTATAATGAAATCATTCCTGCTGCATGGAGCTGATTTATTCATAACAACCACTGGGGATTAAATCATTGGCCTTTATTTACATCTTAGTTGAGATGTAAGTCTGGTCATCTTAGTACTGCCTCAAAGCCAGGCCACCTTGAAATATGCTGCTGAGCTTTCTCCTGTTACTGAGAACATTTCTATTGTGCATATTGCCCTCAGGTAGATAAGCAAAATAACCATTAATCCTATGATTCTCTCGTTTTAAGGGGCCACTTAACAAGATAAAGTAGAAATACAAGAGCATTTTTCTAGCTGCCAGAGTCCCAGGCTGAGGAGAGCCTGATTAATGCTCAACTGTGTTTACTTAAGTAGAGAGACTGTCTTAGATGAGTGAGTACTCTGCTATTTCCCAGGTGGGGTATTCCCTGGAATATTGCTTGCTTCATCACAGGCTTTGCTAAAAGCAGCAGATGGCTTTACTGTTGTTTTTCCAGTCTTTGTCTGCTGTGGCTGTGGCCCATATTGTCTGGGCATTTGGGGATTTGTCCCAGCACTTCCAGTTAGAAACAACCAGCACTGGTGATAGAAACTCAGTTGTGCTCCAAGTTACAGGAGCCTGTTTCCACAATGCAGAAAGTTGTTCTGCACTGTTTTCCCTGAAAACAGTGATGGCTCTCACTAAATGAAGATCTGTGGATCACAACCATTTAGGTTGGAAAAGAGCTTTAAGCTCATCGAGTCCAACTGTTAATCTAGCACTGCACATGAGAATGCAGAACATTTATCAACCAGTCTGTGCATCTTGTAGCTTAGTTCTGATGGCAGTGCTTTCATAGACTCACAGAGGATGCAGAACAAGTGTGAATCTTCAGCTCCTGCCAGTAACATGAAGTTCATTCCGTGTTGAAGCAGCTGAATATGTAATTTTTGATTATGCTGACGTGTTACTGTCTTTCCTTATGGACGACAAAATAAATGGCTTATTCACCCAGCTGAACACTTTCTCTATCTCTGTTCAGTGGATGTAGAAAATAAATTAGATTTCTAGCCGTGGTGCTGTATTTGATGAGCTCAAGTTGCACATCTTCCCTGTTTTTGACATGAGACTATATTGCCATAAAACATTGGCTGGATAAAGTATTGCAATGAAATATGTCCACCAGTGATGTCCTGGAACACAGATGTGCAGGGAAGGCTTTTGTTGTGCTGAACACACTTCAAGGAAGATCTGTTCCAGACAGAAATTATATGTTGCTGCCAAAAGAGTAAAAAACCTACAGAAAAGTACAATAATACATTTTTAAGGCCATTTATGTATTGCCCAATGCATTGAGTTTTGTATGCCTGAAAAATAGTGTGATAAACTGACCTTAACTGCAGCATATTTTTATAACAATAATAGCAATATAGCATCATTGGATAAATTAAATGCCAGTGTATTTTGGAAGCACAGATATATATTTGAAGTCTGCTTTCCAGTGTTATCTTTGGTTCCTTGCTGTTTAGGCTTTAGTCCCTTAGGTTCATTTAAAAGGAGAAAGCACCTGGCTTTTACAGTGATTGAGACATTATTTCATTTTCTGTATGCTCACCATCCCCAAACACTTCTTGAGACTATAGATCTGTGAATTTCTTTATTTTATTGTACTCTGGTCCCTTGGCTTGTGCACATTGTTGCTGTCTCAGTTCTGTTTCTCTTGGTATGGAAAGGGAACAATGCTTTTGTGCCCAGCACAGCAGGTGAGAAGGTCAGGGAGTCTTTGAGGCTATGACCAGACAGTGTTTTATACTTGAGATTTAAACTAAAGTTCGTCCAAAATGGTTGTGATTATTAAAGGTGATATGTTTGTAATTGTCTTAAATTAATCTGTGAATTTAAAAAAAAATAAAAAAGAGAGGGAATGTATGGAGATTTGGGGGGAGGAAAAAAAGGTGTGTTTTGTAGAGCCAAATGCTTTTAGCTGTTTACTTGAAACTTTCTTATGTGTGGCTTTTGTAGCTCATTTTAGAGCCAGCACATCTCAGGAATTGATTTTTGAATGATGGACGTATCATTAGAGAGCTGAGGAGCTGTGTATGGGATGAGTGCCACCAATGCTGTGCTCCCAGGTTGTGTTGCTTTCAATTCAGGCAGTCATAGGAAAATAAAAGCTGCTGCCCTTGCGATGCAAAAGATCACAAGGTGCTGCTGATTTGGATGGAGAGCCTGTCTCAAGAGCAGGAAATAGCACTGGCTGTGAGAAGCCTTTGTTCAGAGACATCAGCAGCTATTAGCACAAGAGGGATCCCAGATGTCAGTGGGCTGGGGATGCTGCTGCTCCCAGTGGTTTGCCAGCCACGTTACTGGTGACAGTTTCTGTGAGCTGCTTGCTGAAAGCACTCCTTGAGCTAACGGGAATTGGTGTGCAAGGAAAGGTCTAAAAATGGGAAACACCAGAGCAGAGGAGGCATGTTCAGACTTCATTATGAGGTGGAGCTTGAAATTTTAGTCTGGAATGCAGACCAAAGTCCTTTCAGATTACGATGAATAATTTCCAAATCCTGAATTTTATATGCCAGTATTAAACTATTGTTAGGAAGCAATACATGTGAACTCTGAAAATGGGGTAATAAATCTTTCATGTTACCTTTTTGAAATGCTCCAGTGATTTATGTAGCTGGAGAGCAAGGCCTCCATTCGGTATCCACCTAGCATGCTGTGTGCTGCCAGTGTGTAATTCAAATATTCTGGGCATGGAGTAGCCTCTGAGAGCTGTGACAGGTAGTGGTGAGCAAAGCTGTTGGGAAGAATTAACAGTAATGATTATCAATACTACAAGAACCTACACAAAAACCATGAAGTGAGTTGTGAAAGCCTGAAATGCATTGCTAGGAGTAAGGTGGAAGGCTTAAATTTAGCAATGGAGCTGCATAAATTGGTGCTTAGGTCTTTGAGGGCTCCTGGAAGTTTGTAGGCAGACAAACATTGGCTTAGGGTTTGTCAGATCAGAATAAGATAGACATAATAATTTAAGTTTGCCTTTGTTCCCAAGAAAGTGATGAAAAGATGGCTTTGTCTCTCTCAGTCCCTGGATCCCAGACAGCAGGGAATAGCTGTGATAACTGCAGGCGAGGCAGGAGCTCTGTGGAGCCTTGTGCAGCTTGTGTTTGCCTGACTCTGTTTGTTCTGCAAAGCCGAGGGACAGCTCTTTGTGCAGCACTTCCACGGGGTCTCAGGAGCTCTCAGTAACCACACACCATATTTCTTTGACATGAATGGAGGGCACACTGCTAATTTTTCTAATGTATTTTCCAGTGCTGGGAGGAGCAGCAAAGCTGTCATGATTAATCTTAAAAAAAAAAAAAGTCTTAAGAACAAAATCCTAGGACTCATGGACCATTAATATTTACATAGAACAATGAGTGTAATTAAATAAATGAGCCTTAAAAATCAGTTTAAAACACTGGAGTGTCCTAACAGAAAAAAATGCTTTGCAGTCCTAGCAGTGGGAATAAAGCTGTTCATGGTATGTGGTGTGAGCTGATACAGGACTCTGCCCAGAGGTTACACTGATAAATCATTTTTCCATGTAGGAACAAGCAAGCCTTGCCTTAACAGAAGCCCCCTGTGGTGAGCCATTTAAAAAAACACTGTATGGCTTGTGGTGCTGATTATCCCCAGTGCTCTGGAGCAGTGCTGAGCCATGGCCCTGTCACACCACTGAAATTGTGACCTGCACCTGTGCTCATGCAGGACTGGCCCTGCAGGACACAGCCCCTGCCCAGGCCTGGATAGACCTATTAATCCTTCTGTTAATCACATGCACCTTCATTCTGCTGTGTTCATAGCCTGGGTAACCTGTGACAAGGCTGCCCTGAAGTGCTCCCTAAGGGAAGTGTTGGCAGTGTGATGTCAGACTGCTCCGGCAGCAGTGCAGGATTATTCTTATTCCAACAGCTGCTTTCAGTTTGAATATTGTAAGTTAAGAAAAAAAATTGATGTTTTTAATATTGTGCTTAGCCTTGAAATCCAGATTTTGAAGATATTTATATATTTTTTTTGTGGTCATTATTTAGCATCTCAGATTATAAGATTTTTATGAAGCTTCATTTAGAACCCTCTTTTGGAGGTAGAAAGCCTGTGAGTATTTATTTCTGCAGTGTTAGAAGGGGAGGAGGACTTCTAGAGGGTCCCATGCATTTTAAGCTCAGTTCAGTGCAAGCTGTAGTATTGTCACATAACTTTTGACAGTATTAAAATATTTCTCACTGTCTCACTGAGCATTTAAGGACTGCTGCAGATGTGCACAGATTCTGTGGAAGGAAGGAGAACAGAATGTCCCAGGCTGCTTAACTGCACAGTGGTCCTGGTACTTCATTCAAGGTATAGATTTAGATTTTTAGAGCAGATGTGGGACCCCTGAAGGAAAGCTGAGTGAATTTTACATCTTGACTGTCCTAAATGCAGGTTGAGTGAAATGAACTTCCAGTTCTCTAACTTTAGTAATTTGTTACTTTATTTTACTTTATTGTGAACTCCTTCAGTATGTCTCAGGAAAGGTCAAACTACTGTATTTTGACTTTTCTGATAATCTGCTATCCCAGTTATTGCCTAGCTACAAAGAGAATTCATTTTGCAACATCTAAGAAGCACCAAGTGCTTGAAAGATTTTTTTTTTTTATTCCTAGGGAATTCATTACTTTTGAGAAATGTTTTTGCCCAACCTGAGCTACACTAGCTCACATGGAAATGAGAAATTTAGAAAGCTGATGAATTTTGTGGTTTAGTTACTTTGTGTATGATAATTAATGCATGGAAGCACATGTTGGTATTGCTGTGATGGATCACATTTCATGAGAGAGGCACTGGTACCACACTGCCCTAGAAGGAGGGGACAACTTGCCTGCAGTGTCTGGCCTACCTCATCTGTATTTATTTTTCTTGCCAAAGACCTCTGTGACATCTAAACTTAAATCCTATTGCTGAAATATCACCAAAGATCAAAATCCTCCCTGTAGCTCATTTGGACAGTTCAGCTGCAGAGGAAAGCAGAGCTTTGCAGGTGTTCCATGGGAGCTGTGGACAATCACCTCTTCTTTACACACTGATGGATGCTGGAACTTGATGTGAGTGAAAAATGTAATCAGAACACCTTTTCAGGGGTAATTTGGATTTGTACAACACTAAAGATCTGAGGGCCGTAATCACAGTGAAAGCCCTTGCCTGTCTCTTTCTTGCATAGTTTTTATTTAGTTAAGACATGTCTTAAACAATTTGAGATGCACTTCAAGACAGACCTAGATCTGGTTTTTTGGCTCTTAATTGCAAATTAGATTTTCTGTTTTCCCAGCCTCTTCCAAAGTAACTTTTCAGCCTTTTACACTGATAGTTCCCTCAGGAGATGTCAGACTACTGAGCTCCCTGATTTTAGTCTTGTCTGTCGCTTCTCACAGCGGGCCCAGTTTGTTCTTTTGTCTGAATGGTTCCCTGCTTCAGTCCCCACAGCTGCCAGTCTTGCTATTGAGCCTGTGTAGGTAAAGCTGATGAGGTATTTCATACCTCCGACATGAGTTGCCCTGTAGAACAGACTGTTTTCAGCTGTTTCCTCCCTGAGAGCTAAGGAGGTGTCTAAATGATCTTAAAGGGACATTCTGTTTTTAATCTCTGGATAAGCTAGGAAAGGGAGCTTAAAAATGCTGTGGTGTAGAGTAGGATCCCTAGTGTTATCACAGGTGGATGCTAAAAACATTGGAATGTATGAACAGATAAATCAATTTTAGATTAAGAAATTAGTAGCGATAATGAAACTGTTTAAAGAAGTGATACCTGGTTATGGGATTTTAAAGTAAATAAACTCCTAATCAAGAGTTAACTCCTTTTCCTTATTCTCAGAATTGGTGCTGATATTGTTTAATATCCTTAATGGAATCAGCTGAGAAAGGAGGAAGAGCCTTAGTCTGAAAATCGGGGAGCAAAGTCTTAGCAATGTCTGAGAAGATGGTGATGAATTGCTGTCTTTTAAGGTGAATATTTACACTTTTTATTCTTAATCTTTATAAATATTTCATTGAAGGGCAGTAGTTAACAGATCAGCTTTTTGTGCCAGACCATCCAGAAGTAAAATTTTGTTTTCTTGTTCAGGAAGGAGCTTCCAGTACTTCATTCTGCTACTTCCCCACATTTACCTATCATGCTGTCTGTTTTTAAGGAAAACCCTCTCAGCTGCTGCTTGGTCAGCCTCTGGAACATGTGATGTGTAATGTCTTCCTTGGCTATCTTCAGTCTTTGCTGCAATGCAAAATTAATCTGCTGCCAATTCAGCCGTGTGTATCATCAATGAAATGTGTACTTAATAAATAAAACCTGCTCCAGACTATTGTACCTAAAATACCATTTCCAGGGTTTTTTTCATATGTACTATCTTGTTTTTATAGATTGGTTGTTGTCATTTTCATAGACCTCTTTCCCTGCCTTGTTACTTCTGCTTTTTTCCCATAGATGAACAATCTTTATCAATCTCTGACTTCAAGATTTTTTTTTTCTCTTTTTCTGCCCACAAAAAACTCAATACCAGCTTTTTGTAACTCCCTGCTGCTGTTGTTATTTCAGCCTTTTGCACAATTTGGTTTTGGTAAGGTTATACCACGAGGTATTCCATTGAAGACAAGCCATGGCAATGTGGCCATGGTGGTTCTGCTCTGGTGCAAATTCATTCCCGTGGCAGAAAGTGCTTTGGGTTCTGTAGCCTCATAGTGGGGCAAGTGTGTTCCAGTGCTTTAACTAAAAAGGAGAAAGGGGCATCTGATTATCTGTGTATGTTTTTCACTCTGGTTTTAAACCATGGCAAAGGCATTGAAGAGATGTTGCAGAAATGTGTTTCCTTTTTATGACTTAAAGACAGGTTGGTGATGATTAGTGTCTTGTAGTGGTGGTGTAGCTGCATCTTTATTATTATGAGGAAATGAATCTCTCTGTGCACCCTGAAAGGTTTGACATCTCTAACTAGTGTTGAGACCTTCCCTAAATCTTCTCCTCTGTTAATCCCACAGGGGGCCTTTCCCCAGTGCACACAGCTGCATGCAAAGAGCACTTGACTGACTTGTTAGTTTGGGTACTGACTCCAACTGTCTGGTACTTCCACTGCCTCCTTCCTCCTCAGACAGATCCTGGGACAGATCCTCAACACTGCTTTCATCTCTACTGTAATACAGACACATCACAGCAGATGTGCCAGATGTGACAATGAACAGTTCCTGATAAAACAGCTTAAATATACTTGTACATATATCTGTAACTCCAGGCAAAATAGAATATCCACTAATGAAAACATCTGCTTGGTTTTATTACCTGCAGTCTCTCTTTGTAAAAGGAGCAAAAATGCCACCTCAAACTGCCTATAACTGTGTTTCATTATCAGACTTATTTCTGATTTTTCTTCTCTCACAGCTTTTAAAATTATTGTTGGCTTTGACTAACCATCAACAGCTCATTTAACTGAGATTAGCCAATTCCCAAGAAAATTAGATTTTCTGAAGAATATGAGCTGACAAAAGTGAGTATTTGATGTGTGTGGTCAGGTGGTCCCTGGCAGTACGTGGTGAGCATCTGAAAAGCTTCTCCCTCTGTGTGCCAGGAGAAATGTGGGGGCTCTGCAGGAGCTTCTGCAGACAGGTGGGACAGGCAGTTCTGCAGCAGAGAGAACAGAAGGGCATGGAGAGGAGCAGGTTTCAGTTCTCAGCTTTTGGGTGGTGGGTTTTTTTTATTTTTCTTGTAAGTTTTTGTGATTTTTCATCATTTGCTTTGACTAGACTCTCAGAGTTGGGAAGATTTCTTGAGATTCCTGATACCTTGGTTGCTAGCCATTTCTAATAACTAGAGGCCTGTTGAAAACTGTGGTGAAGATGAGGCATTTTGCCATTTATAAGTCAATTGAAATCTGATTGCTTTAATCTGTCACTTCTATCTGTTCACCACAATTATCCCCATCCTGCCCTATCAGAAAGTGCCTGAGCATGTGTTGCAATATTTTGACAAAATACCTTGCCTTGAATGCGTGCTGAAGAGTTCCATTGGTGACACATTTCTGCAAAGTCAACAGCCAAGTCCAATCCTACTTTTCACTTTATGTGTAAAATTTCACCTTCCCTTTGATGGGTATTTCCCCCATTTGGCAGCTCTTGCATGTCAGAATCCCAGTGCAGCTTAGCAAGGTGAGCAGGTATTGAAGCGAGGTGCAGGCTGCTGAAGCATGCACAGAGTTACAGTTTTGTACAGATTGCTGTGGTAAAGCTGCAGTAAGGACTTGTTCTTTGGGATCTCACTTTAGGAAAGTGCCATGTGAGGTGGACTGGCAGCCAGCCCGTGGTTGTGCTGAGCACAGAGCCAGGGCTGGCAGCCCAGGGAGGGCTTGGAGCACTCAGCTTAGGGCTGCTCTCATTCCGCAGCAGCCTCTTCCCTCCCTTCTTGGAAAAGCTGTGTGTGGCCTCACAGGCAGGAAGGAGATGTGGGGCTCTTCACCTTTGTTTTCAGACTTCTCACCCAAGATTATTAACAGCTTTGGAGTGGGTGGTTCAGCCTAATTGCTCCCTGTTCCTCTGGAATATCTGCACACACGTGGAACTTCCTCAAGACTGACTCTCAGCCTGTCTGCCTCCAGCTGCCTGCTCTTCAAGCCCTTTACTCTGTCAAGATAGCAGATGAATTTCTGCACTTGTGACTAATGTGTAAGGTGAAGGAGGTTCCAGTAATATTTAGAGAAGTGATTAAATCCCTCGATAGGATGTAATTCTTTTGAATAATTGCCAAGAAGTCACCTTCTGCTTTGAAACTCAGGCTTTCTGTTGTGGTCTGCAATCTGCAGCCTCCTTCACCAGGCAAGGGCACACGTGCTTGTCTGCCTTTTTTTTTACAAATTTTGTCTTTGTATACCTTTTGCCACCAAAGGATCCTTGCGCTTGAAGGTATGGCAGATATGCTGAAAGGCAGGAAACTACTCAATTATTTTCTGCACTGCATATAAACATATTTTCAAAGAGAAGCATTAAAAAGCTTATTAAAAAAATCTAGCAACCCAGATTTGAATTGATTTCCCAGTTGTATTATAAGATGAAAATGCTTTGCAGGATCACCTCTCTCCTGCTTCTCCTCCCGTGTCTCTGGGTTATGTGTCACACCATTTCCATCATTCCATAGTTTCAAAGCAGTGATGTTGAGCACCTTTGTTCTCACAGCTGGTGTTGAGTCTGGTGGGCTGCACGTCTGACCCAGAGCTTTATTCATGCAGCATTTTTCACATCTTCATCCAGCTGCTTCAGCCACAGCAGTTAAAATAGTTCATCTAATCAATAAAAACACACGAAGAAACTGGGCAAACACTAAATAAATGTTTTGCCAGAAATATTGTTCAAATTAAGTGTTTTTTTGTCTGTTTGTATTGTGTCAGAACCTATTTCCATTTAGATCTGTTTAAATGACAGATAAATGAGTTGTGAAGCAGTCTGTAATCCTGTTCTGGTCTCTGGAGAAATTTAATCAAAACTATTTTGAAGGCACTGTTTAAAGAATTCCACTATTTGTAACACATATGTGAATATGAAAACAAGATTGGTGTTCCCTCTGTAAGAGAGCAGCATTCTTGTGCAGGAACAGCTGTCCAGACAAATACACACATGTAAATTAAGAATACCTTTTATCCCCACACACAAATCAAAATTTAATAACTAAAAAAAGAACCTTGATATTAATTCAAGAGACCATGGTCTAATTGCTGTCATTTGTGGACTGTTTGTTTTTCACGCCTCCAGCAAGGATTGAAAAATGGGTGTTCATTTCTCAGAAAAGAAAAAGGTGCCCTTGGGATTTGCATACCTGCAGCATTCTCTGTTGAGGTCTCAGCGTATCTATCAGCTGCTTTGGAAAATATACAAGTGTTTTGTGAGGTGACATATCATTTGGAAAAAGAGCAATGAGAAGGAGGTGCTTTCACCTCTACTAAAGGGACCACAGGTCTCCTGTTCTGGCTGCAGAGGTCAGGAAATGATGATGTTTGCTGTCAGTTCGAGCTCGCAGGTGAGACATCCCTGGGTTCCAGCTGCACATTGCAGGGATAACTGCACTGTATTTTCATTTTGAGGTTTTAATGACCACATTACTCACATTTACATTTCTTTCTTAATTGGATGTTTGGAGGAAAATTTATTTGGTAATTTTCCTGTGTTACAGTTTTCATCATTAAAGAGCACAGTCTTGGTCAAAATGTGTTCAAAGCATCTTGCTTGCTTAAAAATTATCTGTACAAGAATAATGAAGGGTCTAATTATCACTGCAGTTAAAAACTAATTCTCAAATGCAAAATACACCTCCCATATAATTACTGGGATCAAACTGGATTTTCAAATATTTTATCCTGTTTAACTGGAATGCCTTCTAAAATTAACCTGTTTCGACTCTATACGAGGCAGCGTATTCCACTTTTTTTGTTCTTTTGGCTTTACTGTGCATTGGGAGTATTTTTCTTAGATACTGTGTGAGTATTAGTCTAACCCAGAAATCAGTGTTAACACTGAGTTTGTGCAAACATACTCCTGAAGATTTTCCTGCAGGAATACACTGAGAGAAACAAAAAGACATAGTGAAATGCTTTCTTTAGGGTTCACTAAAAATAAGTAGTTAGGTAGTAACATCTTTGTGTTTTGACTATTGTTAGGTGAGTGGTGGTTGAGCAAGATGTACTGGTTTATCTTAGAATTAAAAATATGGACATGAAACATAGCTTGGTTTTCTCCTTTCCCTGGCTTCATATTCACTCTTTTCCCAAGTGCCTTGGTATTTTTGAGCCAAGGTCCTTATATATCTGATTATTTACTGGTTGTAGTAATAATTTCTGCTGCAGTGATGGTTCAGATCAGGGACTAATATAGTTACCAGACAGAATAATAGGCTCCAGATTTCTGCAGGTACTTAAAACTTGTTTTGCAGTGTATTAATGTTCCATTCCTTCTCCCTCATTACTGTGTCTGGAATCTGTCCTTGCCTTGCTTGCCATTTTCTTTCTCTGAGGTGTCTCTTCCAGAGAGAGAGGACTCTGCATTGAAGAGACTATTCCCCTCCTCTGTTCCTTGTCTCCTTTCAGCAGTTAGTCTATGGCAAGGATCACATTCTGGCCATCTCAGGTCAGCCAATTCCTCTTCCATTTTGGAAGGTCTGGGAATAAATCACAGCTTCCTAAATTCTCTTTGAAATGAGTCAGGGATTGGTGGATACCAATGGCTTATCTCCAAATCTAAGACCATGGGGAGAAAATTTATGTTCATAGAACTTTGATATACTGGTATTAATTTTTGGCTTAGTCTGAATCTTTTTTTGGTGCAAAAAAAATTCTGGGGTTCACAAATTAAATGCTTTCTGAGCTGATGCAAAATAATTTAAAAACCCCTGGTGTAATGGCCTTGATGAGTTGCTGATGCACCATTTAAACAGATTCTCTTTTAGTGACTTGGGCTTTGACTTCAGTGGTCAGAGCCTCTAAAGCCTCAGGAAGCTTAACTGGCTTCCAGGGCCAAGGATTTTTGGAAGTTGTAGCTTTACTGTGAATCTGCTGTCCAGGCTGATTGTCCAGAGAAAGAGGACAATTTTCCTCCTGGTTGCGAGGGCTTTGTCCAGCAGCAGCTCCCCATGGGAAGGGGAACTGGGAGCCTGAACAGGGACAGCCCTTGGCATCACCCAGGGGCAAAATAAGGGAGCTGGAAATAAATTTTGATGCACAGCACTTCTTAAAACAAATATTTCATTAATTCCTTAAAATGAAGCATTACGAAAATGTACCGTGAAAGCCCTAGTGGTAGAAAAAGTGCTTTAAGTACTTGGCAGATCCAGAATTACATGCTTAGTATATATGGGTTTCTGTAAATCATAATGATGTTTTTCCCTTAGAGATTATACCTCTGCTCATTCTGAGTTTAAGTTCTGTGTCTTAAGAATGTGCTAAGTCGTTACAAAACACATTCAAGTTATTGTAATCTGTGCTCTACCTTTATGAAATCTGCAAATAGCAATCTTTTCAACAATGCATATGTAGATTAGTTTATCTAGGAAAGAAGTTCTACATCAAGATGATGGGATTTTTTTCAGTTACAAAAGCCAATTTACTGCAAATTCAAATTAAAAGTTTTATTCCAGTGGGGAAGTTAGTGGTTGGAAAAGTCACCCTCCTGTAGTATAATCTACCAGGTATTTATGGAAGTTACTGTAATACCAAGATACAACTTGGTGTTAATGACGATGTGAACCTGAAAATCCCTTATGGTATTGTTGAGTCAAAACCAGTTTGGGTCTTGGAACTGAAGAGAGAACTTGGCTGTTGGCTTTACTGAGAAAGAAAACATCATTTGTGTTTGGGGTGCGTCCCTGCTTGGTGGAGGGGAGGACTGAGATAATTCAGTGCCATTTTCTTTTACTCCCTAGACTGCTGAGAGCAAGGACTTCACTTGTGCTGCAGAAAAAAAAGGAAAGAAAAAATAAGTGATAAAGGTCCTGTACTTGTGGGCTACTGAGGGAGAAAAATCTTTCTTCCTGCTGCTGTCTTTAAAAAGAAAGTGCAGGATTGCAGAAGAATAGGCTGTCTTCTGAGACTTTTTTTATCCCCCCTCCCCCCCTTTTTTTTTTCCCTTTAAATCTTCCTGAAAACTGGAAATGCACCATTGCTGAGAGCTGCCCTGAAAGACTTGGAGCTGCTCTTTCTTTTCATGCCTTTTGTCACTGCTGTGGTAACTGTGTCACCGTTCTCTAGCAGACATCCCCTGGGAGCTGCTTCCTGGGGAAATTCTGCTTTTTCCAGCGAGCATTGCATGGCTGGGATGGGTCACTCAGTCTGGCCACCCAGACCTGGAGGTGTGACAGGTGTGAAGCCCTGGTTTGGACAGGAACCTTCTCCATGGCTGTATTTGTCGTGCAGTGGGTAGAGCTGAAACTGGGTGAATTTTAAAATCGGCATGGCCAGGTCCCTCTCCAGGCTGTGTGCCCACCCCTGCTGCCTCTGGGGGCAGAATGGGGAAAGAGGGAAAAAGCCTTGAGGATGTGCAAAGACTGCTCAGCAGCAGCCAAAACTCTGCTGTGTTTGTTTTCAGGCTGGTTTAGTGACAAATCAAACACCACCAGGCTCACCAGCAAGGAGCACAACAAACCATCCCTGCCACACTCAGCGGGATAATTAGCTGAGATACCAGTCTCTCATGGTAATAGTGCCATCAAGCCTGAAAGTTACAGATCTGTTATTCTAGGGTGTGCCAGAGCTCTTCAGAACTGGGTTTGTCTTCTGGAACAGTAAAAATTTAGGTGATGGTTACAGACCATATATAAAAATGTAAGAGGTATATAATGCAGTGTTTAACTGCTGGGCATGTCAGTGTTCAGCTTATACATGATCAGTGGGTGTTTTTGAAAAACAAAATACCATCATTTTAAACCACTTTGCACTTCTTCATCCAGAAACCAATACTTCTAGTTGTAGTTCTAGTAGTTGTAGTAAGTTAAATTTCTTGTTTTCTTATAGAAGTGTTTTAGACCTTGCATCTTTTAAAGTTTCAAAAAACACCACACAGAGTATTAGGCATGGATTAAACCATGCTCTTCTTCTTTTGCCCTGAATCTCATCTTGCTCATTATACTGCCAGCATAATTCTTGGTCTTAAGGAAGCTAAAAATGAGCTGTGAGGTGGCAGACCTCTCTCTGCCTCCATAGAATCACTGACAGTGTTTTCAATGAGATTTCTTACAGAGGAAGTCCTTATAGAGGATTTCTTATAGAGAAACAAGGTGAAGTGGTAACCTAAAGTTATGAGAGTGCTAAAGAAAGATAATCATGTGATTTCTCACCTGTGTTTTCAAATGATGTGGTTTCCCCACCCAGGAGTGGGGAAAAAACCTGATGATTTCTTTTCAGTGGCACGTCAGTGCGGCCCAAACCCAGGGATGGGATCTCTTGTGTAGGGGATAATGGTGGAGATGGCCATGGAAATGCTCCTCTGCTTCCTGGATATCAGATATCCTCTCTGATTCCATGTTGGCTGAGGAGTGCTGCCTCAAACTTCTCCCACATCTGCCTCGTGCTCAGCAGCCACAAAGATAAAGCTGCAAATATTGCCACCTGTTGTGTGTGCATTTATTATCTTAACTGCAAAACGCCCTCAGATGGTGTTTATTCTGCAAGGGCAAATAAACTGTATTTATTGTGTAGCTGAAATGAATTTTAGTAAGTAGAAATCTGGCTTTTCTTCCAAAATGAAAGTTTAGAGGCAGATGAACTGATCCTGTGAGTTTTAATCCAACATTTCTCATTCGGGGAGCACTTCACAGAGTCGACAGGCAAATATGACTTGCTCTTTTAAATCTTGGCTTTTGCCAAGTAAGCATCACAGCAGTAATGATCAAAAAAACACTGAAAATCTGATGAGTACCTGATATTTGAATTTTTTGGAAGTTTGAATCAATGCTGCAGATGTTACCGGCCTGTTTCTAGCTCTGACTGATTCCAGAACGAATTTAAACAAAAGGGAAAATTATCTACATTATACATCACCCTTTGCACTGGAAGAATTGTGTATTTAGTAATCTTCCTCATTTTCAAAGGCTGGAGAAATTATATTATGGGAAACCCTGATCATCAATGCTTAATAAAGCCTTTTGTTGAAGCAGTGTGTTTTTTGGTTTTTGGTTTTTTGGATTGTTTTCTTTTTTGTCTGCATCTCCATGCTCTGCCTAAATGAAATGTTTGAAGATGATGTTTTATGTGGTATTTTTGTAGCCAAACCAAGCAGAGTCTTTGGGATCTAGGAGTCATGAATGAATGTTTTTGACTTGCTGTTGTTTCTTGGGGATGTGCGAACAGGAATAACGTAGCTTTCTGTATGAAATTACATGAAGGAAAGCATCATTATAAATTTTCCTAAATTCCTCTTAAATTTTCTATATTTTAAACCACTTGGGTTGAAAAGAGACTCTTCTGGCCACTTTTGCCTAAATACAGAACTTATATAAATTAATGTATCTAAAAATAATGAGATTCTGATGGTCTGAGGACATTTGCAGAACACATTCCAAGCAGACTTTGTTTTATCTTTCTCCTGGATTGTTCTGCTGCACTTGTCTCGACACAGAAGAAGCTATTTAGAGAGCATATGGCGTGAAAAAGTATTTCTAAGCAGGTATACCAGGAATTCTCCTCATCATGGCTGCAAATAATTCAGATAAATATGTCATGGATGGTTGTTCCTGACAAGAGTGAGTATAGAGGGAGTATGATGTATAGAAATGATAGCTTGTGGAAGACTGACTCTGAAGAACCTCATTCTTTGCAATACATGAGCACCAAATGTATGAAATCCTGGTACAACTGCATAATGAAGGTGATTCACTTATGTTCCAAAGCTTTTCTTCTTTTGCATCAGGTGAGATTGTAGTGATTTATTATCATTACAGTCTACACCTAAACAATAGTTGAAGGAGGATTTAGGTATTTTGCAGTTTGGGATTTTTTTTTCCACTGTTACTTAGAATTTTAGAAATAATTCTTTGTGGAAAAAAGCAAATAATCTGTCTAATGTAATCCTCTATTAACATCTGTCTGAAATCATTCATCTGGTTCTGGTGGTGACAAGACAGAAAAAAATGGATTATTGCCTTTTAATAAAATGATTCATGTGAAGATATCCAGTGATTTCATTTCATATGTTTGAATGGAATGATGGCTTTACAAATTAATTTTAGATGCTGTTTGCTGTTGCAATTTTACTGAGAAATACAGATTTACTTTTGCAATTTATTTTTGGATTTATTGTAAACTGGGTGTAATGTAGGAAGCTGCTGGCTTTCCATGTAATTACTAAAAGTTGCATTGTGGTGGAATTGTGATGCACATTCTGGAATTTTATTTATGGAGGAGACGTTAAAAAAGGCTTTGAGTGTTTGTGGTTGAATATAAAACTTCAGCTGTGATCAGTCAATCTGTAACCTGTTATAACGTATATATACATTTTTAGTTTTATTAAGTTGAACTAGATTGTTTTGAAAAGTAAAAAGGGACAATATTCATCTCAGAACTAAAAATCTCAAGAATTCTTCTAGGTTTGCTACCTGTTCTTTAAAAATGAGCGTTTGCATTGGTATCTGATCTTAGTGTTTGCTGACACGTTAATAGACATAAAATGGAATTAGAACTTTATTCTGACCTTCCTCAGTCCAGCTAGTCCTGACCCAATTATCTCGTCCTTTGTTGCATTTGGGTTCTAGGAGCAGCGGAAAGGATAATGCAACAAAATCTTTTGTGTAATGGAGGAGCAAAGGAAAGAGCTTTTATTTAAAGAAACACTACAGTTGTAAGAGTAGCTCGTGCAAAGCAGAATAGAAAAGGCTCAAGAAGGTCCAAGAAGGCAACATCTTTTTAAAAACAAGCTTTCTGCAAAACATCTTGTCTTTCATATCTCCAGCAGAGGTTTAATCATTGTTACGATTCCTTTCTCTTACGTTTTTCTTGAGCAGCGTGAGAAATCCAAGGCTGCTTCCCTGGTTCCCAGCAGTATCCAATGACAGTCCTTCACCTTAGGATGGCAAAGGGGTCCGAGTGAAATTGTAAAATCAGAATGTGGAGCAGCATGAGCTGACCTCATGCACATGAATCAGGTGTTGTGAGCTCACACAGTGAGGAAAGGCAGGACACTGGAAGAACTCCAGGCCCTGTGCGTGAGCTGCTGTGGAGACATGGTGGGGTCAGATGGATCAGCTTTGCCATGGAGGATGTGTCTTCTCCATCACACCCTCAAGGACAGAAAGGGTTTGTTGGAGCAGAGAGAACAACCCAGATTTCCTCATAGATCTGATAAGAGCTGCCCATGAAGTCTAAATGGGAGGAAGGGGGATGTGTGCTTAGAAAACCTTTGAGAAGAGAAAGAAGGAAGGGACAACCAGTGCAGTTATCTTGTTGTTTGCTTGGGAATTCCTTTTACTTTGGTATCCTTCAGAAAAAAGATGCAATTTCTGCATCTCAGACTGTTATATCATCTGCAAATAACTGCTTTGTAGATTTTTTTTTTTAATAAATTTTAATGCAACTGAATTAACAGATGCCATAAAATTAAGTTCTGGGATGTGGTAGGAATAAGGATTGCTAGCTGGTACAGGCTTATCTTAATCACAGTGAGTGCTTTTATAGTTTTTAAGATTCTGTTCTCAAGCTTCTGGAATCAATAACATCAAAATAAAACATCAAAAATGTGTCTGGATTTAGTGGGGCTTTAAAATCTCTTTTAGGGTTTAAAATCCCAGATATTGCCTGCATACTTCACCCCTGTGGGTAACTTTCCTCCATACATCCATTCCTGGGAGGAAATGTTCCACCTGATGGCACTGAGAGATGAGAAGGTGCCAGAGCCTCCTAGAGGGAGCCTCAGTCTTGTCCTTCCACAGCCACAATGTGGAGTTTTCCTTACTGGAGGATGATCAGGCCCTGGAACGGTGTGGACAGAATTGTACCTGAACCTGCTTTCCAGCCTTCTCAGCCTATTGGCTCAGGGAATGGGAACTGCTGCTGAAAATAAAGTGTCACTTGAAAGGAGTTTCATACCTCTTATGAGTTTCTGACATGTGGCTCTAGGCCAGATATCCAAATGGAATACCCAAGAATGTGTTTGTCGGGTCTAAATCAAATATAAATTTGGAAAAGAGAGCCTAAGAGGGGATGCACATTGAGATCCCATGAGATTCCCTCTCTCCCTACAGGAGAGATGAGGGGAAAGAGGCTGTGGAATCTCCATCCTTGCAGATACTGAAAACAAGGTGTGTAAGGCCCTGAGCAAGTGCATTTAGTTTCAGATTTGGCCTGATTTGAGGAGGTGGCTGCAGCAGATGGCCTTGAGGGTTCTTTGACTAAATTTATTTTATCACTCCATTTTCCTGTGTATAAAAATACTACCAGTAGCAAGTGTATTTTATTTTCAAAACTGACTTGGATGCAGAATGCTGCATTAGTTGTACCTTGCCATTTACACTGAAAGCTGACAAGATGATATTTGTAACAGTGGTTAGTGAAACCACACCAGTTTTATTGGCTAGGCTGGTTTGATGGTTTTGAAAGAGAAAATGCTTTTGGGATCTGCTGTCACTGTATTTGGTCTGGGCTTATTAAGAGTGGGGAAACAGAAAACATGTACAGGCCACTATTCTTTTTGGGGTGAACAGTGAGCTTGATATTAAAGTGACAAGAGGAGGCTAAATAACTATATTTTTATATAGTTACATGTTTATATATATTTATATGATTTCCTAACAGAATAAATAAAAATGGATGAAACTCCCTAAAATGTTGGGATGGTGTGAAAGACTTGATCATCAGCATATTGTAATTGCAGCACTGCAGTTTGCTGAGGCATTTGCTAGAAAGAGCAGTTGCAGTAAAACATGATCAGCCCTTCGTGTGGTAATTGTGCAGAGTGTTCAGAGCTGCTGGAAGTGCTGCAGGGCCATGTGTGCACATTTGGCACACTGCAAAGAGTGTAATTTAACAAGGAAATCATGAGCAGAAGCAGCAGCAATCGTGTGGTGCTTAGTCCTGAGGAATAACTGTTTTTTCATGGTTAAAACTTAAGAAATCCGGGCTCTATTTTTCTGTGGAGAGGTGCCACACAGAGCAGCGTAATAAAGCTTCTGTTGAGAAACACAAGTGTGGAATAAACCTTGTCCCTTTCAGGAAATACTGGGGAGACTTAACTTGCCAGTTTGTGCCATTGTGTCTGCAGCTGAAGGGAATGCTGATATCTGGAATTCAGCCAGAATTCCTTCCTGTTCTCCTTCCTGAACAGGAGGGCATGTGGCCAGGTCCGTACTGTCAGTACTGAGTGAACTGAGAAGGGGAGGAAGAAGGGTAGGAGCAGTGTCCATCTTACTTCAGGGATATAGATGAAGGAGGAGATCCACTTAGGGACTCTGGAGGATCACAGGTGACTTTGCATGGGAGATGGGTTTGCTGGAATCCTGTGCCTCAGGAATTCTGTGGCCGTGATGTCTGAGCGCAGTCCGAAGGCTCCCTGGTGTTCAGTCCGCTCTGGGACTCTGGTTCTTAGACCAAGAGCTATAAAATCTGCATGGGCAGAGGCTGTTGAGCTAGACATCATGATTAAAATAAGAATATAAGTATTGGAGCTTGTTCCTGTAAACACTTGCTGCAAAGTGTCCTGCTCCCTTCTCAGTGAGCTGGGGCAAACACGCACAAATCTTTGTCAGAGCCTGGACCACAGCAAGTGCAGGTGCCTAAAATTAAATACCTAAATAAGCCATCTGGATTTGAGAACTCCCAAAGCTCCCATTAAAGAAATTAATGCCAAAGGAGAACAAATCCTGCTAATGCTTGGGAGGGGTGAAGTCACTTGAATTGCTGTTGTCAATAAATTTGATTTTAGTCGTAAAGCTCAGGCTGATACTCTGCTGACCAGTAAATATTGTCTATTGATTCTGTCACCTGAATTAATCTGAACAGGGTCCTGCTTCCCCTTAATGCTTGCTTTCTTAATATCACATGTAAGAGGCAGAAGCAATGTGAAATTATAATTTATTGCTTTAAAAAACATCAGTTTGGGCTGCATAAAACTTGACCAAATGTATAGCCCATGTGAATACATAATTGTGGTGGTTAATACAGGGCCATTGCATTTGTGTTGGGAAGAGATGGAATATTGCATGGCTTGGAGTTGTGCCTGATTAGCATTTACTGTACTGTGCTGTTCTGATGATTGGAATATTTTAGTAACCTTTTACTTTTTTTCACCTAAAGAAAATCAGGCACAAGTAAGATTGCTTTATTAAATAAGAATGAGGAAAGTTTTACTTCTGAAGGAACAGTGTTGTTATAAAAGCATGTCCCCCAAAGGCAATGTTTTCCATTAAGAGTGGAAGTTTAGTGAGTATCCATTAGAATGGGATATCTTCTGGTAATAGGTAGTCCCAGGAACACCTGCTCTCACAAGCCTTTTACAGAGCAAATCCTTGAAGATGGTTTGTATTATACCATAGAAAGAGTGGTAGTCTGTTTCTGGTCTGTCTCTTATGACATGTGTTGTATAATTCTTTTGTTGTTCTTTTTGACCTTCTACCCTTAACTTCTTGCCAATTTATTAAACTCCTGATAAACCTTTTAGCACCTACAACTTTTTCCCTTCAAATAATAGCAAATTGCTCTTCCTGACAAAGTTCAAGTTCTGAGTTTTTTGTTAAGTTGAAACTCCTTTCTCCATTGTTAAATTTTAACGTTTCCCATTTTGAGTATTTGGCTACTAACACAGCTTTACTTTTAATGAGAAAACTCACAGCAGATTAAGAAATCTGTCACAGTGAAATGCTGGGCATTAAAAGTCATCAGAGAGAGAAGCTGCAAAATGGCATCAATGGCTAAATAAAACGTTGGTCACAAAATGTGTAAAAATTACATGTTTATAGTTTCAAAGACAATTAATTACAAGTGGGCTATATTTTTAACTCATCTTTCAATATTTTAAAATGCCTCACAGTCATATTAAAGATATGAAATTTCTTTGATTTTTCTGAGCCTTGTTTCCAGTTCTCTTTTCCTTCCTGTTACACAACTGACTTGCTTTCCATTATTGACTGATTCATATTTTAGGATGAATTTATGATGGTTAAACATGGAGAAATGCTGAGTTTCAAGATTTATACTTCAAGCTCTTCATTTTCGGTATCCTCTCAGTTCTTTGAAATGCAATTTCCAGAGGGGATAGTTCAGCAAAAAATTCAGTTGAGCATGGTATTTAGGAACTTTCCAGGAGATGAATTGTTTTCCTTCTTTCTGAGTGTGTTGGCAGTGCTTGTCTGTTTTTTTCTTGGAGTCCTGTTGCTAGGATGGGGTGGAATGTAGTGTTTAACTGATGCAATCTTGGGTATGTTTCATCAAGAAAAGACATGTATTTGCTGCATAGTAGATGAACACTAATACAACACATGGTATGTACCATATTGTGGGTGCTGTTTGTTCTCTGCTGTGAGTGAGGGAAGAAGGTCCCAGCTGTGGATGTGCAGTGAGGAGCGTTGGTGTCTCAGGGCTCCAAGTGGGCTTTAGCCTCCTTGACTGCTGCAGAAAGCTTCATTAATTTTATCTATCTATCTATCTATCTATCTATCTATCTATCTATCTATCTATCTATCTATCTATCTATCTGTATCTATGGAGGCCCTGAGCCCCTGCCCTGTGGGACACAGCATTTCCCTCCTGTGCTCCCAATTGTGTGGGGAGCTGAATCTCCTTTCTGCCATTCCTGTGCACAGCATTCCTATTCCAAAGCATGGCTCTGAGCATTTGGAGCTTGTGGAGGAGCTGGAGCCTTCAGATAGTGTCCAGCTCCACGTTCTGCACAGGTCACCGTGTTGAACTTAGAGCTGGGGCAGAGCCTTCCCACGGGCTGTTCAGGTATAAATCAGAGAAATAAACAAAGCCAGATCTCTGCAGAGCTCCAGACCTCCCAGTGCAGGGAGAAAAGGGTTTTTCCTTCCCTGAAGGTCTGGCTGGCGCTGCCTGCTGTGGCTGCCTCAGTTGCCCCACACGCCTCTCCTGCCAGCTGCAAGCCCTGGACAGGAAGGTTTTCAGGACAGAAGTGTTGGGTGTGGTTTGAGCACTCTGGCTCCTGGTGGCACCCCTGGCACAATGGTCATTGGTTGGTGTGACAAATCACAGGATGTGCACTGGAGGCTGGTGGTTCTGTGGCTGATATGACCTCTGCTTAGCTCTCTGCTGGAAACCTTTTCTTGCTCTTGTTACACTACTTCAACATCTCAAGTGCAGTCTTTTCCTTGGCAATTAATCCCTACTTCACATGGCGACCTGCATTCAAGCAGATGATGAGCTATTGTCTGATGTTCTCCAGGAAGAGTTGTGGCTGTAAAAACAAAACCAAAAACATGCTGGAGAGCAGCATTTTAGAAGTGGGACTGAGAAGATACCATTCCCTTGGAGATTATCGGCAGTAAAAAGTCCAGAAATGGAACAGCCAGGAACTTTGGGTTTTTTTTCCTACTTTCTGTGAAAATAGTGTAGAGATATTACAAAACTGAATAGTAGGTCATTTCCACACTGTTGGTGGAACTTTTGAAGTTTGTTCTGGAATTAGGTAACACCTCATCAGCAGCTCAATTTTTTCCCCCACCAAACCAAGTGAGGTGTTGGTGTTCTTGCACTTTTGTAATGGCATATGATATGGGGGAATTCAGCTCCCATGCTTTTTCTGGCACCACCAGCATATCCCAAATATTATCCGAGCTCAAAACTCAGATAAACTTCTGTTGGCAGAGCAGGGACAGGGAAAAGTATTACTGTTAGAACTCTGATACTTCAGTAAGACCAGGATGTACTGCAAATCTTGTATGAAATGTGTAATCTCATTTATATGGATTTGATTTTACTTTGAAGTTTGCCAGTTCTGTAAAAAAGATTAAAAATCCTTGAAGCATATTTGCTATTTCTGTTTTCTCCCCCTGTAGTCTGACAGTGCAATTCCAGTATAAGTTAGAAGAGAGTTTTCAAATCTCAAATATTCATAACCTGAATTAATTTTGTCCAGAAAATGATGGGTGGAATTGCCAGCTGCTAAAAGGGCAAAGTCTCTAAAAACTGAAACTCTAGAGCATTGTTTTAAAGTCCCTTCAGACTCAGGTATTTTTACATGCTTGATGCTTGTGTACCAGTTGTGTGTTGCAGAGGTTGCAGCAGTCCTTTGAAATTTCCAATTATTCGAGACCTTCCAATTATGTCTCTTATTGATCAGCATGTTGGAGACTTGTCTAGGCAGAACCAATGATCTGTGACCCTCTGGGAGCCTCTCATGCTAATTCAAAGCGTGTGGATAATTCAGGAACAATAGCATAAGCCTTTGTGGGCTTAGAATGTTTGCAGTGGAATTAATGCACTCACTAGTTCAAAGGCTTTGTAAGCCAAATGTCAGCTCAGCTCCCTGTTAAACACTTTCCTTGGATCTGTCATTGGGAACCTGTGAAATTACACTGGTAATCTTCATCCAATTCCAAATACAAACCCAGCAGTATTTGTTAATAATGTAAAACATTATTAAATGGAAAAGCCTTTCTGTGCTGCAGCATTTCCTCCATTTCGTAAATGTAGAGAATAAATACAGCCTGTTCATTTCATGGCTACTTCAGTGGTCTCAAGGCCATAATTTACTGAAATGTAATGAATGATTCCTTGTGAGGGGGCCATCATGGTTGATCATTTTTTCCTTGAAGCTGTTTTCTTTTTTTTGTGTTGTTTTTTTGTTGTTGTTTTGTTTTGGGTTTGGGATTTTGTTTGCTGTTTGTTTTTGTGGTATGAGGTTTTTGTTTATTTTGAGTTTGCTTTTGTTTGTTTTTTTGTTCTTTTTTTTTTGTTTGTTTTTGTTTTTATTTTGGATTGGTTTTGGTTTTTGATTAATTTTTTTCACCTTGGAGAATAAACTGCACAGGAATGCCTTTTTTAAGATGGCAATGAGGTAGCATCATTCCTTTGCCCAGAAATGAAGAGTCTGCTACGTGATTAGTTTGTGAAGGAAACATTGAAATGAAAACTTTTCTGCTGTTACAATTTAATGTTGATTCTGCTCTGCCTTTGGTTCTGCCCCCATTGGTGTTTCTCTGGGTGCAGGACACGTGATAACAAACAATTGGCATGGTTTTTCTGATAGCACCTGTGGGTACACACTGGAAGTTCAAAAAATTCCCAATTCAAGCTGCATAGTATAAGGAAACTCAGCTATCTATGAACCTTTCTAGGGCTATACTTCAAAGTTACTGCTGCAAGAGTCAATAAAAATGAGGATTTGTAGGAGTTAGATTCTTTTACACTGTTAGCTTCTGAAATTTCTTCAGGGTTTTTTTTTTTTGTGATCATTGACAGACTGTATATTATCAGCCTTGAGTGAAATAAAAGCATTTAACTTTCCTCAACATACAAAATTTTTGTTTTTTAAAGATTACAAAAATTGTTTTAAGTATTTTTTGTTTTTAAATTGCGTTTTCCTCAAGTCCACATTTCAGCTGTCAAGATATTTTAGCACATCTGGGGCTGGGTGAAAGCAGTAAGTTCTGTGGATGAAAATGTGTCTGTCAATGTTTTTAAATCTCTTTTTTCCATAAAGGGATTCTGTCATTTCTGTCCAGAATTGTGTCTGTGCTGAAGTGAATCCAGCCAGCCCCAAACTCACTCCAGTTTCTTCAGTTTTCGCTTTCTACAAATTGTGCTTTGCTGGAAGTTAAAGCAGGTCAGTGCACAGGAGAGTGAGTTAGTGCAGTGTGCTCTGGCGCAGGGAATGGCCACATGCAGTCAGCTTCAGTCTTTCATCTTTTTCTTCACCTCCGGCACTGCCAGGGCTCAGCCTGCAATACTCCCTCTGAGCCACCCTCCTGGGCAAGAAGGAGGTGCCTGGCAGAGCAGCTCAGTGTGTCTGCAGCTCAGCTCTGATCCTGTGAGTCCCCTGGAGCTGCAGTAACTCAAAAAGCTGAGTGGGCTCAGCTCCTGCTCCTGGCTATGTGCTGGTTTGCCTGCTGTGGCAGTGCTGCTGCTGGGTTGTCCCAGCAGTTTCCCTGGAAATGCTTCCCCTCAGGAACAGCTGGAGCTGAAGCACAGGTCTGCGCTACCAGTTCCCCTGTGCCAGTGTTCAGTGGGAATCAGCACATCCTGGCAGGAATGGGGGGGATCATCTGTTTCTGTGTGCCTGTCAGGGTGTGACTTGGGTTTTGCCAATTTTAATACATTTAATTTCTTTTTAGAGATAGAATTTAGGAGTAAAGATAACACAGGCTTGAAATTTAAAAAGGTACAAGAAGAAATTTGTTAATAACACAAAAAGAATTCAGAATAAGATTCCTAGATTATTCTGTCCTCCCTTCATTCCACATTCTTTAACAACATCATACAGAAAACACTTCAGTCAGTTATCCACCCAAATAATCATTTCAGTTCACTTAAGAGAGAAAAGTTCATTTTTTAGTTATGGCTTAGGGGATGTCTTCACCTTCACAATCTACATCTGCCTGGAAAAACACTGCAGATTATGACTCACCTCCCATTTTCACAGTCCTTCCAGAGCTATGCTGTGGGTTATGTTACACACTTTTAAAGGCAGGCTGCCGAAAAACAAAATTCTCTTCATCTCCTTCTCTATCAAATGTGTCTGTTCATATTCCAGTCCCAGAACAGAGAGAGCTCCATTTCCCCGAGGCAAAAAGTCTTCTCAAGCACCCAAACCTCCCCAAGTATATTTCACAGTTTAAAGGAATTTTAGTGTATTCACAATCTCCTTAGCCCACAAAAAAAGGTTTTCAGCTACTCATCAGTTGCATCTTTTCAATCTCTTCCCACCAGGAACTTTAGTTTCATTTCGCTGACCTCTGTAGTCTCCATGCTTTATTTCTTCTAATTCAGGGGAGCTCAGGAGATGGAGAATCTTATCCAGGCATGAAAAGAGTTAAAATTGTATCCAGATCGTGAAGAATCCAGGCCAAGCTGCTGCTGGAAAAACTCTGAGCCACGTGCATCATCTGGGGCCTCTCTTCTCCGAATGAGGTGGGGGGGAAGGGAGAGCCTTTGGTGACTGCCCCATCCCCCCACTTGGCCATGCCACGTGGAGAGGGGAGCCGAGCTGAGCCGAAAGCCACATGGAGCCGGGGGCCATGCGGGGCCGGGGCCACCAGGGCCAGGGCCGAGCGCCCCCATAGAGCCCAGAGCTGGACAGGGGGCCGGTGCCCCGGCCAGAGGCCACCGCACCTCTCAGGAGCCGGAAGCTGGAAAAAGCAGCGAACGTCATCCAATGTGATTTGTGAAAGCGAAACAACCTTCCATTGGTTCCCCGAGCTGTCCATCACCAAAGCAGCTCTCCGATTGGTCCCCGCAGCCCACAGGGAAGCCCTGAGAGGCGGGACAGCCCCTCCGTTCCCCGGCATTATGCGGTGCTTTCCCTGAGGCGAGGCCGCCCCTCTCCCCGAGCACGTGAAACCAGCACGGTGCCCCATCTGACCAGAAGCTGCAGCTCGCACTCAGGACAGTGACAGGAGTTCTGTTTGGTGATGGAGCTGAGTGCAGCCACAGGCACTGAATGCATCCTCCTGCTCAGGCAGTCTGCAGCACAGGGCTGGGATGGATGGGGCATGGCAGAGAAATGGGGACTGCCTGGATAAAAAAGGAAAAAAAGCTGTCAGGGCTAATTTATCTTCTCTCTTCCTCTGCTACACTTTGATTAGTTTATAAATCAATCTACTGTGCATTTAACTCAATAAGTAAGAAGCTTTATGAGAAAACGTGAATGATCTGAGATGGTTGTGTTTGCTTTTGTAGAGTTCTTAATTTTTTATTAAGGACAAGTGGAGATCATATACATATATATACACACACACACACACACACACTTTTTCTGTGCTGGATTGTTCCCTTGGCATTTAAATGTTCTCTGAGGTCATGGGAGACACACAACCCTTTAAACATTTAAACCCATTATACAGAGTTTGTGTCAGATTATACAGGACCACAGAAAAGGGAGAAAACCCCCTGAAAAAGTAATGATGTGTTGCAACCAAAGGCTGTGTATGTTTTGTCAAAATCATGTGTCCTGTGTCCACCAGCAGACACTGCTGTGATCCAGATTAAAGACACCTGTTTGTTAACTAATCATTTATCTGTCATACCAGCTGCTTGAGCTATTCTGGTTTGTTGTTTTCAGTTAAATTGATGGCAGCCACTTCCTTTTTATGTCCTACAAATGGAAACATGGCTGCCTTTCCTACTGAAAGCTTAAGCATTTCTCATTTCAGTGGGAAGTACTGTAAGAGTTGTTTTTCTGTCTCAGTCCACCAGGTTAGCCAGTATAGGATTTTCAGACCACCAGGTGCAGGCATGCTGTGAGCTAGATTATTTTTGTCTCTGGGCACTGCAGTTGTGGTCACTGGGGCTGTTCCCCAACATTTTTCCTGTTCCAGAAACAGAAGCAAAGAGCTGCGTGGAAACTCAGCAGTACAAGATGCTGTCATGTCACTTGTTTCTTACCCATGTGGATTTTATTTTAGCAGCTGCTGATTTGATCAATGTAGATATCAAATACTGCTTGGTAATATAAGGCATAGCAAATTAAAAAAACAAGCAAAAAAACCTTTTAAAATTAGTTTTTTATCTCTTTAAAGCCATATGAAATAAAGATTCAATGGAAGGTTCCTCAAAATGTGATTTTCTCCTCTAATAATACGGAGCTGCAAAAAAGCCAGATGTGTTTGTTCCTTAGGTATGACTTAGCTCTGTGTCCAGTACTGTGACCTCCCTGATGAATTATGCTGGAGTGTTTGTAAAGTAATAGGTTCCAAAAGACCTTTTCAGGGTCACCCTGACAGGTGAAGTCTAATTTCATGCATCACTGACTGATTAGTTCAACAGGAATAGATATTTAGGGTATAGAAAAATCTCACTCCTCCCCAAAAGAAGAGATTGCAGCATTTTTTGGAGGTAAGGCAATTTCCACAATTAGAAACACCTTATTAACTTTCATGAAATATGTATTTCTCTTTGCAAATTAAGCTTTCCTCGCAATCAAGCTTTGCCTTAATTGCCTATAGAAAATAACTGCCAATAAACAAGAAAAAGAGTCGTATTTACATACTTCTGTCAATAGTGCTTGTTGATCTTCAGAAAAGAGTAAACAGTTCCCTACCAAGGGCTTGGTTTTGCCAGCAACTACTCTGTGAGAGTAGCTAATTGTTGGTTTGGTTTTTTTTTTTTTCTGGATACACGATAAAAGTTTCATCTAATTCCATGTACTTTCAGCTGCTTGTTCAATATATAATAAATCAGTTTATTATGTCAACTCAAACTTGATTTTGGATGTGGCCCAGCACATCATACCTGTCATAGTGCACTCAGCTGGCTACAGAAGTTTAGTGCAGTTAAAATGGATTGTTCCCAGAAGTGCCTTCTCTAGTCATGAATTATTTCTTTTTTTGGGGGGGAAGGAAGGAAAAGGGATTAAATTAGTCTTGATATGACCCAAGAAGAAAGTAATATATGGTGTTTCTGATGTGTATCCTGCTTAGTTGTGCTGTTTGGAATACCCATGCTGGGTGCAGCTGGGGTATTGTGGAGCTGAGCACGGGAAAGGCTCAGAGCTGCAGGAACTGCCGGGTAATCGATGTGAGTGAGCTGCAGTCTGAAGTGCCTCCTTTTCGGACACCTCTGGTAAGCAGATATGTTCTTGATGCATGGAGTGTCTTTCCCTGGAGACACTTGAAAAGGAAGGTGCCACTCAGGTCACTAGTCCAGCCATTGTTTGGCAGTGCAGTGCACAGTTACTGACGGTAGGAGAGTCCAGCAGGATCATTCCCGGGAGGTGAAGCACAGCTCAGTTACCATGGCAAGCGTTGCTGCAGATGTGGCTCCAGGTGCTGTTCTGCTGTGTTCAGACAGCTCTCCAGAGGGGTGGGCTGTGCAGAGGTCGGTCTGGGATAGGTTTCTATTGGTGGTCTGTTGCTCTGTGCTCTGAAGGGTGGGGGGGTGACATCCCAGGGCAGCTGCTGGAGCAGGGACAGGGACACTGAGCACTCCAGGGCTGCTGGGCAGCACCTCCTGCCTTGCACTGGGCTGGCAGCCATGTCCTCTGCAGAAAGGACATCTCTGAGTTACAAAATCACTATGTTTTACCTTTTCTTACCAGCTTATCTAAAGAGACAGAAAAGCAAGGGTGAGGAACAGTGGTGTATTCCAGGTAGCTAAGTAAAGATGTGGCTCAGCTGAGCTGTCCAAATAAAGTTTCATGGGTATCAGTCCTTGCAGTCAGGAGGGAGGGGTAGGAAAAGTCCTTTGTGCTGAGACTTCCAATCACTTCAGTCTGTTCTTGCGTTCTATGGCCTAGAAAAATAAGGGGTAACTTGATCATATAACTGCCAATATATGGGAGAGGGATTTATGATAGCTCTCTAATCTACCAAAGATCCCAGAAGCAGTAATGGGATCCAGTTATGACAATTTGAAGTTGAATTAGAAATTGCAATGAGGGGATATTAGAAACAGTTAATAGAATTAAGTAGATTCTTTCTACTGTAATGCTTTTCAGTGGACATGCCAAGCCAGCATCCTGTCAGGATTTATTAATAGAAAAATGGTTTCCTCTCTGGCTGACAGAGCTGGGCAGTCAAGGATTTTAGACTTCTTTCTACTTTCAGTTTGAAACTCTGAAATTGAAATACTTAAGTGCAGATTTCAAATTTCAATATTGAACAGTTCAAGCTGAACTTTTATTTTAAGGAATTCAGAGCTTTTTGTACTCCTCTAAAAAGGATATTTCGGTTGTATCTGGGATTGTTCCAGGATGGTAATTGTGAAAATGATGAGGCTTTATAATGAAAAAAGCACAATGAAATTTAGAGGAAGAAGTCAATTCTCTTCTTTTTCTTAACACAGTTTATCATTTCAGTGCATCAGAAGTCATAAGATAAAAGCATATATTAGAAAAAGGCGAAAGAAAATAGTAATTCTGGCAGCTGGCTAAGAAAATACTGCAAAAGGTCATGGAGTTAAGTGCTCATTTCTTGCAAAAGGTTGAAGAATCCCCTCAGAAAATGCCTTCCCACTGCCTGGTGGATCAGTCTCTAGCAAGCAGCTGGATTTTAGCTTCAAGTTACCAATGGTAAATACCAAAGTACTGTGTTTGCAAGCACGACTGACAACCAGCTGGGCTATGTCATGTGCAACACAAGGTTTTTCAGAAATCATGTTTGGAAGTAAAGGTTTCTGGTCTGCATGGGGTGGCTGCTACATGTATTGAAGCATTTTGTGTGCCTAGATTTAAATGTGCTTTTAAACCCCATGTTTTCAAACCTACCTGCCTTGTGAGACACTGATGCTCTTTCCTTAGTCATGTAAATCTGTGGAACATGCCAGTGGTCTAAATGGAAAGACTTTAAATTCATAATTCTGGTTTGTAATTAATACAGAGCATAGTTTAGCACAGGCAACTGGTCTGTAGGATCTGAAAGCAAAATGTGTATTTTATGATTAACCATCTTATAAATCATCTTCAATGTTACAAAACATTGCAGTTTTGGAAAGGTCTCTTTCCCTTTAAGCATCCTCTCCTTTTTTAACAGCAGCAAAAAAAGCTCCTAAAAAACCACAACCCAGCAGTATCCCAAGCAATTTCTACTGTTAATGTCTCATTTCTGGTTTTCTGGACTTGCAAACATGTTAAGAATTTCCCAAGTAGAATCTTTCTGTCCCAGCTCCCAGGCTGGAAGGTCTGGCCATCTCCTGTTGCCATTTACATGACAGCAATGAACAGCTTTTTGTGTTCCCTGCTATCAAATCTGCTGAATTGCTTTTCACCAACACCTTGTTCCATATAAGCTGAAAGCTGTTGAGCAAGTTACTGTGTTTCCTACCTGAATCTACATTTAACAAGTAAAATATATACCAAAATTACTCCTGTTATTTTCCTAGTACATGTTTTAAGAATGAGTAGATTAGGTATCCTACACCAATTAACAACATTGTTTAGATGATATCAAAGCCATACAAATCAAAATAAGAAATTAAAAAGTGATAAAGGGCCAGTGGAGGAGGGGACAGTGCAGTGTGAGGGACTTTGGCTGTTGTGTTCTGGATGCCCCCTTGTCCTCTCCCAGTTCATCTGGCCCTGCTGGGCAGAGGCTGCCTTGGCCCTGGAGGAGTTTTCTGTGCTGGGGCCGTGGCAGAGGGGACAGGTAGGACAAGCAGGGACATCCTCCTGGATGGAACACTGCCCAAATATTCATCTGTCACTCATGGCTCAGTTACCTTGAGCATCTGCACTTTTTAGCAGTTAAAGGGTACTGAGAGAAGAAGGAACAATTCCTGATACAAAATTAAAACTAAATTTATTATTTAAAAAAATCCAGAAGAATTAAATTAGTAAAATGCTATTTCTACCTTGCTGAAATAATAATTAGTTTGTGTGGTTTGGTTTTGTTCTCCACAAAGCTGGTTGTAGGCAATCTTGGGGACCATTTGCATGACATGGGCAGTTAAAATTCATATACCCAAACAAGCTTCCTGGCCTCAGCAGTCCTCACTTTGCCACAGAAACATATACAGGGCCAAATTTTATTCTTGATAATTGGTGCTGTATGGATTAGCAGCAGGAAAATTCTTAACAGTTGATTAATTTGGCTGCTATTCTATGTGTAACAGGTATTCTTAAACTGAAGGGGCTTGAATGAACCAGTGTTGTTTCTTGGTAGTAATTTACATGTAAAATCCTAGGAGTTAAAAATAGCTAATACAGCATGGGCCTTTGACAAGAGCCCTCATTTTCTTTGCACTATTTTGTATCAGTGTTTGTGGGGTGACTTTGCCTATAAAGGTTCCTTTCCCATCTGCAGCTGATTCCTCACCCTGTTAATCCTGGGAAGAGATGATCCTCCTGAGTCTTTGTTGGAGCTGAAGTTCCCCCTCTCAGCTTTAGGCTGAAGGGTTTTTCTTTTCTCTCCCTTGAAGCCTGCTCCTACTCCTGGCCTGGAGCTCAGGAGTGTATTTGAAGGACAGCAGCCTGAGCTTCCCTGTTCACCTGGAGCTTCCTCCCCTTCCTTAGAGCAGATTTCTTGCTCTGTTCTGGAAAGAGGCTTTACAGGGTTACTCCAGAGGCCTGGTGAGGTTGGGGTATGCTTTGGGAAAAAAATTTAAATTAAAAAACATTATTCTAGACTGATTACTTCCTCTGTTACATCTTTCCAGTTTCCCTGTCCTGAGAATTGCTATTATAATGTGTCAGTAAAAAATGAATGCAATCCAATGAGCAAGAGAAAACCCCTCCAAATATTAGGAGAGAGAGGATTACTGAAGGCACGTAATTATTTTTACCCAAATTGATACTGTCCATGTTTTTGATAGGACAAAAGTTTAAGACATCACATTTTAATCTTAAATCCTACTGCATGAACGTCTCAGTTCATGCCCAACCCTGACTTCACAGATGATTTATAAGAACTTTACTCCTTTCAGACAGTGCATTTGTTATCCATTCATCTGACTGTACACTGAAGTGATGATAAATGTTGGAAAGTTTCATAGGAATTAATTATTCCATGAAAATGGAAATCATTTGCAGAGTTCCTAACTAATTCTTGGGTTTTTTTTGGTTGAACTTAGAATCAACGTAATCATTATCTACGTGTTGTGTGAAAATAACTTACTTCTTGGGGCTTCATAACCTTTCAGATTCTGTATTGTGCTGAAATCTTTATAATTAGTATATTATCAAAGAATATTTCCTTGCCTCCTTGCAGAGATGAACTATGTAACTTACCTGAGTGCTAAGAGACTAAAGAGATGGCCGAACAGAGACTAAATTGATATTGAGCAAAATTGACTTATTTTTCTACTGATCCAAACGGTAAAATCTTTATCAAAGAAAATAAGAAAATGATCTTACTCTGACCACCTCTTAGTCTCCCTGAGATTCTGGGAGAGCTACACTAAAGCGCTGTGTCAGTAGCCTGGCTTTTCTCTAAATGTTCTGGAGGTGTATTACACCTTATCCCCTAGAGGAAAAGGAGCTTTCCCACCTCTGTGCTTTCCCCCTGCAGCCCAGGATGCTCCTGTGAACTGGGGTCCTTCCCAGCTCCCTGCCTTTGTCACTTGGGGTTTCAAATTGCCACCAGCAGTGAGGGACAAGTGGCTGCAGAATGGACAAACCTCAAAGGCTGGGCTTTCCAAAAGGATAATATTCATCACCAGAACCATGTTAGATGCCATTCCATCTGTCACTGAAGGAAAGTAGCCCGAGGCAGCTGCTGGCACTTGAGCTGGTTACCCGAGAATCCAGGTGGGAAAATCCCTTAAAAGGAGTGAAGGTTTTGGGTGAAATCTGAATGTTCATTCTCCTATACAAGTGGACTTCCCTTTCCAGAAAGTTCAGCAGTGGGATACTTAGACAGTGGTGCATATCCAGTTATTCCCAGCTAGTAAATACTGTCCTCCTCTGCAAGTATAAAGGTCTGCTGGACTGTCAGAGGCCCATTTCCATACCTGGTGTTTGGCACTGGATGCAGTTAATTGATAGAAGTGTTGCTTTAAGGCTACCTGCCTGAGCTGCGAGTGTGAAAATGAGCAGCATTTCTCTGAGAGTCTTCAACATTCAAAGTAATCTTGTATATTTTCCTTGTTAGTTAAATATAGTTTTAAATTTTGAGAGAGAAATGCTTGAGGAGGTTCAGGATAGGACTCCTTGTCTATCCTGAGAGAGGCACACAGAGGGAAAATATGATTGTTTTAGTTAAGTGCATAATAATAACAAATCTTCCCGTTGATTTTTTTAAATTTCATTGAAATTTTTGTTCTTACTTTCTATAAAGAACTACTCTAGTATTATCACTACATCTTCCAGATGATGCCTTGTTATTTGGTGACTCTTACCTGAGAAAGTAGATTTTTTTTTTTTAATATTATTAAATTTTTACAGTACAAACACATTTTATTACCAACTAAATTATAATGCTTTTTAAAAGAATTTTACCATCACAGACAACTTCCTATTTTACACTCCAGTAATTCAGGTCAATAAATGCAATTATATAACTGGAGATACACAAGATCACACCAGAGAAAGGAAGAACAAAGACTTGACTCTCTAGTTTGATGTTAAATACTGAACCTGGTTATGCCCTTCTTCTCTGTTGTGTAGCAGAGCACTTTAGTTCTTAAATTAAAAGCCTCAGTTTTGAATTGACTTCTTGAATCTGTAAAGGATTAATTGTTTTATTAGTTTTATGCTTCAAATCAGTGGGATGGTTCAGTTACACTGAAAAGGTGTTACATCTTTACAGCCTCTAAAGTGGAGGCTTCAAAAATAGAAATGGGTCAAATAGGTAGTTTTGAAGAACAGCTTGGTTAAGGCATTCTGGAATTTCAGTTTCATCCTGATGAGCTAATGACAAGACCTCCATGGCATCTGTTCCATCTGGGCCCTGCCCAGCCCAGAATATTCTGCTCCAGGTGCCCTGTCACTGTGTCACTGTGTCACTGTGGCTTGTCCCCATGGCTGCTCCCTGGAGCCCTGAGGGATTGTGGCTTTAATGTGGCTTCCATCAGCTTCATTTGCAAGTAGATGCTTTTGCAGGACTGCTGAAGGCTGCTTGGTGCCATGTTTTTATTAATTAATAGTGAATCAGGTTTAATTTAGATCTTCTTCCTGGCCTAATGATCCTGTTGCTGTACACTGGTGCTGATCCCAGCAGCAGGTGCCAGCCCAAGGACTGAGGTTGGGAAATTTGGGGATGTCTCCTGGGAGTGCCCTGCTCTCACCCATGCTGGCAGTGCTCTTGTCTGCTCCAGAGAGGTGTGAGAGCAGCCAGGCAGCAGTGCTTGCCCCCATGCTCTGGTTTTTCCAGCTCCAGCAGAGATAATCCATCAGAGAACCCCACCTGCCCAGGAGGTCACAGCCCAGTTCCTCCCCAGCCAGAGGGGATGTGACAGGTGACAGCTTTTACTGGGATCACTTACTCCTTAGAGAGTGACACTTCGCTATAATTGCTCTAATTGCTGCTATAATTGAGGATGAGGGTTTTTTAGAAGTTCCTCTCTACTCCTGCTGGTTTTCCAGCAGCTTGTAAACATGTAGAGTAAAGCCATCAAAGAAGGAGTAGCAATTTTAAGCTGTAAAATCCACTTAAAACCTTTTTTGTTCACAGGATTAAAGAGCAGAAAAACTTAATTATCGCTGCTCCAGAAGTAAAAGTAAGATTGAAAAAATTTTATCCCCTTTTCTATTGCATTGTTCTTTTCCATATGTGGAAGTACATGGAAAATGTGTGCTTTTTTGGTGAACCCAACAGTATTTGCCTCTGATTCTCTACTCCAAGTCTCAAAACCAGTCTCTTTGCTGTCTTTGGTCTCTGTGTGTCTCGAGGCTGTGGGTGTGCTCTTGCTCTTAGTCTCATCCAATACTTGCCAGCTTCAGTTCTGGAAAACCAGATGACAGCTCACAGACAGAGTAAGGCACTTTGGTGGGGTTTCATGGGTGTCTTCTGACATGCTGAATGAGGTAATTTCTCACTCCATAGCTTTATCTGGAAGAAGAAATGTGTGTTCACAGCAGAAATCTTTCACTGACTGTAAACCAGAATCTGTATCTGTGTTACAAGAGGAGAGATCAAAATTACTTGCCTCTTGGAAAAATGTGGCACCAAATAGCTCTGTGGAAAATCTGAGGGGAAAGGTGTGTGTTTGGTAAGAACAAGGACTGAAGGCTGCATGTGTGACCAGGTAAGACAGAAGAAAGGGAAAGGTGGGGATTTCTGAAAGAAACATGCAAGAAACCAGTAGGTGCAACACTAGCGAGTTTGGAGATGAGGTTATAGAAGTTCTGAGTCCTCACAGGGAATGTCACATTTAGTTCCAGATCTACAGCAAAAATAAGTGACACATTACAGTAATTAAGTCAAGGAAGGGATAAATTTTGAGAGCTAGAGGGAAAGGAACTCTGGAAAGCAGAACATGTATAATATTCTTATTGTCAACATATTATTTCTGTGTTAGCACAGATAAAGAACTCTATTTTTGTTTCATGTTCAGAGTGAGGAGGGCAGTAAGGGGGTATCCTTAATACAAATACCAAAGGAGAAAAAAAAGTTGTAAATAGATGCTTTTAGTGCTGCTGGGGAGTTTCTCAGGGGAAGTGTTACCACCTGAAGCATTCCAGCTGAAGTTGGGAGAGCACTGGGAAATGTGCTGTAAGAAAGGACCTTTGTACAGCAGGTGTAGCTGGACACTGTGGTGTGGGATGCCATCTAGACAGGATGAGAGGAGGGGAAAGGCAGTGAGGACCAAACTGGCTTATGTGAGTCTCTGAACATGCTGTGTTTATTTCAGACTTGCATTAGCCCGGGGCAGAGCAGGCTGTCTGGGTGCTGCTCGTGGATGTGGCACTGAGGGGTTGTTCCCATGCTTTGCAAACCAGGATGGCCACTGAGGTGGTCTGCTTTGACATGGGAAGAACAGACTGCATATCATGATGGTATCCAGTACCTGTGCAAACCAAAGGCAGCCCTCCAGGGACAAAAGGCACTGAGTTTTTCACATCTACTCAGAACAGGCAATACTGCATTTTTCTTCCATTCCTTTTTCAACACTGGGGTAACTGCTCAGTCTGCATGGTATAAGCACTGAAGTTTTCTGTGGGATTAGGGATTTAAAGGAGAAATATGATGGCTGCAGTGGGAAGTTACCAGATTATGGTAGAATTGTGTGGGAAGAAACAGGATCAGTACTGGTCTAATTGAAGTTAGTAAAGAGCTTTAATTGAATTACGGCTTCACTATGAGTGAATGATAGATTTCAAATTAAAGAAACAAATTGGCAGAACGTTCATGTGATATTTGCTGTGGGCTGTGAGTTTAGGGAAGTTAAATTCTGCTGAATGGTGAGAAAAGTATTTCCTTCTGTAAGGGGTAAGAAAAAAAGGAACAGCAGTTCAAAATCAAGCCATCACCTTTGGGGTGTGAGGGGGACTAAAGACACAGAAGAGTGGGCAGCTGTTTGGGGATGCTTGGGGTCTTCCTTTTGGTGTTGGGTTTATGGAGGTTAAGTTTTTTGTGTTTTTTTTTTTTTCCTTGGTATTTTTTTTAGGATTGGAACAAGGAAGTTTTTAAAAGAGCCAAACCGAAACCAGAATTAAAGAGGCATTGAGCTATAACCTAACCTTGGAAGCAGGAAGAAAGGAAGGTGGTTGAGATGGATGTGAGGGTAGAAATCCATCAGTCACAAACATCCCAGGTTGGAGGACTGATGAGTGACCCGATTCCTGTGGGAGCTCATGGAGCATCACCCCAGAACGGGATGGAGAAGCTGACCCTCCTTTCAGAGCAGCCCTTGGTGGTGGGGAAGGGATGAAGGAAGTGTCTGCAGCATTCCCTGAAAGCACAAGTCCCTGTGACCTCCCATGGTTTGGGTGGGTGCAGTTAGAGAGTTGTTCTGTACTGTGAGTTTCTCACGTATCATGAGCATTTCCTTTAGACAAATGTAAGCAACTGTTAGGTTTTTAGACCTTGAAGGATCAGTAGTTTCATAATTACAGGTTTTGAGTTAAAAATCTGAAGTCACTAAAGGGCATCCTTTCTGAGAAAAATATACTGATTTTATCTTTCTGTGGCTACCTGGGCTAAGTGCCCTTCATTAAAGCTAATGAGCCAAGCCTCACCTAAAAAAGCAGCAGAGGCCAACATGTTTCCTTCCCTTAGTCTGTAATTTGAATGTCAGTAGTTTTTAAGGTCTCTTCTATATTTAGAGGTCCCAGAAAACTTCAGGCTTGTTTTACTCAAATCTCTGTAATTGCAGCCACTCCTGAGACTTTGACTGGACATGACCAATGTAAGTAATGTAGGGGAAGTATAGAATGTGCTCTGCAAATACTGCTTGGACTAAGCTTTCAGAATTGCACCAAATCCCATCAAGAAGCTTCACAGCTCCAAGTCTGTCAGAACTGTTGGGGTTTGGGCACATCCAGAGCAGATGGAGATCCACACTGATTTGGCTGTGGTAGGTACCTTGTATTAACTAAAATCTATTCAAGGAGATATCTTTTCCACAAATTCTGAAGGCCATTGGTTCTCTGGTAAATTCAGCATTTCCTATAGGAGTGTGACAGTCTCCCACCAAGCTGGCACAATGCCCACAGCAATCAGACCTTTGAAGAGCTTTGCATACCTTCAGTTGTGTTGCAGGCTCTTATTGGCACAATAAGAAATAAAGCCAGGCTTACACCAGACTCAGAAGCATTCCTGGGAAGGAAAAGAAGCCAGTAACTACATTACATTTTACTTTTTTAAGCACTCACTCCTTTCCTCCTACTTGTAATTATTGCAAGAATACAAAATAAAAATTTTACCTCTGGTCTGTGCACATTGTTTTTTCCTGTTAATTATTTGCAATTCTTGCCTCAAAGGAAAAAAGAAAAGTAATATGCCAAGGAAGATGAGGAACCTCAGACAAATGAAGGAGGTTCAGGAGAAAGAATAGCAACCAATATTACTTTTTTCTTCTTTTAAATAGACACTAACTTCTCCATGATCCTAATTAAATTAGCTGAAATTTAGAACTATTTTTGCAGCTCAAATTTAGACACCAAATTTGCTGATATTAGGAAATTTGATGTAATACCTAGTTCTAAAATAAACTAGCAACACTGTTAGTTTGACCTTGCTTGTAATTAACCCACATGTATTTTAACATCCAAGCCTCCCAGAGCATCACACAGTCTAAAGGACTCTGCATAGAAGCTGCTTGCCTTGCAGTGCAACTCAGTGCAGATGTTGGAGCTGATCAGTTATTTTTACCTTAAGGCAACATTGATCTGCTTTGCACAAAGTTAGCAGTAATTGCTTGGTGTGCTAAAATCATAATGGTGTGTAAAAGCTAATTAATGATGGAGCTTGTACAGGCACGTGCTTCTGTTTACTGTGTTTTTGTTTTTTGAGAATAGCTGTCCTAAAACAATTTCAGAAATGGAAGATTAAAGATAAAAAAAGAAATGGAAATTCCCTAATTATTTCGTAGAGGGTAGTCCAGTACTGAGGTGGGTAAACTTCCCCATCCCTGTGAATACCCACATTGCATAAATCCTCCTTCCTTCTGTACTTGGGGTTACATGCCTGAGATCCCTCATGACATTAGAATGCATTTGCTAATGGTAACTCATTAGTGGTGATTACCCTGTATTAATAACTCTTCACAGGCTTCTTTATTCTTGTTATCCTTTTAAACTCTAATCAATATAAAAGGTTCTCTGATCTTGTGGTAACTTTCATTTCTGCCCACCTCCTCTTTAAATGGAGTAATCATTGCACATGCTGCTTTTTTTTTTCTATTTTTGAGCTGAGACTCCTTTGCAAATCACAGACTAATTTTGTGACTGGCATGGTTTGAGTTGTAAGGGGTTGGAGATTCAGAAGTGTATATCTGGACTCCTTGGGAGTTAGAAATATGAAAAGAGAATGGGAGAAGGAACTTGAATAACTGAGACTTTGAAGAACTTATATTTGTGTATTTTAAGTAAATGTTAAAGTCTGAACATATATTTTAGACCTATAAATATTAGTGTCTAAAATGAAACCCAGGCAATTTCAAGATAATAGGACTTAACTGTGACCTGTTCCCCACTGGAGCAGGGGACTAAAACTCCTTGAGGGCAGGGGAATATATTTGCAGTTTAACTTCCCAGTTTGGCTCACCTTGGTTTTATTCCATCTGGGACTGAATTTGGCAGATTTAGGCCAGTACTTGGAGACTTGAGTGCTTTGAAACCCAAACCATCTCCTTTTGGTGGATTATCACTGCCTGGGGAAGTCAGGGCTGCAGAAGGTGAGTGTGGTCCCTTTGCACCAGGTAGGATTAACTTAAAAAAACAGTTGAGGAACAGAAAGAGGCTTTTGAACAAGGACTTGCTCAAAGCAGCTGCAGCTTCAAGTGGAGCTGCTGCTCAGGAGTAAACTCCTGCCAAGTGCTGAAGGAGTGAGAGCAGCTTTGCAGAGTGTTTCTGAGGTGATTGCCATTGCCAGGCAAAGTTTCACAGGAGACAGAATCTTCCAGTGGCTTTTTCCCTCGATAGCTGCAGGGCATGGAAAGGCCAACATCCTTTGTCTAATGAGGGTGGGATACATCCCACCTGCCTGGGGTCTTGGGGGAAAAAGGCTCCTGAAGTCACAGGGCTGAGTAGGGATTTCCCCCCTTGTTTTTCCTTCTACCATCTTCCCTCTAAAAAACGAGAGGTGGTTGAGAATAGGTTCTTAGTGATTTACATATGTTCGACCTGTTTCTTCCTGTGCCACAGGACTCAAATTTTTCTGTATTTCTTAGCTTCATTTGCTGGTTCAGGATTACAGTTGGGGATTAAGTTAATTAATATGGAGAGGTGATTACACTCTTATGAAAAACAAAGGTATTTGACAGCCTTAATGTCTTAGAGCTTCAATGGTCAGGGCACACCGAATGATCAAATTGATTCTTTTTTTTCCCAGAGTAGAATGGCTGGGGGAAGTGCAGAAAAAAGAGGAGGACTAGCAATTAAAAATCGACTGTTCTGCATGTGTATCCTTCTATTTTCAGGGAAAAGAAGGATTTTCCCTAAAATACTTGGGTTTTTAACCTCTTTTGGCACAGATTTAAACACCCATCTTCTCTGAGTACAAGACTGCAGAAGCACCCTGTAAACAGGTAATGTATTGTGGAATTTTTGCAGAGTTACCATCTGGATCCTTGCTGGTGTTTTGCCTTGTTGCTGGTATTTTGATTAATAGGATGTTCCTGCAGTGATCAGTGGAGAGACAGCTCATGCATCTCGTGTTCCATGTGACTGCTGCTCCCCACCCCTGCCTGTGAGCAGTGGGATGTGATTCCTGCATTCTGCTGCCAGAGGAAGCTGGGCTGAGTTTGGAGAAATCTGCAGTGAGGGAGCTCAGCAAGTGCCATGTAGACTGCTGGAAGATACCATCCAGACAAAACTGATGAAAAATGACAACTATTCCTGTTGTTCTACCAGTTGTGTTTTCAGGGAAACTGTGTGGTTTTGAAACATTTGAACTTGCCAGTTTGGATCAAAAGCTCAAGGTTTCTACTAAAAGCTTTTAGTTGGGCTTTGTAGGCATCCTTGTTGCACACCACAGGATAAAAACCTGCTAATGTAGCCCTGTGGTGTGCTCTTTGAACTTCCTGCATGGATTAAGTGTAGCAAACCGTAAGTAATTTACAGGTAATTGTGAACACAGTGAAATTTTAAAAGTTACTTGCAAAGAGAGGATGAACACTTGCTCTTGATGTGAGTTCTTCCAGTTCTTCATCTGTACAGTTCTGCAGTGGCAAGTGCTGCTCCTTGTGCCTCACACAGAGCACATCAAGTTACTTTTCCTGCAAATGCAGGCTCATATACTGGTAAAACTGACACAGGGATAGAGAGAATTGCATTTTTGTGCATTACCAAAAGGTGACTTATCCCATTGAAGACAATCTTTGCTTTACTTCATTAAATACTTAATTTCTTGTTGAACAAATTGTTATTTCTGCTGTTAAATTTTTTTCTTTGGAGAAGGCTAAGGAGAAGGCTTGAAGGAGTATGAAGGGTTTGTTCTCCTGTCATAGTGAAAATGGGATCATGAGTGGTGATATGGAATCTGCTGGTCCATAGGGTTTCATTCTCTGTTGCATTTGCAAAAATAGGAAGCTCAGATTTTTGTATTCCTCTGTGATTTCACTTGTTGCAAGCTAAAATACAATGCACTTTAGAAAGATGACTTAATATAGCAAAAAATACGTGCAATTCTTTCCTTTCCCAGTTATTAATCATTTATGTATCTATAAAAGTGGCAGGTTTGCCCTTGGGTTTTGGTCATAGGTCATTATGATTTGCAATCCAGTATAGATTCTTGTTGTGGCTTGATACAGGGCAGGAAAAGAGAGCCTGAGGTATGAATAAATCATTCAGCCCACTGTGGTAATGCACAGCAGTTTGTGTCACCAGTCTTCTGAAAGGCCAACAGTCTGACTTGCCAGGAGCAGAAAGTTTTAAAGAACACAGCATCCCTGTGTTTTGGTCTGCAAAATGTAGCAATTATGATTAAATGTCTGAAAGTTCTTTTTAAAGATAATGAGAGGTCTGAATTTGGGGACCCTTTCAGTAAGGGTTCAGCACATACAGATAGATCATCAGCCTTTCAGATCATCAGTGAAACCAGGAGCTAATCTGCAAACTGGACATTTCCTCTTTAGCAGTATCTAAAATGGCAAGATTGCTATTGTGTCTCCTTAAACAAAGCTATGCTTGAAACCTGTCACTATCTTATTTATCAGCTAACAAGGATATACCAGAGAGTTTTCAGAGTGGCATTCATACCTCTGTGCTGTCTAACTGATACTGCTGAAACAAAGCTGCTCATTGTACTTGTTCACTGCAATTAGTTTTGGAAAAAACCCTGGGTTGTCAACTGCATTTCTCTGGGCTTTGCTTGGGCCAGGTTCTGTGTTAATCAACCCATGCACATTTTCAAAACCCAAGCTATCAATGCCTCCAGAGCAGAAACTTAGTGTTTCAGACTTGGAGCTCTCAAGGCTGTTTGAAGCAGTGTAGAAGCATCTTTCGTGTTTTTTTTTCATTCTCCTGATCTTATTATTCTGTAAAGTGCATGGGAAATATGATTAGTTTTAGTTCAAATACAAAGAAGTAGGTCATGAGCAGACTGTGAAATGTGGATAAAATCCTTTAAATTAAATTGTTTTATTGAAGAAAATTATCTCAGTGCCTCTACAATGGAAAGGCTGAACATGAAAGAGATGTTTACTGAAAAAATGTATTGATAGCAGCTTAGTATTATGCTAATGAAAATTATTTTAGTGTATTCTGCATTGGCTATTGAAATCACAGCATTATTTTTATTTACGCAGGAAAACGAATATAAGACAAACTTGTATCCTGAAATCTTTGAAATTATATCTGCTTTTAAGTTAGATAAATTATTCATTAATCAGAATCCTATGATTTTGTTCTAATTAATCTTTTTTGTTCTAGATCTTGTCCTTAAAAAGAAGAAAACAAACTGTATAAGCAAAATTATCCATTTCTTCTGTCTCAAAGCAAAATTATCCATTTCTTCTGTCTCAAAGTCTTATCCTGATAAGATCAGAGGTAAACCCTTTGTTCTCCTGGATCAGCTCTTGTGGAATGTGCTCACCTGGCTGCTCAGGGTGCTGGGGGGAAAGCTGATCCCACTGCACATTGGGCAGTTCAGTTTAGCAGAAGAGGACATTGCTGCTGTTTGATAAATGGGGATCAAAGGCCCATGAGGGACTGGGATGGTGGTGTTCAGAGTGTGAAAAAGGAAATAGCAGTGCATCATTGGGTACAGCTCGTCCTGCCTGATGGCTTTGTACCCTGTGAGTCAGGCTCAGACTCCTTGCAGTGGGCACACACGGAGCCTTGGCTTAGCTGTGACTTCTGCTCAGGTTGAAAAGACCGTGCAAAGTAAAAGAAGACAATTCAACTAAGGTTGGAGCACAGGGTCTCTGGCAGATGTCCCACCCACAGCCTGCTGTGCTGAGCTGTTGGTGGCCTGTTGGTGTCCCAGTGCCATCTCAGACACCAGGCCAGGGAGCCCTGAATTGACCTCCTGATGGTGTTACCAGAGTCCACTCCTAATTCACATGGCTCTGAGTCTGTCATTAGCAGTGCTGACCTTTAATGGGTGCACTTGTCACATTTTTTCCATGTTTAAAATAACACAGTAAAGCTTACTTAATTTTTTAAATATAATAGGAAGATCAAAAGGTCTAGCCCTGTTATCATTGCTGTGATTCTGTGAAAAAAGTGGTTTTTTCAGTGGGCAATAGCAGGACTATGAGACAAAATTCAATTTTTATCATCTTTTCTGTATCTAGTTTAGCAGAGCCCTGATTATGGGGCAACCCTCTATTGCACCTATGTGAGACACTGAGATTCTGTTGTCTGTTAAAATGATGTATTGGGTTACCATTAATAGTATTGTTCAGGAAACTTTGATTTTTTAAATTACAAAATTACAGTCAAGTAGTTTTTCATATGTAATGGTGAAATTCTTGTGCAGTTGATTCTGAGAAACATATATTATTATTTCTAAGTTATCTTTTTTATTCTGTTGAATGATGAAAGCCATTACAATGCCCTTTAAACTTTGTTAAGTTTGACATATAGAAAAAAATAATGCTTGAAAACAAAAAGTGGGAGAATGAAATAATTAGGTGTATCTTTATTGGAAATTACAGTTGTGAAGTGTGGAAAGGACTCTGCAGCTAATGAAATTTAGGAAGTGGTATGTTTATTGACAGTGCCAGGCGCACGAGGACAGATCTCCCAAAGATGTGTGCAAAATTCCCAAAGTCAAACAAATTATATATTGTCTTAGCTCTAACTAGCTCCATCTGCTAATAATTAACCCTTCTACTTTGGTTCTGTTCTTCTTGCTAAAACTCTTAATCAATAAGTATTGTTTCTATCCTTCTAGCTAAATTCTTAACCCTTGATTCAGTGGTACCTGAGTCTTTGCTGCCTGTGCTTGCCATGGTATTAAAATTATTACTTTTTCTGCAGTCTTGATTGAATCAGAATTGGTAAATGCTTGGAACACCTCAGTACTGTATTCTGCAGCAACTGAGAAAAGGGGCTGTTGGAGAGAAACTGCTTCTGACAGTTTCTGTCTGTCTGCAAACCTTTCTCATGCTGTGAGGTAGCATCCTGCTGGATCAAAATATGCTATTGGTACTAGACAGGGTACTGTGACCCTCATAATCTAAGCTGTGTTTCAGAATCCAGAAATGTGAGGTGTTGCCTTTGAGGGGAACAGGCAGGGATTGTGGGGCTGGCTGGGATACACGGCTGGGCTGGCAGAAAGCTGTGCTGCTGTTGCTGAGGAGGATGGGGATGGACAGAGAGCTGCTGAACGGGTTCTGGGGCAGCAGGAAATGTGTCTGGGGCAGTGTCTGGAGTGGAGGGTGATGTGCCTGATTTGGAATGACCATCAGTGTGCCTTTACAGTGAATTTTGTTTGTCCTTATCCCAAGTCCTCCTCGATGTGGTTTCTGTTTTTCCTAGCCAAGGAGACGAGGTGTAGCTGATGTAAACAGCTTTGTTCTCCTCCTCCTTGGCTCAGTGTGTTACCTTACACCTGCCCACTGTCGTTTTTAGCTGTTTGATTTGCCTTTTCCTGCTGGGCTCTTGGGAGGTCCTCTGGGTGTGATTGTGTGCTGCCCAAACTGATGGTGTATGAATATGTACGATTATTGTAACTTTCCTGTGTGAGTTTTTTTCCCCCAGACTGAGTTGACTGCTTAAAGGGCATGAAAATAGCCATAATGTAAAAAAGTACTGTAGCATTTCTAACAACAATTATGCCAAAATCCGCTGTCCTGTGAAAAGCCACTAATACAGTAGTTAGTGAATAGTATGCAGAGTAGTGGTCTCTAAACAGTTAAGGGATTTTCATTATGAATATCATTACTACTGTTCATTTCTAAATTCAGCACTGTTGAGGGAATAAGCAATTACCCACTACTCAAGGAATTCTCTCTTGAGCTTTGTAAAGTGATTCAAACAGCTCAGTGTTGTGAATCTTGTGTCTCTGTCACAGCACTCTATGTAATATATGTGTATGTAAAGAGACATTTATATAGAGTTATATTTTTAATCGATCACTATAAATATTTTATTTGAATGTAGTGGAAATTTACTATTCATAAACTAAAATCTTGCTAACTGGGATTAGGCCTACTGCAGACAAATGATTTGCAAGCTCTTTGTGTAGTTCCATCAGTTTTTGATGATCCTACCTGTGGGTATTTCTTGCTCTACTTGCTTCTCATCTCACTTCTCTCACCTTTATGAAAGAGATTTTCAGCCTGCATCACAAAATGCTTTGTATCATATGGCTTAGTGATAAAGTGTTGGGAGAAAGCACAGCCACTGAGTTCTGCCAATTCTTGGGAGTTAACAGAATGATTACCCAAGCTATTGGATTCCTGTGATTGATCTTGTCACACTAAAGTGTTACTGGCATTGGCTTGATTATAGTCTAATATCTGTCTGTATAAAATGTTCTACATATAGAATAGCTTTAAAATGCCAGACAGAAATGCCATTATTGGTAGCAATTCTCTGCATTAAAGCAGAGCATTTGGAATTGCTTTTTGTGAGGGTATTGTTCCATTGAGAATTCTTACCTACTTTCCATTGTGTTCTCTTCAGGATCCAACTTTCTTATGGCCTTGGAGTTTCAGCATGGTACAAATGCTGAATTTATATTTGCATCATCCCTCTGATAAGACACACACATTTTCTGATGTGTAGATTCAAATCTGAGAGGGTGATTAGAGTGCCAGTCTAGAGGGTGAAGAAAAGTGTGTCAGAGACCAGTGTCAAAATATGGTTTCAATCTGAGTATGGTTCTTTTCTGAGAAAAAGAGGTGCTTTGGCATAAAATGGGAGACATGGATGCTGTTAGGAATTTGTTGACATGTGCAAGGAAGAGTAAACTGTGATGTGCTGTGTGCCAGCAGTCCCTGATCAGGAGGAGAAAGCTCCTTGCTGTGATTAGCACCCAACAGGGCAGGTTCCTTGCCTCATTCTTTACCTGGGGATGGGAGCAGGGCTCCTTCAGGGTCAGCTCCCTTCACAGGTGAGTGTCTGGACTTCCTAACTGTTGATACAGCTACAAACCTTGCAGAACTGCCATGTCACTTACCAGACAACAGATGGTACCTTAAATTCGTAATGACATAAAGGCTGGTCAGGTAATTGGTCTGGCAACTCAAAGATTTATAGTTAAATTAATTACATGTTTCTGAAAAACACTATTTTTGAACAGGTTTTGGTGTTTTGTTTTCTAAAGGTGTTTTTGAGAAACATAGGTCTTTGTTCTAGTCAGATGAAATCACTCTTTATTTCTTTACACCAATAGAATACACTGTGATGCAGAGATAATCCTGATAGAGACAACGCTGCCTTATCAGAAAACTTGTATTATGCTTCCCTACTGCTACATTTGATAATTGTCTGCACAATATTGACAAAACTCTCAGGAGAAAAAAGAAAATAAAGGACAAGGAAAAACTAGTCTATACTAGGTGCAAGCATATTGAATTGACTGTGAAAGAGGAGAACTCTGGGAGAGATGAGCACCAAAGGTGGAGATGTGTCCTCTGGAGCTGTGTGCACCATCTGTATGATTCACCTTCTTTACTGGAAATGGAATGTCTCCATCTGACTGGATGTGCTTGAAATGAGGGCATTTTAATAGACCCAGGTGCTTTACATTTAAAATGGATCTGCTGTGCTGGAGGTGTGGGGTGTATTCTGTTCCTCCAGACAGGCAAATTATGGGCAGTAGGAGTCTGAAGCCAGGCTCAGATCAGCTCCTTTTTCTCCTCCTGCTTTATTTTATTGTTAGCCAGCAAAAGCTTTAATCATCCCTTTCTATCCTTATCTGCCCTGCAAGAGAACAGTTGTGAAGATGACTCTGTGCTTCTAAACTGGTTTCTCATGCAAAGGGACCTTATAGTGGACAGATGGCCAAACCCTGGAAAATAGGAAATGACAGCAAGGAGAAAATTCCCTCTGCCAAATATCTCTGCAGCTCATTGGGTGAAGGGAGCTGGGGGGAATATTCTATTCCCATCTCTTAATGTGAACAAAGCTGGCAGAATTTCATTTTGTCAGATTCTCTGCTCATTGTAAGATTTGGAGCATTATCTTCTTTATCTCCTTCATCTCTTGGATTGCTTAGGCAGGCATATTGATGAAAACGTGCCCTAGGTGTTCTCTGAGTTCAGGATGCAGCCACACAAAGGAGAAATGACAGATGGGGCCATTTGAGTGAAATCCATCTGCTATGATAAGACTCCTAAGGGCAGTCTTTGAAGGCTTGTTGGAAGCACCCTAGCAGTGCAGAATTCCAGGGGGTTAATGCCTGCACCATTTGCCTGTTAATTCATTTGAGATCCAGAAAACTTCTGAAAGGAAATACTCTCAGATGAAACTCTTGCAACTCTGTGAGGGTGAGACATCCCTGCTATTTTGTGTCTTGAACCACCCAGCAGCATTTCTTGGGATAGACTTTTTCCCATTTTCCAAGAGAACCAGTTCAAAATGTACTGTCTTAAAACCGCCCAAAGCTTCACATTTATAGAAGTTTACCAAAAATATTTGTTGAAATTTTCATTCATTAACAACTTTGATATCATGTGAGATCATTAGGCATGCACTTGATTTGGATGTCATTTTGTGATATGCTCATGAGCTCAGCCGAGATGTTTTTTCCACCCTACTCTGTCTCTAATTGAAAGAGACAGAGGGAGGAATAGGAAAGGAACTGCCATCAGGATTGGGAAACCAAACTCCCACGCAGGTTAAAGGTGAGGATGCACTGCTGCACTGTGTTGAAGTGTTTAATACCTCATGTCTCTACAGCACTGAACACCTTAGCTCAAGTGAAACATGCAGTTGTTGCTGTTTTTCCATATCCCTGTCTTGGGTTTGCTTGAAGTTCAAATGGGAAGAAATCCCCAGAACTTAATCATTTGAATATTGATGTGTCATTGTCTAGGTTCAAGCATTTGTCTTTGTTTTGATCCCAGATGATTGATACCTACAACTAGAACAAAACTTGTTTCTTAGTGTGATGATGAATGAAGTCTTGGAGTCAAATGAACTTTCTTGTTCTGGTTTGTCTGGTGTTTTGATAGTTTATATGTGTGGATGAAACTGGTGGAAAAATGGGTGACTGGGATGTGAAAATAATGTCAGCTCATTGTGGCAGTGATGATAAGAATTTATTTGGGACTTGTGCAGAACACAGAATTTACCTGCACCTGCCTTATGGAAGGAGACAACACAATTCTTGCATAAGAAATTCTCCTCAAAGTATTTAGCAATGAAATTAACATAAAGTGAGCTGGCTAAAGAGCTGTAATTTCACTTGCAGTTACTCATTACTCTGTGGTAAATCTTAATTTGGCTCTATAAGAAATATTCTTTTCATTTTAGTGTATGTGTTCATTTAGGAAAACCAAGGAGTTACTTAATATGCAGTTTCCATATATTGAAACATTCTTTGCATTCCTCTTTGTTCCTTCAGCACTTGAAGTGTGTTTCAGCATAATCAGCCTCCCAGTGGATTTTAGCATGAAAACAAATCTCACTTTAATTTCACAAACTTCAGTTTACCGAGCAGTGCAAGGAAATTAAATTACCTGTTTGCAAACACAGCCTCCTTTCTTAGGAAACATTTTTACTATAACTTGCAATTTCCATGTAGCTCTTTCCATTGTGGGTTTTTAACTGTTGTGGTTGTGCCATTAATCAAGAGTACAGGTAGGGGAGCAATAACTCAGACAAGTCTTCTGCTTTGGGACTTCGTGGTGGATTGTGGCTCAAGGAAAGTGGGGATGATGTCAAACCAGAGCTCAGGCACTGTAGGATGCATCTGCCAAAGTATAGTGGTGACGGGGGGGAACTAGCAGGTTAATTTAGATGTTGTTGTGGGTCTGGAAAACCATATTATCTCTATCTGTCATAATTTAATTAATTAAATAATTTAATATGTATTTTGAGTTTGAATATTCAGAATTTTGAATATGTTGCTTCTCAGTCCATGACACTTAAGCTGCTTTTGTGTTATGCAGTGGTAGGCACAATTATTTACAGCTTTTTAGAACCTTTCAGCACCGATGGAAACAAAGTTTTATTGAAACTGCTCACCCTTTCAGAGCACACCCATTACTATATGTAAGAAACAAATTATCATTTAGAAGGATATAAGAGAAGGTGATAATTTTTTCAGCACAGGGTGCTTTATCAGGAACACTGATTTACTGACTGTGAAATTTTACAGGGAAATATGCCAGCCTTGATGAGCCTTTTGTGGAGTATATCCTCAGGTCTCCGATGAAAGTGAAAACTTGAAAGGGAAGTCCCCAAGAGAATCCCACAGACTAGAGATTCACATATTAGCCTCATATGTGGGATCTGGAGTCTCATGTGACTTCTTCCTACCCCAGTTGATTATTTTGGAGCTGCCTTCATGCTAAAACTGTCTGCCTAGTGTCATCTGCACTGTTGTTCTCTGATTTTGTTCGGTTTTGTGGGGTTTTGTCTTTTTTCAACAGATCTTGAAATGCTTTGGTTTTTTAGTGATGTAAAACAGAAGACTTTTTTTAATATTTTAATTAATCTGTTAACTATTTCTTTGCCATCTTTGTGTGGCTCTTGTATAATTTTGTGCTTGGATTGTCCCCCTGCCATCCCAGGGAAGGGGGCTTGTCTGACACTCCCCATCTCCACACAGGAAACAATCAAACAAGGATGCAAACAAATCTTCACAGTAAACATGGCAAGCATGGGAAGCAGTGCCTCAGACACAGGGAGAGTAAATCTCTCCCCCTCAGATTAAGTGCTTCTCTGAATGACAGTTCTTTATGGATTTTTCATTGGGATGATGTACAGCATCCATTATTTTGAAGGACTGCTCTTAGATACAGGTAATCCCACAGCACTGGATGTTTGTGGCTTTGGCATGGAGGCATTAGGTCTTAGCAATATGAACACAGGCACAGAATTTTATGGGCTCTAGAGGTGTCAGATGGCAAATTACATTCCAGCCAAGCTGAGCAAGGGCAAGCATCATAGTTGGTATTTTACAGAAAATTATTCACTTACAATAAAGGAGTGGGAGTTTGAGAGGGAGTGGGAGTTTGAGAGGGAGGTTTTTCCCTTCTGATTGATCAACCAAAGGCATTTTCATTAAAGGCAGTTCCTGTAGGTAGGTGCCTATACAAGGTGTTTATGTGGTGTGGGAGTCTCCAACTACAGACTTGGATCTCTGGCTCCTTTGAGTAAAAACTTCTCTGGCAGTAAGTTAGTTATGAAATTGTAACTGATCAAGTTTTATTATAATCTCAAAATAATGCATGGGGTGTATGTTGAACTTAGGAATTGCTATAATCTCTTTTGGTTCTCTATTCTTGAGCTTACCTGTTACTCTAAAGTAGATGTATATTTTCATTCTTTCTTTTTGAAGGAAGAAGGGAATCGTGTCAGCAGGCTTCACCAAGGTGCTGAAATAGGACTGCAGGGTGGTGAGGATTTCTGTGCTTGTGTCAGTGCAGTGTCAGTGGTCCAGGCTGGGCTGTGAGAGGGGGGACTGGGGCCCCGATGGCACAGAGCCTGCAGTCAGGGTGAGGGTAAACAGCTTCAAGCTGTAGCAATCTGTTGTCAGACTCAATATAAATGGGGCCTCAGGTGGGGGGAAAGGCCACAACAGACACTCTCAAGAGATAATTCTCCAATGTGTTTTTACCAGTAGGAAAGCTTAAGAAAGTTTTTGTTGTGAACAAGTGCTTCCTGCCTCTGCATTTTGTTCCTGTACTTGCTGTGTAACAATGCTGGACTGGTTTTGAACTTTTTTCTGCCCAGCTTTGTTCAGTATCCATTCTCCTTGAGCTATCATTCCACGCATAAAATTGTGCTGTGTGATTCCAAATAACACTTTTTCTCCCAGTCTTTTTTTTTTTTTTTTTTTTTTTTCTTTTTTTTTCCCCATGAAGAATTATTTTGGTCCTGAAGAAATTTAAATGATCCTGTTACAGTGTGACCTCACAGCATAATGTAGTGATGGTTTGCTGCTGCAGGGGTAAGCAAGCAGTGAGTGCCATATGTACCCAGTTCTGTCCCTGTGGAAAATATGTGTGAATGTGGGGTAGATTTAGTCAAAGTTAACACCCCTCTGCTTGAGGAAAAATAGCAAAGTGTGACTGTGACTAACTGAATAATTGAATGGATAATTGAATTCATTTCTAAAGGTGACTGCTATGAGAGGGGTAGTTTGTTAGTGAAGAGAAAATAACTTCCTTCTTAAAATTAAGTCTTTTCTGTAATGCTACGCAGATAATAGTGCATGGAAATGGATTTTAATGTGGCTGTGGTCATTTTTTTGTATTGGTATATCATTAAAACCGTGCTTAGTATGTTGAGATCAGAACAGTTACTCAAATACTAACAGTTGGAGAGGACTGAAGTAACCAATTTGTAGATTATGTTATGAGTATTAATTTCTGGCTACTTTTTTGTTTGTTTTTATATGCTGCTTGGCCAGCTGCAGGTGTGTGGTACTTTCCATAACTAAGCAGTTAAAGAAGAATTACTGAGTTACTTTGATTTTTACAGCATCCTGTCTGCAGCTTAAATCCAAGCTCAGTACCTCAGGGTTTGTGTGCATCTCTCTTCTCCATTTGAGAGGTTATCCCAGGGTGCTCTGTGCAGAGTTTTGGAAGCAAGCAATCACTCGTTACAAACATCGCCTCTATATCTACTCTTGATGCAATAAGAGCAGCTTCTGATAGGCTTCTCTTCTGCATTTGGCATGTTGGCACTTGACATGGCAGATAATTCTATGCAGATACTGATCCATCAGATTCCTCTGTCTCGATATGCTGAAAATACGCAGGTGTACCCCTAAGTCAATTAACTCATCTTAAAGACTTCAGACTGCAACTTTCACTGCTGAGTGTGTTCTGCCATCTTTGGCCAGCACTATTTAAACATGCATCCCTTTTATTAATTGTCTAATTCATATTGCATGAAATCTAGGTAAGATCTGATATTCTCTTTATTTTACCTCTTACTATTGCTGTGTTGTCAGTTCAGTTTGGAATGTGTACCAGAGATAGAACCTGTCCTGTTGTCTTACTATTGCTCCACACGGCATGGATCTAATTTCCAGAGTATTAGTTTTAAGATAAAAAACACCTCTAACAAATTAAAATATCATTGCTCCTAATCATTTGGAATGATTGGGACTGTTACATTTGTTACATTAATTTCAGCATATAGTAGATCCTGTGGTCATCTTTTCCTCTGGTCAAATTGTTTCCTCTTTTATTAAAGGGACATCAGGTCTTTTTGTCAGTTCAACATTTCATTCTTCTTCAGTTCTATTTCCTAAAGAAAGGTGTAGCTTCGAGCCTGATAAGACCTGACACTGACAGACTGCTATCCTTTCTCCTTAATGTCAGTTTAAAGTTCCTGCAAGGGCAAGTTACCTTTTGTATTGTACCTTACTTTTGTCATTCACTCATTTCAAAAATGTTCATATAATGAGACTAAAAGGGATAATAGTATTTGTACACTTGTGGGTTGCATAACCCTTTTAGTTTTGAAAGCAGACTCTTACTGCTAGTACTTTTATGTGACTGTCACTTTTCATATGAAACACAGTTTAATTCCTTGCCTGAAAACCGGGTGGAAAGAAAGGACTTGCACTGTCAGCCAGAAATGATTACACCTGAGTCCTCAGTGTGTGGTGTTACCTGCAAACACTCTTCTTTGGGGGAAATGTGTCTGGACTGCTCTAGGAGCAAGTGTCTCGTGTCTGTCTGGTTCCTGTGTTCCCCTGCCACAGAGGGAGTGAAAACAACCCCATCTCCAGTAGTAAACAGCCTGGGAAGCCCAAAGGCAGTCTTTGTCCATAGCAGAATATCTGCTAGCAAAGCAGTGGTCACAAAACAGCCCTGATCCTCTCTGGCTTTTGCCTGTCACACATGTATAGGCTCTGTCTACAGATGAGATTTTATCCCTCTGTTCATTTGCATCTCTGTGTTCTTCCATTCTATGCTAATTGCTATTCTGTATTTCACTTCTGTGGCATGTCTGTGCCTTATCTGTCACTTTTTGAGCTTGCAGTTGCTACATGTTATGAAGGCAAATTATATCATAACTGACAACATAATAGATATTTTCCTCATAGTGACACAACTCTACTTTGTCATGTTGGTGAAAAAAACCAAAAAGGTTTTTTTAGAAAAAGCAAATCCATGCCACTATTAGAACAAATAGTAATATGATTAGTTTTTCCTATTGCTTAACATAACAAAGCAGTCAGTTAAAATAATAATCTATAAACACCGTATATTTCCATAGAATTAAAACTTATGGGTCTTATGAAGCTGACTGGCATTGTACTCCTAGCTTTTGTAAACCTCATTTGTTAATACCTGCAGGCAAATCAAGGTGATGATACTACTTGGAGGAACAGAATTATGGCTACAAACAAGAGCTATCTGAAATACAAAATGTGCTGTCTGAATAAAATAATTTTAAAGGAATATCTGAGGGCTATTGAGTGCATACTTCAAGTTGCTCAGTTTATTGTTGTAAGAGCTGTAAAGAGTGTGATATTTAAATTATAGGGAGGTGAGGAGATCTGGAAATTTCTGAGGAGAATGGCAGGAGCTACGAACAGCCACAAAGCTGTTTGTGCTGTCTTCAAACAAAAGAATAAGGAACACGTATTTGTACTGAAATAGGGTGGCTATACAGAGAGAGAATAATAAAAAACCGGATTTATAGCTCAATTAGCTTATTTTAAACTGTTTTAAAAAGGCAAAACAAAGCTGTTACTATGTCCAGCCCAGGGCAGCCCCACAACCAAACATTCCCAAAGCCTACTAGTACCTGCCTTTTTTTCATTTATTGTTAATACAAAAGGAACATTCAGCTTCCTCAGGGATTAGGGTGGATGCACCTGCAAGCCATGTTTGGAAAAACAGGAGTCTAAATTGGGAGAGAGAAGAAGAGGAAGAGCCCTTCCTCTGGGGAAAGAGGAGAAGTTCAATTTATGAAGGGAACAATGTAATGAATTGTGATGGATTAATTTTAATTTAATCTTTTTCTTATTATACATCAAAGTGCTGCTGTGGAGGGTATTTCTTTAGAGGTTAAATATCACCTGAGACTTGAAAGTGGAGCACATGGGGCAAGCAAAGAGGTTGTGAGGAATGGGTTGGTTCTTGATGTTTGCTTTGTAAGTGGAAATTCCAAAGTTTAATGTCCAGTCACTGTTCAGCCAGAATATTTGTATCATGCCTCTCGAAGACAATCATACATTTTTCCTTCTGTTTTGGAATTTGGAGAAGCGTGGTCTCAGGCTTTCAGGCCAGCTGTGAGTGATTAAATAGTTCTAAAAACAAGACCAAGCAAAGGCAAAAAACAAAAAAAAAGACAAAACCTGTGTGGGCTGTGACAGCCACTGCAGGCTGCCCTGAGCTGAGGGCTCCAAGCCACCTCTGCTTTGCTTTTCTTGCAGATTTTTTTGTCTCTTGTCCAGATTTCCCCCATTTGATAACAGAAATCGGTGAAATCTGAAGCCACATTAAGAATTAGGCTCATGTGTCAGGGCTGGGGTCGGGCTGCCAAATTGTGTTCTGTGGTCAGATGCCCACATCAGGCAGAGTCATTTGGTGTGGTCACTTTGTGCTGGTGTCTGCTGAGTTCAGAGATCTCTCCTTGTTCTGCCAGGTTTGAGTCTGTGCTAGCTCTGTCAGCTGGAAGTACTGGGTCTCTGAAAGCTGGCATCTGGCTCACACTTCTGCCTTTCCCTTGTGGCTGCAGTTCCCTGCTGAGGCACAAGTGACCCCGTGTGCACCTGTGATTTCATAAAACTTTGGCTCTGCACTGGAATGGCTTGGAGCATTCATAAATTCACACTCATAAATCACAGCTCAAGGGATTTCTTCAAAACCTTGAGAATTGTGTATTGTAGTCTGAAGACTGCGATATACTCTTAATTTTCATAATTTAGAAGCTTTTCTATTCATAAATGCTTTGTTCACTTCATCATTGTCATGAGACTGCTTGGCGTGTTAGATCTGCAGTGCAAGCTTGGTGTAATACAGTTATGGTTATAATCCTGCCTTCTGAGAAATGTCCTGAAGGAAATGATGAGGGAAAGACCTGGAAAAAGGTCTGGTCTGTCTGCATGTGGCCCCTTACAGTAACTGCTGGCTCAATGAGGGTTCATAAATGGTATTGTTAAGAGCTTAAAAGTGTACTCATAACTATTGCTCGTCCATTTTCTTTTTCAGTGGAGCCCTGAATATGCTTTAGCCTCAGAATGTGCACCCTTCTTCGGGAGGGAGAAATTTGTATTGCTATCTTCTGGCCGTTATATAAAAGGATGCTAAAACTCAAATAAAATAAAAAAATAACTGAAAATATCAATGTAAAAAGTAAGAAAGAAAAAAGTAAACACACCATGATCGATACCGGAAACAGACAAGGATAAGTGAATCCAAACATTGACAGATGTACAGGAATAAAGTTCACTGTCTTTACCATCTAAAAGTTTAAGGCAACAGAAAAAGAAAAAGAAAAAAAAAAACAAGCAAAAAAAGCCCCAATCTGTGACCCTCACTAGATTTTTAACTTACTGAGGAATTGTTCCTTGTCCACGCTGGGGAGTAGCAAAGGTGCTTGTAGCTGTGCACTGCACACTCAGTCCTGTGAGGCTCACTGTGGTGTGGATTTCTCCTGTGTCCTGATCTCTGTGCTGGCAGTGTTCTTTTGTAAGTGACACTGTGAACACGTGTGATGTTCCTTGGAGCTGAACCCTGCCTCCGCCACCCATAATCTCTTGTGTAAAAAGAACTTGCATTCTAACCTTGCTTGGTTCAGAAAGAAACCCAGTTACACATTCTGTTAATGTTAATGCTGAGGCTGTCACCAGGTGATTAGACCCTTTACCTTTCATAATGATCTTTCTATTGCAAACAGCACGAGATGACCATAGAATAAGCCCAGAAGCAGGATCAGAAGCTTGTCATTAGGATACTGCTGGGAGCCAAAAAAGCAGCCCTTTCTCAGGCTGCTCAAGGACAAGAAATTATAACAATGATTAAACACCTTTGAGAGATGTGATCTTTTGTAGAAAGCGTGTTTTCAAAGAGGTGTTGCCTTCTCAGACCAATGGGCCTTTTCTATTCTGTTTGGCATGAACTACCCTATATAAGTGCAGTGTTTCTTTAAATAAATCTCTCTTCTGCTTCTCCATTACACTAAGAACAATGCTGCATTATCCTTTCCACTGCTCCTATAGCCAAAATGCAACACAAGCTGGAAGAATACACATTGAAAATTTATTTATAGACTTTGGGCCTTACTGGGATTAATTCACCAAGGATTCTTCAATCCTATCTGTGGGTTGATATACCAACCCTAGCTGTGTGCAAACATGACCAAGGCAGGTTATTGACCTAAAACTGGATTAATCTCATTGGTGTCTGCGATGCTATTTCAGATTGCTTTGCTAAAGTTGTGATGTGAAATTTTGTGATGCTGTTTGTTGCACAGAAACTTTCTGAATCTGCACAATTCACCATTGCAATTGCATCCTCCAAAAGAAATCGACTGCCCAAGAGATGCCTTTGCAAGGGGGGGGGTGTGGGCTGTGGGAGGATTCACTGTTGTACATTGTTTTGGGTATATTTGTATGGGGGTGATAGTGGCTACAAAAAGCTGGGATGTCATGAAGCTGTTGGAGTGGAGCTGAGTTACATTGATTTCAGTGTCCATCAAATTATGACTTGTGTAGGTTGTTGTCCTGCTTCTGATAAAAAGGTTTAGTAATGAACCTGGCCATAGCATTTCTCTATAGAATATGGCTGATTTTAAAAAAACTCCACAAAATAAATGAAACTACTGACACAAGTGTTTTTACAAATACTTCCACCCCTTCCTGAAATTCAATGGTTATAATATATTTGATGTGACATTAGTTTTCTTTCTTTAAACTAATTTTTTTGACAGTGTCCTTCATTCAATGGCAAAACTAGAAGCTCCCAGTGCAGAGATGGGCTGCCTTTTCCCTCAGCCTTTTGTTCTTAGATTTTGCAGGTAACTATCTCCCTAAAAAGGCAGGACATTAACTGCCCCCCTAAGGCCTGCACAATACCAATGCTGGCATTGCATTGTACTGTTACAAAAGCAGAAAACTTTCCTCTGGCAGTGCTTTCCCTGCAGAGCCTGGAGACTGCTCAAAGTGTTTCTGCTCCGCTGAGCTCTCTGAACAGGCTCTTTCCTAAAAGCTGTGCTTAACAAAGCCAACCACTACAGCTTTGATCCATGGAGAAGGAGAGGGAAATGCCAGTGCTAGGCTGCAGAGTGTTGGTGGGCTCTGATTGTACTGATGGGTTGTGGTCCAGGGCAGGAAATGACTGAAGCAGCTGAGCTGTGATTCCGTGGGCAGGTCTTGTCAAAGCTGATGCACTGAGCTGAAGGTCTGGAGTAGTTCAGGAGCTCATTCCCAGTGGAGTGCCAAGGCCCAGTCTCAGGGGAGCAGAGGTATTTGTCAGAAACATGGGGTAAAAGGCAGTCCAGAAGACTTTCAGCCATGCAGTTCTACTCTGGCCCTGAAGTATTATGGAAAACCTTGGAGCTCATAGTGATTATATACTTGTTACCTTTAAATCAGCTGCTTAAATTCTTGACTTGTTGCACCAGGGAGAATGTGATCTGCATGATAATCTTAAAATTTTCTTCTTTTATTCAGTTTTAATTTTAGCAAGGAACAGTGAAAGGAGGACTTGTTGCTGGTGTGAGCTAGGAGGGAGCAGATAGATTATTTGGTTAGCATTGCTCTTATTTGTGATATTGCTTAACTAACAAGGGCCATGCCAAGCAAATTCAGAGACTTTTTTTCCTTGTTGACCCTCACAATGATACAAGCACAAGGCCTGCGTGTTCTTACACTTCGTTATGCAAATGTGCAATGTAGTATCAGTGGTAAGACTGATGAAAATATGTACAGCATTTGTTAGGGCAGCTTGCTTGTCATTTCCCTGTTATCTGCATCTCGTTAAAATGCATGAACGCATTAAACACACTGGGATAACGGTGTGTGATGTGTGTCTGGGAGAGGCAGTGGCTCCCAGGCCATGAAAGGCAGAGCCTTTCAGCTCTCTCACATGTGTGATGTGTGTTTGGGAGGGCAGTGGCTCCCAGGCCATGAAAGGCAGAGCCTTTCAGCTCTCTCACATGTGTGATGTGTGTTTGGGAGGGCAGTGGCTCCCAGGCCATGAAAGGCAGAGCCTTTCAGCTCTCTTCACATGTGTGATGTGTGTTTGGGAGGGCAGTGGCTCCCAGGCCATGAAAGGCAGAACCTTTTCAGCTCTCTCACATCTGGGCCCTGCTGTTCCCCCTGTGCCATCCTTGCTCGGGTCAGACCCGCAGGGGATGGGGACAGAGAGCTGCTGCTGCTGCTGCTGCTGCTGCTGCTGCTGCTGCTGGGGAAGACTGAGGGGCATCCTCCATGTAAAGGCACTCAAAGGACTGCTTTGAAAGGGAGGGTGCTTTTGAGGGGATGCCAAGTCCCTTCTGACAGCAGAGCTTTTCCTCCTCTGTGTGTGGGGACTGCCCATAGGTGAGAGCAGTCAAACACAGTGGCCCCTTTTGCCTGTTCTTGCTGAACCAGAGCAGGCCTGTGACCCTTGCCAGGCAGGTGACTTTAGTTAATTGAGCTTGGATTTGGATTCTATTACTGACACAAATAACATAAGAGACTTTTTTTTTTTTTTTTCCAAAAGCAGGTTAGTCTGGATTTTTAAGTGTTTTTTTTTTTGCTCCCCTGCCTCTTTAATCTCTGCCGTAGCAGTAAAGGTTGATGAGCAGTGCTGAAGATGTGCTGATATAAACACAGCCAATTGCCAAATGACTGCGTCAGCCTTGTTAAATTCATGTTTCTGTGATTATGGGGTGTCATCTCTGCATTTATGTAGCTGCAGGCACTTTCCTGGGCTCCCAAGCGTGATCCAAACATTGAAGTAACACTGCTGTTTTTTGTTGCAGTTTAACATAGAACAGTTTTAATGTTTTTAAGTGTGATTGTCAAGTTACTGTGTGAGGATCTTGAATGAAGTTTCAAAGTCACAAAAAACCTGGAGTTGTGTGGGTTTATTTTGGGTTTTATCCAGGACAGGTTCAGTGCAGTTACAAGTGTGCTTTTAGATCAGATAAAAGTTGTGAATGTTGTACCATTCAGCTGAGGATATGACAGGTCCAGACCTTTTTGCTGTTGCACAGGGGGTCATACATGCAGGGTGAGGTCTTTAGAACTTTTATTTGTTTGCAAAATGCAAATAAATTTAAAAAGCCTATAACCATGATTTGATTCACTCCTTCTATCGTCCTTTGAAGCATTGGTCTCTCCAAATCAGACAATAAACAACTGTCAGTGTTGACCACTGAAAAATACTTATTTTTTGCCTTACCATGGTGTCATTTCTGCATTTAAATAGCTTCATATTTCTTACAATGTTCTATTTTGGAGCCAGAACCTCTTCTTGGGGATGTTAAAAGGAAGAGCAGAACAATTTTCTATTAGCAACCCAAATTTTTTGAATATACCATTGAATATATCCAATGTAATCAATGGATGAAGAAATTCTGATTATCAGCAATTATTTCTGATGAAAAGAGCCTCAAAAACAGAGTATCTAGAGAGCTCTTATTTAAAATTGGGACATAGAAATTGGCTGGAGTAGTTCCTTTGGGAAGCACAGAAAAAAGTTCTCCTTTATGTTACATACATTTTCAAGTAATCACTGGCTATCACCAGGGTGACTTTTTGCAATACAAAATATAATGATTCTTTGGTGAGATCTGAAATACTAGGAAAAATTAAAGTCCAAGTTAAACTCTTGAAAATATATCCAGGAACTTTAACCTTTTCTTCAGATTTCATAAGAATGATTTATATAGTTGTAAATTTTTATGCCCAAACCTAGTTGTTTTTTTTAACCAGGTTGTAAAAAATACCAGAAATGTGACTTCAGTTAGCTGTTTCTTTGACAGCAGCCCCTAAAGTTCATGTAACAAGATAGCAGAGCTTTTTTTGAATTTTGGTGTTTTTTTTTTTTTTTAATGGAAACTTGGTTGCAATCTCCTTTCAAAATTTTATTGCTTGCTCAAATGCAGATATTATGTGCATAATGAGGGGTAAAACTGACAGGACATGTCTGTCACTGGAGTAATGAATATGAAATGATCAGTTTGAAATGAATGAACTGTAAAATATATCATTATTGTTCAGTGTTCCATACCTTTCACAATAAAAAGCATGAAATGAAATTTGCAATAAAATATGTCCCATCTGTGGTACTGTAGGACAAAAGCTGAGATGTCATGGGTCAAAATCATTCATATTAGCAATTCATAGAGGTGGTTGGTAATTAGGGACCAAGTGATGAAGGAAATAGTGTTTGATATTTAGTCATGAGACTTAACCAATTAACTAAAAGAAAAAAAACCTCAAATGGGTAGAAGATGCAATTTCATTTTTCTTCCATCAGTCTGCCTTTTGTTTGACAAACAAGTTTTTTTGCACTGGCCTGAGCCCTGGAAACTTTTTATAGCAGACAGCAGTAATTAGGAAATGATCTGTTTAATTTTCAGAGAATGCTAATATGGAATTAATGGAAGCTTAGCTGTTTGTGAGATTAGACAGACAGAACTGAATTAATTTATAGACATAAAGAATGTATCTTATGCAAGTACTCATATCAAACTGTTGTGACCAGTTAATTATACCAGTATTATATAGCACCTGTTGTGGAGGAAGAAGTACTGATTGCATATAAATGTTCCAGTGTTTCTCAAAATCAGATGCTTTCTCCAAATGTGTATTTTCATTTTTGGAGAGGAAACACATCTAAGTTGTCACCTCCTCAGCAGTGAGCATTCCTGAGGGCAGGAGCTCCTGTCTGGCTGCTGCTGGGATTCTTTCACTCTTTTGTGAGTGCTTGCTGGCCTGCAACACAACAGGAAGTTTCACATCAGGAGTCAGACCAGCAGTTCTCCATCACCATCTGATTTTCCTTCATTTGTTCTCAGAGCCCCAGTGGCTGCCCATACCTCATGAGCCATGTGTGACCTTGGTGGGCTCAGGGCCCTGTTCCCAGGCTGCGAGTGTGGCAGTGGCACCTGGTGGGCAGCAGGGCTGGGAGTGTCACCTGGCTGGCAGTGGCACCTGGCGGGCAGTGTCACCTGGCAGGCTGTGTCACCTGGCAGGCTGTGTCACCTGGCAGGCAGTGTCACCTGGCTGGCAGTGGCACCTGGTGGGCAGTGTCACCTGGCAGGCTGTGTCACCTGGCTGGCAGTGTCACCTGGCAGGCAGTGTCACCTGGCAGGCTGTGTCACCTGGCTGGCAGCAGGGCTGTGCTGGAAGGGAGGAGCTGCTGGATCCCTGTGCCTGCTGCTGGGGACAGCTGCCCAGCAGGAATCACTGCAGCAGATGTCCCTTGGTTGCCATACGAGTGGGTGAATGTCTCATCCCACAGAACCTGCTGCCTCATCCCCTCCCACAGATAACCCAGCTGTAGGCTTGATGAGGTTTTCTGTGAGGAGGAGGAGGAGGTTTTAACATGTGGTTTTGTATGGTCAGGAAGATTGGTCAGCCTTGCCCCAGTTCTTTGTTTCCTGTGGGGGCCCCTGTACAGTGTGCCCCAAGTCTAAAAGTCTAAATTTTGGTATTGCCAGAGGAGGGCAGAAATGCAGGCAGGAACTACAAAATTTTGAAGAAGGAGAAACCCTAAAAGAAACCTTGGAATGATACTGGCTTTGGCATCTGATGAAAGGCTGTGCAGATTCCAGAAGGCTGGCTTCAGTTATGTTTAATACCAGAGGGAGGGGAAAAGTAACCCACACATTCAGGTGGTCTCTAGGTCTAGCTTTACCTTCTTCTGCTTGGACATCTTCTTTCTCACCTGTTTATATGATCAGGCAAACATCAGAGGGACAGTTATACAGGAAGGTTCCTTGGAGTCAAAATTTAAAAGAGTTGGAAAGCTGTCTTATGTTGTTGTGGAATTTGATAATGTGTTCTCATTCCTAAAGAGGCTGAAATACAAAAAGCACTTTGGTGCTGTCATTGGATTCATATGGGGATAAGAATTTGCAAGGTCATGGTCCAGCTCTGACTGGAAATCTGGGAACTCTGACTGCTAATGCAGGCAAATTGTGCCACACTTTCACCCCAAGCTCCACCTGTACTCAGCATGTTTTTTAAATACATAAAGTGGGAATGAGGAAGGAGTACTTGCTAATCTAAGAACTGCATTTTAAAACTTGGCTGTTGGCAGTATAATTTCTATGTAAATAGACTGATATGTTTCAAAACACTCAGCAATTAGGAGACACTTGAGGATGTTGAGGGAAGAAAGAAAAATAAGAGCCTATTTTCAGGTTGAAATGCAAAAAAAGAGGTGAGGGAGTTTTGAGGGAAGAATAAACCATTCAAATAGGATGAGTGATAATTTTAGGTTTAAATCTGTAGAAAATATACTGAGAGAAAAGATTGCCTTGGAAAAAAATAACGACTGCATTGATGATGAGTAGGTGCATAAAAATCAATTAAATTAAGCATTGTGTTATTAAGTCAGAGCTGTTTATAATCAGAAACAGCATCAAAGCTTAAAAACATATTTCTTTCAGGCAGTTCCTAGGTCTAGACTTAGCTGTTAAAAGAAAACAAATGAAGTAGAAAAAAATTAAAGCCTAGCTAGAATACATCTGTAGAATGCAAAGTAGTTATAAAAAGCAGGGTGTCGGTGTGTTCACCATATGGATTCTGGAGCCCATGGAATGAAGGCATTCTCTGCCTTGGAGAGCTGAAACACAGAGGTCTTGACTCTTAAAATGTGGAACACACACATTCCCATTGAATTTTGGGGGGTAGACAGATCATTATTTGTTTTGGAGTGTATAGAAGATTCAGTCAGGACCACAAACTAATAAGAGCTGTTGTATGAAAGTGAAAAGAAGTTGGGCTCTGTCCCAAAAACTTGCTGTTCTTCAGGAGACTGTAACAGAGAGTCTCTCTGAAATGACCAGCATGGACAGAGCTGCACTGAATGGCAGCAGAGCAGGGGACACTCCAGTGCTACCTGTGCCCTGCCTGTGTGTCACTTACTGCCCTGCTGCCTTCTGCTGGCCCTGAGAAGGGCAACACCATCAACTGACACCTGCCTTGTGCACTGGTGTAGAAAAACTTATGTAATCTTTGTTTTATTCATTTGTGGGAGCATGTGAAAAATGCCATTTAAAGGCATATGCTGAGAAGTTTGGAGTGAGGATAGAAAGTCAGTTAATAGATTTATTTTGAGGTACATTTTGACTTCTAAGAGACACCTGAACACAAAATAAATACTTGCAACTGGACTTCCTGTTGTGTTTCTCTGTGGTGCCTTTCTGCCTGCATTGCTGGTAGCTATTTTTACACTTCATGTTTTTTCTGTGGGTTTGGTCCATGGCTGTTGGACGGGTTGTGATCACTCTGTGACTGGCACGGGACAGAGCTGTGCCACCCTACCTGTGAGTAGCTTGCAGTGGAACAGTGAGCATGACACCTGCAGTCCCCTGTGGTCTGCCCTTAATGCACAAATGGTGCGAGACAATCAGAGGATATGTACTCTAAAGGGTTCTCATGCTCCCAGCTCTGGATTTCTGTGCATTTTCATTTTCATTTCCTTGACCTTTCAGCCTCATGAGCCTTTACCCACACGAACATGCCTAGAATTTATCAGTCTCTCTCAGTTTCTTGCACTCCTCCTATTATTCCCTCCTAAAGAGTTGGAATTCCTTGGTTTTCATCAGGGAATAAAGCATCTCTTCTATAGTGCAGTCACAATTTCAAAACAAACATGGTTCTATTTGGAAGGAGTGGTGGCCAGATGAAGGAAAAAGATTAGTACCTTCTTTCAATATCTGCTGGATGAAGTAAAGGACAGGTAATTTGCAGCAATATCTGTCCTATACATGATTAGCTTCTCTCTACTGCAATATCCTTCAGCCCCTGCTGTATGGAAAGCTGTAATTTTAAACAAATAATGAAAAGATGAAAATCAATATTTATTTTTTAAAAAAAGAAACTATTTACTCCTTTAAAATCCATGGCATTAGGATTTATCTTATTTCCCAAGATTTCCAAATGTGTAGGCTTATATGTAGGAGCATAGGATTTCAGTGAGATTAAACTTGTGATAGCACTCCAATCTGTGGCATGAAATTTTATAAAGGCTACAATTTTCAAAGATTTATTTTTTCATTTATTTTAGCCTCAGAATAAGGGTTTTCAAAATTTTTCAAAACACTGTTCTCAGGTACAGAGTGTTGCTGAAACTCTTGAGACGTAATTGCATAAAACCTAAGATACCTTATATACTTTTTAAAATCTTCAACTATAGGTACTCTTTATGATGGAAAACAGGCTAATCTCAATGATAAGGTGCTGAAAAGCTTTTGAAAATCTGCTCAGGCAGTGTTAAAATGTCTGTAGTTGCTGCAATGTTCACTTTAGAGATGTCATAATTGAGACATTCATAGGGAAAAATAGCAGCAGTTGGAATCCCCTGGTTTTGGTATTTCAGGCAGTACGGGGGGTATTACGCATGCAAATTAGTTCTTTAGTTAAACAGGGCATCCTGCAGGCCTGCAGCTCCTCAGTGAGGTCTGTCTTTGGTGCTCTTAGGGGATTGCTCTTGCTTTTCTGCACAACCATTGAATTTGATTTGTTTTGCTTCCTGTGAAAACACACTATCATGATAAAAATGTTCACTGGAGATCTGTGTATTCCTCAGCATTATGTGAAATATCTGGAGTATTTGCAAGGTGTTGGTGCCCAGTCAGGGAAACTGCTGGGAGCTGTGGTCAGCTCTGACAGAACTCTTCAGAGCTCACTCCATTCTCATTTATTTAAGGAATAAGGATGAGTGTCAGGTTAATTTAAAATTCCTGCTGTTAATGTTCATAATCGAAAAATAAATCCATGTTCTGAACAACTTTCAGCCCAAACAAAAGAGATAAAGTGTGTAAGATCAGGGCAGCTTCATACAGTGAGCCTGGAGTTATTAAATATTGAAGAAAGTTAAATTAAATTATAGAATGGTTAAATATGGGGCATCTCAAGCTTTTAAATCTTTTTAAATGAGAATGAAGCTGTTCATTAGGAATTCTTGAACTGAAGATCAGCTTTGATAAGCAAGATAAGTGAAATGCTTTTTGACTACAAGTAAATACATGGGAAAACACCTTGTTTGTGACTTTTTTGTGCCCTTGAGATACCAATGCAAACGTTTTTATACTATCGTATACTTTCCCCAAGATTTTAACTGTTTAACTTTCATGTCTGAGGATGCCGTCAATAAGTGCTGTCATGGGTAGCTGTGACTCATCCCCTAATTCCAGTTTTGTTTCTTGGATATGGAACATGTGCAGCTTCCTGCTCTGAATGCTGAGGCATGGAAGCTGTGGGAGCTCAGAATTCAGGTTTTCATTCTCTGAAGTCTGTTTCTTATGACAACTGTTAATAGATAAATTTATAAGGACATGATGAACTTGAAAAGTCTTTTGTGTTAATTAAAATAACTTTTAAGCTTAAAGACACTTCAAGGCCCAGAGACCACAGCTACGTGGTCCGTGCCCTAAAAGATGGCAATGAGATAGGTTGTAAAGGCTAATTCCTGGATGCATATGAAAATTCAAAAAGTGCTTTTCAGAAATAGGGGTCAGAAGTAAAAAATGCTGCTGAAAGTTTTACATCTCAGTATTGTAAGTGGAGTTCTACAAAATTTGCAGCTAGATTGTTTTTTTTTCCTGAACAGCACTAGTTTGGGTTGAGCAATGCATTCATGAAGTTCCTGTTAAATGTTTAATGTTAATTTGGTCAGTGTTAAGAAGTTTCTGTCACCTACTCACAAAAAAGCCCCAAACAGATTTACAAGAGAATTACGGATATTTCTAGCTGTACAAACATTTCAACATGTCAGAATAAGTAGAGTATGTTTAGAAATAGCCAGCAATGGAGTAATTACTGATATTATCAAGTCTATTAGGCAAGGAACTCAGTGCTTTTGATCAAATCAGTTTGTAATAAGATTTAGCTACTAAAAGAAGTCTTCCTTTTCAAATATTCCCCCCTTTTTAATAGAAGAACCAATTTTGTTTTATATTAAAATGGGATGGGAGCTGTCATTATTGAAAGGCCTTCTTTCAGAGGCCAGAGAATCTGTTTTTGGGAGAAAACTTGGTGCAGTGTGTTTGGTACAGAGTAGGTTCTGCTGTGCAGCACAATCAAAGCCGTGCCAAGGCATCCACAGGAGCTCCACTGAGTAATTTAATGTTGCTGAGATGCACTGCCCATAATGTATTGCTCAGTTAAAATGTTCTCCAAAGAGTTCACATCTCATAATCACACATCATAAATCATATAAATTCTGCTTTAACTGATCTTAGTGTCAAAACTCCCATTGCCTTAATTGGGGCAGGAGTTTCACATTATTATTTTATCCAAAAGCACATAAAGCATTATAGTTTAAAGCTGTCTATCTAAAAATAAAACCAGGACATAACTACTGGAATTTCAGTAATTCAGGCGGTGGCATCACAGGGAGAACAACGTGTGTGGGAGAGAAGAAATTTCTTCTCTACAATTTGTCTTTGGCAAAGCATATAAAATGTGTTTTATATCTGAACGTTTCTGGAAAGTTTTCAGGGTTTTTGTAGGTAGGGAAACACAGTTGCTTCTGATAGAGCTACTCAGTGGTTTTTTTTTTCTTTCTAATGATGAAAAAGATCTAATCCTGTAAAATGCAAACATTTATTTTCTTCTCCTTCTTCACAGCCATTTCCAGTTCCCACTCTTTTCTTAGTTTCTTTTTCCTCAGAAATGCATTTATCCATGTCCTTGTTTCCTCTGCCTTCCAGAGGAAGTCTTAAATTCTTTCTCAAGCTCCAATCCTAATTTCTTTAGTGACCCAAGCCCCCAGATATGCCTGTCGTCTGAACATTTTTGTTCTTAGCTGCTACTTTATGAGATTTGGGATTTTGCTGCTGTCTTTGGTTTCTATTCCTGGCTCATTCTGGAAATCCAGGATTCTATCTCAAAACATACCTTGAGGGAATTAAGGTCTCTATGCTATAAAGCTACACATGCACAATCTCTGAAATACTTCACTTACCAGAAACTGGAACTAGTGGAGACTCCAGTGAATTTCTGTTAAGGGTATGAGACTTCAGAACTTCTCACTTGTTTATCAAAAAATGACCATGGCCTGAGCCACACTTGTAGTCAAGATCATCTTCTGACCTCACCCTCTCTCAAGATTCTCCTTCTTGGTCCAGAGCCAGGGCTGTTAAAGCTCTCCAGAGAGCAGCTCACAGAAACTCAACAATGGACAAATCATGGTTTTAGTTGCCATTTCCTTTGAAAGAGCTGAAAAATGAGCCTGAGCTGTGGCCATTGCTGCTCCCAGCAGTGTCACTGTGGTGTTTTTACCCAGGAAAGCAGTGTCCCCAGGGAGGAGTGACCACCAGGGCAGTGGTATCCAGGTCTGGGGGCTTTCCCAGCCAGGGGGATCGTGCCTTGCAGCCATCCCTGTGGCAGCTGCATCCCTTGGGAATTGCTGTGCAGCATCCCCCAGCAGGGCTCTAGCAGCAGAACTTGCTGTCCAAGGGGCAGGAAGGTCAGGCTCTGACATTCTGCAGGAGTTCATGGGATTTCCTGCATCCCTCAAAGGCTGCCTGAGCATCCTCAGCTTGGTTGGTTCTGAGGGGAAGGCCTTTGACACCTACACAGGATTCCAGCAGGCTGAGCTGAAGGTCATTGAAGTTAGCAGATGAAAAGACTTAGAGCTGAAAGAGGTGGTAAGAAAGTCTACATCTTCTGCCAGGTTTTCTGGAATTGACAACCTCTTTAAACCAGAGATGAGAGAACATACTATCAACACAATTAAATGGAAAATAAATCCATTGTGCTATTTAGAGGAGACAAAGAAAGAAAACATTTGGATTCATAAAGCAATTCTTAACCATTATAATTTGCTACCTCGGTTTTTAGCTGCCTGAAGTTTAGAAATTGTTAGTTAAATCAACTGACAATATTGAATCTGCCCTGGTGTCAGGAATTAAACCTTCTAATAGTCACTTTTTTCTTTTACAATTCTTTCATAATGTGTTATTTTTGGATCAGTGACATTTTCTAACTGATTTGAGTCAGAAACCATCTGAATTTTGCAAATACCATTGTAGTGTGTCCCTTGTGCGCGTGCTGCTTCCCACTCACTCCCCTTCTCCCCCCGCCCAAACAAGTGTCGGTCTCAGCTTAGAGAAAAGATGGCTTTGCTGATCAGTTTATGGCCTCATACATTTTCTCCTTATTGTACTCCTGTTATTATAATGCTCCTGCACTGACAAATCACAGCTGGGTTGCTCCCAGGTGTTGCATTTTGGCTATAGGAACGGTGGAAAGGATAACACAACACAGTTCTTTGTGCAGTGGAGAAGCTAAAGAGAGAGGGCTTTATTTAAAGAAACACTGCACTTATATAGGGTAGTTTGTGCAAAACATGGAAAAGGCTCATTGGTCCGAGAAGGCAACACCTCTTTGAAAACATGCTTTCTGCAAAACATCACATCTCCAGCAGGTGTTTAGTCATTGTTATAATTTCTTGTCCTTGAGCAGCCTGAGAAAGGGCTGCTTTCTTGGCTCCCAGCAGTATCCTAATGACATCCTGGCTTTAGGACTTGGAAGATTTAATGCACAGCCTGTGATTGCCTTTGGGAAATGCTGTGCATGTTGTGCAGTCTTGAATACACTGGACAAGGTCAGCATGGTTTGGGGGTTCTGAACATCATCTGGGCCTTTCTCTGTATTCCCTTTGTTTCATGTGGGGTTGTCCTTACCCTGACTTTGAGCAGAGCAGTCCTGAAGCACGAGGCTGGTTTTCCTTGGAGGGAGCACAGAGGGGCCCTGTTCTGGCACGCTGCTTTCCCTGCATCCCAAGGCTTTGACCACAGCCTTGGGTGGGACACACCAGGAAAATGCCCTGTGAGACAAATTTCAGTGGGTTGACCTCGAGCTGTAATACAGGAAGATCAATTGCCTTATCCTAGATGGTATAAATTATTTATAGTGTGGGTTTCTATGAATGACTAATAAATTATAGAATGGGAGGCAAATTTTAAAAAGACAAACAACCCACAGCATGGGTATCTTTATGTCTTAACTAAATATATTTTAATTCATGCAAGCCTTGGACTGATTCCAGCTTCTACCCAGCTAGACAAATGCAAGGAGAAGGGAGACAATAAATGCTTCCAGAGAAGATCTTTTGTGAGAAAGACAAAACCTTTTTTTTCTAGTTTTAGAATTAATATCAGCATGCTACAATTTATTATGCCTTAAGAGGAAAAAGATTTTTTTGTATAACTCTTACCTGCTGATTATCCAGCTTATTTGCTCATTTGAGCCTAACTGGCTCTGCTTTTTTTAGTTCCTGAAACTTCACATACAAATCTGTGTATAGATCTCTCCCATCATCTTTAGCAAATGCAAACCAAAGAGAAGTAGTTTGCCTTTATTTTTTAGAATACTTTGAATTTGTAAGCATTGTTGAGAAGCACTGAAATATTTTTTAACCATTCCTGCCTTTTCCATTTTAAATTAAAAATTCTCATCTTATTTAAAACTTTAAAGAATTCCCAAAAGGATACATGTTAATCTTAAAAATATCCTAATAAGCACTGTATATAATCAAAATTATGGAAATTTTTCAATAATGGGAATTTTGTTTTTCTGTTCTAGTAAAACATACAGTTTCATGAAGCCTGAAATGGACAGCATGGTAAAACGTTTTTGTTGTGGTGCTTAAATAAATGCACTGTGGTATTACTGTGTGTTTGGAAACCTAAAATCTGACTCACATATCCCAAAGCAGAATCAGTAGCTCAAATAAGACAAGACAAAACACTTTTGAATTTTGAAAATTCAATTCTTTGGAAGACACTGTGTAGGGATAGGAAAATATCAGGGATTTGAGAGCTATGTTAACCTGTAGATAAACACTGACTTGAACCAGTCTAATATTTTGTAGTTGTCCTTTTGTCTCAGAGTAAGAAACTTAAAGTATTCATCGATCATGTTACATGTGAAGGTTTTTCCTTTAGAATCTATTATTTTATGAAAGCCTGTAGAGTGGTTTTTGCAGTTAGTTCTGTGGTAACATTTTACTAGCCTTTACCAGAGAGAATATAAACAATCCCCCCAGCCAGAACACCAGCTGCTTATCTCAGGATTAGAGATTTCTTATTTTAAAGCAAGTATCCGAAACAGTGTAAAAGGATCAATAATTTTCATAATATGAAACTATTTGAAGAGAGATGATCTGATGTAAAAGAATTGCTTTGTGCTTCCAAAGAGCGTGGATGTTTTCCATTATTTGTGAAATTTCCACACCACAGGTCACACAAAGCTTATATAGCCATAGTTTTTACATTTGGGGATGTCTCTCCAAGACTCATCTCCAAGATAAGAGCTTGTAAATAATTTGATATTTCATTTTGCTTTTGCTTTGTTGTTCTTTTCCTCTTTCCAATACCAGCCTCTAAGTTCTAAACTGTAGCATTTGTGTGTAATGTGCATTTCTTCCCCCAATATAATTTAAGGAGTGATGTTGCTGCCACTGATTTGACTGCTGTTACTGCTCATTGGACACCAACTGGAGAAGGCTAAGGCACTCACTGTATCCTGAGAGTTCCTTAAGTAAAAGTGCCATCAAAAGTATTCTCTAGGAATCAGTAAGAGGAAAGTTTTGGTGCTTTTTTTTTCTTTTTTCTTCTTTTTTTTTTTTATTTGATTGATTATTTTTTTAACAGAATCAGGAGTAATGAAAAGCATTTGGTGCTTGAAATTTGAGTTGCATAAGGAGTTTCCTTTTCATATGAGTTCCTGTTTACTGTTTCCTTATGGCTCAATTGCATCTGCCTGCAAGGGATGCTGTTTGGCTCAGTGCAGCCTATGTCCCTCAGAGCCTGGGAGTCACACCTGAGTGCCACTGGAGCACATCTGTGAGTGTGCATGTTTCAGGCAGTCCACCTATTCTAATAACAAATACAGAATACCTCAACTGCCTTGCAGACCAGAATCCCAAATGCCATAAAAAGCTCTGAAATTGCATCCATCACTTCTCATTTTTCAACATCAACAAGATTTTGGCCTTCATCTATTACATAAACTCACCAATTTCTCCTCTGGCTGTACAGTCATTACAAGATAAAGAGATTTGAGATCCCTGTTTTCCATTTCACCTTTCCCTGACACATCCCCAGTTTAATCTTTCTGTTGCTTAGTTATTGAAAAAATGGGCAAAACCAACTACTGTGAAGATAAGCATGCTTTCTTCTGGAAGAAGATCTATTGCAACACAGAAATGAACTCAAAGCTCCCAGATTAGTGCTAGAATATAAAATAATTCAGCTTTAGAAGGATCAGTCTTCCCACGTCCACAGTTTCCTAATGGTCAAACAAAGAAGCAAGAAAGGAAAAGGATGAACTTCAATTTGCCATAAATGTATTTGTATGCTTTTCCCAAATAGCCAGTGAAAAAAATAATTTGTTAATTGTCCACGTTTACCTGTGACCAGAGCCCTCTCCATTGTCTTGGTGGTTTTTGCTGCTTTCTTCACAAAGGGAGAAATTTGAATCTCATTGATGTTGGGGGGTTTTACAGATGACAAGGCATGGAAGAATTTAGGGTTATATCTGTGGATTTTGTTTGGTTTTGTAATTTTTTTTTTAATTTTGTTTCACTTTAAGTGTCAACTCTCCATCTTTGAGGTGATTTCTGTTAACTCACCAGGTATTTTCCTCAGCACCTGGTACACACAGCTAAATAATAGGTGTAGAAATTACCTTGCATCTGAGTTTGCTGCAAATGGGGTAGATATTTCTTGGTGCAGTGCTCCCTGTTGCCTGGGGAAGTACATTTCTCAAGCTGAAATTCATTTGGCTGTCACCATTGTATTCCTTATGTAAGAGTTCCAGTGACATAACATTCAGATTGTGCCTGCAGGAAGAAACCTCAATTTATAAGCAGAGCAAAGCTAAGCTTCTTGTATTTTCCCCTTCCTTTTTATTTTGTGTCATCATCCTTTCCAGTCCATAGGACATGGATGGTGTAAATGGAAAAGGTTCAGCAATAAGACAGTCTGGTGATGTGGTGTAGCCTCTCCTTAAAGTAGTTTGTGGTTTTGTTTTTTTGGGGTTTTTTTTGTGATCTTTCTGTGTGCTTCAAGACCAGATATCCAAAAATATTCAACAGCTGAATTTGAAGGACTGGTTTTTCCAGAAAAACTTCGGATCTCCTGGTTAAATTGTAAAGAATTGCAGACTTTTATCAGTGATTAAAATGTAAGATGTTTGTTTTCTCTATAATGCTCAGAACACAGAAGTAATTGTAGATATTGTTCCAAAAATACAAAGGGAGAAGGTGACCAAGAGTTGAGTGTTCTCACCCACCATTCTGCTTTCTGTCTTGTCAAGCTGGGTTTCTTTGGATGCCCTTTCTCTTGCATCAGGGCTGTGCAACTGAAAGTAATTCCTTCAATTCCTTCCTAATTAGGCTAACAGTTGAGAACACATTAAACATATTTTGCAAATTGCCTTTTTATTTTGGTGTCTTAATTGGAGGGATGTCTGCCAGTGTTGGTTTTCTCATCAGTGCAGTACAATGTGGATGTCAATTTTCTTTTGTATTTGAATGTTTATTGTGGGGATTTTGTTTGTGGCTTTCGAGTGGCTTAATATTGAAAGTATGTTAAATAATTTCTCTTTATAGATAAAATGAGCTGAATGGATATGAAACACAGACCAAATTAATTAGGCATGTTTTTTTTCTTTTCCAGTGAACAAACACAAACCCTGGATTGAGACGTCATACCATGGAATCATAACTGAGAACAACGACACTGTGATTTTGGACCCTCCCCTGGTTGCTTTGGATAAAGATGCACCTGTTCCCTTTGCAGGTAGGAATGTCCATGAGCAGCAGCCTTGGAGCCTGTGTACTGCATTTTGTATTTATTGGCATTTGTAAGGAAGGAATTTCCAGTGAAATTTGAAGGACACATGTAAAGGTTGTGTCTGACTGTTGGCCCACAGATCTTGCAATGAAGTGTTTGCTACACTGGATTTGTTGTGAAGCAGAACTGAATAAAGAGAATAATACAGCAGGTACCCACTACAAATATATTTTTAATGAAAACACAATAATTACAAAATTACACTTGAATTTGCTTTTATAGAAATGAATCGTTGCAATTGCCTAAAGTAATAATACATAATTAATTTTGTTCAGCAGTAACAGCCCCTGCTTTCTCTTTTCCTGTTCTGCTCTCTGGCTATGGACAAAATGTCTGACAAATACTTAATGTTGCTCAAATCATACCTTGGTGTGTAAGTACTTCATAACTGTCAAGAGCTGGACAGAAAATTGAATGGAGGTTTTGAACATTTTTGCTCAGGTTGCTGTATGATAGATGTGTCATATACAAGTTTGCATTTGTATTGTCTGTTTTACCTGACACCTTTTATGTCCTGAGTCTCTTAAGCAGAATATGGGACTTCAGCACATCGAGCAAGTTTTCTCTTAAATTCCCTGTTTCATTAAAAATACTTTTTGAAGAAAAGGGAGAATAGTAAAGCTTGATAAGTGCTCTGAAGATCCTAAGATGTTGCAGTTGTTAAAAAGATGATATTGCTTAAGAGTCTTCACCTTTTCTAAGGAAAAGAACTGGTAAAGATGAGTATCCTGGTTTTCAGGGAGTTCTCAAGTTCAGGAAGCAGAAGTCCAGGTGCTTGTCCCAAAGAGCATTTTACAGCATCCTGAAAGAATTCTTCTCAGTCACTTTTCCCAAAAGCTTACACTGGCATCAGCTCCTACCCTGCCAAATGGGGGCTCCCAAATGGTTTTTATATATTGACCCCCATTTTAGTATCAAGATTTGTTTATTGCTCATGGTGCCCAGTGATTCTTGGCTGCATGAAGATCAATTCCTAGTGAAAAGATGCCCTTGTCATTTTTTTTTGTTTTTTTCAAATTTTCTGTCACTGTGGGTGTTCCATCTTAGATTTGGTTCTTTTGCTTGCATTCCCTTAGAACCTGTCCAGGGATGTTAATCACATGCTGTTGTCACTGACACTGCAATCTCTGCTGACTAGGAATTTGTTAGCCTAATTATTTTGTTCAGCTTTTATACTGAGAGAATCAACATGTTTTTCATTAAATAGTAATTTACTTTTCATGTAGAAAATCATCCTTTGAAATACTGAGCTTACACAGACAGACTGGCTTTTGTGATAAAGGTTATGTTAGACAGTCATTTTAACTTAGCTTCTCCATTTATTGATTGGAAGTAATTATACTGTGAGAATATCTACTTCTTACAACGGTAAATTATTTCTGTGTATTCCCTGATATTAAAAGGTCATTTCCTGCTAATATTTGGCCTCATGAGCTGCAGTCCAGGCATAATATTGTAGTACTGAATGAACCCTTCATTCCCTTGAAGGGCCTGCATTCCCTATGTTTTTGGAAAAACCTCTATGCAATTTTTAAAAAAACTCCTATCTTCTTAAATTATTGGAGGACCTTACTATTCCTGTTGTATTTTTTGCTTTAATATCATATACTTTTATTTGGTTTCATAATATCATTAATTTATTAGAGGAAAATTCATTTTGCATCATGTATTTAGCAGGAGAAAACTGAAACATATACAAGTACAACATAAAAAATATTCAGTAGCTGTACATTTAATAGTGTGGTAATGTGGAATATCTTTTATGACCATGTTTTATTTAAATGTGGAAATTCCAGTTGTAACAGAGAATCAGAGGTCCAACAGTTTCTTTATCATTAGCCTGTTAGTATTTTCAATATTTTGTGCAACTACTGGAGAAGAAAAAAATTCTAGTAGTTGGAAAGTTCTCCATGTTTAGTTGATTGGTTATTTTTAATGGGCTCAGATTCAAGAATATTTCAGGACATATTCTGATCTGTGCTGAAATGTCTGCTGAGATGTCCTTGAGCAAATTGTGATTTCTTCCTCTGCAACAACCTCTGCAATAGTAGTTTACAGGCAAATTATTTGTTCTTCCATCAAGATTTGTGTCATCTTAGAGAAATAAACTTTTTTTTCCAGTAGAACACACACACAAAACCTGACAAAAGAGTCCCTCCAACAAACCAAAACAAAACCCCAAACTCAAAGCAAACAAAAAAGAGAGCCCAGCTGCCATGTACCCATTCCCTGCAGATGGGCAGGAGTTCTGTAGGGCCAGAACTGAGGCAGAGCAGAAGGCACAGTGTCAGCTCCCCTCCAGGCTGATGTTCCAGGGCACACCTGCACAGAGACATGGCTGGGTGTTCTGTGAGCTGTGAAACCTTCTGCTGCTCATAATGCCTTCCCTTTGAAGTGCTCATCTTCCATCAGTGGCAGGTTTAGGGAAATTTCAGGATTTGCCACTGTGTGACAGGTCATGGTAGGGGGAATGCCTATTTATTTAATACATTTATCTACTGACTTACACTTAGTTATTCCATATTTATGTGTTGCCAGTGAAGGTGCAGTTCTTTTGGACATGTGCTTAACTTAGTCCTTGTGTTTGCACCTTATTCCTTGCTGCTTGCCCTGGTGCACAGGTAGTTCATGCATTTTTCACCTGGGCAAATAATTGTTCACCAGGTAACTGCTTTGTTACTAAGCAGGTAAGAGGCATTTGCTGTTCAGTGATTCTTATCTGCCCTTAGTGCTTTGATACGTTTTCTGTACCCATTCCCATGATCTCCTTTTTTTAATTTTAATTTACTTGTGGCACAGGCCTACTCCAGGCTGCAAACAGAATTTTGGTTTTCACTTATGGAAACTTTCACATTTTTTCCTAATACCTCTGCCTTTTTTCATCCCCATGGCTACCAAGTTGTCAACCCCTTTTAGGTGCACATCAAACCTGAGTGGTCACAGGAGAAAATTTCTCTAATCTGCACTTTTTTTTTTTGCCTCTATCTAATGTTTGACATCAAGGGTGATGACTGGAGAAAAAGAAGTCTTTTGTGCAGTTACCTTCCTAACAGGTCTGTGTTTCAGGAAGGACTAAGGAGAGACTAACAGGACTAAATGTGCCTGTGAAAATACTGGCTGTCAAATGTGATCAGCATTTTTCATAACTGGAGCATGAAGACTTTCACAAGATTGCAATAAATGGCTTTTGGTGTCTCTTTATCTAATGAATTTATTGTGAATAATTGAAGTATATGTAAGTCCTGGTTGTTAAAATTATCATGGTATAAGCATACCTCACTTTCTCATTTTATGCAATTGTATTTTTTGTCTCCTTGTTTTGAAGGAAAGCTTGAAAATACCAGTATAACCTTGTGAGTGTGAGCTGGTTCAGGATCAGCAGTTTTTCATATTTCAGTTTTTCAAGTCCTGGCCAATAAAAAAGGAATTTCACAGATTGGTGTTGAAATACAACAGACCTTTAAAATAACTAAGCTTACCAGGTATCAGAGGTATGCAGGGTATCAGAGACATTCCCTGACCCTCCTCCCCTCCTCTTGGCCAAAAATACCCCCCCAAAAAATAAACCCCTGCAAAACCCACAGAGAAACTGCAAGCATTGTATAGGTGCAAAGTGGATTTGGGTGATTTAAGGACATCCATGGGAGCAATCTCTATTTTAAAAAATCTGATAAAATGTACCCAAAAGAAGTAATGTAAGTTTAATTCCATTTACACCTGGCATAGCCATGCAACAGTCAGCTCGCTTTCTGGTGGGGAGGTTGGTAACCACTTCCAGGATTTGACTTTCAGGCTTAGGGATAGTTTGGCTAGAAACAAGGTGGGATCTACTGAATCAATTTGTCAGGATTCTGTCCCTCATAAAAGGCTGTGAAATTATGGAAGGATTTTGGAAGAGGCATTTATCTACATTCCCGTAACAGCAACTAGGTTTCATCAGCAATGCTGTGCAAAAATAGATCTGAAGGGAATTTCAGGATGTCATCAGTCTATGCTCCTGCCCAAGGCAGGACCCTTGTCTTTCCTGAGAAATAGTTTTCTGTCCTAATCTTACAGCTCTGGAGTGGCAGAGATGCAACAGCTTCCCTGGGCGATCTAATGCACACTTCTCCAAGCTCCTGGTTTTTCATGAAGCTTGGTCTGAACTTGATGTACAGTGGTTTTAGCCCATTAGTATTAGTTCTATTCCACAAGGCAGGGGAGATTATTCCCACTCTTTTTGTGCAGAAGCTTTTATCTTACTCTCTGAAAGCACTGTGAGCATCCTAAACAGCCTGGTGTGGAGGGGGTTTCTGCTGTTCGTGGTGTTTTCTGAAGCAGGAGGTTACATTCAGGGCAGTGAGGTGATGGATGTCCCTTCTCATCCTGAAAGAGCCAAATTTGTCACTGTGCCCCCACTTCTGGGCTGAGACAGTCGCATTTGAGTGCCTTGTGTCCCAGTGAGGCTGAGCTGGGTAATTGTACCAGGGGGTGCCATTACATCTTTAGCTACTTTTATGCTCTTGATAAATTATAGAGAGCCTTTCTTATCAAGATGAGAGGTCTGGCTCCCCCCAGACAAGTAACCTGTGTCTCAGAAGCAGTTCCACACCTCCTGGGCAGATGGAGTCCCAGTCTCTGTATTTTGGCTGTGCTAAAAGCACTGAAAACAATAAGGAGATAACAAAACCAGCCAGGAAGGATGTCTGAATATTCACTGAACTACAAGCTGCAATCAAAAACTCTCCAAATCTGCTTTTTTATTTTAGCAGCTCAGAGGATTTTATATTCTCTGCTGCACCACAACAAATCCAGCGCTTGTCAGCCCACTTACACCCAGGGGCTGAACACAAAATCCCATTTCTCTGCTTCAGACTGTGAAGCTGTCCAGCCTCCTTGTTTGTTTGTTTGCATTGATAAGCAGTGGCATTAATAACAGCAGCTATCCTTTTGGTACAACATTAAAAGTACAAAAGTTATTTTAAAATTGTCATTCTGAATATTATTGTTTCTACTCACTGTCAGCTGGACTTAGAACACAAGTCAGTTCAGGATGCCCAGAATTCATTGGTGTTAAATAATTCTCTGTGAAAATGAAATAAAAAAATGTGAAGTGTAGGTAAAGCCATGGAGTGTTGCAGTTATTTATAACAAATTTTTTACATTATTTTTAATTTCTAGCTTTGAAGCTTACATTTATTACTGTAGCTTAATTAGTTAAGATTTTAGCCTTCAAAGGCAAAGAAAAGATCTCTTCACAGTGATCCTATTCTAAGGTAAAATAAAAGATTGGTGATAGCACATTTAAGTCTGGGGATGCTGTTTTTGACTTAAGGGATGCTGCTCATCATCCAGTAAAGAGTGATAAACATGCTCAGGTTTCAGATTTAGACTGCACCAAAAAACCAATCACTCTCACACTGACCTCTGTTAGTCCCTGAAGCTCAGAGATGAGGGGTTTGAGGGCTTTGGGGTTTGATTATTTTCTGTGATTGCCCTTCTTAGTCATTTTTACTGCTGTGAAATAGTAGGTGACATCAGTGTGTCCAAAGAAGACTAAAGGGTCAAGGATTCAGGCTGTTCTGATGGAGCTTTTAGTGGCTGCTGAGGGGTCTTCATCACAGGAAGAAGAGGCTAGGGAGAAAATGAGAATTACATGCAGGGTAGTGAATGCAAGTTCCACTTGACAGATAAAACCAATAATGAATGGGAACGTTGAGATACTTCATTGAACCTAAATATCTTAAATTACTTGAAGCTAGAAAGAAGCAAGGAAAATAATCAACTAATTCCAGTCTGATGATATCCCCTTGGACTTTTAAAACTACTTATGGAAAATAGTGATTTGAGATACATTAGAACTGCTTTTGAGTAGTTTGTTTATGCACAAGACTTGATCTTTAGAAAAATGGGCAGGACATTCTTACAGTGGATTGCAACCCTACACAATGGGACAGGGACAGAACGTGGCATTTTAGAATCCTGAAGTGTACTAAATAACCATTTAAGTAAAAAATTATTTAGTTAAAAGAGGTTGTCACTGAAGGTGTCAGGAAAATAGTGAGAATTGTTAAACTTTTGGGCTATTCAGAACACAGAGAGAAACCAGAGTGGGGAGTACTGGAATTGCTAAGCCTATGAGTCCAAAAATTTGGACTGCTGTTGCTGCTGTTATGATGTGAGGATGGATCTAGATTTTGTGTCACACTCCTTTGAAACTAATGAAGCTTTGCTATATGAGAGCCATTGCTTATAATTAAAAAATACACTGTGAAAAATGTGCCTGAGTCTGCAGCTGAAATATGAAGTCATTTATTTCAATGAACTATAGGCATTACCTTTTTTTTTAACAAAATATTTTAAAAGCTTCAGGAAGTATTTATTTTGTGTAGATATTATTTTAGCAATGTTTTTTTCCCTGCAATGAAAAATTTTAGTGTGGATTAAGACTGTAGCTTGCTTTTTTGATGTGATTTTTGTAGTTAAGAGCAGTTTCTATACTTTTTAGACGTTCTCTAAAATCAGAAATAGTTCCTCAAGGATTTCAAATTTTGAAAGTCACAGGAAGGACAGCATAGGAAACTCATCTATTTGGGGGTAAAAAGGATGAGGAATAATTCTCTTCTTATGGTTGGAGTGATACATGGAGGGTTACCTGAGGTCTGAACAGGCTCATGTATTAAAGTCAGTGTGAGCAGCTGAAAAATGTGGAACTGCTCTAGTTATCTCTCATCATTAAGATTGCAGTGGAGATCACAACTGCTTAGGTTTTTACAATTTCAGGTGGAAATGGACATGTTCTGACATGTATTTTTATAAATGAAATTATTTTAAAAATGATGCTAGCAAGCATAACTCCAAGCCATGAAGATTTACAGTGAGCCAGTTGAAGCAAACAAGAATGATACCCCATGACATATTCTCTTCTTGTGTAGTTTGATACTCTTCATTATTTGAAGTTGAATTAAGTAGTAACTTGATCTGCTCACTTCTGCTCTCCAGTGTGTGTGAACCCGAGAATCCAAAATCTGGACCCATCTTTGCTCCCATTGCTGTAATAACCCTCAGAGGGAGGGCTCAAAGAGCAGTGTGAGGACTCAAAGGAAGGAACAAACTGAGTCAAGTAATGCAAATTCTACTCTAATATCTTTCTTCACACTTTCTGTCCATCTGTGGTCCACCCATTAATTCAATTACATCTCTCTCCTTTATATAAATACTTCCTTTTATCTGTGGATTCCTGTGTTGTCACATTCCGAGGTGAATGATGACAAAAATTAAAAAGGACTGCTTGCAAAAGCATGCAGCATTCTTTATACAGACTTAGGAAAACAATTTATAATACAAGGAAGTGTTAGTAATTCAACAAGTGGAATTGGCATATTTGCCACCGAAAAGTTTACTGCAACAAAATTGGCACTGCAGGATTCCAGCCTGCTTTAAAAATAAAATCACAAGGCTTTAAAATGTGTTCCTCACGTTAGAATTACTTGAGTTAGTGTAAAGCAGCAGGGACATGTCACTGGCTTGTAATGGTTTCTAAGTCTTCAAAACATTTTAAAAGAACAGCCTGAATAGGTAATTATTTATTCTTTAGAGCTCCTTATGCTTATTGGTCAACAATTCTCTTGTGGACAGAATAGATAAGAACCCCCACTTCTCCTTAAACCTGCTTCTTTCCACTCAACTGAAAAAAAAATGTGGACAAGAACAAACACTCCAAATAGCCTGAAAGTGCTGTTGATCCCCTTGCTTGCTAGGGCCCCCTAAAAAATGTATGTGATGCTACTTTTAAGAAGCAAGAAAGGGAAGGAGAATATAAAGAATTCAAACTCTGGACAGGTGGTTTAGGTCATTGATTTTCTGCTCAATTCTCCCGTTTCTGGCTGTGTGAAATTGATCAAACCAATTTGTTCTCCTGGCCTGTGGTTTCCTCCATTGTCCTTTTTTCTGTGTGTTTAGATTGTAAAAAAACCTCTCCCAAGTGCTTTTATCTCAGTGACTGTGGAGCACTGAGCATCTCTGAGTGCAGCCCCAGCACAAGGAGGATTTGCTGTTCTCAGCTGTTTTCTGTTCCATAACCATTTATGATACAGGTGTGTTTTTTTAGGGGATGTAACAATGACACCAGACTGGCACGTAGCAATTTTGTTCAGAAATTTGGAAACAACCTCTCCATTTATAAATGAAGTCCAGTGCTTCTGAATTAAATGGACCAAGTCTTTATTTTGTTTTAAATGCTGTCTGGTGTCAGGGTGACTCGTTTCTCAGACTGGATGGCAGTGTAGAAAGGACAGTGGAGGCAATATTGGAATTTTTTTGGTTTGTTGCCTCCATCGTGGTGAGGGTGGACATAAACATAGTAGAGTTCAGAATGTTTTGAGAAAACAATATATCATTTGTGTTAGGTTTTTGCAGTTTCACGCACTGCCACTCTCAGGCTCAGAGACTGCTCCTGCCCTGGTGGCAAACACTGGGGCTGCCCAGCTAATTGGCTCAGGTTAATTAAGGAGGACACGCTGGGCTGATGAAGATGGGCACCCAGTCCCATGCACACAGCTCTAGCCATCTCCTGGGGCCTGATCCTTCCCTTGGAGCTCCCACTCTGGGATTCCTGCTCCCTGCCTCCCCCAGTGTCCTGTGTCAGACTCAAGGATTTCATTGATTTGTTTGTCACCCCTTCCACAGCCCTGAGCCTGAGATGTTCTGTGCTTTCTGAAAACCCAGGAGAGTGTGAACAGACAAAATGTTGGCAGGTATGAAGTATAGACAGATGTGTTATAGGTGTTTATGATGCACATTACTGGAAAACTTGCGTGGTGTAAGAGCAGCTTTTGGGCACAATTAACCAGCCTTGCACTTTGTATCCACACGAACACTTGCCTTACACTGTTTTTGTAATAAAGTATTCCACATCATAGGCCAGTTTCCCTCACTTACAGCATTGTCTCTTTTTTGAAGTTTAAAAAAATGATACAAAGATCGAGAGAAAAAGAACTAGTTTCATGAAGTGATTGGGTTTTAGTAACTTCATTGACTGTGACTCCAGTTGATGTGCAATTACCATGGTGATATAAACAGACTGCAAAACAAACCTATGTTACCTTTTAAAATTTAATTTTTAAATTTCTGATTTTTTCTTGTTTTTTTAACACCATGATGTACTACTCTAAGTTACTTGCCCTTTATATAAAGTTTAAAAGAACAGAAAAACAATTTGGATTAACAAGTGAGAGCAATCGCCAACCTGTTACCAAATTCATCTCCATAAAAAAACTATTTGTATTTAATTAATTTCCTTTTTAATTATTTAATTAATTAAATTTAAATTTAGTTCAAGCATTTAATATTAACTTACTCCTGTCACATGACAAAGAAATTTAAGTAATTGTGATTCTGTGGCAGTAATAATCACAACGTGTCAGGCCTAGTGTGTTTTGTTGTTGCTGAAAAGTTTTCAAGTCAGGTGGGTCCCTTTTTAACCAGCTGCTCAAAAAAAATTCTGAAAGGCTCATTGGTACTCGATTGATTTGTTAGTGCCTGTGACAGCTTTAATGGATATTCCTGACAAGACTTCTGCTCCTTACTGCTGCCTGCCTTGGAGAGCTTCCAGGTGTGCTAATGAAAAAAGTCATGAATGAAGGCAGGAACAGCAAGCATTGTATGTGGTGTGGAATCCAGAGTACAGAAATGAAATTCAATATAACACTGTAATTAACAGGCGTGCTAGAATTGAAAGGATGACAGCAGTTTAGCATCAGCTTTTAGATGCTTTTGGACTAGAATACATTATTTAGGACAGCAAAGCTTCTGCATCCCCATTGGCAGCTTCCCTGGGGCTGGGATCTGTGTTTCTGCACGGCCTCTTCTCCCAGGGCTTCACCTCTGCAGCACTTCATAAAACTGGACAGAGCAAAGGGCAAAATTCTGCAGCTCTGTCAGCTCAGATGGATGTTTGCCCATTTCTTCTTCAGTCTGTCCTTGTGTGTGGGACCTGGCTGCTGTGTGGCAGCTGCCTGCTAGAACAGCAGCATGAAAAGCAGTGGGAATCATGTGCAACGAAAGAGAAATCATGTGCAATGAAAAGCCCCATACGCTTTGTATAAAATTTTTGATTAAAAAATGCTTCCTTGAATGGAATTTGCCCCAGCTGTTGCCATCTGTCAGTTTTCCAGTGCCCTTTACAAAACACAACAGTGTTGATTTCGGTCCATCTCTCTGGGGGTGCTGCCATAGGATGTGCCACATATGGCAGATTATCAGTGGCACAGCAGGAGCCAAGGGCTGCTGGGTGTGGGGCTGAGCTGATGGACTGAAAACAAAACAGTCCTTCACTTTAATTTGCAAGATTGAAGCAGCAGGCCCTGCCTACTCTTTATTGCAAATTGCTTTTCTGTGCTATATGTGAAAGCACAGCAGAAAAATCACAGCTTTCTTCTGAGTCCTCATGTAGTTGGTTTGCTTGGTGTGGTTTTACATACAGGGAAAAGTTAATTTGGTTAGAACTTTCCTTGCCAGTGACTGTGGCTTTGTTGAGCAGAATTATGTGTAGAAGTAACTCCCCTTTGCACATTGATTTTTAAGTTTTTTATTTTAATATCATGGGATCTTCAGAGATCACTTGGAGGGCGAACACTCCCACATCTGTCTGTCCTGATGCTGTGACTGCAGGTCTAGAGCTGGTGGCCTGACTTCCTAAGAAATGAAAAACAAAAAAAAGGCAGTTTCCCAGAACAGGGAGAGAATTTTTGGAGTTAAAATCTCCAAAAAATCCCCTCAGAAAATGTATTTAATGTATTTAAATGTATTAAATAAGCCCTGAAGTCAAAAACCCTGAAATACATTGTTAATTCTTTTGCCATGTCTTAAGCTGCCTCAGCACATGAAGGTTTGCTGAGGTTTAAAATAACACTGGAGGAGGGGCGCAAGATAAAAGGGTGAGGCATCTAGACCACAGGCTGGGTATATTTGGGGTTTTCAGGAATCACTTTCTGGAAGGACAGCACTGCCATGGTGCAGCTAATGTAGTGCTTAAATTTGCATTGTCATTAAACGTAATCTGAATTTTCAGTAACATTTTGCCCATGGTGCAATTTCTGTGTGAATTGGTCTGTGACCCAGAATAAGGGACTGAAGTACAGCTACTTTGCTTAAATAACATACATTGTTTAAAATAGCATGCAGCTTCCTAGGAGTTTTTGAAATTGCTGTATTGAAGATGAAGTTAGTTCCCACACTCAGCCTTGAAACTGACTCTTAATTGTAGAAGATACTGACTTATGTTCAGATTGCAAGTTTAAATCATACATAAATAACATCAAATATTTATTAGTTCATTCTGGGATATTTTTATTATGAAAATGGGAGATTTTGAAATCTGTTGCTATTATAAAGATGCAAAAATCCAAACATCAGAAGAGAAGCAAATGCAGATTTAAAAAATGAAAATTTGGCTTTGAATGAAAAAAGAGAAAGCTGAGTCATTGTTTCTTAAAACTAATGGGAAGTAATTTAAAGTGTTGAAATAGGCTTTCTTGATGTTGGTTTATAATTAACTTTGGAGATTGATAAGTCAGTAGATAAACTCTAGGAAACAGAAGCCTGAATACACAGAAGGAGAGATATGCTGAGCATTTCAGGTAGTTCTGTGATTGCTACAGTCATAATATTTATTCTGAGTTTGTCTTCATCTCAAGAAATGTTCAGACTCAACATGTTCAGTATTTTGCATATGAAGAAGGAACTGCTATCTTCCCCTGTGATTTATTGAAAATTGTTTGGTTTGTGATATTGCACTGTGGTTTTCTGCTTTCTGCCTGCACCAAAGCTGCTCACATTGTGCTGGCTCTTTAGCTGACCCTTGAGTAAAACCAGGCTTTTTAGGAGGTTTGCACTGGCCAGAATTGATCAATTTTTTATCAGGCAACCAATATAAGTAACTTAGCATGCTTCAGGAGGGTGCACAGAGCACAGAACTAGGGCATAGGAATTAATATTTCAGTGTTCTGCACTTAAGCCACTACATGCTGTTTTGCTGATGACAATGGAAACAACTGAGGAAGGGAGGGACAGGAGTGTTCCCTTTCTTCCATTAGTTGCCAGCAAATACTTGAATTGACTGATAGCTGGTGTTTCCACCTCACCTGGCAGCCAGTTTTCCCATACACTTCGTTTATTTTGTTCTTATTTAAGAATTAAAAATCCGTATCATTTCTTCTTTGAGCCAGGGTATGTATCTGTAATTGTTCTTAGAAGGAATTAGAGCCCAGAAGACTTCAGAATCAAAATTTAATTCTTTCATCTGACACAGATTTTGGGCAGTCACTTAAGAAGTGCCCAGGTTGATCACCATTCATCATTTCGTGTCCATCAGCATCAGTGGAGGAATCTGTTGAAATAAGTGGCTGTTATTGATAGAATTACTGCTGTTCATGTTCCCTGTACAGCCCTGATCATGGTAATGTATGCAATCCTTCCTCTTTCATACTCCAACATTAGTTTGAACTTTTTCTGCCTCATGTTTCCTTTTGGTTTGGAAGGCTGGCTTCTCCCATTTTCCAAAAGCATGTTTGCTTCAGTTTCAGGGCCCTGTCCAAACTGGTCAAAGTACAGGATGTATATCTGTGTATATTCATCTCCTTAAAGGAAAACTTCTTAGCAACTACAATCCCTCAGAGTGTTTCATTTGATTTACTGTGGACATTCAAAGGATGTAGGTCAGTCCTGAGAGGGAGCTGTTTGCCTCTCATGGCTTATTGCAATTCTTCAATTGTCTTAATTCATAGGCATTTAATTTTAGATTTCTTGCTATTTTGTTTATCACAGTCTGTACTTGAAGGAGAGCTTAAAGACACAATTCTCATGTGCTGCTGTCTCTCAAATTATTCCAGATAATCAGTGCATTAGGTCAAGAAAATGTAACCTGCAGTGCTCCATGTGCTGGGCCTGAGCCCTTCCTGTAGGGGACAGAGAATTCTCAGCTATTCATTTTTTGTGCACTTCAATAGAGATGTCCAAGAGGTTATTGACAGAGACTTTGGCTGTTTCTAAGTGGGCTTAATCATAGGCAATGGAAATACCATTTTAATGTAATTTGTAGGCTTTTAAAGGTAAATGGAGGATGCCTTTTCTGCTGCACCACAAATAAATGTGTGTGTTTATGGTCTGGCTCCTGTATTTTCTATTTCTCTTGCCAGCAGTACTGTAATTGTCATGGGATTGCTGATCTAGAAAGGACTTCATCACTGACATTAGAACCTTTGACTTGCACTGACACACATCTGAAGAGGATTACTTATGTCAGGGCTGCACCTATTGGCAGTTTCTGCTTTCTGCTGCTTCCTTCTTCTGAATGTTTTTCAGAAAGCTTTTCATGAAGACACTATTTATTCTTGGCATTGGAATAGTCCAGAGTCCATTTGTGCACTTAATAGATTAGCTCTGGTTTATTAAGAAAATGGACATGATCAGTTTGAAATGATAAGTCAGATTTTCATTTGCAGTGAGTTATCACTGCTCTGCTAAATGACTGAAGGCAATATGAGTCTGGCCCAATAAGTCACACATGGATCTGGCCCAACAATTTTTTCTCATTTACTTTCCCTTTTAATCAGGAAAGTGAAGCTTTGTTTAAAAAGCCCTTTTGAAGGCATTTCTGATATCAGAAAGTTGTTTAGTGGTTTCATATTTACTATATGATTGACAAGAATAATAGGCTACATTCTGTGATGTCAGTGATCCTTTTTTTCAGAGACACGGGTAGGAAATGTGTATTTTAAAATTTATTCTTACTAATAGATCTGATTGCTTGAAAGAGTGGACAGCTGCCTAGCTCAGTTCTGGGGCTGATTTCAATAACGTGTCTCTTGGTTTCCAAGGGGGAGCAATTGCTTCCTTTATAAATAAAACAGTTCCCATGTTTTCAACACTAATGAGGAAAACCCAATAATGATAAAATATCTCAGAGTTCATTTTTGGTCTGTGTGAAGTGTGTGACACAAAATAGTGCTGTTTGGGGAAAACTGACCATCCACCTGCTGCTGAGAAATAGAAACAGCCAAGAATTCCCAACCACCTTCTCTCCCTCTCTGGTTTTCTTGGACTAGTACTGCATCTTTTATTTCATTATTATGACCATGTTATTGCAGCAAATAAATGTCTGTTAGATCTGCAAATATCAAAAGTGTAATGGATTTAAAATTATACATACAGAATTAAATATTAAAGAGTTATTTGAACCCACTGCTCTCTTAATGATGACTCAAGTCCTGGATCTACTTTTCATGTCTTTCAGTGAAATGCTGACAGCAGTTCCTTGGCTTTTTTCCCAGTCTCCCCTTTAAAAATGCTATATTATGAATGCATAACCTTCTTCCTGTGCTCAGCAAATAGGGACTAACCTTCCTGACGGACCTTATCTTCCTAATTTCTAGCCCTTGAAGAATTGAAAAATTGACAAATTGACTATCAAACAAAATCCAGTTATCTATGAAGCAAAATGAATCAGCCAATCTTTATCACTGCCAGGAGGGCAGGATCTTCAGTGTGGCTGAAAATGAGCAAAAATACCAGTAAAAGAGAAACAACTTTTTTTTTTTTTTTTTTTTTTTTTTTTTTTCCCACTCTGTGTTTTGTTCTCATTACTAATTACCAATTCTAAGTGTGCCACCATCTGCCGCAGCCAGCAGTAATATCCAAAAAAGTCTGAGCTGGGATTTGCATCAGGATGAGTGGCAGCTGCAGGACATGGAAATCTTGGGCTCTGTAAATGAAATAGTTCTCCTGGTTTGGAAGTTCATTGTTCATTACACACCAGTATTTAAATGCTTAGCTCAGCCCTCTGGGGCACGCAGGGAAAGAGTTCCCAGCTCTGCACAACTTGTACAAGAAGTTCATTTGCACATCTCTTGTCCTCAAAGACACATGGGCCTGAAATTTTCAGAAGAGGTAGATGTTCTTCCCTGCTGCTAAAGATTTACTCCACATGCTGAGGAAATGCTTTGGATATATGCTCAAGACTACAGTATCAAAGTACCTAAGGGAATGAGAACAAATTCCAAGTATGAAAACTGAGGAGGAACAAGAGAAGAAGGTCCTGTAGAGCAGGTGTTTTTGCAGAGTTTTGAAGGGGATGGGGTAGTGAAACTGCTGTTTTGGTTTTTTTTTTTTTTCCTTTTACAAATATCTTCTTGTAGACCTGTTGACCAGCTGTGAGGGATTACAAGAGTCAAATAGTCCTTTACGTGTATCCTGGGATGGTTCCATGGGAGTTTGACTCATGTTAAGGAATCAGTAGCTGTAAATTTAGGAAGAGCATCTCTATTACATCCCTAAAAAAACTCTGTGCTTTTATAGAGTGAATGCCATGCCAGGTCTGGTTCTTTCTGTTGGATTCTTCTTGGTGCTGACACCAGCTGTAATGATGGTTTTTTGCTTTGGTGGTGGTGGGGGTGGTGACCCTTCTACCAATCCAAAAGGCAGTGATTTTGGAGGTGCTGTCCCTCTCAGCTCTCAGACTGAGAGCCCCCTTAGTCCTCGGGTAGGGAAAACAAGCTGGATTTTACTGGAGAGCAGCATTTTGTGCCCATGGGCACTTGAGGAGGCACCAATAAATCAGTGCGGGGAGGGGAATTGTCCCAAGGGAGGACTCCAAGAATCATCAGAGCAAAGGGCAGCAGCTTCTGCTGATGGGCAGCTGCTGCTTTCAGCTTCTTCTGTCTCTAAACTCTTAAAGGGCTTCACTGTTCCCTTTTAGGATGAAAAGTTCCCTGAGTTCCTCATACCATATTTTTTAATTTCCTTCAACAGTCCTGTGAACTTGGACGTGCATCTGTAATGTCCAGGGTGCTTTCTATTCCTCTGACTGCTTCAAAGAAACTATTTCTATTACCTATTGTATTATTTCTGCCTGAAAATAAAGCCACTTATTTGGTTTGTTATGTTCTTTATCTCCCTTAGTTTTCATAACTATAAAATATTTCCCCAAGCATTATGAAAAGATTAAAATTCAATTCAAGTGCTGAATTATGCATGGTTTTCAATTTGGCAATATTCTAAGAATTTTTTGTTTCCCAGCTTTTTAGTGTTATGAGAAAATATCTACTATCAAATGTAACTTTAATAGATATTTCCGGGTATTAGATGACACAGTTGACATTTAATCCATTCTACAAAGATGGCTAAATATTTAATTTTACAATTCATAGCAGCCAATCTTTTTGATAAATGGAATGTTTCCATTTATGGTTAAGATTTTAGGGGAGCAAGCCTATAAACAAAATTACTTCCAGAGGGGAGGAAAATCAGTTCAGTTAATTATTTTATTTAAATGTGCATGGCAATATCTATCAAGCTGCCAACGTAGGAGAATAACCATCAGCAGAATAAGCCCTGAAAAGCATTAATCAAAATTCAGTGTGATTAGCATTCTTAATTTGAATAAAGAGTAGGATCCTGAAGATATCCAATGCTGCTGAAAAAAAAGTAAATAATGGCTAATAATATAAGCCTTAAAACAAAGGAGAAGCTTTAAACATCCAGAGTTTTGCTCTAACATTTTTTATCTTTTAGTGTCTGAGTTGATATTAGAGACATTTTATATCTCAGCTTCATTGTAGGTGGGTCTTTCTTTTTTTAATATTTGTGTAGATATATAAATGAATGTTCAGAACACTCTGGACTCACTTTGCTGGAATTAAAAAATACCAAAGTTTAAGATGCTATTTCTTTGCTTTTATACTTAGATTTTTGTAGTTCTTTACCTGTAGACCTTTCAGGGGTTGGCAAGGTGAGGTTCCTTATTTCTTGAAAGGTACCGAGGAGAATTTTTTAAACATACGGTTTTTCTTTCTCTTTTGTTTTGAAGTGACATTTGCACACAGCCAATAAACTTTGTACCTTTATATAATCTTATGGAATCTAATCTTGACCTTCTCAGGCATGCAGAGAATCAAATGAATTTCACTTACTTGAACTTGGTTCTCTAGGTACTCTTTGCATTAGCTCTTTATATGCCTATTTGCTTAAAACGCTTCCAGGAATTATTACTCTTTAAAATGTATGTATTCATTCTTGCTAGAAATTTGCCAGAGCAAATTTTATTGACTTTATTGGTTCATAATTTTAGCTTTATATATGGAATGTGTGAAGCAATGCAGATGGATTTACGACTAAACACATTCATCCTCATTAAATGTATAGCTGAGGTCCTTAACTCTGTGATATTTCTGAACATTCATATAAATGCTTTCATTAAGTAATCAATAGCATTGAGTATTTGTACATAAACCATATGGATGAGAGATGTCAGAAAGTAATAGGGATTATAAATCCATTTTGTCAGTTCTCAGAGTATTGAGTGCCTCAATACAAAATAAAGTGTATCCGTTTAAGAACTGAGAGCTGTAATGTAATACACTCTAGACATCTTTTAGTAATGCAAAAATAATTTTATGGTTTTTGAGTTTAGTTAGAAATCTGCAGGTTTTGACCTACTATTGGTGAATTTGTATCATACCTAATAAAAATACTTTTAATCAATCAACTCCTTTATACATATACAAAAATATTTTTTGCCTTTTGTATTAAATAAAGGTTTCCTTTTGTAATTGTTTTGTTGCTAAAGGTCTAAAACATTGAATTAAAGTCTTTGGTGTTGCAGTTCAATCAAAAATACGCTGATTGCAAAGGATTTCATAGTTGGCCACAAATGAGCAGGTTATAAAATAATCAATTGCAGTAATCTGTGAAAATGGTACTTTGTTGTTACTGGAAAAGAAAATTCAATTCCAAATTTTATACAGTTCTTTCAGAGTTAATGTTTTCCAACAGCTACATAAATTAGGAATTACTCAGCTGCTTAAGTTACAAGCAAACACCAGTGCATAAAAATCCTCCTTTAAACTTGTCTCTGAAATGAATTTGTGGGAGTGAAAAAGTAATGAAGTCAAAAGCAGGTTGAGAGGATTGTTATCAGGACTGTTGTGTTGTTGTTATCACGAGGTTTTATTGAGGAATACATCTTCCCACGAACAGTTCTGGGAGTGCAGTGAATTGTTCACAGGATGAAATGCTCACCAGAAGTGGCAAAGGTTCTCCTTTGTTGTGCATCTCTTTGGTGGCACTTGGCTGAAATACCAACGTGTCCAAAGAAAACAGATTCCAGCACACTCGGATTTGGACTCAGGGAAATCTTTTTGTAAAGACAGGCAAATACAATCAATCAAGCATTCCTGGTTCCATCAATCTCATTCAATTACCAGGAATTTCATTGAGAGGAGTGTACAGAACATGACCTGGAGGTACAAGCACCCTGTTGAAATTGCCATTGGACTTGAATCTCGGGGATAACTTTGCTTCTTCTTGCCATACAACTAACTATTGTTATAACTTTCATGTGCCTGAAAATTAACTCATAAGATCATAAATTATCAAGTACCTGTGCTGCTCCTCATGTTGGCCATTGGTTCCAGTGGCTGAATCTTCCTTGGTCCCACCCTTGCCTGTTATGAGATGATCTTAGACCAAGAAAAAGTCCCTTGGTAGCTGTTCAAAGGGGTCTTTAAATGAATTAAATGTGGCTTGGCTCGTAAGATCAAATCTTCTCACTTTGACTCTCTTCAAATAAATTTCACAAAGAAGATATAACATGAAACAGCTGCTTTTATTAATTGGATTTTGCAGCTATTGCACTTTTCCTTGTGTGTGTAAGCACAGGGATTCCTGACTTCTTGCTATGCCCATTACTTATTAGCAGCTCTTTTCTGTACACACACACACAGCTATGCTGCACTGTAGGAAGCAGAGCAGAGATCCCAAGGAGGGACCTTAGAAGGAATTTGGGTTATTTGATCTCTTGAAGAGGGGACTGCTGGAACAAAGGAGTTTTCAGGTGCATTAAAGGGTTGGTAAGAGGAAGGTGGGAATATTCTTCTCTGCTTGCCAGGACTAGAACAGCAGTACTTCGAAATTGCAGCAAGAGAACTTCTGACCCATTGCTATTTATTTTTATTTTATGAGATCCTGTGATGTGCTAATGATCATTAACTATTAGACAAAGTTCCTAACTTTTTGCGTTTCTATCATTAGAAACTTTTAAATGGATGTTGAAAAAGCTTTGGGTTAGAAATATATTTTCTTACAGTTGGAGTAAATAGTTCCTTATTACACCTTTCAGCCAGCTTCTGGTTATTTTATGAAGGATTTGAAATCCACTCTATAAAAGGGTTAAAAATCTTACAGCAGGGAGCCTCCAGTGTGGTGTCAAGCAATGCAGTTTCCATGACAAGAATAGAAATAGCAGTTTGAAGTCTCGCTGTTTTAACAAGGTTTTTTTTCATGGAAAACGTTGTCAGTACATCATAAGAAATGGCAAAAAATTAAAAAATAAATAAATACTGCATCCTTCTTAGTTTTGTTTCCAGTTTTCCAGATGACGCACAGCCAAAAATACACAGCATTAAGAAAGACATTTTGGATATTTTAACATCTAATTTGTTGTCCTTAAGATAGATACTATTCTTCTGTTTTAGAAGTTTATAAAATGTCATGCATGTCTCCATCTACACTATTTTTCTCTGGTGGGTAATTTTAATGTAACTATCTTCTGTTTTGTTTGTTGTGTTGGTCCCATTTTGTCATTCTGTAAGAGGAGCTGTTAGTCTTAGCTGTTAGTATTTTTTAAGAGCCCATGTTATGAAGACAAACTGTTGTTTTTTTTTTTTGTTTTTTTTTTTTTTTTGTTTTTTTTTGTTTTGTTTTTTTTTTTGTTTTTTTTTTTTTACTTTAATCAAATAGAAATGTATATAGGAAAGAAAAGCCAAATCAAGTCTTTTCTTTGCAACCTTAAAGTTAAAATCTCTTAACCGGTACAAGCATATTCAGTAACATAGTTCATACCTTGAACATTAAATTATGCCTAGGTTTTCCAAAAATAAATATTGTGCTTACAGGTATTTTACTGTTAATTCTCTGATACTAAAACTATGGCTGGTGAGTGCTCTGTGCTCTGTGTGCAAGGGATGCCCCCAAATTCTTGACTGTGACTGAGATACAGATTTCTCTGGTAGCTTTGGGTCAATCTCAGGTACAGTCAGTTAAATCTGTTGAGGTCTTTAAAGATGAGAAAGGTCTGGAGTTTATCAGTATTCAGAGAGAGGCTTCTGGCAGTAGAAATCTCTGGTATGGTGTGCTCTTGGTGCCCTGTGTAACTGAGCACATCAGCTTCACTAGGCTTATTTTTCAAGTGTCAGAATCTTTAAATGTCTTTATTTTTAGGCCTTCCAGGGTGAGAACAGCTTGGTATCCTGTTTGAAAGGTGCTGTATTTGCTGCTGGTCCACTGGGTCTCCACATGTTGTTTAGGACAAGTTTTTTCTGAGGGTAGAATGATGGTTCTCTGCCAAAGGAGGCACTGGGTTATAGCACTGGATGTGAGTACTTCAGCTTGACAGGTCAATTGATGATTGGCATTTATTCTGCAAAGCTTTTTTTGCCTTTCTTCTTTGTGTGATGAAGAATGATGTTCCATGCAAAGGCAAGAATTTTTCCCAATAGCAAAGAACTCAGCCTGACATCAGGCATCTGTATGTCTGCCTGAATTCTGATTTACTCTTACATTTTCTCTCTTAATTTGTGCAGGGATTGCAGTATAGGTACCTCTTTCCCTGGTGACCAAATTGTCCATCATTTGATGACAAAATGGATTGCATTTGCAGCTCCTGCTCTGAGAAACAGAATTTTTCATTAAATGAGAGTGGGCAGGGAGATGCAGGAATGTCCAGCCACATATACATGGACATTTTGATCTCTCTCTCTACAGTCTCAGTTTGCATTTCAATCAGCTCTTTTGAAAACTGATAGTTGTTGAGGGCCAAGGTGTTTTATTCAAGACACAAATCAATTTTCTGTGTGTTGAAAATCTCTGCACTGCAAAGGAGAGGATGATTCCTTCTGAGTATGTGCTGAGACTTGGTGAGGAACAGAGCAAACTTCAAACAGATCCTGCCAGAATCACAAGTGGATCCACAAGTGGATCTCTACAGGATTTAAGATGGTGAGTAATAAGACAAAAGACTATAGGCTCTGTAACAGGGATGTTGTCCTTAGGATGGCAATTTGTACCTCGCAATTCTGGAATTTCTTACATTTATCTGGACTTTAGAGAATGGGATTTGCATTACTGCCTTTGATTAGAAGAAATTCTGAATTATATTTAGGCATATTTCCCTAAGAGCCAGACCCTGTGTCAGTGGTGGGGGCTGACAGGAGAGAAGAAATGCACAGGCAGTGATGAATAAGGAAGGGTTGGCTGGATGTTGCACGGAGCTGCTGTTGGAAGGCACACACTGAGCAATTAAAGATCTCATACAGGATGGTAAGAAACTGAGTCATTTTAAAACAGAGCTCAGTGTAAGGCATGCAGAGGGAGCACAGCAGTGAATTTCTGGTGCCATGAGAAGCCCTGTAAACCACTACCTGGGGCAAAAACTTTTAGGTTCAGGTTCAGAACCCATCCAGGCTATTCCCAGGCCTTGGCTGTAGCTAAGTATCACAGTCTCAGGCTTTGTTAGTGTAATAGGTGTGCTTTATTTAGACATGTAATTACCTGTTAACTGTAGCTAAGGTAATTTCCTATGAATAGACTTAAATAATACCTTTCATAATGTTCTATTTTCTATTATTTTATGTTGTCTTATACTTTAGATATATATTTTTGGCTAACCTTTGCAGTTTTCTTAACTCTTCCTGAAATTAATTGATACTAGTTAGGGAGTTGATTAGATTTTTATGATGATTATCCAAGTGTCTAATCTTTCTGACAGCTGCTAGCCAACCCAGTTGCTTGTAAATTATAATGCATCAGAAATCCCTGGCTCAGAAACCTTTACATATTTTATACATGGGGGAAAAAAGAGCAGCATTTCTTCTGTATATAGTAAATAGTGAGGCTACTTTCCCCTGAGGGCTCCCACTTACATGCTAGTGGTTGGCTGAATGTTCATATCTGATTGAGTAAATTGGTGGATGATAGCAATCAGGATGCTGCCTGCTTGAGTAATGAGATTCTGATGACTACCAGCTCCCTGATGAGAAATGCTTCAGAACCATTAAGTGCTGTAAGATTCATAACATGGGAAGAGTGTAGTGAGCCCTTAGTATTTAAAACTTTTAGGAATTGTTTCTCACAGGTTTTTTTTTTTGTTCCAGTAAATAAAGCTTATTTGCTTTGTCTGTAGCTGACAGACAGAAACCGTAGCAGTTTCTGAGTTTGAGGATTGCCTTTTTTCGTTGCTCTTGTCATTGATAAGGACATAAGCCATGGGGTTTCTGTGTGGATGCAGGGGGATCATGGCAATGGTGTTTGGCCTTGGCCAGCCCTGCAGCAGATCCATAGACAGCCCATACATCACAGCAGCTTCAGCAGTTCCACACATTCTCTAGTTCCTCATAGTGACCTTTCTGCAGAGGGTGGGTACTTCCATATAAACATTTCCATATAGACATACTTTACAATGTTACCAGAATTAAATATTTGATGATGTACAGCCAGCCCTAGTGCTTGATTTATCTGTTTCTTCTTCATCAAAGCTGTGAATACCCAGTTTTAAAATACCTTTTTAAAGAATAAATGGCAGAGATTGTGATTGTTATATATTCTGTTTATCTATAATTTATTTTATCATTAGAATGCCATATTGTAACAACTGTTGAGACTTATTCTTTGTAATCTATTTTTTAGGTTTGCCACTGAATTTTTTAATACATTCTTCATATCTGCTAAGCCAAATATTTTAATATCACATCTCTTGAATGTCAGGATCCTCCTTAATTTGCTAGACACTCTGTAAGAACAGAAACAAGCTAAGTGAGAGAGTCCACTGGTAGAAGAAATGTTGGCATGATAATTCTGTTTAAATATTAACTTTTGTCATTAAAATTATTTCATGCTTCTTAATTCACTGGAACAGAGAGCTTAATGTGGTCTTATGAGGAACAGCTATTGTTTACAAGGACTGCCAGCTGCTTTTATGAATTTTTGAAACCTTGCTGATATGGCAGCAGATGAGTTCAGTAGGGTTTAATTAATTTGGAAAAAGTATTAAATATCTTTTTATGAGATCATTAAATTAATATGAGTATTTAATTCATTTTAAATTCAAAAATTAATAAAAATACAAGTGAGAAGATTGATGAGTTCTGCCATATTTTTAGACTTCATGACTTTACATTAGGCTGGACAGTGGACACCGAATGACAGAATAACAACACTTGAAATTAAAGCAGGAAAAAGGATGAACTAGTCTGCTTTAGAAAAATTAGGTATATCAGCCTTTCTTTATTGAGTGGAGACATCTTAGAGTCCCAGAAATGGGACTCTGAACCTAATGGGACTCTAACCTCTTGCCTGTCAAATGTTTCTGTACACGATCAAACTTCTTGGGCAGAGTTATTGGTTTGTGCTTCAGAGAAATGAAGAACCAGGACACAGCATCTTCATGCAGATGGCAATGACTCTGCCTGGATACCCAATTCCTCTCCTTTTTGGACAAATTTATCTTTTAATAAAGCCACTGAAGAACTCTCCAGCTGCTCACATGTTCAGTGTTCATTTAGCTGGGTTACTGAATGGATAATACTTTACTAGGAACTACCAGGAAAATCAAGGGATGAAGGCCAAACACGTGCAATATGATATTCAGGGATGAAAGTTTTCTGTATCCCACCTAAAATCCATGGCAGGAAACTTGGAGCTATTGGCTGGTCCAGCTCTGTTTGAAGCATTATAGGAGTTTTTTCCTCACAGAAACATCTTTCAGAAAGGCTTCTGCTGGCAGTGCCCTGTATCATTTGAAAGACTGTGAGACTTCACTCTTAAGTCTTGTACAATTTACTGTCCTGTTTTGCATTGAATACAGAGAATAGAGTAAAAAAACCCTGTTACAATAAAAAAAACTTGACTTATTAACAGTGAGTCTAAAGTAGGTCAGGTTATTTTCTGTCTGAATTCTGGCTTTTAGTGTGTAACCTTTAAGGACACTGTTCTATTTCCAGTTAGTTTTATCACCATACTAATATTGTCAATTATCACCTGTCATAATTTTTCTAACTTAACATTTGGAGCTCACTAAAACACAGACAGTGTTTCATAAATTTTCTTACAGGCTTTGACATGGCCTATTAGCCTATAATATTCATGATAAATCATCTGCCTGATATTGTCATTATACTCCTTCCCCTTTTCTTATGATTTCTAATACTAAACCTGCCAGAAGAGAATACAGAAAGGCAAAGAAATGGTGCTTCTGGAACAAAAGATTGTAAATTATAGATGTAGCTGAAAGATAAAACAGAAAATAAATTTAATTAGGAAAAAAATCAAGCAGAAAATAGAAAGATGCAATAAAATGGTGAAGTGAAAATTATAGAGGGAAGAGGTAAAACATTGATGTCATTCAAACTGGAGTTGTGAAAACCACCATCTTTTTTTTTTCTGTTGATATGAAGTTAAGGATTTTTTTCCTTTTGTTTCTATTGATATAGATCTCGTTGAGTATTACACTACTGTGCTCTTGTTCAGGCTGACATTTACAAGAGGACATTAGTTGAAAGTGAAGAAGAATAACAGAAGATGTAGGAACTTCTGCAGTGAGGCTACTTAAGAGGTATTAACACCCTGACAAAGTTTCAGGCTGCTAGAAGCCTTCAGGTAGACCATGAATAAGGACCTGAATCTAAATTCCCTTTTGTTTTTATGCAGTGGAAGGTTTCAGAGTCCTAGTGGAGGAGCTGGAGTTTTTGTGAAGCAGCTTTTTATTGGCACTAGTACTTGCTTAATCTTTCACATGGAAGAGATTTTTAGGATAAGCCATTCAGTGTTTTCTACTGTGTCCCACATCCCAGTGAACATGTTTGAAATACACTATAGGAAACTGGTTGAAGTACCACCCTCCCCCAAATAATAATAATTGCAATAATAATAATAAATTCCTTTGGTAAAATAAGGAGATGGAATGAGAAAAGAATTTAAAAATCTGATAAGAGCAACTGTTCTCCTCCCCTTTTTCACATGTAAAAAGCCTTCTAACATAATATCATGAGGATACTTGGATTACAGAACCCTGTCCCCATGGCCCTGCACCCCTCACTGACAAATGGCACTGTGTTTTAATAGTAGATTAGATACATTTTCTCAAGTTTTGGCTACACTACTTCTCTTCTAAGACAAGCCACAGAATCCTCATCATTTCTAGGCTGCATCACTGTTTCCCAGGGAACAACACAGGAAATCCCACCAGTGATTAAGCCCTCCCTGGACAATCTGCCTGTGACAATCTGCCAAATCACCTTAAACACCAACTCTTTCAAAATAGAGCATAACTGATGCAAAAACTGGTACAAACCAAGCAGAACCAGTGGATGATAAAACAGAAGTCCCCATATCCTGGCCTCTCAGACAACATCTCTTGCTTCCTGTAGTATTTTTTTAAAGCTTCTGAAAAGATTCATTTCCAAGCATCTTTACCCCCTCGTTCTGTGCTTACTCTGCAGAGGGATCTCTAGCAGATTTATATTTGCTTTTAGAAAGGTGCAGCCCTGGGAAGAGTCCAGCTTTCTGACTAAATAGGCAGTCTTAATGGTTATCTGCCCTTATTTAAGGTACCACTTTGTTAATCTTTTGATTATTATTTGTATCTTCTAGCAAACCCTTTTGAATTAATTGTGCACTGACAGGCAGAACTGAAATGCACATTAGTGTCATTAAAAATGCAGATATCTGCTTTCACTTCCTGAAATTTTTACTAGAAATGATAATACGAAAAATGTATTGCATTTAATGCATGATAAGAAGGTCAGTTAACCTACTCAATATAAATAGGACTACTAAAAGCTTTTAGAGTTTGTGCCATTTTAGGTTATGTTTCTTGTCATGATTTGTAAACAGACCACAGAAAAATCAAATACTAAAAACATTGTTAGTATGACCATCTTAGGCCAGAAATCACAAAATCTTATGGGTTTAAATGAAATGTCTCTATTTTAATTTGAAGATGTAGTAACATAGCCAGGGGCAGTTAAGTGCATTAAAACTCTTGTTATCTTCCGGAAAGAATTTTACCCTGAGGGACATGAAGAAGCTTTAAAATATTCAGTCCAGGTTTCTAGGTGACTTTGGATATTTCAGCCTTTTTGTTTACAGTGATGTTTCTACCAAAACCATGCTTGACAGGCATCAAACTGAAAAGTTCCTCTAATTGGCCATAAGAACGAATCCAATTTTACAGTAGATGGGCTGGACCTTTTGAAGTGGCTTTGTAGCATCTCTGCCATCTCTTTTGGAAACAGATTTGAAGAATGGGAAGTTTTTTCCCCACATCCTTTTTTTCAGTTTAAAGGTATGAGTTTGGTTGCTTCAACCAAATTAAAATAATGAGAATGTTTATTGTAAATTGTAAATGCACAAAGAGGGAGGAGTCTTTAGGTACAGAGAAATCTCACATCATGTAGTGTCCCCACAATACCTGTGTTTTCTTTCCTCTATAAAACATAGCAGAGGGGAGAAAGCCCTTAAGCAAAGGGCTGTGGAAAGTAATATTTTAAAGAGACTGTTAACAGTCTTGTCAGCTATTCTGTGATTTCATGTCTGAATTAAGGCAGGTGCAAAAGTAATAACTTTTTTCCATCTTGTGAAAAGGCACCTGCCCTTTCTATGCTACATAGAAAAAGATACCTGGTCTCTGCATGATGTTTTCAGATGCCAAAAAGCATGGGGTTTTTCCTCAACAAAACATTTCTGAGCGTGGGATAAATCATTGCTATGAAATTGAGTTAGCAAGTAAGCAAAAGCAAATTAAGCCTCATCAGAGACCGAGGCTTGTTCCTTCATACATGTCAGAACTGTCTGCTTTAGAGGCAATTCATTGGAAATTGCTGCCTTTCTACACTGCTTTATTTGACATCTGAAGGACACCATGTATATTTTAGAGGTAATTTTTTTAACTTGGTATTCAAGATAAATTCATGTAGGCAGCGTACACAATGAATGTAAAGGCAAGCATTTACCCGCCTTCTTTCACCATCATTAAAGGCAGAGCTGCAGGGAGAAGTACACATTGTATCTGCACAAAATTGCTCTCAGTTTAAAAGCACAGATTTGTAAAGCAAGGGGTTTTTTTAGGGCTGTGGTACCAAAATTTAGGAGAGCTGACTTTCCTGATTTTCTCTTGGCTGCACTGAGACTGACACAATGAGGAAGGGGGTGTGCAAGTATGACAAAGTCTGTAGGTATTGCTTTAACCACCAAGAGCCTTTCCTACAAATGCCCCCTTGTGTCCTGCAGATAGCCCTGTGTACATACTGCAGAGCCCCTCCACCTGCTACAGAGGTGATTATAACTGCATGGAAACTGGAGAGAGCTGGGAGGAATTCCTTGTGGAGCACTGCAGAACCTGTCTTGTGCCAAAACACAGCAACAAAACTGCATTTAGCTAAAGGGCAAGCATGCAAGAAGAATAAATGAAAAAAACACCTCTACCCTTAGGATCATTTCTACAGCAATAGCACTGCCCTGACCAGCCAACCAGTCTTCTGAGCCCCCTTAACAGTACCCCAGTGCTCACCTGACTCAGTGGCATTTAACAAAGTGTTGCTGTGATGATGTGAAATGATTCCAGCTGTGTGGGGTTTTTTCTCTTCTCATGCAACAAATTTCACTAAGGTGTAAAAATTTAAAAATACTAAACCCATGAAGACTATTTAGAATATTCAGGCTTCTTTTCAATTTATGTTTACTCACTGCAGTTCTAAAAATGAAATAAATATCCCAGTGTATGTCCTATCTAGAAGCTGTAAAGTATACTTGGCTCTGTTCAGAGTAGACCAAAGGTATGTGACACAGGGATATTTGAGGAGTAAAAAATTCGTTTAATCTTCCAGGGAGCTGTTAAGTATTTGTAGCAATAGATAAAATCATTCTGACTTAAAAGTTTGAGAACCTCAACATTCACAGACTACACTGACCTTCCTATTGCAAAATCACTTTGTTTCAGAAGCCATGTCTGCAGTTGTGGTTAAATTCTGAAGCAAATGGGACCATTCTGCTTGGTTCATCCAAGCAGAGATATAAGTCATTTGAAGAATCTTTATCTTACATTTCCATGACAGCACCTGTGACCTTTTCAGAAGCTGGTGCATAGCAGAGTGCCCACAGCAGGTTGGTTGTGGGGACAGACAGCACGGTGCTGGTGGCACTGGACCTGTCCTGCAGGGCTTCCATCATGCACAGCAGTGACATAAGGCACTCCTGGTCTCCCATTTCATGCTATCAAATCATGCTGTATAAATGATGGATATTGCAAAATTTACATGCTGAATTCTTAGTTCTCATTAATTTGGGAAAAAAAAATATTTTGACCTCCTGCCCACTTGGAAATGACAACTAGGTTCATCTCTGTTACCTGAATAACCATGTTTGGCTTTTCTGTAAAGCGCTGATATAGTAGAAGAACCAAACAGAATTTTTATACTAATTGAATTAAATTGCTTTCTTAGTATTTCTTTTCACCTCTTTTCTGGGACGGGCTGTTATTAAGTCCAGCTGTTTGCTGTGGAAATGACTGTGCCACACACTGTTGGGTCTGGAGGCTTTGCATGCAGTGGTGCAGTGTGAGTGGGTGGTGTCAGCTGGTGCAATTACCCCATTACCCAATTATCCACAGGCGGGGCTCCTGGGAGGGGTAGAGGTTCCTTTTCGTAATGTATGGGGAGCCTCAGGAAGCTGGGTTTCCCTGCAGCATCTCGGGAGGGGAGTTTTTGTTCATGTTTATTGTCTGGACTCTTCCTTTGGGGAGCTGCAGCCCCGGGCTGGGGTGTGGGGCAGAGCTGTCCACGCTGCAGTGCCAGGGGCTCCCTGGTTCGTGCCAGCAGCCCCAGTCCAGCCAGGCCGGGGATGCTGGGGGCAAGGGCAGCTCAGCTGTGTGGGCAGCCCCCAGGCTGCATCACTTCTGTGTCAAGGTAAAGCTCAGGAGGAGTGTTTGTCCACAGCTTTCCCCCTGAACATTGCTTTTAATCCGCTCTCTCAGCAGGTTGTTTCCCCGTTAAAATGCAGGAGAAAATCAGACCTGCTGTATTATTTTAGCTGTACTGTGAATGTAAAAGAAAAAATTACCATTGTGTTTCAGGGAGCTTTAAATAATTATTACATGGTCATTTTATGGACAGGAGAAGGCTGTTCTTAGATGAGAAAGTAGTAATATGTGAAGTACAAACGGAGTCAAAGGTAAAAGTGAGGGAAATTTAATGTGTGTCAATTTTGTATTTTTGTTTTCATCCTTATTTTTTGGTTTTATTTAGGCTGTTGAGAAGGAGGAAAGGGAATGGTTTTTGGAAAAAGCAGTACAGCTGTTTCATAGTAATGTTTTGTAGGTTACGAGAGTTTCATTTGAAAAGTTGCACAGGAGTTTTTTGCTTTTACTTCAATTTCCTAAAGCTGTTATTAAAATGGATGAAATGCTATATTTGAACCTTTAAATGACTTCACAGGGAAATGTGTCATAACTTTGCACTTTCTGCAGGCTTTTCTTCATCTCACCAGCCCTAGGTTATAGATGAGCATAGTTAAAGGAGAAGAGCTGTGTGGAAGATTTTAAATACTTCATCTTCAATGGAAGGAGGAGGGAGAACTTTTTAAAATGATCATAAAATTTTAAACGTAATTTGCAGACCATTTGGTATGTTGATTTAGGCAACAACAGAAGCAAAGCTTCAGCTACATGGGGGTGCTAAAAGACTGTGGTTTCCACATTAGTGTGTTGAACCAGAGTCCTTTTGTGCATGCTAGAAAATTTGGCTTTTACACCTACCATGAGAAATTCTGTCTGGTGTTTCACGGGACTCTAATTTTGGTGCTCTTTTGATACTAATAATGTGTAACAAAATTACTGTTGAATAGTTCTATTGCCCTAGACATGAAGGTACCCTGGAGTGCTCTGTGATAATTTTTGTGTATATAGTGAATGTATGTGTTGGCTTCATGGGATGCTGTAGATGTTTGTGAAGAATTGATTGACAGCTTTGGACCTAGTTGGTATTTTTATTCACTGATGACATTCAAAGCTGGGAAGTTTATGTATGAACATTCTATGTGTAAAGCATTCTTTGATCAACACTTATCTGAAGTTCAGGTAAACACAGTCTGAATGCTTAAATGTGTGCTGGGGGTGGTGGGTTTTGTTTCTTAGAATAAATCTATAACCACCTGCAGTGCTAAGCATGAGTAAATACCAATATTTAATGTAATAGTAGAAAGTAGATTTAATATTTAAATCAACAGTCCTTGTCTCTCTGCTGCCTGCAGTTTTTGCTGGCCATCTCACATTCCCAGATCCATAGCTTGATGTATGTGACTGCAGCTGGCATTTCTTCTTGTTTCTCATCTCTCCACTTCAGCCATGAAAACTGGTAACTTCAGAAGTGCAAGCTCTTGCTGATTTGCTCTTTGATGTTCCTTTGGACTCTTTGTTTCAATCTTGTTTGTTATTTTTGAGATATTTTTGCTGGAATCCGATGGCCTGCTATGTGTGTGGAGGTTTATGCAGAATAAATATAAAAGGCATGCTCCACTACATCCTCTGAATAATCTGACAACTTCCAGGGTTTTTGGAACGTTAGGAATTTTACAGCCCATGGCGTTGAACAGAAAAATGTGCATGTTAATTTAAATGGAGTGTATCCAGTGCAGTGAAGCAGGAGCCAGGTTCTAGATGGAAGGAGAATGATGAGATGCTGTGAAGATTGGCTGAAAGTCATTTTGTAAGCTATGGAGGTGGACTGTACTACACTAAAAATTCCTATAAACCATGAAAAAAAGCATGAGTGTTCAGAAGATCGTTTGCCCTGAGGGAAAAAAGGGGATCTCTGTCCTGGGGATGAAGTATAAATAGAGGAAAAGAGTGATGAAGAGGACTCTTGCTCTTGAACAGTTCCTTCTTAAAAGTAAACACCCCATGAGTTTAACATGGCCCATGACACATTTTGGGAGATCTGGGAGGAGTTAGGGAAAAGTGAAGCCGTGAGATAATTGTTTTTTTCTTCTTGAGGGAAAAAATCCTATAGCTGAACAAAGAGGAGACTTCTCTCTCTAAAGTGAACTGAAAAAGATTATTTAAGTTGGTAACTGACTGAAGTGTTTCTGTATGTTATTAAAAAGGGGGAGGAGGGGGTAGTCTGAAGGTTTTATTCTGAATTTATTATTTTCTTTGTGTTGTTTAACGGGTGTAAAGAAAAACTTTATTAAGTTTTAGGCCTGCCTTGCTTTTGTTCTTAATCCTATCTCACAACAGAAAATAAGTATATTGAAATTGGCAGATCTAAACTATAACATTTATTGGTGCATTGGCCTGGAAACTGAACTAAACCAAGACGGAATCTGCAGTCAAACAGTACCACAGTAGCTCATTGTTTTTTTGAAGATGTAGCATGCCAGAAGTTAAGAGTCATCCCAGGATCCAAAAATGTCACCAAATTGAATTCTGCAGCCTTTCTGAGAAGATTCCTTCTCCTGTAAAATAAAAGGAGCAGAGTCAGGACCATGGGAGAGTTTGGCTTCCCTCTCCCCCAGTCACAGCAGCAAGAAGGGTGGTGAAGGAACACAGGAAGAAAATATTTGCCTGTCAGTTGGCAATTAGGGAGATTTACATCAGCAGTATTTCCAGGGATGATACCTCAAACGAAGCTTCCTCCAAGAAACCTGACTACAAGCAGCTCAGCATGTGGCTTATCAAGTGTGATGGCCAAAAAGCTCGTCCAGGTGCTGGCTGTGGGCAAGTAGCAAATACATAATTGGAGCTGGGGAAGAGTGAAAGTTGGAATCTTTAGGAAGAGAAGAAGCAAAGCATGAGGCTGCTGAGTTTCTAGATCATACTTAGTGGCATTTTTTTACTTTTATAATGTGCAAAAATAGTAGTTATGATTGTGCTTGCAGGAGTTGTGGAGAATTTGAGCACAACAGGTGTGGCAGCAAATGTTTGGGGTTTTTTAGAGGGTGAGCATCTTCCTTTGAGTCCTGTTCTTTAAATTAACACTGGCACAACTTTAAGAAAAAACTCACCTTGAAAAGTAGGAAGGTTAACACAGAATGGAGTTTTATGTTTAGTTCAGCTGTACATAAGTGTGCTTTATGGAGTCCTAATGGAATATGCAACAGAACAATTAATATGATTAATTGTAATTATTTTATTTGTAACCTATCCCTTTCAATACACTTTTCTGCTAAAAGTACACTACTAATATCAGGAAGCAATGTAAGAGGTATTATTTATCTATACATTTTTAATCCTATTGATTTTAATGCTTTACTCTTAATTCAGAGAGTAAATGTTGGACATGAAAATTAGGTTGCCCCTATGGCAGTTCAGAAAATACTTCATTAAAAAGAAAATACATCTGTATGGGCAAATTATATATATCTTAGACACTTAAGGTTATTTTCCAAATAATGGATCATCAATTATTAATTTTGGATTTGTGAGAGCTGTTACAAATGTTAAATATATAACAAAACAATTAACAAGGATCCCAAAAATGTAATAGTTTGTCTATTGTACGTTTAAATTAGGTGCAAAGGCAGTCCCTTAATAGTAAAAGTAGATTCCCTGAAGTCTCTTTGTCTTTTATGGGTTTAGTTATTATTCAAGCCTTATTGATCTGAACAGAATTATGTAAACATATTGTCTATTCTCCTTGAGCTATAGCGATTTATCCTTATAATTCATAGTGCTGCTGCATGGTGCTTTAAAATTAGGGAGGAACATTTACAAATTATCTTACAATTTGCATTCCTTGAATTGCTAATGAAGTTTTATATAAATATTTAGCATAGTGGTGTGCCAGGAGTTGAGTGCTGATAGTTTTCCAGTCTAGCAGAAGGGAATGGGACTACAAAGGCCAGCTTTGGGGTTTTGCTTACTTTTAGGGTAATGACACAGGGGTCATACAATACCTGTTTCTAGCCCTTATATTTCTGCACATACCTCTGCTAGAAGTGAGGACAAATGGCCAAAGACACAGCTGCTGCAAGGTCTTTTAAAGCTAAACAGTCCCATAGAGAATTAATATCTGTATTATTTATACTTTTGACCCAATAACTAGATTCCCATGATGCTTACTGTGACACTGACTGGCCAACCAGAAACTATTACCTACAATTCATGAAGAAGAAGAAGAAAGATGAGCAAAGAAAGAGACAGAATCCTCCATGTTGTCCCATACCTATTGCTATACTATAAAAACCTCAAATTTAAAACCCATCACCATGTGAAAGCACACACTTTTAATCACTACACCCTTGTGATTTTAACTTCATCACTCTTATTTAGAAGCTGTCTCCAAGGCCTCAGGTCAGAAGCAGTGTTCTCCAGGGGCTCAGTGCCTGACAGCACAGAAAGCTCTAAACCCCAGGTTTGTGGGATCCAACAGGTATGACCTGGAACAGCTGGCAGCTGGAGGTGCTCAGGGCTTTCAGTCCTTCCTGCTTTCAGAGATGTCCCTGTCCCCATGCTTTGACACAGTCACAACTGAGCCTCACCACTTAGTTCGTTTCTGCTGTCCCAGGAATCTGCCCAATAGACACAAATTTATCACACTTAAACTGAGGCTTGCAAGGATGTACATGGTAAGCCAGGTAAGCTCAGTTTGCTGCTGTGTCACTGCAGTTTTGAAACTTCTTTTAACACTTTGCAGAGGATGTACTCTTTAGATTGATGTTTGTGTTTATCCCAGAGGTGGCTGCATTTCAGTGAAATGTAGCACAATGCTGACATAATCCTTAATGATCTCTTAGAAGTACTTTTCTGCAGAGTCTTAACTTGTTTAAGGTGATGTGAAAGGTGCCTCAGGTTAAAGCATCCTGTTGTCTTAACTTGTATTAACTTACTGTGTCCTGCATTTTAGTTTTACTGTTTTGAATTCTAAACCTTAGTTGCTTAAAAAAAATAAACCAAAAAATTCTAAGTATGTGCACTTGGATTTTTTTATTCCTTTAAAAAATACGTTGTTGTTGTTTTTTTGGTTTTTTTTTCAAAGATGCTTCACTGCATGCACTTGATGTTACGACTTTTCATGAGTTGTGGCTGTATGTTGTGAAAATTTCATGGAAATTAAATATATACTGTTAATGTCAGGGAAAATGAGCGAGTGTTATGGTCAGATCTGACTTCTGAAGTAGAAAGTACCAGAATGTTGTCCATCTGGCAAATGTAATGTATCAGTAGTGAGGTTGTTAAAATTCTTTGTAGTGTTTCTTGTAGATCTCTTCAGGTTTGTTGGGCAAAGATTGGTAAACAAAGTTGAAATGACAGTAAGTACTGTGAGTTTAGAAGTACAACAGAAATCCTAAGGAAAAAAGCAGTAGTTTGCAGCTGTTTTGTAAACCTTATAAAGGATGTTTATGCAGAAGAGCATTTTTTGAAATGTCAGAATCCAGTGATTTTCTAGTGACATGGATGCTGCATATTTCAGTCCACAGAGCTCAAGAGCTCTCCTTTCCAACTGGCTTGTCATGTAGCACTTGGAAAATCAGTTTGATATTAGTGTTTTATGTATCAGCCTTTTTTTTTTTTCTTTTTTTTAGGCCGTTACTTTCTTTTGACAACATCAGTATTTTGTTTGAAGTTTTCTTATTTTTCCAGTCTATAGTTCTTGAGGACTTCCCTTGCCAAATTCAGAAAGAGGAGTGTAAACATTTTCCTGTGTGTGCAGAAATCTAGAAATGGTTCCAAGTTTTATATTAACTTTAAAGAGATTCTGTGGAAATGAAAATACTTCCATGCACACATCAAATGAAATGTGTTTAAAATACTTCTAGGTTTAAATACATCTAAGTATTCTAAATACTACTTCTAAAATGCTTCTAAGTTCAAAATACTTCTAGGTTAGGCAAAAATATTGATATTGCCTTAATTGGCAGCATCTTTCCTGGTTTTATCCAAGTTTTCCTGTTTTTTTTCCCCACTGGTCTTAGGTGAATGTGAAATTCACATTATTATTTTATTTTAATTGGAAATTTTGTCCAGGTTGACTGTAACCTTTCATAAATTCAAAATTTATGAAACTTATTGGAAGCTTCTAGAGACTGAAACTCCACTGGTGTAGGAACTGCTAGTGAATGGTTGTTAAACCTGAAAAATAAAATTGTCACTGTGGTATAGATGTATTGCAGAATGCTTTAACAACCAAATTTTTCAACTAAGGAAGCTTGAACCCCAAAGCAGGACCAATCAGATAGAAAAAGTCTCAAAGTGAGTTTGGGTGTTTGTTTTCAACTAAACCTAAAGAGAGAAGATACCTGTTTCACACTTCCATGATACTGGATGTGGAAGAATAGAATTTAAAACACAGAAGAGAATAGGGAAAATTCTCTGAGGTTCAAAACGCTGAGATGAAGATACTGTTCTTAGTAATTCTCTGTTAGTATTTGATTTGTATGTTTATAAATAGATGAAGACTCCAGTGTCTTCATTTTACTAGTGACTTAGCTGGGACCCTAATTTATGTTTACTGTTTTCAGGTTTAGAATGAATGAATAAATCTGCATGGCTTTTATGTTGAGAAAAACATGAAAAGGCAGTGCACACCTAGGAACATGCTGCCATGTACTTTGTGTGACAAAAACCATCCACTTCTACTCCTGATACTGTTTGACAATAAGTCCTATAACAGAATCAACAGATTTCTTCAGGGAGATGGAGCATATTTTTCTTGCAGTATCTGGTGGAATAAAGGTTTTCTCTTTTTTCCTGTCAGTTGTATCTGTGTAACCCTGATCCTGCAGCCAGTCTGAATAGGTGGTGTTAGGAGAATCTTTAGGCAAATTTCTCAGGACCTGAAAGTGACAGGTATGAAAGGGAAGATCAGAGGATTTTCTGAAGCTGAAATGCTGATGCTGAGCATACCTACAGTACTCTGGGCTTAGTTATGTTGTGTATCAGAGGAAAGCATTCAGCTAAATGCTTCATTCTACAGAAAGCTTGCATCTCTGCAGGTAGGAGCACAATTATAATTCACAGAATGTTTTTCTGAGTTGGAATACCTAAAGTCACTAAAATAATTAAAATAATTTTATATTCAGGACCTTAAAGTGAGCACAATGATAAGCTTTCAAAAATGAAATTTGCCAAAATGATGAAAAATTTGCTATTGGACCTTACTTGAATCAAACATTAAGACATAAGTGTGTCTCTGTTGCTTTTTTTCCTTTTTGCACATTTGACATTGGCTGAGTGTGGGAAGAGATGGGATAGAGTTGGTAGCACAGAGGGGGCACATGGCAGCAGAGGGAGGGGGCGCATGGCAGCACAGAGAGGGGGCACATGGCAGCACAGGGGGCACATGGCAGCACAGAGAGGGGGCACATGGCAGCACAGGGAGGGGGCACATGGCAGCACAGAAAGAGGGCACATGGCAGCACAGAGGGGGCACATGGCAGCACAGAGGGGGCACATGGCAGCGCATAGCTCCTTGCCTCTCTCCCTAACCTTGGAAGGGGAAGGTGCCACACAGCAGAGCCTTGCGGAGAGCTGACAGACTATGGTCCCCCCATAGAATGATGTATGGAGAGCCTGTTGCTAATGTGGCAGCTTAAGATAGGGGTAGGTCATGTAGTGAGGGTTACCATGCAAGGAAATATTGTGCCTTGTAGAAGTGTATAAACCCAGCTTGTTTCTTTGAATAAATGATTCAGATTCCCTGCAACGCTGAGCCCATGTCTCAGTCTCTCTCTCAACTAAGGACAGAAGGCCACAAAATAGAGAAACCTTTTTCAAAGTTCTCTGAAATGCTACATCATGTGAGTATCTTCCAGGATTGATCCTAGTCTACCCAGTACACATACTGGAAGATGAAGCTGTGTAGATCAGGGATGTTGAATAATAGACCTTGGATTATTTAGGAGAGGATATCAGAACAGAACATTGCAATTGGATAATGTCCTCCCACTGCTGGATGAATGTCTCAGAATCCCTTGGCACTCATCGGAAATAAAGCATTGAGGTGAAGCAGGGACATTTATTCTCAAAGTGAGTCATTTATCCTTCTAGAACATTGTATTTCAGGGACTCTGTTTCCATTATAACAATTAGTTGATGGCGGAAGATGCTGTCATTTGATGGATGTTGATATTGTAGAATGACAGGTGATCTTCATGTGACTTTTATGCAGAATACACATAGGTACTTAGAATAAGAGAAATGTTTCTTAATTGTCTTGGATGACAGGTTTGCATTTTCCTTTTAGCCATTCCAATGGACCTTACCATAATACAGTCAATTTAAATTTTATATACTTGTCACACTGGTTGAAGTATAGTTACAAGAATAAAAATTTTCTTTTTCAGCTAACAAAAATATTTAATATAGCTGTAGCAGGTAATAGAGATACCCTGTCACTTAATACAGTAGCAACTTACAGTAGTTCACAAATGGCTTGAACAGTCACTTGGGCCAGAATTCAACTTCAGCCTTTATGAGTTTTGAATCTGATTTCAGAGCTGGAGAGGCCATATATATAGCTATATTTTATATGTATTATATATAATATATATAGTATTAAATGATCTCCTAGGCAAGGTGGTCTCTAACTGCTGTTGTCCCAAAGTAGCAGAAGGTAACTCCCTGCAGAGTCTGTCCCAGGTCAAATCATAAACTGGGTCCTCTCAGAACAGCATTTCTGGCACTTGAAAGAGAAGAGGTGATTGTGCACAGTCAGTGTGGGTTTATCAAGAGTATTCATCTTCCCTAGTGTGCAGCAACTTGGTTTGTGGGCAGGCAGAGAGCAGTGGCTGTCATTTACCTGGCCTTTGGCAGGGCATGCCCTGGCCTTTCTCACAACACGTCTTCACAAAATAATTTTTCACTGAAAGCAAATGGTACTGCTTACTTTATAATGTTCTAATTAACATGACCAGAAAAAGATGACTGTTGAAATTTAGATGGTAACTGATTGTTAAAATCCTAATTACAGTTCTGTTAACAACTGTAGTTTGGGTAATACTCTTTGTTATTAGTTCCGCGTCTGAGAATCAGAGAATCAGTTTGTTCATGTTAATTTCCATGAACTTTGGAAGTGAATATGTGTATTGACTAATGAGCCTGCTAAAGCATTTATGTAAGATCACTTGATATTGGACTATCCATTTCTGCTTTCAGTCTGTGGAATATGGTGAGTTTAGGAAAATAAACTAGGTTACCTGGTTTAGATGTGTAGATATTGAAAATGAATTTACACAGTGTTGCATTAGAGAAACAGCATTGTTTTGGAGGGAGAAACACTGAGTACAAGTACAGAGCAAGATAGGTGCAGGTAGCCTATGCCACTGGCCAGCAAGGCAGGACTTGCAGTTTGAAGTGTACAGCAGCCAGTTTAATCCCAAGGGCAACATGTGGTTGCAGGTCTTTTAAATGAATTCCAAAGATACAGGAGAAAAAAAGGAATTGCTGTTTGTAATAACAACTGACACAATCTATTTTGAGATGATAAAAGACATTCCTTGTAGGGGTGATTGGCTAAGGGAGAGTTAATAGAGACAGTTATTTGAGAAGAGCCAGAGCTATTACTGAAGTCAAACCTACTTCTTTTATGTGAAAAGAAGACAAATGCAGGAAAGAGAAGAGGAAACCAATAATAAAAGTAAAAAAAAAAAAAAAGTCCTTCTTGCTTGTTTGTTTTTCATTCAGCCTTTTGCTGTTGTACTGCCTCTGCAGAAACATGGGCTCAGCTCAAAGTCTTACCAGGAATTTTGTGACCTGACAAACTGGAATGAACATCAGACTGTTTAGGTCAATGCTCTTGACTGCCTCATTGGTCTCAAGCTCAGTGAAAAATGGTCCTGTCTGGATAAACCCAATACTTGCTAAGCAAAAGGCAGCTAAAGGATAAAAGGAAAGAGAATAGGTAGAGAAAGAAAATTAGCAAAATTGGGAAGGTAAACCAAGCAAATATTTTTAGATCTGACTTAAAAATGTGATGAATAATCAGTATATTCATACAAGCGGTTTTGATCAGGGAAATAAAAATTCAGGGGTGTTACAAAGAATCCAACAAGACTAAGGGACTGGCAGCTGTGCTGATAAGGCTTTCCAAATGATGCAGAAAGAATTAATGTATAAATTGCTATGTGCCATCTTTGGAGATTGTGGTCCAGTGTCAAGCTGAAGTCATAGATGCCAATTTCAGATTTCGTGCTCTTTCTGTCTTGGGTTTCATCTATGCAGTACGGTTGTTGCTTCCATTTAACATAGCAACTTATGTGAATTTTGGTCATTTTTAATATGTTTCTGTGGTAATTATTGTGATACAGCTTCCATAGCATAAGATACCAGAAAGAAGCATGACCGAATCATTTGAAATGAAAATATCAGTTTGTTTGTTAGGGTTTTTTTTAAATTTGAAGTTAGGCTACAAGTAAATAGTGATGCTAGTGGAGGACAGCTGGCAGCAAAGATTAATTTTGCTTTGGAATTTTGGGTCATAAATTCCTATATTGTGTGAGGATTTGCATCACTGGGATAGCACCTAGGTACTCATTGGATATAATCAGTAATATGGGATTAATAAAGAGGATGTCCCTTTTGTAAATACATTCAGTGTCCCCTCCTGAGCTGAAACTTTTCCTTTTCCTTCATCCTCTCAATCAGGGATTGTCATTTTGTAAGATCTTTTATTCTGGGCTCCAGTGCCACTGAAAATAGACAGTATTTAATGACCTTCTGCATCAGTGGTTTCATCTCCTGAAAAATTAGAATTGATCTGTTTTGTCTTTGATATTGAAAATCTAAAGCAGACCTTTTCTTCCTAACGTGTGTAATAGCAGCAGCTGTATTGAGGAAAGATTGGAGAAGAGGACAAAAGTTCACAGAAGGTACATTGCAGAATTAAGACTACTTTAAAATAAACTTTGTTAAGTAACATGGTCAAAAAAAAAAAAAAAAAAGGCTTGTCACTAGGCAGTTTAACATGTGTCCCTGAGAAGAACGAATGCTTTGCATCATCTCTGTATTATTACAGGGTGTTCTGTCTGTGTAAAGAAAAAAAAAGATTTAATTGACCAATTGTTTCCCTGTGCATTCCATAGGGCCTTACTCCTATTTATTCTTCTCATCCTATCTTGGAAAGCTGCCAGGTTAACCTACATATGGTTAACAAACCCTATACTCTCCTTTAAAGCATAGTGTTTGACCTCAGACACCTTATTCCTTTCTGTGATAGACTGTGAGTTTTAGTTTATTATTTTAACAGATCAGTAGGTACATTAATTCTATCAGGAAGCTCAGACTCTCTGCCTGAAGTTAAATTTGCTGGGTTTTTTAATTAGTTTTATTCTCCCACAAGGTTGAAGTTTCTTTAGGAGAATCGAAGATGGGAAAGTAATTCACTGGAGAAACAGCAAATGATGCAGAAAATGCCAATATCAATTTCCTAAACAAGTCATAACTGGAATGCCAAGAATCTTGTTTCTGGCTCTAGCTCTAATCATATGAGTAATCTAAGGCCCTGATCGGGAGGCACATTTGACAAACCTGTGATTTAACTTAAAAAGATTACTGAGATAAATTAAACCCTGCTGGGTTGTGTGAGAGAATGTCTTGAAGAGAACCCTAGAGAAACTAATGTTTGTTGTAGCATGATTTATATTTCAAAGGCATTATCAACAATGTAGATGGCCAAGTGCTAAAGATTTTTTTGGGGACATTCTCAGTTGTATTTCTGTTCTGTGTAGTAAATTTGAAATTGGATGGAAACTGAAAACAAGCCTTTATAGGGAAGAAACCAGTTAGAATAAAAATTCCTTTGTGTCTTTGACCTCAGCCAGTTCATACATTTTTCACCATAGAAGCACAGTCCATCACATTTTGTGGATCTAGCTGGAAATTGGGTTGCTGTAATAACTTGTGGCTCAGTGGTAGAAGGAGTGTAAAAATACTGAAGTTATTGTTGATTTTCTCAAAGACACATGGGGACAGGACATGAAATCAAATGTAAGTTTCCAGGTTAGCCTAAACCAATTTTTTTTGTCTGCCTCTCTTCCACACTCTTCACTTCTCTGTACCTTACAAAACATGGGAAATTCAGCTTGTGTTAGGGGCTAATCTTGTGGAAAAGTGCATCTGCAGTCCTTAGCCCAGACTGACTTCAGCTCAAAATGAGCAGAGCCATCTTCTGAGGCTCTGTGACAACACCAGGATGTGTAATGTTCTGCTGGTGCTCCCGAAAGGGGTGAAATGGTTTTGAGGAAGATTGAGTTACCAACAGAAACAAACAGATGATGTAATTAATGAAAAAGAGGGATTTCCAAGTGTTAAAAGCAGTGGGGGAAAAGTGATTCATTTTTTCTGTGTTCTGACATTTTGGAGCTTTAGTGCATTATCAGGCCTGGATAAAACTTTCAACAACACAACTTGCATGCGGTGCCTGCCTTTCCCCCCTCCTCAATTCTTGCACTGTTCAGTCCTACCCACAGCTTCGTGGACTATAGCTGAAATCCAGGACATGAGAAACATGGCACATCAAAAGGTTGTTTCTCATTTTAATGTTTTGATCACCGCCTTCCACAAAGTGCAGTTTTACTTCTTGTTTGTCGACAATGCCTAAGATAAGACCAGTTGTACCTGAAAGTCATCCTCATCCATACTGGTATTAGGAGCTATACTAAGGACAGATCTATACACTTAATAACAAATTCTAAGTTTTTTGGTTGCTAGGGTGCCTTATCCTGGACTACCCCTTCAGTCTGGGCTGTATTTTGCCTGGCTCCCTACCAGTTCTTAGTCTAGAGATGACTGCACCAGCTCTAGGAGAATAAACCTTTATTTCACAAGACACATTGGCATTGTGCAGTGCAAATGTTTCATATGAGCAAAGCTTGTTGAGATCTTAGGTTGACATGTACTGAAAATAGCAGTTTGTACTTCACGTTTTAAGAGTGCATAACAGACATAGTAGACTGTGTAGACCAGCCTTTCCTGGATTAGCCATCCAGACATTGTCTTCATTTCTCATTCAAAACACCCAGAGCAGAGTTTAGGAGACCTTGTGCTTACATTTGTAGTAGTTCAGACTCAAGGAATTCTTCTGTGTTCTAGAAGTGTTGACTTGCTATCAAAGGCTTGCTGTTGAGGTAATGTTTTTCTATAGTTGCTTTCCAATCAGTTTTTGTTTTCAATTCCTTCTTGATAGTTTTTCTCTCTCTAGTGGACGGTCATTGTATCTTACTGTAACACAAACAGATGTTTAAAGTCTTTTGCTATTAGAATACTTTTGTATTTGGATGCAGAGGATGTTTATTGTCTGATAAAAGTGGCAAAGTCCTTTTTGGATTATGTTAATCCTTATGAGTGAAAGATAATAATAATAATAATGGTTTTATTTTTCTGTCTTGCCCTCTGGACACTTACTGTTTTTTGTCTTTTTGGCTCCCAAAACTTCTCACAGCACTTGAGGGGTGGCTGCAGCAGTGCAGAGTGTGACAGTTGTGTCCCCTGACCAGCTGGCATTGCAGGACAGGTTGGCCCTTTTGTGTCAGGAACCACTGGTGGCTCGTGTTCAGAAGATTTTTTACATGGCACTGCTCTCCAGCTCTGTTCTCCAGTTTGTACCAATAATTGGAATTATCCCTTCCCAGGCAGAGAGGTCTGCACTTGCTTTTGTTAAATTTAATATGGTTGGTGATTGCCCAGCTCTGATCTACCCAGATATGTGTCCATAAGTAATTTTCAAATTAAAATTCTCCCCTTCTATTTACCACAATTCTAATGGCACTGAATCTGTGCAATGACAGATGACAATTGCTGTTGGGGAATATTCAGTGCAGTATCTAGAAGTACTCAGAAGCACTTTCAGGAATTTATCAGAGCTCAGTGAAGCACTAGAGGCAGGCTGTTCATGATTTATTTTTGGAAACTTAGCATAAAGAGTTCACAGATGAAAATTACAAAGTTTTGCCCAGAACTAAGATACTGGCATAGTGAACTTATTTTTTCTCTCATGTGCTTGTTTTCTTTTCAAATCTTCCACTTCCTTTTAAAGCATCTCATGTAATTTTATCAAAGGGAAACTTAAGTTCATTATAACCCTTATTTTTCCCTTCAAGTTTGTGAATGCCTCTCCTGTCCCCTCTGAGCTCTGTGTACAAACAAAACAGCAAAATCTCCACCCTGTATGATTTTTCCTGACCCTGGGAGTTAATCTCTTTCTTGATCAAATGTGGACATTAGTACAATTTTCTTTCTATAAAAGTACCATGCACAGGTAAATCTCTTGGAGTCAGGTTCAAGGCAGTATTCAACATGGCATCACAATGCTCCCCATCTAATGAACCCAGAGAAAAATTAATGTCCAATAAAATAGCCTAAAAATGCTTCTCCAGTCTTTCCTTTCCTACTTGCTTTCTGCTGGAAAACAATGCTTTTGATAGGCTTGCTCTCCCTTCAGTGAATCCTGTTTTCTTTCATACCATTCCATAAAAAGATGACTTCTCAGAGGACCCATTGCTAAAGCCAGCAAGTGAAGAAGGAAATTGGGCCAATGTGTTTATATTTGCAGGGAAAAGATATCTTACAAATTGTTTTATATGTCTTGTGCCATTGCAAGATCTAATATGAGTGAAAAAAAATCTGAGAAATTTAAAACCAAAAAGTGACTTTTTTTGTTATCAGCTTATAAATGTTGCCTTCAGACTTCTGAATGTTTGCATTAAGGAAAAGAGAAACTCCTTTTTTCTATTTCCAGTTTTGGACTGTGTCTTAAAGTTTAATCTTGTTTCAATCTTAAAATATATTGTCTTGATGTATTATTTTGAAGAGTCTGTATGTTGGACCTTTACTTTGAAGAGGAAAACATTTGTAGGTAGCTTCATTATTTTACCATCCAAGCAAAATGCCTGTAGGTATCTAATGATAGCTATTTATTTTTTGTTACATTCTAATTATTGCAAATTAAGTTTCATTACAAAATGGTGTTCAAGATAATAATTGCTTAACATTATGAGGGCAGCCATCCTAGTGGAAATAGATTAGGTGTGATTTATAAAAAGAAAACATTAATAGGCTTTTGGAAAATAATCCTGGTTATATATGTGCAGCAACAAATAAAGTTCAGGACTGTAAGTATTCATCCCACAGGAATAAATCAGGACAAAAGGCAGCTAATTGGAAGAATTTCTAAGGTGTGCTAGTGGAAATGGATTTTCATTGCTTTATAAGCTGAAATTCAAATCCTGTTGACAGAAACTTCAGTTATTGACTTGCAGCTAATTAGCAGCTAACAGACTAGACAATTAGCTGGAATAGAATGGAGTTTGAGGAACAAAATTTAAAAGTTTGTAGCGCTCATTAAAAACAAGTTTCAGTTTCTATAAATACACCAGCTTAATTGCCAGCATGATGAGAGTGCTCTATGCATCTAGTCTGAAGTCTTTTTTATTATATGTATAGGTATTTAAACCTGTGGGGCAGCTAAGATTTACAAAGCCAGCAACACTCCTGCACATGCAGCAGAAAAAGTTAGAAGTAACAAAAATACTCCTTGGGAGCAAGAATGCAGGCAGTGTCAGAAAGGATTATCCTGGTCAAAACAGATGTGATAGCTTTTAAATAATTGGGACAAAGCCCAATTGGTAATATTTTTCCAAGGAGGTTGTGATTGTGTCCAGTGTGTGTAATGTCACAAAATGTTAGAGATTGTAGGAGAACTATTTTGTAATTTTTCTTAATGTTAAGCATGATTTACAGTAAACTTCAAAAAATACTGTATTGACATGTATATTTTAAGTTATGGTGTTACAAAAGCTCTCTTTCCAGGTTCTAGTAGTCTTCAAGTCTGCCTGCTTGCAGTGAGAAATGTACTGTATTACTTGAAACTTATTATTGTACTTGGATGCAAAACATGTTGTTTTGTTACACTTATAGCTTCCTGGAGTTACAAAACAAACATTTTAAAAACTGCATTTCTCAGAGAGCTGCTATCAGAACTGTGCATTAATAAGCATCTAAATTACAGCTCTTGCCATGTAGAACAAATTAGATTTCTTTTCACTAATATCAAGGAAGCAGAAAACAAGCTGAATCCCAAGTGAATTAAATGAAGATAATTATTTGCCTTTTTTTTTCTACTACAAGCCAGTCTTTATTCAATTAAGCAACTCATAATCATGTACCCTCTATTTCGGTGGAATAACTTAACTTTGGTGTCAAAGTTAAGTAGTTTCTTATATATTGTATACAGAACTCTGTTACCCTATTTATGGCAAGTGTTCTGGTGCTTTGCTTTAAACTAAACAAACCAACAAACTGCTGGGGGCTCTGCAGAGTTTTTCTCCTATGCAGGTCTTTGAAATGCTGTGGTAAAAAAAAATCTTTAAAACATGAGTGTTTCTATGTTTTGTTGAACTTGATTCCAGTTCTAGATTAGGCTGCTAGGAAATAAATTATTTTTTCCCTGAGTGTGTTTTGGTGTGTGTGTTTGTTTATGTTTGAGGAGATTGATGGAGGAAAAAAAATCTCATAATCCCCAAAATCCTTAATTACTAACTGTGCCACTGTTTCATTCAGAGCTTTATTACTTCCATGGTGTCTTTATTGGTCTAATCAGTGCTGAAATGATATTTTATAAAATACAGAGCAAAATTTCTAATGCTCAAAGGTGTTTTTTCCCTCTACTTCCAGTGATGTATTTCTCAGTGGGTAAAGTTCTATTGTATGTGAGCCAGAAAAAAACCTCTGGTTTCTGCTGCTTCAATCAACATAAATGGATTTGTTAATTTTTTTGAGACTGTTCTCCCAGAACTTCTCATTTCTGCCTCATACCTAAACGTTTCTAGCTGGTAGTTAATTGTTCCTTTCAACTGGAGATCACTCTGGAGATCCTCAATTGATTAGAACTTCAGTGCAAAACAGCACCATAATAAGATAATTCTCATAATGATACAAAAGAAAATGCCCTGAAGTGATGAAAGCAGTTTTCCCTTAATGTTGTTATATGCAGAGCCAAATTGTGTTAAGAGCTTTTTAAAAACACGCTCTGCTACCTGTGCTGCAGAATCAGAGTTAATTTAAAAAGAGCAGACACAGCATTAGGTGACAGTGAAAGCTTGAGCCACAAGGTGCAGGAGATGAGAAATGTTCCCGAGGCTGGGAGCCCTCCTGAGCAGCTGAGGCTGCAGCACAGGGGGAACAGAGACAGGAGAAATTCTGCCATTCTCTGGAGGGGTGGGTGGGAGCCTCATCACTCTGAGGAGCAGCATTTGGATGAATATAATTTCTTTTTCTTTCTTTCAATGCACACACAGTTGGTATAAAATACTATTGCATTGAGATGATGTTCATATATAACACTGAACTGATGTTAGGTTATTGCCTCCACAGCTGAATTAATGGAATAATTCCAATAAGTTTGTTTGGATAGTCTTAGACTCCTGTACAGACCACTGTTTGGGATTTTTGGTTGTTTAGATTTGCTTTGTTGGGGATTTTGGTTTCTTGGTTTTGGTTTGGTTTTGGATTTGGTTTTTTTGGGGTTTTTTTTTTTTTTTTTTTTTTTTTTTTTTTTTTTTTTTTTTTTTGTTCATTTGTTTGGATTTTTTTTGTTTGGGTTTGTTTGTTTGTTGCTTTTGATGGGGGGGGGGTTGGGCTTTTTTTCCTTTTGAAACAGTTTTTTATTTTAGAGTAGCTGTATGTCAAAGACTATGGTCAAATATACTTCTGTGGTGGTGACCTGGAAAGGACACTTGGAACAAAATAAGTTATACCTGTACACGTACCAGCTCATTAAAATCCAAGCCTGAACAACTTAAGGTTCCAGAATAAAGCCAGACAGTGATCTAGATTTTAACTTTTCAGTTCACATAATCTGCTTTATTGTCATCTGTTCTCTTTCCTAATTTCTTGCCTTTTCGGATTTTTTTTTTTCCACTGCTCTGGCTTCCAGTTAGGTTCAGAAACAAAGCATCATCCTGGGGCATGTGCCATCATCAATTTTTACCATCTACTATAAATTACCTCTCTCTGAGATTTAGTATGGTGTCATATAATGAAGATTCTTTTCATGTGTTAAAGGCTAATTAACTCTTGACTGGAGCTGTTTTCTTATGTGGACAGAAATAGAATGCAAAGCCATCACTGTAGACAGGTTGTCTGTTTTTGAGTTCTGCTTTTTCCACAAGGGAAATGCATATTATTTTTTAGGATGAAAGATAAAATAACTTGAAACTGAGTGTGCAGCATTTGATGTGTGTTGCAGACAAGTGTTCTGGGATACACTTGTTTAATTAACAACTAAAGCATCTCAGGATTTCTTGTTATTTTTTTGTCAGTGCCACAAGCTCAGCTTGAGATGTAAATCCAGCTGTGTTCATCCTGGTTCATGCTCCATTGCCAATAAATTGGTTTGGGAAGTGAAATGTAGTTGGCATATCCTGGGTATTTGGAGATGGAATCCAACTCAAATTTCCACAATAGTCCAGATTCTACAGAGATATTGCAGTGCATAGTAAAGATACTTTTTTGCAGTTTGTTCACTTTTGAGAACTTTGGGAAGACTTTTGGGCTGACTGTCTCAAATCAGTATTTTCAAGATCACAAACAGCAATCATGCACATACATGAAACCACACAACAATGAGGTTTTTAATAAAAGATTAATTTTATGAAACAAAACCACCAATTTTATAAAATAATAAATATAATAAAATTAATATATTGTTTTATGAAAAAAACTATCAATAACTTAGTAGGTATATTTTTCATTAGCCAGAATAAACTACTTTCTCATTCCAGTGCCTTTGCAGAATTCTCAGATGAACACTGTGTAGGATCCTCAGCATTAAACGGCCTTTTGGTTTTTACTTTTTAAAGTACCCATAATTTTATCCTCTATGATTATACATAAATTCCAAGGTGTTTTAAAATGTTTAAATTTTTGCATAAAGCTAACCCCAAGCTTCTTGTAATCTCCTGTCTGTGTTGAGTGAAAGAATATGGCACTGTACTGTTTTTTTGCTGGGTATAATTGGGAATAATTCTACTTAAATTTGCTCCAGTGGAACCCTAGAATTTACTTTATTGTATGAAATTAAAATGCCACTCAAGCATCATCTCAGAATGCCTTTTCATTGAGTGATGCTATAAATCAACATCATATGTAATTTATCATATGTAATTTATATGTAGCACATATACATTGGATTGAAATACTCCGATGAAAACGGAATAAAGTTAACAGGGAGTAACAGGGATGGTGGGGTGGAAAAATTTTCCCCCTCTAAATAGAGCTTAAAAAAGAGTAATTGAAGTCTTGAATATTCATGTTCAAGCTTCTCTTATATATTCTCATGCTCAGAGGGCATAGAAGGCAAAATGTCAGTCCCCCTAATGGGACAGAGATCTCAAATTCTGTACAAATCAGAATGAATTCTCTTGGCACTCAAGAGAAGAAGTATTGGTGCAGTAAGACTTGGTCTTTTGCATAATAGATGTATTTTGTTAGTTGATATGCTTACTTTTTTTAATAGGGACATTTGAATGTATTTGGGATGTTTGAATGAATAGTTCTCCCTTCAGGAGTAAAATGTGACCAACAGCAGCCCCAGGTTAATGTGAATGTAGCACTCGTGGAGTTTGATCCAAACACAAATAGTTGTACTTGTTTGACTCTGCTGAACTCCACTAATTTGAAGTCTATGGAGTAAATCAGGATCCTCCATGGAGTGAGTGAAACTTTGCAAGGCTGTTGCTCTGGTTTTCCTAAGCCATACCTGCCTCTGTTCAAAGCAGACAGGCTGATAAATGCCTCTCCCACAGCCTGCACTGGATTCAAATAAGCTTCACTTGTGGTTGCAGAATCAACTCCTAAATAATAGCCTGTCAGAAGAGGTTAATTTTCAGATCTGATACTCATGACTAGACTGTAAAGCATCAATTTAAATGTCCAAACATGTAAAGCAGTGTGCCCTAGAAATTAAAATTAGCATGTAAGCTGACAGAATGTGTGCTGACATCTAATTATGGTGCATAAAAAGGTTTTGTTCTACTGTACTAGCACCTCTCTTATTTTTTCTAATCTTATTAATCTGGACACAAAGGCTTTTTTTTTTTTTTTTTCTTTTCTTTTCTTTTTTCTTTTGTGCTCTCATTGGCTGAGATTCCAATTCTGGTTCAAAATCCTGTTATGGCTGATTAGCAATTTTTGCTGAAAACAGTTTTCTAGTAGATTAAGTATGAATGTTATTCAGATTCTGTCTTGTCTGCATTTAAACATCAAAGCCTGAGAGGAATCTTGAAGCCAAGTCTTTGCCATATCCTGTACTGTGCCTCCTTAGCTGCTTTACTCTCTGCCATAATAAGCTTTCAATAATAAGAGCCATACAGTGTCATCTTTTGGTTCTGTTCTTTTCTGAATTTCTGGTTGATGGCATTCACAGGAGTATTGACTGCATTCAGCAAGACATCTGCTATGGCTTGAACACTGAAGGAGCTTGAACAGAGGGGCAAGCAACACCACACAGGTTGGGAGTAAAATCTCAGGCAAACAACATGGACAGGAGGGTGTCTGATAGTTGCATTTCATACATTTAATAATAGCAACAACAACCAAACAAAATACCAAACAGAAAAGAACAGTCAATTCCCATATGAAAAATTAAATTTGCCATTTGAAAGTGACTCCAAGAAGTTAAGTGCAGTTGGGTAGTGTTGGCCAGCTGGGACAGATTGGATTTGTCTTGCACTTGGAAATGGGCACAAGTTCCAGTTGCAGTTTGCTACTCAAAGGAGAGTAAAGAGGGTTTTTTCCAAATGTAGTTCAGGAGTTGTAGTATCTGTGATTACCTATAGAAATGCAATTTAATGTTTACAGAGAAGCCTGTCTTTATGAATGTTACTTATAAAGTTTGTAGACATTATAGTTTAATTATTGCATTTATTGTGTTCTACAACACAAATTGAATTTCCATGTTTTCTGTTGTCTTCAAGTAAAAGTGGACTTACTTGCCACTGTGTTGGCTGAAATACTTGCAGTAAATACATGCCATACTGTTATCCAGTGCGTGGGGCAAAATAAATTAGAAACAGTAAAGAAAAAACCCAAGCACCATTTCAACATATAATATGTATTCTTCTACTTATTATCCATGAAAAAGAATATATGGCTATAGGATCATATTTTAAAGTGTCTCTTAAAGCTTATGAACTTGAATAGTCCTAAATGTTTTTATTAGAGATGTTCCCATTGTGTTGGATATTTCCAGACTTCATTGAATACCAGCCACTCTGTAGCTGAGAACTTGTAATTCAAGGTGTTAAATATCTCTGAGGAGCCACCCAGTTACAGTCAGTAAAAGCTGGTGCTGATTATTTGGTAGTTGGAGGGAATCCTGTGCAGCCTCGTCCTCCACATGACTTTTTCTGGCCTTCATCTTGTTGGGATATAATCCCGTGAGCTCCCATGCAACACCAGCTAGAAAAATCCACATGTTCTTTAGCATGATACTGGGATGTATCAATCCAGCTTCCCTGTGCCAGGTCCTTAAAATTGCATTCACTGAACCACAAGTTTATTTTGACCTTGGTCATTCTGTTGTTTATTTCTATTTTTGTTCAGTTTCTCCTAGGAAAATGTTATTAATGGCTCCTCCTTTTTTTTTTTCTATTCTGTTGTTTCCCAGGGTTGTGTCTTAAATACAGATTAAATGACAATATTTACAGTGTCTGATGAGGCTTGAAAAGCTGAGGTTTATCCTCTTTTATTAAGACTTCTGTTTATGTGTAAAGCTGGGAAGAAAAGGGGAGAAATAGAAAAAGAAAACCTTCTTCCCAGAATCCCACTTGGGGTCTCAGAAATTGGTTCCCTTTACACTATTTTTAACTGCTAACATTTATGCTTTTAACTCACTTGGAAAACTTTTTTTCTCATTTATTTCTAGACTACAGCTTTGATACAGAAAAAACATCTGTCTTCTGTAGAAAGATTGTTATTAGGTTTAGTTGGTTTTCTTATGTGGTTTTGTTGAAAAAAAAAAAAGATAGGGAGACTAATGGTGGTCCGGATCTTTTTGATAATACAGAATTTTCTCATAATCCTTTTAAAAGTCAATGTATAAACCTGTCAACTGAAAATTAGTATACATATCCATATATCTTTGTATATATCCACATGTTCTCTTCCTTTCTTGATTTAATAGAATTAGATATTTTTCTGTGTTTTATATAATACAATGCAATTTTTCCTTTAATCTATTGCATTTATAAAGAAAGTGCAGCACAGATGTGATCTGGAAGCATATAAAAGAGGATGTAGAAATTGGCAGAATAAATGAATGTTGCCTTCTATTTTTTGGGGTGCCTGTAAAGCAGGCTCAGTTCAAAGAAGTGTTTGCATGGCAAAGTTTGCTTTAATTATCCTTCATCTTCACTGGGTGGCCTTATCCTGTTCAGAACTGTCTCCTGAGAAAGCTGACTACTCTAATTTTTATTATCTCTTTATTATTTTCGTTGTTTTGGTAATTTATACTCTCAAGGCATTTTATCAGATTTTGCCAAATGCTTAATGTTCATTAACATTTGGTTGTTTACCAGATGTTAATGAAATGGACGGAAGCCATGATTTTTTACAATTATCCTGTTCTGCCGACCTCTAGAAATAGTTTAGTGCTGTTGTAATTCAGTACTTAGACATAATTTGAGAATAGATGGTGGTTTATAGCCTGTATTTAGAATTTTTACAGATGGGAGAAACAACAAAAAAATAATCAGAGTATTTTTTCAGTACCTGTGAAAGTAAGTGCATCCTGCACTATGGGCAAGAGGGGGAAAATATTTCTTATCAATCAGATTGAGATTGATATGGTTGATGTAGAAGCAAATCAATGTAGTTTATTGAATTCTGCAGGTTTCCAGAGTGTGGGATGAGTTCAAAGTCTAATCCATATGTATCTAGATCTAGATTTTATGCAGATTCATTCTATGATGGCAATTTTTTACTTTAAATGCAATAGTTCCATCCATCTTGAGTCGTTCTTCCTGGTCTCCCGAGAACAAAGTGGTGACATGAGGGAAGGGGCAGGGATGAGCACGGGCTGTGGGCAGGCAGGAGGAGGAGGAGAAGCAGGAGATTTCCTGGATGGGGAGGGCTCAGGTGAGATCTGCACTGTCCAAAACAAGTGCACTTCTCAAGAAGGGCTTTTTTATCACTTTCTTCCCTTGCTGTATTTTGTAGAAATATTGAAATAGTTGTTGAGGTGGGAAATTGAACTCTTCCTCCATCCCAAGCAAATGCCTTTACTAGTGAACTATAGAGAGTATTTATCTTTCTCTTTCTCCTCTGAATCAGCCAAATAAAACTAACTTTAGCTGAAGAATTTATAAGAAAAAGAGAATTACATTGAGCCCAGTGCTGAGAGATTTCACTTGGAGTGCAGGAGACAGTTCAAAGTTTTTCATCTCAGTCAGAGGTGAAATACGAGATTGAGTTATTTATGCCCAGAATTAATATGATGCTTTTTACTCCTTCTCCAATCTCTTTTTTTTTTTTTTTTTTTTTTCTAGGCATACACAGATTTGCCAGAGGAAAAGCTAAAATATAGGAAGTAGTATTACAGCATCAGTTTGCTAGAATTTATTTAATTGCACCTGCTCAAGAATGGTTCTTTTTAGATTGAGCTGTGAGTGCTACATGATGATTATCTGTGTGTCCATGGGATCTTTTCATTCATTCATTTGGCAGCTGGGGAGGTGGAAACTGGAGTACAGTTAATATTCCTTGTAATTCCATTCATATGGAAATAGAGAGCTATGAGTAAAAAATATCCTGTGTGTATGATGTCATTGTTCAGGTCTCAAAATAGTGTGAGATTGTACTTTTATTTCTAAAAAACAACAGAGTTCATAGCATCTTTATTCAGATTTTTCAGCCTGATTTGAAGAATTAAGGATGATAAGAAAGGAAGTAAATATTTTTTAAATTAGTTGTTTCCTAGAGAAGTGTTTTCATTTGTGGATGGAATTTAATAAACTCTTTCATAGAACATCACTTTGGGACAACCTCTTTGCCATGGTCATTAAATTGTATTATTTTTTTCTGTTCCCTTTGCAAGAAGCAAAATGTCATTTTGAGTCTAAAACCTAGGGAGTGCTATTTTAATGGCAAAAATGGTAATAAAGACCTGAAAAATCTGAACTGAGGTCTCACTGATGTACTAAATATAATTTTTTAGGAACGAGGCTTATGTCAAAGTAGAATGCACAGTCTCTAGAAATAACTATTTTCTCTGTTCTCAAAGAATCCCTCAGAGAGCTCATCCACAAGGAACTTACTGTAAGACTGTGATCTCCATCTGTTCCTGATGGATATAAGCACCTTCCTTCTCTCCTGTGCCATCAGAGCTGTGATACTGCATTAAGAAAGTATTCTAGAACAGTATTTCCAGGCTTTACTCTTGCAGTCAGCTTTGGATTGAGTAAAAAGATGCCACCATTTTTTGGAAATGACTGCTTAGCTGTGCCAACTTTTTAACCAGATATGGTCACAAATGCCCCAGGAAATTAGCAATTCCAGTAGTAAAGAGAATTGGTATATTGTGGAAAACCCTTGTGCTGTGTAATAGTTTGTTTATTAAGCCATCTGTTCTTTGGTATGAGCACATTTTGGAAGGGGACACTTTACTTGTCATTCCAGCATCCATCATTGTGGCTAATCTACTGCACTAATTAAAGATCAGCTTTATAAAATAAAAATATCTAGCATACAAATCTGGAGCCCAGCTCTGCCTTTGCTGTGAAGGACCACATGGCAGGAAATTTTTTCATGGATTTCAGTGCAGATTTTCCTTCCTACTTGTTCTTTAGTATGAGGGTGATTTAAGGCAATGGCACATGCAGCACTGTCAGCAGTCTGTTCTCTGGTTATTTGATGCAGGCCAGGGCACACACATTTCTGTGCAGCAGTACCTTGAGTGCCATCTGTGCCTCTGGGCTGAGCTGGGAGCTGGGGGCACTTGGCATTATGGCATTCCAGCCTCCTGGATCCTGTGGCTGAACCTTGCCTCCATCAGAGCCACAACCTGAGGCCTCACATGTTGTTCGTACCACAGCAGCTTCTAACACTGAGTTAAAAATTTCATGAGATTTAATCCAGTTTTGGAGGCTTTTGGATTTCTGAACTCGTTTGTGCAGTGACTACAGACCTCATGCATTTGGGAATTTGCACTGCTGCAGAGGATCCACATGCTTAAAAAAGGAGGGGAGACCCTTTCTTAGTGGAGATGGGGAAGAATCCTTCAGCAACACCTTTCTACATCCAGCAAGGCAGATTCTCAGTGCATTGATTCCGATGTTTTTTTGGGAACAAGGCAAGAACCTTGTTCAGTCTGATAGTTAGTTGAAATGCTGACCATCTCCTAAGTGTATAAAATATTTTAATGCTGGGACATCACAGGGCTTGTAAAACATGTGAGTGATTTTTACATGCAGAGAGATCAGATGGTGTTGATTCCTTTTGTTGCCTCACCTTTGCACTGTGAATGAAGGATCTTTGTCTCCCTGCAGAGGTGGAACCCCTGGTTCAGCACACCCTGAATGCACTTGGGGAAGCAACCACGACTAAATGTTTTTCTGAATCAGAACCTTACTGAAATAATTACTAATTTTGTCTTAGTGGAGGATAAATTATTTCCTATTACCTCTTCTAGGCTCTTCAAGCCTGCCTCTGTCCCGTAAATCTTGCCATCTGCCTTGGGTGTTTTGCTGCATTATGGTCACATCATCGATTTGCTCTTTGGGGCTAAACAGAGCAAAGTAGGGCAAATTGTATTGCTGCCTACATGCTTTAATCAGTGTCTTTCTTCACATCCCCCAGCTTGTGAGGGACTGATGGGTAGGGAATGGACCATTTCCTAAGATACAGATTTTGTCTTCCTAATACTATGAGCCAACACATGGCATCCCTGTGATGTGCTGCATAGGGTGAGATCTTCAGCACAGAACTGCCTAAAAAATACTAAGCCTTCCTCAGGAGACTACACACTTTAGGATTAAAAGGTGAGTGTTCTGACATTCAGGTATAGACCAGCTTTTGTTTTGAAGCAATGTGTCTTTATTTAGTAGCTGACCAGTTTTTTTATTATGATTTTATTCTTTCTTACTTCCCCCAGTCCTTCTCATTAAAATAAATGAATAAATTAGAAAAAGCAGATTGTAATGAAAAGAAGAAATGGCTTTAAAATGAAGATCATTCTTCTTGGAATGACATTTAGTTTTGTATCCTTTGAGATTACACTAGTGAAAAATGGGTTGCCTGAGCTATCCCTGTTCTGCAGCTTTCTGGAATTAGAAGTGGTTCTGGACCTTGTGCTGTGCACATTTGTAGGGCAGTCCTGAGCCCAAACACTGCAATTCTATAGTTGCTGGTAAAAGAAACAAACTATAAAAGAATTACAGTGAGACAAACACCAGAAGAAATGACCAAGTGATTCTGAGGGGTGGGAGGTGGCAGCATGGAACACAACATGGCTTTTGGCATCAGGTTTGAACCTGCTGGTGATGGGAGCTGAAGCATGGGGAAGATGGGGGCATTGGGAAATTCCTGTCTAGCACAGACTCCTGATGGGAAATGAAATGGTAATATGAAACTAAATTGCACATTTTAAGAAATAATTCCTGTAGAATAACATTTCTCTTTCTGGAATGCGCCAGGAAATTTATTAGAGAATTTTGGTTATTTAATGCTCATAGGGTACATTTGCACCTATTAAGCTTCTCAGACACAGTTGACTAATTGATATTAAATCTTGCTAAAAGCCAAGATTTGTCCTCGTTTCCTGCTAATTTCAAGGTAGTTGAAAAGAGGCAGCTAAGTAGCTAAAAATGAAAAACACCTTTTCCCCTCTAGTATTCCGTGAAAATGACATGATAAAACTAAGCTTTTCATTGTTCTGAGAACTCTTCATACAGTGTGTTTGAGATTGATTTATTTATTTTAAACGTCAAACAAAATTAATTAACTGAAAGGCTTTGATGAAAAAAAAGTCTCATTTTGATACCAGCAAAGTTACATGGAAGTATTGTAAAAATGCTAACATCAGAATGTTCATTGCATTAAAGGAAATTGATGAAATATAGTGTGAATCCCATCCTTTGGCAGCTGTTATATTTTAATGGCTCAGTGACCCTGAAGAATCTTTATTGCATAAGTACTCTTTTGCTGCCCCTCTTGTTCTTTTTGTTATTCTTCCACATTGCTGGGGGAGAGAAACCCCAGAGAACTTGAAATGTTATTATCATGGTGCAGCAAGGGCAGTTTCATGGCAGCAATGAAATTAATTCTATTCCTATTAATGAATGCTGTTTAAGTAATTTTCCTCAGTAATCTTTAGGACTCACATCTACATCTTTCCAGTGTGGCAAAATGTGATAGGACTCATTGGTAAATGCAATTAGGTACCATCCATAAAAACAGATAAAGGCTCGTGCAGGGAGCTGGTACAGTTCCTGTCAGATTCAGATCTCTTCAGGATTTTACACTGCTCTGGAGATGTTTTGGTGTGGCATTCAGGACAATGTGTGTGTGCTGCTTGGTGTGGCCCAGTGCTCACAGGAGTTACTGCTGGGTTTGCTTTGAGTAGAGATGTTCACTGGGAGCACTGCTCCAGCAGGGATATTCCATATTCTCCTGCAAGCTGGACAGAGTTCCTGGGAAACTGCAGCACAAGGATGAGCATGCAGTGACACAGACAGGACTTGGTCACTTTTTAAATGTTGGTAGCAGAGCTCTGACTGCAAAGAAACTTTGTGCTCCCAGTACCTTTGACTGATGTTCTGTCCAGGAATGCAGAGTTCTGGGGACAAAATGAAGTCTCCCTTTGTCTGAACATCACCTGTGTTGTCACCTTTTCTCCCTGGCCCAGCAGTGGTGCAAAAGTACCCTCCAGTACAACTTGATCAGTCATGGAAACCAAGCACTGGAGAGGGCCCAGGGCTTGGGTATTCAGAAGGTACTGCTCTGCTGTCATTGCACTGCCACAAAACCAGTTTAATTAATGAGGATAATACAAGAAACTCAAATGAAGAGGCAGAACTAAGTGGAATACAAAGCAGCTTTAAATCAATAGCAGTCAGGTTGCATTATGGAGTTGTGAGGTGCTGTTGTTCAAGGTCTGTCAGTTTCCTTAGCAAACTTCTGTTTTCAAGGATTTCAAACTAAGTATAATATCAGCTTTGAAACTTGCAGCTTGAATACAGTGATTTAACTTACTGGATACTCAAGGAAGCAAACATTTTTTGAGAATTCATTTTATTTTGAGCCTGCCTCATCATCTCTAGCGTTGATTTTGAAGGGAATGTAAGGCAAGCAAGACCTGCAACTGAGAAAACAGACCTCAGATTCTAAGAAAGAACTGATTTTCAGAATCAGATTTTGAAGCTGATGTGCCTTATACAACTCCGTAAGAATTTGACTTTGCCTAAATGGGAATATATAATCTTCAGGGAAAAGGGGAAAATAATTCTAAATGCTTTATTACTAGCTTTTAAATGTCAAATTTTACAAGGCCTCAAAGGCATAAAGGCATGTACTCAGATATTTCTAGATCATTTGAAACATCAAACAATAAATCAGAGCACTTATTTTAAAAGATCAGAAAAGAAAAAAGAAACCTGTTTTCAGTGGGGGTGTTTTGTTTTTGTTTGTTTTAAATTTAAAAAAACAATTTTTTGTTGAATCATGAAGCGTAAGCTTGAATTTTAGTTCAACTATTTGTGCTTAGATTTGCATTCCAACTCCAATTAATATTTGTCTTAGTACAAAGCACACACTAGGACAAGATTTTCATTGTTGCATGTGTCTTATATAGAAACCTGCTCATTAGGGTGATTTGAAGGGAGCACTGTCTGGAGCTGCTCCTCTGAGGAAATCCATAGTGCTGCTTCAAGCAGTGTTAGGGTCACCTGAACGTTGGAGTTCTGTTCACCTGGAGTACAGGTCGAGTCCTTATGTGCTCTGAGTCCCAGCTTTTGCCTTTAAGGTGAGGGCAAGCTAAAAGAAATTCACAAGCACTAATATTAAAGTCATGTTTAATGAACAGATTCGTTCATACTGTTTTACAACAGTGAACCCTGCTTCACTTGGCTAACTGTGTATTAAGGTATTTATTTTAATAACACTAAATAAAAAATAACAAAGGCTTATTTGTGCTATAAACAGTGGTAGAGTTCAGAAGTCTGTCTGCAGTATGAAGGAGTCCTGAGAGCAGTGCTGCTGATGCTGTGTACTGGCGAACTTCAGGAGCAGCAGTCTGGCCACAAACAGATCCCAGGGTGCACAGGAAGGGAGGGCAGATCTGCTCTGTGGGGAGGAGAGTATCACATTAAACATGAAGTGGCTTTTGTGATTTGCTTGAGCAAACTAGGAGACTCAGTTTCTGATTCACATAGGAAATTAAAAGTTGATTCATGTTTGCCCATCTGAGAGGAAGGTGACTGGGACAGAAATCTCTCCTGTGCTTTCTTGGAGAGGCCTTTTCCACTTCCTGGAAACCAGTGTCATACATTTCCCATTGGAATATGTTGACATAGTAATGTTCATAAAGCACTCTAAAGTTCTGACCTTAGTAAGCATCTCTAATCACTTATGCTTTTTGGAGGGTTTTTTTGATACTTATACTAAAAAATGAAGAGGAAAAAGTATGTATTTAAGTTTTGTGGACTTACTAGGAACTTTGTGACTTACTGGGACAGGGAACAGCCCCCCAGATCTGCATAGTGCCTGTCCACCTGTCCATCTGTCTTCTGTCAGTTTGTAATCTGAAGCTGAAGGTCATGTGTACCTGTTTCCACAGCCTCCCACTGGCCAGCAGACCTGGCAAAAATAATTCAGAGGGTTTTTGCAAGATCACTGCTTCAGGGTATAGAGAATATGTACTAATCTGCCAAAACATTTCTGCTTATATAATTGCCTTTTTTTTTCCCCCTCCTGAACTTGTCCCAGTAGAGAGCGTGTGCTTCAGTCTCCTCTTGATTTTTCTTTTTACAGAAACAAATGTCAGCAGGACACCATTTGCAATTCCCCTTGGTGGCAAAGACAACTTCTGGGCATCAGTCATTTTTTTACACATGGATTAACATGACATTGTGTTTCTGATGCATTTGCAATATATTTTAATGTGTGGTGGCTCTTTGTATTGAGATGGTTGTCTCTTCACATTTGTGTCTTTAACCATGACCTCAGTGACAGCTCCTGGGTCCCCTGCTGTGCTAAATACTGGATCACAGAATGGACACAGCTTCCAATTTCCTGCATTCTGGATATTACCCTTGAAATTTCTAACAACTTTCAGATAAACAATGAATTAATTATTACACTGATGTAGTTCTCTGCTCTCAAGTATAACACATCCATTTGAGTACTCCTCTGAACTTGAAAGGCAGCCAGAAGCTCTGTTTTCTGTCTCAGATCATTAATGACCTTGCTTGTTTACAGTTGCAGTTTAACTCCCCCAGAACTCATTTAGGGTGCAGCCTGCTGTTAGTGTCCCTATACTTCCTGGAGTTTGAAGTGTGTGTCAGATGTGGCATTTAAGATTTAACACCAAGATATATATATATATATATATATATATATATATATATATGTGTGTGTGTGTGTATGTATGTATATATGTATATGTATATAGAAATAGATACATATAAGTATATAGAGTATATTTCTCTAAGACAAATTATTGGAAGCCTGCCCGTGCTACACTGAAAACAACTGGGAAAAATCTAATGTTTCCAACTCTAAGAGGGCACTGTGCATGCTACAGAGCCTCCAGTGTTTGAGATCTGTTAGAACAAGAGAGGATTACATCCTTTGTACCTCTACAAATTGATGGGACTTGGATAATCTAGATAAGATGTTCACTTTTTAATTTGGCTGAAAGGGAAGATTTAGTTTGCATTTCTAGCTCCAAATTTTAAATCAGTCTCTCCTTATTGATATAATACAGAAGAATAAAGCAAACATATTTTTAATGGACCACATCCATAAGCTGCTTACTGCTCCAAGCTACAGAGATAAGCAAACTGCAGGGAATGCCTGCAGGATGATATTACATGAGAAATAATCCAAGTACACCTCATTCTTCCATGCTGAGGGATGCACTGTTGAAGCAATGCATGTCAATTTGGTTAAGTGTGGTGAATTCCACCTTTGTGCTAAGATGCTTAAGAAGAATTAGGCCTAACCTTTCTTAGTGGCAAATATTTTCTTTTAGAAACGTCCTCAGTTAAGTGGGCCTTGTTCTCTGTAAGTAGAATGGATAAGCAGAGCAAAAGGACAGAGACCCTCATGGAAGCTGCTAAACAACTTTTCCAACCTGCATCAATGAGTGCTCTCATACATGAGTGTTCTCTTTTTATTGTAGTAATCACTTACTGAACAAAACCCCTTTTTTTCACAGGATCACTTCTTTCTGCATTTTTCTCAACTTTGGTCTGTTTGCCACTAGTTATTTGTGATGCACAGATTTGGGGGAAGAGATGGTACTCATCAGTTGGATTTTCTAGAAGTTCAAAATTGAAATATACAAAGCAGCTCCTTAGAATTACAAAGAAGAAAAATCCCTTCCTTTTCCCTGCCATAAATGACAGACTTTAACATGTACTTTAAGAGTAAGGGTACACAATATTTTCTCTAGTAGTGCTTGGTTATTCTGTTGCCTTCAACTGTGGAAAGTTGCCTTTTAGATAAAAGAAATAAAATAATAAACTGAGATACAGCAAATTATCTTCTGGAAGCCAAAACTCCATGAATGATAACAGTGGTACCTAAAAAAGGTAAAAGCAAAATTTTTACCAAGAGGGTTTTTATACAAGTTGTGGAGCTTCTGTGAGTCTTTATAATAAGTATTGCTTGGTGACTCCATGTATTAATATCAGCAAAATCACACCAAAAAAAACCAAAAACAAACCAATACCAAACCAAACAGTTTGTTACAGCATTGTGATAGTTTATCTCTGTGAAGTCTCAGAGCGTGACAGAATAAATGGATTTCAGATAACTCATGAAGCCTGCAGCATCCCAGGACAGTGGGCTAATTGGGTCATGTGGAAGAACCCAAACTGACCAGACAAAAATGTTTGTGGTTCATTCCTTATAATAACTTCATTATGTTTTGCCAGCCTGGCTTAACACCATGGCACAGTGAATTGCAGTTCAGCTCGGGAAAGGTGTTTCTGTTTGTTTTGTCCTCAAGCAGAGAAGTCCCCAGTCCCTACTTGAATCACTCCAGAATTTGATGGCATTTCAGGTGCCTGTGAGAAGGGAATGATGAAAAGCTGACAGAAGTATGTGGATCATTCAGTTGTACAGCTCTCAGTGGCAGGATGTATAAATAACAGACAGAAAGTGGTTTGGGAGAGTAAAATTCCCCAGAGGATTCTCTTTGGAATGTATTGCCTTATTCCAACTCTCTTAGGATTTGATTTTTTTCCTATCCAAATACATGTGCAAAATATCTGAAGCTCAGCTTCTCTTTCTCCCTCCTGTTCTTAGCATGTGCTGTACAGCACAGAGAGGGGCAGGCTGGGGAACAGCAGCAGGGAGTGTTCCCTGACATCCCATTGTTCTGGGCTCACTCAGGCACGAGAGTCACTTCTGCTGTCATCCACTGTCCCAGGAAGCCCTGACACATCAGGCATGGATGCAGTGTGGAAAGTCCAGAAAGCAGAATAGGGATTATTGTTGTCATGGTATTTATAATCTGTAATTTCTAGTATGAATCACTGAATTTAGGAATTGCACAAAGTGGCAGAGGGGTGGAAGGTCGATAGGGGCTGTGTCTGTTCTTGGGTTGCACTAGTGTCTTCAGACAAACGGCCCTGGTCAGTAGGAAATAAAGGACAGACTAATGCTGGACACTTGTAAACTCTGAGGGCTTTAAGGGAATTGCCTTTCTTTGTAATACCAACTGTTGTCTAAACTCTGCTGCTGAGGCTGTCTCTGCCTGGGGAAGAGGGAAGAATTCTCCTTCAGACTACCCTTTTGTTTTCAGCTGCAATAACAATTAGAATTCTGGTGGGACTGGAACAAACTCATTAATTTGTGTGTTCAGATGCCAGTTGGAGAAAAATACATCCTTCCATCACTGAACCTCTTCATTCTGTGTTCTGTGCAGCTGATGTCTGCTCTGGAAAACCCCTTTGTCAGCCTTGTAGAGCATGTTCTGAGGAATGTTCTGTCATTCCTGCAACTTATTAAATGCTTTACTCTGCAGTAACCCTAGCCTGGTCCAGATACCAAAATTTGATCAATCTGTGTTTGTAATCCAGATACATTCTTTGAACTACTGATAAACAGAACCCCAAATGTAGAAAATTTGCATACAAAATCTGGTCTTCAGTCTCTATAGCTAAGCTACTCATCTAGCAGGATCTTCCTGCATGAATTAGGATGGAAAAAGAAATCTGAAATACATAATGAAGAATTTACACTTTGAAAAAAAAGCAAAATAAATACATTCATAGCCGAGTGAGCTGCTGTACACATTCTTGGTACAAAAATTATGTCTGGTGTGGAGATGAAATATGCTTGAATCTCCCTTGTTTGTTGAAAATATCTGCCCTTATTTAAGAACTTCTCTCAACTCTTGCTGCTTGTACCAGACCCTCTAATAGCAGTCACCCTCTCTCTGCAAGGGGGAATTCTGGCAGTGTTAGCTCCAGATATAGCCTGTGAATATTCTATACTCTGAATTCCTATGCCTGAAGGAACAAAAGTATTGTCTTGCCATTTTCAAACCTGGTGCTGCATGTCTTGTTATTTATTTCTCTCATGGACATACTGCAAACTTGCTCTTATAAAGTAAACTGTTTGGTTTGCTTTTAAGTGGGTTTGTCTGACCTCTGCTGTGCCTTAAGGCTTGGAGGGCTTGGGATTCTTCTAATGTGATTTTTAAAATAAAAATCCTTCAGTTTTTATTTAATTAAAAGAGATTGGCTAAGACAAACTCTTTTTTTCTTATTAATTGAAAAGCTCTCATTTTGTTCAAGTGTTTAAAAAACAGGTTCTGTTGTATTTGGTGTCATTTACAGTAAGTTTATTCAGGCTGTAAAATACGCCTTTCTGTTCCCTCTATTGCTGATGCTTTTTCTTCCCCTTAATGCAAGATAAAAATCCTATTACTTTTCTCCATGCCTATAAAACTCATAATCTGCATAAATTTAGTTGTTTTTTTGCCATGTCACTCGCAGCTCTTCCCCTTGTTTTGTTGTGAATTGTTTTCAGTCAAGGAAATATCCTTTCTTAAATGGCCCTGGATTAAACCAGGCTTCAGCCATGCTAAAATACAAAGGAAAAGATGGTTTTTATTCCCAGGAGCTTTTCAGACCTGTGCTTCTACATTGCATGATATTAAAGACTGAAAGAAAATCTCCTTTGGAATTAAAGCTCATCTGTTATACTCACACTGCTGCCAGAATTTCCAAATGGTCAAAAGATTACAAGGAAGCTCTAGCTGAGCGTGGCTCTGTTGGGCTATTTTCTTTAAGTAATCTTGGTGTCAAAGAAACAAGATACATTTTGAGTCTCTAAATTCTCTGTTATCATCCTGGTTTTCTTTTCCCCTGAAATGCTGCCACCTTCTGTTTTATGGTTTTGAGAGTGGGTGTGTGAATAAATCAGACAAAATCCCTCACTATCTCAGGACATAACTGAAAAGCAAAATTCCTAATGAACACCTGCCCAAACATGGCCTAATTTTCTCCATTTGAATTCCATTCATCCAACTTGACATGATTGAAATGGAAAACCTTTCAGCACGTGGAAACTAAAAATATTGAGGTTGTCTTTTCTTTCTGCAGTATATAATGAATTAAGGGGTTGCATTTTGACAGCCTGTTTCCAAAGCATACGTCTCTAGTCTGAATTAAAAGAAAAAATATTACAAAAGTTACTGAAGGCTTTGTCTTTGGTATCAGGGATGAATGAGCAACATCTAAAGTTCTGCCTTTGAGGGAACACAGGTGGGTGCTGTGAGGACCTTTCTGATGCAGCTGATAAAAAGGTTTAGCATTTATTTATTCATTCATTTATTTTATTGCTACAAACTGGATGTTTTTTCTTTCCTAGTTTGAGGTTTGTTCCAATCTCCTCCCACTCTGCACCTTAAAGCCTTTGCAGTCCAGTCTCAGACAGTCTGAGCTTGCTTTATTTCACTTTTTTTTACTTCCTTCTTTTTTTACTAATCACATCTGCCTGGAGAAATAGTTCTCTGCTTCATGTCAAATCTCTATTGTTTGTATTGCAGACTATGGTATTATATTGTATTTTATCTGCCTTTCTCATGCACAAAAAAGTTGCTTTGTTGCTTTGACACCATTCAGCTTTACCTGTCAGGAATATGGATCAAGTGCTACTCAGATTAAATTTAGCACTCTCAGGAAGAGTTGTCCTCTCATATCTGCTGCCAGCAAAACATCTTGTGTTGCAGTCCTACCATCCTGTTTTTCAAGTATTGTTTTATTAGACATGAACACTTTTCAAGCAAGAAGGGCTGATTCATCAAGAGTTATCTCGAGCAAGTACTGCAGAAGGGAAGCCTGTAGTAAATAATCATACAGAAGAAAACTGTTCTCCAGTCAACAGGAATAAAGTTACAAATAACTGCTAATGAGAGTCCATAACTCAAGATCTCTCCTCCTCTTCTCTGTTCCAATACATTCTTACAGGGACATGGCATTTGGGATCCTGCTTCAGCACATAAATGTCTGAAGTACATCTCTGCTCACTATCTCCTGCAGTCAATCACTGTATTCTGCATGTTCACCCATTATTTAATTTAATTACTTTTTTAATGGCCTCGTTATGCAGAAAGAGGAAATTACACTATCAAAGGAAAAACAAAAGCCTACTTGAACATAAGTAATTATCTAATGAAGAAAAAGCATATCAAGCAGTAACAAAAGCAGTTCTAGACACTTGCATTTGGGAGATGCAGGAGAAAATAAAGCAGACTTTGTGAAGGCTTCCTACGCTTACACTTCATTTAGCTCTGGAGAACCATCCACAATAAATGACAGCAACAACAACTGAGGAGGGAGCAAGCCAGTTTACCATTGAGTAAATAAAGCAAACAAGTTCCTGATTTAATTTACTGAAAAACAAAGGGAACTATAAATTGTGTATCTGAAACACTGATCCAAGGCAGGATGTAATATCTTACTCCCAGGACTCCTGTCAGCAGCAAATTCAAAGTCAAGCCCCTTCTCCATAATGCTTAATGTGCTCACATTCCAGTTCCTTATCCAGCTCATAGTGGCATGGAGGAAAGCTCTTGTGAACTTTGCAAGCCCTGTGCAGCATTAGAGGAGGAGCTGTAACTTTCTACCATCAAATGTCTGAGTTACATCCTGCGTTTTCCAGGTCTAAGAACTGAGATATTTTGACAAACACCATTTTAAATGCTTGGGTCCATCTCCCTACAAATGCCCAGTGTCAAACAAAGCCTTTCATATGCCTTTACTAACTGTGGCAGAATCTGTCTTCATTAACAGACTTACATTTTTATCTTAAGAATCAAAAGTATATCCAAAAACTGATGAGCATAAAATCTTAGTGAATGGAAATCCTTTCTTTATGAACCCGTGGACTGTTCATATGGTGAAGTGCAGTGACTGAGAGACAGAGGCATCTTGCTTTGACACACTGGAACAGACCCTACTTGAAACCAGAGTGGGAAGGTAACATTCTCACACAGCAAGAAACAGGATGTTCCAGGACAGATGAGTGAATGAAAGGGGGGGAAAGGCACGTACTAATAACTGGCCTCAGATGCCCTAATCTCAACAGGGTAATGAGTAAAAGCTTTGTTAGCAAAACAGTGGGGAGTCTGAAGGGATAAAACAAAATGAATTTAGCTGTGGTTATTTTCTGAAAAACCCAACTATCATTAATGTTCTCTTCAGGGACTTAGAATAGAGGTAAAAAGGGGATTTTTTTTTTTCTGACAGCAGTGGCAGATAATCTAAAAAATTAACTGTTTATAAAAACAGCTCCTTTCAAATCCACTATGGCTTTAGATAGTATTTCACTGATTTAGACATGATTCCCCCTTGTGCAGTATTCCCTGGAGGTGCAGCAGACTGTGCTCAGCTGGCAGGGGGCTCAGGGATGGGGCAGGACCAGCCTGGACACAGGTTAAGCCCAGGGGTGACAATCCACACACTCAGCTGTGCTGTTTCTCCACACCCACTTGTTTCCAAGGGCCTTTCCCCCACATCCTGAAGTGGATGGTTCTGTTGGGCAGTGAAACCAGGAGGGGCCGTGAGGCCAAACCGGAGAGGAAGCAATGGCAGCAGGAGAGGAGCAGTGCCCGGCTCCTGCTTTGGGACTGTGTGGGGTGTTCCACCACCTGCCCCCCTCTGCAGGTGAGTGCAGCACACAGACCAAACACACCTTCACTCTGAGTGACATTGTCAGTCTGGGGGGGAGACAGTTAAAAACAGAGTGAAAAGACTCTAGATTGGTACTTTGAAATGTAGAACAACACAGACAGACATTGTACATAAAATAAAGCCTGAACAAGACAAATTATACAGACAAAAAGCTGTCAAAAGCTATTAGAATAAACACAATCTTCTGGTATTCCAAGAGTTTTAAAGACCCAAAAACTCCAGGAAGGAGCAGATCTTCGGCACTCAATTGCAGCACAGCATTAATTTCTAAGCCTGAGAATCAGAACTGCATTCAGGGTTACTCAGAAGATGATAAATAAGTAATATAAAAATAATACAAATAATTCTTCCTTTGGAGTGGCATTAACAGCTATATTTAAGGCCAGGAAGACTGAAATGGATACAGTAGCTGGAAAGGGCTTTTGTTGTTAAGTACTGACTGCTGGGGAGACAGACTTAAAGCTTAGTACCTGTTATGCTGCAAAATTTATCTTGCAAGGGTATAGGTTCTTCCATAAAAGTTGTATTTTCAGACTCTGATCAAAGTGTTTTACACAAGTTTTATCTCATATATGTAAGTGATCCCATAGCTGTCATTTATTTGAAAAGAGAATGAAAATAGTACTAGACTTTCTTCCTTTATAAATACGTTTTTTAACATTCAAATGAAACAGAATATTATCCTATTTCTCTACACAAAGGAACACTAACACAATTTCCAAGCATCAAAGATGATGCCCAGCTGTTTCTCATGTGCTATTTAAAGTCAAACCACTAATCCCCTAGGTACAACTGATAAACTTTGTAAAAAACAGTTAAGGTTTGCAGTCTTGGATATTGTGCAATGCTAGAACTAGGTCTGGAAAAAAGGCAAGTTTTCCATGTAAATGAAAGGAATAGAATGTATTTAAAGAAAATGTATCAGATATGTAAATTCTCTGAAATAAGCAGAAGAATCAAATGAGCAGATCAGTAGACTGATTAGAACACTTGCTTAGTGAATTAAGCTATGTTTTCTTACTTGTTTTTTCTAATAAGGGCTAAAATAGTAACTTGCATTCTGTGAATTTCGAGTTGTATAATTACTAGGAAATAATAATTGAATCTTTGAAAAAATTGTAGAACAAAGAACCTTTGAGAAAAATTGTACTGATTCTTCTGTTATACAGAATGAAAATCTCTTTCTATTAGAATTATCCTGCAATTACTTCTGAATCCTTCTTCCTCTTAAATGTCTAAGAAACACAGGGTGAACTACTCCAAAAGAATACACCCTTAACAAAACTATGTGTTATGTCCAAGATGATGAAAACATAACTGCATGTTGCTACATTTATATTCCACTTCAGTTCATCAGTAATTCAAATGTTTCCATCAGCGTCAAAGGACCAGTTAAGCCAACTTTAGACAGTTTAACTGACCCCCTCACACACTTCAGTGAAAGAGAAGCCTACATCCAAACGTCTGAGCAGGAGTTAAGAAGCAGAGTCCCCAAGGAGTGTGTGATGCCTTCGTGCTGAGGGACACACAGCTAATGGTCCAGGAGGGCAGTAATTACTCTGTATTAACTTTGCAGATAACCTGATGGTAAATCTATCCATGATGTGGGGAAGTGAGTCCAGCACACTCAGGGAGTGCAGCTGGTAGCATCCAAGTCCTGGCTGATGGCTGAGCATGAGGCCACTCTGCACATGAGTGAATAAATACACAACCAACTCCGAGCTGGAAAAATGTAAGGGTTTTTGCAGGAACTCTACTGCTACCCCTATTGCAGAGAGCAGCAATTACAGATAAACAATCACCTAGACACCCAAATATATCCAAATTGCACATACTGTCCCCAGAGCTGCTTGTGACTGAGGCTGAGAAATGAATGACAGCAAAGGCTGCTGAACATGATGTGCACAGCACAGGACAAAGAGAATTATCTTCAGCAAAAGTAGGGATGCACCCAAGCTTAGCAGTTATTAACATAATCCTACATATAAATACACCAGCTCTTCCACTGCATGCTGTCATAGCAATCAATAAAAACACTCTGGAAGTACTTTTTCTTTCTTACTAGATGTTTATATGGACAATAACTGGACTATACTGTTCCATCACTACCACCTTCATATTGTTTTTAAACATCCTCAGTAGTGAGAAAAGAATGGATTTTTACAGATCAATTCACAAAGACCCTGAAACTCTTCAATTATTTAAACTATCAGAGAAGTGACCTTAAGGTGTAGTCCCAAAGTGAAACATTTATTTTACAAAGTCCATTTATGTGTACCCACTAAAAATGTCTGATAACCAAAAAATTAATTGCTAAAAGGAGCAAGATAGAAGTGAAAAACTAAACCTAACTGATTTTAATAACATTATAGTTTAGATTGAAATCCTCAGTATAAGGAAATTTATGGAAAGGATTGACTTTGCTGCTTCAGGTTATGTCATTGAATAAATTTGCTGCTTTTTTTTTTTTTTAGAATATTTTTACCTTTTGGTGCAGACAAGATAAACCTCACGTTAGGTTCTTTTTTTCATTCGGATACTTCAGGTCCCAGTTGGAAACCTGTGAGGTATTCATGCATGGCAATTTCTACCCCCTGCCAAAAGTTACCAAGGATGTGGAGCTTTTGGGAAGTGTGGAATTCAGAAATGTGGCCTGCAAAGCAAATCTGAGCAAACTCTGATTGTTGTTCTAATGGAGCACAGCATTTCTCACAGAATCCTATTAACAAAATCTCCATAACAGCATGAACACAACATGCCACACTGCTGGGAATGCTCTCCCAGCTTCCTGCACAGACTGGCTGTAAAACTCCTCGGATTTTTGGAACAAAACTCCCCTTCATCTTTTCCATGTGGATACCAGAAGATGAGAAGGATGACTGGCTACTAAGGACTGGAAATTAATTTTATTACTTTTTTCCCTACAGCTGTTTCTTTTCAAGATTCTGCTTTAATAAAAAGCTACCTCAAGGACACCTTGCATGCTGTGAAGGTTCTAAAGGTGCTGAACAGAAAAGGATCAGGTGTGCAGAGAGCTGGCCAGTCAGGGCTCCCATCCCAGGAAATCTGGTGTCACTGTCTTGGGCAGCTCTGGAGGGATCCAGTGAAGGAGCTGCACAGCTTTCCTGCAGAAGAAGAGTGAGGCCACAACAAAGCATGTTTCAGTATGCAGGCTGTCCCGGATCCAAACTTTCTCTGGCAGCTCTTTGCTTTGTCTGCAAAAAACTGCAAAAATCAGTTGCAAAAGTCAGATATTTCAGCTTTGTGTAGGCAGTAATGGTATTATAGGTAATATGAATTTACACAACCTGCTTTATCATCAGGCATTTAACTCCTACATATTAAAATTAAAACAAAACAAAACAAAAAAAACAAACAAACAAAACAAAACAAACAAAAAAACCCCAGCAGATATAAATGCTATAAGTCTAAAAAAGATCACGTTAGGCAGATTTTAAGTAATCTGGTGAAAATTGAGCCCAAGATGCCATCTGATAGCAATTTGTACAATTTATTTATTCTGCCTATTACCCTGATTGGAATTGCATAGAATTTATTTTGCTTTCTACCATTAACTGGCCAGGGCAAGACTGACCAGAAGAGCAATTATAGGAATTTGTTATAATTAGTTAATTGAGGCAAGAAAACTAAGTCTGGAGGTTTGGTTCAGGCTAAAACACAATGCTTCCTTCTCTTGCCTAAAGGGAGAGGCATGATTGTCAGGAAAACACAAAAATAAGGAGGCAGCAGGCCATCCTTTTGAAAAGCACTGACAATAAAGCAAGGGATAGTCCCACAGGGAGCTGTGCACCAAGAGAGAAGGGCTGATGCCTGGCCATGTGCCCTGCTTTGCCCCCAGGGCATGAGGAGAACATTCTTCATCTTTTCTTTGCCTGCCTGAGACCCCTGTCTCTGATAAGCTTCCAAATGAAGATGAATTAGAGAGGTCCTGAGTCTGTGAGTCTGTGTTTCAACAGTTTCAACTCTCTTCTTTCCTAGTCCAGTCAAAGCTCGGCAATTCTGTCCCTTCACCAAATCTGTGACTTTCCTAACAGATTTTTGTGTGTTTGCAGGTATTTCCTACAGCTGTTTGTGTGTTTACACACCCCACCCATGGGCCAAAAGCAGCAATCTCCCCCTTGATTTTAGTCTAGTCCCAGTAGTATAAGCCAGCAAATCATCCCATGGAGCTGCACTAATGAACTGCCCTAGGAGTAACCCTGATGTGTTTTTACAGATCAGGTAGAGACTGGGTAAGAGTTCACCTGCACTGGAAAGGAGGCACAGGTAATAAAGGCACAGATGGACCCACCACCTGGCAGGGCTTCTAATCCAGCAGACACTCTGGAATTAGCTACTTCTGCTCTGGTCCTGAGTCTTTCTTCTCAAGAGCAGTAAAAAAAAAAAAATGCTCTAGAAGCGACTGAAGGACATTTATCAAGTTAATTATGAGCATGAGGGAAAGCTGCCTTGCTGCTGCCTCCCCATTTGCCAGTGTCATTTTTGGAAGTGGTCTAGGCCTTTGCAGCTCCCTGGCTCAGAAGTGAATATATGAACATGGAGGGGCCCTCCCTGTGTGTGAGAAGCTGCACTTCTTGGAAAGACACTAACATTTCAATATAATAAATTGCTGGATCACATTTACAGAGTGTTGGTACTCTGTTTATGCTGAGTTTATATGCATTCCAGAAGGGTCTAAGCTTGCAGACCTACAGCCTAGCAAATTCATGTTTAAGGGTAGATGGAAAGGAGACACCTCTTTGGTGGCTGAAAGCATGAAGGCTCTTCTCCATTTCCAGACAGTCTAGAGAGGAAAAGAGCAAGCCCATGTGTACACACCCTTGGCATAAAACATGTTCATGGCTGGCTCTGTGCCTTGTAGGGCAGAAGATTAAAAATGCATCAGCATCACTGTTTTACTGGAGATAAATAAAAGGTCAGAGAGAGCAGACCTGGGAGCTTGCAGCAGCCAGTTGATTTTCCTGCACCCTAAAATACTTGCATACTGTCAAATACTATATGAAGTGACATAGCTTACCAGCAAGGTGAAGGAATTATTAAAATGTTCATAACACCAGAGTAGAAACCTGTGTAATCTTTTCTAGTAGTTTTCATGGTGTATGTTAATTATTTAGCAGAATGAGTTCCCTGCATAACAGCAATGCTTAAATAAAGAGATGATAAAGAAAGAAGGAGCACAGCAGTATCTTCAAAATACTCTTGCAAAATGTTTTCTAAGCATTTTTGATAAAAGAAAGTAAAAGTAGGCCCTGTGTTATTCCTAGAGAGTGTTTGAAAAACCCACATAACTGATATTTTAGCCTCTCTGCAGAGATCCAGGAGAGACAATTGCCAGATTGCTACAGACGATATCTTGTTCCATACACACAGAAGTTCACCATGTTCACAGAGCACTTTGAAATCCATCATTAGAGGGGGTCTCTTGTTTCTCAGTCTGATGTCTCACTTGTTTTACACATGCTTTTTCGGTGTCATTCCAAATGGCTTCTGACTCCCCAGAGCAGCATCTCCAGTACCCCTCCTTCTGGAAAATGAATGTTCTCCTTCCTCAGAGAGCAATAACAAAGAGACAGGAACATGCTTTCATCTGGATTTTTGATAACTCTTTTCTGTCGTGTGTGCCTTCGTTTTCTTTCATTATGGTATTCATCAGAGCTCTGGGAAACCACTCAAAATGTTTCTTTGAGGTTTTTTCCCCCACAAAACTGTTTGCTATTTCACACAACTTTACCTCTCCTCAGATCCATTTTCCATAAGTTTTGACAAAATTGCCTTCTTATTTTTTGTGTCAAAACCAGGAAAATGGTAAAATCAGATATTTTCTCTTGGTTTGGAATAAATAGATGTCGGTCTAATTCTACTTGAAAGCAACCATTCTACTGGTAACATTATAATTTAAAATATAAAACCCCATCATATTTCTTAATAACATGGAGATCCTCTGTCAATCCTTTAAAATAGTAAATAATTTTTTGCCTCTTTAGGAAAATACATTTGTGTTTTAAGAGATGTTGAGTCACTCTGTGGTCACACATTTTTCTTAGTTTCAGAATATCTGATTCCACACATTTTGTATAAGAGATAAATTGCAGTACAACCTGGTATAATCCAAGTCCAAGACGGCACGTTGCATATTTCCAACTAAAATGCCTTTCCAGGAGTTGTGTTATTAAATAATGAACATGCACATAGCACATCTTGCTGCAGAGTGCTGCACTATTTATTTTCTCTGAATCCTTTGCTCAGCTCTGCTTCATTTTCCTTCCAGTTTCCTGTTAATTATTCTATTTCTACCCTGGTAGTGAGGTGAGTCTTACCAACACATCTGAAAATTTTATTATCTTCTCCCAGTTTTCAGTGCCTGTAAAGTGTGTTAATATTCTTCTTCTAAGTTGAGAGGTTTCCTCCTAGTGATGTGAAATGTCAGCCAAATGTTCATGTTGGATGAATCCTGGGTTGAAAGTGACCACTCCAAGTATTTGCATGTCAGGTGCTGCAATCTGAAGTTTTAATAGACCTCACTGTCTACTTATCTAGGCTAAACTTCCTTTGTTTTGTTTGTTTGTGAGTTTGTCAGTGAGGATGTTACGGAGACAGTGTGGAAAACCTTCTTCAAGTCAAGATGAACATTGTCCTACTGCTCTCCTCTTGCCTGCACATAGGGAATGAGAGAGGTGACCTAGCAGAGAAATCTCAAGTGCTTTCTATGACCTAGGAAATACCTCAAATCTTGAATATTGATTAGAATGTTCATCAATCCATCCTTTTTTTTGTTGAATGGATTGCATCTGGCTAATGAATGGTGGTGGTGCATGTTTGCTTATTGAAATTAGTTAATTTTCCTCATGCAATGTTGATATTTTAAACCAAGGACTGATACTTAAAAGTCTGGATTCAGTTAGCCCTAAATATTTATCTAGTGTAACCACTGTGTGTACAGCCTGTCTGAATACTTAAGGCAATTTTTTTTTAATTTGAAAAAGGGGGTTAAGAGAACCACATTGTGTTCATAATTTGAGTAAAATTCAGTGTAGTAAGTAGGATGTGAGGCCAGATGAAAGTCTAACAGCTGCTTGCTATTCTGTAGAACCACACTCGTGCCAAACTTTGGTCTGCATCTCCTTTTTCTCTCCATTTGTATTTGTATTATGAAATAATACCTTAAACTGAGCTGATGCCAAAAAGCACATACTCAGTTTGTATTTAACTTTTAGGTGTTACAGAGCTAATATATTCAGGATTCTTTGCATTGTGTAAAATATAGTTGAGGTTATTGATAATTATTATATTGTTTCTTAATTAATTGTATAAAAAAATCAGATAATATTTGGTATTTTTTAGTGTCAAATGAGATGCTTATCTGAAGTTTTTTGGCCAGCTGTAAAAAAGTTAGTGGGGAGCAATGTCTCAAACACAGGAAATGTTACAAGTTTATGAAATGTAAATGTGTTATAGTGTAAATTTTGCAATGGTCCTTAGAGTTGAAAGCTTAAATAATCTCAAACATGCATCTCACAAGGACTTGGGACCAAACCCTTCCACATTTTAAATGGACAGGGGTGTGTTAATTTTGGGAGATCCCAGTAAATTCTGGAAGTAAATGGGGTGGAATTTTTTAAAAAGACATTTGGCTTTAAGAAACTACACATGGAATTATCAGGGCCACCACACAGCCAGGGAAATGCATGAATAGGTAAGTGATGGAGAGGATGTGGATTGTTTTGGTTTGGTTGGATCCTTTATGAGGCAAGGAAAGGTAGTATGTCCTTACCCTGCAAGAGGAAAGATGGGCATTCCTCAGGCTGAGCAGGCAGTTTGATCAAAGGACATGGTGGGATGTGTTACTAGGCTGATAAGAGGAGCAGATAAGGAGCATATCTTTGCTTTGTGATCTGTGATGAAGGGGGACAAGGGCAGAAGAATAGCAGGGTAAAAAAAGCCTGTGAGATTCTCCTGATAATACAGGAGACAGAAGGGAAAATGTTGTTCAGTATTGTCAGGGTGTCAAAGGTGAAGCGCAAAATTGGAGAATTTGTCACAGAATTAACTGGTGTGAAAAATGAGAACAGCACAAAGTACTTTTTAAACTGAGCAGTGCACTTCCATTTTGCTGATTGAATTGAGACGACTTACCCTTGATTCCCTCTATCACACACTGGGCAGCTGATACATTAATATTGGGTTCTAAGTACTAAAGGTTAGAAAAGGCAATGCAAGACCAAGTGATTCTAATATGACTTCCTTTAGGAAGACACAACAGGAAAAAATACATATATAAAGAACATAATATATCTGCTTCAAAATATTACTGAAGTTTCTCACTGAGGGAATGTTGAGTGACTGTCACAGCACAAGCTGGGCAATTAATTTGGCTATAGATAAGAGATTCAGTTCAAGTAACCTGGTCTGATAAACAGGCCCCTAGGTGAACAGTAATAGGATATATTACAATCTAAACAGGGATTTCACCCAGTGAGTTCCATCTTAAGCTGCAGATGCCCATTGGTCAGAGAGCTGGGCAATCCAAACTCCCAGTCAATCATATGTGTATGCCTAGGAGCCCCAAACTCTCTGTTTAAGGGGAGTTCACAAGAATAAAATGCTTTTGTCACATCAATCACAGAGTGTTGTGCCGCCTGTCTCTGACCTGCCACCAGTCAACATTACAGATAACTTAACATTTAAAATCAAAATTATGTTAAGCTTTTAGCCTATGCTTGTCTTTAGGGCTCCTGTTACTTATGTAGTCCCAAAATTACTCATGATTGACACAAACCTGTGTGTCATTCTGCAGTTCAAAATTGCAGGTGGTGGAAATAGGACTATTTGCACAGAGGAAGTGAATTGCTCATAATTTTGCAATTTCCTGCTTGGATTTTACAAGCTTTATCACAGATTGTGTCCCATATCTGTGCCTTGGCAGGTAGGAGTGTGATGTTGGAATAAGTGGTTGCTAGGAGCTGATATTATAAAAGTGGTTGAAAGGACTTCCTATTCCATCATCACAACCCAACTAAGCTTTTTAATATTTCTGAGAAATCATCCTTGGTTCCTTTGTATATCAGATAAATCTTTGGCCTTTAGACAAGCCCTGCTTTTGCTTGCAGAATCTCCATGATTAAATGTTGCTTTTACCTATGAGAGACAAAATGCACGCAGATATATTTTGGCACCTACTTGCCATTGCTTTTATGTGGAGTCCACTGCTCTCTTAAATACTCTATGTCTCTACAAACACATACCAATTAAAAAAAAAAAAAAAAAACAGAGTCAGTCTTTTGGGTTGATTGGGGAGGAACATGTTAAAGCTTTGTGTCTGCACTATTTCATGTTTGTTACATTTTTAGTGGTTCTCTATTTCTTTGAATGTTTTTAATGTTCTATACATGAATGAGAGGACAAATTCTTGCCAAGCATATAACTTGTGTCATAGAGGGTGCATTAGGATGCATTATTGTAAGTCCTGTGAGGAGCAGCTGAGGGAGCTGGGGGGCTTTACCCTGGGTGCACTTAAGTAAAAGACTGGTTTGAGAACAGCAGTATTTTCTTAGTTAGGTTTCATCTGCCAATCTCATTTCACATATGTGAATCCAAGTCACCTTGAACTACACTAACTGTTTGCTCTGAGTAGTGCTTTTCCTTCGTGGATTATATTTCAGTTTATTTTTTTCCCACTCTAATTGACTGTACAGTTTCTTGCTCTCCTCACCTGGCTCTGCTCCCCAAAGAAGGGCTGCAGGATAATCTCTTTGCCTTTACACCACCATTATAGGAAAAGCAGGGCAAAAAAATCTCATCATCCCTTCAACAAGAGGAAGAAAGGGAGAAGATAGATTTTACATTTGCTGGCTCATAAAATGATGCAACCATTCAACTGAAGTACGCAGTTTTTCTCTCATGGGGAAGAGCATTTAAGCACAATTTTTTTCTGAAAGAAGGAGCTGTGTTCCACAGACACCAACAGCAAATCTCAATTCATACCAAAACAATGAGGAAACTGTCTTCCAAAAAAACCCCTAAACTTTTCTATGTAGGCCTGAAAGCTGAAAGTCAACTTAGGTCCTGAGACATGGCACAAATTATTTTCTGCCTTCGGTTATGCGTAGATTTGACCTTGGAATGTTCAGTGAGATTACAAACCTAAGTCATAGTTCTTTGTTTGTGAAACAGACACAGATGAGTATAAGAACAAAAGGCAATGCCCAACCAGTATTTGCTTTTGCTTGGGTGGGTTGGTTATGGATGCGAGAACAGCCTTAAAAAGGCTTTTCCAAGCCCCTGAGGGTTATGTCAAAATGTGAAGACGTGGCGTTGGTTTAAGGAGTTATTTTTAGCCTGGCTCAGCTCTCAATCTGTTTCAGAACACATTCCCATGAGTATTCTTCTGTGAACAGCTGAGGAAGAGGCACAGTGAGTGTGGGGTGAGAGTGAGCAGTGAGAATAGGGGCTGTGTGTTGGTGTCACCTCAGGGCCTTCCCACCTCACCTGGGCACGCCACAGAGGAATTCCGGCTCCTCAAATTTATTTGTCACAAACGAGATGGTGAAATGAGGGGTTGGCTTCAGCAATTTCACTGTGCTCTCAAATCTGATCAGATGTGCTGGAGCAAGAAATACAGTACCATTAAAGAAATGCCAATAGATTCGCATATTGATTTAGATGCAGAAGGAAAGGCAAAACCCAATAAAAGTAGTTCAGTCAGATAATCCTGCATACGTGGAACACATTTGAGAAGTAAATAAATAATGTTATTGATAATTTTATGGTTTTATCACAGAGTGTTTTGTGAGTGTTTTACGGATCTTTTTGACTGGTTCAAAAGATTTCTTTCATCCTCTCTTTTAATTAAGTAAAAGAATGGCTGCTTTGGTTCTCTGCTGTAATAAAATCATGGAAAACTTATGGGTAAGGGAAGATTGCTACTAATGCTGGTTTTTGCTTACACATTTAACTGACTGTATAATGAAAGAAAAGAAAGATTATTCCTTATCTGCCCCTTTTTATCAATCAGAAAATAGGAACTAAAATCTGAATTCCATCTCCAAATAATTTTTATGATTTCCTGATTTCCTGAACAAAACCATAATATTATTATGCTAGTAAATTGCCAGTTGCCCGTGTACTATATATGTTTTTGAGTAGTAAACAGGTAAATATTTCAGGAGGTTTTTGTGAAATCCATATGTCATAAATTTAGAAAAAATTATTTCAGTTTCTATTTGCAAATTTTAAAAGGCATTTACGGGAAAACACTGCTGGTCCAAAATGATCAGGTTACTGGCATTAAATAATTTTTCCCATTTACTTTTCATGTTTAATCTCAGCCAGCAACACAAAAGCCAATTAAAGTGTTCGTGGTTTATTTCTGCAGATTTCACTTTAAGGAACTGGAGAGAAATGTAAATTATTACTCAAGAAGTGTGTGTCAGGAGCTAATGAATTCCAGATGAAAAATATTTCCCCATAATATGATGCTGTATCTTAACATTTCTTTTCCAACAATCATACACATTTTACTTCTGGGCATTGGGCACTCTCTTTTTGTTCACTGATTTTCAGAGACCCCTTCAATATTTAAAATAGCCCTTACTTCCCAGAGAGTTTTAGTCAAGACAAATGACCTCTTGATATATTTCAACATGAAGGCAATATATTTTCAGATTTTTCAGGATTTAAAAACGAATTATATTTCACAATTATTCATTACGTAGAGCTACTGTAAAAAAAACCTTTTCCCATAAGTAGCAGGTAGATGTTTTCTGCCTTTACACCTAGAAGGTGTCAGGGACATCAGATCACTGCAGCAAGCAGTGATGAACCAAGCCACCATGGGGCTGGTTTTTGTTTTTTCTGGTCTGTGGGAGTCTCAATGAGGGGATTCTGACATATTCTATTAGACAGCAGTGACTTAGTGTCAGTTTATAAAAGGTGAAGGGTGAAACCGAGACTCTGATAGACTCTAATTAAAATTCGTGGATGATTTCTATATTTTCAAACTACTTTTTCAGTGGATCAGTGGTTAGAAATGGATTATATTAATAAATTAATATTCCATCTTTGAATAGTTAATTCACAAATGAAATATCTTTCTTTCTGGCATTTGAAGTTAGTGTTCTCACATGGAAAAGAAGCTGGCTTTATCTGTGGGAATGCAGCCATGTTATACTGCCCTTCACCATGCAAACACAAGTGGCTGGGGAAGTTGCATTAGGTTGGGTTTTTTATTTTGCTGTTTCATTTTACCCTTGGTCAACTGGATCCCCCAGCAAATGACTTTCTGTAGGAAATTGTCTCTGAGCCTCCTACTTTTGCCTGGCCAGGTCTCCAGGGTCCAGGAGGGTTGAAACAGACCCTGTGTGCTCACAGATCCTGTGTGAACTGTGCAGTTCTAGATGAGGCCCTGTTCACAGACCTGCCACTCCAGGTGTCTGCTTGGTGGATGGGACAAACAACTGTTGGTCCTACATGTAATGGAACAAGATCCCTACATTTGCTTTTGCTTTTCCTCTCTCACAGGTGGGAGTTCCATGGCAGAAAGGGCTCAAGCTGCGCCTTTAGAGACTCTGCACCCAGAGTGCCCAAGTGACTGTGTTCAAAATCCCACAGGGTCTTGGGCAGTATGAATTCTTACAGAGTGTCTCATACAAAAACCACTGAAAAGATTTTTCAGTGTTAGTAAAATGCAGTGATTTATTCCCAGGTGGCATCCACCAACGCACAGTTGTGGTAGAACTGTGGAGTGATCAGCAAATCCAGTTGTTTGCAAATACTGTCTGATTTTCTGCACCATGATTTGGTTTGAAATGTCCACACACTGCTTAACCTTTTCCTACCTACTGGAAAACACCTCAAAATCACTCTCCCTATAACTGAGAAGAACCTGTCAAGCAAATGAATACATTAGTGGCAACAAAAGCAGAGCCTGTCAATTACTAGGAGCATTAATTATTGCACTAATAATGACGTTGTTTAAATTGTTTTAAAGGTATATTGGACATTGCAATTCATTAATTTCATTTGAGGCTTCAGCCATGTGTGCTAATTGAATTATATATATTTTGGCATAGCAGAATTCCCATTATGTTTCCATTCCATCTAGTTCTCATCTGTCTTTCCTGAAAAAAAATTATATGCTGCCATTAAGGATAATCCTTTGAAGCTGAATATTAAAGTATATATTACACTGTAGACTGAACTGCATAACTGCATAGTGATGGAAAAAGTATAATTTTTGTAATTTGAAATTTTGCATAGTTTTCTCCTAATGCACTGCATATTTCATGTCTTCTTCTTCCCCCCCCCCCCCCCCCCCCCCCCATTGCGGAGTATCTAATTAAATAATAGATTAAAAATACATGATTATTTCTCTTTTTTCCTACCTTTAATATTCATAACCTCCTCTTTGGAAATTTTGTTTCCTTTTTACAGTCAATTGTTTTAAAAAGCACCTTTAAGTGTGTAGTATATGGTCTATATATATAAAGGAGGCCACTGACATTACAGAAATTTTGTATTGTATATTAAACCTGTAAATACTTTTTTTTTTCCTCAGTTAATGAACAGCCCAATTAGGAAAAGAGGTTTAGAATGCACTTAAAGTTTCAGTAAGTGAAAACAAATCCTAATCTGAAAAGGTACTTTTTCTCATCAAAGATTCTGTTTGACAATTAATTCTTTACCGTCCCTATTTCCCATTTTATCAAAATACATCTTAAATACCAAGAAGCATTTAAAAGTTAAACCAGATGCTGGACCAGGTTTCTGTCTTCCCAGCCAACACTCCAAGAGGGATCTAAAGAAGCCTGGTCATTGGGAAATACTGTAACTTTCTCAGATGCTTTCTCTGACCAGAGATTTTCATAGCACAGCAGGTGAGACCAAGAGTTTTTGCTTTTAAAAAAGAAATAAATAAAAGCATTTGTTTTGAAATAACACATGTCCAACAGCTTTAAAATGCAGTTGTGGTGACAGCAATTTGGGTAAAATTCACTGTTTCTCTTGTGGCTTCATTTAATTTCAAGTCATTGATGCTGTATTTACTTCCTATTCTGCAAGATACTGCTGACAGTCTTTTATGGGGAATTGCTATGGGTAAATGGATTCAAAATTGTTCACTAGGAAAACCTATAGAAAACCAGAAAATAAATATCTCTGTAAGCAGAAATCTATTCTGAAAAATGAATCCCGAGTAGCTGGACTGATGAGATGCATTTACTGCTACTTTAACTGTATTTAGAGGAAAGAATTGAATCATTCTTTGAAGAAGATGATTCTGTTCTATCTGAAGATAAACTGAAGAAAAACACTCAGTATATTTCATACTGCCTTGGGTAATATTGAAGAGAACATTAAATCCATACTGGTTGGAAGCTGAAAGTTGGTTAGAAAGAAACCTTAAGAGGAATGCTCTTTTCCTAGAGATGTCATTTGGTTTTTTTTCTTGGAAGATCTACACCTACATTCAGTCAAGAATTTCTGTGTAGTCACAGAAAAATGAGGTTTTTAGTGACATTCCTCCCTTAGGACCTGTTTGGTGGCTGTTTGGAGAGGAAAAGCTCGGTTGGCAGAGTTTCCTATAAAGCAATTTTCATGAGTCATTAAAAGGCATTCTCACAATCATGCTTTGGAAAGAGGAAACCTTTCTGGGATCAGCAGATCTCCAGTCCCCAGAGGGGGGAGGTTGGTCCAAGGCAGATATGTTGGTGCCCACCCAGCCTGTGAACTCCGTGGTGGCCTGCTGGACATAATGCAAATTCATAGCAAGGATTAAAAAATATTTGAAATATTTTTTAAGCCATGGTAAGTATTAAAGAATAAAAGAGGAAGGCAAGAGAACACACAAAAAATACTTTCTAAAAGAAAGTGTCATATCATTTATTTATCATTTCATTTAAACTTCTTATCCCCACAGTAGATTTTGACTGTGAATGTTATGCATGCTTCATTTCTTTTTCATTCTACATTCACATTTCATTTCCTTTTTTTGGTTTTTTGTTTGTTTGTTTGTTTGTTTGTTTGGGGTTTTTTTGGTTTGGCTTGGCTTGGCGCTTTTTTTTCTTTTTTTTTTTTTTTTTTTCTTTTTTTTTTTCTTTTTAGAAAAGAAAAAACAACCGGTGTTTTTATTTTTAGAGCCATAGTGCATTTGAATTCTTATTCTGAGCAGGCTAGATTTGTTGAAGGAGAAAATGAGTAATCCAGGTCTTTGAGCTGTGACTGCTTTATATCCCATGTGTTTCTTCACTCGTGTTTGCTCCTCTATTAGCACCTTTCACTGTTGTCAGCTCGAACAGATTGAAGAGTAATGGTGAGGTCCAGCTGCTAAGTTAATGCTGAGAGAGAACAAAATCATTTTGGAGTAGGCAACTAAATTACTCTGCAATCTGATTCAGTCTTCTGGTGTGGAGGACCTTGTTTCTTTTCAGTTCAGGCTGAACTCTGGTTTGAATATGAAATTCTGGAACAGGTCAGGCTTTGAAAAATCAGCTCATTCCTCAATTAAACTACATTGCCTCCATTATTTGTATTTACAGCTTTTAAATCAGTTCCCACAAAAACTGTTGGGGAAAGAAAGTTTCACAAGGTTGCAAACAACAGCGGAGGGACTTGCATAATTTAAGCAAGCTGCATGGAATAATTGGATGCCAGGCACTGTGTATGATCAGCCACTCCACTTTTTTTCTTTGTCGTCAGTCTTTTGTTCCTTTGGCTGACATCAGACAACAAAGTAACAGATGCAGAAAACGAGGTAGATGGAGCAGAGAGTGAATGAGCTGACAAATCAAACACCATATTAAAAAAATACCAAAAAAACCAACAAATCAATGTGTGACTGCTTATTCTATAGTACAGAGAATCTGGGACTGAGTGGGTCCAGTGGGAATGGTTAGTCTTTTCCTTCCTCTGTATTTTTCAAACTATTTTTCTGATCTTTTTCTCATTTGAAGGGCTCGTTTTGTTTTGTTTCTAAGGAAGAAAGGGTGCTCCTCATTAAAACTTCACTAGCTAACAGGGAGTGATGCTGCCAGGTCACTGTGATTGTCCCTCACCCAGAGGAGAGAATAATGTCTGGATCGTCCTTATCCTCTGCAAGACTCCAAGAAAGAGCAATCTTTTATGTGGCCCCATACTTGCCATAGGACAACATATCCTTTTCTGAGAACCCTTAAAAGGTAGCTCTGTGTAAGGACTTGGGGATTAGTTCTGGCTCCTGACTTTCAGGTCTTGGCTCTGGATGCAGCCAGACAAACACCATGAAAAATGCCGTGTTCTGCTACAACGTGAGAGTGAATGTATCCAGCAGAAGGCAGTAGCTTAGATATTTTCACAATGTTCTCCTCAAAGTCATTTAAAGAAATTTAAACGTGCCGTAATTAGAAAATGTCATGCAGGGAAGCACTGAACTGTATTTCAGTTCTCAAGTCTAGGATGACCCTAAGGAATTCTTCAGGCAAGCTAAGAAATTTCACAGAACAACATAATTCATTTCACCTTTAATCATCCTGTTGTCACAGCAAGTTTAAACGTCCAACAAAAATAACTGTTAAAGAAACATAATGGCTATAACACAGATTTTTATGATCAACCTAGGTACTTCTTTGAGAGTATTTTAAAGAAAAGTCATTGTGTGAGTAATGATGTTGTAAAACTGGAGATGTAGCTCTAATGTTTATTGTGCCTCAGCAATTTCCATTTTGAATATGCTGAAGTTTGCAGGAAAAAAAACTAAGTTTCTTTTTCTGAAGTAAAACATGTAAAATTTGGGTGTCTTCTGTGGATAGAGTTGCTAACCTGACAGGATTTGTAGATCAGATGCTGATGTTTGGAATATCTTTTCAGAGTGTCCTGAGCAGCTCAAGAGATTCGTGGTGCTACCCAAGGGGACAGAGAGTTCTGGGTGGGTGGGTTCTGAACAGCCTCTACAGAAAGCCTGCATCTCATTCAGGATTGCAGTCTGCCCCTCAGGTAACCTCTTGATGGGGGTGGTGGCGAATGGACATCTTGTATTCAGGATGTACAAGATCTTTCCACGTGCCTCACATACCCCTGGGGTTACTAAAATTACAAAAGTTAAGAGAAAATACATATTTGTACATAGGAACTTCTAGTTCCAAAAATGTGTCCATAGTCAGCAAATCCTGATGAGCATAGAATAAACCATGCACTTCCTGCCATGGTTTATTTCCAGTAGTTTGCTGTCTCTGACTCCTGAAATTCTGCTTTGTTTTCTTTAGAATGGAGTGATGGCTCAGAAATAAGCTGCACTCATGCCTCATTCCCTAGTTCCTCTACCAAAAATGCTTTCCAAGAGACAGGTCTGTCCTACAGCACTTAAACCTGGTGTTTAACCTAGGTGAGGTGGGACTGGCACCATAAACTTCAGGTTTCTTCATTTCCATGAGGTTTTGACAAGTCTGTTTTTTTGGCCCTCTCTTTGCTATCAGTCTCTTACAACGTCCTGCTGGAGTTAAATCTGACTCTGTCTGACCCTCTTAAGCCTGTCTTGTTGTGTCATTCCACAGATTAATTACTACTTTGTTGCAAGAATAATCCCAGATAAGAATAATACACTTCCTGGTCTCTGGTGATGCTGGGTCTGTCTGTACCCTTGGCAGGGACACCCCTTCCTGCTGCCCCTTGCCTGCTCTCCATCAACCCCTGCTGCAACTCACCCCTCTGTTCTGGGGACAGGGACTTCTCTCCCACCAGGGGTTTGGTTCTGGGAGTTACAGGGTCATTGACCCTGGCAGGAAGCAGCAATCTCATTGATCACCTCTTCGTTGTTAATTCACAGAGCTCTCAGGTGTTTCTTTACAATGCTTGCTTTCATCACTGTTTAGTTTCTTGTTCTGCCTCATCCAGTAGTATTATTTCTTATGCAATTCCATGCCTTGTAGAATGGAGGCAGGAACTTGTAACATTCACTTGAAATAAGTCCCCATGCCAAACATCAGTAGCATTTTCAGTATAGAAACCAGAAAGCCACACTGTTGAACATATGTATTTTTAAAGCTGTGTATTTTTACAGAACAGAGTTGAAAACACAGGGAGGATCTCAGAATAATTGCTGCCAAACTATTCACCTTAAACCTGGTTTCTCATTCTGTTAATGGTGCCATTCAGTAGGAGAAATCAAATGTGTGAGTCATTGCAACTAAATACTTTTGATACTCCTAACAAAACACAGACTGCTTGGTGGGCAGTGACCTCTTCAGAGCTTCTTCTCTGGCGAGTGAGGAATTAATGCAATAATGAATATTTATTTTTCTAGCTTTACCTGTGTTTTACATGTTCTGTCATCAGTTTTGCAGAAACTTTTGGTTTTTTTATTTTGAATTGGTGCTTTCACTGTTTCAAGTCTAGATCACCTAAAGAATTTCTGATTCTTTTTGGTTGGTTGGTTGGTTTTTTTTCCCTTATGATCAAAACAAAGGGATCTCTCATGGTGCTGTCAAGGTGTCCTAGACAACACAATCTGTTAAACATCCTTCCAAAGCTCCTGTCAGAGTAGCACTGTGGTTGTATTTTCATATAATCCTTTTCACATCCATATTTTACTTCTGTCTGCAGGCTAAGAGAATATAATTCAGGGCAGATGTAAAAGCACCTGTTTATTCCTCTGTCATGGCAAATAGAATCAGTTTCTGGATATGGTTGTATCCATGTATCCATGATTTAGAGGTCACAGTATTATGGACTGGTAGCAGTAAAAATAAATATTTAAATTATTGTTTTGAGATCTCCAGTGAATTTACACAGACTCCTGCACAGTTTTTTATACTTACAGTAGATGTGCACTAGTGAAACATTACATGTTAGTGTGTTGTTCACAGTGGAAAAAGGCATTAATGCTCTGGAATTCCCCTACCCCAAAATGTCTCATTTACAGCTCTCACCAGGCATTATTGTGCTTATTTCATTCCCTTATGGCTGTAAAAACAGAGAACAGTTTTCTGAGGTCAGTGAAACAATGCTATGAATAAACTGATATGAGAGAGATCTAGTTTATCATCTAGTTCATCACTAAAACAAAACAAAAAAAATTTCAGTTCTGTTACCTGATTGCCTTCTGCCCAGAATGTAAAACTGTGAAAAAGAAAAGCTGGCTATTTTAGTAAAACACTTAATTCTTCTTCCCCCATCACATTCTGCTGCCCTATCCCACAAAACAAACAAACAAACAGACAAATAAACAAATTCTAAACTAGTAAAAAACCAAACCAGAAAACCACCATGAGGAGACAAAGGACTCTGCATGACTCAATATGAATCAAGCAGAAGTCGTTTATTGTGCCTCTGAACATTGTTTATATTTACTTCTTCTTGTGGATTACACAGTCATGCATTATTTCATTGGTAGCTCCACTTTGTCCATGCATCCTTTAATTGGCAGCTCTGTACTGTCCACAAGGCAAGCATGCATCTTTTTCTTATTCTAATTGGTTGATGCCATAAGCATCATTTTACTTGGATTGACACCCCCATGATTGTCAGCAACTTTCTGCTTCTTCTTTCTTCTTGCATCATCAGCTTTTGTATCCACAGAGATCACCTCATTCAGAAGGTTAGGTTGGTTCATTTAGGACATGTCCATTTTCCTGTACATACAATCCTACATTGCCACAAAAACAAAAAATAGAAAAGAGGGGCGAAATGACTCTGAAATGACTGCCTAGAGCAGAGGGCAGTGGTGTAAGCAGCTTCTGCACCCGAAGGTTCACACATTTGTTCCACTGTGGAAAGGAAACCAGAGGAGACCATTTCAAAACACCAAGCAAGCCTGGCTCGTGGTTGGAGTTGTAGTCACTCCTTGGTGTCACTGCCTTTCCTGTTGTGCAGGGACAAATACCAAGGGTTTATCTGCTTTTGAGCCAGGAAGTTTCTGTATGTTTGGGTTCTAGTGGTATTTTCCCACCTGCTCTCTGCAGTGCACACATACCCACACACGCTCTTCTGAGAATTCCCTCAGTTCTGGAGAGGAGGAGAAGGAGCTGCTTCTCCACCTGGAATGGGCCAAGTGTGTTTCTTTCAGACTTTATCACACACACTTGTACCAGTGCCACAGCTGGGAAGCTTTTTTTTACCCCATCTGCAGAATATGGTTTGCAGGTGTAAAGTTGGTACACTTCGTAAGTTGAAAATCACAACTTGTGAAAAATGAGAAGTGCTTTAATAATTTTCCTTTCATTATCATCTAATTTATCAGACTTGTAATATTCAAAACTCTTCAAGGGTTCCTCAGCTGCATATCTCTGTACAATTATGGCTCTTTAAGTAGTTTTAATCTGCCAAGTGAGCTGTCATTGTATCTGGTAAGTAATTTTGACAGCCATAATGTGCTGATTGTAGAGGAACACTGGGAAAATGATGAGGGTCATTCTTGGGGTTTTCCATTAACCACAGAAGTGGTGTTAACACATTTTTGGAGTGCTTGAAGAACTTCACTCAGGTGAGATTAACCTGCTTGAGAGCACCCTCTTTCTCTGGGTTCCTTCTGGTTCCCAGGAGAGCACCCTGTCCAGAGAGCCATGCCAGGAAACAAGTGGATGTGCAAGTGGGCAGTTTTTGGTACTGAATCCCAGTTGTTCCCCAGTGTTTGCTGGGCTTTGTGAGATGGCCCCCATGGTCTCATGGTGTGCAGCTCTGCCCTGCAGACAAGAGCCTTGGCACAAGCACGGCTAATTCTCTGTTAAAGCAGTGCTTTTTTTGTCGCTCTGTTTCATTATTTTCTTTGTGCTCAGTTTGCAAACAAATCACAAGCTTTTTTTAACTGTTACATCAGTATAAACTCAGCCCGGTCTTACAGAGACAAAATGTTCTAAGTATATAATGAGAATAAAGATTCCTTGTGCTCTCCTTGACAACAGTTCGATCCCTCTGTGTTCAGAATATGCCCTTAAAATCACTTGTGCAATTCTGTTACTAAGCTCAAATGTGATCGTGGCAGACAGCCTGGTCTTTAGGCTTGGTAACCACCTGCAATTTCCAGTGAATCCCCGAGGATCAGCAATTACTCCATGCATTTGGAACTGAGGTTTTCAGAAAACAAGGCTGCTAATGCAGTGGCAAGAATATGGTAATGATCCTGGTCACTCGTGTGAGTTGTGTGCTGCAGGACTCTCTCAGTGGCATCTGTGTCCTCAGAGCAAGCTGGGGTGACTTGGAGTGAAATAACCCAGCCAGTACAGATAACACTGCCATAATTGATCAATTCTGGAAGACAGCTTTGCACCATATCGACTGAGAGGAAATACCACTTGTAAATTACATCAAAATGTTCAGAAATATATGGAATAAAAGCTAGCAGAGAAGCTGTTTTCAGCAAATGCCTTGAAAAGCAGTTACTCAATTCCTCCTTCCAAAAACACGTTTTTCACTCAAAAGTTCAGTTCTGTAAATGGCTGTTCTAAAAAACTGTGTTGACACAGCACTTGCTTTCCAGGGCTAGAGCTGAGCATTCACAGCGAAGTTCTGCCACAGCCGAAGGTATAAATGCAAATGACATTCGATGTTGTTGAGTGGTTACCACAAAACTGGCTTTGAGTTAACTTTACATCTTGATAAAATACTTTGTGTTTCCTACTAGATGTATTCAAATTAATATTACAATTTACTTCAGAAACTGCAAATATAATTTGTTTCTTTGCACTGTTGAGGAACAGTTAAAGAGAAACCATATAAATATTTATTTGCACTTTCTGGATTGCTGGAACACTTTATTATTGCAGAACTTACATGGTGTTACTTTTTTATTGCCTTATATTGCACATGTTTCGTTTTAATTGTTGCATCCTTCATTCCATTAATTTCAGATTAAAAATTAAATTGCAACTGAAGTTCAGCCGTAGCTCCTAAAGTGTAAAAAATAAGCTTTGGTCTTCACTTTCTAGAATGAAAGTGGGGGTGGAATACAGACTAAGTAGAAAAATAATCTCTCAGCAAGAACTGTGATGTTACTCATAACAGCTTCTGGTAACTGTGAGATCTGTCTTCATTTCTGTACTATAACCTTTAGTTTTATTGCACTTTGGTTACCCAAGGTTAATTTAGCCTTTAGCAATTATGGATTTTACCAGCACTCAGGAAGGGATTGGCTTTTGCCATTGATGTTAATGCAAAACTTGTAAATAATCAGTAAGATCCTGTACTTTTAATTTCACCTCTTTTTTCATGTAGTCTTTTTTTTTTTAAAGTGGTATCTCAGTGTGGTAATGTGGTATTTTTTTGCTCAAAAACCCGATACACAACTGTCCTTGGGAGTTCACATTATAAAACATTTAAAGGGTTTGCTATGCGAGGGCTTATGTCTGTACTTAAATCCAGACCTCTCAAAACTCCCACAGCAGTCTTAACTCTTAGAGATGCAAAATATGCCAAAAGAAGGAAAGATTCTTAGTAATTTAAAGGAATAGGTCACAAATCCACAAATATTTCAATGTAGAGGTGAAACTGAAATATGTATCCACAACATGGTTTGTTTCATATTGTATTCCACTGAATTCAGTCCACTTTCAGAGTTTTTGTCATTCCCTCAGTTTTGCACTTGCAGCAGGGACTTACTCAAAGGCTGATCTGAGGCAGAAGGTGAGGGAACAATGGCCCTGGTACATTTCCAGACACTGAAATGTTTGCAAGACCACGCATGCTTTGAGGACAATAAATCGACGATTCGGAATTCCTGGACCGGCCAAATTCACATAAAGTAGGAGCTAAACCTGATGGTGAAATCCCAGCCCTACTGCACTCCGACAAGTGCTCCGTGTTTTCAAGGACTGGCACCCCCAGGCTCCTCCGTGTCTGAAGGAGCAAGGAGGGGTGATTTTTCTAAAAGTCACAACCACCTCTCAGACTACAGACTAGCATAGCCAGAAGTGGGCAGCAGGCATGGAGCAGGAGTCAAAGAGAAAGAGCAAAGTCATTAAATATTTATAGTAGAGCTGGCAAAAATACGGTTTGTCAAAAATGTAATTGTACTGAAGTAGAAGCATTTTGTGGATTTTTTGATGTTTCTGCCATTCTGCATTGCTGAGGGGGGTTTTGAGAGGACTGGATTGAGAATCTGACCTTTCTCTGAAAACAGCTATTTTGACACAGCTCAGTTTCGTGAAAAGTTTCGAATAGTTTTTAATTTCACATTGGGGAAAAAAGCTAACACCGTCTTCAAAGCTGCTGAACAACACCATTTCTGCCCTCTGTGGAGCTACTGCTCAAGAGGGCTAGAAATAGAATAACATCTAAGAGATACAGGAAATAAATACGGTTTTTCGGTGGGCTAGATGGGGTTTTTAGTGGGTTAGATAAAAAGCACAAACACCAGCATGTTGAGCTCACTGTGGTTTTGAATTTACAGTTCAGAAAGCAAAGCTCTTTGCATTGCTGAATAATTAACATGAATAAGATAACCCAGTGTAAAATCTTAGACGGGACAGAGCCCCTGTTTTTACACTGGAGTTTTCAATGGCTGTCCTGAATCTTCAGGGTCAACACAGCTGCAGTTTGTATATCCATTATAATTACTTTCATGTCAATGAGAGTATAAAACCCTTAATCTAAGTTTCTATATAGGAAAAGTTACTTTATTCTCCTACTGACCATACCATCCCCTGAAAGAGCTGTGTTTGCAATCAGTCCAAGATTTACTGGAGCACAATCCCCCTGCCATTATAACTATTGTGCCATGGGGCTGTGCTTCTGGAATTGTGTTGGTATCTAGAGTCCCATCTGAATCATGGAATATATCAGGACCTCTTCAGGCTGGCAGTCCTGCATTGAAAAACAAGGATCTTAGTAAACAATGAGTATGAATTAGTTGCTGTCTCAGAAAAATCAGGGAGTTTGTACTGCTTAAGCATTTGTGTTGCTGTTAGGAGAGTGAAAAGCTGGGAATAAGGAGCAAAATGTCAAGCAGGAGTTGCCCAAGGGCAGCTGAAGTACCGAGGCAGTCAGCTCACACAGCTCAGGTTCTCACACCTCTCGTGTGTCAAACATTGAGCCTGAGCAGGAGAAGGCAGCTCTGCCCGAAGCTGTGCTGGGGAGACTTGGATTGCTGTGCCTGAAAATCCGTGTTCTCCTGACTGCCTGGGAGTGACACGGCACTGCAAGCCTGTTCTGCACAAAAACACAGACATTTGCTGGCTGCCTGAACTCTGGTCAGTGGCAGGAGCTGTCTCCTGGAGTCTTGGGCTGGTGGGGAGCAACCTTGGGCTTAAGACCAGCACAGTACAAAAAGACACTGACACTTCTCTTTATAAAAGTGTAGTAGGAAATATTAAACTCAACAGAACAAAAGAGGAGGAGACTGTTAGGATCAGAGGATTAGGATGAACTGAATATATTTTGTTAGAAATAGGAAAAGCAATTCTAAATGTCCAAACAAATTAGAGTACAACTGCTCTTCTAGGGAGATGTGCATTTACTTTTTGTTTTGATGAATTTTGTTAGTTTCACTATGTGATTTCCATTCTGAGAAAAAGCCAGATGCTATAATTTTTACTGTGTTGCTTTTCATTTGAGATGATGCTTTGTAGCAGAAGCATTTGTGTCCAAAGTAACTTACCATGTCTAGACATCCAATCCAAATTATGACTTCACATCAGGAGCTGAGTACTTCAGATTGTTTAAAGACAGGCAAGTGGAAGTAAAGACAAATGAAAAAAGCCATGATCAGGAGGAACCATATGGTACTCTTGTAACAATTAAACTCAGTGCTTTACTTTGCTGCATGTCTGCAGGATGCACAGGCTAATCCCTTGTGTCCAGGCTCCATGCCAAGATTAATTTAATGTTCCGAAATTTTTTATTTAATCTGCTTCTGTAAATAAAGAGTAAAAAGCAGAGTAAATAGCTGAGTGAAGACTTGAGGATGTGTGAGCACTTTATTCCTTTCCTAACCTCTCACTCAACATCTTGCCTCTCACGTGTGTTTTCTTGGGCAAAAGTGGGGAGAGTCCTGGGACACCTAATGCATCTCTGACATTTTACTGTGTGTGTTAGCAAGAGTTCAGGAGCCACTGGAAAGATCCAGACTTTCCCTTTGAACTCATTTCATAGGTTGCCATGCCATGCAAGCTCCACAATTATTCAAAGGTAGAATATTGCAATTATTTTATGGCTGTTATTTTTGCAGGACAACCCTAGCTCCTAGTACTTGGATCTCCTCTGGTTTGCATAGTTGAGTCTATTGTTTAAATTACGTGCTAACCAGTCCAAAGTTCCTGGTACAGCTCTCAAGTTAGAGCTAACTCATGCCTTTGATTCAAAAGAAACAAAAAAACTGATTGATCATTCACTGTGTGCTTTGAATTAGCTAACTGTGCCCCAAAACAGCGCCTTTAAAATTATTCTGGGAAATAATCATTTAATAAATTCAATGTTTTCCAAGCTGCTTTATTTCAGAAATTGTCTGCCTTGATATAAGGCCCTAGGGAAAGTAGTTTAATTAAAAAGTAAGGTTTTCTGTCAGTCTGCTGAGTTCTCTGCAGACTAAACAGCTGCTGATTTTCTACTCTGAGTGTGACATGGTGATGTTCATTTTCTTATTTATCTCTGTGTATCTCACAAGGGAGCCAAATCTAGCAGGTCATGTTGGAGCACCTATCCTGCTGCAGGAAATATTTGTGTCAGGTTTGCTTGGAGAAATGTAGGAATTCTGTAAGCAATATATATTCACTAGCCAACATTCCTACTTCTAGGTCTCTATTTAATTTGAAAATCTTAGAAACATTGTACATTATAGCTACTTTCACATATTTTATTAGCATTTGTTCTTTAACTGCTCGGTAGTGCTTAGTGGCAGGAAATTACTGCAAGCATCATAATAACCTTTTTAATTTTATGTACAGAGACCTCTAGGTTGCTCTTTTAAAAACAGGTCCACCTTTTTTTTAAATGATATGCACAGTGAATTGGGTCAGGGCCTCATAAGGCAAGTTATCTCCTATTTTTCTCAATGTAGACCTCACTAATCTAGAGGAGAAATAGCTTTGTGACCCATCTTTCAGGCACGAATGTGGAATTAGGGCAGTGGGAGCATCTGTGCCTGTTTCCTGAAAGAGGAGTGTCTGAAGCCAAGTGCTGCTTGGTCTGCTGCAGCAGCAGCAACGCTGCAGTCCCAACTGCAGACTTGCAGCCTCCAGTGGGCACTGCCCAAAGAATGCAGATAATGTCTGTGAAGACAAGGACCCACAGGTGTTTGTGATTGCTATTGATACCTGTGCAAAAGGAGACAGAAAATGACCCAGCTGGGATGTATGTAATTCACAGCTTCACTTGGCTCCTGGATGATAAAGTTCCTTTTACTAATGACCTTTTTCCACAGGCTTAACTACACAGTTGCAGGATTAATTTTTCGAATAGTTCATTATAGTGTGGCATTGTAAAAAACTCCAAGGCAAATATTTCTCACTGATGCTCATCTTAGAGACAGTGTGCTGTGCCTTACAGCACTGTAATTAATGGGACAGCAGTTCCTGTGTGCTGAGTGTGTGGCACTGAGTGCACTCCTGAATCCACAGGATATTTCCAAACATGAAGCCTGAGGCTGACAAAGCCTTCCATTGGTGCAGTGGGCATGGAGCTCCACACATTGATTAGAAAGCTGTACTTTTTTGCTGCTGTTCTTAAAAATCACTTTCTTCCACTTTTTCCTCTCTTGAATCTTGCAGGTTTTAGAAAGAATAAAAGATTAAGAAATGTTTCAAGCTATTTGTAATAGAATGTCAGTTTGGTAAGGGTTTGATTGATGGGAGGAAGGAATGACAATGTTTTACATTTCTATTCTTTTAGAATAAAGGGTGTTTGTGAAAGGCACCGTCAGTAGTTAATTAAGCACATCTTTATGTGCACAAACGTTTATCTTCTTGCTACTTATTTTTCTAATCCACCTCAATGTTTATTGCAGTTTTCAAATAAACATCTATCAGTTCTCCACCATTTGAGCTGGAGTGCAGACCTGAATGGGACGCGCATCTTAGCAGTGGGGGATTCCAGCGGAGCAATGTGGTCAGATACCTCACTAGAATCACAGTTTGTCTGGAAAAATGACACTTTTTAAGCAAGATTTATGTAAACAAAATTGTAGAGTAGGGAAACTTATTGTGTAGCCAGGAGGAAACCCAGGTATCACTGCTGCTTTTATGCTGCCCACAGAACTATCTCTTTATGCTGAGCAATTGGTCCCTGCCTCAGCATAAGGATGAAGTCTGGTTCATTTGGTGTGAGCTTATGGCAGCAATTAATTACTTGAAGTGCAAGTGCAGTTTCCCCCTCTTCCAGTTTCCAATCCATGGAACAGGAAGGGTATCAGTGGATTTATGGTCTTGCTTTGCAGAGCATGTTGCCCATAAAATTAGATATGAGGAAATAATAATTTTTGGTATTATATTAAGGTATGAACCTCCCTCTATTCATGATTTCAGTATTGCTTCCTGGAATTTAGTATTTCAGTTTGAGTTAATAGTATTGACTTAAATGATCTGAAAAACGATATACAGTAGTTACCACCTTTTTTTCCTTATCCTTACAGATATTTTACAACTCTAATTATTATTTTGCCTCCTTTTCCCAAACAACTGCCCCTTCCTCCTTCAAAACATAACCTTCTACATTCTGTAATTATTTAAACAGTAGCTACAGCCTGTGATAGAAAAACTCATCAAAGCTGTATAGCTTCCCAGTGGCAGAGAGACACTCAAAAGGTCACCAGCTCTGCACTGCAGGAGGTGTTTGCAGGATTCCAGCAGAGAAACTTGTATACAGCTGTTATCATGGAAGGCTGGATTTAAAAAAAAACAAACAACAAAACAAAAAACAAACAAACAAACAAAAAACACCAAAAATGAAAAAACGGAGAAACAGCAACTCCGAAAAAAAGTTATTGGGAGATCTGACATTGACAGCATGTCATGGGGTCAGTGCTGTATTTCTGAGAAAACAGCCAACTGAGCAGTGTCCCAGCAGGGTCCTTACTTGAAGGTGTCCATCCAAGTCCCAGGAGAGATCTTTGCTGATAAATAGCATGCCTGTGTTTGGATTTCCATCCATATGTAAAGCCTTAAAGATTCAAATTTGATTCATACTGAGAGTACTTCAATTTTGTTGATAAAGTTTTAGTTAGAACAAGAGGAAAGTCATGCTGCAAGCAAATCCACAGGCTATACAAAATTCTTGGAAGCCTACTAGTGGCATGTAGTGTATGGAGAAGATTCATTAGTGGTGCCTGTCAGATACCTCTGTTAGGACTTGATGGATCCATGGAGCTGAATTAGGTTCTTGAAGGACACAGCTATGGAAACAGCAGTGTTATTGTCATTCATGTGCAAAGCTTTGGAGGTCACTGTAACACCTTGATGGCATTTCTGTCTGTTCATTGCATCAAAACTTGATATGCGTCTGTCCTGAACAGGGCTTTTGTCTCCTTCAAGGTGGGAGTGAATTTGCCATGTGATCCTGGGGCTTTGATTCCTAGGCACTTTGGAATGTTCCAGGGTCTCTGTGCTTACCTCAGGAAGTATAAAACTGCAACCTTAATTTTAAATAAAGAATTATCTATGTTGATTTGGACGTTGGAGAAAAACACACATGGAAGTGTAATAAAAGGCTGGAGAGTAATAAAATTACAACAAGATATGAATGTAAATGAGTAATTTTGTCAGCAGCAAACTAATGAAGCCTGCTTTCCTAGAGGTTTGAACTTCCAATTTGATTTACTGCTACCTAAAAGGTACAAGATAGAATTGAAGCTTTTCTTCTTGTTGAGCTTTTAGAACACTTCCATGTACTCTGCTTGCTATTTAGTGAGATGTGACCTCTTTCTGACCCCTGTGCTTTTTCTGTAGCATCTCTGTATTGTGGAGCTACATCATTTCATAGCACTTGAGGGAAACAATTCATCTCTTTAAAATGTAGTTGAAGGTAACAGATGGTCTCAGGAACAAATCGGTGTGTGCAGTCACACAGCGACGTGTCCTGGACACAGCAGGGTGAGCTCTGCTCCGTGAGGAATCATGGGACTGCCTGAGCATGCAGTTATCACCCAGTTGGAGAGACCTCTAAAATCATTGAGTCCAGCACTAACCCAGCACTTCCAAGCCCATTGCTAAACCACGTCCCTGAGTGCACATGCACGTGTCTATTGAATCCTTCCAGGGATGGATTGTCAGCACTGCCCTGGGCAGCCTATGCCAGTGCCTGACCCACACTTCTGGTGGAAACATTTTTCCTAACATCCAATCTAAATCTGCCCTGGTGCAACCTGAAGCCATTTATTCACCCTATCACTCATTACCTTGGAGAAGTTACTGGCTCCCATCCTGTTGTTAGGATACTGCTGGGAGCCAAGAAAGCAGCCCTTTCTAAGGCTGCTCAAGGACAAGAAATTATAACAATGATTAAACACCTGCTGGAGATGTGATGTTTTGCAGAAAGCATGTTTTCAAAGAGGTGTTGCCTTCTTGGATCAATGAGTCTTTTCTATTCTGTTTTGCCCATACTACCCTATATAAGTGTAGTGTTTCTTTAAATAAAGCTCTCTTCTGCTTCTCCATTACATGAAGAACAAAGTTGAATTATCCTTTCCACTGCTCCTGTAGCCAAAATGCAGCACCATCCCACTGGAGCCTTCTCTCAGAGAGCAGTGGGGTCTCCCCTGAGCCTCCATTTCTGCAGGCTGAGCTCCCCCAGCTCCCTCAGCTGCTCCTCACCAGCCTGGTGCTCCAGCCCTTCCCCAGCTGTGTTCCCCTCTCTGGGTCTTTCCTACACTGAGTGTTCCAGAACTGGGCACAGCATTTGGTGTGTGGCCTCTCCAGTGCTGAGTACAGGGGGACAGTCACTGGTCCTGCTGGCCACACTGGTCCAGCCCAGGTGCCAAGAGCCTTTGGGGCCACCTGGGCACCCATGGCTCATGTTGATCAGCAGCCCCAGGTCCTGTTCTGCTGGGCACTTTGAGCCTCTGTGCCCAGCCTGGAGCACTGCAGACTTGTGGTGGCCCGGCACTTGGCCTTGCAGAAGCTTAGCCAACCCATGAAACAGTATTTGGTGATTCCTGATTCACACACAGCTTTTTTACCTATTGATGCCAATGATGGAATGTCAGAGAGCCCAGCTTTCCACCTGAAGCGTTCTTGGTGTAGAGAAGGCTGAGGAAGTAGCAAAGGGAGCTGTGAAAGGCCACATAAGCATGCAGTGTTTTTTTAATAACTTCTGAAATTGATTTCAAGTGAATGAGGCTGTGTAGTTATTAAAGGAGTAACATTGGGGATTGAAGCATGGATCTGGTGTTTCTTATAGAAGGCAGTAATTTGTAATACAGTTTTATTGATTAAGTCTTGTAATCACTAAATCTTGCATGTAAATGTGGCTGAATGTGAAACATTGTCTTTATCAATTTCCAAAGAGTGGATAAATTTGTTGGTTATGTTTCAGAAATTATGAACCATCAGTAGCCTTTTTTTCAGGCTATTATAATTTTTACAGAGGAAATTATATCCTTATTATCCCTGCAGTACTAATATATGGATCTACCAAGGCTTTCAAACATAAAAGAATGTAAACTTCAAAATTAATAGGTGCTTATAGCTAATGACAGTCTGAATGATTTGAAGAAAAAATGTTAGTTAAAACACATATGAAAGTGAAACTCTCAGCAGAGTTAGACCCTGCAACCAGAAGATTTTATAGGAAGCAACTGGAAGCCCTCAGAGTGGGCCTCCTGGCCTGGGAGAAGAGATATTTTCCTTCTGCCCTGGCAATTGCTGTAGGATTTAATGAATGTGCTTCTACCTTTACATGGTGTCAGCAACTTATCCATTTTTTAGCAATTCAGTGCTACCACCATTTCTGTGATCACAGAATCCTATATCCGCCTGCTCCCAAACCCATTCAAATGAAATTAAGAACAATGCACAGAATTTTACTGGGTCGTCTGTTGGAAGAAAAAAACAATGTCCCAATTTTCACTCTCGTTATTTTGACCCTGCAAAGGAGATGGGAGGAAGGTGGTGCCAAGGTCCTGCAATTTCAGTGGTGAGTCTGAACAGGTGAGAAACCCTGCCTCCTTTTCCTCCAGTGAGTTACAAACCCATACCTCCCTAAGACCCCAGTAGGTAAGATAAGCTTGGCACAGTTCCCATTGGCATCATGTCAGTCTGGAGACAGCTCAGCTGAGTTGAAATAAAGCCCTGTAGCTCTATTTAATAATGAGAAATAGTATCTGTTACGTTTTAAAGACACTGTTTGTAATGCTTAATAATACAATATACAAATTCTATATATCTGTCAATGTGTGTGCGTCTGGCAGTGGACCTTACTTCATCTTCTGCTTTTTTACAGCTCTTACAGCTCTGTTATCATTTCCACTTGCAATACAGCCACTAGGACACCTTTCAAAAACATCATGATCCTATACATTTAAATTTTTCAACAGTGTTAGTTCATTTCTTTGAAAACAGCAATACAGCCCTTTTGAATAAAAATCTTACCCAGTTTTTGAAAATATTTGCAGTTATTTTCAAATAAGCAGGTTTCTGTAGCCACATTCTGGAAGTGTAGGTGGGTTTTTTGCAGTGTGTTTACAAATATCTCGCCATATCCAAGGAGCTGTCATTATTTTATCCTTGGCAAATGGGACTATGGAGACAAAATTAGAGTTACATTTAAAGCTGGAGTATCTTGCATAGGAGTGGGATATAGAAACTTCTAAAATATTTGCTGAGAACTAATTGGAACATGTGCTGCTTCTACTATTGCTTTGCATCAGGGCTCTACCTTTGGAGTTGGAAAAATGATAAACATTTAGATTAGGGCTGAAAGAACTTTTTTCTGCCTGGAGCTATTTCTGTTTTTTAAGAACTGTAGCTTGGACATCTGCAAATGATGTCTTATTTGCAACTAAACAGTGGATCAATAAAATAATAAACACAAACCACTGAAGTTAAGATTTCTGTTGATGGATTGTGCATCTGAGGAAAACTTTTAAGAAACTATGAAGGGCAGTCTTTATAGAACACAAAAACCAGTATTTGCCTCTAAACTTTCCATGTTTGAACTGGTTTATTTTGTTTTCAGTTAAAATAAAACTGAAATCCCCAACATCATTTCAAATGAATGTTTTGTTTTGAAAGTTAGAAGGAAATGCGAATAATTGTTTTCAGAAGTTGCGTGGGAGAGCAGTGGGATCCAAACTCAGTGATCAGTGCCCATGGTGAAAGCTGGCAAGCTGCTTCCTTTCAGCCTTCTCTTCATCTCGAGCTTTGGCCCCTGCACACGGTTCATTACTGTGCAGCCTGCTTTTATGGATGTGCAAGGTGTTTGTCTTTTTGAAAATCTGATTCTCAGGCCCATTGCTTCTTCTGTAGTCCAAATATTTGAGCTCACTGAGGGCAAACAGCAGAGAGCTTCAGAAGGAGCACACCTTTGTTCTGGTAAACTCCATGGCCCTTTCACACCCCTGGAGGGAGAGGGGGCAGCAGGAAAATGTCTAAGCAATGCCTAATGTATGTTTTCAGTGCCTCAGAATTTCCAAAACAACTGTGTGCTGCTCCTCTAAAGACATTTATGGGATTGATGGCAATTGTCAAGTGTGGGATTTGCCTGCCTGAATGTCAGTGAATGTATCTGAGCAAAGCTTCAGCTCCTGTGGTCATAAAGGGAAACCTGTGTGATTATAGTTAAAGGAATATTCTAAAAATCATGTGTTTATACCTCAGTGTACCTAGTCCCCACCCTCCCTGCACACACACCCTTGCCATTTTTTATTTTTCACACATAATAGGAATTAGGAACTTCAGCTCTTTTACAAAGTCACTGTCTGTTCTCTTTTGCAAAAATAAACAACATATTGTAATAAAGAAGCCAGGCCTGAATTAGAGGTCACAGATTCAGAGTTAATTTAGAATTTGGCACTTGGCTCAGATATGATTGGCAAGAAGATTTTCATAAGGCTGCAAGTGTAAATTGGAAATAAATGGAAAAGGATTATGTGAGTGGGAGATGGCTTTGAATCTATAATGCATGTCCTGAGACTGACTTGCTCATAAAAGAGCATGTGTTTAATGTGTCATAAAAATATTTAAGTCACATTGATCTTTGTATAAATATTTCATTTTTAAAGTTGGATTCTGGAGTAGTTAAAAATTAACTCCGTGTGCATATCCTTGCTATCATTATGAAGGGTAAAAAAAGGAAGACCAGAAACTGGGTCTTTTCTCCCTTTCCAGTCTCACATTCTCAGAAGATTCTTTAGGTTGTCTTTTTTGACCAAATCAATTTTTTTAGTCCTTGCTGTATCATCTGTTCTGTTCTATAGTGCTCCTCTGAGAGATGCTATGGATCTATTACATTAGGAAACAGTTTGGAGGCAGAGCTGCTGCCAAGAAGGCACTCATGTATGAGAGTGAGAGTGTGGGTGAGTGACTGAGATGTCCAAAAGGAACACTTGTCTGTGTGCCTTCAACTACTTCTGTTCCAAAGATGATGTATGTCTGTAAATAAAAAAGGATGTATTTTGAATGTGCCCATGTTCTGCACCATTAGTTTTTCCACTACTGGGAAACTAAATTGCAAGAATCTGCACATCTGCTACCACCTGGCAGCTCAAGTGGCTCAAGGAGTGACAGCAGTTAAAAAAAGACACCCCTGAAGTATCATCTATTTTTCTTTTTGCTATTTTCTTTAAATAAATACAGTCTCTTAATTTAGCTCAAAAATATTTTAGCTCACCGTTGCTGTTGGTACCATACAGGATAGCCTCTTGGGCTTTCAGAAACCATTTAGTACTGATGGAGGCAGAGGGAGGAGTGTTTCTGGAGCTGCACTCAGCTCCTCCCACTGCACAGGCATCTGCTTAATGGCCCTTTTGGACACACAATGACCTGGTGCCTGAGTCCTTATTTTCCCCTTCTGGAACAGTGGGTGAAATACTAATGAACTTTGCAGGTGTCACTCCATCGCATGAGACTTAGACCCCCCCCAGTTATGACTGTTTTGTGCTGTTCCTCACAGGTGAAATTTGTGCTTTTAAAATCCATGGGCAAGAAATGCCCTTCGAGGCCGTTGTGCTGAACAAGACATCTGGAGAAGGTCGGCTTCGAGCAAGGAGTCCCATTGACTGTGAGCTGCAGAAGGAATACACATTCATCATCCAGGCCTATGACTGTGGGTCAGGACCAGGTGGAACAAACTGGAAGAAATCTCACAAGTGGGTAAAAATAAGGAGAAATACGTTTTTGCTTTGGCATAATTTGCTCCACAGTCTATGTTATTGTCAGGTAGAAAGCAAACAAAACAAAGATGAACCATTGTTGCAATATTCCACCTGTTTTTTCACTCCTTTTTCTGTTAGAAAACACATTCTTTTTCGTTTGCTTCGGTTGAAGCTTTGGACAGGACTCCTGTTCAAGTGGATAAATTCATCTCAGTTTTGGTTTCTGTTTTCCATTCTTGCTTTCATGTTGAATACATCCAGGTCATAGAAGCTGGCTTTCAATTGATTTTTGCAATTTTAAAATAGGCTTTCTCTCTGTTCATCTCATTTCAAATGGTAAGAAGAGAGGAGTCATCCCCTTTTTTTAGTATATGTATGTCATAAGCTGAGCAGTGTCACGTTTGAACAGTGTCAGTGTTTCTCTGAGAAAGTGAAGTCCTCTGAAGAGGAGTGTATTGAAGGTCAGTAGGTGGTACTTTTTACTGTGGAGCCAGTTCCCTGAATAAGCTCAGGTGGCACAGTGGCTTTTTTCCCTTTGAATTCATGAAACTTAGCTCCAGATCATTTGTCATTAAAGCTGAATTTAACTCACGTAGATGTATAAGTGCTGTACAAATAGTTAGTTTTGCTGAGAGCCGTTATCATAAATGATTTATAGTAATCATTCTTCCTTTCGCTCATCCAGGACACACAACAATTAAAAATTTAATTAGGTCTATAATGCATTCTGAAGTTTTCAGGATATTTAAGAAGAATACAGATTTAGGAGGAAGCCTGCAATAGCAGATAACTATCAGATCACAGAAACAGGTTTTGCTTCACAATATCAGATTTTATGTTTCCCCCTCTCACATCAGTAACAATCTGGTAGAAATCCAGTTGTAAAAGGTTTTGGTCTAATCTTGACTAAATGAAGTCTGGCCCACTGCCACCAGACTGTCTAGTACCACACACTCAGCCACACTGCCTGGGGTCCCAGCCTTTATTGGGGCTCTGCCAGTACATCCCTTCTGTGTCCCTCTGTCACCCTGCTTATCAAACCAGCAAGCAAATCCTTCCAGAGCAAGGCCTTTAGGGTTTACTCACTAAATACCAAAAGGCCTTGGTGGGCTACGTGTACAGAGTTGTAACTAATTAAAGGGTTAGATGATTATCATCAGCTGAAGGTGAAAGCCTTACTCAATATGGCAGAATGTTTGTAAACTGGCCATTTTTAGGTAGTGGATATGGAAGACTACCGTGATTTTTTTTCTCTTTGCTTATTTTACTCTGTAGTGATATCACTGATTTTCTGCTGGGGTTCATTTTTAGAGGCAGACCTTAACAGGGAGCACCATGAAACCCTCTCCCTACAATCCATAGCAATAGACTTCTACCTAATGCCACACTAAGATACTAAATTGGGCAAATTAAACATAAAAATTCAGTAATATCTCATTTTAATAGGTGCTTACATAGTTTTCTAGATATGTTTTGTTAGTCTTTTCAAGTGTTTTGAAAATAAACTGTTAGTGAGGTGTCACCATAAATTAGTTTTTCTCTTTGATATTTTCTGTGCCTATTTTAGGGCAGTGGTCCATATCCAGGTGAAGGATGTCAATGAGTTCTCCCCAGCATTCAAGGACAGTGTGTACAAGGCCTCAGTGACAGAGGGGAAGATCTATGACAGCATCCTGCAGGTGGAAGCCACGGACGAGGACTGCTCCCCCCAGTTCAGCCAGATCTGCAACTACGAGATTGTCACCACAGACGTGCCCTTTGCTATCGACAGGAACGGTGAGTGCTCCACACTCTGTCTGCAGGCCTGCCAGGCCTGGGGCACGAGCCAGGGAGGGAACTCCAGAGAGAAATCCTGTTCTCATCTCTGGGAATGGAGGAATCCTCACACTGAGCAGTTCCATCCTTTTTGTGTAATACTGGGGCAGAAAGCGTCACAGTAACCTCCTGTGGAAGTTTAACCACCAGATTTAGGTGAGCAGCATGATTCTTGGTCACTCAGTCCATTCTCCTAATTGTGTCAGATCCCATTTCCCATTCAAGTGATGGCATTCCCCAAGGCAGCATGTATTTCCCAGTGCAGGGCTTATTCACTGGATTACAGCTAATCTCATGAAGCAGAGCCTGAATATGTAATATTCTGCATATGCCTATTGATTTTTAAAGCTTTTAGGATCACAGGTCCACAGACTTGCCCAGTTGTAGTGCTTCCTGAAGTGGATGCATTATTCTGCAGCATGGAAGAAAATGTACTGTGGAGAATTAGTACAATTTCTTAAGTTTTTGTTGGTTTGTTTTAGTTGTGTTTTCTGAGGAATATATTTTATATTTTAGGAAAAATAATAAGCCATATAAGGTTTTCCATATGCAGCAGTTTTTGACCTTGGTGGCCTTGTATGTCAGCTTCCTGGAACAGCAAAGAACATGGAACTGAGTTTGGGAATGGCAACTGAGATGCATGCAAAGTGTGTGCAAGGTCCTTCCTCCCTTCTCTGCTTGCTTCAGACAATGAAAAATAGTTTCCCCAGAAGAAACTGTCTGTATATCCAGCAGTGCTCTGATTTCTCTCCTAGTAGAAGCATTTAATCCATGTTGTTTGTAGGAGGAGAATACAGTTTGGAAGTTGAATCTGATTTTTGTCCAAATTGTAAATTGAAAGCATGCATGGAGCTACTGTTTTCTTTGAGCAGTCATTTTCATGTTGGGATGTTTTCTAAAAACTCTTTACCCTGTTAAAAATTTTTTAATCTGCTTTTGTGCAGTTCTTGCACAATGCACAGATGAGCATCAGAAGACAACCTGTTACATCAATAAATTGTAATGACTTTGGGGAAAAATCCATCTCGTTATCACACATTGGGAAGCAAGTACGTGGTATAGGAAGTGCAATTGTGAGAAATATGTTTGTGTTTGAGTAAATGAGGGTAGCTGGCACAGTAATCCAGTAATTCTTGTGAATGCAGAGAACTGCACAAAGGATTTTTTTACAGCAAGTTGGCATTTGGAAGGAGTTATTTTGAAGCAATTCCCTAGAAGATTTTCCTCTCCATGGATTTTTTTTTTAACTGGGAGATTTCCCATGTTGTCATGAAAGAAAGTTCTCTGTGTCTCTGAATCCATTTTTTTCCAAGATTCCATGTCTGTGTGTAGGTACTTAGAGATTGTCTCATAATTTCCTGTGGGGTTTGTGGCAGATATAAGGGACAGAGAAAACCCTGAAATTGGTGTGATACAGAGCAGTCATTTCTACTGCTTGTGCCTTTTCAGCTCCTATCACACAGAGCAGCTGCCTCAGGAGTGCTCATGTCTTTTTACAGTCAGAGACATGATCAAAAGCATGGGAAATGTCAGGAGTCCTTGGTTACATCTTTGTCCTCATGTGCCTGGGACCTGCTTTTCAGCAAAGGCAATGAGAAAATCATTGATTTAAATGTGGCTTTAAAGCCTGCAGTGAATAATTGGTATGAGGTTGTAATACTTGCAGTTTCTTGGTCATGAATTCAATTAATATTTTTGATCTATTTGTTCATTAAAAGAACAGTGCTGCCACAACCAACAGTAATTGCAGTCTAATTTGCAATTTTTTAAGATAATGGTAATTGCTTAAACCCACTGGGATTAGAGACAGAGTTACAATAGATGGCTATACTTTTATTTTGTGACAGAAATATGTTGCTTAGTTCCAACACATTTCACTGCTGAAACAGTGAGACACTGCTGTCTCTCTGTGGCAGCTGATACAAACTTTCTCTGGTGCAAATTCTTTGGAAGCATGCCCATTTTTATTCCCTGTAGGGTGGTTAAAATAGATGTATGAGATGCCTGGAACTGTCTGGTAATACTGTGCTAATTAGGATTTTGTTAACAGGTTTTTTTAGCCATTGTGAAATACAAATCTAGGTTCTTGTGTCTTCTGCAGGTTATGATTTTTTTATGCTTTTCAGTCACCCACATGTGGAGGAGCTTCATTGCTCAGAAAGAGGATAACCAGATACCTTAAAATCAAATCTAAATATTGCAGGGGGCCCCAAAAGATGGAGGTGGGGGTGAATTGTGAGGAAAACATGCCATTGTCTGCCCCATATGGTGGATTCCTTTCATGACCAACATATGAAAATAACCTCAAACATAAGTCTGTAAAAAGATGAAGCTATTCCATCAGCTCTTTTTCTTTTGACAGATCACTGTCTTGTTAGGTAAAACTTATTTCTTGTCCCTAGATCCATGCATGGAGCATTTTCTGGCCTTGAAAAATTATAATACACATTGGGGGGAGGTTTGCAGAGAGGCAGAGAGAGCCCTGCAGGCTGTGTTGGTGCACAGGCTGCCTCATCCCTGCTCCATGGGAGGCAGGAGTAGGTAGGCACAGGAAGCAGCATCAGCTTGGGGGTATTTCCTACAGGTCCTTGTAACTTAGGCACTTTGGGAAGGTAATATAAAACTTCCCAGTTACTTTTGACAACTCTGGCCCTCAGTATGTGATTTCCTTGTGGATAAAATTACTTTGTGTTCTGAAACTACAGCACTAATAAAATTCAGTCTTGTATATGATGAGCCAGACTTGGAGGGTAATGAGCTCTGAGTCATAAAATACAGTCATGTAAAGGCAGAGGACAAATTTATGCTTTGCTGTGCAAAGAACTGTGATTAAAGGTATAAGGCGTAATATGTTTTAAAGTAGCATTGCATGCAGATTAGTCTCATTTTCTCCTTAGCAGAGAATCCAAGTCAAGTCAGTTACTGCAGCAGTATTGTGTTGGATTTTTTTCAGGTGACAGAAAAATTAAAGCACAATGCACAGATCTGCCAGCAAAATGCATTTCTGTTCACATGTCTTGTGCTTTATTTGTCAGGGGTTATGGTCAGATGATCTGGGAACTCAGGTATAGATATAAATACAGCCATGGCTCTGACCCAGTCTCACCTCAAAAATGAGGATGACTCTCATTTTCCACCCAGCTCTGGAGAACATTTCACAAATGCATGTTCAATGTGAAGATGAGACAGGGACCTATCCAGTCCATTCAGGTTTTATCAGGTTACAAGTCATAGACAGGACAGGATGTCACAGGATCCCCCTTTAGAGCACCCAGAGCTGTGGTAAGAGCTGTGCAAACTTCATATTGCCAGAAAAGCAAAGGCAAACTTCATAGCTGAGCATCTGCATTTGATACTTACATATTTCTTAAATGACAGATTCTTTCCATTACTGTTTAAAAATGAACCTTTTTTGACAGGAAGATAAATTGATTTAGTAACTGTGGAATTTAGGAGGAAATTGCCATACTAAATCAGTCAAGTCTTTCCCCATTCTTGTGACTGCTCCAAAGTAAGGCGAAAGAGCCAGAAAAGGATTTCTATATCCATCCATCCCTAAAACTGACCTTGAAGAAACAGAGGTGTAAATGTCTGTGTTCTCAGGAAGGACTTTTTATATTCCTGTAGTCACTGATCTGCCTTTTGTTTGAAAATTGGTTATAGCTCAAGGTTTTTCCAGGAAAAGGCAGATATTTAGGAAGGCTAAAAAAAAAAAAAAATGGTATGGCCTAATTTTGAATTGCTTAGAAATGTACTTACTTCTCCCATTAAAATTTTCTGGTTTTAGTGTTATTAATTACGTTTTGTCTATGGGTGAGATGTAAACAGAAACTTTCAGACTACCATCTCTAAAACTTTAATTAGTCTGTGTTTATAGTGCTTCCCTTCTATGTCTACTTTTTAATCGTATTGATTAAATTATAAAAACCCAAAGAATAATAAAGCATCAGAGGTAAGAGAAAGAAATTATTAGGAAGTCAATAAGTGATGGGGTAAGATCTCCAAGTCATCCAAATAACCTTCCAAAATAACACCTAAGAGTAGGAATCTTTGTAGTCCAAATCTGAAATGGCCATAATGAAATACAGATCTTGGAAGACAGATTTAATGAAATGCAAATATGTTGTGATGATTTATGAATCTTGTAGGACAGTTAATGTGCCACAGAAATTCTAACAATCTGCTAATGAAAATTTGGACAATTTTGGTTTCTTGGTAATTATCTTTGCTGATCACAGACTGAAATAATACCAAGGAGAACCCAATAGGGAAATATAAAGATTTGTGTAAGAAACAATATAATGCAGAAAGGACAGAATAATTGAGCAAATATAAAATCAGTAATTAAGTATATACAGTGGCAGTTTTTCATTAAATGCACTACTCAGGTAACTCAGGATAGTAACATAGGTGATTAGTTTGTTTTGTCAGTCACTATCTCAAAAGCCAGTGAAGTAGTTGGTGTGGTTGTTGCAGTTCTTGTGGGGAGGAAAGAGCTGTGCCTGTGGCTGGCCTGAAAATGCCTGGCAAGATGAGGAACCCCAGAGAGAGAACTCCAGAGTGTGCAGGACATTGCCCTGCTTCAAAATCAGCCTTCAGCAGCTTGTTCCATTTCTCATTTCAAGAAATAAAAGTGTGAGAAGCACTTGTCCTGCTCTGTGCCCTGCTCAAAAAGGGAGCAAGAGAGACTCAGAGTCAGCAGCAAATGGGGTATTGGGGCTGACTTACAGCTGCAGATGCAAGGGTCTGTTTAAGCTACAGGTTTGGAACCTGAGGGTGGTGGTAAATGCAAAGCAACCTTTCTTCAGGCCTAACCTGGAAAGTTTTGCATCTATTTCAATTAAACTCCTAAAGCTGACTTTAGTGTCGTAGTAGTAGTAAGAAAAGTGGTGGGTTCTAACAAGATAAAGAGTGTGCAGCAGAGAGATACCTGCTAAAAGTCTTCACTTGTCAAATTAATGGAGTGAGACTTCTTTTAAAAAGCTGCATTTGTCTGCTTTCTCCCGTCTCTCACTCATTTGAGTGAAAAGAAAAAAGAAAATGAAACCCAAATGCCCAAATCTTACCTAACGTTTTGTGCCTAGTAAAAGAGACTTTGGCCAGCACCTGTGGGGATCAGTTCACTTCATCTGACTAAATTCCAGGACATGGGGCCTGCCTATTTCAATTTTAGCCCAAACAAATGGATTTTGCTGATCCTGGGTTGAAAGCAGTTATTATGTGTAGCACTGCTGCAGAGTAAGTTTGTTCCTTGAATTCTAGAACAAAAATTCTCATTCAAAGAAGATTTGATAAAAACAAACAGCCCTGAGCAAAAGCATGAAATTAATTAAACAGGATGAAGTTTCAACTTGTGCAAAAAGTAAATTTCAGTGGAAATGGACAGAATTAAAATGCAAATAGAAAACACATATATTTTGCATGGTGCTTTCCCAGTCCTCTGGGAGCTATTCAGAGAAAGATCTTTCCCTTTCCTTCTGAAACTTCTGATGTCTTTGTTCCCAAAGCAGGTAATTTGTCACCTTTATATGTATGTCAGGTTCAGCAGATAAACCCTGTTGTTGCTGGGTTTCATTTTCCATGTGATAACTCTGTGCTGCCCTATCAAATTCTGGTAAGAACTGTAATGCAGGAGGTGATTCTGGGGTTTCTCCTATTTTTAAAATGTCTCTCCCCTACAGGGTAATAGCTTTTGGGAAAGCAGGAAGATACTTTGGTTCAGCAGTGGATCTCAGGAACATGGCTGTTTAAGCCATGTATTGTGGCAAATCTGGAAAAGGAGTCAAGATGTCAAGATATAACTGCTAATTACTTTTACCATCTTACTATAGAAAGTGTTGTTCAGCAGATGTTTTTTGATAGAGCCATGCTCACAGCATATCCCTCCCATCTTATATTTGCCTACAAGCTTCTTACTGCTCTGCTGGGTGGAAAGAAAATCCTTCCTGTTCTTCAGAACTGTCCTGCCTATGCATGCTCTGTGTGCTTCAAAGAGCTCAAAGTCACAAAGCACTTGATGAACCAGAACCCAAGTGTTGCAGTCTGTGCATGTTTAGCCAAGAATGAATCTCTGAATGTTTTCTTGTGCTGAACTCTAGGTAACATCAGGAACACCGAGAAACTGAGCTATGATAAACAGCACCAGTATGAGATTATGGTGACAGCTTTCGACTGTGGGCAGAAACGTGCAGCAGAAGATGCCTTGGTACGAGTTAATGTCAAACCTGTGTGCAAACCAGGCTGGCAAGGTAAGGTTGAATAGCTTTTCTATTTTAACTTTTTATTTAAATCTCTTTCTTTGGTGTTTTCCCTCTACCTGGCAGTAAGGAAATAGGGTGCTTATTGCACTGGTGTGGAAAACTGCTGCTATTTCTTCTGCCTCATTCCAGGCCTGCTAACAAAGTGGATGATAATCCTGTGTTTGCTTCCATTTCCCATGCTTCTTCTCTAAGTAAAGCAAAGGAGAAACCAGACAAAAAGATGTAAGACAGATTTCTACTTTAATAAATTATCTTATGAGTCAGTCTCAATATTCTGGAAGGTTAAAAAAATGCTGCTGGTTTGCCATTGTCCTGCTATTACTTAAAAGAAAGTTTTTGAAGCCACCATGGCAAGGTACTTCTGCCATGTGAGCTGGAGTTGCTCAGATTATCTTGTTCCAGGTTCAGGATTGGCTTCTGTGGCATGCAGGAGCCAAAGCACCCTCGCTGAGAGGGAAAAGCATCTTTAAAGCAGATTCCTGTCTTCATATTGAGACATTTCGGTAGGAATCAATTAGATTTTCTAAAAAGGCTGTAAGGATCTATACCCTGTCTGGAATGGAGAAAACCCCAGCTGACAATGTCCAGGGAAGATAGATATGCCACTAATTGTTAGGAATTAAGATGGAAATGAGGGCTGGATTACAGACAAACCAATTGGATGTGACCACATTATGCACGTGTCATTCAGGACTAATTTGACCTTCATAACTGTGATTTTTTAAACATTATGATTGAGGAGGAAAAAATCCATTTGGCTGTTGTACTTAAAGGTAAATTTGCAAGCTGACATTTAAAAGAAAAAGGTTTTCTTTGTAAAATGAGAAGCTCTGGTCTGGGGGAGCTAGTAATGAAATGTTTGCAGTAGCAGGATTCGGTTTCCACAGCCCTCATTCAAAGCAGAGCCAGTTTCAGTTTTTTGGGATGTAGTAGTACCCAAATACTTTAAAAAGCATTTTTCTTGAAAAAAAATACAATACCTATGAACTATTTCCACATTCTCTAACTGATCTTACTGTTCAGATTATTTATTCTATAAAACAAATTATGGTCTCTTTACACTGGAGAAATGTTCTCTTTCCATTTTATGGAGTTATCTCAGATAAATTAGTACCCTCAATTGATGAATATTTTTTCATTTCTGTATTTTTTTTTATTTAGGTATTTTATTGATTGAATACGTTTTGCAAAGGTGGTAGTGATGTATTTCTATTGCCCAGTTTTATTTCGCAGTTGTGTGGATGTTATTGTTGTTACTGGTTCCATCAGGTGGGTCTAGACAGCAGGTAGCCAATAAAAGGAAAAGGAACAACCTCAAACGGGTTTGGTCGGGATTTGGGGTTTTTTTGATTCTTTGTTCATGATACTTGTACCTTTCCATGTGTTAAACACATGACTCTTCACCTCCCTGGCACATCCCCAGGTCAAGGAGCACAAAGTGCAAGGGGATATCTCCCACTCAGGGTAGAAGGTCTGTAAGTAAGCAGTTGGGTAGATAGGACTTCATTCCTTAATTATTATTATTTCATTAATTGTAATTTGAAAATGAGCTGCAACGTAATCCTTCCAGAAATTTATACATTTATCTTAATGAGATTTTTTTATGCCTATTTAGTTTTAAAGGTGGAGAAATTCATGTAGGTGATGTTGTTTGCCAGTTTCAACCAGTATCTGTAAAAATCACCTGTTTCTAGGGAAAAAATAAGATCAAATAAGCAAAACTTTCCGAGAGTGTGTCTAGTTGTTAAAGAGGAAATCTGGAGACTAGAAATGGGAAATTTTTTTGGTGTTCTTTCTTCCCTGTGTCTGTTGCTCTGTGACCTCCCCACAAAGGGGCAGCCAGCAGGTTTGCTCCATCTTCTTTGAAATAATGCTATATTTGTAAAGATTGTATGACTACAGGAAGTAAAATAATGGGAGATTTTTGACAGAAAAGAGGAATATGCTGAGTCTTTGGTTCAAATAGAAATGTTGCTGAATGAAACACATAGATTTTTTTCTTGTTCTTCAGTGTTATTCTGAACAAATAAATACTTGGATTTTCAATTTATGGCATTGGCACTTAGTTCCTAAAAGTTAATGGCTTTTGTAATTTGAAATTTTGTAATTTGAAATATTATGTAACTATCATGAATAGAGACTGGAGTAGTCTAATGCAAATTCAGTATTAAAAATTTTAGTGCAGCAAATTTTGATGTAGATGCCCTTCAGATAGCCTTCACTGTGTTGGGCTGGGACAGGGAAAAAGAGGCTTATGTAAAACAATTCAGAATTATTCCTGTTTCTTGAGGCTAACAGCATGTGACTGATATGTGGCAGAGCAAGTGAGGCTCCACAAGCCAAGGTGCTTTCCTTTAATCAATATTCCCTTGGGCTAACAGCCCTGAAGTCTTCATTAAATCCAGGAGATGCTTCCCTGCTCTCTGATGATGGACGTTAATACACCAGCAGCCAGATCCCCACAGACATTTTCAGCAAAAAAGCCTCCTCTTTATTCAGAGGCTACTTGAGGAACAAACTTGACCCAAGCTGACATATGCTTTCTGAGCAGACCACTCTGGAGTATTATTTGTATTCTGAGCAAACTAAAAATGTAAATCAATGAGCTAAATTAATTCCTAATCAGTTCTTTTAACTGGAAATTCTCATTAGTGAGTTTTGTCAAGTGGCTTCTAGAGTCCTGCCACAAAATCTCTTAATGCTAGCCGTGTTTTCATGTCCATGATTTCTAAACTGTGGAGTGACCATGTCCTGCCAGGTGAGTAAAGAACTGCATTACCAAGAAAAGCTGGATGATGACAATACTCCTGACATCATAAAGGCTCCATCTGCAGTCAAAAATACTTTGATTTTTGGTTTAAAGCATTTTTAAACACAGTTATGGTGTTTCCATCCCAAGCAAAAACCTGTTGTCTTCAACACTTTCCCCAGGTTCTGTCTGTCCCTCCAGGGCTCTGCCTGGTTTCAGTTCTGTGGACACAAAGCTCACACTACACTTGTTCCTGGGCATTCCCTTGCAGTGGATTCCTTTCACTGCAGTTGTTTTAATGTCACAAATACTGATTTCTGTAAAGTTATATCTTCCTTATCCAAAGCAGGGTGGACGGACTTGTGGCACTCCAGTATTAAATATTCATAAAGTATATTCATTAAATAGCATGAGGTGAAGTAAGACAAAATCCTGTAATCTAGACCAGTTTTCCTTTGGCTCATTTAAAGTATTGTAATCTTTAGTCACATTTCTCTTACTTTCAGGAACGATTTTCATAAAACTGTTACTGTCCCCCCCTAGTGGGATAACAAAAAGAAATTAAATATAACCCAATGTGCTGAAAGACGCAAGACAGCAGAAAATTGAAAACAATTATTCCTGTACCAAGCTCTCTGCTGAGCAATGTACCGTGTGGGAAGAAAAAGAGTTTAGCCTCAAAAAAAAACAAGGGCAGAATCACGGACCCAAAAATTTGAAAAATGTCAGACATCTGCTCAATTATTCACAATTAAAGCACAAGTTCTTGCTCCCTAAAATGCCATTGATTTCAGACAGAAAATAGGTATTAGAAGGAAAAAACTTCTCTAAAGCAACCAGGTGAATACCCTGGAAAAGTGTCAGAGAGCTCACAACAAGGAAGGCTGGCTGTGCTTCCTGAGGAGATGAGTGTGGAGAAAACACAAAAGTCCAAAACTCAAAGTCAGATTGTTTCCCCTCATGAAGGAACACTTTTTCCAAATTTCATAGGGCCCTGTATAGACAATGGTGACTAACCTGCAGTTGAACAGACAGTTTGGACTCTGAATAGAAAACAGGATTTCTCAGCATCCAGCCTCAAGTGTTTTACCAATCTGAAAAGATTTCTTGCATTTATCTTCCAAGGTCTGTGAACCCCTATGCATCAACACCCACCTACCTAAGAAAGAGAATAAGGTTGAAGTTCTTTAAAAATTCATCTTAAAAGAGACAGTCCTGAAAAATTCAATTACTTTTACATAGTGTTGCCTTAAAAATGGTTTTGAAATAAAAGTTTCTCTTTGTTTATTCACCTAATAGGTTATAAAAATATTTAATAAAGGTGGTTAATGTGTCAAAGTGCATATCATTTCTTTTCTAAGGCATGTAGGGCTCACTAGAGGTGACCTGGGCCCTTGCTATGATCTAAAGGCACATTCCTACCACCTCTTTAAGGTTGAATAGTCATTCAGGGGCCATATGCAGTCAGATCAGCTTGGTCTTGCTGCTGAAGTAAAATCCTTCTTTTGTACAAAAAAGGGCAGGACTTTCCATTTCAGTAGCAGAGTGATATCACACCACTTCTGAGTCAGCATTCCTCAGGGAGGCTGTTTGCAGTAGCTGCTGGGTGACTTCAGAATGGTTTTCATGGGGGCCTTCTAGTAAGATGCAATTACTGAGGAAAACCAAAACCATATTGGCTTTCATCCTGCCAATGCTTTTAACAAGGAGGAATATGATTACTAAGGCAATTGATTATTTGGAGGAGGCTGGTCAAGTGCAGAAGCCTTGCTGATGAGGATAATATTCTTAGTCTTCCGGAACAATTTTAAAGGGCCAAGTATTTTCTGCACTAAACATAAATCAATTTGTATTACTCTTGTGCACACACCTAGCAGCTTAAAACACCATCCTTGTGTTGTCTTAGCTGTAAGACATTCACCTATATTTTTATAAATGAAATTTATTGTGAAGCAGGGAGTCTTTATGCCAGTCTAGGCTTGGCACTGATGTGCATGCACTAGCCACACATCCTTCAACCAGGGTAATCAGGATGAAATATTTATATTCAGCTGTTAACTTGAATGGCACCATTTTAGTAAAATATCCACTCTAAATAACCACTCCAGATATTTGAAAATTAACTGAACTCCAGAGGACAACTGAGTTTTGAGCTTAAAATTTACGTAAGTTCATACTTGTTTTTTTACTTGTATCTACATTGTTTTTACTTTGCTTCGACTACCAGACAGATTCAGAGCAAGCAATCATACCTGTTCCCATCTAATTTTTCAGAAATGTTCTCTTCAGTAAGTTCTGTGTCTGCATAATAGCTAAGTACATCATCCCTGAGCATTCCAGTCCTTTCATGTTTCTTTTTACCATGGCCTCTTACTGAAAACAGTGCTTTGTATATTCCAAGACTGCCTTGCTGTTGCCTGGCCATATCAGATTGGAAATGCTGTTCTTGTCTTAATGGAATCAGCTCTTTTTCAATTTGTCATTTTTCACTGATTTCACAGCAGTTTGCTGAAGTTCCTGAGCACTTTGTGTCATTACTAAGCACTATTTCTGTAACACCAGTTCTCAAGGTTACCTTAATCTGTGCTTAGGATATCCTCTTACTAGATTGACTTCTAGTGTGGCACTGCCTTCCTTTCCCTTCACTGGCAGTAACTAACATGGCCCTGCTCTTGTGCCAGGACTGCAAATGGAAATACCAAATAACATTCCCAAGGCAGACTCACAGGGGTCATTACCAGCTAGTTCCCTGTGTGCTATGAATTTCACATTTGCAGAGTAACCTGTTACTGCCCTCTCTGCAGGCTGTTCTGCTCATCTGTAATGACTGAAATACTGAAGCCAGTCTTTTCCATCTTAAGTGATACAAAACCCCCATTCATTTTAGACCTATTTAACTAGATTTTTATTTCCATATCACTCTGTGGAAGATAACGCCTTTGTTCAGATTTCTGCATTTTCAACTACAAAAATAGTCTTTTCTTTTGTGAATTTTCACTGCAAGATCTTCCTGAGCTTTACTGGGGCAATTATAATTTCATTGAGAAGTTTCTTATCTCTGAGATGCAGCTGACAGCATCGTTCCATTAACATTTCATCTACCCAAAAGTTAAAGTACTATGGGATATCCAGTTAGGTTTGAAGCTTTTCCTTATGATATTTTTTTCCTTTGCATGTAAAAAGTTCCACATATTCTTAGACCTTGGGCTGAAAAATTGAAGACTTTCCGCATGAGTTATAACACTCAATTCATTGATTTGTATAACTACTCCATGCAGTGCTTCAGAGTCTGTCTTTGAGAATCTGAGAAGCACTTTGCACACTCTGCAGCAGAGACATCAGAAGCCTGTGACCAGCCCAAACCTGGCAAGAAGAAGGTAATTTCCTAAAGGAAAGCAAGCAGAGAGCCAATTGTAATGATAGAGCTGGCAGGGTGGGGTGATGTATTCATTGGGGTTAGGGCAAATGGAGGCCCTAGGTGAAGCTTGTGGAGGCTCATTAGGGCTTATTAGTGCCCTTGGGGCTCTGACACTGTGGGAAATACATTATTCAAATGCAATCTCACAACAAATAATAGCTTTACAGGTGCTGTCTCATGGTTTTTAGATTCTTGTATGTTTATTTCATATAATTAAGCACCATTAGATCTGGGCACTTTTTCACTTGGTGGAATATTCAGTGTCAGTAGGTCAGTAACTGTTGTGCCATTGGGTTCATCAGCTCCAGCAGCAGCAGCCTTTCCACCGTCCTGTACTAAGCACAAATTTCTGTCTCTTGTTTGTCTTTTTAAAACTGCCAACATGCTGCAGAAGGAAAAGGTGTATATGGATGTTTGTTTATGCTTTGAGATGTGCATTTAAATCTCTTAGCAAACCAGCAGAGCTTTGGACATTAGTTTGAGTTTTCTCTTTGCTGTGGAAACCTTTTAACTGAGTCAGACCTGATTATAATTTCCTTAACAAGTCACTCATCTTATTTCCCATAAAAAAGGCACCAGAGTAACCTTTAGCCAAGTCTCTAGCCTACACAAACTGCACAGATGTGAAGATGCTGCAGAGGAAACAGAAGAGATACCAATTACACTGCTCTGGGAACCTTCTGTTCCAGCAATTATGTAGGGATGCTGCAGAGACTCACTAATGGCACCACATAAATTTTATCTCACATTTAGCTGCCAAGATGCACATCTTCAGTGCAACAGAAGAGAAGTTTCGCATTTCGTTGTGTTACAATTATCTTTAATTACATTGCTGTCATTTTTAACACTGTGAAATGGAATCAAAGTTTATGGCCACGCACATGTAGGAGACATGAATCACATCATACCTCCTCTGCATGATCTCCTTCAAGGAAAAAAAAATCAGATTAAAGCCTTCTTAGTGTCATCTAGCATAAGAAATTAATTAAAATTTAAAACATGGATCACAAAGAATACAGAAAACTTTAAGTTTAGAGATCAAGGGAAGTCTTTACATTATCCATCCGTTAAAAGGAAAATTTGTTCAGTGCATTGGGATTTACTTTTAAAGGCTCAAACTGTCACTGAAGTTTGATCCATGTTGATCTTGGGATAGTTTGAGTATCTCAGCGATCAAGATCCATGTTAACTTGGCTGCTTTATGACTGAGGAAATCTGATCCACAAGCTTGACATGGTGCTATTTACACTCGAATGTTGTACTGTAGGGATAGCCCAGCTGTGGCTGTCTTGCATTGTCTGGAGCAGCTTTATGCCACCAGTGGCAAAAGCCTGTTAAATTATAAAATCCAAACAGGGGCTGCAGGACTAAACAGTGGGAGTGTTATTCAAACTTTGCTCCTGGTCTTCTACCCTGACAGTGTTTACTTTCCCAAGTTTGGAGCGTAACGTGGTGTTGTAGCAGGACTTGGGCCAGGTTTGTGTCAAAGGAGGAACTGTGTTGGTTTGGTTTAGCTAATCTAAGTGCTGCCTGCCAGTTCAGGTGGGATTATGTATCTGAATTTATCTAGAAAATAACTAAATTCAGAGACTTTTGCAGACTCGAGTTACATAAGACTTTTCTTCTGAATCACTCCAGAGGAAAGAAAAAAGTGCCACCACATTCCTGAAGGGAAGGTGCTGATCTTTTTAGTAAGTCCAATGTGGGATGTTATTCTGGGAGAAAGCAAAATATTGATATTCACCCCATTCAAAATTAAATTAGGGACTTGGGTTACTCTAATTTCTTTGTACTGTTGCTACCACTTATTGTTGCTTGTTCCAACTCTCTGCACTTCCCAGCATTGCTGCCTGCACTGGTAGTGAGATGCAGAGGGTGCTGGCCTCAGTTTCACAGCTCTGGGAGCAGAGGTGCTTGGGGAAGGTTCTATGGAAATAAGCCACTTGGTTTTAATCAGAGCTGCTGCTGCCTTTAGGGATGGTTCTGCCATCCCAGGATTGTAACCTGCCCCAGTATTGCCTCACACCTACCTGGGAATGCCTTTGGCATGGAGAAGGACTTCCTGGTGGAATTCCTAAATCTGCACTAAGTCAGTGAAAGAAGTGCTGGTGCAGTTCAGGATGAGAATTTGTCTGTGGTGATCCAGCCGACTAAGATACAAAGACACTGGTTCAAGTCTAGTTGATGTTTTACAATTTAGAGCTGAGATAAATGCGAGTGATTTAGGAGGTGCAGGGTTTATGATCTCTGGGTACAAATTCCCACTTCTGCCAAGCTGAAAGGTAATACCATGAAACAAAATACTTCTTCCAGTTCTTGTGGCAGAAACAGAGGGCTGCCATCATTCTTCTTTGTGAGCAGGGGTATTTTAAATGTTGTGGGTTTTATAGGACACTCCTTGTATAGCTGGAGGTGAGTGTGCAGCTGCAGGTACCTTGCAGTTCATCATTTAGTCACATCTCACATCCACTAATGAATATTTTGCATGAGTATTGGTTCAGCTATTTGGTATAGCTGAGAAATGAAAATGTGGCTGAAAGCTGCTGAAATAGTCAGAAAGGTTTTATATATATATATATATATATATATATATATTAAAAAAATAGAAAACTTTATTTTCCTTTTTGAGTAGAGGAATACAATGCCTGAACTGGTGAATGAGAGACTGTAAAGATGAATAATTCATATATTATTAGTTTGTATAAAATCAGCAATTTTTTTTTTTACCTGAAGTAACTCAAAGATTTTGCTGCTCTTGTTCTATTGGAAGTGTTAAACTCAAATTTCTGCAATGGAGAGGTAACAGAAAGCTATTATTCTAATGATGTCCCATATATGGTACTTGAAATTCTAATGGAACTATTTAAACTGACAATTGCAGAGAAATTATGCAATGCTGTAGATCAAATCTAACTTAATATGGAACAAATGGAGTGAATTACCTGAAAATTGCAACTGAAATAGCAGCTCAGTTATATGTGCACAGGCAGCCATGTAGTCATGGTTGTCTTAGTTGTGATGTACAAGTCCTAAAGATTTTGGTAAAAACAGATACTAAAAATACTTTCAGAATGTTCAGGAAGTTTCATCTTCCTCTTGTGAACAAAATGCTGCATGATTACCAAATTGGGTAATTGCCAGGAAGAACAGCTGAGAATTCTGAAATGCAGAGCAGTGGTTGTAGCATCTTTGCCTGGACTCTGGACTAATGGCTGCCTCATGCTTCAAAGTTTGCATGGATGTTCAGACTTTCTTGTAAATATTAATGCAATTTAAGACCCAAGGAGAGAGCACCATTTTTCAAGCTTTCTGAAATGAGATCTGTTGGAAAATATCAAACTCCTTCACGTATTAAATGCCCATACATATTTGTATCCACATTTAGAAAAAATCTCTGCCCATTTCCTTTCAGGGAATTTGTTGACTGCCAGGACCAAGAACTTTTCCATTAATGAAGTCTTCTTTTACCTAGAAAAGATCTGAACTTCTTAGAGGAACAAGGGGAAGGACCATGAACATGGTCAGAAGGCTGGAGAATCTCTCCTTTAAGGACAGATTGAGAGTTGGGGTTGTTCAGTGTGGAGAAGGGTCCACAGGGATCTTGCTGAGCCCTTTTAGTTCTTGAAGGGCACTTACAAGAAAGACAAATAGAAAGATTTTCCTGAGGCCTGTAGTGACAGGACAAGAGGCAACAGCTTTAAGTTGGATTTAGACTGGATATATGAAATAATTTTTTTTCCTGTGAGGATGCTGAGGCATGGCACAGGTAGCCCAGAGAAGCTGTGGATGCCCTGTCCCTCAAGTCGTCTGAGACTGGATGGGTCTTAAGCAGCCTGGTTTAGTGGCAGATGGGATGGACTAAGTGAGCTTTGAGCATCCCTTCCAGCTGCAGCCATTCTGTGACTCCATGAAAATATGAGCTGTTAAGACAACTAAAATACATGTTTGTAATTACTTCTGCTTGTTTGTGTTTTCTCTGAAGCGTGTTGCAAACACCATAATTAATTGGATTTCAAACATTAAATGCTTCAGTTGAGCAGCACAGGGGTATGTGTGGCACAAACAGGTGGCTGCCTGAGGCAGGGATTGTTTCAATGTAGTGGGCTGTGAGATATCTGCATAAGCACATATTAGTCAGATATGGCTGGAAGCACAAGTCATCCTTTCACTGGAACTTCTGTCATTAGGGCTTCACAAAAGCTTAGGAAGATGTTCAAGGACAAGAAGTGGCATAACAGAGGTGTTGTATTAGACTGATGTGTAGCCTGGTCCTTGGAGGTATTAGTTCTTATCACAAGGCTGTGAAATCTGGCCAAACTGGGCACAGCAGACGCCTCCTCCCTGCAGAGCCAGCTTGGAGTCTGTCACGGGAAGGTGGGCACTGCAGTTCCAGACTGACACCAATTAGCACTTCTTGTCAGGAGATGTGTGTAGCCCCTGCTTGTGTGTCTCAACCAGCAGTAGTGTTACTTAAGTGAGCCTGACACTCTTAGAAAAACAGGGCCAACATCCAATTTTTTAGGACAGTAGCTTATTGATGCCAAGTTCAGAAACTCTTATTTTTGCCTTAGACAGTGACCTTTGAGAACAACATGTCATTTGCAATTATATAACTCCCTTCCCTTTTTTCACTCCCCATTAGATCTTGTGGTTTTTGATTTGTTTTTCCAGACTGGAACAAACGGATTGAATACAGGCCGGGCTCTGGCAGCATACCCTTGTTTCCCAGCATCCACCTAGAGACGTGTGATGGACCAGTGTCCTCAATCCACACCACCATTGAACTGCAGACCAATTACATCGGAAAGGGCTGCGATCGTGAAACCTACTCGGAAAAATCTCTGCAGAAATTATGTGGTATGTATAAAGATTTCAGTTAACATAATAATAATGCTTCTGCAGACAAGGCACCAGTTCCTTGTGACCTGCAAGCATGCAGCACTTGGATTTAGCTCAGCTGGCTCACTTTGGATTGTTGCAGTGAAAATGGAGAGTGGTGATAGTTGACAGCTGCTCCATCCTTCTTTTCCTTTGTTTTCACTCTATTTCATACTTTCTCCTTGCCTTCTCTTAATTCGTTTCTCTTCTGTTTCTATTCCCTTCTCGATTTTTCCTTCTTCCTTATTCCACCTCCTCCTTCTTCTTTCTTCTCTCTGCTACAAATAGTGCTGTGACAGGGTAGTGAGATTTCCAGTGCAGATTTGCCATCACAGGAACACCATAGGATCTGAAGGAAATTGAATCTCTCTGTTGTGTTTCAGTCTTCCTAACTCAGCTTTCTGTTCTGCTGCTCCATACTGTGCCAGAGGACAAACAAACAAAAAATAAAAGAATATTCTGGGCAATCATATGAGCAAAAATATTTAAGAAACATGAACTTCAAATAAGAGCTGACCTGGTGGAGAAATATTTCCTAATTTTTTCCTCTCTTTTTGTGCTTTTTGATAACTTTGTGTAAAATGCAGAAGTCAATTTTGAAGGCAGGTTAAATACTTGATGATCCTGCTGTATTTTTCTCAGACTTTAAGATACTGTATCTCGCAAAGCAATGGCCATGTAATAATCCCTTTATCTTGTGAGATCAGATGTCTCTCCTGTTTTAATATCCTGTCTTTAGAGTCTTCCTTTGAAGCCTTGATGGTGTGGACATAAATTCTCATCTTCTCCATCTTTTTGCCTGGCTTCTGTCTGAGCTACAGAAGCAATTGTGTGATTTTTTTCCATTTAAATGTGTGGATTTTGGTTCAGAGTGCTCTGGTACAGGGCTTGCCTTTGCTCTGATAACCAGCCAGCAGTGCCACAGAGATGTTTAGATCAATACACTAACCTTTGGGAAATAATTTTTGTAAATGAAAAATTTCAGCCAGTGTTACTAAATTAGTAAAAATGGAGAAGCAATTTCCAGGTAAAAATAGTTGCCAGTTGCAATTATCATTTATCAGCAGAGATGGAGAAAGTGAGGTAAAGGTGAGTGGGAGTAGCAGAATTGTCATAAAATCTGAATGTTTTCAACTTCAGAATTTCTTAGTAAAGATCACAGAAACAATCATGACTTGAATCCTGTGTATTTATTCAACTGCCTGGGCTCTAGAAGAGCAGATGAAAATCCATCTGCCCCAATATGCATCTTAATTATGGTAATGACATTAAATCTGAGAGGCTGAGAAAGGCTTGATTTCATAAAACAGTAGAATTTTAATAAAAATAAATATGCTGTAGCTAGTCAAATACTTTTTCGTCTAAAAAGCTGTATTGGCAGCCAAAAGAACATTGCTTTTTGCTGTTACAAACCTGATCTGCAAATGGCACTGTAACTCAGTGCAGGTCACTGAGAACAAGACCTACACCACGAAATTATTATCTTGAAATCAAACACTGATAGCAGCCATACCAAATAGTGTTATCATTTCAAGTATAGGGCTGAAAGAATGTACCTTCAGCTGGTGTAAAAGTCCTTAGCTGAGGAAGGGGTTCAATTTGCAGAGTGTGGCTTGGCTGCCTCACCTGCTGGCACTGGAGTAGCAAAGAGCATTACAGGTGTTTCTCAGGCCTGCCAGGGCCGTGGTGGTGGCTGCAGGCAGCACTGAGCAGTGCTCAGACATCACTGCTGAGCTCCAGCTCTGGCTCAGCACATGTGTGAAGGAACAGAATGGAAAGCACTTGAGAAAACCGGTAAGAGTGTATGTAAACGGGGGAAATTCTCACTGCTGAAAGAATATTTCTTTTGGTACAGATTTTCTGTATCTTCATAGAGAGCAGGCATGGCAGAAACTCGTAACAGGACTTTGATAAAACATTTGTAAGTGACAATGTGCTTTACATGAGAATTGCATTTAGCCTGGCCTGCACTTTGCTATTTAGTATTTATTACCATGCTTAGTGTAGAGAGCATTCTTAGGAAAGTAGGTTAAATTATTTCTGGAAATAGTTTTTTCCCAGAAATTACCTTATTCTAACTAATGGTTGGATGATAAAATCCTTTGAAAAGGATGAAAACCCTGAATTTTTTTGTACAGTGAAGCACTGTGTGATTGCAGAGAGTATAGAACTGAGCACTCAGACAGCTCTGCACCATGTAAAATGCAAGACTCTCTCTGTATTATTAAAGATGCAGTTTATAAATCCTGTGCTCATTTCTTCATTTTCCTATTGGCGATCTGGAGAAGGCAGATGCTAAGACGGGTGAATTAAAATTCATTTTTTATATGACAGAAAGTTCAGGTCTGCTTTTCAATAACCCAGAGATTTGTACTCCCTTGGACGGTAAAGATGGGCAGCTTAATGATTAAATTACACTTGAGTCATTTTAAAGTCAAGGAAATATTAGTGTTGTGCTCAAAGCATTTTAGTAAGCTTTCTTTCCCCTTGTCACCTGACAATAATAAAAAGTACAGACTGTCTAAAAGACACCATTTGGACTGCAAAAACATACCAGAATAAATCACACTAAAAATAAACATACCAGAATAAATCACACTAAAATAAACATAGGTTAAGGACCCTAAATGTATAGTGGAAAGATGGCTCTGGTGCTGTCTCATTTCCTTCTAAATGTAGATAAAATAGGAAATAAAGGGATTGCTAATTCTCCCATGTGGCCTGCTCCATCTAGGATCCTGCCCTCTTCTCCATTATCCTGAGTGGTGTAGAGGCTCAAAGAAAGTTGTTGATCTGATCACAAAGGACAGTTTGGGCTGGGTGTTATTGGGATGATTCATTTCCAGCTAAGCAAGCAGTCTGGTCCAGCTCAGTGAGCAGCATCACTGTGTGCTTATCCTGGCACAAAGTTTGGAGCTCAAATGTGCAGGATTGGGAGAGGAGGTGGGGCAAACTGCATAAATCACTGGTGAAAATAAGCACTTTTATATGTAAGAGGTGCCTCAGGGGTCTCAACCTCAGCTTCATGCAGCAGTTTCTGCATTGTTCTGGAAGCATTTTGGGAGAAAAGGGCATCAGGCACTACATTTTGGAAGAGCACTGATCCCATGAGAAGGCTGTTCTGGGAGCCCCTCCAGAGAGATCCTGTTTGCATTGCTCCAGGTCTGTTTCTGTACACGCCTGAGCAGCCTGGGACTCTGGCTGGATTTATTAGGATAGGAAAAGCATGATTTATTCCAGCCAAATCTCCCAAGCACATAATCCAGTGGTTTTTCTCAGGGCGGGATTGAAACACACTAACAGGATGAGATTCCAAACTTAGCCATAAATCTCCATACAAATATGGGCAGATAAAGTAGAACCTGTTGAGCTTGGTACTGATTACACAAATGCAGTGTCCTGTATTATCCAGAATTACAATTGTAAAATAATACACTTTGCCTCCATGCCCAAATTATGAACATGTAGGGGTGTTAGGTTTGGGATTAAAAATATCACTTCAGAATAGCCTCATTTTACAGGAATAAATTTTGGAGAAGAATCCAAGACATTCATTTACAGAATAAGGTGAATTTTTCCAAATCACTGCTATAATACCTTTTTTTTTTAAAGCCTGTATGAAACAATTCTACACATTTTTGGCTTAAAATTTTTTCACTCCTGCAGAGATTTGGGATCTTTTATGTCTTCTTGGATGGTGAAGGAGAGCAAAACATCTTAGCAGGGTATTTTTTATGCCATCATAATTTGCTCGCCATATTGTTACTAGACAAAGCAGCAACAGGAATACAAAGATTGTTTGTGCTTTTTACACTTGGAATCATATTTCCTGCTGAAGACTATTTTTCACCAGTAGGTAAATGCTCTGGGTAGCTCCTTGCATGGTTTTCACAGTGCCTAGCAGGCACTTGTTAAGCTGTAAGCAAACACAGAGCTGTGAAGAACTGTGCTATTTTATCAGATCTTGGCACCACAGTCTTTTCCATCTCAGTCTATCATTGGAGAGCACACAGAGCTCCAGCCATCAAATATGTACCAGAATCCAGTCCTGGAGTGATATTATCTGGTTGGGGTGAATCCCCTCTGTGAATGGGCATTCCTCCCAGCATTATTTGGGATATCCATAGCTGGCTGCTGGACACTGTGGGGCCTGTCCTGCATCCATTCCCACTGTGCTGGATTTTACAGCACATCATCCCCACACACCTTCATGCTGTCAGGGAGGGAAGATAAATTTGTTTTGACTCTTTGCAGATCTTGAAATAGCTGAAGAAATGTCATTAACGTTCAGAAAATAGCATTTGTGAAAAAGATAACTTTACATTATTTTCTACAGTCTTCTGTGCAGTACATTTAATCTAGAGAACTCTTGCTGGTTTACAATGGTGGGTGTTTATTTTATAACATTTCAGTGATTTGGCATTGAGGCTGGTAGGACCATTTGGGTAGTAAAATAGTCTAAATTAATCAGAACCCTGGCCTATATTAAATTAATCTTCACAGCTTTTTTCATTGGTCTCTTATTGTGTTGTTTATTGTATGTGATTTGCAGGAGCTTCCTCAGGTGCCATTGACCTGTTACCATCTCCCAGTGCAACAACCAACTGGACAGCTGGGCTCCTCATGGATAGCAATGACATCATTTTTAAATTTGATGGAAAGCAAGGAGCCAAAATCCCAGATGGAATAGTCCCAAAAAATTTAACTGATCAATTCACCATCACTCTGTGGATGAAACATGGACCTAGTCCTGGATTAAGAGCTGAGAAGGAGACTATTCTCTGCAACTCTGACAAGACAGGTGAGTCTGTATTTGGAAAAAATGTTATGCAAAGGGAGTATCAACAGCAGTAGTGTCGCCATCTCTCATTTAATTTGGTTTGAGGAAAAACTAATCTCAGATGGTGCCACTCCAAACATTGCTGAATTGAGAGCTTATTGAGAGGCCCAATGACTACCTACATTTCAAACACAGCTGGAATAACATAGCTAGAGATTTCACAGGAATTGATGGATAAAAGAGCTAAATTATGTTTAATTTGTTCACGATTTAGATTCTTCAGGGAAACTAGTTAGACAAAATATGCATTTGGGTTTGCTTTATTAGCTGGGACAGGACGATTCCATGAACAAAGCCGATAATTCAGGAAGAGCCGCAGTGATCCCTGAGAAAGCTCCGTTCTTGGGGGTTTCTGTGGCTTTGCTGTCAGTGTGAGAGCCTGGCAGGAGGCAGGCTGTGCGTGGGGCTGAGCTGGGTGTGTTCCCACAGAGATGAACCGGCACCACTACGCGCTGTACGTGCACAACTGCCGCCTCGTCTTCCTGCTGCGCAAGGACTTCGACCAGGCCGACACCTTCCGCCCCGCCGAGTTCCACTGGAAGCTCGACCAGGTACCCTCCTGCTGCCCGGGCCATCCGGGACCCCCCCTCCTCCTCAGCCCCCTGGAGAGTGCAGGGAACCAGCCACATCCCATCCCTGATCCTCAGCCCTTTAGACAGCTCAGGGAACCACCCACATCCCATCCCTGATCCTCAGAAAGCGCAGGGAACCACCCACATCCCATCCCTGATCCTCAGAGAGCGCAGGGAACCACCCACATCCCATCCCTGATTCTCAGAGAGCACAGGGAGCCACCCACATCCCATCCCTGATCCTCAGAGAGCACAGGGAACCACCCACATCCCATCCCTGATTCTCAGAGAGCACAGGGAGCCACCCACATCCCATCCCTGATCCTCAGAGAGCACAGGGAGCCACCCACATCCCATCCCTGATCCTCAGAAAGCGCAGGGAACCACCCACATCCCATCCCTGATCCTCAGAGAGCACAGGGAGCCACCCACATCCCATCCCTGATCCTCAGAGAGCACAGAGAACCACCCACATCCCATCCCTGATCCTCAGAGAGCGCAGGGAGCCACCCACTTCCTTCCACCCAGATCCCTGGTCCCTGATCCCTCCTCCTCAGCCCTTTAGACAGCACAGGGAGCCACCCAGATCCCCCATCTCTGATCCCCCATCCCATATCCCTCCTTCTCAGCTCTTTAGAGAGCACAGGAAATCACTCAGATCCTTGATCCCAGATCCTGATCCCTCCTCCTCAGCCCCTCTAGACAGCCCAGGGAACCTCCCAGATCCCAGAGCAGCTGTCCAGACTCTGTCTGGAGTCTGTCTAGAGTCTGTCTGAAATCTCTTGCAACTACCCTGCAACTTGCAGTTGTTACAACTCTAATTAGGATTCACATAAAAAGAGAGACGTGAGTTAACTTTGTCAAGTCATTTTATGCAGTAGTCTGTTTTTGGTTTTTTTTCTTTTTTTTATTGAGCCACTTTAAATGGTAAGTAGAGGTTTATATCCTTTGGCAGTAGAGAGAGTGACATTGTATATAGTTCCCTAAAAGTTTTTCATTTATCATTTTTTAAAATCTGCTTTATCAGCACAATGGGAGTGATGGAAACCTTTTCAGTAAAGAGTATGCTGACACACAGAAAGGCACTTCTATTATATTGTAAATCCAATCTGCCGAGCTTTTCTTTCATCTGCTGTGCTCTGTGTAATTTTGCCTTATTATTAAGAGTATATTGCAAGAAAATTATTATTAAAGAGATAAGAGTTGCCTTTCATAGATTTATTAATTCTAGGCAGGATAAGGATCATATGGATGAAAGAAGACAGACTTCAGCAAAGGACTATATTTTCAAAGCGAGTTTCTTCTTATCTCTGAGTACAAACTGTGCCATTGAAGATGTAGGTATAGGAATGTTTACTTTTCTTATTCACCTCCTAAATGCATATAAAAATGAGATCTCCATAGTGTTTATCAGATGAGTGCAGTAAGAAAGCCTGTGGTGGTCTTAGCACTCACTTTGCATTTACACTAACCAGTCTGGAATCAGTTTGTGCTGTAGTCAATATGAAATCTGACAGTGTCTCAAAACAAATTGAAATTAAATCATATTGAAGATTGCAAGTCAGGAGTGACTGATACCACCTCAGATAATGCTATTCTGAGTGCTGAAGATGAACTTGTATTTCTAAACTCTGTCCTAAACATCTAAATTAATGATAATGCAAAGTTTTTTGGGAAATATTTTGATTTTGAAAATTGAGTGCAATCAACTTCTGTGTCTTTACAATGAGAGAGAGCCAGTGTCCTCTCAATAAATGAAAATTGTGTGTGACTCTTGTAACTTGGCCATGAACCTTCCTAACTACTACTGAAAACTCCTACATGATGGAAACTAGAGACAGAAAATATTTTTTTAGGTCACTTGATTAATTTCCTTTCATTCAGCTGCTGTCAATTGATTTCCACACTATATTTTCAGCTGTTGTTTATAGCTGAAAAAGAAAGTAAGATTAAAGTATAAATAAAGTTTGTTATGGGTTGTGTGCCCAGACTTTCATGAAGATAAATTTATATTGTCATGGTGATACGTTGTAAATTTTGTCATGAAGGGACCTCATAAAAATTGCTGCCTTATTCTCTTCTTCATGCTCCATCTGGCCTATATGGTAGAGTAAATTAAAAGAAACTGAAAATAAAACATATGTGAATAATGGGCCAGGAAGGAACTTGCATGGTTTTGAAGACAAGGCAGTGAGAAATTGTCACTATAATGTAGTAAGATGATGCCTTCTTCTAAGTGTATACCCAGAGTAGTGTATCTTAGAAACCACAGGATATTTTAAAACCACATCATAAAACACGTTAGGATCCTACTCAATATGAAAAGAAGCTGAGCGAGACTTTCAGGAGCAGATTAAGTTGATTATTTGCATATTTAGATCCTGACATATCTCTGGAATCTCACATTCAGAACAGTTCATTCTGTAGTGACCCTCCAATTCCCTGTTGCTTTTGTTTTGTTAAGAAAAGCCTGAGAGTGGAGCTGTGCACAGCTGCTGTCCCTGCTCCCCTGCTTGCCCTGTGGGACAGGGCTCTGCCGCCAGGACAGGGCAGAAATGACTCTGCAAGGGCTTGGTCCCAAGCACAGCCAGAGTAGAGGAAAATGTGGCAGAGCACTTTATTGCTGAGCTCACTTTATGAGCGCAACAATCTAGAGATTGTTTTTGCTGAGAGGAATCCAGTGACCTTGGAAGAGGATGAAGCTTGAACTGGTGAAATCATTTATCACTCTCACTACAGAGCAGTAAAATTTATGATACCATAGATAGAGCTCTGGGCTCTATCTACTCCATGAGACTCCTCATTCTTTCAGGGCAGTGACCAGGAATGTGAGCTTATTGTCATTCCAGGTTTAATTTAATGGTCTAGATCTCCTTCTGTGGTGGGTGAGTATGGCACACACCTTAGCTGCAGGCTCCATCCTGCTTGGATAACAGGGTTCCATGAAACATTTTATACAGCTGCACCTGAGCAGTGCATCTGGGGCCTCTCAACACCATGACAGCCTTGCACAAGAAGTGCCTGGAACCTGCACATGACACTGTCTGCCAGATTAGCTCTGGGAGGATGGTGTCTTTAAGTCAGTTCATAAACCTAAGGCTTTATTTCCAGTGTGGCTTTCAGTTTATTTGTTCCATTAATGGCCTTTGCTAGAAGAATTTTTCACTTACTGCACTGATCTGAGAGTGCCACAGCCCTGGGCAGACATGCCTTTACCAGTGACCTGCTGACACAGGACTTCTGCAAGAGGTGCTGATAATCACAGGTATCAGTCTTGCTGTTATGTATAAGAAACAAGGGAAAAAAGAAATGTGGATAGTTTGGGATTTTTCCCACTTCTTTTATTTTGCAAATTAAATGTCTTAGTTGTGAGAGAATCCATTAGCAGTATTCTGGAAGAAAAGGTGTGGAAAGAGCAATCTTAAAGAAAATCAGTGTCCAGTCTGTAAAACTGAGTAATGAAAACTGCAATGGATGCCCGGGTAGACGAGGTTCCTTCCTTTTACTTACTCCCATTTCCTTATAAGCCCAGGTGTTTCCTTTGTTTCAGAATCATTACCTTCTTACTGAGTTTCCCTTTCAAAAGTTTAAATTGAATATCATGATGTGTTTGTCAACATTTATGTTCATTTCTTATCTCATACTTTAAGTATTAGATACTTTTTAAACCCAAGAACTTATTAAAAAAGTTTTGTTACCGAAGTCAGTAAAAGGCATCTAAATTATCATCTAATTGTCTCAAATGGGTAGGAACATAGGTGATTTTAAGTGAATTATTTAGGCAACCAAATATGCATTTGGGCCATCTAAGAACAATATATAAAATATTAAAACTGTTTCTTTGACTTTCGTAAAAAGCTGTGAACCAAATCAAAATTTTAGTTTTAATGATGAACCAAGGCATTCAAGCCTTTGGTGATAGTGGAATCCATAACATTTAATAGGATTGTGTATTTCACACTCTGTTCAGCACAGTATTGCACTTTTCATATAAATATGAGGACAATCAAGCTGAAAGGTATTTTTTCTTCTCCAGATAGCAAGACTTTTTTAGTGGGAGAAGGTGACTGAGCCAGATTTTTCATGTACTTTTTTCACAGCACAACATCATTTTATGTTCCCATGCTGCAAACAGTCTTCATCCCATAGGAAAAATTTCTGTTGATCCCAGTAAAAACAGGGAATGCAGTGCATGATGTGGAGTCATTCTAAGTCAGCAAAAACCAGATAAACATGCTGAAAGTTACTGGTATTTTACTAAGATGAGATTAATTGCTTTGAATAATCCAGAATTAACCTGCAGTGCTTTTCATTGTGAAAAACCCAAAACAATTCATTTTCTAACAGGAACTAACAGGAGAAGGTTTATCTCTATCTAAATGGGGTGCATTTTGTCTGTGTGTGCACAGAGCTCCTGAAGGATTTGCACTTCACCACTTCGGTGGCCACACACACCAGGGGCTTCCCCTGGAGGAAACAGTTGTGCCCAGTCAAGCCCTTCACTCCCAGCTCCTTTTTCAAAATCAGCACCTGCTCAAGGACATGGGAGAGCAGGAACTGACTTTCAAAGGAATTTAAGTTACATAGTAAAAGGGTAAAGTGAAATTGATTTCATATCTGGACTCTTTTTTATATTTTTAAAGTAGGTATTTACATCAAATAACAGGGTTTATGCGTGGAAGTTGTTCTTTTATGTTGGGTTATTAGACATTGTCTAGAATTGTTATTTGTGTGCATTCAGTTTTGAGAAGAGCACCCTTCATATAATGAAAGCTGTGAGTGATTCAGAGATTCAGAGAGAGAGAAAACAAGTGAATACTTAGGGAAGGTATGCAGTAATCTCTGTCCAGGAGGGGCGAGGGTACACACAGAGACAGGCTGCTGTAAGTCTCCTTCATCTCTGTGTATGAAATTTCTCCTCTAGGTAAAAGCCCTCAAGCTTGCCACTCCCATCCTTTCCAACATGATGCTCTATTTGAAGTCTTTTCTTTTCTTTTCTTTTCTTTTCTTTTCTTTTCTTTTCTTTTCTTTTCTTTTCTTTTCTTTCCTTTCCTTTCCTTTCCTTTCCTTTCCTTTCCTTTCCTTTCCTTTCCTTTCCTTTCCTTTCCTTTCCTTTCCTTTCCTTTCCTTTCCTTTCCTTTCCTTTCCTTTCCTTTCCTTTCCTTTCCTTTCCTTTCCTTTCCTTTCCTTTCCTTTCCTTTCCTTTCCTTTCCTTTCCTTTCCTTTCCTTTCCTTTCCTTTCCTTTCCTTTCCTTTCCTTTCCTTTCCTTTCCTTTCCTTTCCTTTCCTTTCCTTTCCTTTCCTTTCCTTTCCTTTCCTTTCCTTTCCTTTCCTTTCCTTTCCTTTCCTTTCCTTTCCTTTCCTTTCCTTTCCTTTCCTTTCCTTTCCTTTCCTTTCCTTTCCTTTCCTTTCCTTTCCTTTCCTTTCCTTTCCTTTCCTTTCCTTTCCTTTCCTTTCCTTTCCTTTCCTTTCCTTTCCTTTCCTTTCCTTTCCTTTCCTTTCCTTTCCTTTCCTTTCCTTTCCTTTCCTTTCCTTTCCTTTCCTTTCCTTTCCTTTCCCTTTCCTTTCCTTTCCTTTCCTTTCCTTTCCTTTCCTTTCCTTTCCTTTCCTTTCCTTTCCTTTCCTTTCCTTTCCTTTCCTTTCCTTTCCTTTCCTTTCCTTTCCTTTCCTTTCCTTTCCTTTCCTTTCCTTTCCTTTCCTTTCCTTTCCTTTCCTTTCCTTTCCTTTCCTTTCCTTTCCTTTCCTTTCCTTTCCTTTCCTTTCCTTTCCTTTCCTTTCCTTTCCTTTCCTTTCCTTTCCTTTCCTTTCCTTTCCTTTCCTTTCCTTTCCTTTCCTTTCCTTTCCTTTCCTTTCCTTTCCTTTTTATGATGGAGTTTAGTTGTCTATTACTTGAAGCTCAAAAGAGTTTCTTATGTTCCTAAACACTTACTTTAGAAATTGGTATGCAGGCCTGCACTGCTTTATGCATACACCTTTAATAAAACTGCAGAAACAAATCAGCGAGGTGTTTGCCTACAGAGCCAGTAGGAGAGAAATGATAAATGAATCACTAATTCTGCAAAAGAGATGAAATAATTCCAGGATTTAAAAAGTCTTTGTGGCATTCCTGGCACCTCAAGTGCCTTCCATTACAGCCCTGTCTGTTCTGACACACTTTATTGCCACTTTCCATCTTTAAATGCTATTTTGACAAATATTTATTCAGTGTCTTGCTTCAAAAAGGTTTTTGGTGGAACAAGGATGAGTCACCAGTGATGATAAATGCCAAAAATATTCTTTGAGATCCCAGCTGAAAGAAGCTTGTTTTAATATAAGTTTTAAAATCAACTGCTCTACCACTGATAATAACAAAATCTTGACAAACCAGTCACAGTGCCTGTTCAGAACTTGCTTTATGACATACAGAAGTTCCCGTGGGCCCCCTTTGAAGTATTCCCTACAAACTGGTGTGGGTTTGTGGATTTCTGATTTCTGCGCTACAGCCTGATGTGAAATGCAGTGACTGCTATGTGCTTCTGTAAAGCTTCTATGACCTGAAGTAGCAACCAAGATCAGTATTTTAAAATTTCTCTACTTGCTTTTGCTTGAAGTTATTTGGACATTTTTCTGCATGTTCCTATTCTACAATTTGCAATTTTCTGACCTGTTTTATTACATCTTTATTATACTGGTATGGAATTTTCACACCTGTTCATGCTCAGCTACTATTTCTCAAGACCCAAGACTTTAAATGAGCTGGGTTCACCCTTCTGAAAATGATCCCTGTTATGTGCTGTCCTTTGGGTCTTACATGGACAACTGTTTTTCCCATGTGTAGTTATGGTCATTCCCAAGGGAAGCTAGAACTGTTCCAAACACCCCTTAGACCCTAAGACATCCATTTCTTGATCAAAGTAGGAAAAAGAAAAGGAAGGAAACTCTGCATAGAATAAAAGGAACTTAAAATTGTCTATAGCACCATGAAATAATAAAAAGTATAACATTCTTAAAGCATCCTGTGGGAAGGCCCTTAAAATAATTTCATTTCTTAGAGAAAATCTTGATACAGATTTAATAATACACCTAAACAAGCTGGATTAGTGTCTTAATGCCCTGGTTTTACAGTACTCTAGGAACTTGAGAAATATAAAGCCTAGAATGGAAATTCCCAATCAAACTATGATTTGAAGGTGAGAAGTCACATTTGCTCTCTTATTTGTCAGCTATTTCTAATATTTCTCTTTTACATGGTCTGTAATTTATCACCTGTGCACCAGAATTTGTACAACACATTCACAAATTGGTTTGGAAATGTTCAGGATCCATTACTTGGGCACTTTCCTGAGTCCCCTTAGGAAATTTAGCTTAAAAGAAGAGCAGGTTGGCTTTCAGGTGGTGTCTGAAGCATTTCACAAAGGTAGGACTGACACCTTTATCCTTCCAAAGGCACGTTAGGAGACAGAGAGGTTGGGTTATTAATAAATATAAATTCATTTGTCCATGTGTGTGAACTGTTTATTCCAGCCTTGGAGCAGAGGTTTCTGGATGTCTGCAGTTCAGGAATAAAGTGTTTTTCCATGGATTTACTTCAACATCTGGGATGTGTCTTGACAATGTCAAAGCCTAGAAAGGCATATGTTCAAGCACATGATGAAAAATTATGCAAAAATGCAGAACTGAGCAGCTTTCTAGGTCTATAGTTAAAAACTAAACACAGGGTGCTGCCTAAATACAGTCAGCGTTGCTAAACTGACATATTTGCTTGATGCAATTTAGCAACAAGAAAGGTGGGTTATAATAGAATTATTTCATCATGAGTGAACTACTGATCTAATTTACTAAGACACCTGGAAGTTACAGCATGACAGCACAAAGACATGCTGCAGCTGTAGTACATAATCAGGCTTTTCAGGTGCTTTATCCGTCAGCATGATTAAGCAATTTCATTATTTAAAGTTGTAATTAAACCATCCATATTTTTGAAACCCATTCTGAAAATCAGTATTGCACATTACGAGTTCCAAGGCTACAAAAGCAGCTCACAGCTTGCATGCAAATCAGTTTGCAAACTCTTCCTGCCACTGCAGTGAAGTGTCCTGTGTCACTGCCACAAGTGAATGTACCTTAAATAAAAAGGTTCTTACTTGAAAGCTGCATTTTCTAATGTAGCTATTTACTTATACCAAGTAAGAACTTGATCTCCTAATCTTCCCTTTTTATACTTTACCACTAAATTTTTATTTTCTTATATTTATTATTGAAATTCTAGTGGGTGTACATCATGCAACCTTGGCACAAAGAGAGAAGCACTTTATATATCCCCTTAAAATTCCTTCCAGCTTTACCTATTACTCTCTAAGTCATGCCTAATAATCTAAAAATATAGTAGTATTGTTGCCAGTGGTTTAATAAAACTTATATCAGGCATTTGTCATGTGAAAGTAGCCATATAAACAAGTCCCCACCTAAGACTATAGGAGCCATTTAGCTGTACTATGGATTTGTCAGTTCTCACTGCACCACCTCCCTAGGTCATCAAAAATCAATATTCTTATTTACAGAGCCCCTGGATGTATTAGCAGTGACTGTGGTGGGTAAACCAAATGCGTGATTGACATGAATTTGAAGAAAGATCCATTTCGCTTTTCATAAAGAGCTCTACTTTTCTAAAGCTATTGACTTTCTTAAGACATAGATTTATAAACATTTTCTGGCATTCACCAGGCCTTTCAGAAGAATTGATATCTATTTGCCATATTGAACTTTGATGTTATTGCTGTGTTAATGTGCTGCAGAAAGTAAAAAGTTCCTGAGGGCTGCACTAGGTGCCTGCAGAGCTAATGAGCCAATGTGAGTTCACTGGTGTGAGTCTGCACTGGCCAAGATCCCAAACCTCTGCTTCCTTACCAATGGATGTTCACTCTGTGTGGATAAAGGAGAAACAGCAGCTGTTAAATAAGGTCACAGTAACTGTGCAGGTTTTCTGTTCAATGTCACCAATTAGAAATGTACTCTTCAAACTGTGCTTGGATCTGTGAGCTTTGGCAGAGGCAGGATAACTTCAAAATTTAACATTATCCATTCTCACATTAGCAATTACGACCTGATTAGGTTACAAATAATTGTGGATCCACTTGCAGTTTTGTAGCAGTACTAGTGCTGGCTGGGAATTGGAAATCCTGTATGAATAATTTCATGTCTTGAAAGCTTTTTCTATTTCAGAGTTGCATATTCTTTATAAGCAGGCAATGAACCCTACAGAAGAAACTTCCTGGGCAGGCAAAAGCAGGATCCTCACTTGAATTTCCATTAGCAGAAATTGTTTTCAAATGAAATTCTAAGTGCAACTTTAATGTTAGAAATTGCAAGTTTATTGAATTGTAATTCCAGGAAAATTCTTGGCATTCTTTGGTATTATTGATAGCTGTGATTTTTTTTAGTCTTAGAGATTTTTTTAAGTAATTGCATATTAAAGTCATAACAAGCCAGCAAGAAAATTTCCCAAAAGAAGCATCACTATTCCATAGAAGTTGCACTAAGTTCTGGTAGGGTATTGTAACAAACTTCCAATTTTAAAACATCCTCACAGCAATCTGTGAAGTTCCTATTTCTAATTTACTCACAACTTCTTTAAAACAGACAAAAAGCTGCAGACTGATTCTGCACAGCTCTTCCTACCCCTGCTTTAGTGTTCTTTCAAATGGACAGCTAATGGTATTCTAGACACTCCAGAACTTTACTGCAGTAAATTTTTTTCAAGCAGTTACTCAGAGTCCAGGGTCTCACTGAGTTATTTTCCAATCTTACAGTGATCCTTTCATTACTGATTCAGTCTTTTCCCTTCCAGTTTGTTCACTCCAATTAACCTGTGGACTCAAACCTGTTCAGAGGAATTTACTGTTGCTGTAATTGCACGCATGGCCTGTGTGGCACTTTTTATTCTTTTCTAAGTGGCCTCTTGCCCGCTCTCCCTGAGGCACCTCTGCTACCATCCTTGGATTTGGATGCACTCCCGAATGAGGGTTTGCTGTAATTCTGTGGCCAGCACAGAGACCCAGCTTTCAAATTCAGCCTTCATTTTCTATATGATGAATATTTAACCAAATGTGGCTGATTTAATGAAAATTCTTGCAGTAACTTATCACCCAGTGCTCAGCTAAAGTAAATAGAAGGAGAACTGGGATAAGAGTTAAGTGTATTAGAATTCAAACATAAAATGATGGTATTAATCTGACTCTAGAATGAGTGCAGTAGGAGATCATTGATGGTCCTGTGTGCACAGAGGTGACAGGAAATGTCCAGTTGCCTTCAGATAATAAGAGACATTGCTGAGTGTCACTCTTGGATTCCTTCCTGCAAGAGCAGAGCTGCTCTTGCTTTCCTGGACAGTCACTTCCTAGCCCAAATGGACTAATTGTGTTTGGATTTCAGAAATACACAGCTCTCAGCTAGCAGATAATTCACAATTGTCCTTATTTCTGTAGTTACAGTTGTTTCATGTCACATAGGACTTCCATATGACATGGTCTGGGTCTGTAATTGAAAGAAGCATGTTGGAATTTTTGTCCTTAATATTCAGATTTCTTTTTTTAAAGTAATTTACAATTTTGAAGGCAAACACCTGACCTGTTTGGCAAAACTTAAAAGGCATATTTTTAAGTGTTTTGTTTTTTTTTTTTTTCACCTGAAGAACCTGTTGTCCTATTTCTAACAATAATAATTTTAGCACCCATTCACCAATCAGCAAAACAGTGTTTCACTGGGAAAATTTTAGCTCAATCGTAAATAAATGTTTGAACCTTTAAACAATTACTTTAATGAGATCCATAAAACTTTAAGGGCTTGTGCAACACTGATATTGAAAATGTCTTGCCACAATCTATTTGTCTCATGTCCCTAACCTCAACCCAGAGCTACTCTGGGATGCAAACCCTCAATGCTGACTTGTCTCCTCCCATAAAAGCACTAAGAACATGATCATGATTAGTACTAGAAGCAAGCTGTATATTGACAAAATAACAGCATTCTCTGGAAAAGTCACAAATACAACTGATTACTAATTACCTTCCTATGGTATACAACATATAATCAGTCTGCTAAATGCCAGCTCTGTAATTAAAGTCCCAGAAGTCTCCATTTCATTGAAGAGACTATGCATATTTGGGTTGTATCATACTCTGTCTTACCTCTATGTATAAATACAGCAGCATGGACGCACAACCATTCTTCACTTTACAGAAATTATTAAGGTAGCCAAGTATGAGTCATTGCCACCTTTTAGCTGCATTGAAAGGAAAATAGCATTTGCTTTCCCCTGCATTATGTCCTAATTGCCTGCTGGAATAGAAGTAAACCTCAGACTAATCTGTATGGGGAAGGAGCACCTATTTCTGCTGTGCCTTTTCTGCTGTGGCTCCTCCAGCTCAGACTGCTGCAGCATCCAGACCTGCCAGAATAGTGGGTCTGGACTGCACGAGATTCCCCCCATGGTTCCCTGGAGAGATCCTCTAAATTCAGTGTGAGACTTGTGTAAGAGCAGGGATTCTTTCATCCCCGATTTGCTCTCTGCACTTTCAACAGAGCAAATAATCTTTCAAGTAAATCACCTCTCCCAAAACGTGGAAATCATGAGAGATGTTTAACACCCATGTCAGCTCCATCTGCCTTTGCTGAGCATGTTTAAAGCAGCCCTTGCAAGCAGTCTCAGCACTTCCTTCAGAGATCAGAGCCTTTGAAGAGGGATTTGCCAAGTGATGGGAGCCTTCAAAGAGCCAGCCAAGGACAAGTCTGCAGCCCCGGGCAGGATCCAGGTGGGCTTTCTTCTGTGTGCAGACCAGCCTGGGAACCCCAGTGTTTCCCAGATGGCAGCTGAGAGCTGAGGCATCAACTCTGGATGAATGGTAAATGAATTAATGCCTGCACATAACACGTCCTGTTGGATGTGGATTGATAAGGGAGTGTAGTCCTTTGTTTGACAAACTGAGTGATGTGTGTAGATGAGACTGTGTGTGAAGGAGGAGACAGGAGCTCTCTTCAGGAGGTGTTTTCTGAGCTGAGCACAAGTGTTTGCCCTCCAAAGCAAACAAGCCCCAGCTACCCTGTTTTCTTTGTCTCTGGGGTCTAGTTTGAATTAATCCCACTCTTTGTTCCTTTATAACATCCTAAAAGCTGCCTGAACCAAATGTTTTATTTGTTCAGACACTAGCAGCAAGGGAAGGATGCATCATCTGGTTTTGAACAGTGAGCAGCCTCCTTTTTCTTCACGCAACCTCTTGATACTCAGACAGACAAAATTTCTCAGTTCCTGAGGATCCTTCAGGAGTGTGGCCACATCTCTCAGTTGTTTCAGTAATTGACTGGCAGCAGGCAGTCAGGATGCCTGAGTCAAATATAACCTTTAAACATTTGAGTATTAGCATTTCAGCCGGGTTTCTAGAAAGAAAACTGAATAAAACTGTTGTTGGATGCTTCTAGGAACCAGGGAAAAAGCAGCCCTTAAGCTTTGCCTTTCTCAGCCTTCACAAGGACAAGAAATTATACCAATAATTATGCACCTGCAGGGTGCATGAGAGCCATGTGAGTGTCTCATGATGTTTTCCAGAAAGCATGTTTTCAAAGTGTTGCCTTCTTGGACCAATGAGTCTTTTATATTTTATTTTTCATGTACTACCCTATATAAAGTGTAGTGTTTCTTTAAATAAAGCTCTCTCTCTTTTGCTTCTCCATTGCAGGAGGAACTATGTTGCATTATCCTTTTCACTGTCCTATAGCCTAAAATGCAACATAAAACCCAGGTATATTAATATATGAGAGGTAATGGCTAAGAATAGCAGGGTTTGTTTTGTATTAACTCTCATAGTTTTGGGGTTTTTTAATTAAGTCTATGTTTTGATTAAGTAGTATTAATAAACTGAAAATTATTTTGCTTGATTTTCTAGCAAACAAAATGTGTTTTAGGAGGTGTGTTAAATGGGCATTTCATTTAGTTTATGACCACAATTCTATTTACAGACAGAGCCCTCCAAAGAGTGAAAAATATGTTTGTTGCAAATCTCTTACTAGAAATCGCTAACAGGCAAAATCCCTGCATGTGTCACCTGAGAAGGCAGATCCTGGAGATGAGAGAAAGTGATTTAAACTCCAGATAAGATTCAAAGATGAATGATGAGGCCTCATGAGTGAAATGAAGTAGAATTCTGTGTCCTGTCTTGTGGAGGGAATAAACTCACAGACCAAAAGCTCATTTCAGCTGCCTTTGAAGTCAGGTTGTTCAAAAGCCACACCTTTTCAGGATATTAGTAATGCAAGAAAGTAAGACTGACACAATTTGGGCCTCAATGTGCATAAAAACATCCCTAATCCCTGTGCTCCCTTCCCAGTGATGCCCTCAGGAACATAGTGCCTACCATTTGGAAACAAAACAGTTTCATGCTTTATAAATGCGTAATAGTAAAAATTTTAAAAATTCAACATTTCTATTACTAATGTCAATCAGCTATCGGGTCTCAGATTAGGCAACAAAGGAGGTATTTGGGCTGTTTCAGTTAGGTAGGAGCTCAACAAATCTGGTGGGTTTCATAGTTCTCCTTAATATTATCCTTATTTGCTAAGTGGTAAATGTGTTCTGTTTGTGAATAATTCCCAAAGACAGGATCTCCCCAAGTCTTTGCAGATTTTAGTCTCTGATCATACATATACTCATTTGGGTATATGACATTTAAAATAGCTTATTCAGTTTAAAGAGAAATTGAACAGAAAATTTATACTGACAAATCAGAGTAGATCAATATCTAGCATATCAATGAAACAATCATAGAAGCCCTTTAAATTGGGAGGCAGAAAATTAAACTTGTAGTGTTTATTCTGGCTAAGATTTTGGTTGATCTTTTTATTCCTCCGATTCAGTTTATTCAAGTTGATCTAAAATAATGTCCCAGTGGTTCATTACTCGGTAGAAAGTGCATTCATCTCAAAATATTGATCATTCTTTCCATTTAGATAGGAGCAGTTTTCCACCCTGATAGGAGCAAGGCAATATTTTATTGAGCCTGACAAGCTGTAGCATCTGTGGTGGGAGGTACAGTGCCTCTCCTCAGTAGATTTCCAAAGGCAAATCCAAGCTGGCAGTGGCCATGCTGCATCTCTGAAGCAAAGTTCTTTTCTGAAGGATTTTATTTGTTCTTTTTATACCCTGACATCACAGGACTTTTCTGCCTTTTGTTAATTCATGATCAATTGGTGTTAAAAGAGGATTTTAAAAGAAAGAAAAAAAGGGAAATAATACACCAGGATGAACTACTGTTCAGTAAAGCTTCCTGTTACAAGTAGTGAAATATTATAAGAAGAGCAGATAAAAATATAAATTGTTTGGTTTGTTATTTACTTTTCTAAACACAGTAGCAGAACCTGGAAAGCATTTTAAGTGGTCTGCTCTCCTCCTGACTGTCTCACTTCTTCTGGCAACAGCGCTGCTCCCTTCATTAGGTATCAATTTCTGACAGCTTCAGGAGGGAATATTGCCTCTGAAACAGGAGGCCACTGCCTTGCTCCCATTCTGCCCTCAGCCCAGAAAGCCTGGAAAGAAGGATGGCCCAATCCAGAGCACTACAGTCAAATAATGTCAACGGGGTTTATTTACATGAGGCAGCAAGAATAATGACAGGAAAAATTTCATTAGTGGTGAAGAAGAACCAACATTCATCCTAATCCCATGGAATTTTCTTTATGGGACCATTATAACAGTCTATATGTATTATTTTCCCTTATACTACCTAGCAAGACTTTGTTATTTGGTAGCTTAAGGAATGTCAATAATAACTTTAATAATAGAATTACCAGGTATCAGTTTTTATTAGCTGTGTATCACTTCAGTAGTTTAATTTCAATTTCAGTCCAACTCAGTTATTAAATACTTAGTTTCTGAAAATGTTTTTCATCTTTCACTTCTCAGTTTATTCTGGTAGAAGCTATTGAAAGTACCCTGAAATCTTTACAACTAGAACTTTTACAACTATAATACTGCAAATTGGTCTAAGAAAATATTCACATTGATATAAGCTGTTTGGAGTTTATTTATTTCATGTTGACTTTCTAAAAACAGTGATCCCTTTTTACTTTAAAGCTTTAGAAATACATAACTATTCTACAATGCTGTTTCCAAATGTTTCACTCTAGTTTGTAATTAAAAACCCCAGAGTTTGTGTGTATGTATGCATATGCATATTTATATATCTCATACATTCATATGTACATATGTACCACTAAAAACTGTAAAGGACTGCACCAGTGAATTGTTTTTACCATCTCTCCATCTTACAGTAGCGTAAAAGTCTTCAGGTATGGGACAGAGTTGTCAAATCTCTTCTAAGAGTAAGACAGGAGATGAATCTGTGCGGGTGAACAGCCAGATAAATTTCAAATGAGAGTGGTTTCTGATGGAAAAGGGCCAGCACCGTGGTCATGCAAGATCTCATCAGGGGACTGCAGAATAAGAAACTAAGGGATGTATTTGATTATTATTTTGTTCCCTGTCCTTTCTTTTTCCACAGTTAGTGAATAGACGTTCACCCTGAGATTTCTTAAATCCCTTCTGTTTTTACACACTGAAGGTTCATTTGCAGAGTACTCAAATGTCATGTGTGGCTGAAATGAAGCTGCTTCATTGAGTGGCTGTTATGATTCCAAAAGGGGTAGGGAATGCTGAGGTGCAGGGCAGGGATTTGCTCTGCCTGGCAGAGTGCTGGCAGCACCAGCAGGGAGGACACTGGCTAACAAGGAGGTCAGTGCCACCATTAACATTCTCTCCCCAGCATATGGGGCAGGGAGCTCAGACTAAACCAGATAATAAAGCTTGGAAAACTCACACTCAGTATTGTACACTTAGCTCTTTTACCCCAAGGACAACACACAGACCAGAATAAAACTAGCTCACAGTAATGAGAAATTTGCCCCAGTTGCTACAGGGTGACTTGCAGTGTCTGTGTTCACCTTCTTTTTTGAGATGAAAGACATTGTCTGTGTCAGTCAACCTCCTAATAAAACACACTGCAGAGTTCTGCAAGATTCAGGTTTTTAATCACAGAAAAATCAAAGATCAAAACATGTCTTGCATCTGGAAGTCTGGTGCTAAACACAGACTTGCCTGTTTTAGGTGCTTGCTCCTCCTTCATTTGAATGGATGTGGAGGGGAAATTGCTGAGGAGGGAAAAAATAATTCCTTTTATTTGTCACTACAAAGTAAAGAAGAATTTCTGATAAAATGCAACAAGGCATTTCTTGTGGGAAAAGCCGTAGCTGTAAAGAAAGACACTTGACAAACCTGCTATATAAATGTATATCAGGAATTAGTTTGGATGACTTGGTATTGTTGGGGTATTTCTCAAGAGAAGAAAATGGTTAAAAGATAGCACTCTCCTCACCAAATTTTCTGAGTGGTTTAATGGACATACACATTTCTGTTTGACATGTAAAAAAACCCTATTGTTTAATAAATTGCAGGACTCAAGGTATTTTAACAGAATATTTTATCCATAATTTTTTTAAAATACCAAATCTTAGACATTTTCTTTCACTTAAAAAAACCCAGATTTTCACAGACTATTCAGGAAACATGCCTAAGTCATATAAACAGTAAGCAGAAGGATAAAAATATTTTGTAGACAATGAGTAAATAGTTAAAAGTATTGTTTGGAAATACTGTGATTAGATACATGCTTATTTGCATAAAGCACTTACTTGAGCAGGTACACAAGAATGTGTAGCAGGTTTTTCTAATGTTTCTAAACTATCTAACTGAATAGTTCATATTGAAGAAACAATTGTTTTATAAAGTACACAAACTCTCATTTTAAATCAATCAGCATGAGGCTGCATTATCCCTTCAATTAGTGAGATTATAAGGGCAAGGAAGTGCTTCAGCTCCAGTTTGTTCCAAAGTACACAGCTGTGGGAAATCCCTTCTGCTTTGCTCAGCTTTCTGAAGAAGGTGTCAGGGCAGGACACCTGAAGGGATCTGTCTGGGACTCACAATGTCTGTGGAATGTCACCTGTTCCTGATTCAGGAGCTCGGGCATGAGCCACTGTTGCAGAGCCCTGTGCCTCTGCCCACCTCAGTATCATCACAAGATACATCTCTTCCTTTTATCCTTGCCAGGGTAGGAAATACCAACTGTTTCCAAATTCCTCACCAAAACTCCTTTGAGGAGCAATAACTTGCTTGAAACCTCCATAAAGAGCAGGAAAGTCTCTTTTGCTCCCTTCTCTGGATAATGCTCTTCTGATACTGAGCTGAGGTTCCAGAAGGAAGGGATTAATTTGCAGTGTTCATCTCCTTTATTCTATGACTGATCACATTTACAAATGAAGCTATAGAAGAGTGGTTAATTACTTTTCCAAATTAACTCACTGCACACAGAGCTATAGCATCACATCAGCATCTGTACTAGAATCATCCAAGTTCTGATACAGCTCTGACAGCTGTGGAACAGCTTCCTCACCAAGGAGTACAGATTACTCCATCCTACAGCCACTTCTGCTGACACTTGGAAGAGTGGTGATGCTCCGGTCTCAAAAGCAGAAAAGCTGGTCCAGAGCAAAGCAGTCTGGCTGGTTGGGTTTTTTCCTTCACTGCCAGCCAGACAGCTGTCAGAATTCTGCAGCTTGGTCAGGGAGAGGCTCTGTGATCACTTTTGAGCAGGGCTGTGCAGGCTGATGTTCAGTTTACAAAATTTATGTGGAGGTTACATGTGTAGCAGTATTCTTATGGATAAAACACTGCTTTGGTAGAGTATGATGATTCTCTGCAGTGTATCACCTGTAAATTTAACTGTGGGAGTGTGTATCAGTGCTTCCTTTTCTATATGCAGTATATTTTCCTTCCATCCTCCTTAATTACTACTTCCATACTGTATCTGTTGGCACTGCAGAGACAGAGTGTATTGATTTTACAGACAGGGGAAAAAGATATCATGAGAAGGAGCTGCTGAAGGATAAATGTAGAACATGAAACACAAAGAGACTATCTTAAAAAAAAAAAGCCCTGGTACATAATATGAATATTTTAGAGCTTTATTTAAAGTTTTCTGAAGAGGTTGTAGAGATATTGGAGACCTATCTGCAATCTGCACATCTTCACTTAGTTGTCAGGAATATCAAACCCTTCCCCAGAGGTGTTTTAATCATTTCCAGGGAAGCAATGCTTAGGTTGAGTAAAGCCAAGACATGTGGCAAATATGTCCTAATGCAGAGCCTATTACTGAGGTAGAATAAATAATGCTACAAGGTACAGCATTTCATGTGACTGAATGGATTTGATTGGATTGATTAGAATGATTTGAATGATTTGATTTGAATGGATTTGATTTGAATGGATTTGATTAGTCAGTGTTTTGTTATTTCCAAAAGCTTTTCCCCAGAATTAATATGCTGACAGACTATACTGTAGCACAAAGCCAATTTCAAGTGCCTATCTGTTGATTCCCACAAAAGCAGACTTTTACCATAAAACCACACATTCAGAGCAGAAACAGATTTTTGTTCATTGTATTAGAAAACAGAAAGGGACAAGGTAACTCGGGTACCCAGTGAAGCAATGCCATCCTTCACATGAATATCTGCATACTGAATTACACACTTGAGATCTATACCAGGACATTTTAGCAGTGTTTTCTTCGTTTCTGGTGATGTAGGGATAATAGAAAAAAAAATCAGAAGTGTTTATAGACAATGAGAAAAAGACCTCAAAAAAAGTCAACTGTGTAACTTTTTTTCCTATACTGCTTAATCAGCTTTGCAGGTAGCTCAGCTACTGAAATTTGAGGCAAAGATTTATTAGAAGAAATCAAAAGGAAGCAGCAGTCATAGCAACAGCAATGCCCCAAGGTATCTCCTTCTTTTAAAACTAGCATGCCTTAATTGCAGATGTCGTGGATGAGAACTGACATTAGGAAAACAAATAGGATAATAAATGAGTTTCTAAAGTAACAGATAAAAGCTCCTTCAGTACCTTTAAAGATCCCATTTCAGAGACAACCATGGTATACCTCAGACTGGGAGAGAAGAAAGGCTCTCTGTGGTCACCTGTGAATTGCCTTCATGCAAGTCTTTGGGCTGAATGACTCAACTGCCTAAAATGCTTATTTTTTTTAAATCTACATATTTAAATACACAACAACTTTCTTTGCAAATATATGTAACTTTGTCAATTTGATATGAAATCCACTGCCAATCAATTCCAAACTATCTTTTTTATGCTTCCTTGTTGCAGTGGTGCTATTCCTTAGATCCTGATTCAAAGTATAATGAAACAGTCTTTCAGAACCTTCCTGTTAACTCTCTGTTTGTAAGCAGTGCAGTGATTTCTCTCAATACTATAAAAATATGTTCAAAATGCATAATAAAAATATTTTCCTGTCTCAAAAGACAACCTATCAAAATTATTGGAATCAACAGAAAAAGAGCAATGCCATACCCTGTAAATTTTTAAAAAAGCTCTTTCAAAAGGTTTTTTTTAGAGATTAAGAGAAAAATGTGGTGTTATTTTTTTTTAACTCAAAGCAATGCCTGCTCTCCCCATCAAATTATCATCTATTTTCAGTGCTCTGAAGCAGGGTAGTAAGGGGCAGGCTTTGAAGCAGAGCCTCAAAGCATTTGTCTGCTTTCAGAACAAGGCAGGAGGGTTGACCAGGGGACAGTTGCTGAGTGAATAATGCTGATGCCATTAAGATTCCCTGTATTTTTTGCCTTCTTCTATAAAAATGCCGAGTTGTCCACTTTGAAAAGCCTTTCTGTGGCCACTTCTCCCTTGGCCCTGCAGGGCTGCTGTTTTTCCCTCAGGCTGCCTCCCCCCAGGCCAAACAAGCCCAGTTCCTTCTCCTCACATGGCCAGAGCTGTCCCTTCTGCTGGTTCCCCACTGAATTCACCTCCTTGTATTGAGGGACCCAGAGCAGGCCCACTGTTTTAGATGTGTTCTAATAGATGATGGGTGAGGATGGGGGGAATGGATTCAGAGCATGTTAATAAGCTACAAAAGGCATCGAGAAGTGACTGCAGTGACATACTCTGTGTTTTGAATGTGGATTAAGATGCTTTCTTCAAACAAGTGATTCAGTCAGACCACTTCTGCCAACTGAACAAGGAGTTTAGACCACTCAGGCAGAAGGATTTTTGTCTCATGGCTGCAGTAAGGGAGTGGTGCTATTTGCAGAGCGCTTTCTTTGCTTTCCTTTCCTGCCTCCTTCTTGTGTTGAGGATATTTGAGTGTGTTCTTAGAGCACTTCCTCAGCAAAGTCCCAGAAAGCAGAAGATGGAAGCCACATATGCAATTCTGAGCCCTGAGAGGACACTCTCAGGTGTGCTCTGAGCAGCACCCTGGGCTGTGCAGAGCTGTTTTCCTGCTGGGGCTCCCTGGGATGTGCAGAGCTGTTTTCTTGCTGGAGCTCCCTGAGGTGGGCAGGCTGGGATGTGCAGAGCTGTTTTCCTGCTCAGGTTCCCTGGGATGTGCAGACTGGGATGTACAGAGCTGCTTTCCTGCTGGAGTTCTCTGGGATGTGCTAACTGGGCTGTGCAGAGCTGTTTTCCTGCTCAGGTTCTCTGGGATGTGCAGAGCTGTTTTCCTGCTGGAGTTCTCTGGGATGTGCAGAGCTGCTCTCCTGCTCAGGTTCCCTGAGATGTACAGACTGGGATGTGCAGAGCTGTTTCCCTGCTCAGGTTCCCTGAGATGTACAGACTGGGATGTGCAGAACTGTTTTCCTGCTCAGGCCCCCTGGGCTGCTGAGGGGCACCAGAGGGACGTGTAGGGAGCTCAGCAGGGGCTCGATGTGAGCTTCTCACTGGGGAGCACAGGCTGCCTTGCTGTGTAGTCCAGCAGGTGGATGACCCCTATTCTAAACCTGGCCCCAGCTGACCCAAGTGAAGCTCTTAAGAGCTGGAAGTTGCAGATTCTCCCAGGTTCACGCCAGGCCTGTATGGACAAAGCTGAAAAATGGGACATTTTGCAGACCACCAAAGTCTACTTTTATGCACCATGTGGTTCTCAGACCAAGAATTTTGGTTTCAGTCTCTTCCTGAGCATTCCAGTATAAAGCACAAAAATCTGACGTTTTTCATTAGAAGATGCCAAGAGCCTAGGACACATATTCCATAAGATTTATATGGAGACTGTTTTCAGCTATTTCATAGAAGCATTTCCCAATGCAATGGCTTGTAATCAGCACTAGGACTTCAGGCTGCTTAATTCACTGTGATTTGATTAATGCTTTTTTGAGGCAGACTGGTGTTGTAGAGTGATTAGACCAAGCCATCCAGCAGTTTTGGAAAGCCCAGCTTACTCATCTGTAATTTTATTTCATTACGATAGCTTTATAAATTAGACTTTTAAAATAAATTTTCAACTTGACAGTATTAAAATTCTTTATTTGCCAGTGTAGTATATTTTATAATTTTCTTTTCCTGGCTTCACTGCTTCATATTGCATTCCATTGCCACAATGGAATACTTGCAGGGAAAAAATTGGCTTCCTGTGTTAAGAAGTCAAAGAAGGTATCCTAAACAAGAGCATAGCAAACACACCACAATTATTTATTTTGTTATTTTATTTATTTCATTTATTTCATTTTATTTTCATTATTTTGCTTGTGAAATGGCCAGCCATGAAGTACTACCTGCTGCTGAATGACTGGGATGTATTCCAGTTTGGAAGTAATTTTTTGCTTTTTTGTAGAATATTTGTTTTTACACTGGGGCCCAGTCCAGATACTGAAAGATGATTTGGAGGAATAGACACGTGTCTATGTCCCTAAGCTGAATTGAAATCAGGTGACAAATAAGATTTCAACAAGTGCTGTTGAAATCTCAGGAACCAAGCTGAGACTTTAAGTTTGTAAGTTCCCTTCAAAACAACACTTGATGTGTTTATGTGTTGAAATTTAAGGAAATGCAGGTAAGTGAGGGTTCGAGGACATCACCAAGCTATCTGCACTTGCATGATCTTATGTTCCAGAATGTATAAGAAAAAACAAAAGTTACTGAGTACTTTGTATGGGCATCCACAGTTGGACATCTGCATTTTTCTTGGAAGCCCCTGAGCCCAGTTGCAGGAGCCTTGAATTGTGGAATTTATGAAATGTTGTGTTTCCAGGAAGCATTTTCTTTGAAAAATGTAACTGCCTAATGGGGTAATTATACTGTCTACACATTTTCGTGCTCTTTGTGTGTGTGATGCCCCAGAATGTTTGGGTTTGCTGTGTCAAAGTGCCCTTGCTTTAGTTAAACATGAGGTTACTCAATCATTGGGGTTCACCTGGGGCATCCTGTGTGATGCAGTTCAGGGTTGCAAACCAGAAATAGCATGGAACAGTTCTCCACAAAGTGCCAGGTATTCATCCTCTAGGTTTGGCCAAGCAAGGTCTTTCAAAACCAGGTTTTGTTTTCAGTGAAATGTCAGCTGCATGTGGCTGTGATGCATCATATGCTAATGAGCAGGTCAGGGGCTTGGCAAGCTGCTTTTCCTTGGAAGGCAGGGCTGCATAATGCTGTTGGTGGTTGGTGTTTGTTCAATGAAGTTTTCAGTCTTCCAATTTATTTACTTTCAGTTTTGGTTTCAGTTCATTTAACCTTCAGAAAACATTTGTGCTGTCTGCTGCTTACAAAAGGAAGGCTCCCTTCATCAGCCCCTTGCTGCATTTATCTCTCGCTGTGGAGCTGGGATGTCTGCAGTAATGAATGTATCCATTTGAAACAGAAGTGATTAAGTGCTTGTTGAAATGTCTTCTGGAACAAACATTAGCTTTGCTTCCAAAGGGCAGATACTGCACCAGATAACACTTAACCTGGCCAAGGACAAAGTGTTATGTTTAAACATCACTTTCTGCTTGCTTCTGTGAAACAGCAAGGATATCTGCATTCAAGCACTTTCCTTTCTTAATACATCAAAACAAGGATCTCTCCAGAACTGAGAGTGCCATTGTTGTAACTGTTGTTCTGCTTTTAAAACAGCACACTCATCCTACCAGTTTGCTGTGATTTATTCCTTTGAACTTTTTAATCTGAAAGATACAACAACAGAAAAGAATAATTGGGCAGACATTGATATTTGCACACCAGACTTCTGTCTCTAGAGGCACAGGTTCATCCAGCTGTACATTTCTGAACTAAAGCTGAATTTGGCCATCGTGCAGTAATCCCTGGTTGTCCAGCTCAGAAGTTCATGTGTGATTTGATATTAATGTTGTCATCCTGAAAGTATGTTGTAACTCTGGCAGTTGCTTTTCAAAGCTGGTGGTTATCAGGGAAACGATAAAGATCCTCATTTTCCCACCATCTGGGAAAAAGCTCAAGGCCAAAAAATGAAGGGTGAGAAGAGGCGAGTTCCCTGCCCAAACCTGTAGACTGCTGGTCCCTGTGCATCACACAGAGCATGGCCCAGGTCCTTTTACCACTGTTTAGGTCTTGTCAGGTTGCACACGACTTTCTAAGTACTGATGGAATAAATTAATAATGGCAATCATTGGAAATAACTCATTAATCCAGTGATTAAGGGCTGTATATTTTCTTAACCTGAAGATTATAGGGATCCCTAGTAACTTATGCCAGTACATACTATGTGTATCCTACCTGAAATGTTGTGTTTTCAACAGTAGATACAAACATTAAGAAACTAATATTATGTATTAACAAATGTGAAAATACAGATCAAATACCAAATTGTCTGATTTTCTATTTTCTACCCATGTCTTGTTTTCAGAGTGTGTTTTAAGAAGCCTCTATTTATCACACATATTTTGCAAATACGCCAAGATTATTTATCAACTTTGTTTTGGCTTTCATTAATGTTAGAGACATAGAAATTGCAGTAAAATTATTTCCTATATGTGAAATTTGGAAACAACACAATTTAAAAAACATACAGGATATAAAAATATATAAAAATCACCATGAGTAAGAACTAATTAATGCTTTGCTGCATCTCCCAGATCTGTGACAAGGAGTGGCACTACTACGTGGTGAACGTGGAGTTCCCCGTGGTGACGCTGTACATGGACGGGACAACGTACGAGCCCTACCTGGTGACCAACGACTGGCCCATCCACCCCTCCCACATCGCCATGCAGCTCACAGTGGGGGCTTGCTGGCAAGGTAAAGCCACACCAGCTAACAGGCAACACAGTCTGGAGCTCAGGCCAAGAAAGAATCTTAGTTGTCTTGCTGATTGCATAGGAAATAAGCTGCTAAAGGATTGATGGTATAAAATCAGGTGGATTAAGAGTTGTTAATGAAGTCCAAGCATAAAATGGACAGGACATTAACAGGCTTTGCATTTTCATCACCTGGAGAAGTATTGGATACAGTTTGTCTATTCAGTGTGAAAGACTGTCTTCTTTATCTTTTGTCTTCACTTCTTTTAATTGCTTCCCTTATTCTCCAGCCTTAAGCAAACTATTAGATATTAAAGAACACCAGCTACCTCTTTTCAGTCCCTGCCCTCAGATTTCTTTTACAACATGGTCCAGTCCTGTGCTCTTGATGTTGGATGTACTCACCAGCATTTCCAGTAATTTACTTGACTCACCCTATTATACACCAGAGGTAAAAGTGAGAGTAAAATAAATCCAAAAGTCCAAACCCCTGAGCCATACCTGTATGGACGTTTTCTTAAATATTACCTTTTCCTGTTTTCTACCCTTCATAATCCCATTCTGCTCATTCTTTCTACCTAGTCCTTACCACTTTCTTTCTCTGTTCTCTGCCTTACACCTGAAGTGCTCCTCTTTCTCTGCTTGTCTGTTTTTGTAAAGTTGTCTTACTTCTCCATGTTGATTTTCTATTTACACTGTCTTTTTTCCACTTAAAGTATGTTGGGAAGGAAATTATAATTATGAAAAAATGCTTTAATATAGATTATGTTTCTTTCTCATTCTTTCATGTGGTCTCACTTTCTCCATTATCACCTTGTTTGCCGATTTGATCTCTGCTTATTTGCATAATTTGGAAATGTTGTGCATGGCAGGGCTGTTCAGTGTAAATAGCACTCAAAGCAAATCCAGCTATTAGATTATGAGTGGAGAGAAGGTCCAGTCTTTACTTTGATGATAACATGCAGAATGAAGCTGCACTAACCCTAAAAACAAAGTTTGGTAAGTTTAAAATACTGATAGTTATTGGAGGTGCGATAAGCTTGGGGAAGTATGGACTGCTTCTTGTCTAGCTGGTGTTTGCATGGGTTGGTTTTTTTTGTTGTGTGGTATTGGTGCAGTACTTTTAGAGCAAAGTTCCAGAGTTAGCAAATGCAAATGTCATTTGTAAATTTAGTTCTTTCCAGATGTGAGCAAATGCCATAGAGGCTGTGAATAAACATGGAGTACTGCCTTCTGAAAAATCACCATTTTCCTGTAGCTGTGCTAAAAAAAATATATTTTAATCCTTTCATATTTATATGAGGTTCTTCTGGATAGATCAACATAAATGTTTTTGTGCATTATGCGTATTAGTTCTGCCCCTTATCTTCTTTCATTCACACTCAGTGCTTTTGTTACTCTCTTAAAGCATTCTTCAGTGTTTTGAGGTTTTTTCCTAAAAGTCTTGGTATTGCTGGGAATGCACTCCCCTCAGCCCTCACCTGAATCTCACATTAACACCTGCAGGTGCCACATCTGGGCACCTGTGGATCAGTTCAGGTGTCTGTGCAACAAGCCCTGCCTAAGCAAAAGCTGGGCCAGCTTTGCCACAGCCCTGCATTCGTGGGCTCACCTGCCCCCAAGGCAGCTGAGAACAACAACAATAATCTTGTTCCTTTTGCACCTCTGTCTCCTTCTCTCAAACTGGGAAGAGAAGGAATTAGGCAAAACTGCTCACATAGGCTCGCAGTACATTCAGACCATGCACTATACTTCATATTTCAGCTGTTACAAAAGCAAAAATTTGCAATTGTTTTCAAACATTTTTATTTTTGCACGGTATAATTTGATGGCTTAATTAATAACCATTCAGAGTAAGATTCTTCTTTCTTTTTGGTGAAACACCTGATTTAAACTACTGAAATAATACCTATAGCTGCCATTAATATTTACTGCAATATTATGTTATTGCTCTATTAATAGGGAGAAAATTGGAGCTCCTCAAAAGTAGAAACAAATTTTCTACCTCATGAGAATGCTAAGATTTACAGTGTGCTAAAGATTCTGATAAACTATCATGTATCAGGCAAAAAGATAAACTTATAATGGTTATGTGAAACAAAATTTCAAGATACTGCTTTTGTCAAAGGTTATCATTTGGTACATTTGTTTTGATCACCTCGAACTATTTTAAATGAATGGTGTGGAAAGTCACTTTGTTAATAAGATTCAGCACTGTATTTCAGTCTGTGAAATAATAATTAATCAACATAGAAAACCAATCTATTCTAGTCTAAACAATAGTTTTCAAAGTTTGTATATTTCAAGAAAAAGGGGCCCTATCAAATAAATATTTAAAGTATAAATACTTTCTGTGAAACTGTTAATAAGTGTACTTAGGCTAATACATTTTAGCCAGTAGCAATAGCCTAAACCTCAACATTTTCAAAGTGTTATAAAGCTGCTTTACAACATTCTGTGATTTATTTCAGTAAAATATATAGTGAATTTGGTGTCATAAGCCATTCAGGAGTGTCCTTGTTAAGAGGATATGAAGAGTTTCCAGCTCTGGTTTGCTAAGACTACTTCCTTTCTTTTTATCAAAGCACTGGCAGAAAGAAACACTGCTCTTACCTCTTCTTTCAGAAAGGGCAAGACCTTCTTTTCTGTCTTTACTAAGCCACTTTACAGTTTTGAGTACACAGCATCCGTTTGTCAGAGTAAAATTACTTGAAAAACAGTCTCAGACAAGTAAATGAATCAGAAGAAATAACATTCCTTTTTTCTTCCCACACTGACTGATTTGCTGACAGCCAAAAGTCATTGTGGCTGTGGGGCAGCTGAAAGACTAGCAAGAAGGAAGAGTGTATTTAAAAGACACTGAAAAATCAAGAACAAGAATTGCAATTTGCTCTGTTAGCACTAATATGAAAATCTGGTACTGCTATGAGGTATTTACCCTCTTTGAGATGAAAATGTTCAGCTCTAGTCTGGAAACTAGGAATTGTTCTGCTGCTTCTTTAGGAGCATGAGTGTCCTCTGTCGTACTGTGCCTGAGCCCTGATCTTTCCATCACGTACACTGATCCTCATCCTGGGGTTCTGTAGCAAGCACCATGCTTCACCTCCTCCTTGTCTTTCTCTGAGTTATATCCTACAGGAATCTTGGACCTGAAAAATTCTTTTCTTTAAGATTATTATTGCCTATCATTAATATTTCAATGCCTGAGTAACTATTTTCTGACTTTTATAGCCTTGTTTATAGCATCCATTATGGGAAGTTGTTTTTTGTTTCCTTCTTCAGCTGCTCAAGTGAAATATAAGAGCAATGTAAGATCAGTGCTGTTCTCCTGATCATAACATGAAAACAAAACAAAGGTGCAATTCTTCAGCCTTACATGACAAATTCAAACTTTAGCCTATGATGTGCTCACTGTGCCTTGGTCTGTGGCATAAGAAAATCTCTCCTACATCTTTAGCCCTTTCCTGGCAGTGTAAAAATCTTGCCTGATTTATTTGTTCCTGATTCTATGCAAAATTTTTTTAAATAATGTGAGTTGAGGGCTAGGACTCTCCAAAAAGGAGGGAAAATTAGCCTTTTCCTGAAGGGCAGATTCTTGGAGACAAGCAGGGAGTGAAGATGCTTGAAAAAGCAGAAAGCCAGCCTTTAAAAGTGATAGAAGAGACCCTTTCCAGGGTCTGTCAGGCACTGGGTCAAGTTTACTGCAGCCCAGGAAATGGCTCAGTTACTTAAAGCCAAGCCTGGGGAATGGTTCCCAGCTCTAATGACACTTTGCACATGAGGAAAGTCGCATGATTTGTTCTGGCATAATCACGTTGAACTTTATCTACTAAAAATTAGGTATGCTGTATGTTACTATGGTATAGTTTCCCTTTTCTAATCTAAAAATCTTGGTTCTTTCTTAGGGCTCTTACTAAAGGAAGATCTAAGCAGAGCTACCTCATTGATTTAGGGTCCTTCACAGTGGTTGGTCTAGAGTGAATTCTTTTTTATGCAGTTGATGTTCAATACTGCTGTACTAGAGTGGGAGTGGTTTATTTGAGGGTGGGAGTTCAAGCATTATCTTTAGGCTAAAATGTTGATGTGGGTTTGGTTACACGTGACCCGGGAGCAGTGACAGATTGCACGTAACCCCAGCAAAGTGCCAGCTTTTATACATGGCAAATCCCAATTTACTCCTTAGCTGGGATTTCAGTGAAAAGGTAATGCTGACCACAGAGATAAGCAAACTGGGCTCTTAGTGAGGGCAGAAACAAACACCTGGTACAGCTGTTCCTGGAATTAGTCCTTTGTGTACCCTGGTGAAGTTTGACAGCTTTCTCTGCAGGTACATGAGGTTAATTATATAACTTAATCTTAGCATCTTTAAAATTTTCTTCACATCACTGGTCTCACTGATGATTGTCAAGGGTGTGATTTTGATGTAGGTCAGGTTATTTAAGGCCAAAGTACTGCTTGGTCTCTAATAGTAAAAGAAATTTTCAGGCAGAATTGCTCTCTCAGGGTATCTAAAGGACAAAATTGACTTGCTTGCATGTCTGCCTCCTAGAGCAAAAGAGACACCAAAAAGAACAGGGGGGAAGTGGCCCTGTGTCTGAACTGCTTCTTCCCTAAACGGGTATTAAAGCAGACATGGTCCATGGGGATAGGAGAGAACTCTCCAAGCCTCAGCTTTGGTTCTCATTACTACTATTTTTCTTCTTCAGCACAAAAGTACTTTCAGATTTGCCTTTTTACCTTAAGAGTCTCAAGGTCTTTTCAAATATTAAAGAGGTGCAGCAAGGCAGGAGAGTCACCCGTGCTCTGAGGGAATAAAGTGCAGTAGATGATTTTTCCTCAGGTCACAAAAAAATCTGCATCACAGCAAGAATCAGAATTCATGATCTTCTGTTTTTATTCTCCTTTTTATGTTTTAACATCCTTTTTCATTCTCCTGAGCAATGCAAACAAATCGTTAGCTTGTCCTGGAGCACACTTTACAAGAGCTTACCCCAGGAAGTTCTCTGAGTTCATTATTCTGATTCAGTTTATCTGAGGACATAGCAAATGGACCCTTTTACAGAGTAAGAAACTTCTTCCATTAAGCCAAGGTTTATAGGTTTGCACTCTGATCCCTTTATTTCTATACATTTAGGGGCAAAAGCAGAGGAAGGGAGCAGAGGAAGTTACATGATTTGGTGATTTTTTGTACAAGAGGCAGAAGACAGACTTCCTTATGGTTTCTCTGAAAAGATAAGGTCTTGAATTCATACAAGGCATTTTGGGAGGGAAGGAGTTTGTATATGGCTCCTAAAGCTCTGTCAGGAAGGTAGTGACACAAGTGAATGGCTTGTCACAAGGTTATGCTGTAGCTTACATTGACTGTAAGTCACTGTTTCTAACAGAGTCGCCCCTTTAGCAGTGCTGCAGCCTCACAGTGCAATTCTGCTGGAAACTGCATAGAGAGGGTCTTCAGGAGAAGCCTGTCAACAGGTATTTATTGTCATAGACACAGGAGAAGGCTGTAGTAGTTCCTGTTTTCTAAGGAATTGCTGTTTTCTATTCTATTTTTCTTTTATATTCTCCTTTTATTTTCCTCTTTCCTTAACCTATGATGGAGAGATAAGGTTTTCTGTAAAGCCCTTCTGTGGAATAATCTTATTGTCCTCACATGCCAGCCCTCTGCTGACACAGAAATCACCCAGTGCAGTCAGAGAACTGACTGATGATTCAAGGCAAGAAGCACCACGAGAGTTAAAAGTTGGAGAGGAGTCAGAAAAAGGAGAGCCAGTGTGAGCGGTGTAGCAGCAGCCTGTATCGCTCAACCTTGGACTTCCTCCAGAAATTAAGGTATTCAACAGATGAAGATTCCCCCAGCTGTGCATCCAACACCACTGGATCATGCCAAGGAGGCTGACATAGCTTGCACAACCTGCCCCCTCAGAGGAGTGATACAAGCACACCTTAATGCAAGAGCACCAGGGCAGATCTCAGCACAGTGTGATGCTGATTATCTGTGTCCCAATGCCTCCATGGGTACAGCAGTGCTCTTGCTGCATTTTCCTTCTCATTAGGAGAAAGATTGGTCAGATTTCAGTTCACTTGACAGATCTTTGCTGAATTTCATCTGTAATAGAAACATAAAGACGTGGAAGGTTAGTTTAGGAGGGTGTTTTCTTGGAGAGCTGAATTTGCATTCAAATCTGTCACCCTGGATATATGTCCCATTTTTAACTGGGTTTCTGCAGGAAGCACTACTTACCAGCACAAAATTGTTTTTGGGAGAATAGGGATATGGGTTTTTTGAGCAACATTTATCTATTGCCTGAATTGTGAAAAATTGCAGCATGTTTTTATTATCCTGCATCTTCAGTAGAATAAGTTATACCCACTTTGGGTATAAGGATGTATTGCATGGAGATCAGTTGGCATTTGGACACTTATGAGCAGGGAGACCTTAGTGTTCTCTGAACGTGTCCTACTTCAGATAAAGCTTTAAAGCCTAAAGATGTGTTAGTGAGGTTGTTGGGTTATGATGCCTATTCAGAGCAGGTGCAGACTTAACATGGGCCATATTTGATGACCAATTTCTGATTAATTTTTATCTGAGTGATATAAAAAGCCCCACTAAAACTTTTCTGTGCTCAGAAGAGTATAAAATGTTATGTCACTAATTGGGGCTACTCCTGAAATTTGTGTTAAGTTTCATCTTGTTTAACAGCCAATCTGCTTGTCAGAGAATTAAACCCAGGTCCCTAAACTGCCATAATAAAAAGATGGGATAAATTTGGAGGCTTGGACCTGAGGACTTCAGAGCCAGAATGTCTTGTGCCTACTCCCAGATTCATTCAGTCTTTATGTTGGAGCCCTGAATAATCAATTTTTCATTAATTATCTGGCTCAGTATAACCAGAGTCTAGAATATCTTAAAAGAATTGCATCTCAACTGGAAATTCTCTTGATTTCACCATTTCCCATGAAAACTTCATTGTGCTTTGACTGCCTTGATAATTACTTGCTCATTATTAGGACAGGGCAAAAAGCCTGCAAAATCTGTGAGCTCAATAAAATCACTTGTTTTGACGTGCCTGATTGTTCTTTGGAGATTGATAAGGAATGCAAACAGCACTTTACATCTGAGTAGTCAAACCAACAACTGTAAAATTCAATGCTAATCAAATTGTCACACTTTATATCAACTCAGTGCAAAATGAAAAACAAAAGTGTCGTGGAAACAGGCTCTGCTTCTTTAATGAATGCATTTTAACCCCATGAAGTCCAAATCCTGGAACTCTTCAGTTTCCCCTGGACTCTCCAACGCTATATCTAACAGATATAACCTGGTGATTGCCAGGTAACAGTTCTTAATCCCACTAAATTGTTGTTCATCTGGCAATCTCCAACTGTTTATAGCAAAACATTTGTTTTCCTCCATGTGTATAAGGGGTCATCCCCTCTGAGCTGCCCCCAAGACAGACAGACATCTGCAACATACTCAGCTAAAATTAAGTAGGTTGCTCTTCTCCATTTGATCTGGTGTGTTTGAAATTTCAGGTAACTGTGCCTGTGTCTATTTAGATCTTTGCCAAGCAGTGATGTTGTAAAAGTCTTGCTTTTATTGGCAGTCTGATCGCTCCCCACTGAGGGGTCTGTGGAGTCTCCTGCATGTCCTGCTGCGTGAGTTGGTCCCTGACTGTGCTCCCTGCTGGGATTGCTGTGAGCTCAGCCCCAGCTCTGAGTGGCACAGGAGGGAAACAACACTCACAAGGGCCCAGAGGCTTGTAGGCTTCATATGGGAGGGGAACACCCTGGCCCCAGTGTGGGAGGTGCCTCTAGGCTGCAGCTAATATGATGGAACACTACCCCTCGGCATACCCTGATAGCTCTAGTTATCTAGATAATTCCAGCAGCAAAAGAGATCAGAACCAGACCAGAAGAATCTCAGTCCAGAAGACAGTTATTATTTTAGCAAGTGAAAAGTGTGATGCATGCTATTTCAGCAATGACTAAGGAGTAAACAGCATTATAGTGAATAATTATGGATGTCATGGTTCCTCTGGATGTCTCCACAGCCTGTTGACACCATCTTCCTTTGAAGGAAGAGAAGAATTAATGGGTGAATTAATGCTGAAAGCTACCATCCATCCTCCTGTATCTGGTAGACTTTGAAAGTGTTGGTGCATGCTGGGTCAGGTGTGAAAAGCAATGCACAATTTTATCAGTAGCATCTGAACAACCCTATGGCCTATATTCCCTCACAACTATGACAGTAACCACAACATTTACATTTACATTTACATTTACATTTACATTTACATTTACATTTACATTTACATTTACATTTACATTTAAGGAAGAGAAAAAAAATCAGTAGTTTCAAAATTTTTTAATGGAAGGCATTGTAGTACAAATAGTTGGTGACTAAACTATAGTTTCAGTCTTTTTTGTGTTACAAACATTTAACTTAATTCCATGACAGCGGGGAAGGTTCTGTTTTCCTCCCTTGGCCCTGTCATTCATCAGTCTTAACTACTTAACTGTCCACCAGGAATTAGCACTCACAGCATATTAATCCATAGCAATCAATAAACATAATGCTGAGTGAGACACAATACACAACACAGTTGAGGACTAGGTTTTCCCATTCTCTCAGAACTTACCAACAGCTTCGTGGAGATGAGCTGTATCCAAGGAATATTTCACTCATTGGCAAGGGCAGAAAGACCCTGAAAGCAGTGAAGTTCCTTGAATCTTGCTGAGGCAGTCCAGGTTAACTGGATATCCTGAGCTCTGGAGAGAAACTGGAAATGCTTTGTTACAGAACTATTACAAATTTTTCTATGCTTGGATTACCTCAAGACCATTGTCACTGGAACTCACTTTGTTCTCTGTGAATCTATTTAGGTCTTCATTATCCCAAAAAAGTTTTTGCTTAGGCTGTTTGATGTCAGAACCAAGAGATCAAAATGCCTTAAAGCAGTAAGGCCTGTTGGGAGCAGGTCATTTCTCAGTTGTTTCTTAGCAGGTGGTAATGTGCTGAGTCAAATTCAAGCAGTGGAACTGAGCATCCTCCTGCCCATCAAAGCCACTGACTCTGAGCTGCCTGTTAGCTGCATGGGGAGCATGAAATGAATCATGTTCAGGGTCAAAGGATCTCTATTTGAAAAATCAGAATTTAGAAGAATTTGGATAATATTCTGTAAAATGTTACTATCAGCATAAGGCACAGTTATCCATTGTGCTTAAACATGCAATGGAATTATCACATTCATTCTGAATTAAATATATTTCTACTCATCTAGTCTTGGGAGCTCATAATTTTAGAGTGACTAGGGTTTGGAGATTGCCCCTCCTGGGCTAAATTTCCACCCACTGAGAAACTGAAGTCAAATACTCAAAGAATATCAGATTGTAGAAGCAGAAGGAAACACAGCTTTCAAACACACTAATACAGTAGAACCAAGTATGAATAAAACATTTTATCAAAGCTAGAAAGCAGAATTATGAGAAACTGGCTTTAGGCCATTCCTTTAATTTTAGTGAGAGTTTTGGTTTTTGCTTCCCAGTTTTATTGCATTTGTTTTGTCCATCACATGCATTGTTCAGCTGGATCACCCTCTCATCACCATGGCTGTGGTTCTGCAGATTTTCTCTACTCACGCAGCATGACACTGACTACTCCCAGCTATTTTTCACTCACATTTTCTGGAAATACTTGGGGATTTTTGTTTAAATAACAGTCGATAGTCTCTCCCAAGCCAGGATTACATCACCTCCTTTACAGTCCAGTCGCAATCTCGGCACCTACACAAGCACCATCGTTATTCCCATGAAGAATGTGTGTAAGCCTTGTTCTTTAAATGCTCAAGGTTTTTGTAGTGCCTGTATTTTCAGAGTATCTGAAAAGCCTGTTCTTGGCAGCACTTACATTCCCTTTCATGCTTTCATGTTGGTGGCTGGACAGATGACTTTAAACAAGAATTATGCATCTCCAAGGTGGTAATACCTCCTTGTGCACCAGCGTTTTTTAAAAGTGTGGCTTGGGTACAGTGAATACTTTGCGTATTTAATGATTTATGGGCAAATACTGTACCACTGCTAATGAGCTAGCAATGTAATTCTAGGTGCTCTGTCAAGAATACCAGAGAAGAACTAGTCCAAAGTAGAAAAACAGCCAGTTCTATTCATGGATGCTTTGGTTCATTCTGCTTGTTTCTGTCAGGCAAAGCCACAGCAGTGAGTTCTTTGTTCTGGCTTGTTGTCTGGTCTTTTATATACATTCTAATGACCACATTTCACATTTAAATACATTCACTGATCTGAACCTGCTTCTTACTTTGTATCTCCTCAGAACTATTATGACCTACTGTCAGACTTACTATAGTAGGTTTCTAGATTTCAAAGCTCCAGGATTAGTGTTGTATTTTAGCCTTGAAATTTGCTGTCTTCACAATTCAGTAGTGGTATGAGAATGAAGCTTCAAACAAAATGTGATTGCTTTTTCATCTGTAAGCTCTTAAATGGTTTTCTCTCTTTGTCTCCTTTTTAAGGAGATGTTTGCTTTTTTTTTTTTTTTTTTTTTTTTTGTTTTTTTTTGTTTTTAATTAGTCATACCATTTTCCGTCCAGTTACATTACTGCTGTATAAGTACTTTTAAAGGCAATGTAAGCAGATAAATAAAACAGCATTTTGGCTGAAAAGCCAATGTCCCCATAATGCACTATCAATTTACCAAATAATTGTCTTGGTAAGTATCAGAAAGGCTGAACTTTACCTGTTGTATATTTGAAAGTTCCTAGGAAATCTCAACAAAATTCTGCCCAGAGGAAATTTATTGTGTAATGGACAAATGAATGAGAGTGGACAAGAATAATCTCCCTCTGGGAACCTTCCTCTGGGATAAGAAAAAGAGAGGCAGTTTTTGCTGCAATGTATTAAAAAAAACCAAAACGAAACAAAAAACCACCAGCCCCTCCAAAAAAATAAAGCAAAATAAACAACAAACAAACAAAAACATTGCCGACTTCTCTGAAGAAACAGCCTATTTGGATACCTCTTTTCTGCCAGTACACCAGTGTGTATTTGCTTCACTGTGTATAATAGCTCGAGCCTTCTTCATAATGCTCATCCTGCAGAGACTGGAAGTGAGGGTTTTTAGGCTTTTAGGTAACAACAGCAGGCCTAAAGAAAATCTGCCACTTCATCCCTATCCAGCTCCAGTCTGCACAAGTTAAAGTTCAAGCTTGAGCTATCTTGCTTGGCAAAAACAAGTTGTTTGACACTAAAGCTATAAACACTGTAGAGATGAGTTATCTACCAATTACAACACCTTATCAACAGGTTATCAGCTGCTAATCCAATTAGTCTGCCTGGCTCCCTGCCCTGGGACTCCCTTGGTCCTTCCAGGTAGGCAGTAATTCACATGCACTGAGAGATAACACTGCAGGAAAGACAAGCTCTAAAAATTCTCCTAAAGGAGGATGAGTAAATCACTAACTGTCCCAAGAGTAATTGAGATGCCATGATCACTGAAGCAGGCAGTCTGTAATCACGTTTTATTGACAGCTCCTAAAGATCAGTCTTCCTTGGGAGCTGCCTGGAAGCGAAGTGAGCAAGTCTGCAGGGTCTGGTGCAACACAGAGTGACCAGGACCTGGCACCAAATGATGCACCTTGGGTCAGGGACAGCCCTCCTAGCCTCTCAGAGAGGGGCTGTGCACAGGTCCCTGCTCACTGCTGGAATTCCCAGCACATCCTCAGGCACAGCCCAGGGAGTGTGCCAGTTTGTGTGCACAGAGCCACCCCTCTCAGCTCATCTGATGCTGTGTTCTTGGCAGGACAAAGGCAGACGTAGATGATCTTGTCACCAAACACTTGCAGTACTCTTTCTCTATAAATAAATATTGGACTTAAACATTTATTAAATTGGTGTTTGAATACTGGAAAAACTTCATTTTTAAAAATCATATGCTTTCTTGTACACATTTGGGAAACCATGTTTCACGTCTGAGTTTGCTGTCTCAGCTTCATAAATACCTGAATACAATCCTGGAAAAACAAGAATGTTAAAGACAGCCTGCTACCAGGTACCACCCAACAACCCACAAAAACTGTACCACAATAAATGGGATCTCAAATACACTTGGCTAAGATGGATAGAGATTCTTTAAATGTGTTAAAACATGGTGATTTATTACATGTGCAGTTTGTGTGTTGGTGCCAATAACCATTTTGCATCCTCTTTCTTGCAGGAGGTGAAGTCACCAAGCCCAGGTTTGCTCAGTATTTCCATGGCAGCCTGGCCAGTCTGACAATCCGGCCAGGGAAAATTGAAAGTCAGAAAGTGATTTCCTGTTTGCAGGCCTGCAAGGAAGGTCTCGATATTAATTCTCTTGAGAGTCTTGGCCAAGGAATAAAGGTGAGGGATGAACTGACATCATTTTTGATAAAAATTTAGATCTGATTTATGGAGTGGAGAGCCCAAGGTAGAGTACACACAGTACAAATGTACTCCCACAAGCAATGTAATTTCCCATAAAATCATGCAAAGGAAAAAGAGAGTGACATTGCAAAGAAAAATGTTTCCATTATTGCAGAGCTAGATGATCAGAAAGTAAGGCACTGCTGATATTTCAGAGTCTGTATGAATTGCCAGGTTGTGTTTTCATGCTTATTTTGTTACTTCTGCAGAAATAGACGCAATTCCAAAGATTTATTGAATTTTGATCTCAAGTTTTAAAGCAGTGGAATACATAAGTTCTAATGCAATAGCATTCTAAAATTAGGTGTGTTCAAAGAGGAAAACTTTATGGTACATGAAAATTGAACTATAAAAACCTCTAAAGTCAAGGAATTAAATTTTTGGATTTGTATACAAGTCATTTTCTACGTTCATTATGCATATGACTACTGGTAATGTAGAGCTTTTTTTAAGGTTGGAGAACAACAGACAGGGAAATCCTGTTTCAGTTGACCTAGTGGCCAGATGGCTTTGCATTCATTCAGATAATTCTGAAATTCTGTTCTTTGGATACATATGTAGGATCTTGGCTATTCCAATGCTCACATGAACTGCATTGTCAGTTTTCCTTTACTGACACCGTTATTTGGTGACAGTGGTCTTGTGCTCAGTGTAAATGCACTTGTGCATTTACTTGTGCACACAAATACCACTTCCAAAGGAGTAAGCTTTAGTTCCAGCCCAGGAAGTCCCTTTGGGTGCAGTCAGTGCATCCTGAGAGGCTGAACACGGGTGTTTTGTGCGGGGTTTTCAGAGGGGTGCAGGATGGTGCTATAACTCTTCATCTGGAACATGTAGTGGAGTGCATGGACTGCATTTTACTGGTCAAACCTTTCCATTGTACAGACTGACGTGAAGTGGTCTCAAATGTCTGTCCAGGTGATGATAGGTTGCAGTGATGTAGTAAAACTGACACATTGTGTGAAAATAAGGGTAAAAATGAAAATTGAAAGTGCAAAGGTAAGGAATTTAGCTAGCTCTAAATTTTACATATGAGGAAAGACCACAAAGAATTATTTTATCATCCTACCAACAACATCATTAAGAATTTCACATTGCTGCTTCGCACAGCAGTGGGACACAGGAGCTGGTTAAAGCTGTTTTTGAAAGGCAGCATACAAGGAACAGGTAGGGATTTCTGGAACCCATATGTGTATGCCTAATAATAAGTTGTTTCCTGGGATTTTCCATTAATTAAAGCACTGTATACTTCGTCCATGGTGCTTAAAAGCATAGTAATTCCCCCCCTGTTCTTGTCCTCTGAAATCTGACAATATTTGAGTCACCCCAGTTTCATGGGCTTGGGAAAATCCCTCTTCTATCACCCACTGCTACTCCAGCATTTGTGACTGGCTTCCTTACTGTACTGGCAGTGCAGAGGGAAAAAGGAAGACAAGGGATTGTTTTCTGCCTTTGCTTTGTTTCACAAACCTTAAAAATATCTTCATTTTCTGAAATACAGATGACGCATAGTGGAGTTTTTTAAGTTACTGATGTTGCTTTTACTGCCTCAGCAAGCCAGCAGTAAGAGCAACAGCAGGAGGCAAAAATGAAAGGAGCAGCCAGAGAGAGATTGTGGAAGGGTTTCTTTGGGGGCTGACAGAAGGAAGCTCAGTTGAAAGCAGAACAGTTTCCTGACCTTGAAGAGAAGATGAGAGAGGAAGGTGCTGTCAAAAGCAGACACGCCTGATCCCAGACAGGCACGTGTGGCAGCTGCACAGACGATGGGTTCTGTGGGGCTGTTTGTGAGGTGCTTTGCAGATTCAATGTTGGCAGACTGATGCTGGAAGGTGTTTCTGGGCACTTAGGACCATGGAGAGTCACCCTTCAACCACCTAAGAAAGAGCAGTGCAGCTGCAGTTTCTGATACGATAGTGTTGGACATTTCTGGGCTGCAGCCTAATTTTGAGATATCTGCAACAGTTCTCTGAGACACTGTCTAAAATGTTGCTATTTTTAGCTTTTTTTAATGAGAAAGACAAAAATGGCTCAGACTGGGGCTTTCTCAGTCCTTTTGGCCGTGTTCCAGCTGTTTTGGCAGCTCAGCTATTAACTGGCTAGCTAGAGTCTCCTTTTGCTAATTTTATTCTCTACTGCTGCTAGCTTAAAGAGAGGAAAAAGAACTGTATGCAGGGTGGGATTCATGTTGGTCCTCCTCTTTGTTAAAAAATACCCTTCAGTGTGTTGTGACCTTCCCGCACAAGCTTTAAACCCAGTCCTCCATGTTCTATTTGACAGAGGACCCTGCACTTCCTCCTGTTCTTCACAGTCTGTTTGATGTGTTTTGCTTTTTAACCTTTCTGGCTGTAAGGAAGTGTAGGCAGCACTGTCTGTATTTAACAGAACATCTTCACATAATCAATGCCCAGCTTTGGCCTACCCAAGAGAGAAAGGTGCGTTTGTGTTCTGTGCTGACAGCAGTGGGGCACAACATCAAGGGAGTTATGCTGGTTTCCTCTGCAATGCAGATGGTTTACTGAACCAATTAAAGACAAAACAAGGAATTGGGATTAATTACCATGAAGGTAAAAATCAGTCATTGGTTGTGTCACAACAAGACTGATCTGTGTTCAGTGCAGTGGAGCAGAGAAGGCTCGGGGCTACAAGAGTAGGCAGTGACTGTGTAGGGTTTGCTGGCCCAAGTGAGCAGCTCCATCTTAAATCATGACAGCCTTATTGATCATCAGCCAGGATGGAGAGTCCCCTTTACTGTGTCTGATGTTAATGAAGATGTAGGAGGCAAATGTTGTAGTTGTTTTATTCGTTCACATTGAAATATATCTCAGAAGGGTAGCCCAGGATAAAACCACACAGAAAGCAGCCAAAATATGCTTCTGCACACTAGACTGGCTCAAAAGACAATGTTTTTATATGAGGAATGTGTTTAACCTAAAAAGATTCCATAAGAATAATAATCATGATGGTAAGTTAAGGTTTTAAACTTCTACAGGGTTCAAAAATAAATAGCATTGGAAATTGCTGCAGAAATTTTATCAGCAGGGTTAGTAAGACTGGACAAAGAATAGCAAATCTGGATTAATTTATTACAAAATTAATTATAACAGTATTTATTTAGGTTTTATGTGTTTTAGAGAACAGCATATGGATTCAGCCAATGATAGCTGCTAACATTTTTTTCCTTAAATAATTATATTTTTAACTTATGTCTGTGCAACATTCCTTAAAAATTATATTATTTTGTACTCTGTACCTGGTTCCTTAAATACTAATTACTTGCGTCTTTCCTAGTATCACTTCAACCCTTCCCAGTCAGTCCTTGTCATGGAAGGAGATGACATTAAGAATATAAATCAAGCCCTCCGAAAAGTCTCATACATCAACTCCAGACAGTTTCCTACTTCAGGCATACGACGTCTCAAAGTCTCATCTAAAGTTCAGTAAGTTATACTTCAGCTGAATTGAGCAGATTAGGAACATTTTTTATGAATTACTTTTTTCTTTGGCCATGTAAAAAGAACAATTTTGGCTAAATTAAATTGATAAATCATACTGCTTTGTTATTGAACCTAAAGGATTAATTTAATTTACTTTTATTACAATTTAAATGGTGGTTTTCTCTTGATATTATCATTTTAAGAAGCCTTTCTTGTTAATGCAATGTACTTGCCTTCTCTTTATAGTTTGGAGCATGCAGTCTGGACTGAACAGTGCATTTACTGTAGTCTTACTTACTTTTAATTTTAAACATTTATAGTTCCTTCTGAGATAGCCAGAGCCATGACTTTTTAAAGCAGGCCTGTTCCATCTCACAGAGGAGATATCTGCAAGGGCAGTATCTGTAGGTGTGCCTGAAGCAGCTTGTGTCTGTCTGTCCCTGATGTGTCCATGCTGTCCCTGGAGCTCTGGTGGAGTCTGTTGGGCAGGGTCCGTGTCTGTCCCTCTCCTCCCCGTGCAGCACCTGCTCAGTGATGCTCAGAGCTGCCCACAGCCTCTCCTGAGCTGTTGTGGGCTCAGCTCTGTCCAAAGAGCAGGCAAAGCAGGGCTTTGGAGGGGAAACAAACCCAGTTCTGCCAACTCTCACCTGCTGTAGGCACAGCTGTTCCCAAGTGCCAGTTCCACTGGAACCAGCCCAGCTTGAACATTCCAGCTCCTGTGCCAGCATGAAATGAGGCAAAGCTTGTCAGGAGATTCACTTCCAAAGCACACCACTGATTCAGATGAAAATGGAAGTACAGGCAACTTTTGTCCCCTGCAAATATTGGAGGGTCCCAAAAAGAGTTCATGATGGGACCAATTTAAATGGAGAATTAGGCCCTTTTATTCACACATGACAAGATAACCATGTTATGTTCATTAGCTGGTACTTTCTGAATTTAATTTTAGGTTTACAAAAGTTAGTTGTTATCTAGTTAACTTTTTTAACCATCTACTGCTCTGTTAAATGTCAGTTAAACATTAAAATATTATTCTGATGGTGACCTTAGGAAGGACTGAGTTTGTCCCTCAGACTGAGTATCTGTGAAGGTGGGAAGGGAGCAGAGGGCCAGAGCCAACCTATGTGCATGGCAGTACAGAAAGATACCCTCAGGTGTGCAGTGCCCGAGGATGAATCTGAGATGATGGCTCATGGCTCATCTGAGAGCCAGGAGCTGGGTTTGGGGCAGTGCCAGTGCCACACTCCTCTGATGTGCCATGTGTCACATGCAGTTAATGACTAATGTATTTTTTCAGATGTTTTGGTGAAGATGTCTGCATTAGTATCCCAGATATAGATGCCTATGTAATGGTGTTTCAGGCCAATGAGCCCAAGATTACCATAACTGGGATGGACCACTTTGCTAGACCAGCTGCACAGTTTGAAAGTGAAAGAGGTGTTATTTTGTTACCTGACATCAGGATTGTCAGCACAGTCACTAAAATGGAGCATTCAGTGGACTTCAGAGAACATGACAGAGGTTTGTGTCTTTCTTTTAAATATTATTACTCATTTCATAACATCTCCTCATATTTTTTAAAGGATGGTGCAAACAAGTAATGCAAAGGAAGTCACTTCACCCAGATTAATTAGGCTGCAGTAATGCTGTACTGAAAAAATTCAGTTCAGCACATTGGAAAGTGTGCTAAATGGTGGCAGATCAGAAGGTGCTTCAAAAAAAGCAGATTTTCCATGTAGCATCCATTTAGTATACTTCAGAATAATTCCTTTCTACTCTTCCTTTCATATTCTGTTACATAGGGTATTTTCATTAAAATGTCTCTGCTTGGAACAGAATTTTTTCAGTTGTGCCAATAAAATGAAAAGCAGTAATTGAACAAAAGTTGAAGTTTTAGTCAGCTCCTATGTTTCCATCTCTGATACTAGCTTGTGAGTGATACGTGATAAAGTAATCTCATGCCTCAGTTTCCCACCTATAAAATGTATATATAATCCTTTTAAAATATTAATTTTCAATGATGACAGTTTATTCTAATAATAAGCAATGTGGGAATTATTATTCAACACTATGTGAATGTTTAAAAGCATAAATCAAGTTTAAAATCACTGTCTGTACAGGAATGTTCCTTTTAAACGTTTGTGTGCAACGCAGATGAAATGTCTAGAGGAAACATTCTAAACACTGTTTGTTGGACTAGAATAAACAGCAACTAGGTGTACATTTCTGGAGAAGAGAAAATGGATAATGATATGCAAGTTTAGGGGTGTGGATTACCTGAAGCCTACAAATTTGACTAGGGCTGCATTTTTGGATATGTTATAGCTGTATCTAGAGCTTAGATACCCAAAGAGCTCCTGCACTAGGAGCTGGCAATCTAGGGCATAAGGCTTTCCTGGCTGTGCCCTCCATCCCAATGCACTCTCTAACATCAAATTTGCAAAATGGGCAGGAAGTTCCAGACTTGCAGTGTCTGTGCCCTCAGGGAGCTGCTTAAGCAGTTTTGCCAGACACTCTGTGCTAAGTTGATCAGAGAATTTAAATATTAATTTGATATGCTCCTCTTTTTCCAGTGATAGAATTATTTTTTTACTTGTACATGTTGAAGAACAGTCAGTTTATAACTTGATTTCTCTAAGTGACACAGCACAGGATCTTGCTATTAATGATAATGCCCTACTCTTGGATAGATGGCCAGGTTTATGGGGCATAGAGTAACTAAGAGAATCATCCAAGCATAGACATGTTGAATGTGTATTTCTTCAGTTTGGTTCTCCTTGAGAAAGCTGGAATCAATACAGCATTGAAACCCAGAATTTTTTACATTAATTTATTACCAAGATCAAATTTCAGTTTTCTACTTCCAGTAATGTTCTCGGACGCCTTTCATTACAGAGAAGTATATTTTCTGTTTATCTCACTGGGTGTTTGTAGGCCTTCATCATCATGGCACCTGTATAGACAGGACACTTCTCTTGATTTGCTTCAAGTGTGCTGGATTTAATATCAGCAGAAACAGTTCAGCCATCTTGGCAAAAATTGAAAGCCCTGATGCAAAGCACATAAAATGACTGAGCTGTTCTCTGATCATTTATCTTAGTTTCCTCCCTTTTTTTTCATGCTCTGTGCCATGGATTCACAGTCAATAAGCAAGTGGTATTAGAGGAAATGCTCCACAACTTGGATTTCTGTGATGTTTTGGTCATTGGTGCAGAACTAGACCCTGAACAAGAGTGTTTAGAACTAGATAATGGGGAGCTTCAAGGAAAACATCTAGATGCCACAAATTCCACTGCAGGATATTCAATCTATGGTAAGTCCATGAAATTTGTTTTCCCTTATTTTGTTACATCAATTATATATTGGAATGAAAGCTCAAATATGTAATAAATTGGACAGAAATATATGATTTTCTAGCCATGAAAATATCCCAAGAATGACTGTATCTTAAAAAAACAGTTGCTTCTTGATCTCTGGATGTGCTGTGTTCACCCTTTGGATTCTCAGCATACCTCCTGCTACTCCCCAAGGAAGGAAAATGGCATCCCTGCTTTCTCTAAATGTGGGGTTCTTGTGGACCATCCCAATGGAATGTGGGAGTGAGGGTGTTCCTCAGTGTTCTTGTACAATGCTGGGACATTGGCCATCTTTTTCTGATCACTGAGTAATTTATTCTGTACCACTGTTGTTGTATTTATCCCTCTCCATTAGTGGACCAACATTCAATTACGAAAACTATCCTCATATGATCGATCGTATCAGGGAACATTCAATGCCCTGTTGTTTCCAGACCATTCTGCTGAGTTCTGTGTGTTCTGTGAGCAGATGGTTTGTTGTGTATTGCCAGAGCAGTGTTCCCTTGCCTGTCCCTGAGCTGTCCCTGCCCTCCCACCCTGCAGGAGTGGACAGCATGTTCAGCTACGAGCAGGTGCTGCGACAGCTCCGCTACCGCAACTGGGGCACCTCGGCCACCGCGGACAGGAAGTTCAGGGTCAAGTGCTCCGAGCTCAATGGGCGCTACACCAGCAACGAGTTCAACCTGGAGGTGAGCACTGAGTCCAGCCTGGAGGGGAGAAATTAATACAGTGTGGAGGAGAGCAGTGAGTTCAGCCTGGATGTGAGCAGTGAGTTCAGCCTGGAGGTGAGCACTGAGTCCAGCCTGGAGGGGAGAAATTAATACAGTGTGGAGGTGAGCAGTGAGTCCAACCTGGAGATGAGCAGTGAGTTCAATTTGGAGGTGAGCAATGAGTTCAACCTGTAGGTGGGCAGTGAGTTCAACCTGGAGGTGAGCAGTGAGTTCAGCCTGGAGGTGAGCACTGAGACCAGCCTGGAGGGGAGAAATGAGTACAGTGTGGAGGTGAGCAGTGAGTTCAGCCTGGAGGTGAGCAGTGAGTTCATTTTGGAGGTGAGCAGTGAGTTCAGCCTGGAGGTGAGCAGTGAGTTCAACCTGGAGGTGAGCAGGGAGTTCAGCTTGGATGTGAGCAATGACTGTCGTGTTATCCCATCTAGCACTGAGGCCTAGAGCCCAGGTAACAGCTGGAGGAAATTGCGGGACCTACTTAGCAGTATGGTCAAAATTAATAATTGTTTATAAAGACAATTAACAGCTTAAGAATTGTTAATAAAATTAACATTTATTTTATAATGTTCGTGTAACACCTGATTAATATAGAGAATAGAAAAAGTCACTGCTTATTCAAACAGTTAAGTAAAAAGAGTCCTGTTCTGTACCACTTCAGAGTTAACAGCCAGAAAGGTTAGAATGCATTTTTCATGCTACAAATTAGAAATATAATCTGTGCATTTTCCACCTGCATAAAAAAGTAGTATCTATGATGTAGTGTTCCTATCTCCTGATGAACTTCATAGTCCAGTGTAATATATTGTACAAGCAGGCTTGGAGTATAATACTTTTTAGTATCTGATCTCTTATTTTTTCTCTTCCTTCAGGTTAATATTCTACACAGTTCCAACTCCAACTTCATGGACCATGTAAATCACATGATAGTTCAGCCTCAATTTCTCCAGTCTGTTCAGCACCCTGAGGGGAGTGTAAGTGCAGTTCACAGCTCAGGTATGTGACACCTTCCCAGAGGCTTCTCACAATGATTCCAGTGTGTCAGTGTTTCCCTTGTGAGTCAGCCTGCTCCACAGACTAAAACCCTGAGGTCCATTGTTTCAGCTTCTAAAACCTCTCAGAGATCATTGCACAGGTGTGAAATAAGGTAACAATGAATTCTATTCTGTCCAAGAATGTACTTTGTAATTAAAACCTGGCAACCTTTTTTAAAGCCTTCATTAAAGGTTTTGACCCCCACAGTAAAAAAATGCCTTCTTTCTAGTATTGAATCTCTGAGGGGCAGTATTTGTGCTCATGTTGTCTTTGTGCATTTCTAGTTTTGTGGCATATTAATTTCTGCCCACTCCATTCAAAGCAAAAGGAAGAAATTGTATTACTTTTTAAATGCATAATTGCTGCAGTGCCTCTGTTAGCTGCTGTCAAGGCCTCAGTCTAGGCTCTCTGGAGATAAGTTCATCTAGTCGTGTGCAACAGGCATTAGGTTATATTTTAATTTATTTTTTAGGCTATATGAGTTAAAATATACACCCAAATCTGAAACCTTCTCAGTGAAGTTAAATCCAGGGCAAAAAAGTTTAAAAGTTGGATCCTGAAATCCTTTTAGCTGAATGATACATATGTAAAGAAGTAAAGCTGATGTAAAGGCAGTTATAAGTATCTATATACAAACATGCTTAGAAAATTACTGTATTTTTCTGTACATTGTACAGACAGTTCACTGAAATGAAATGGATAAACTGTTGCAAACTAGGTTTTTTGGCTCCTAAATATGTTTTGATTTCGGACTTCCATTCTTATAGGCAGGGCAAGGCAATAAAATGGGTTATGGGCTGGGTTATCCCATTGCTCCTGGAACTGCAGTACCTCCAAGTACATAGAAAGCAGCAGCATTTCTCCACTAACCTAATTATGGAGCTGATTAGACGTGGTAGTTCAGGGAGATTTCATCTTGTGGCTTCCAGGTAGAGACAGGGACTTCTCAGAGTGCAACCAAACATTGAGGAAAAACGTCTTGAGTCCTCAAGAGGCTTCCAGGAAGGTTGTAACACAGGCAAATAGGGCAGCAATGCATTTATTTCTGGGAGCTTCAGATTAAAATCACAAATGTTTGAAACCTTTGAAAATATAAGCTTTGAGATTTGAGTACACTTTGTCTCAAGTAAGGTTGAGGCCTCAGCTGTGATCAGAAGGGACAACATGCAGGTGAGATAACAGAATTTTACTGCAGAAACTAATTGACTCTGCACTTACATACTACTTGTCTTCTATGGTTAAGTGGCTCAAAGAGAAAAGATGAGCATGCTCGCTTTTTAGTTAGGATTTATCATACTCAGGTTAAGATATCTGTGAACACCATTTGTGTGTGCTCCACCTTAGTGGATGAGCACTGGTCAACATTTTCTGTCATCCCAGGCACATGGCAGGTGTCTGTCCTGATTCTCAGCCCAAAGGAGGGGGTGCTGTGGGTTGGAAACGAACAAGGTTAGTGGGATTTGGGTGACTTGTTCCACGAGTGTAACTGCATTCCCTTTGCCACCCTTTGCCCAGTGGTTCCCAGCGTGGCCACGCTGGTGGTCATCACCTGTGTGAGCGTGCTGGTGCTGGTGGTCACGCTGGGCGTGCTGCGGCTGCGCACGGCCCGGCAGCACAGCGCCGCGGGCCACGAGGGAGCCAAGGACGGCGACATGGACTGGGACGACTCTGCTCTCACCATCACCGTCAACCCCATGGAGGTACTTAGCCAGGGCACACACTGCACCCTGCCCAGGAGCCTCTGGCTGGGCTGGCAGGGCTCTGAGCCTCTTTAGGGTGCGGTTGTTCAGCTGTGTGTCTGCGCTCAGGAGCCCAGCCCAGTTCTCAGCACACCTTAACCAGGTATCACTTGAGAGCTGCAGGTCTCTTCTCATGTATAATTGCTAAAGATGGTGAAGAACTCTCAGGTACAGCGTCACTTCCACTCCAGCCATGTCTGCTTGTAGGTACTCAAGATGATATAGTTGCTTTGGTTTTTACTTTTTTATGTAAGCATTTATACACTAAAAGGAGGGGAAATTATCAGCAGTTTGAAGAAGTTGATATTGAACGTTTAAATTTTGGCAGTGTGGCTAACAAAGAGATTGTTTGTTGACATTCCATTCTTCTTACAGTAGTTTCTGGATGTTTGCTACCAACTTGTATGAATTTGATGCTTAATAATCACATAATTAAATAAAAATAAGCAGATTTGCCCAGCATGTTAGCATTTCTAAATGCTCATTGACATTGAAGGCACCTTTCTGCTACTGTCTCATTTCTTTAAATGTGTTGTAGAAATATGAAAAGCCACACCAGACAGAAGAGGAGAGTGAGGAAGAAGACATAGACGATGAAGAGGAAGACACAACCAGTGCTGAATCAGATGATAGTGAAGAGGATGAAGAGGAGGAGGAAGTAATTGTCCAAAAGGGAGACAAACAGAATTCCACCAGGCAAGAGCAGTTGGAGTGGGATGATTCAACACTCCCCTACTAACAAACAGCCCTCCAGCCACAGCTCTTTTGTAACAACCAATACAATGTTTTTTCAGAGTCTATGACATTGACAGGATTTGAACTTTTGCTTGCCTGTAACTCTTTTGCCTAAAATGATATTGTTGTAGTAATTGAGAATGATAGAACTGACCCTTTTCTTACAAAGCCTGGGGATAAAAATGGTACAAACCTCCTGGCACACACAGTAGTAAAGTAATCCAGAACTTGATCTGTCAGCAAGCATAGTTCTCAATTTCCTGTTTGTACTCTGCAGATGTGTGACCAAAGTCCTGTCACTCGATCCATAGAAGTTTTTGCCTTTGCTACTTTTTTCACACAGGAGAGATTTCAGCTTGTTACAAAGAATTACTTCTGTGGGTCCAAATACCAGTTGCCATCTAACTTCACATTCTTAGAGGTGTAAAAATCATAATCCACCTCCAAATTGGGGCAGGGCTTTAGTGCTGCTGGGGCTGATTTCCATCTGTCATCTCATCCTGCCTTTTGGATGTTAACTGTCTTCTACAAGGGAATATCTAGGACTTGACAGGGGATGCATGTGTGCCTGTGTAGATGTGGGCGGTGTATTTTTTCAGGCATGCTGTCAGACCCTCAAGAGAGGGATTTTTATCCAACCTACTGATAGAAACTAAAAACGAGTTATTAAAAAAAAATAAAAACGGCAACAAGAAGGGGCTGCTGAAGGTTACCAAAAAAACCCCAGTTTGTTCTGTGTCCACAGATTGAGTAATATGGTCTTATGCAAACTGTAAATTCTAATGGGATTGATTCACTGAAAAATCTGTAGAGCTGCTCATTAGTTATGGATTGAGCAATTTGCAGCAAATCGATTCTTTAAACCATCTGTCTCATGAAATCATTAGCTTGCTGCAGCATCTTACTGAACTAGTGGAAAATAAGTAACCCCATTATTCCATAGCTATGTATGGCTGGGATTTAAGCAATTATTTTAGGTGAGGAAAATGTTATATTTTGCTTAGTGAATGCCAACTGGAATTCCTGTCTGACTGTACTCTATAAAAACATGATGCCCTATTTCTTCTGTACCCCTGCCTGCCTGAAGTGCACAAGAGAAAGGAACAACACTGTGAGCCCTCTTCTGTGCTCGTAATTCTCCCTTATTTCTTCTTCCTGAAGCCATTAGTGTTGACAGAAGGTTTTATAAAGTAGACAAGGAAAAATAGAACCTACACAAAACCAAAATAGTTGAAAACAAAAACTAAAATCTAAAGAGGTTGAGAGAGTATTTTAGTTTGTTACGGTAACACAGCATATTTTTCTTAAACACTGTTTAAAAAGGAAAAAAAACAGAACTACATATACAACGTGTTGGTAAGTCTGTGTGGTGTGTTTTTTGTCCCCTTTCCTTAAGTACCTTTGCATTTCCAACTGCTCTGCTCACTATATGTTGCCACACTTGCTGGGGTAGCTGCTCCAAAGTGTAGAAACAAAATGGCATGGAAGTGAATGCTGCTAAGTGGCTTGTCTGGGCTATTTTCCTGAGTACTTTATTTTCTTTGTTTTACTTTTGCTTTTGCAATCTGCTCTTTAAAATGAACTGCTTCCCCCACTCCACTCTCCTAGTCAGTCTTGCCACAACAGGACCTTCCTGAGCACCCTGAATGGTGGCTGATGTTGCAGAGGGTACTTAGAGCAGTCTTGAGGGAATCCACCTCCCTCAATACTGGATTATTAACAGCTCCTGAATGTCGTGGGATATAGGGAATATATAGTGTGTTTGGGGGTTCTTGTAATTCCAGTTTCTGCATTTGATAGCTAAAGGGAAATACTGACAGCAACTAGACCTTGTAGTTGAATAACTAGAAAGTAAATTAAAGAAAAATCTATATTAATTTTAAAATTGGAGGTATTTATGCTTTTATTTGTTGTGCCAGGAATCATGTTGTCACATGGTTGTTAAGATTGGCAACACAGGAGTTTTCTTTTGTTCTCAATCCTGTTCCATTTTATTCTCTCACATGTGTTGAACTTAGAAGAATATTTGCAGAATCAAGGCCACATAAGTACATTTTATCTGCAGGAATAACAACTGTAAAAATCTCCACAATTTCTGTTTAATACGAAATTAATATTAATATTTCTGAATATCTTTAACAAAAATGTTATGTTAGATCAGTTCCTACCAGCCCAGTATCCTAGATAATTTCCTAGTTTTAATTTTCTTAGACATGAAGCAGGCTCTTCATGATGCTTGTTATCAGCACATACCAGCAAATCTTTCTGCTCAGAAAAAAAAGATTTAAAATTAAATGTAGATATGTAAAAGTCAGTTTCAGATTTAAAACTGGACTTAAATTATTTTAAAGCTTCTGTTATTCCTAATTATTATTATTATTATTGGTGGTGGTGGTGTTATCATAGCAAACATCAGAGCAAGTTAAAAACAGCAATTTATAACCTTATTGAAAGCCTTTAATTATTTTATATGTTTGTGAATTCATCAGTGTGTTTCTCCATCTAATAGACTTTTATCTTTTTGTTACTGGATCTTTTCAGGTTGTACTCATACATTACATAAGAAGCAAACAAAGTATTTTCTCTACTGTAAATAAACCTACATTTTTAAACCTAAGCAAAGTAATTCAGGCATGTGTTTATCACTAAAATGTGGTTTGCAATAAGATATCCAGCAAACTAAAATGTATCACCATTCTTATTTTAGATTACTCGTTGGAGTGCATTATGCATCATTTTTCATTCAAATAAATAGAAGCATTGTTTTCACAAAATAGCAGTGAGAATGAGATACTTCTTCACACAATGGGCCATAGAATATTTATATAGCCCTGAGAGCAGTGGCTTCCTGAGCAAAATTACTACTATAAAATCAGAGAACTATCAGAGAACTTTTTATAAAACAATTCTAACAATATTTCCTCCCCTCTATAATTTTTTTTTAATAACCTACTTGCTTAAAAAACAGCCAGAACATATACACATATACATACATAAAGACACACACAGGTGGAGGGTTTTGCCCTAATCAAAAGCCAAAATTCTTTCCTTTCCTTCCTGAAAAAAATGTTTAGAACTGTAAAACCATTCAGGTTGGAAAAGACCTCTAAGATCACTGAGCACTGCCAAGCCCACTGCTAACATGTCCCCAGGTCCCCCATTCAGGTGTCTTGGAATTCTCCCAGGGATGGTTACTCCACACTGCCCTGGACAGTCTCTTCCAATGCCTGACCATCCTTTCAACGAGGAAATTTTCTCCAATATTCAATCTAAACCTCCCCTTGTCCCATCACTTGTTACTTGAGAAGGGAGCCCAAGCCCACCTGGCTGCAGCCTCCTCTGAGGCAGCTGGAGAGACTGAAAAGGTGCCTCCTGAGCCTCCTTTTCTGCAGGCTGAGCCCACCCATCTCCCTCAGCTGCTCATCACCAGCCTGGTGCTCCAGCCTTTCCCCAGCTCCATTCCCTTCCCTGGACTCACTGCAGCCCCCCCCAGGGTCTGTCTTGTGGTGAGGTTCTTTTTTACAATAGCAATAAACAAGTGTATCCAAAGAAAGCAGTTCTGAAGAGGTACCCACAATCCATGGCATCAGGAATCCAGAGGTGACAACAGAGGTCTAAAATTACATCTCATCAATGATGCCTTTAAGATTTTGAAGTTCTGTTCTAAGGCTGGGAAAAGCTGCAAAACCTACAAATGCAAATTCAAGATGTTATCTGAATTAAAATAACTGCCTAAGTGGCTATTTGTGATTAATAGGTCTCATTTCCCTTTCACTTCTACCCTCTCTACAGGTGTTTCATCTTTGCAAGTAAACCTTAAAATGCACAGTTGAGATTAATTTCAATATTTACTGCATTGGCTGACACCAGCTCAAGTTTGAAATAGACACGTAGGGTTTGTGACATCTTTAATACTAATTAAAATAAACTGTTGCTATTTGTTCATTCTAACAGGCAATGCCTTGCAGTGATGGTGGGACTGATTTTTACCTCACCAGAGGCTAATGAGAGGGAGCAGTTTATTTTCCTGTCTGGCATGTGGTGGTGCTGAGCTTGCTGAGCACCATCCTTACTCCATTCTGGAACAAAGTAAGGCTCAGAAGGGATCTGAGGGTTCTAAAGTTCCTCCTGTGGGGATGAAACCCACTGTCTCCATTGCAGGAGCTGTCCCTGCCTGACCCTAAACTGAAAATAATGCCATGGGAGATCAGCAGCCCCAGGTGGGCAGAGGGTAATGCAGCAGCAGCCCTTACTTCACTATGACAAAGCCTTTTGAGCTTTGATAAAATACAAATAATAAAATAGTAAATAATTTGTGTCTCAGCTGTCTCTTTCTCCAGCTGTAACCTCAGAGGCAGCTTCACTCTTCTCCCTGGTAGGGGTTCCAGTGCACTGGCACAACACTGCCTCTTTTCAAAGTTGGTGCCAGAACACACAGCTCTCCATCTCCACGGAACAGCACCAGGAAAGACTTTACTGTGATAGCAGGTAAAGGTCTGATTGGATGGAGGTGCTGCTGGTATCCTGGAATAGAAATTACAATACAAAAATTAAGGATGTTTGCAAAACATATGGCTGCTGAAAGAGAGTAAATAAAACTCTGAGTACATCTCCTCTAAAGAGGTTCCCCTTTCCTTAATTCACACATGCTGACCAGAATAAGTGTCTCAAAACTAGGATATCTCCAGTCTCAGGGGGGATATCAGGTTTTATCATGTTCTTCCCTGATAAAATTACTCAATAAAAATAGTGGAAATATTGGGAGGAACTTGGATGATGCAGCAGCCTCATCGAGGCTTTCAACAGCAGGTCCTGGGATTAATGCACCTCTGGGTGACCTGCTGACCTTTATGGAGCAACTGCTTAAAGTAGTTCTACACCAAGTGAGCAAATCTAAGGAAATAAGAGAAAAAGGCCCAAGTGACAAAACATTAATATCAAAAAGATTGCCAAAGAAACCAGACCGCCTTGTAAGTCAATAAATTCATTCCTGTTGATGGTACATAATCCTGTGCTGCATGAAGATAATCTCCCTCATGTTGCAGCCAGTGTCACCAACCACAGAATGGCATCAGGTTTTCCTCCCAGCAGAGCTGAGGAAGCTGCCAGGCCTTGTTCCTGCACAGCCTCGATGTCCCCAAAGCCTGCAGAGCTCACAGCATTCCAGTGCACTGCACAGAGCCACGGGAATAGCAGCCAGCCCATCCCTCAAAGGCCTTGGTATTCCCAAAGAAACCAGCACTCCCATGCACCAAACCAAAGCTTTCTAATATAAAGTAAATACTTTTTGCAGCACCCGTGAGCTGCAGTCCTGTACAGTCTTTGTACATTTGGGCCAAATGTTTTGTTGGGTTTTTTTAAGTAAAGAAAGGCATAACAAGCAATGTGTGGGGAGTGATGTAAACTGAAATGGATCAGGTTCCCTAAAGCTGCATGTCTCACATTGTGTATCCAATGATCAGACTTCTGGTTGCTGGACTCTCCTGGAATCCAACTTTATTTTTGTTAGCATGGAGAATAAAGACACAAATAATAGGGATAACCACTAACTCTGCTACAGCAGAGCAAAATTCATACTCTCCTAACGCACCCAATCTCAAGAAATATTTCTGCTGAATATATTGGGAAAATTGCTCCAGTGATATCTGAGAAAGTAATTGTAATTCATCACATTTGCAGGATTAGCAAGGTTCAGGCTGGTATGTTCTTTTTGGTTTTGTTTTTCTGTGAAAAAGATGTGGCCATAAATTAAAAATACACAACACTTGAACAGTGCAAAAACTAAGGGGGAGCAAGAGCTTTTAATTTCATAAACCTCTGTCTAACATTGGAGTTTAAAATAATAAACAATTGTAGCCCTCATTTTTGAAATTTAGCAGAGAAAAATGAACCCAGGAAGTTTTTATGTTCATAAATTTATTCCTGGTGATGAAAAGGCAGGCAACAGAGCAGGTACCCTTTTCCCTAGAGGCATTTTGCTCCCTTAGGAGTAGGTATTGCCAGTGGTCTGCTCGTTATGGTTTTCATGTCTCTGCTGGCAACAGGAACAGTGCTGCTGGTATCCTTTGGAGCAGCCCTGTGAAAGAGCCTGGTGGTGAACCATAATTCAGTAATTCTCCTGCTCCCAGCCCTCCATGGTAGAGCACTCCAAACAAGTGCAGAGGGAGTGACACAATGGTTTCAGTGGAGAGCTCTGGGCTGGTGCTTCATTAGTTACTGCCTATAAAAAACACTTCCAGCAGCGTGAAGCTCTGCAAATGTGTGAACCAGAATTCAGGAAAACCCTCATTCTTATTTTCAGTACTAGCTTGTGGGGAAATTGTGCCTTCATCAGCTGTCGAAGCTCCATGGCCATGTATTGTCACTGTTTATGTCTGTGCTGAGAACGAAGAAGCAGCAGATTTTTTTTTTTCCAGTTAAGTACATTGTACAATAAAAGAGTTCAGCTTTCCCTGGGCAAGGTGCACATAGCTTGCCAAACACAAAGAGAAGCTGACTCCAAGTAGATAACAAAGATTTTACAATGGTATTCCATCCTTGTACTTTAGAAACACAGAAAATTTCATGGGAGTAAAATGCTTTTCTGCAGCCCTACCTATTCCTTTTGTATAAATATGGGTACAGTCTTGGTTTTTCAGAGGCATTTAACTTCCCAGCTGGGCATATTGTTCTTTCAGGTATCTTTTGGTGTACTAACCCATAAAACTATTTTTGGCTGAAGGTTTCAGGATATGCTAAGGGGGAAAAAAAGCAAAATGTTATTACAGTGTCTTTTTTTTCTATCCTGCCTCCCCTAATTACATAAACAGGTATACAAGACTTGATCAGACAGACCTGACCAAGTCTGTGACTACAATGACATTTCAAACCAGTTCTGAAATTGGCAATAAATCCTTGTCTACAAACTGCTTAATGTACAGTAGATGAGAAGGTGGATGGTTGTTTTAACTGGACATGCTCTTTGGAATGTGGAATGGATCAATTACAGTCAGTTCCGTTAGAAAATCAAGTTATTGTTTAAGGAAGAGTGAACAGTAAGGTAGAATACTGCGTGAATAACAGAAAGAATTAGGGTTTATAGTTATGTGGAAAAAGTTGAAAATTGTAGAAAAGAAAGAAATATAAAAGCTTGAGTGTCAAATAATAAGAAAATGGAAGCATTTTCTGTTTTTGTGCCAGAACTGACACTGTCACGATGAACAAGAAAGAGAATGAATGTAGGATGTCAAAGGATTCCGAGATGACCAGACATAGATGCAATAAACACACAGGTGTGTTGCATACATATACAAGTGTGTGTACAAGAAAATCACAGAGTGGTGCCCATGGGGAGCTGGTGGTTGTGGTGATGAAGGAGAACTTGCATGTTTTTAGCCTGGTTGATGCTGAAGTTGCCTCTTTGAGTTCCAGTTACAGCACCTCCAGCAGAGCTGGGAAGGGAGCAAGGACCATGAGAGGTGTTGCTATACTGAGCATGCATTAAGTAGGAAAATATGGAGTCAAGACCAGCCCAGGGGAGCTTGGGTGAGCATTCTGTCTGCTGTGATTCAAGTTTGAGGATACAGTTACAACACAGTTTAATTTGAGGTGAGAAATGGAACTTTTGCCCCCAAACAGTTGTTGATTAGTTCTAGAGATTGTCTGCAACACGCTCCATGGTTGATGAGGAGCTGGACACACCCAAGGCAGACTATGCTCCGTATGGAGAAGGCCCTCAAGTAAACTTTTTGTAGTGATTCCATCTCCTAAGTGGCCACATAGTCAGGACTCTGAATTTTAAAAATATACATAAAAGTTTTCAAGGATAAGGACCAGCCCTGTGCCAATCTGAGAGATGAAGTTGTTGCCTCCATTATCAGAGTCAACTACCATTTATTTTTGGTTTTTCCACAAACTCATGTTAAAGTGTGAGGTACATCTGAAAAGAGATGGGGTTTTTTTTATGCATTCTGTTACAAATACTGCACCACCAGTTGAGTAAATTTTTGATTGTGGTTAACAGGCAGTTCCTGTTCCAAGGGTCGTCACGACAGGGATAGGAGGATACATCAGACTGGATTATTGCTTTGCAGGGTAACACACACTATGGGTGGGTTCCTAAGAACTGTTTCATCTCAGTTCATCATCTCATTCTCAACTTCAGTGTATTTATAAATTGGGACTAGACTTACCAAATCCTAGAAATAAAGATTAGTAAACAAAAGGAAAAAGTAGTGCAAGTAGAGTATTATGCTAACAGTGCAGAATTCTTCCTAGAATATATTTTTTAGTGTTAGAGGTGGGAGTGCTTCAACCTACTTAAATGTTTTTAAGCCTGGGGCTTCTACTGCTTCCCCTGGGAAATTGTTCTAGAGTCTTATTAGAATTCACCATTAGAAAACTTTTCCTGAAAATGAATTTAAATAATGTTTTTTTGTAATTTTTATCTCATTAGTCCCAGTTATACTCTTTTGCACCACTCTGAATAGTTCCTCTAACTATGATTTATATCCTCTGAATATTTTTAGATAGTTATCAAGTTAATTGCCTTTGGTAATTTACTAGAGAGGTTGTGAATCCCTCCTCATCCCAATTCATTCCTTCAGTCTTGTATTTCTCACCTTTTCATGAAATGTCTTTAATATACAATCTAAATCCCCTGGTACTTCTTAAATGAGTCATGGTCAGTTCACTCTGTAAAGGTGCTCTGTGTTGATGTGCGTCACTCCATAAATTGTCAAAGGTTAAACAATAAATTTAAATTGAAACTTGCTTTTTTAAAAATCTTTTCTGTAATCTATGGATAAGTTCTCATGTGATATGAATTTGGCAGCGCCTTTTATATGGGTATGATTTAACAAAGACAAAAACAAATCCAAAAATAAATAAAAAAACAAAATAAATGCTGGAGCCAACCAAACAATAATACAAAGTATAATTTGTTAAAAAAATTAGATTCCTGTCATTAATGGGAAAGCAGACATTGTCATTCACGTGCCCATGTTTTTAAGTGTCCTGACTAAACAGCAGCTTTTAACCAGTATTTCCACTTAAGACAGATAATATTTCTTCTCCTCAAATGTCAGTAGAATGCTTTCTAAAACAAATGCTCAGTATTTCTAGCCAGGCACTAACTGCTGGAAAGAAATAGAATTGTGCCAACTCTTCTATTTCCTGCAATGCCTGCCCTTATATTGTGATCCATTTCTGGTCTCTGGCTGGCATGATGACCTTGTGGTTTGTTTTCAAGCATGCCCCAAGCAAACTTGTGTTCTCTGGCTCAGAAGCTACATGGGCAATCAGGGAGGATGAACAAAGTCAGCTTGAGTCTTTTCATTGATGTGTTTCCTTCATCTGCTCCAGCCTCCTGTTCCTGAACTCTAAACCAGAACTGAAATCCTTGTGCTGGAAGAGCCACTGCATCACTAAGACCCAAGGGAAATAGAATTTGATTTCTTCTTCATTTAATCTGTCTGCAAGGATTGGTGTAAACAGGAAAGCAGGAACACTGAGGGTTCCAGTGGTGACTTTAGGGAGCTCTCTGCTTCCCTCAGCACATCTCTGTCCCTAGAGGGTGTAAATTGTGCAAACCATATCGTAGGAAATGATGAATTGCCAGGACTGGGTTTAGGTCACATGGGCAAACAGTGACTGCCTTGGCATTGGCTATTTGCTGTCACTGCTCAGCCCATCTTCCCAATATGAGCCATGGCATGAGAAGTGCTCAAAGTCTGATGGATAGGGGGAAAGATGAATGAGCCTTACAAAGTCAGGTTGCAACACAAAGGAGAGAAAAGAGAAGAGCAGTTCCTGAGCAAGGAGCTGTAGAACATGACATGTGATGAGCAGCAGGGCAGGAATCAGACATGCACCCTGAATATTGTTGCAGTTTGGGGAACGGCGTTGTTCTAGTTAGAATTAACTATATAGTTATTAAATAGTTTGTATGTTACTGAGAGTATAGGATTTTGAAGAGCTGAGAAATAATCTCATCGTGTTGAATGTAGCAGTTGTGCTTTAGTTGGCTGGAACAATTCTATTTCATATTTCATCACCTCTTGACAGTAAAAATGGTATTTAATCTGCCTGCAAAAATGTACAATTTTTCCCACACAGTTCGTCATTTCCCAGATTGCTTCCATGTTAGTGCATTGGTTCTTCTTGAGGAGCAGTGACTACAGTTGGTAGCATGTATTTTGTAGCTTGGGATAGCTGTCCAAATTCTGTGTAATATCTGCTGTGGCCACTTCTATGGATAATAATAAATATGCCAGAGAAGGGATTAAATAAACATTTGCTGTATGGCTCTACATACAATAGTTGTACTCCATAAATGTGTCTCAAATCAACAGACTGTTCAGCCAGGAAAAATGCTCTTACATGAAATATCTTATTGTTGATGTGAAACAACCATAAACCATATCTTGAAATGTCTTGTTGCTGATCCTAAATGCATTTCTGAAAGCATGAATCTACACAATTTATGCAATACAATGAATTAAAAGATTATATGCAAAAAGATGAATATGAAATTATTTTTTGAATTGATATTAATCAGCTGTTAAAAAGAAGAAAACCCAACTCTTTCTTAATGAAAATGTACAGTAAATTTTGACACAGTACAGTACACAAACCCTAACTTTACACAGAGTAAGAAGTTGTACAAAACCTCTGTGGCATAGTGGTGTATTTCATAAAAGCTATGTCAATTTGCACAGCCATTTTTGAATTCCACATTGTTAGTACCCATATGTTTTCCACAGGACTGATTAAATGCATATTCCACATAGATCTGTTATTTTAAAACTTGTTCTGTATATCTGCCATTTTTGTGGTCACTACGACATTTTCTGTGAATTGGCCAATAAATATAATTTTAGAATTTCACATAAAAGGTAATGTTCTGTAATCTTTATTTCACTGATTACTGAGATGTTCTCATTTCCTGAACCATAACCCTTAAATACTAACACACCTCTGGTGGCAAAGGTTAAATATCTGGCCCATGTCTGCCATCTCTCTTGCTAATTGCTAGGGAGGAAATGCCACATGTCAAAAGACTCAGTACAGTTTTAGAGCATCTACACAACTTTTCATTCTGCTGCTGAGAAAGTGAAAGGGAACTTTCTGAAGAGCTGCTGGCATTTACATTTAATAGCCATCTATTTTCCCCCTTCATTTTGGTGTGATAAAAGATGATAAAATATTAAAGAGAAGAATGAATGCACCACATATTACACACATAAAATGTGAAATAGTACAAGGGGTAAAACCTAATTCTGGGTCACCAGCCTATGAATTGCATTAGCACATGTAAGTGATGTATGTGATCACATCACAGAATGTGCCTGACTTCTGCTCTGTCTGGAGCTCCCATCCTTGTCAGCTCCTCAGGCTCAATCTCATTCTTTTCCAAAACGTTCCACAGGTTACCTCCGGTCTGATCTGCACATCACAAACTCACCATGCACACTTCTTCATCACACATAGCCAAGTATGGTCTAAGATGGAATTCAGTCCCTTCCAATTTTCAGAAGGGTTCATCTCCCGCTTCACGAGTCTCAGTGACAAAAGCCAAACTGAACATCCAAATCTCTGCCTCCACACCCTGCTGTGGCAGGCTGAGCACAGCAAGTACTGGAGGCAACATCAGCCCTCACGCCCGTTTCAGTGGCACAGCCTCCCATGGCTGGCTGGAGTTTGGGGAAGTCAGGGAAAACGCATATCCTACCCCAGGACAGAGAGACCAGTCCTGTGCCACCGTAGGTACAGACTGGTGGTAGAGTTCACAGATTCCAAACAGAAACCTTTTCCTGCATCTCACATCCAGAGAGCAGGGCAGTCATAGCAATTCCCTTTGGTACAACGGGATTAAATCCTGTCACTTCCACTTTTTAATAATAGAACTTCCTGAGGGCCTGAAATATTATTTAAGAGTAGCTGTGCTGAGTGTGCCCCCAGCAATTCTGGGCCCATCATCAGCCTTCATGGCTGCAAGACCTGTTTTCTTAATAGAAAAAAAGTTCCTACATCTAATTATCCTTCCCTCCTTAGAGACCAATTCCTAACTGCCTTTCCTGAGTGCCAAAATCAAGGGGCAAGGAAAGGTATTACAGCCAGGAAGAGAAAGTAGGATTTAGTTCTTCCCTGCCATTCGGTTTCAAACTGAAACAGAGTAGGTTTAGATTAGATACTGGGAAAAAAAAAATCTTTACTGTGAGTGTGGGGAGGCCCTGCCCAGAGAAGCTGTGGCTGCCCTTGGGTCCCTGGAAGTGTCCAAGGCCAGGACAGGGCTTGGAGCAAGCTGGGACAGTGGAAAGTGTCCCTGCCCATGGCAGCAGGTGGAACAAGGTGCTCTCTAAGGTCCCTTCCAACCCAAACCATTCTATGATACATTGATGGATCACATATAGATACGTACAAACAAATGCTCATAGATTTGAGTGTTTTAAGTTGCAGTTGATCTAATGATTACATATATTAGATGCAAGGACACAAGCAGGAACAGATCCAGCAACAACAGATTCGTATTTGCCTGCCTTATGTGACGAAGATTTTTCTGAAGAATACATGAGCTAGCAAATGGCTTTGTGGTATAGAAATTCTGATTTCCAGTTATTCCAGTTTGACGCCAGCAAATGCACTGACTGTAGCCTGGCAGCACAGATTGGAGCCTGTGTGGGTTCTGCCTTTACAACACACATGGGCTGTGGCAGTGACCAAGTATTTCCTCCTGGCTTCAGGACCACATCAGCAGCTCTCCCTCACAGCCCTCCTGCCTCTTCTCTCTCCCTGAGTTAGAAGTTACAGTCTGATGTTTCTCAGGAAAAATGGGACAGACTAGTAAATAAGACCACAGGCAGTTTTGCAATTTCCCTGGCTGCTTCTGCATGAAAAGGCTTAGAGGAAAGCTCACCAAGGGAATCAAAGTGTGCCTTCCAGCAGGGAAGCTCTTGAGACAGCAAATTTTTCAGTGTGACTTCTGCAAATCCCACTAACTTCTCAGTCAGAAACACCTGCTTAAATGAAACCACCACTGAAAAGGGACTCAAAAACATATATAAATGAGAAGAATTGCTGCAGGCGCTCAGAGAGAAAAATAAATCTATGTAAAAGATTTTGGTAAAATAAAATTAACACAGAGCTGTCTCCAAATTTCCCAAGACCTTGTAAGATGCCATGTGCTGTAGAGTTAATGGTGTTACAAAGAGACATTGACAGAGTCGTGTATTAGGCACAAAAATCACTAGAGACCTTGAAGTGAGGAAAAACAGGGAGTTGTTTTTCCTGTATTTTAAATTAAAGGGTTTAAAATGTCTTTATAGTCTGACCTTAAAAAAAGAAGAATTATAACTTCCCTGAACATAATCATATATAAAGGGAGGAAGATATTATTTAGGCATATTATTGTAAACAACATCCTTTAAACAGAGTTCGCACAGAAATATAAGCAAAACCTTTAGAAATTTAGCATTTAGTGAAAGAGTTGAGCTGTGTATCCGAGATCAGTAAAACTTTGTAAAAAGGGCTTTATTTCTAACCCTTTCTACCTCTGACAGCAGCTTTTGTAAAGGAAAAGGAAGGATTCTGTCTGGTCTTGCTGTCTTTAAGTGCAGTGGTCAAGGAAGAGAGCAAAAACCGTGGATTTGTTTGTGAAGCTTATGTCTTCACAGAAGATAGGGAGGAATGAGATGTAGTGAGTTTCAGAGTGATGACTCAAGCTCAGTTATGTCTTTAGAACAAGCAAAGTATTTTTGTCTTGAAGAAATGGTCCACTTAGTTTATGGAGAGGATTGCTGCTTCCTCATTTGTACTTCCTGATTTTACATCCATTCTTGGATCTGAGAGCTTTCTACATTTAACTGCAGTACATTTCTGTCTCATCCCTTCAAGCAGATATTTATGACAGAAGGAACTACCATCGAAATTAGTCATACTGTTAGCAACTCCAGCAAGAACCAAATAATTAATCTTTCTGTAGATTAAGTACTTGGAAGATACTTTAATAGTGACATCCACAGTCTGCCTTTCTGTGGGCAAAAGAACCCCACCAGTTTCTGAATTTTTCTTCTGTGCCACTCATGAGTAAAAATATTATTCAAGATAGAAATAGCTATTCTTTAGGGAATAACAGTTCCAAAAAGGCATTGCTTCTTATCAGGCTGCTCAGCTTTGTCTCATTGCTCTCCACTGTCTGAGATTTAGCTGTTTGTTGTGGTCTGTTAAAACTTACCTTGTAAGGTTTTGGGAATAGTCTTTTCTGCTGCAAGTTTTGTAGAGTAGACACTTGGATTTATTCACATGAATGATACCACAGAATGGATCACAGTAATAAAAATATTATTATTGTTATATCTGGAATGTGAGAGGGCAGAACATGTAGAGATGAGCCTCAACTAGGCCAACATAGACTCTATTTCCTGTCCTTTTTGACTGTCATCTTCATAAGATTCTGCATCCTCCTTTGTATTGCAGTTTTTCCACCTATGAAGTGGACCTAAAAAAAAACTTCTCTGGTTTTCTCATGTGTGATGTGAATTCTGCCTGTGCCCCATCCAGCATAACACCTTACAAGGCAAGATGACTAACCAAATACAATTACTGCAGATCCTAAATGTTGCCATTACAATCAAATCTTGTTCTCCTACAGCTCCTTTACAGACTGTATCAAAGGGTGACATCCAACTGCCCAAGAGTGAAAGGCAGGAAAAGAAAGCCAGGGAAGCCAAGGAAGGAAGATAATTGCAACAGTGACAACCAAGTCCTAATCAAATTCATTACTTACACTGAATATAATTTTCTCCTTATATAAATGACAATGTAGATATGGCCATGTCTACTTATTAGGGAAAGTTTCATACTAAAAATATTGTTTATCTAAGGTTATAGAAGTCTCTGATTTTAGGAACACTAGGACCAGCTCTACAGAGTTCTAGGAGATCTTTAGAAATTCATTGGAATAAACAGTCACACAATTGTTGAATATTAGCATGCGTATTAATAAAGTGATTCAGACAATGAAGATTTTTTTCATATTAAGATGCACAAAATCAAAAAATACTTAATCAACCGGAAGTACCTTCCACTATTATCCATGAAACCTTACAGTCCAAAATTCCACAATATATGCTGGGGATCTCAGTTTTACACCAGCCAGAATTGAAAAGTACATAATGCTGGTGGGGGATGTCTCCTGAGAGGAACAAACCGAGCCTACTAAGTAACAGTGAGGTGCAGGACAGCAAGGAGTTCTGAAATTCACAGCTCTCAGGATTTTTCCTTCTAGCAGATTATGGTTTAAAAAGTTAAATCTAAATGCTGATGCTTGCTTTGACTCTGACAGGTGATCCCCCTTCAAGGAAAATCCATCAATGAGACAAGGCCTCATTCCAGGTATTGCTAGAATGCAACATTTTATTTACTTTTTTAAACTTACAATACTTCTGAGGCAGTTAAAAAGTAAGAACTAGGCTTTGTATCTAAGGATAAAACTGTCAGCCACCAGCATTGCATTCCCACAGTACATATGTTTGGAAGACAACAATAACCATAGAGCTGGGGAGAGACTTGAAATTGAGAAGGTAGTGTAGAAATTCCGAAATTATCATGCCCAAAAGTTTGAGTTCAAAGCCTGTATCCCATATATTTCTTCAGTTTAATGGCAGCATTGTCGTTTTTAGGTTTCCTTTTACAATAAATAAACGCCATTTTTCCCAAAGTGCTGGTTTCAGTCACATTTAGGGTAGCTGAGAGAGCCCATCCAGACGCTACAGTATCGTTGCAGAATACATTCCTCTGCTGTTTAAGTAAAGGTTGAGGCAAAGCTGAGGCATTTAGTCAAAAAAAATGCTGAGGCAAAAAGCCTGTTAAAGTGGGAAGCATCAATTATATGCTGTCTCAAAAGTCTAGAGTACACACAAGTTGTTTTGCTTGCTGATTTTCACTGAAGACAGATATTTTTTGTACTATTTTGCAAATACCTCCCTTCTAAGTAGAATAATTATCACAGGGAAAATTAATCTTAACTGCCCTCTTCATTTAAGTGTGACAGACCAAGAAATTAGCTAGGATTTTGTACCATGTCTGTTCAGTCTGGAAGTGGTGGTGTTTTGGGACACTTCAGTGTAGGTTGATTTTCACACAAAATTGAACAATCACCCTCTGAAAATATTTTGGCCATGACTGTCTCACCTGGGAGCATTGTCCTTGTTCCCCAGCTGCTTCAGAGACTCTGTGTGATGAAAACCAATTCCCAGTGGACAGGCACACACCCCGGCCCATGAGCTGACAGAAAACCTGTTTTTGGGAAGCTCCCTAGTACTAGAGGTGAAAAGAAGAATGAACACTCAGACAGCTTCACCAGCCATGCCAGCACTGGTAGCAGTGTGAGCTGAGGAGGAAGGTTCAGGACCAGTGAATATGTGACTGCAATATAAAGATGGATAAGGGGGAGCTAAAGGAAGAAACTGAAAAACTAGTCAGTCAGAGTCTTGAGGGGGGAAAGAGAAGGAATTACTCACTGGAGTGCTACTGAACAAGATTCAGCCCTGGTTTGGACACTAGACATGACTTAATAAAGGTTTTAAAAATAATAAAGGTTGAAGACTAACTTTGCTAGTTGGCCTCTGTATTGGGAAATTCTCCAATTCTCCGGCGTCTGTGGAATCACAGAGAAGAAAAGCCCTAATTACAGGGACTGCTGCATTCTTTTGTACTTATTTTTGGAGAGATCAGATTACAATAACAAATAGTTTACTAAAATTTATAATACAATTATTCAAGCATTCACTTGCAGTCTTCAGATGTAACATTCAAGTAAATGGATTTTTCTCATATGCATGGTCAAGGCAATTGTGTGTTCAATTACACTGAGAGAATTGGCACTTGCAAATCTATACATGGAGCAAGAGACGTGGTTGGTTTATGTTAGTGCAGCAACACTAAAGTCACAAGTGTGGCAATTGTCACACTTTATGTGATATTTATACACAAAAAAGCACTACATTCATCATAGTTTTTTAGGGTTTTTTTACAACACCGTTTTTTTTTTTCCTTTAAAAAGTAAATCCCAGGGTAGTTTCTTTGGGAAAAACAGATTTTGAGATTTCTTAAAGGCAAAATTTGACCTGCAATAATATTAATGAGACATGGTGTGGGAATCAGTGGACATCAGGAATCATCTTGATCACTGATTAAAATAGTTTATAATCCAAGGAAGCCTGAAAATCATGGAGCAAACTACACCAGTAGATTCATGGCTGGGAATCTGAGAGACGCAGAGATTCCTGAGGACCCACAGTGATTACTACTTTCTGCCTCAGGTGAGACACTAAAGTTTGAAAGCCAAGTACTGTGGAGGTGATGCTGTGTCACAGCATCACAGAGTGGCTGAGCCTGGAAGGGACCGCTGGGGGTCCCTTTGACCAAGCCCCTGCTCCAGCAGGGTCCCTACACCTCGAGCAGGCTTCCCAGAGCCACGCTGAGATGGTTTGGGAACTCCTCCAAAGATACAGACTCCACAATCTCTCTGGGTAGCATTTGCCACTGTTCAACACCCTCACAGTAAAAAAAGTGTTCCCTGAAGTTCAGAGGAAACCTCTTGTGTTTCACATTGTACTCCTTGCCTTTTGTCCTGTCGCTAGGCACTGCTGCAAAGACCCAGCACTCTTCTACACTGTCCCTTGAGATACTTATACATTTTGATAAGATCCCTCATGACCCTCTCAAATGACAGAACTCTTACTGTTTCTCCTAATAATAATTTCATATAATAATTATAATTACAATGAAATTATTATAATAATGTCACTTATTAAAACCTGGAGGATCCAAATTAGGCACTGTATCAGATTTACCTACCTTAGTAGAATTTATATCTCCTTATATACTATTCATCCCTTCTTCTCCTATAGTTCTCAGTAAATATCTAGTCTTAAAGTAAGGCTCTCATTCAGTCAACAAGCAAAGATCAATAACTAGATGAAACAAAACACATGTTGCTTGTCTAATGCACTTCATGTATTGATTAGTTAACTCTGTAAAGTGCTTTGGTTCTATTGGAACAGAGGATGAGATGGGAATGAATGTAAGGCACTCAGCCTGTCTGATTGACAAGCACAATCAACTCAGATTAGCACTTTAGCAGTTTATTTGTGGATAAACAGCACCGCAGGTGAAGAAGCTCCCAGGATGCAAAGGCAGATGGGTTGGGAAGGGCTGAGCACCCTGAGTGCTCTGCCAAGGAAATGCAGGTGCACTGCCTGCCTGCTATGCCAGGAAACCCAGCAGATGTGTTTGCAGAGCACAGAATTCTCTGCTGGGCCTGAGCTGGTGGAGCTGTGAAGTCAGGCTGGGCATCCCTGTCCAAAGCTCCACACGGTCACCTTGTATTTCACACAGCCTGTTAGCTCAGGCTCACTGCTGCCTACTAAAAGCCTCTGGATATTCAAGATACCAAATTCCCTCTAGTATCTTCACAAAGGAAGAAGGGTTTAATATAGGAGGGTATTAAAAATAGTCTTCTTGCTTTCCAAAGCTGTCAGGCTGAGTTTTAATATTGGATTTTTTTTTTTTTTTTTTTAGTTTTCTGTAGCATGCTTGTCTGAATGTATTTGTGCATTATGCCTCATTGATACTGTTAAGACATCCTTTGGCTCATGTAAAGGGGTTTTCTTATCCAGAAACAGGCTTCTGTTTTCATGGGCAGTGATTCATGGGCACTGTCATTGGGAAGTGAATTGAACTCTCTGGAGAGCATCACAACTGGGCTTTGCCAGTCTTTGCTACTTGGGTCAGATTCTGTGTCCAGCTGAAATTTCTATTACACTATCTAGATTTCATAGCTGCTATTAATGCAAGTTATGCTTCATTAAGCATGAATTCGAAGTGAACCAGGCTCTGGAGCTCAATAAAGTGCTGAAGGACAAACAGAACAAATGTTTTATTCCTAGAAGTGTCAGCAAGACAGAGAAGAACATTTGTTTCCACTGTATATCCACCTCAGAAACAAGTGGCTCCTTTAGAATGATAACTCCCTCACGGATTTTATTTTTTTCCCCTTTAAAGAAAACTTCTCTTGCTTCAGGGTTAGACAAAAGGTGGATGAATACTGCTCTGAAATACACATTTATTCTGTATCAATTTTTTTTACAAGTCCATTGTGGCATATAGGTAGAACTTTACAAAAGGAAGATCTTGTAAAATCATGGCTCAGGCCTGTAATTTTGGCCAAGTAGAAAAGGACTGTGGGAAAGAGACTCAGCTAAATTGGAGGTAGAAAAACAAGTTATGTAACCATTGCATGTTCACATCCATGGTATGTGATGGTTGGTTGAATTATGTTTGTTCTGCTTTAAAACTATGTAACTGATAATGGGCTAACTGCTTAAAAACGCGTGGTTTTCCAATAAAGCATCTCTCCTTTGCACCTGCCTGGGGACTCTGTGCCGCCTTGGTCCCTCACTCACAGTCCACAGCATAAAAGTTAAAAGTTGCTGGTTAAAAGAAGTTTTTAGGCTACAAACTGACAAGCAATTAAGTTACAGGTAGGCAAGGGTTGGGACGGATAGGGATTTGACAGGAAGGTCTCACAGATGTGTATGTATAGCAGAAAGATCTTTGAATGTAGAATCTGAAAAAGGAATAGAAATAAAAGCAAGTTTTGATGTAGAAGAAAAGAATTGCTGAGCCAGTCTTATTGGATAACTAAGAAGCCAAAGGGTATGTTAGTTAGAAGTGGTTTTTATGGCTCAGAGCAAAGAATAAACGCACCTCAAACAGAAGATATTTTTACCAAGCTAAAAGATTTCACAGGCAAACAAGAACGCCAATGTTACAAGTAGAAAAAAGGTCTCAGAGCTTTCCACTGAAAGAAAACTGATAAATAACTTCTAGCTTAAACATACTAACTTTTTGTGATTGGAAAATAGTAACATGAATATGGTAATGTTAGTAGTTGTGATAGGCTATAGGTAATAGTAAAAGTATTGATTGGTTGTCATGTATTAGAATGTTTAGCAAAGAAAAGTATATAATGCATTGCAACCAGAACTAGAGTTGGCTTCAGGCAAGCCTACAGCTGAGGCTGACAGGGTGTGGGCTGGGCTCTTGTCACCCATGACCTGTGAATTGCTGTACCATCTGGGTACAATAATTATAAGCATTTTAAAGAGCCTGTCTGGAGTCCCGCATCTCTCGTTACAGCTCTTACGGGGAGGCAGCTCTGGTTCATCAGGTCCATAATAGTGATTGCTCTTGTATGGCAAAGAGAAAGTTTGGCTGGCTGAGAGTAGCTGTGTGCTTGTCACAGGGACAAAGTTCATAGGAAGACCCATGACAAAGTATGGGCCTTGATTTGGGCTTCACATCTCCTCTTACTCCAAAGCAAAACCAAACAGGGTCAGGTCTAGGTCTCTACAAGGATATGAGATGTGCTCAAAAGGTGCTGCTCTTTGGAAGCTACCACAGAGTGCTTCCTTGCCTTGGAGTGATTTGGTTCTGAGCTCACATGTCCAGCAGGACAAGGGAAACACTCCCCCAGCACTACCCTGGATCCATAAGAGCATGCAAAGAAGGAGGTTTTAGTGAAAAGGTGGCAGTTTACAGAATGACAGAGATCTGAGACAAAAGCAGTTTGGATACCGAGGGAGGAGAGGGAGAGGGAGAAGCTGGGTAAAAGGAGATTATGCAAGCAGGGTCTGTGATGTCAGTGGCAAGGAGTGGGTGTGCAAATATAGTAATTAGTGCAGTGTAAGGCTCTGATCCACGGGGCTTGATTAGGGTTGGCAGGCACCAGCAGTTGTTCAAGCGCATTCATTCTTGTGCAACCCCAGTCTACAGGACCTGTGATTGACTCTTAAGGAGTTATAAGAAGAGGCTATTCAAATGGCAGATCTACCTCCAGTGACTCAGCTTTCACAAATGTGAGAGAACTGTGTCTCTGAGTCATACCTAGCTTTGTTCTTCTTGCAAGTCAAGAAAATATTTATTTCCTATTTTAATAGAATACTTACAGCATTCCTAATTTGAGTCTGTAAAGGGAGTGCTGGCCCTTAATGGCTGAAAGACCAGTATCCCCTGACTCACTCTGGGAGTACTGTGCTTCCAAATAGCTCCATTATTGTGTACCAGGTCCTAAAACCTGAGGTTAATTTTGCCTTCCTTCTATCACACATTTGTTATGATTGTGACTGCTTAAATTCTTCATTTCTTATTAGACAAATGCCACCTGTATTTCCAGTCATGCTTCTTGGCTACATAAGTACTTTTAGAAGAGGCAACCTATTCTGCCCATTGTACAGCAGCAAGGCAGGTAGTCCAGAAATATTTCAAGTTTCAGTTGTTTGAGTCTTTTAATGATAGTATTTTATTCATCCCGAAAGCTTCTCATTCTATTAAGCCTTCCATTAATCTACTCCTTTCTAGAGACCTCCAACATTAAATCCACAGTTACCTAGGCTTTCCGAATAAGTAACCTGAAACAGAACTTGACTACAAAGGTTGCTCGAAGTCCCAGTTGCTCTGTGGTAAAGCCTGGCAGAAGTCCCCTAATGGTGTATTTTGTCAAAATCAGGTTATATCAAGAACAGATTTTACAATAAACATGGAAATTATAGCTAACAGACAGCAACTGTAACTCATAATCTGCAAAAATTAAAAGATCTATAGAATACAAAGAAATAGAATCAGCTGGGAAAATACGCAGGAACTGATGGTGGGAGAGACCCTGTACTCCTAAAAGATGGCTTGCCTCAGGAAAGCCCCCTCTCTCCTCCCCAGGGAGCTAGTAGTATTTAAACAATGATGAATTTCCAGATAGGAGCTATTAACCTTCAGAAAACAAAAAACCTAATCGTTTTACCCTACAAAACCTTTTTTTTTTTTTTTTTTTTTTTTTTTTTAATGAGGAGTATAGGATCATTAGACATAGCACAGGGACATTTTTATGTATAGCTTAAATCCAAAATATTCTTTAAAATGTAGCTATTCATCTTACTGGGTTTGGCCTCCACACTACCCTCTGGCACGATTTTAGAAGAAGTAGGTGCCACTAGTTATCAGCCAAGTCCATGCTGCCCACAAGTGATGGCCCATGGAAATCTGCCCAGGACTCAGCTCCTTGGCTGTGCCTCCATGGCACAGCACAGTGGGAGCTGGAGGAACCAACCAGGTTACCTTCACAACACTCCCATCACAGGGCTAATTAACACATCTCTCTTGCTTGTGCACAGATTTGAACTGCACTGGGCAAAATTCTGATAGAAGAGCAGACAGAGAGCACTGGTTATATCAGAAAACTAAGGAGAACAACTACAAACAACTTTTGCACTATTCTAGATATTTAGCAATTAAAGAAAAATTGTAACCCATCACCATAATGACTATTAACCAGGAAACTCTTTGGGTACATTACAGTAGAGTGGATTTTTCAAGTGTAAACATCAAGGGGATTTCTTAAAGAACCAAAATATGACTCTTCTACCTCAAGGTTTGGTGAAGCTCTGTAAAAAAGCTCAATCCTCAAAGGTATCACAAAAGAAATGAGCAATTGTCCTAAATAATATGATCATACTGACAAAAACAATTAATTCCTCTGGGAAATTCTGCAGATTTTTAAAGCTAGCCTCTGAGATTTGCTAGCAGAGGATAATTAAAAAAAGAAAACTCTAAAAAGAGAGCAATTGGTCTTTATTACATACAGTATCTCTTTGAAACAAATTCAATAGAATCCTCTAGAGTTTGTTCTTAATTGGTTTCATAGGATGCTCCCAAAAGGGAAACATTTTTGAACAGAATTCCACTGGGATATTTTCATCATCTTTGCATAATTCTGATCATATATCATTACTGAAAGCCTGTTGTATTTCTAGCCCAAGTTTAATGTAAAGCATTTTTTCTTCTGACATTTCTCATGTTAAGCCTCAGATGCAGAAAAGACCACAGGCAGCTTGTGGGCACATTATGTATGGTATTTGATAAGCTACTTGTGCTTGAGAATATTTAACAAACATCCTGTGATTTATAAGTGAAAGAATGAAATCATGAGAGAAACAAATTTACAGGCAAAGCATATTCAGCAGTGCTCTCATTGCTTTCACAGCTCACACTCATATTTATTATGCATTACTTGGAGCTACTTATTTTGAGAGGGAAAATTGCACCTTGCAGGAAACTTCACTGCATTACTAAGTACCAAGATCATATTTTTTCCTTCCTACTTATCTCTGGAATGAAAATGAAATTTTTTTTTTTTTTTTTTTTTAACATTTTCCCATGACAACCAAACATTAAGATTGGTCAGTAGTTCTCTGAAGACACTGCAGCTAATCCACACTATTTAACTCATATGGCAGACAGTCTCAGTTAGCAGATCTCCAAAGCTTGGAATGGTTCCATAAAAAGACAGGATACTCCTAAAAGGACTCTAAAGTTCTGGATCTAAACAAAATGTCCGGGTAGTCCAGCTGCCTGCAGAAATATTTTCTGATAATAAATCCTGGTATAGAAACATGTTAAGAAACAGAGATCAATAAGAGGCAATAACACAGTTTGTTGGTGGAGATCTAGACAAATCTGCAAATATAAATTCAAAATTATAAATCCAATTCCTCCTGCTTTCTTTAAGGTTCTAAAGCCTTCAAAAACATGGTGTTTAATACTCAGCTGGAAAAGTCTCTTCTTAGGGTTAAGCCAGTGATCCAAAGTGACAGAACAAGCAGTAAATTGCCGCTTGTCAAACGCAGAATAAATTAATCAGAATGCTAGATCTAAAAACATGCACATGGACATGGGAACATGCCTTATAGAACATGAGGACTTTTTAAAGCCATGATGATTGAATTGCCTGTTCATACCTTAGTGCTGAGACTAATATTTGCTTCAGATTTTGAGGAGAAGGAGTAAACAAACTAACAAAAACAAAAAATCAAGAATGTCCCTTCCGAGATGTTCTCATGGAGAGCTGGCAATTATTCTGTTCTCCAACTGATTAAAAATGGAATGCAATGTGGAACAACTGGAACCAATGGACAAAGTGGCTTGATCAGGAATAGCCTTTCAATCCAAATGATACCACTTGACACGATGGTGTTACCAGCAGAGCTAAAAATCTGAAAAGCAGACATTCAAACAAAAGATCCTCCTCAGTAATAGGAACTTTATAGAGGTTCAAGCACATTGACCCAGAGGGACACCATGTGAGAGCATCACTCTTCAGCTGCCAATACAAAATTGGTACAAAGGGCAGAGAATCAGGGCCAGTACATCCAGATCATATCTGAAAAGATTACTTCCCAAGTAGAATACTAAAACTGCACACCTCATGTGTCCATGACCTCCCCCAGAAAAATCCATTTCTTAATTCAGAAGGAGAGCATAAGAAAAAAACATGCTTACAACTTACCACATTGTTTAAGGCATTATTTAAAAAACAGAAACATTTAATGTATATACAAGATCATTAATTACAAGATCATTAATCCCTAAGGCACTCTAACAGATTTTCTAATAGGAAAAGTTTTGTTCTCTGGGGTAAAAGTTTTCAATTGCTGTGATTTCTCTCTCACTACCTCAGGGATAATTATCGTCTTTAACCACTGATACATCTTCTGCTTTGAATCTTCCACTTCTTTGACCAAGGAGTTCAATTTAATAGAAGAAGTTTAATAATTTTTTAATTTCATTTGTCTAGAAGGTGATCAAGTCTAGCACTTTTATAGAATCTGCTTTCAGTAGCTGTCACAAAGATCAGCCTATGGGAGATTATCCCTGACCACAGTATATGGGACAAGGGGCTGTGCAGGCTGTCAGAAACAGCACAAACCTGAGGCAAGCAAAAAGAAAACATCTATCAAGAGCCATTAAGCAAAAAAAGTGTTGTCTCCAGTTCAAGAATTCCTACATTTGCACATTTCTGAAGGGTGGAGGAGTATTAGATGAACTGATATCTTTGCATTTTTCCCATTTTCTTTAGAGCCACAGTGCTGCCCTGTGTCCAAGGCAGAAGGCACCCAGCTTGGGACCAGGCTCCAGCTCACACCACAGCTCTGTGTGAGCTTTCAAGTGCTTATCTGAACACTCATTTCTCATGGCCTTTAGCAATGTCATTAAGCATTTAGCTCATAAAGGAAAGAGCTCAGAGGGAGTTAAGCCTTCTTTGTCCCCCAGCCACTGTTTTGCCCTCAAGTTTCCGCTGCAGCCTGAAGCCAGGTTGACACCCACAAGGGCAGCTGGATTGGGATAGATCAGGGTAGTTCTGACCTAGTGTTTCACTGCTGCAGCTAAACAGACAAACAAGTTTAAAAACAGAAGGACATTCTGCAAAGTCTCACTTTATATTGTCCAGGTGAACACCACAGCTGAACTGATGAAGCAGGACACCCTGGGATTTGGAAACCCAGGGTGCTGTTATGGATGTTCCTTTTCTTCTTTTCACTCTCACGGTATTTTAATGCCATCTAAATTGCATATGTTCTGTGTTTGATTCAAATCAGCTGAACTTTTCTTGGTTTCATCAAACTTTACAAATTTGTCATGTAAAAGTCTTGTCTGTTGACTTTAATGAACACAGACAGGTCACTTTAAAAATGATGAAGAAAAAAATTTCGCTGTGTAGTAAGAAGGTTAATAAAATATTACAATTGTAACCAAATCTTATAGCCTGAACTGCTTGAAAATTCATGTTCCTTTTGTGCTCATTGATTTTGTTGTCTCCAGAGCTCTAATCTTTTTTACTGCACTATTTCTAACTGGTTTTGAAAACTTCCAGCCTGAGGCAGTCAGACAGTCTCTGCAGGGACTCCATGTACGAGGAGTCTTGATCATCTCTTGATGACATGTAGTCTAATTAGGAAACCAGGTAAGGGTGGGCAAGGCAGCAGGAGCAAAACCTATTAAAAGCAACCAGGACTTAATTAATTTTCTTGGGAAAATAAAAATTTATTTATTTTTTATTTATATGTTTTCACAAAGACTCTGCTTTATCAGAGGTCTTGTGCCCTGAGCTGTTAATTAATTAAACTTATGGTTTCAACCTGCTCTCAGAGTAACCTGCTTAATTTCATCCTGGCAGAGAGAATACCTCCCAGCAATTTTTTATTTCCTTGACTTTCAGCTATGTAACTGCTTTAAAATAATGAAATTTGGAATTTAATTGCGCAATAGCATAGTTGTTAGGATTATTGTTACTAACAATATTAATGTGTTATGCACTTAGACAATTTATCATATTTTTTTTTTAGAAATTATTTTTCTCATTGTCCTTTTGTATTCAAAGTAGAATTTCCCTGAAGTCAAACAGATTGAAATGTCAGTGGTATAAACAATCACAAAACCCAAAGTTTAGACTTTCATATGCATAGATTTACTCTAGGAATGCTTTCATCCTATGCAGCAAATGTGCATTCTCAAAGAAAAATGCAAGAAAAAAATCTTTAGGATTGAGGTTGCTTAAAGCAACTCAGTAGTAAAGGAGAAGGACAGAACTCTAAGCCCAGAAGACTAAAATCATGGAGCAAACAGATTCAAGGGAATTGAGACTACTGAAAGGTAGTGCTAATGTATCGTAAAAATAGGCTGTGTGGACTGTAGATTCCTTTAGCATTTTATTCCCTAAAGCTTTGTGACAACATACTTGTGTGATTTCTTTCATGGCTGCTTTGGATGACCACTGACACCTCAGGAGGTCATTATTTAGCTAGGACTAAATAATTACTCTTGATATTTTGCATCATGTTGACATCAATGAAGAAAAGCTTCTACTGGAAAATGAGAAACCCCCATAAATTTAATTCTATGTAAGTGCATTTAAAAAAAACCTGTCAAAACAGGTTAGTAGTCCATCTCCAGACACTATGGTCCTAATTTTTGTATACACTCAAGAACAAAAATCCAACAGCACAAAATAACACAGATTAACTATAATCAGTCTTTCTTAACCCAGAAATTTTTGCATGAAACAAGGAAGTTTAGCAAAAGCTGTATTACAATGGATGTTTGAACAAGATCCATATTAAAACCAGAAAATACTGGTATTACCTGTCTCCAAGAGGAGAAAACTCTAAACTTTGTCAAATATGAGACCCTGCAGAGTACGTGGGCCAGATAAGAATAGAAACAGAGGAGTCCTTCTCTACGGAGCAGCATTTTAACCACATTTCTCTCTGCTTGGGTCTGGGAAAGGAGTGTGGTGTGGCCAGGGACACAAGCCTATTTCAAAGCTATTAGAATTGTCAGTTGTGATTAATTAGATTCCATAGAAGGTGTGAGGGATGCCTGATTGTGGACTCACATGCCTCTTTGAGCAAGGATCTCATCCTTGTACGCTGGAGCACATGAAGAGCTGCATCCTCTCAAGCTATTCCTGACAGGACCAGGCTGTGCTCCTCAGTTGCCAGAGGTTTTGAGCACTCTGCTCTAAAGAAAGAGGATGAGAACTTGCACAAGAAGGAAGTGTTGAATATGAACAGACCTGTCAGGTGAAGCAGATGAGAAGACAGACATGGGGCAAAGCTAGAATGATAATGTAATGGGGAAATTTAGAAGTCACATATCCAACAGGGAAATTCAGAAGTCACATGTCCTGCAGCTGTCCTCAGCTGGATTAAATGCTTGTGCATCCTTGGAACAGGCAGCTACCACTCCTCACAGAGAGGGAACAGGGCCTCTCCTCTCCTCTCCTCTCCTCTCCTCTCCTCTCCTCTCCTCTCCTCTCCTCTCCTCTCCTCTCCTCTCCTCTCCTCTCCTCTCCTCTCCTCTCCTCTCCTCTCCTCTCCTCTCCTCTCCTCTCCTCTCCTCTCCTCTCCTCTCCTCTCCTCTCCTCTCCTCTCCTCTCCTCTCCTCTCCTCTCCTCTCCTCTCCTCTCCTCTCCTCTCCTCTCCTCTCCTCTCCTCTCCTCTCCTCTCCTCTCCTCTCCTCTCCTCTTCTCTCCTCTCCTCTCCTCTCCTCTCCTCTCCTCTCCTCTTCTCTCCTCTTCTCTCCTCTTCTCTTCTCTTCTCTTCTCTTCTCTTCTCTTCTCTTCTCTTCTCTTCTCTTCTCTTCTCTTCTCTTCTCTTCTCTTCTCTTCTCTTCTCTTCTCTTCTCTTCTCTTCTCTTCTCTTCTCTTCTCTTCATCAGTCTTGAGCTTCTAAAAAGCAAAGACAATGTTCTGCTGATTTATTTCCCCAGAGACAGGGAGCTAAAATTGTCAGAGGGAAAAGGAAATAAAAGTTACGCCTGGCTATCACAACAGTGGCTGGAAAAAGCAATAATAAAGAAATGAATATTTCTTGTATATAGTTGTTCAATTCAATTAGAACACTTGTAAAGTTAAATTCTGCTCCATATAACAGTCACATAAAGGTAAAATAACCCTGTTTGCATTAGACCAAAAGCAACAATAATGTCCTATAAAATTAATTTCCAGCTTCTTATGAAAACAAGCAGCTTTTTTAATAATATGTCATGGCATTATTTATTTGCTATAATTTTAATAACATGAATTTTGAAAATAAAGTATATATTTGAAGAAATGGTACAGTCTCATTTTTGGAATGGCATTTGCAAGAGTAAGTTCATGCAGATCTTATGTGACACACTTTTGAGTTACTACGCAGATTTTTTACCTTTTATTTATTACCTTTTACCTTATACTGATCTTGACAGGTCCCTTCTAACTCAACACATTATATGAAAAGATGAAGAAACATAATGCTCTCACTTGGCTGAAGGGGAGAGAAATTTTGAAGATTTTAGTTGCATTGTATGTATGTTATTCATCAAATTTAATCAAGAGGCATCTCAACGTTTTTGCTGACAGTGGAACTCTGTTAAAGGCAGTCCCTGCCACAAAGACTAAGTGAAAAAATGGGTTAAAAAGCCCATCATTAACCCCATCAGACAGAATTAAAGCCCAAAGGATTATAGGGCCAAACTTGGAGAAGTTCTGCACTCACAAAGCAGCTCTAAATTTAAGGGTCCTAAATTTTCAGTGGTAAGCCTGTCTACACTGAGGCTGGGCTGTGCCAGTGGATTGTGTCAGTGGATAATTGTGCCAATGGATTGTGCTGATGGATGATTTTGCTGGTGGGTTGTGCTGATGGATCATGCTGATGGATTATGTCAATGGTTGAGTGTACTGATGGATGATTGAGCTGATGGATCATGCTTATGGGTTGCTCCAATTAATTTTGCTGGAGGATTGTGCCGATGGATTGTACCAATGGGTTGTACTGATGGATTGTACTGATAGATTGTGTCAATGGATTGTACTGATGGATTGTACTGATAGATTGTGTCAATGGATTGTACTGATGGACTGTGTCAATGGATTGTACCAATGAATTGTGCTGATAGATTGTGCTGATGGATCATGCTGATGGATTGTACTTATGAATTGTACTGATGGATTGTACCGATGGATTGTGCTGATGGATTGCGTCAATGGGTTGTACCAATGGATTGTATCGATAGATTGTACAAATGGATTGTGCTGATGGATTGTGCTGATTGATTTTGCTGATGGACTGTACTGATGGGTTGTACCAATGGATTGTACCGATGGATTGTGCCATGTGGCTGCAGGTGCTGCATCTGTTCTGTGTGTGAGGCGGCGGCGGTGAACACAGGCAGGCAGAAGGCATTGGTGTGCACAGGCTCTGGAGAATAGGGTTTTCTATGTAACTGCTGTCATACACCAGAATTGTCCCCATCTTACATCTCAGTATCCTGACGCTGCTGCCCCTGCTGGCTCAGTTTCATTACCCAGTCATTCCCCCGTTTCACTTTGGAAGTGTATCTTCTGCAAACTCCAGATTTTCAGAAGCCCCAGAGTCATTACCTGCAGCTTCCTTTCTCAGCTGCAAAATCAGTACACCAAAATAAAGAAACTTAAACCACAGAGGAACAAACTGCTCCTCTCCATTTCTGCAGTAGAAGACTTAAAATTATTTCATGTGTAAAACAACTCAGTAAAGTTTAACAAGTTTCTGAAAAAGTTCTGAAAAAAATCTTGCTTTATTATTCCAAATTTGTAGGCTAGACCAATATATAAGCCATTTACTAACAGCACACACAGTTTTGCTAACACTTTATGGGCAGTTCAATGAGAAAAGGTGACAAAAGACTTTTTTCTAAGATCCATTTTAATGTATTTCTTCTGACTTTAGGGCATACAGGCAAAAAGTTTACATGTAAGCTTAACAAGAGATGGACAGAAGATAGTTGACATCATTTTCTTCACTGCCAAACAAAAAAAAAATACATGGAAATATTGTATATGCAACTACATTTGGGTTTTGGATTTGAGATAAGAAATTGTTGATCTGCTTATGTGATACCAAAATTGTTGCCAGCCCCAACAATTGTAAGAAGGCATCTCCCAGAAACTCTGCCTCCTTTAGGTTTCCCATTCATTCTTGCAGAGGCCAAAAGACCATGGTAATTTGAATTTTTCATTTAATTTCATGCAGTATATGCAAATTCTTATAACTTGAGCAAACAGCAGAACATCAAAGTGCAGACAGAAAATTGTTTATCTAAATAACAAATAAAATATCCATTATTAATTAATAATCGGCACTGAAGGAAGAATAAGGTACTGCACCAGTATTGAAATCAAGTTTGTGGGTTTTGGCCTGAGCATCCCTTGTGAGCTGTATTTTAATTGGAGCTGCATAAAACTTGGCCGTATTGATTCCCAAGGGCATGAGCAAGTCTTTTATTTGGCTCAGATTCAGATATAGTCTCACACAATGCAGGATTTCTTGCAATTTCTTTTGACAAAAACTTGACATAGGATTAGATTGTGAAGATGTCTGCCTGTATCCTCTGTAATTTGCAATTTCTAATACTTGCTACATTTAATGACATTGGTGTATATATATTGATTTTGCTTGAATAAGAGCCCCACTTCTTGATACCTGCAGAAAAAAAGTAAAAAACTCTCCTTCATATCTCTGAGAGTTGTTTTCTACTACAGAGCAAAAACTCAGACTAGACATAATAGATGACAGCAAAGCAAAAATTTCAGGGCTATTTGGAAAATTTCTGACTACCTTTCAAGGTTGAGGTTCAATGAAGCCTTTTTCATTTTACAGACTGAGAAAGAAAGGGACAGAAGCTGACACCAGGATATCAAAAGTGGAATAAAAATGCAGACCTTCCTTCTCTCAAACTACAACGTAGGATAATAGCAAGCACATCTTGTACATGGTCCTCAGATGTATATTTCCACAGCAGACAAGCCATGTATGAGAACTTCACAAAAATCTGAATATAACAGGGGTACAAAAGAACTTCTGACCCAACTTTATCCCACCATCTAGTTATCCATCTGTTCAGTTACACCACCACTGATTTGGTGTATTTTCACCTTGGAATTCCTGAAACAAAGAATGTTCTTAGTGTAACTGAGTAATAACTAAGTGGTTCACAGAGACACCTCTGAGAGCTGCTCCTAAGAAGTCCTTGCCATGCACACAGCCCATTTCCCCGGTCCTTTCATACTGGAAAAACACAGAGCACTCATCAAAACAGCCACTAAAACCCGTTCCTGACTTTGGATCTTCCAGCTAATTTACAGATGCCCATAAAAAGCTACCAGTGAGGACTATACGTATGATTCTATGACTCCTTTGGAGTCTCCTTATAGATAGACCAACCTAATTATATCCCTCCAGCTATGCAGATTTTATGTATTTCTCTCTGAACAAAATTCTGACAGTAATAGCCAAAACAGAGAAGCAGCCTTGTTTGGTGGGCTCTAGGATAATATAAGCAAGTCTCTTAAGAAGTATAGTTTTCTTCTTTTCTCCTTTGCAAAGGAGCACATTCAAACAGTAATTACTTGCACAAATTCCATGAAAATTTTGAAATAATTTGCACTGTGTGATACTTCCCTTATGAAGTGAGAGACATAATATTCTGGGTGTTATTTTTTAATTAAAGCCAAAGAGAAATCTGGATAGATTCTTTTTCTTCCAATGATATACAAGTCATCCCCAGCAACACAATGATATGAACTATTTACCTCTAAAACAACAAGGAATTGCAGCCTGTGAACATATTATGCACTTCTTCACTGTAAAACATGAATAGAATATGATTGATGGAAAGATCTCTTAAGACTCAGACTTTTTTTATTTTTTTTTTTTTAACCTGTGTTTGAAGTTATGCTGCTGGAAGTCTACAATGGGAAGGAAATATTACTTAGGGGTTCCTGTACTGTGTATTGTGTACAGGATGGAAACCCTACAAGAAGGTTTATAATTTTAAAATATTGCTTGCCTTATTGGGATTGTTTTCATCATAGTCCTGGGTAAAAGGAACAAGAAAGTCTGTTGTGGTTAGTTAGAAAAAGTCACTATAGAGAAATAAAAGGCCCAATTACCTTAACCTATGTTTCCACCTGGTTTGAACTACAATGGATAAGAACACACCAGAGTCACATCAACACACAAATTTTGCTACAATGAAAGTTAGGCCACTTTTTAATGCTTTGATGGATTTAAAAACTGTTATGTAACATTTAATTTTAAAGTCAACCCTTTTCTTTAATTTTGACTTCCTGATACCATTTTGAGCTGTAAATCAGAATGCACATTGATACAAATCAAAAGTAGCACGCTGGCTTTGTGACTTGTTTATTTCTCTGTGGAGCTACTCCAGAGTTTCACTGTGTATATACTTCACTGAATCAGGACAACAATGAAGTCTGTATAAAGTCTCAGAAAGCAAATATAATGGGAAGAGAGTTTCTTGTGAGTAAAGTAACCTTAAGGTAGATTTTCATTAGGATCTGAGTAGATACTGAGCTAAGCCTTGATTTTTTTCTAAGCTTTCCCTTACAGAATTTCCCCTCAGCTAAGAGAAATTCTGTTCAGAAACTGCATGCAAAAGACAGCGATTGACACAGTGAGAGCACTGCCTGATTTTTATTGGTCAAAGGCAATATGCTTGTTCTTGAAGCCAAAATCAAGAAACCTGTGCTGCTGTTCACTTGCTGAATCCTTTTTCTCATCAACTTGATACCTCAAATATGACTCCAAAGAATGATACCTCCTGTGATATCAAAGGAGGCAAGTTAGGAAAAATGCCTTGTTTGATCACATGGCCAAGAAATACCCAGGGGACATCCTGATGAGTCAACACTTACCATCTGCTGAAAGTTGATAATGTAAATACTGCTGCCAGACACTGATACACAGCCACTGAAATGAAAGGCAAAAGCAGTTATTTTTCAGAAAGTATTTTATATTCAGGAAAAGGGATCATCAATAGCTTTGATCCTTTCCTTTTAAGGTCTTACTTTGATAATTGTTCTGTTTAGGCCCTGTCCCTCTGCCTGCATTTTTGATTCCAGACAGTAACTTTTTCAGTGTGCCTCAATGTACTAGTCAGATGCAGGTTTTGTGAGCTGGAAAAACCATTTCCTTTTCTGATAATTGTGACATACCACTGGAGGACTTTACACAAACAGAACTGAGACCAGATTTCAGTCTTTCAAATGCTCTTTTTGGACATCATATATAATAGTGCTCATCTGCTATCAGGATTTAAGCCAGTTGCTATTATCTGATGAGTTACAAGAACTGCACATTATTTGTACTGTCAGACAGCCAGGAAGCCACTAGCACAGAACACTGATGATCCTTTAGCTCTGAGGACGTGGGAAGAGAACCTGTGGCCAAGGTCTGCACAGCAGCTTGCTCTGGAATGCAAAGATGCATCAGTTCATCCGGCTGGACTGTGGCGTTGTTTGTTTATGATGTCTCCTCAAATGGTAAGAACCACATGTCACCTCTATTCCCTGCATCCACAGCAGTCCCTGTTGCATAGGGAGCTTTGACACAGCCTGAGGTAGCACCAAATGGCCAAGACATCCTCTACTACTACAAAGGAAATCAATTAATTTCTCGCTCACGTTCAGCAAATAAATTTCCTCCACGTCCTTAACAAAAGAGGTATTTAAAGCACTAAACAATCCAACACAAACAGAATTTCAGTATCTGCCTTCTTTGGATTGAGGAGACCTCAGTGTATGTGATCAGTCATTAAACTCCTCTGGGTTCTCAGTTCAGTGTTCTTGTTCTCATATCACAGATTTCACGCATAGAAGCAGACAGAAATTATTAATTTTTCCCAACTGAAATCTGTCACATTCCATATACAGTCAAAATCAGGAAACAGTAAGACATACAACATAACTTATTTCCATCTCAGCTGCAAGAAATATATACCAGGATTTTGTTTCAGCACAACATATACTGTTGTAGTTTCTGCACATTTTACAGCAATTTAACAAGCTAGAAACCCATGAATGTTCCTAATCTACTCATAGCAAATTTTTATTTTGCATTAATCTAATGTATCATCACAGGCTTTTCATACATCCAGATGAAACCTCCTACTTCCACCCTTGCTGGTAAGAAAAAGTTTTTGTGACAGATTAATATTCTTCTTTTGATCAGCACCTTGTTTAAAAAGCCACAAATCCATATTAGAGTCTCTACCACATTGATGAATTTCCACAAGTTTGTTGTGGCAGACATCATATAGATACTGCCCAATTGTCACTTGAGATAGACTTGAAGTCTATCTATGGCTGTCTGCTGCTATGACTGGCTGCTATGACTGTCTGCTGCTTTTGGTCTTTTCCCAAATTCCTTCAAACAGCTCTATTGCTTCCAGAGCTTTCCCCGGTTTTGAGCACATTCTGCAGGACCAGGTGACAACCCAGACCCTTTGCAGAAATACCCACGTAGGCCTAACACAGTCCCAGCAGAGCAGAGTTTCCCCATATTTCCTGTGTTTCAGAGTAAATAATTTTACCAAAGACCCACCAGGAATGTGTTTGCTTTCACCAGAGAGCAGTGACTGATTCCTGGCAATCAGCTCCATGCCCACAATGCCCTCACTGCAGGGGATGTCATTCTGTTTACATTCTACAGGCACTTTTTCCCATGGTCTCACAAACCTTCTAATTCATCTTAAAACATCCATGCCAATTTGTCTTTTTGTTTATATTTTAATCTTCCTGTTGTTCTTTATGTAGCTCTTTTAACAGACTTTGATTTGAAGCAGTAATTTTTCTGAGTTTTATGAATTATCACACTCTGCTTTATCTCCAAACACATAGTACAGAAGGAGAACTATCTACAGATTCCAGGTGCTTCTAGCACTGAACAGCAGCTAAGGGAAGACACAAAATGTCTGTTTACTTTACTGCTTCTGACTGTCACCACGCAGCACAGGAAGTTTTTCACCTTGTTCTCTAGGCTGTCCTGCTGATTGAAGCCAACAAAAGGTGACAATTCTTGCAACTACAGCTGTCAGGGTTTTATGTCTTTTAATGTCTAACTTCCTCTGAATTGGCTGCCCTGGGGATTTGAGACCTGTACATAGCCCTCTGACTACCAAAGCAGAAAAAAACCTCTACATGTAAATAGTTATAAATAGCTTGTGGATTTTTATGCTGAAAGCTTCTTTTGATCATCATGCCAGAAGAAAACATTTGGAACAGATTTCCTCCAGGCACTTGAATGATAAAAAGAAGATAAAGAACAACAGAGGAAAAAATAAAGGACAGAGGAAAAAAATCCATTACTCATAAGCAAATCACTAGAACTTGGCTGTATTTCCTGAAATCAAAGTAGCCATGTTTCATTTATACATTAGAAATCCCACTTTTTGACACTTCATTATTGGCAGTGTGGCAATATTCCCTTGCACTTTCCATGGACCCTGATAAAGGTTGCTTGTTAGCCTTCAATAAATCATGTCTGCTGACAAGGCTGATGCTGATTGTCATCTGTAACCCAGCAATTCACTAGCACATGACTTCTGTCCTATAATCTCTCTTCTGAAATGTACCAATCGAATTACAGAACAGATCGAAAATTAAACAAAAGGCTTACTGCCCTCTAGTAATATTTTGTCTAATAAATAATTTAACCTTATCTTTTTCCCAAGTGTTGGTGGTTCTGGGTTAGAGCAGACTGATGGCAAAACAGTATTTGATATCCTGGGTCTATTATAAACCACCACTCATAAGATCATCAGAGGTTTTTTCTCTGTAGCAAAGGAATTTGCTTGCAGATAAAACAGGCCTTTTAGAAATGCAGTTTATCTTATTTACAAAGAACAGTAAAAGCTTTCTACATACAGAAATATAATTTTGGTGTTTATTCAGTGAGTCAGCAGTGTTTAGAAAAAAAAAAAACAAAACAAAGATCATTTCTCTTGCTGCAGCAGCATGTGCTTTTCTCTGCCAGTCATTTGCAGATGTGGTTTCTTCTTTCAGTCATTTCACTGACATCCGGAGAACTTTATCAGTTTGTGTTTTTGACCTGGTTACAAAAGTCTCTGCTGAGCATTTGAATAAACTGAATAGTTTGCAAGAAAACAACAAACAAAAAGTTTTATTGTACTAAGGGACAAGCATATTTAGATTATCAGTACTTTAAAAAAAGAAAGGAGGGAAAAGAGAGAAAAAGCTGTGGTGTTCTAAGAGCTATTAAAACTATAATTAAAGGCTAACCAACAATGATAATAAATTGCTTTGCTGGATGAATGAAAAATCACCCAGTATCCTATGCAAAATTGTTCAGTGAGTACGGCTTTAGTGTAAGTTACTGGATGAGACATTTGGTGTAAATCACAGAAAAAAATTTAATTGTCCTGCTTTACAGCACAAGCCAGGAATAACTGTTTCATTTTTTTCTTACAGATTTCCCTTCCTATAACTTCCATTCAGAAACCTGTGTGCTTCTGCAAACACATCAGAGGTGTTACTTTGATCAGCACTAATGGCTGAAGTCCTCAGGTGCAAAGAGAGGGAGAAAGGGCTATCCAGAGCCCAGCACAAGGAATGGCAAGGCTGGAACAGAGGTCTCTCAGTGTTACTTTTTATCTACTTGCACAAATTAAGGAGACAAGTACTAAAATCTACCCAGGCAGCATCAGCTGCTGGAGCTGTCTGCTTGCACCGGGAAACTTCTGACGTCTTATAATCTCTAACATTTTTTATGTCTTCTTCTAACAACATTTACCACAGCGTGATACGAGTTTTCCAGAAGCCATTTGACTCTGCTGCTCACTGGGCAGGCTAGAAAAGCCACAGGAGGCAGTTTGTCCAAATGCAATGTTCAGCCACACTCATTTTGTAGATGTTGCTGCATAGAACCCACTGGTTTAGAAGAGTCTCTCACAGTTTACAGCTTGTTCTGGAATCCCTTCAGAACCTGGAAAGGACATTCTAGCATAAATACAGGTTGTAAAAATCTACGCAGAATTGCTTTTAATATTCCTTGAAGTTTTGCTAGTGGAATGCCACTACATTGTACATTTTTGAGAGATATTTTCACTTTTAAAAGTGAAATCTGGAGCTACTTCTTCACCAGGCAACAACAAAGTTGTGTAACAAATGCTTTAAAACTCCAGCTTTGGATTGGATGTTTTGGGCTTATTCATAATGAAAATAACTTTATCTGATAGCTTAATTTATCACAGAAATTCTTAGTTGAGCATGTAAACACAGGTGACAAAGGAATATCAGTAAAATGGGTACAAATTAAAGAGACAGAATGTTGGCTCAGATTAAATAAAGTATAAATTATCAGAATAAAAGCATAGAGATAATGGGAATAAATCCCAGAACAAGAAGACAAAATGAAAATAAAAAGCATCCCTGCTCCTCAAGAAAAAAAAACCCAAAACTTGAAGCAGACCTACTGTGAAGTTAAGTATGAAGTTCTGTAAATACAGAAGCACAAGAAGGGAGCATTTTATTGTAAATGAGTTGAGTAAAATAAAATTTGGCAGATAGAGTGGGAATTTTTAAATCATTCAGGTAAGTTATCTGCTTTTCTCAGGTGTGAAGGGCATCCCTGGACTGCACACACATCTTTATTTCATGCACCAGTTGACCTGGAGGTACGAGAACTATGTAGCTTCTGCTGTTTAAACTGAATGACACACTATCTGCCTGATGGGAGAATGGCAATAGGGGACAGGGCAAGGCAATGTGGAGAGGATTCAAGTCCTCCAGCAGCATTTTGTTAAACATCCTTCTGCCTTTTTCAAAGCAGGAGCACAAGGTGTGTTCTCAGAAATTCAGCCTGAGGCACTGGGAAAGGGGACTGCACTTTCCAGTAGGGAAGGTCAATATGAACGTGTCTGAAGATGAAAAGTGACAGGTGTGATCACTCAGTGTCACTCACGGCCACGCAGCACCTCGCAAGGAATTCTCTACAGCAGCCCCGGCATGCTGCACACGAGGAATACAGAAACTGGGGCAGCTCAGGAGCAAAGGTTTGTCCCTTCTCATGCTACCATGTACAGCTGTTCTCACCCAGAAATGGGTATTAAACTCCAGTGCTCTTCAGCAAATTACTGCATCTCCTGCCACGCTGAAGTGCCGCTGCTGGAGCTGGACTGGTGTCTCTTTATTACAGCCAGGGTTGCTGCAAAATGAAAATCTATTCTTTAGGAATGAGAAACATGGAATGAGGAGAGAAAAAGAGCGTCCTCCTGCCTGTGTTTAGGAACTGTGGGCATGAATGTACATTAGATGATCATGCTCTGTTTCTAAACGGGACTGCCTCTATCTGCAGTTCCACCACTGAGTATCCCACTGCACCTGAAGTGGTCCCAGCCTGTGAGGGATCGGAGATGAAAAGCCCCTGCACCTGCAAAGCAAAGAAACAACTTTACCCTTCCAACAAGTCTGCCATATTTATTGGAAACAATAGGCAGAAAATTATGCTACCATTTTTTTTTCCTGTTTTAAAAAAGTTGAAAACAATATTTAAGTCCTCAACTATCACTGAAATTATATTTTTGTTGGAAGACTTGTGGATTTCCTCTGCAGTGTATTATATCCTCAGTCCAAATCAGGGACTGGGTAGAGATGGCCATTCCCTAGGGAAGCTAGGATGTGCTCAGGAGATGATGCCTGCATGTGGCAAGACCAGCCCCAAAATATAGCATAGAAGGAGTTACGTTTTCAAGTTTCATAGTAGGTAAGACATCCAACTATTTTTCCCAAGATGAGGTCCCAGACACAATATAAATTATTATGGAATATATATGCCTTCAGTTCAGGACCATGACTTGTTTATGAGTGGGATGCTTTGCAAAATATTCTTGAAAAATAGGTTTGCCTACTCTGCCTCCCTTTCCCTAGATTTTAGCAATATTTCTTCTCCATATCCTTCTAATCTGTTTTTCTCACCTTCACCTGAAAGGTGACTTCTTTGGAGGGATGAATGATGAGATCTCTACAGTATCTGAAGACAATTCTGGATGAAAGATGCTGCAAGAATGCAAGTCACTACCAGTACTGTATTTCTCTGTTTTATGGTGGGTTTAGCCTTATTATATTCTCTTTTTTTCTTTGACAGCTATTTGCATGTGTGAACTCTTTTTCAGTCCTATCCCTCCTCTCTGCTTTTGTTTACCCTGCGATCTTTTCAATCAATCAGTCAATCAATATCTTCACTATTCATTACCTACTTAAAAATGCCCTGAGTTTTATGGTGATTTAAACGATATTAGTAAGGAAAACTCTCTGTGGTCTACAAGAGAAAATCCTTTGGTATTTATCTATATGTGGAATCTCGAGACTGGTTACAACAAAGAATGAAATATGTCAGCATCATACAGATGGAACGAGGATGACACTACGACCAGAGTCTCCACATTAATAATTGGCTTTCTTTTAAAATTTTCCAGCTGACTAAAGATCATGTTGCTATTGAAACTCCAGTTCTGGACCCAACACAAAAAGCTTGTTCAAGATGTAATGGGCAGCATACAGAGCACTATTTTTATTGTTCGGTTTGGTTTCATCTTCCCTGCCCCCTGATGTATTCCCTTGGATTCAAGAAGCAAACCATATAGCTGGTATCTTAACCAAAAGGTCTCAATGTCCCTCTCCACTCAAGTGCCTGTGAGCTGTTCTCTTTCAAATGCAACACAGGAGGTGTGAAAGAAATACCCCATCTGAGGTATCTTAGCGCTACAAAACCACTTGACAAACACCCTTCTTAAAAACCTGCAAGCTACATTTTCTTCCCTTCAAGAAAATCGTGGAACTGGACAGAAAGCTGTAAAGATCTTTAATGCAGCCAAACACAGATATTATAGGAATGCAGAGAGAATAAAAGTTTTACACATTTTCCTTTCTTTTTTTTTACCTAGTGAGCTATGACACCTACTCTTTCTCACCTATCTTTCCTCTTACCCAGAAAATTACTCACTATGTAGACACACCCATGTAATCACAGTAATTATCTTCAAAAACTGAATAGATGTCCTTGAAATGGAGAGCTTTCATCTTTGATTCATTAAACTAGGACTTTAGATAAGCAACTTCACATACCTTTTAATTTTCTTTAGGCAAACTCTACTTTGCCAAGTTTTTCTATAGACGACAAAGTTGTGAGGAAGTGGGCAAAGAATTATAAGTGACTTCTACTTTCTGAGTTTATGAGTTATTTTGAAAAGCCTCAGAGTCATTTCTGGGAAGGAATGAAAGAGCAAACAACAACAATAAAAATTATAATGTCATTAAGAAGGCCTGAAATGACAATGTCTGTGTAACATCTCATCATTTAAGACTGCCACTGACAAATTCCCATAACTAAATGGCACTGCAGATGCAGCACTTGCCAGCTACTCTGTGCACAAACTTTGACCCAATTGAATTGGTTTGGATACCATAGATTTAATTAGGCAGACAGAAACTATTGTGTACCCATGAATAAATCTTTGTAATAGTGACTTTACATTGATCTTTTTTGCACACACAAGATTTCAAGTTATGCTACATTGTCACAAAACAAATTATAGTGAATGTCTTGGAGAATTTATCAATGGATATGATTGATTTTTCTAAGAAGTACTTCTCTGAGATGCATGTTTCTGGATCTTGGTTCAAACCAGTCATCAAAAAGCATGTTAGAAATCATTCTGATTTCTCTCTTTGCATTTTGCTCTATATGCAATAAAAGTAGAGAATCTATGGAGCCCTACATCAAGATTACTGTTATGACAGTGTAGAATTCCAAACATTTTGCATTTGCTGTTCTAGTGCATCTGGTTGTATCTGATCATGTTTTTTGGCGCCTGATGTTTTATGTCACCACCATTTTCCGTTTCTTGAGCAAGAGGTATATTTAAATCTTGCAGCCCTCCACCTTGTGAAGAAAGAAAACAGATTAGCAGATGTAGAGTGCTCCCCAGTTCACAAAACTCCATAGATGTACATTACTGTTATAAATAAAATCCTTATTGTTGTGCTGCCACTACAGGAAATAAGCAGGGGCACAAGGTAGCAAAAGGCAGCAGAAGGGTTAGAAATACATGGCAATAGATAAAAGGACACAATTTTCTTGGAGAATAAAAAAACATCTCTGTGTGATCTATCTGCCCCTTCTGCTGTCACCACAAGCTGATCCCTGTGCCTCCTTTTCATGGTGAATATGCCCCAGTTAGGTTGATGTAATGCTTCCTTCTGTCTGCAGGGCTCCCACTGAAGATTACCTACCAAAACCAACTCAAAATAGCAGAAATATTTTCAAAACCACCTGAGACAAAATTTGAGTTAGGAAGCAGACAACCCAGTTTTCAGCTAGATACAGAATACAGTGTTGAAAGATGTCTACAACAGTTTTCATTCCTTTTGAGGTTAAAATTTTTGGTTGCTATTTATTAATTATAAGATGAGGGGGGAAAAATAAAATACCCAAATCCAGTCCCTTCTCATTGCTGTGCTATACAACTGTTGTGGGGAAATTGCTGCTGAGAGAAGAAGAAAGCTATGAGCTAGGCAGACTGCCTTGTGGGCAGTTATAGCCTGCACAGTCCATGTCCAGAGAAGTCAATATTTCCTTTTTTAAATCTTATTTGTGCTACTTCTCATATAAAAATAAAAGGTTCAAGCATTATCTCTGACCATTTGTCACGGTTCACTCAAAGGTGATCTGTTTGCCTTTACTATCTCCAGGCTATTTATTTCTGTCTTGAGCAGAAATCTTGAGGGTGTCTGGTAGTTTTTTTAATGAGAAAAGAGAGCTGGAGTGTTCCTGATAAGCCTGAGAAAGAGCACTTGGCAAGGCCATTGATTTCAATGGGGCATGTCTTCCCTACCCTTTATTCCTACTTGTTTGGCAAACATGGTCACTGTTCAGCATAAGAGCAGTATTTACCCTGTGCCAAAACAAAATTAAGTGGTACACTGTGATCTCAGCCAGGATGAGAGATTTATGGTACCAGGCATTGTGCAAAACCAGAATTAATGATAAGGCTGGAGATCTTACAAAGCAAAGAAATAAGATAAGCTAAGAAGCCAGTTGAAAAGAGGGAATGTGTTGGAAAGGATTCAAGGGTCTATTATGGGATATTGAAATTGAATCAGCAATGTCTTTACTGTATTTTTAATTTTTTTGTCTTGTACATTAGCAAAACAGCTCCTTCTCCACATTTTTCTATTCTTTATCCATACCCCCAAAGGGGATGGTGGTTGTTTAGCTATGAAGGTAAGGCACTTTGCTGAGAAACTCAGACCTTTACGCTTATTTCTGCATTATCTTATGTAACACCCTGTAACTCCCTCCGAGTTACTTACTCTGAGGGAGCTAAAGTGTGCTACATTAGATAAACGAAGGAATCTAAAAGAGGCTCTTTGTCTTTCTCAGGGATCTTGTTTATTGCATGATGACTCCGGAACAAAGAGGGTTAGGGTCTCAGCGAACGGACTTTTCTAGGGAAAAGGTCAGGGAGGGGACTTGGAAAGAAGCCTATAGGATGTGGACACGGAGTTAGGGTAGTACATTCCTTATACCTCTTTAGGCATTGGGTTACAACATCTCCCCGTTTTTTTGTTTTTAAGTGATGGAAGGATATTCTATTTGTTTTGATTCGAATTATGATTTTGCCCACCATTGATAATTGACGGGAGAATTAGATTGTTTTATGTTTTTCATTTCTATGTGATTGACTACAGAGGTAGAAGGAATGATACCATTAACGGCCTTGAAAATTAAATATCATAGGATCCCGAACGCCATTATTACAAGGAAAAGAAAAACAAACATTTTAAAACATTTTATGAGTCGCTGTCTACCAGAATGTAGTCCTTTATAAAGCTTTTTTCTCTTCCTTCCGGCGACGTCTTCTTTTTGAAGCAAGGGTTACTTGCTTCTCATCTCCTTCTGCTGGAGCTGGATTCTTTGGAACAAACGGTTTGACCCACTTCTGAGGAATCCACCGAGGGCCTGAGGGAGTGGATATGCACGCATAACCCCTTCCCCAGGTTACCAGCTCATAAAGATCTTTGGTTTCCCACATTTCTGGGTCCCTAATCAAAACTGGTGGATGCTGAAACAACTTGAACTGTTTACTGATGTTAAAGTGACTGTCCTAGTTTGGACAAACTTAGGGGAAAAAACCCCCAGAAGAGCTCCCCAGGGAATAAAACCCCAATTCTTTATCCCACTGGACTTAAGAAAAAAAATATTTCACTCAGGGGGAAAAGTGGAAAAAACCTATTTATTAACACATACAGGAGAAACACTTCCCAGCACAGATCCAGATGACAAAAAAATTTTCTCCGAGAGAGAAAGAGAGACGTGGATGATTCGATCTTCACTAGAAGGACGAGATGCTTCTCTGGCCGGTGTCCAGAGGCAGGCCGCAGGGTTCCTCCGGAGCGAGCTGGTGCTGATCATACCACAGGAGGACTCATATTTTCAAATGAACAATTTAAGAAATTGATAGTGAAAAGGGCTTTGCACAGCTTTTGCTGTGGAGACATCCACCCAGTTGAACTGCTCTGTCTAGCTAGAACCTGCTTGAGCGTCTGGTGTGCATGCTCAATCACAGCTTGGCCTGTGGGGGAGTGGGGGATGCCAGTTTTATGTTCCACTCCCCACTGCTGGACAAATTCCAGGAACTCCTTGGATATGTACGCTGGACCATTATCTGTTTTGATTTCCCTAGGTATTCCCAACACTGAAAAGGCTTGCACTAGGTGTTGTTTGGCATGCACAGCCCTTTCTCCTGCATGGGCAGAGGCATAAACTGCACCTGAATATGTGTCAATGCTTACATGGACATATTTGAGGCGTCCGAAACTAGGAATGTGTGTGATGTCTGTCTGCCTCACTTCACAGCTGCCAAGGCCTCGGGGATTAACCCCCATACCCAGTGATGGCATGGCCTGGGGCTGGCAGCTGGGACAGGTGGCCACGATGGCTCGAGCCTGACTCCGTGTTAGCTGAAACTGACGGACCAGACCTGGAGCATTCTGGTGGTATTGCTGGTGGCTCAGCTTTGCCTGCTGGAAGATGTCAGGTAGGCGTGCTTTCTCAGCTGGGGCTGCAAGAGATTCTGCCTTACGATTCCCTTCTGCAATCTCGCCTGGCAAGTCGGTGTGCGACCTCACATGCATCACATAGAAAGGATGCTCTCTGTGTGAGACCAAATAGATTAGCTTTGAGAACAGTCTAAAGAGATGCTCATTATCGATATCTTTGAGCACTGCCTGCTCTACTCTAGACACTATCCCAGCAACATAAGCTGAGTCTGTTACCAAGTTAAATGGCTCCAAGAGCTCCTCAAAGGCTCTAACAACTGCAGCCAGCTCTACTATTTGGGGCGAGCCCTCCACAAACTCTACATCAGCTTCCCAATGCTTAGTCTGTGGGTTTCTCCAAGTCATCACCGACTTATGAGAGGCCCCTGACCCATCTGTGAACACTGTGAGCGCTTTGAGTGGTCTCCTACTCCTCTTCTCACGAGGAATGAGGTGGAATTCCTCATTGAACAACTTATGAGCCGGGTCCTGGACTGATATTTGTCCACTGTAGCTGTCTAGAGATATTTGGAGGCTGGCATTGCTCTGGAGCAAGTGCTCAAACATCTCTTTGGTCATCCTTTCAGGAGAGTTTCTTCCCTCCTCAGAAAGTTTGATTGGCAGGTAAATGCATGCAAAGTCACAACCAGCCAGCTCACGCAGCCTCATCCTTGCCTTCTGAATTAGCTGAGCCATCAGCTCTTGTGGCTGAGTGATGGTCTTGGATCTTTGATGGGAGAGGAAAACCCACTCTATGATTAAGAATGAATCATCCTGCCCCTTGATCCACTGAAATATTAGACCATGCAGGTGTGGCAGTTTTCCCAAAACAATGAATTCGAAAGGCAGCTCAGGTTGATAACGGTGAGCCTGTCTCTCTGCTAAGGCTTTTTGTACCTTTTCAATTGCAATCCTTGCCTCTGGGGTCAGTTCTCTGGGAGAAACCAGCTCTCTTTCTCCTTTCAATAAATTAAAGATAGGTTTTAGGTCCTCATTAGTGAGGCCTAACCAGGGCCTTACTCAATTTAAACACAGGGAATGGACATCTGCCAAGGTTTCGGGATTACAATTAATTTCTAATTTCTGTGGGACAATAGTCCGTGCAGTAATCTCCAAGCCCAGGTACTTCCAAGGTGGCATCCTCTGAACTTTGTCTTCCTGTAATTGAAATCCAGCAGAGGTTAAAACTTTAACCACTAGGTCAAGTGTGTGTTGGAGTATCGAGTTATTGGGAGCACACACAAGCACATCATTGATATAATGTAATATTATGGCTTCCCTTCTTTGTGCACGCACAGGGGACAGCAATGAGGCTACATACCACTGGTAGATAGAAGGACTGCACTTCATGCCTTGTGGCAGCACTTTCCAGTGGTACCGCTTCATTGGTGCTTCTCGATTTACGGAGAGAACTGAGAAAGCAAACCTTTGCGCATCTTCAGGGTGTAGGGAGATTTGGAAAAAGCAATCTTTGATGTCTATTACAGCCAATTGCCAATCTCGGGGTAACATTGTTGGGGATGGCATCCCAGGTTGAGGAGACCCCATGTCCTGAATCACTTTGTTTATTTCTCTGAGGTCATGTAATAATTTCCACTTGTCCTTCCCCGGTTTCTTTATTACAAAGATGGGGGAATTCCAAGAGCTTGTGGTTTCCTTAATATGGTTTTTTGCTAATTGCTCCTCCACAAGTTCCTCAAGTGCCTACAACTTTTCCTTTTTCATTGGCCATTGTGCTACCCAAATTGGGGTGTCACTTAGCCATGTTAGTTTCTGGGCAGGGCGCTCCACAGTAGCCAACTCTAAAAATCCCATGGAGTTTTTGGAATAATCATTTTAATTCCCCACTGTGACATGGAGTCCCTCCCCCACAAAGGACATTTGTAATCTATTATAAATGGAGGAACACTAACCAATCTCCCATCTGGACCCTCAATTTGCAAGATGGTTTTTGATATTTTAGCCAATTTAATTCCTCCTATACCTTGAATTTTCCCAGCCACAGGTTGCAGTTCCCAGTGTGAAGGCCATATCCTTTCAGGTATGATCGTCACATCTGCCCCTGTATCAAGCACCCCTTCCACAAGGAAGTGATCTGATCCATGTGTTAGGTTGCATGCCAAAGAAAGTTTTTCCTCACCCACCGCTTCTGCCCAATAGGCCTCAGGTCCTTTCCCATCTGCTGTGACTTCTGCTGGAATGGGAATAGCCTGAGCTAATATCTGCCCCTTGCCCAGGTAGAATAGTGGCTGAGGACAGCGTGCTAATATTATGAGACAGGATACTTTTCCTTTCATAACCATGGGAGCTACTTCAATTTCTAAGGGTGTGTGTGCTGTGTCTCCAACAACAAAATTCTCACTCACTCTCCATTTCCATGTGCAATATGGTCACGTCTACTAGGCTACTTGACAGATCCACTGTAATAATTGTCCAATCAGTAGTCCTGAAATGAAAACCTTTGGTAGTCTCCAGCCTGACACGACCGCAAGGCTGCCAGACCTGGTTAACAGAAAATTTGACATTTAAATTATTTGGTATACTCACACTTTTCATCCCATCCTCCTGCTTTGTTTTTAAGAGAGAGGCTTTAGCCACAGTAGTGCCTGCAGTATTTATATCTTTGCACGTTATGATGTTAAGAGCAGGCACGTGCTCCAAACTCAGTTTTTTCTTTTGTTGGACTTCTTGTGTTTCTGGTTAAGAGGGAAATCCCTAGCGAAATGTCCTTGCTTTTTACACTGGAAACAGGTGATATGCTGCAGCAGTTCAGGTGGCACAGGTTGCTTCCTTTCTCATGGTGTTTCAGCTGCTGCAGGCTTGGAGGGAGCTGGCCTTGGATTCCTTTTTGGTACTCTGAACAATTCTGCTTTACTGGCGCAGGCTTCTATCATTTGTGCTAGGTTTGGTTCAGGGTAAATAGGAAGACTTAGAATGACTCTGCGACAGGCCTCATTGGCATTTTTTTTTCCATCTCTTTTATCAATTCAGCCTGGGTTGCTGGATCATGCACTTGTTTTTCCACCTGTGCATGCAGACAATCCACAAACTGCAAAAAATTCTCAGAAGCATATTGTTTTATATTAACATAACTGCCAGTTATCTCAACTGTTAGTAACTGATTAAAACTTTTTTCAGCCATTTTGCAAATTTTATCTAAAACAAATTTGGATAATACTCGAGTTTGTTTTTCAGGGCAATGCCAAGTCCCTTCACCACTTAAATGATCTAAAGTTAATTCATTATCTTCCAAATCCTTGGAATTGTCAGTGCTTTGGTGAAGCTCTGTTAAAAGAATCCCTAAAGAACGTTTCCACATATTAAACCACACATCATATTCTGAGGGAGTTAGCAAACACCTGAAAATATCTTTTATATCATGAGGTGTCATTTCATTTGAAGTGAAAGTTGCTCTTAGCATACCCTTGAAAATATCACTGCTTCTACCAAATTCTCTTTGCACTTTACAAATTTCTTTTTTATCTTGATATGAGAGAGGGTTATACTCCCTCTTTCCATTTCTTCTACCCACATAGATTACAGGAGCGTCTGATGGTATATTATCTCCCTTAAAAATCTGGACTGCAGAGCTAGGTACAGCCTGTATTCCCTCGCTGCTATCAGCCGAGGATTCCCCTCCCCCTCCTCCTCCTCCCTCAGCCTCTGGGCTGTCCCCCGGTGCCCCGCTGTAGCCTGGAGGATTGTTATTTGTAACCTGAGCCGGGAAGAGGTGGCTAGGGTCAACTATAGGTGTAGGATGAGGATAGGGGGTAGGGATGGGGGTGGAGAAGAAAGGATTGTGGGATGAAGAAGCTGGGGCATGCTTGCCGCCATGGACCATGTGGTCCACATCACTGTAAGACAAAGGAAGATTACTTTTTGGAGTATCATCAGAGTTCTGTTGAGGTAAATTCGAAAGAGATGGGTATAAACAGGATTGCTTGACAGACTGCTCAGAATTTACAAAATTTGGATCCTTTTCAGGGACAGGGGAATTTGGAAAAGATGGGGGGGGGTTGCAAAGCTTTTATCTGTGGCTGTCCTTTATTTTCCAATTGCAATAATAGTTTGTGAATATTTAAAAATATAGGGAGGAACAAAGCTGTAGCAGAATTACCTTTTTCTGTTTTAGAAGTCAATAAATTCCCTATATCATCTCAAAATAAAACCAAATTCATATGTTGTTTTTCAAAATCTGGAATTTCTTTAGAAAGCCAAGATACAAATTGTGCTATTGTTTTCTTTCTAATTGTTACATCCTCTGCATTATTTTGTTGTGCCGATAATTGTGAGCCCATTTTGATGTTATAAGAGCAATTTGCACAATATCCTATACCTTCACGGAATAATCACACAGAGAACAACGACTCTTTTCCGACTCGAGTTTAAAAAACCCCACCAGAAAAGGGAGCGCGGGCTCTCCACGGTCGGGATGAAACCCTGAACAAGTGGCCCGCGTTCCGCCGGCCGTGCCAGCTCCGGGGAACCCCTGCCGCCTCAAGGTTCTGGGGAGCCCCCAAGAGCTGCGCAGCGCCGGAGCCGCTTGCTGCAATGGTTCGAAAGGGGTTAATGTAGCGATCCCGCTTGTCTCGGCGGGGGACTGCTCCTTCGAGCCGCTGCTGCACTGCTCGAGGTGCCGCAGCTCCCGCGGCAGCCCCGGTCCTAAAGCCCGTCCTGCTGCCACGCCAGGACCGTCTCCGCCCGGGGAAAACCCTGTCCCTCTGGGAATCCCCGCCTCCCTCCAGGGAGTAGACTTTACCTGTCCTGACGGACCTCGGCTTCTCCTGTGATTCGTGAAGGATGTTTATCTTCTACGGCTGACTCTCTCCAGCTCTGAGAGAGGAGTTATCGGCCGTTCTCTCTCCCTACCTGGGAGCTGTTTAAAATCCAGCTAGCCAAGCAAGGGGAGTAGTTGATCAGACCAACGAGTTTATTAAATCCCTGAAAACGGGATTGAGCTACTTGTGGGCTAGTAATTAAAACAAGCTGCACACTTTGGGCACCAACTGTAACACCCTGTAACTCCCTCCTAGTTACTTTGAGGGAGCTAAAGTGTGCTACATTAGATAAACGAAGGAATCTAAAAGAGGCTCTTTGTCTTTCTCAGGGATCTTGTTTATTGCATGATGACTCCGGAACAAAGAGGGTTAGGGTCTCAGCGAACGGACTTTTCTAGGGAAAAGGTCAGGGAGGGGACTTGGAAAGAAGCCAATAGGATGTGGACAAGGAGTTAGGGTAGCATATTCCTTATACCTTTTTAGGTATTGGGTTACAACAATCTTACTCAAAACAAAATGTATTATTCAGGTTATGTTTATCAAACGTGATCAAGCTGAATTAAAATTATTAAAATAAGCCATATTTAGTTTGGGACCGAAACACAGTCCTTGATAGCCACAATCAAAAAGGAACAGCGCCGACCCCGGGGTCGGAGTCTGGTGAACACACTTGGGGATTCGGAGAGATAGAGTTTGAATCATTGTGTGTTCACCCGACGCCAACCCTGGGCGGCATTGTCATTTTTAATTGTGGCTATCGAGGACCGTGTTTCGGTCGCAAAATAAATATCGCTTATTTTAATCATATTTAATTTGGCTTGATCTCGTTTTTATCTACAACAGAACTCTATCTCTCCGAATCCCCAAGTGTTCACAAAACAGCTTTGGTTAGTCCAGTTTTTATACAGTTTTTCCTAGCCTGGAACGGAGGTCTTTGTCTTCTCTTGTCGTTCCTCATATTCATACGGTTTTCTTCCACCACGTAGGGCTGGACAAAACCATATCCTGGGAGATGATGAATTCTGATGAGGACATGTCCTGGCTTTTGGGAAGGCGACATGGAGATGTATCCTGTCTATCTCAGTTTACGGGAAACCGGGAATTCAGATGTATTTTTCTTGATGTGTTGATTATCTTTAATCAAGGGTGCTTATCTGGTCCTTGTAGCTTGGCTGCCTCCCTAGAGAGGGCCATCTCTGCTGTGGCTAGGTCTATTAAGTTGTTAATTTGGGCTGTCCTGCTTTTGTTGGATGTTATAATGATATAATCAAGCGATCTGTGTCTTTACTGTCTGTGGTTTGGTTTTAGCTTTTTACTTTGCTCTTACAAATATTGCTTACTTTACACTGCTACATAATTCTTACACAAATTACATTGCATTCATCCATTACAGGTTAGGTGTTTTACATGTCCAACGTTCAGCAGCATCAGCCTGAAAAACTGTACATAGTCAGCATCACATGAGGGAGAGAAAGGGATCTGATAGCTGGATCTTGACTCCTCCTTCTGAAACGTTATTCACATGAGTGAGATAAGATTCACAGAAAATCTGTTGGTTACAATAATGATATTGAAAAAAATACAGAAAGTTTTTCAAATTAATGTTAAACTCCAACCTCTCTAAGCCACACAGTGACAGTTTTTCATGCATTATGCTGCACTGTGTGCTGCACTAACTTTGCTGTCACAGAGATGGGCAAAAGTCCAGAGAAAGAAATGTTTACAGCCTGCTTAACTCTGTATTAGGAGTTCTAATGACTCTAGATATATGTCACAGATTATATGAATATTTCCCACTTTGGGTTTAAAATTAGTCAAATTAAAAATAACCTACATTTCATACTTACTGACGAGTAATTAAGAAAAAACACAATGTTTCGTGTCATCTCCATACAAGACACTTATTCAAGCCTCATATGTTTCCTACAGACGTGCAAACAATGATTATAGACAGCAAAAGGCAATAAAGACGTAATTTTCTGAAAAAAGTACTATTCTCCTACTACTCCAAATACCAGGAGTTGCAATTTTGGCAGTCACTAAATTCCATAAATGCTTTTTAAGTTCTGTTATGTATTTCTAAGACACATTTTATTGTCACACTAACAACTCTGAAGGCTAGAATCTTCAGTTGATACCGAAATAATGAGAAAAAGGACTAATGTAGATATAGTAGTAGTCATGCTAAGGCTTAGAAAACTGCAGCTTTCGGACAGGCCCTGGAAACCAACATTGTGAAACAATAGTTAAAGAAATTAGTAGAGCGTATAGGACACTTAGAACTGTGAAAACAATAAGGAATTAGTAGGGCATATAGAACATTTAGAAACTTACAAGATAAGGCTAAAGTATAATAATGAATAAAGGGTTCTGGTGATGGGAAAACATGCAAGGGGGGACTAAGGGGGGTAGCCTATAGTTCTGAGTAGACAAGCATGCAGAATTTATAACTTTTAGGAATGATATCTACAAGATTTATGTATCTGTATTGTCTTGAAGCATGTGTACTTTTGCAAGTAGACCATTTTGTAAAAAGGTATAAAAACCTGACAGAAAAAGGGAACTGTGGGATCCTGACTTTGGACGCTAGTCCGCAGGTTCCCTGGGCCCTGAATAAAGCACCGCATAAACTAACTCTGTTAGTTTGTGTTCTGTTTGGGGCATCGGGCAACACTATCATGTAGTCTTTTTCTTCTCTCCCACCCCATGATGTAGATTTATGTTTGAAATAATTAAACTTTTAAAAATGTATTTCCATTAAACATATATGCATGTTTGTTGGTATATGTGTACATACACACACAAATAATTAATCTCAAGGCTATAAACAGTTTCACTACTTTGTTTTCTTAAAAAGATAAATTTACAACCTTGCTATCTTAATAGCTGCAGTGAAATAAACGTATTTTATTTCTTTTACTTTGACTGTAGCTTACTACAAGTCTTCCAGGTGCCTCTTTGGTCATCTGAGCGAAGGAACAAGAGAGTAAAATATGGTGTCTTCCTTCCAGTCCTTTGAGATATTTCATCAGCAGGTCCTTATTTCTGAGCAGAATTGCCCTGATTTTGCTCCAGTTTGATTGCTAAGCATTCATTGTGGGTATATGGATTGTGTCTTCCCTAAAAAACACAGTGTGGTTTTTAAGTCAGATATTCTGAGTAACAAAAGGGTAAACCTGGAAATTATTGGGTTTGCAGTCAGAACAAGAGAGGTGTGAATACTGATATTTCAGAATCATGCCTACCAATAGGAATAAAGATTCCTCATTTACTTTGCTCAACAATGTATTGTTGGTTTACCAGGAGCTATGCAACAGAAGTTAATATCCTGAAATTAGTAATTACTCCAAGATTCGGTGTCTATCATTACATAAAAAGCCATTTTGTTTTTCTGACACACATTGGCAATGCTATTCCCAGATATTAGGGCCTCACTTTTCCCCTAAAATTTCTAGGATGGGTTTCAGATAACACACTGTCCAATCACTGCCTAAATGCAGTGAAGATGAAGAATTCACTTCAAGCATCATGGAACCAGGGACTGTGCTTACATTTTATAAACCATTATGAACTGCAGTTCACACAGCACTTTCTATCATATTTAGGAGCCAAGGAATCAGAGGTGTCAGAAATATGAAGTTGATTAATCACTGAAATAGCTTTCTCCAAGGTCCACTGCATCTGCCTACCACTTATAGTGTTTATTCAGTCACACACTATAAGTTCTTTGAAAAAATTACTATCTTCCCCTCAGCAGAAAAACTGGCAAAATGGTCAATCCTAGACTTACATAAAGAGACAGTTTGCTTCTTGGCATGAAAAGCCTTCACAGTAATTTTCTTCCTAAGAAAAACTGGGAAAAATAAGTTTCAGCCAAAATAAGTCAAAACATTCTTGTACAGAGTAGACTTTCCTTCTAATCTAATTTTCTTGCATTGTAATATTAGAAGTGTATGGACATTTGGAGGCAGTCATTCTTGGTTTTACACCAGCAGGTATTTATCAATCATGCTGTATTCCCGAATTTCAAAAATTCAGCATAACTTCTGAATGAAAGTGGTTGTAGTGGTTTCCCAAGAACAAACACAAAACATGACACATGATACATGCTGAAGTCCACTACCACCCATTCTATTTGCCAGGTCTTCAGAACTTTAGTTTTGTTAGTTCATTATCAAGCCAAATTCCCTTACCATCAGTGAAGAATTAGTTTCAGGTTCATGCAATGTCCTCATCTGTGCCTGGGCTCCCCAGACTCCCTTGTAGTACAATTACTAATATCAGCTTCTTAGCAAAACAAATTGTTTTATGCTTCATAGTTGCTTGCACAGCCTCAGAGGACACATCCTGCTGCAGAAGGGGACTGAGAGCTCAGCTGTCCGGCAGCAATTGGTGTCTTCAGAAGAAAGGTCATCTCCTCTCTTACTTGGAATTAAATAATATCAGGTTTTGTAATAATGCATTAATGGAAATACTGCCACAAAAAAGGAGGAGTTCAGAGGGAAATCAATCTGCAAGCAGCAGCTGAGGAAGTAGGAGAGATCTACAACTCATTTGCTAAATGCAATGATTCATTGTTATAAAATTACAAAATGAGAAAACATGTAGGTGAAAGGATATATGTGGAAGCTGAGAATTCAGCCAAACTGATACTTCTTTATGGAATGGAAAATAATGTCGAATTTTAAATGTGTTGATATCCTTAAATCAACAATATCCTTAAATCTCCCAATAAGCTTGTCTGCTAAACAGTCCACTACGGAAAAGACAGGGGAGATCTGATACAATTGTTAAAATTATATACTACATCAGCTATCCTGCATTCACATTTTTGCTGTAGGTGCTGACAGGACTGGCCCATAATCCAACATTTACATATTAATCTCTACTATAGTAATGAAAGATTAGAATACTGATAAAACACATTGAGGATGGTGGGGAAAATACTGTTCCCTTAAATTTCTTTATCCATGTGGAAACAGTTTTGTCAGCTATGTACCAAGAAGGAAAAACCACTTCTATTGCAGTATCAAGATGAAATAATTACAGGGATAAATACAATTTCTAAATAATCAAACCACTCCCAAGACAAGCACAGTTCATTTGTTTACTTTCACAGCAAACAGATTTACTGTCTCATCAACATTGTCAATTACTAAAGCAAATATTCCTGATAAGAATCTGAGATACAAAGAATTATAAAAATCATATTTTCATTCTAAGTAGAAGCCTAAATCATAGCAGCTTCATGAGAAGATTTTTGCACAAATTAGCTCCTGGCAAACAGATTTGCTTTCATCAAATCACAATTCACTGATCTTTCTGGCATAGAGCTTTTATGCACACCAGGATTATCATGTTAAAGAAAAGGGAAACCATATGTTTTGATTTACCCTCAGTACTCTCTGCCCTGTGATCTTGTATTATAGCGACAAAATGCTTTTAATGAGCAGAATGTGTTGAAATCTACTTCCAAAAATGCATAAAATGTAAAATACTAAACCCATATTAAGACTAAAGATCTGTATTAATAAAAAGACTGCAGTTTGATATAAATTAATGGATTTTCCTTTATTCCATAACCTGCTTTTCCATAAAGATATGTCAGGCTCTAAGAACTGATTTTGCTTTTTGGTTAAGCACGTTTGAAAAGAGATCAAATGAAAATACAACCACAACTTGAGGATGTCAGAAATTTATTTTAAATGCTGCTATACCAGGAGCTTAAAGACAACTATATTTTTAGAGAGCCTAGAAAAAGATTCCTGTTTCAATTAATAAAATATTAGCTTTTCAAAGTCCTAACTCCTTTTTTTGCAAGCAGTAGGTGGCCTTGCCCCCAATTTCATTCTTTTCTTCTTTTTCAGAAAGTTTAAAGACAAATGTTAGACTTTATCAATGACATAGATTGGTAGCTCCTACACCCGTGTGAAGTAGAGCATAAAATAAGACTATATCCTTAAATTCCAATGCTACAGAAATCAGCATCTATATACTGTACCAAGAAAAAAATCAGCCTGCCTTTCCTGAGTAATAAATACATTTCTGCAAGAGAGTTTAAGTTAAATCTCTGGCTACTCTGTATATTTAAGAAAATAAAATAGCACCAGAACTATTTCATATTTCTCAGATTGCACTAATTCAATAGAAAATGGATTTGCTAGTGGCTGCCCATCTAGATGGCTTTAATTTATGATATTTCTAATCCCAGAATTTGAAAGAATTTGCAATTAATAAATCATAGCCATCTTAAAAATGTTGTCTGAACTTAGTTGGAGGGGGTTTTGGTTGGTTTTTTTCTTTTGTTTGGTTTGGTTTGGTTTGAAAGTGAAACGACATAGTGAGCAAAATAATCTATAATTGCCTATATAATTCTAGTCTTTAAATGCACTGTCTCTGACTGCTTCTTTACAACTTCTCTACCACTTCTCTGCTTCTTCTGCAACACAATTTTCATTCCACTGCACAATCAAACATTTTACCCCCCAAAAAATTGTTGAGCTGCAGAATGTACCCCAAACCGGTCTGCAGTTTGACACCTCTAAGTGCAGACTGATTTTCCAGACACGAAAATATTTAATAAAATTACTGCTTGAAGTTTTCTCTGTCTCTGAAACATAAAACTTTCTGGAGGCTTGGGGGCACACATTTAAAAATGTTAACTAATGAGAGTGATTTAATATAGGACTTTATTGATATTATCATGTATTATTACTAAACTCAAATCAACAAGGATGTCCAAATACATAAGAAATAATCAAGCTCTTACTGAAACTGGATGAGGTCTGTAGCCTTTTCTCAATGGGTCCAGCATCAGCTTCACCATTCTTCATTGCTGCACTAATTAGTTTTAAAATGTTTGGTGTCAGCATTGCAAACCTCATCATTTTTGAATCACCATTTTCTTTGTCTCTCATTTGTACCTGCTTGGATTTTTGCAGCAGGGAAACGGAATAATTAAAAAAATGTTTATTTCAAGTCACTCAAAAATTGCTTCTGAAAGAATCCAGATTTTATGTTTATTTGTGCCAGAACATCTTGTAAGTTTATATAGCCTTTTATTTCTGGTCTGGAGTCTTCATTTCCTATCGGTTTTTCTTCAAGCTACACAAATAGTCATCTACATAATTTTTGCTTCTAGTCAAACTAGATATTATTACAATCAATATAGTGTAATGTTTTTCTCTCAGTAATGTAGCAGAATTTCACAATTGCATTAGATGCAGGAGTCCTGCATGTCTGGAAATTTCTCTGTGCATTTTCTCTCTGAATGATCAAAGAGCCTGTTTTCAATTTGATAAGACTAAAAACCAGAGTGAAATTCTTAGTGACAGATGTAGTAAAAGATTATGATGATTATTTTATTTTCATTTAGATAAATCAAGGTAACAAATCTCTTATTTCTACTGGAATAGAGTTACTTTAGTCTATGCCAGTCAACAATGAGTTTTTGGAACTGTTTGTGATCAGTGGTGCCAGAACCGGTGGTATCAGAAACCCAGGGAAGTATTACAGTGCAGTCAAAATTGTAATGATTGACATGCAGTTGACACACTCTGAAGGAGTTACTAAAAGCAAATTCTTTGGGCAGTACCATGATCATTAAATCAATGTTTCTTAGTATGAAAGCCTGTTGACAAAGTTTTTTGTATATCCTTAGACAGCAATAGTAATAGACTGATTTCCAAGGGCATCCACAGACTTTTTTACTTATTTCTTCAAGATAATTAACAGTATTTAAGCATGTGAATTCTCCTGAGTCCTGTTTTCCTTCAAATCAGTAGTAAATACTCATGTGCTTCAATTTGTTGCTGCAAAATGGCTACACGTTTAGATTCTCTGAATGGATTCAATTATATATTGGTGGATGCCTAGATTGGATATTCATCTGCTTATCATGGATGTATTTCAGTTGAGTTTGATAACTAGAGATAATATTTTTTAGGATATGTCTCCTAATTTTGATAATATTTATTGTTTGCAGAGTCTTATTAGCACCATGTCCTGGTTTTAAGGACAGGTATCTGCCAATAAAGGCAGAAGTTTCTCTTTGAAATGGAGAATATAAACCCCCTTCCTCCAAATTATTAACATAATTTTGAAATTAAGGGGCTGTCAGGGAAAGATAGGGGAATTAGGAATAACAATTATTTTCTAGGAAAATTAAAATAGAAATACAGTATTACAAAGAACAATCCCAGCCCTGACAGAGTCAGAATCCAAGCTGACACCCGTCAGTCAGTCAGGGTGTTGGCACAGTCCCATTCAATGGTGGCTGCATCCTCCTGCAGTGGCAGATGTGGTTCAGCTGAAGCAGTGCTCCTGTAGAAGGTGCAGATTTCCTCTGAAGGTCCAGAGATGATGTGAAAAGCTCGGGTGTTCCTCTGGAATCCAGTGGAAAGATGGATAACTTGCTGTCCAAAATCTCAGTTTCTATCTAGGTAGGAAAGACTTGGTTCCTCCCCCTGGCTGGAGCATCTCCCAGTGGGATGATGTAATTTTATCAGTCATACAATGGGACTTAATGGGCTATCAGCAGATGATATCTTCCTGGAGGGAGGATGGGTTGTGGAAAAGATAAAGAGATTGCTTCACCTTGTCTTAAAGATGACCATTAGCAGATAATATGCGCCACGAAGATAAGGAAATCACTACCCCACCCGGTTTTAACAGATGGTAATAGAATACACACTTCTGGCCCCATCAACCCAACCCACACCATCATGCTGCATTTTACTCTTGTTTCTTTAATTGTTCAAACTGTGATACATTCCACTAAAAAGTGCTTTATCAGCCTCTCCCAGCTCATAGATTTTTTTATTAAAATACTCGGTGCTTTTAGTGCCTGGGGCCCTGGCAGCAGCTTCCCGAGTTACAAATGCAGGGTATGCGCTTGGCTCCCGAGGGAGCAGCCGCAAAAGCCGCTCTGGAAGTGCAACAGCCATGAGGGCACCAGAAACATAGGCCAGGGCCATAGGAACACTACTACTGCTATGACGACGACTGCTACTACTACCACAACTACTTTGTCTCAGTCCTGCCATTCCAGCTTAGTGCTCAGAGTCCTGCAGGCACACTGGGGTCGACTGCCCAAGGGTTTGTGAAGCAAAGCCTCTCCTCTATCCTTTCCTGTCTCGGCCCAGAAGGCTGCCACAGGGTCCCTGGTTCTGTTTGTTATTCATTCCATTGTTGTTGATGCTTGTTTGCTTTGTTGTACATACTAGTTAAGAACTCTTATTCCTATCCTCATATCTTTTCCTGAGAGCTCCTTAATTTCAAAATTATAATAATTCAGAATAAGGGGGTTTACATTTTCCATTCCAAGGGAACATCCTGCCTTCCCTGGCAGACACCTGTCTTTCAAGCCAAAACAATTCTATAGAGAGATTTGATGTACGTATGTGTTGTGAACTGCTTTTCAGAGTGTGTTTGAGACTTTTTGGGTGGATGTTTTAAGTGGGCTGATGAATGCAGTTCAGTATTTACAGTCAATTCAGGCCGCTAAAAGTGAGGAACACACCATGGAAAGAAAAGATTATTTTATGCCTCTAAAATAAAGGTCAGAAATGGGTCACAACAAGCAGTCAACATGACAATATGCTGCATCATACTGAAGTATGACCCATTCCTTCTAAAATAAAGCTTGGAAGAAACTAGAGTCAACTTCTGGCAAATTAAAGTTTGCTTGCAATGACAAACTATTACATGCTCTGTTGATGGAGAAAATGGCATTTTCGTTTGAGTCTTTACTTTTAAAACTATTTGAATAATGGTACACTTATACATCCAAATCAATTTATTAGAATAAGTCTATGCTCTTGAAACAAAGTTGACTTGTTTAAACACATTTAGTTGTGATTGAATTTTGTTCTTCCATTTAATGAACATTCTTCAGTCATAATGTTCAATTGCTAAATTAATTAACATGTCTGTAGCTCTAATTGTGCATGTGTCAATCAAAATCAAAGGAAAAGTGACAAATAATTTGTCTGGCAAACAAAACAGGCCTATTATATGAAGTTAAAGTAAATTGAAAATTAGAATGACGTGTGTTTATCTACAGTAAACAGGAGCTATTATTTGATTTTTAAATTTATTTCAATTGATTTTTTTAAATTAATTTGTTAAATGTTACATGAAACTCTTTTATACTTACATTAACTGCCAGTTTGTGACTGACAATATGTGCGCCATTCCACATTATCTATATCCTAATCTCAGTTACAGTTGGGACATAGTACTCTATTAAAAGGTGAAATTCTAACTTTAAAGGGATGAGGTTTATTCTCAAGTATTTTGTAACAGTTTGTGGTAGGGAAGAGGAGGCGCATCTCAGGTTTTCTCAAAAATTACTTAATGAGCATTTTATCAGAGTTGTCTCAATGTTTTTTCAATCTTCTTGTCCTATTTAATTTGCTATTTCTTGTAATTAAAAACAACCCACCTCATTTGCATCCTTTATGAGTATACTGCTATGAGTTCAAAAAGTAACACCCAGATACTGCATTCATTTATTTCATTCAGGCTGAAATATTTTCCTCTGTAAATAATTGAAGACAAGCAAGTTTGGTTTCAAGGATTTACAAAAGAAGATGAAAAATAAAAATTCCTGCATTTTGCAAAGCAACTTGAGTAATTTACGTTTATCAGACTTGGCTACTGCAGGCAAGTAGTAAAGAAGGAATTAATATGATTGTGCTGAGCAGCACTAACTGCAGGACAGGTGAAGGGAGAGTTGTGGAAATGATGATATAATACCACTAAAGCAGTTGAGTGACTGACAATAAGTCGTGGTGCCCTATGTCCCTTCAATAGCACTGCTTGCAAAAGAGCCATTACAATGTAAATTAGAGTATTCAATTAAATGCTCCACGTACCCTTTATAATGTCATTGGCAGTAACTCACACAATTTATATAAACATATGGTTTAATACTTTGTATCATCCTAGTGGGACATTACACTACAAAAATGCTCTAAAGTAAATTAAGATTACAATTAAGAAGATTAAAGAGCAAAAGAGTATAATGATTACTTGCTATCCAGTAACCCCTACTGACGAGATTGCACATGCTTTCTATTTTCCAGAGGAGTGAAACTTCCTGCATGCTTTCAAAATCCCAAGGATTTGAAATGAGCTGCAGTGTGTGGTAAAGATTTGCTAATGGACTCTGCTCTGGTCAATTTGGGTCCGTACTGTCCCATCCCTGCAGCTTCTGTGCAGCAGGGCAGTTCTTGAGCTCCTCTGTTGGCCTGTGTGGATTGTGTAGGCACCCTGCTGTGCACAAACTCCCCGTGCAGCTCTATTCTGCACAGCATTCACCAGGGATAATGTTTTAAGGGTAATTTAACTTCAGCAGCAATCATGTCCCTAGCTGCCCTTAGTCATGCTAAATCAAACACATAATTCTCTTAGTACAGAACACCCAGTATGGTGTCTGTTATGCTGCTACAATGTCATTGTCCTTTACTCACAAGAAGCTCTGAAGAGGTCTGCAAGGAAAAGTGATGGTCAGTGGTACTTAGGAATAGACTCTCTGAACTTTTCTTTGGCTCTATATTTGGAAAATATGACCCAGAGGTCATCATATTTCCTGTTATCATGGAGTAAATAGGTTGGAAGAGACCTCCAAGATGATCAAGTCCAACCCATGCCCTAACACCTCAACTAGACCATAACACCAAGTGCCACATCCAGTCTTTTTTTAAATACATCCAGGTATGGTGACTCCACCACATCCTGAGGCAAAGCATTCCAATACTTTTTTATTCTTTCTGTGAAAAACTTCTTAATACCCAACTTATATCTCCCTTGGCACAGCTTGAGACTGTGTCCTGTGGTTCTGTCTCTGCTGCCTGGTGAAAGAGACCAACCCCACCTGAATACAACCACCTTTCTGGAAGCTGTAGAGAGTGATAAGGTCACCCCTGAGTCTCCTTTTCTCCAGGATAAACAACCCCAGCTCCCTCAGCCATTCCTCACAGGGTTTGTGTTCCAAGCCCCTCACCAGCCTTGTTGCCTCCTCTGGACACATTCAAGTGTCTCAATGTCCTTCCTAAACTGAGTAGCCAAAACTGGACACAGCATTCAAGGTGTGGCCTCACCAGTGCTGAGTACAGGTGAAGAATAACCTCCCTGCTCCTGCTGACCATACCATTCCTGATCCAGGCCAGGCTGCCATTGGCCTTCTTGGCCACCAGGGCACACTGCTGGCTCATGTTCAGTCAGCTGTTGACCAGCACTCCCAGGTCCTTTTCTGCCTGGGCACTGTCCAGCCACACCATCTCCAGCCTATAACATTGCAGGGGGTTGCTGTGGCCAAAATGCAGGACACGGCACTTGGACTTATTAAACCTCATCCTATTGAACTCTGCCCATCCATCCAACTGTTGCAGGTCTCTGTGTAGAGCCCTCCTGGGTAATTGTAGCCTGGTGTATGATAAAAAAAAGTATAAAAAGAAAAATATTAATATTTCTGAATGTTAAAAGTATAACTTAAGCAACATTTACTTTATGGATGTATTAAGTGTAACCTGGCTGTTGAAGGCAGACAAATTTGATCATTTCTGTAGGAAATGCTCATGGAATTCATACAGCTGATGAGCTAAGGTCAGGGTCAGCTGGGAATGATGCTGGAGATATTCCTTTTTCTATACAGAGGCTTTTTTTCCTTTCTATACCACAAAGCCACTTTAGTTGGAGTATTCAAAATTGGTGAACTTGTGCTCTTGACAGTTTATACAGCAACCGACTGCCCAGTGGTTCTTTTTCTATGCAGTGTCTTTTACCGCATTTCAAATTGCACTTTTCCTTGCAATTCTAGTGAGTAAATAAGTTGCCTAAAGAAAGTGATAAGTATTCAAAAAATACTTGCAGAATAAATTAGACTTTAGGTGTGTCACATGTGGGTTTTGGTTGGGAGAAAAGAGGTCTGAAGTTAGAAGTCTGAAAATATAAGCAATTCAATTTTAGGCCAAAGGTGCTGCAATCAAATCAAAAGCTAAGATTTTAGCAAATGTTGTGAGGAGAAGTGGTCTTTTATTATTGATATATTTGACTTTGTGAATTTGAGTTGTCATATTGAAAATTAACAGGAATACTCAGAGGTCTTACTCTCAAATCTGATTGGGTCTGTGTGGTATCAAGGTTGCACTTTCTGCAAGAAAGGAATTTCACTTGAGCACAAGTACAAAGTTGATAGAAAATACACTAAACTGAGGGAATTTTCTTCCTAATTAGTAAAAAATAGCATGAGAAAAAATCACCTTCTAGCTATGTACCAACTCCCCAGGAATCAAAAAGTAAAAATCGTATCAGTTCTTTAAATGAATTACAGCTAAAATATCACCATGGACCAACAGGCATGCACATACAACAGGCAACCAGTTCTTTTGTCCTGCTGCTTTTAGAAGAGTAGATACTATTAATGAAGTAATTTTGTATTCTTAAGAATGTCTCCAGCATTCATATAGTTTTTAATTCAATTTCAGTAACTTGCCATACAAATAAGTAACAGCAAATTTGGAACAGAAACCACGCCCCTTAATTTCAAATTTATAGTAATTTAGAGGGAGGGGGTTTACATTCTCCATTTCAAAAAGAAGCCTCTGCCTTTATTGGCAGATAACTGTCCTTCAAACCAGCTCATTTACAAACCACCACACAAGGTTACAGGTCTATTAAGTAACTTCTGGTTTTGCCTAGGGCTAAAGTTCAGTTAATGTCAAACTTGTATTTGGTGACATAAAGACACTGGATCCCTAACTTTTTGAAGCACATTAACATTTAGTTTAGTTCTCATTTTAAAACTGTACAATGCTAACCAGTATAACACATACATAAGTTATTTAGGAAAACAAATTCATTTTTTCCTCTTAGAAGCGATGAACCAAAATGCAAAATAATCAGATACTCGAATTGAACGTTGGAAAGTTCTGATCCAGTTCTATATTCAGTGCTGCACAAAATGAAGCAGCTCAATTTCATACTTTATAATAAAAAGAGATGGGCTGGGTAACGAAAGCAAAATGACTAAATCAGCAAGGTATCCCACTGTGGTTATATTCCATATTTTCCTGTACTGTGCTGTGGATTCTGTGCTTGGGTTAATATGCAGTGTTGGAACTGCACTACAGAAACTATTGCTGAGGTAACATTACTTCTGTGTCTATTACTTTTGTCAGAACAAATATAGATGCAGATTGATTTGATTTTAGGATGTGTATTATTATTTATTCCTTCTAATAGCAAAATAGATTTGCAATAAATAAGAGACGGCATTCATTCCCTCTGTGCTTTTATGACAGTAAAAGAAGTTTAAAAGGTGCTGGCTAGCCCATAAACTAAGGAGACAAAAAGCTGTGCTATTGAACACAAAAGGATCCCTTCAGTCTCTACCACCTCTTCTCAAGCCCTACAATGTAAAACTGAAGAAATCTGGGCAGTCCAGCAGAACTTAATTGATCCCTTTGTGCTTGCTTGGTGCTGAATCAGGCTGCTATAGAACAAGAATAACCTTCAAAACATTTTAACATCTTCCAAATGTCAATATGAAGAAACTGCATTTCCTAGCAAAGTATATAACATCTGAATCATGGTTCTTTTAATAGAAATGTTATTCACAGCAGTGAAGTTCCGTGTGTATCCAGCCTGACCCACAAACTTATGCAGTATTAGAACTTGGTATGGTGACCATATGTCCACAACACGGTATGAATGAAAGACTGAGTCTCTGTGGAAGCTTTACATAATTTTCATGGATGTTTTTAACACCACTAACATTCATTCTTTTATACATTTGAAAATAAATAGTATTTACACATTGAAGTTCTGCAAATAGTAAGGTAATCTTCCTTTATTTTCTAACAACTTACTTGTCAGACCTGCAAAAATAGCACTGCTGAAGTTACATTTCTTGCTTGAAAGGCAGGATATTTTCACTTGTGCCAAATAATTCAAGACTAGATGCGGGAGACTCCTGGATTCTTTGTATCAGGGTAGATGCCTGGAACTAGACTCAGACGCTCTGTAAATGCTAAAAGCTACAGTTGCATTTTATTATAAGAGAGTCTGCAAGGAGCTGCCCGGCACAGCCACATGCAGATTAAAGAGATAAAAGGAGGGAAAGACAGAAAGAAGGGGGAGGGTAGAGAGAGAGAGTAAAGAAGGTAAAGAGGGGAAGAGAAGAGAAGAGAAGAGAAGAGAAGAGAAGAGAAGAGAAGAGAAGAGAAGAGAAGAGAAGAGAAGAGAAGAGAAGAGAAGAGAAGAGAAGAGAAGAGAAGAGAAGAGAAGAGAAGAGAAGAGAAGAGAAAGGAACTTCCCGTTTGTAACACAATAAATCCATTTTCATCATGAATATTCTGATCTCTAAGAACCAATCTAGTACAAAATACTAATTCTATAGCATTTACATGCAGCCTATAGGAATCCTTATATTAGCATAGCATGTGACATTCTAAACTCTAAGATCTAATCTTTGGGTGTTGGCCAGTCTTTTGTGTCTTTTGGCCTTGCCCTCTGGCCAAAAGCATTGTTTAATTAAGAGTGGATTAACTTCATCCAGCCATCCTATTGTGTTTATGGTAATGCAGTAACTAGGGCTTTCCTGTTCTACCTTCCCCAACAATTGCCCCGAATCTGAGCATTCATATTTGCAAGATTCCTCAGTTTCATCTTCTCCAACAACTAGAAACTTGAATTTCTTTGTTATTAAAAAAAAAAAAAATTAAAATTTGTTCATTTAGATGTTCCAGAATATGAATGAAATCTATCATTATGTATGTGAGAGATTTCTTCATTCCCCTATGTTTTCCAAACTTGAATGCGTTCTCTGTGCCACCACTATCAGTTCTTGCCCTCTGGCAACAAGATCAAAAAGCAAGTGGAATAAAAGGGAATAGAAGAAAAATATAGAATACAAAAGAAAGATGAACTGGAGGAAGACCAGAAAAAAATTATTAAAGAAAGGGAAAATAAGAGAGATGACAGATGTAAAGCTGATATGTAACAAGGTTATGAATCTTTTCATGCATGGAGACAACCAAATGAATACTTACTTGAAATTCTCTGTGCATTTACTGCTTCAGCAGCGTGAAAGTACTCAAATGCTCATTGTCTGCCAAGAAGGATCATATTCACTGTGCAGGAAAGTCAGACTAGTATTTTCAAGGAAGAATGTGCTAATCTAACACTAAAAAGCAGAGGTTTCAGGGAGCTTCTCTCTCTAACCATCTGGCTGTCTTGGAATACAAATATTTGAGATTAATGGGCTCTGTGGAGAAAGAGGCAGCATGGAAAGGATGTTAGAAGTAGTTTGCTAATGTCAAATGCTGCAGTGACTATGTCATTGAAGACCACTGCCACTTTCCCAGAGGGAGCAAAACAGTAGGCTTCAGGCATGTCCAGCCCAAGGAGATGAACACCTGCCCTGTGGAGATGCAGATGTGGTGTGTGTATTTAGCACAGAGCCTGGCTCACTGCCCGATCCTGTGCCTCTTTTGGGTGTTTCTCAAAGCCTGGGACGAGAAAAGAGCTGTCTAAAAGAGCTAAGAAAAATTAAGGCAGAGCTCTCCTGTTTTACCAGACTGCTGTCTTTGGGTTGTAGAATCACTGGGTTTTGTTCTGAACCGTGCTTATGAGTGTACACAATGATATTAGTGTGAAAGAAGAGATGGTGCACAGTCCACAGGAGGGAGCAGTTACTCCTTCAACCGGTGACTGATCCAGTAAAACAGGGATCCTCTCGGGGGGATCAGTCTGAATGCAAATTCTGCACCGTGAGAGACCTGTATTTAAGCTTTTTGCAAATTTATTTTCTGCATGGTTTTTTCAAGGATCAGTCACAGCCTAACCCTGTGGAGAGACATGAACTAATAGTCTTTATCTTAAAAATATCACTCAAGGAATTTGGGAGAACTTATCAGCCGTGCTTATATCCTTATTTTCCGTGTACTTCTGTTCAGCAGTTTAACCTTAAATATCCAGCTCTGTTCTGCTGTTGAGACTGCTCAGAGATAGATTCCTTTCACTAGGGAGATGGCTCAGGTAAACCCAGGAACAAACTCCAGAAGGAAGAGTAGAATTACTGGAAACAGCAGAGGTAAAGCAGCATGACTCAGTTTTTTCAATTTTCACATAGAATATAGCTTTGAGCTTTAGGTGATCACTGTTGGCTTCTTAACAGAAGTGGGCATTATAGTGCTTTCTACTGTTAATTCTGGGTGATGCTTTGCAAACATTCTTTTTCTTACTGTGCTCAAGAGGGGAAAAGGAATTAAATAATTAGGGGGTTTGAGGTCATAAAGGGCATAGAGAAATCTGTGTGTAGAAACTTGAATAGCTTTCATGTGCAATCCTACAAAATAGCCCTATTTCAAAACCAAATCCAGAACAATTGTGCTTGTAACAATATTACACGAGCATTTGAATATAAGGTGTAAATACAAGACGATGTACAGGTTTGCAAGAAACTTAATAGCTCTGCTGGTTAATAATCCTGCCTCAGACAGGAGACTAAGTTAAGGGTTTGGGGCTCATTTTAAATTGGTCTTGCACACAGCAACAGAAGGAGTGCAGGGTTTGAAAGTTCGTTAACTGCACCTATAAAGTTAATATTTCATAATGCAGAAAACAATTAATTTATCTTGATCTGCCAATGTATATTTATTAAAAGTATGTGCTTTTAGATATGTGCCCACAGGGACTTCTTCTGGCAAGTGCGATAAATTGTGCAGTGGACACTATTTTAATTTTTTCTTTTTAAAAGAATATATTGTGAGCTTCCTAGAGCAAAGCCTTTTTTTTTTTTTTTTTTTTTTTTTTTTTTTTTACCTTATGTTCCTGTCTCTTCAGTAGCATGCTGTGGGAAAGCATGGATGTGAACATCCTTACACAGTGCATGCCTTATCTCTGTTGCGAATTGGCTGCTCTTAATTGTTTTCTCACTTATTTAGACTCTCAAATTTAGCTTATTTTTGTTTGTTTGTTTGTTTGTTTGTTTGTTTGTTTGTTTTTGTTGTTGTTGTTGTTGTTGTTTTGTTTGTTTGTTTTCTTTGTATTGGTTTTGCGTGGCCTGGTTTTTGGGAGTGCAGGGGGCACAGAGTGGGTCTCTGTGAGAAGCACGGTGCAACAGGAGAGGGTCTCCTCTCCCTGAGCTGCAAGAGAAACCAGGGGTTGTGGATGGACCATAAACCCCATTCCTTGTCTCTCTGCACTGTCAGTGGGAGAGATTGTGGAGGAAAGGTGCTTTTAATGGCTGATTTTATTTCTCATTATCTTGTTCTGATTTTGTTGATAATAAATTCACTCTATATCTCCAAGTTGGTCTGGTTTTGCCCTTGATGGTAATTGATGAGGGTTTTCTCCCAGTCCTTATCTCAACCCTTGAACCCATTATTATATTTTGTCTCCTCTGTCCAGTTCAGAGGAGAGTGAGCAAGAAGCTTTTTTTTGTGGTGCCTGGCATCCAGACAGCATCAAGCCACAACACTTAAGTAGAAAGGGAAAAATTCTTTGGCTGTGCTATCAGAACCCATCAATAACTTCACACATTGCAAAAACTTGTGATTCTCTCCTCCCTCTCCACCATCACCACTTTCTCTCTGCTCTAAGGCTATGATTTCTCTCTGCATCTGTAGAAATCTGTAGTTTTGTGAGAGGTAAATCCAGTCACACAGGCAGGAGTAAATTCAACAGTTTCATTGGCAGAGCTCCAGTACTATATTCTGCAGCAGCTGTTGCAGCATAACTGATTTCTACCCAAAATTCTGGGTCCTGAACTGTATCTTCATCACCTTAAAACAGTGCTATGTGCACTGCCTGTCATTATCTTCTGGTGAAAAATAAAATACAAAGTAGCAACTACAGACAGATATTATCCTACTTCAGACCTGGAGTCTTCCCACCTCTTCAAGGATAGTGCAGTATTTGAGGGAAAAGCAGAAGTTTTGCCCAACTTTTCCCTCTCTTACCTTGAAAACAAGGAACTGATAATTGCAGTTAACCAAAGTTGCTGCCCCTTCCTCCATAGTGTCACCTGTGCTTGGATCACACTGAGAAAGGGCTGCTGTAGTTTCCTCTGCCTGGGACAGAGGTCCAAGACACTCAGTTTCTGATGTAACTTGCTGATTTTTATAGAGGTAGAAAAGGGCTTGTTGCTAATTTTTGAATTTTCTGTGTTTATAGTGACACAAAGCTGCATAGATTTTTGGCAACTCTTTCCCCATAAATAACACAGGTTAATATTTACAGAAATAGCAATAGGAACACTGATATGAATCCCCAAGGGGACTCAACACCCTGTGAAGTATATCACTTCTGGTACAGCAGATGGGATGCTTGGGATTTTTTGAAGTATTATAACCATCTCAAAACCTGGTTGTTTTGTTCCGATGGTTATTAGTTGATTTCAGGAACAGGCCATGCTCACTGATGTCACACTTTACCAATGGCAGTAAAACTCATGCCACTCCTTCTTTGAACTGACACATTTAAAAAATGAATGTTACTTCTCTGTTTGTTTTCCCCATCGCTTATCCCATCACAGTGTATTTACTGACAGATCCTTCCTTTTCCGCTCAAGATTACTTTACACAAAAATGAGAGAAACGATTTTGAGATCTTGCTCTTTGCAACCTGAATTATTGTTTTATTAGATAATATGGGAACTTGAATCCGTGTGGCAAATGAAGGTTCATTCTTTTCTTTCTTTACACACTCTTTGCCACAGAAATAAGCCAGATTATTTTTTTTTTTAATCCATGTGGTTTTAAAGTAAAACTGTGTAGGGTTTTGTCAAGATAGCTGTATTTCTTGGGAAAGATGTGTAGCCCAAAGGTTCGTTTACATCTGTTAAAAGAAAGTTTTTCAAGACTTCCTGGTAATTCGTAAAGGAGGTATTTTGTTGTTTCTCCCTGCTCCTCCCACCCCCCCGCCCCCTCCACCTCCTCTTCCCCCCAATCTGGTTTTCCAGTTCAGCAAATCTATGTGCAGGACGCACTAACTTCTCACCAGTTTTATACACCAGGTCATATGTGTTCCCAGCTTCTGTGCTGCCTACAGTCACATCATTAAGTGGAGTTTGGGTACTTAACAGGTAATTAACACTGGTATTACTGAGACCTGTTTTTCTCACCTTGACACATTAATCTGTTACTCACTGAACCTGAAGAAGCTGAAGAAGCTGAACCCAGTTTCCTGAACTGGTGAACTCTGCGACTTCAGTTGAGGTAATTTACATCTAAGGTTCTTAGTATCTGAGAACAAATTAGTATTCAGGTTTTTAACATTGTTTGAGGGTGTGAACTTTAGGAGTTAGATTGGTTAGATTAGGGTGGAACAGCCAGACCAATGTCTTGGTACGAGCACCAGAAATTCTTTCAGAGCTCTCCTGGAGATGCTGTCACCATTATGGCCCACCCTTCAAAGCAGTAGCTGATTGCTAAGAGGGAAACAACAGAACCTGAGGTTACTTGGTGTGAGCAGTGCAAGTGGCAGCAGAGATGCTTAAGCAGCACAGAGAACAGCCAGTGAAAAATACGAGGTAACACTTACATAAAATACGATTAAATTGTGGTAAGTCCTAGTGTAGCGTTTAGACTGCTCTTGAGAAGATAGATCAGTCCCTGGGGAGCTACCAAAAATATTTGGGTCACAGAAGAAACATGCTGAAATTTTAATTATGCGAGATCATACTATTCTCCTCTGGACTCCACCTAGAAGTAACACCTTTTCATTATTTGACTATCTCACTGGTATTCCTTCCCCACTGCAGTTTGCAGTAAACATTTTGGTGACTCCTGGTGGAAACAGGATCTCATTAGGTGGTAAAAACAAGTTCCAGTACAGAGATCCGGTAACAGGATAAAACCAGGAAAAGTTCACATCAGTGTTTTAGCCTATGAGTACAAGAGGCTAGAGACAGAGAGGTGGGTCTGGGTTTAGTCAGTATGTGCCTCAGATAGCTGACAGATGCTGCACTTCTGGGTTTCCTGCACGGCACCCGTGCTCCATCACAGCAGTGGTCATGGAGACACCCATTGCCCCTTCATGTTCAGGAGGGCTCTGAAGGCTGTTCCTGGAGGTGCATGACTGATGTGTCAGGAAAAAACCCAGATGATAAGATGATAAGTATTGCCCTGAATTATTAATTAAAGTTAGTAGACTTTCTCAATTATCTTACTATGTGATACCAGTAAGATTACATAAAATCTTTTGTTTCTAATTTTCTAAAATAAAAAACCCAACACAGATTCTTCTCAATAGGAATAATTATTCTTCCCATCTGTGCTATATGCGCCCATATGATCTGCATACGGGACAGCCTGCATTAGCAGTAAAAAAAAAAGTTATGCAGAGATCAAACCCAAAGCTGTACTTTGAGAAAAATGCTATAAGCATTGTCAGCAAATGCTGAAAGAAGTCCAACAAACACAAACCCCACAAAAGCACAAGAATGAAAATACACTTGCAAACTGCAAAAATTCTGGCTCCTTTCCTCTCCATTGTTTACCCCAGCCTCATTAAGCATATGAATTGGATGACTCCAAGAGCTCTTTTTCTGTAGGGTAGTCTGGCACAAATTTGCAATGTGTTCCAAGAACTCTCAATGAACCTCTATCAGAAATAAATAATTCTATTTAATAAGCAAACAGAAGTTGCCAATAAATAGCTGTACATGTGACAGGAGAGTTGTTGCAGCGTATTTTCTTGTCAGAAGATGGAGCATCTTTTTGGGTGCTGAAAATTAAAATAATTACTTCCCATTTTTGTCTTTACCTATGTGGGAAGGGATGATTATGAGAGGACTGTGGCTAAAGGGAGCACTTTGGTAAATGTAGAGAATGCTGTGATGTACTTAGGAATTAATAAAAAAGGTTTTCAATGCTTCAATTCCTTTCAGATTCTCTGTCATCTGCTTACAAATAGCTATCCTGGCTTGGTCAGTTTTGAATGTCCCCCTTTTTCTTTCTCTTGCTCTGCTTATTGCTCCAACTCCCATCTAGAGGCACTTCCTGTCTGGCTCAAGGCCTCTCTTTGCCATCTTTTGCATTGTCTGCAAGGCACTTGAGTATTTGTCCTGTACTACAGAGGTGCTGACAGTACAGGCACGGTAGAGAAGAGCTGTAAAATCACAGGAGATGTAAATGGTGCAAGAAATGAAAACAATGTGTAATGACTTATCTAAGGCATATTTCACAGGAGGAGTGAACATTCTTTAATAAATGCATTTTTCCAGTTATTCTCAGTTTATACCTTTCCTTACTCCACAGAGAAGTGATGTGTTGAGCCTTGCTTTAAAGGTAAAATAGGAACAGAAGGACCTGAACTGCTGTGTTCAATTTAGTATTTCTAAATGTAGATGTATTGAATCAAGCAGTTGCTGTCTAGGACCATGATGTTTTATGCTAACTTTTGAGCCTTTATCTTACACAGAAAGAATAGTACTTTTCTAAAATAATAAATTAGTAACTGCTGCAGTGTGTAGAATGAATAAACATCCATGCATTTAACAATGAAAGAAATTGTGTTCTTGTCTTATACAACTGTGTTAGCATTATAAACTTTACAGAGAATGGAGATAGAATGATAGAGTTAATAATGTGTTTAGAGATGAAAAGGTAAAAGAACTTATTCAGTGAAAAGGAAGGGCAAAGCTAATACTCTGAAAATATCAAATTATTGTTTTTAAGAAGAAATCTATTTTAAAATATCAGCAATCTAAAGAGCAGGTCACAAACACTGCATCTATTCTTGTCTTTCTTCAGGTTTGTTAATTTTCATAAATACATATACTTAGACAATATTTATGGTTTGAGGTTTTGTTTTGGGGTTTTTTTGTTGTGTTTTTTTTGTTTGTTTTTTTTTTTGTTTTTTGTTTTTTTTTTGTTTGGTTGGTTTTCTTTTTTATTATATCAAGGTATCGCTCCTGTCTTAATATAAATTTTACTACTCTGTAAAAGAGATTCAGTCAGTACTATGGACAGATTCCATTGTGAGTCATTTGAAACACCTTAAACCCAAGAAGAGACAAAGTTGTGGCTCTTCCCAGAGACATTTTAGTATTCCAGAATGGAGGATGACAGTGTTTTAGCTGTTTAGCTGAAATGGGTTTAGTTGTAGCTGAAATAGCTGTTGTAGCTGGGTTTTTCATCTCATTGTCCTTACAGGTTTGGCTGGATGAATGGATTCACCTGTTACCGGTCACAGTGTCCAGAATCAACTGCAATGCCAGGGTGGAACTTCATTTCAATACAGGGTTCCTGTTGTGAGGTGTAATAACCTTTTTTATTATACTTTGAGATTTAATTTTAATTTTTTTTTGTTGTTTTTGTTTGGCTTGTTGGCCATTCTTGTCTGTTACCTCCAGTTTCAAGAACCTGACACAGAAGAGAACAACCTAAATAGTCCTGGCAGCAAATGAAATGACAGCTACTGAAAATGTCAAAGCAGTGCTGCTCACAATGGTAATCTGCTGAACACATGAGGCATTCCATTTCAAATATATAATTTCTCTGTCATAAATTGCAAAAGTACACAGCAAATTATAAGGAATGAATCCATAACTATTGGAATGAAGTTGTCAAGAACTTAACATGTTCCAGATTAAAAAAATAGCCATTTGTACATTATTCTCAATAGCTGCACTTGAATTTTAGGGAGAGTTGGTTCCCCACCTGTGTATTGCTCTTCTCTTCAGTGTAACAGACTTTCTCCCATTTTGCAATGAATGCTGGAGTAATTGTAGAATAGGTGTGCAGCAAGGGTGTTTCAAAAAGTGTAAATTGTTCCAGAAACATAGATAGCATTCATAGTGGAACTTGATCAGTCAAGGCAAAGGATGAGCTGTTTGTTGCTGCAAAGAAAAGAGGACAACCTGATCCCAGCTGCCAGAGCTGATGGATAAAAGCAGATTCCACAGACTAGGCTGTGATGCTGACTGATCCGGCCATTTCAGTTGGCACTCTGTCCCATGGGACATTTGGTGTTGGTGTTATTTTCCTTTGCAGCTCATATTTCCCTGGCTGGTGGAAACAGATGTAAAATGTGCTTTTGGGAATACTTAGCTACTAGAAAGAGGAAGTAATCAGTTCAGGGAAATAGCATGGGCCAAATTGTCATAGGGAGAGAGACAAGAAGAAATACTGAATGGTTCTGTCACAAGCCATGATGCTTTTACATTTTTTTTAATGCAGAATTTCCTGAGACAGTGAACTGAAAGATGTTGGCCAGTAGGGATTACTAACTTTTAAAATATGTAGGGAGAACTCCGTGCAAGGCAAATCCTCCCTCCAGTGCTGTGGAAAGCAGGAGGACAGAGTGCCTCAAGCAGGAGTAATTGGCAATCCCTGGTGTTTAAAAAGGAGTGGTGACTTTGAAGCCAAGCACACTGAAGAATGTCTTTGCATTCAATTAATCTCATCAGTCTCAACTGCAGTTGTCAGTGGGAGTATGACTTTCAGTTTACTTAATAGTGATGGAAAGAAGAAAATGAATGATAGGTTGTGTTTTGTCATCCTTTTTGCTTGCTAATTTCTTATTTGGGAAGCAATTCCTTCCATGGGGCACAGGCTTGTGGGAAGGGATTTAAAGTGTGCTGGCATTGTTTGTTCTCAGTGAGTGATGGAGCAATGCTGGACATGTCCAGCAACCAAAGAACTGACTTTTAAAGAAGGCACCTGGAGGTTGATAGATGATGGCAGCTTCTAGGCCACAGTGCTTTCCTCAGAGAAACACTTCCAGGTTGTTTCTTTTCCTAATGAAAACTTCCTCTTTATCTGTTCTCCATTAAAACTTCAAAACTGATGGAGAGCCAGACCCTTTCTGCTAAGAGATTCCTAGTTTAATCCCTGTCTTTACATGATGCGTGTGCATTTATTAACTTGTGAGATAACTTTTATATCCAAATGATTTGTACCTGAGTTTGCTCTGTGATTTACTGTTCGATTTTGGCTTCCAAATAGTATTTTTTGGAGTTACAGCTGAATGGCATAACTTCCAAAGATGCACTCTGCATAGCAATCCACATTGGTTTTGTTTTGCTTTTCAGTGTTAAAGGTGGTTTATAGAGATGTAATTTTAGATGTAGGTGACTTCAAACTTGCATTGCTTTTGCTACTAGGTACAGTCTCCTTGTGCATTCTGCAATTACTCATATTACTCATAACCAAAGCCATATTTTTGTATTAAACTGAGCACAAAAGGATCAAAATCCAGATAAAGTTGCTCAATATCTCTCCTATTTTATTCAGTTTGGCTTCATACTAAAAGTAATGACAATATGTACAAAGCACTGATAATTTTAAGGTGCTTATTTTACTTAGAAATAACTTCAGTTTATCACTTAAAAAAATTTTAAAAATATATCTCCAATCAATATTTTGAGGTAAAGTGTGTTTGGAGGTTAAGTATGCTTATTAGACTTTGAGTAAGTTTTCTTAACTAAGAACAGGACACTACATAATGCTGTTGTGGGCTATTTGAAGAAGAATAAAACTATAAAGAGCTGTGGTTTCATGGCCCTTGAAAATAGGGGAATTCTCATGGCTTAGATTCTAAAAAAGGAATATGCAGTAAAGTCCAAGGTGCTTTTTATTGCTGCCTCTAAAGAAAAGAATCTTAAAAGAGATATTCAATGCTGCTTCTTGAGAAAGAAGATATTGATCCCAGAGATATTTCCATTATCTCTTCATTGTCATGAAAAATTACTAGGTCTGCATGGCCACTATCAGTTCCAACTTGCTATATAATAAATATTCCCCTTGAAAAGGTTGAATTTACTCTGGCAGGAAGTTTGGAGAGTGACCTGGAGAGCATCTCTTGGGCTGCCCCTCTGCCCGTGGGCAGCTGCACCCAGTACATCCCTGACTGACTCTTGTCTCACTTCCTACAAAAACCCATAGCAAAGGAGATGTAGCAATCAAGTCCAGTGGCTCAGCTGGAAGTTTTTTGTGGTATCTGACCTAAAGGCTCTTTCCTCCATAAACCCATTCCATGTTGTCCCTTCCCCTGTTGATAGGGGAGAAAAATCTTTTACCCATGTTCCTGCAGTAGTTTTCAATAAGGTGGGAACTGTTAACTCTCAATATTCTTTTCTCAAGCCTGAAAAACCTCAAATTTGTGATATGGACTGAAGAAATGCTGCTACTTCCTTTGAAATATCTTTAAAAAGTGAAGTACAGTATAATTAAACTCTTGAAAACAGGTAGATCCGGACAGATGAAGTAATTTATAGAAGAAAATGAACCTTGAATTGGCAAATAGTGCAATAACACTAAGCAAGTGCTTAAGCTAAGGAATAATTATATACAAACTTTCCAAGTGTTTGTTGAGGCTGGAAATCAGAACATGGGTTTTTGTCACCACACAAACGAGATTCTAGAACAGCATTTTAGTACAGAGAAAAAAAAGCCCAGTTTTTAGGAGGACCTTGAAAGAGATTGCACAATATAATTATTAGTGAGGGTAGAGAGAACTTCATAGCCTGGGCAGTCCCTTCCAAATCTTCTGTTTCAGCTGAAGTACCTTGTTCAAAGTCTCCTTAGCCAGCATGTCACTTGGAAAGATGGAGTATCTTATCCTCGGATCCAAAATATCAACTGAAAAATTTAACAGCAAATAATTTTGTTCTTACTTCTCACTTGGTCAAAATTTTCACTGACATCAGAGGGAATTGTGCTGAGTAAGAGTATCTGTATGCATTTCCACATAATAAGTTAATGCCCCTCGGTGACTGGATTTTCACTGTACATGAAAATAAATTAGAAATTGGTTTTGGGGAGACAAAAATAATGCAAGTGCTCTATTAATGCAAGCAGCAGTCACATCCTTAAAGTATGTTGAGCTGGGAACTTTTCTCCAATGATATGGGTTTGCTGTTTTATTGGGAGGCCAATATTTTCAACAGCAGTGCTGGTGGTGACCCATGAGGCTAATGAGCAAAGCTTTAGCAGTAAGCATTCTCCTAAATGCATGAGCATCATTTGTATTTTGTATTTTAGAAGCTGTGTAAGGCATTATTACTTTTACTCTAATTTGTTTTGCCTTGGGTTTTCATTTTTGGAGGTTTTTAAAAAACTTTGTTGTTGTTGTTAAGAAAAAGAAAATGTAGATAGCTGCTGTCCTGTGCATTGTACTTTAATTTTTTTGTTTCAACTAAGGATTAAAATCAAAATTAATCTTTCTGGGTTATATCACATCAGAATACTAAAGGATCATTTGATAATAGGTCCAATCTGAAAGCTGGAAAACTTTCCCACATAATTTGGATAGAAATTTCATTAAAATTCAAAACTATCCTGAAAAAATGTTACTTATCAAATTTTCTTCAAACTCCTTTCTCTAGGATTGGGTCTTAAATGCCGTAACATGAAAGAGACAGATGCAAGTATTGCAACTTGATCTTATTAACAAGAAAAAAATAGTTTGCTGCTTTTTGAAGATTTAGGTTATTTTGACTACTTTCTCTACACATTCATCTGTATGCACAAAGTTCCTCTAGAGACACCTAGGGGACTTATATTTCAAAATTTGTCCCAGTATGTCACCATGAAGAAACATATGATGAACTTTTTAAATACTTCATATTGCAATAAATGTAACACTAAGCAGAGATCATTTATACATTATGTATGGTAATGCCTCAGGAATATCTTTCTGGAAGAAAGTCAGAAAAGAGTGCAGGAGAATACTAAAAAATCATTCCAGATTAAATTCAACTTTAGCACTTGCGGGAGACACCTCCTACTGAGATGAGCAATCTCATCACATCATTACATTTCTATTTCTGCCATTCCTTCAGCAAAGTGTTCATGTGGTTGCATTAGCTGTCTCCTCCTGTTCTATATTTATATGTTAAACCTTTGGTCATATTTTTTGACAGAAAGCTATAGATTAGTCTGGAGGGGGGGGGCAGTTGATTCTGTGAGATCTGAGACTATTTTCTCTCTTTCTGTCTGAAGCCCTACAAGTAGGACAACATGGGGAGCTGTCACACACTTCACTTGAACTTAACTTTCTGCAGACTTCTGAAAGATCCACTCTTGTCCTTTAGCTGACTCCTACCTTCAGAATGAATCAATTCAGATATTTCTGAAAGGAAAAGAAGTCACAGAGGTGAATTGTTTAAATATTGTTAAGATTGTTACTTATCAATCTTACCATCTGGTAAGCTTTTGTCTCTCCTACAGAACACAAGCACAATAAAAGCAAGGAAAGGAAATAATATCATCTATTGTTTCTTGCCTATATAAACCAATGTTAACCATGTTTCCCAGTACCCAGATGCTCAAATAGTCAAGTTTTTGTGTCCATCCGTAACGGCAAAACAATTAAATTACATCAGGACTCATAAACAAAAGGGAATGTTCGAGAACCTGTAGAAATCCCTACTAGGGAAAGTGAACAAGCCAGGTTTTCATTAATTCATATACCTGTGGATTTTTATTTAAAGGTGATAACGACGTTATTCATCCATACACTGCCAGTCTATCCTTTTAGCAATTAATTTCTGTCTACTTTTTAAGACTACTTAAAATAGTAGCAGTAATGTCAATTAAAAAGCAGCAGTGATACAAAATGCCTATTTATTGAAATTTAGTGCTAAATCATTGTTTTGTTATTAACATATTTCCTATTCTTAACTATGCCTCGCTTCAAGTTCAGATGTGTGGGCTCATTCTAGAAATAGCCTAATTGGTAAGAGTTGTGATCAACCATTATAGATCTTCTCCTGTTTAATAAAAGGGAAACCAGGCTCATTTAAATGATTGCATTAGAGGAAGACTCAGTGTGAGGCATTCTGCTCTCTTCACTCAGCCCAGCCAGCTCTCCACTACACAGAAGCTCTGTTTCCTCAGAAATCTGCTAGCCAACACCTCTTCTGCTGATAAAAGAGGAAAGTCCAGGCAGCTGATAAACTGAGGGAGTTTAGATTGCAGTATCCAAGGAGAATGGAGAGCTGAGAGTTCAGCTTCAATAAATAAAAGGAAGGTGACGCTTCCTATATGTTTTGCAGTCAAGGGAGAACCTTTGCTTTTCTACCTTTCCCCCTACATTGCTAGCTCAACTTTTAATTTGCTCAATATTGTTTATGAAGTCATGTCAGTCAGTCTATAAAGAGCAGTGAATTTGTATCTCTCATTTTTTCATCCCTTTAATCTATCTTTGGGAAAGCCACCGTAGAGGAGCAGATTATTTTCATTTTATTTTTCAGTTCTAAGAGTAATGAAAAGATATTCCTCAGTGCTGGTTTAGGTGAGGCAAATCTCCCTGGCCTGCCATGATTTCAGGTGAATTTTATTCAGTCAGTGCATTTCTGTATGCAGAGGCCATCCCAATCTAAAGGTGTGCTTTACCTAGGGAGGGTTACAGAACACAATTTCATTACAGAGGTACAGAGTGTTCGACGGTAATACACGATTTCCACTTTGAGGCTTCACCTCAAAGCTTCACCTTTTAGCCATGGGATGACAGCAGTGGCGACCCTTTGCTTAATTCCCTTGAGATGGCTAAGTGCAAGGAGCCCAGGGATGAAGAGTCAACAGCAGCATCTCTTGGAGTTCTTTTGGAAGAGTGCACAGCATCAGGGGGTCTCTCTGGGGTTGGCAGAGCACTGCAAGGTCCATGGTGACCATCACAATTGTCATAGAATGCACATTTTAATATCCCCTTAATTACACTTAATTCAGTGGCTATTTAACTAACTATTAACTAATTACCTATTTGCTTGAGAGATATCATAATGCTTCTGCAAATGGAGTAAATAGGTGATATAGGTACTCCTGAAAGTACATCTTACAGGTTTTATATTTAAATATATATTATAGGTATATACACATGTATATGAGGAATTAATCAGGACGGAGATATGTATGCAAAATTCTCTAGGAAGTGTTTGTGGTGTCAAACTCTGACCTAATAATTTCCAGACAGAGTGAGTTCCCCAGTCATTTTCCTTTATATGCTAAGGAGGACACTGTTGCCTTTTTCTTAATGTTTGGGTACAGAAGCAAATGATTGCATGAGGAAAAAAATTGGCTTTTGAAGTGGAAATTTATTTCAATATGTTTTGAATAAAATATTTCACTGTAAGAAAAGTCTCTACTATTTTCCAGCTTGATTTGCAGAAATATTCTCTTTAATATTCAGTGAAAAGTCAATTATTTCATCTGGGATTTTCATAGTTCTTGTTTTCAAAAGATTGCATTGTGCTTTCTAAATTACTTGAATGCCACTATTATGGCTAAATTACTGCATAGGAAGTTGTGCAGAAGAAACCTGAAGCATTTATAAACCAGAGCACAATCAAATCTGTGATTAATACATCAATTTTTTTTAAACTTTCTTCCAGTATTTTTAATCCCAGAGGGTAACTTTCTAATGTAAACAATATCACCTAGTGTAATGTTTTCACAAGGTTGAATTTGCGCTCAGTTTAAGAAAAATCAATATTTTTTAATAGAAGCCATTGTTTTCTTTTCCTTCAATCAGGTAAACAGCAAGCATGGAGCTGGAAAAAAGCTTAAAGAGATAGAAGGAAATGAACATAACAGTATGAAGAAATAAACACAGAAAAATGAAGAATAACTCTATTAATAATGCAAGGTATACAGAATTGAGGGTTTATTTGATTCGCTAATGAAGCTCTGAAGTAGCAGTAGAACAGTAGAGCAGTTGTGACACTGATGTGCTGAAATTGGGCTTGAGAGTAGTGTCCCTTTCATCATCCTTCCAGGGTGTGAGCTGTTACTGAGCTTTTCTTGTTTTCAGTCACTAGGACAAGTCACCTCCCAGTTTAACTACTCTGGTTTATTCCCTGCTCGTAATTTCCTACTACTGCTTTGCAGTCAAGGCCTAGAATGTTCTTAAGCAGAGCTGATCTGCTTTTTGCCAAAAAGGCTGCACTATTGTCAGACAGTCATTTTGACTGTTGTATTTTAGCAGTCCAGCACTTCAATTTCCTTGAATTTTTTGTTATCATATCGATTTTAAAATATTTTAGGATGTTCACAAAATCAAAATAGTCATTGTGTTGGTGAACAGCATTTATAGGGTCATCGTTTCAATGTGTCTGGAGCAATGAAAATGTCTGGAACAAAATGTTTGTCAAGGGCATAAGTTAAATAAGCTGCAAATTATTCTCCACTTGGGAGTCTTCTGGCTCCAGCCATTGCTTGGGCATTTCTCCTGTCCTTCCCCCTCTCTGCTCCTCGAGGTCTTTGCCACCCCATTGTTCCATATCCTCCTCTCAATTTTAGCTTTTTGAACCCTGCAGCTCCAATCACTTACGCATTTAATCCTCAACTATACTATTGTATAGTGCTTATAGGGTGCTCAATATTTTTTAATTGTCTATTCCTACTTAATTTCATTTTTAAAAATAATGTTAGAGGATATGCTGTTGATTTGTTTCTTCTCTTAATATTATTTACTATTTGCACTAGCCTGGTCAGTCAGTAGGCTAAGCTGCAGTCTCTCATTAGCTGCTCTATGTTAATTGTAGGTGTAGGTACTATTCCTCTTCTGCCCTCAGTGATTGCCAGATTAGTGCTGGGCAACAAATGAGTCTTCCTGGGTGGTGTAAATTTGCTTACATTTTTTGTAGGTCCTAGGAAACCAAATAAACTTATACGTGTCCCATTTTTCCTCACTATTATCTCTCTCTCCTTATGTACTGTGCATATAAGTACTCAGAATCTGATTTAAAAATTCCTTCATTTGATAAAAATTGCTATGCTTCCAAGAATTCGGGGCTGGGCTTTTTGCTTTACCTCAGTTAATGGCATTGTGGTGCATTTGCAGTCTAACTCGAACGAGAGGAAATTACATTACTGGATTTGTTTATCAAGCTTTTTTACTTCTACCTTTGTGCATGAGTCACAGCAAAGATTTTTGTTCATCTCTTCACACTTCTGTTTATTCTTAGTGGACAACAGGTCTCCAAAACAGCCTCTGTGCAAAGCCAAGGCAGAAGCTGCACAGTATTCTGCAATACAGTCTTCCCCCTGACATTTCATTTCAGAACCATCAGATTTGAGTCTGTGCTACAGAGCTTCAGACAGGGTGTGTAATTGCCAAAGACAATTCCAAAAATAAAATTAGACATATGGTACTTGGTAATAATGAATGAGCATCCAGAATTTCAATTTGGTTTCAGTAAGTGCTCAAGAATCTGGGTGTTTATCTAAAATAGAATTAAGCAGATGAAAAATGGATTGGAAATTTTCCCCAGATGAACTGTATCAGAGACTTTTAATCCTTCCTGGGCTTGCTCAGAAGAGTAATCTTTTATTCTGCAGTCTTAAATAATTATAAGATAACCTGTGTTTTGGTTTTCCCTTCCTTCTACTGAACTTTGAGCAAGCTCTTATTTTATACTCCTCTCCTCATCTATTTTTAAACAGGTAATATGTCCTTTTGTTCATAGGGACATTGTTAAAGATAAGCCTTCTAAAATTTCTTAGCAGCAAAGTACTATGGTTGTGTAGAAGAGCTGGACATTTATCTCAGATTTCATCTGAGCTCCTCTGAGAATGCTGGTTTTAGTATTACCCTTGGGTTTAAAATTCTATCTGTTCAAACATTTTGATATTGAAGGGAAAGAAATTGAAAGAAAATAAATGGACCCGATTCTGTTTAAGCTTATGGGATCCTATGGTTTATTCGTGACCAGCCCTTATTTAATCTAAATTAGCTCTTTCATCCCAAAACTTTAGTGAATATCAATGTAGTAATTTTAAAATTGGTTTTGTTACCTTTTTGTACCATAGCCTGTAGTCGATATTGTTTACTTCAACAATGTCCATGTGCACTAGCATGTTTGCCAAAACAGGATTTATTGCTGGACCACAGAGTATGCCTTTATAATAATAAAAGTTGTGCAAAATGTTTCATTTTCATGAATGTGGAAAACAAAATACATTTTAGGAGTGCAAGTACAGGGAGAAAAACACCCCATCAGATCAACATAATTTCAGTTTTTTTCATTATGCATGACAGGAATTGTTAATAAATAATGAAACCAAAGAGTGTTAAAACAGTTTTACATTCAGAGTGCATCAAAGGAACAAACTGAAACAAACTAAAAGTTATCCACAAACTTGAAGTAAGCAGCTTTTCCACTGCATATAGCAAAGCATAGCTGATGGATGAGCTGATGGGAGCAGGAAAAAAGCCATGAGAGACAGTTCTTCGAAATCTAACTTGACTTCGGGAACAAAACTGGTGTGAGTGTGAGCTGATTCACAATCACAGCATATATCATGCATTAGAAAAGTAACTGCAAAACCTGATGAAGGCCAGTAGAGGTTACTGGTAGGAATTAAACAAAAAAAACCCAAAAAATTAACTTCTACAGAAGAAATTATGAATGTGTGCATGAGTAGAACTTCTCTACAAAAATGTGTTATTTTCCTGGAACAATAGTGCAGAATTAACACTTGAGGAGAGCCTGGCTCCTTGCTCTGTAACTGCACTGCCAGAATCTTGGGGCTGGTGGAAGAACAGTTATGAAGACTATTTCCTTATCATTTTTGTTGTGTGCATTTTAAAAGTAAACTAATAAATCCTGGCCATACACACCATAGAGTGATTAAAGAGAGAGGAACCATAAATTAAATAGATCTTTGAAAGCAGTCCTACTCTGCAGCCTTTTTCTGATGTATGCTGTCATATCCATCTCCCAGTCTACTACAGCTGATTCATAGACTGCAATTCTAGTTTCAAGGAGTATTTTATAAAATCAGTTGGTTACTGGTGTCAAGCTCTTATTTTGATAATTTTAGTATTTTCTCTAGGAAACTAAATAATGTCATCAAGGACAACAAGAAGCTTTTCTTCTGTTTATTGTTGGTCATGTAAAGCTGAAAACACTGACCAAAAAAAGGCAAGGCTTCACCAGGAGGTTGAACACTCTTACCTCCCTTAGGCACTCTCTATCTGTCTTTTGTTCCCTCTCTATTATTTTGGTTGTTACTGTTGTTTTCCCTGCCAATTCTGGTGAAAACATGTTCTGAAAAGATTCCAAAATGCCTCATGACTAATGCTTTGGGCAGTGAGAGATAAGTGAAATATATGATACCTTCAGTGCTGACACTTTCTAATGCTTCTCTCTAATTAAGTTGCATTGAAATTGGCCTCTGTAAATCCTTTTTTACATTACTTGTTCTGGAAGAATCTGTCAGTTTACAAAAGTCTCTCTTTTTAATTTTCTGCCATGTTTCCTTCTTTATTTTTTCTTTTATTTTTAGTGAGATACATGAAAAGGCCAAAATTGTGTCTATGCTTAACATGTCAATGGGTTTGGAAGAATAATTATCACTTGGTAACTGACAATCTGATAACAAGTAATTAAGTAAAAAACTCTTGAAATATTTTTATTGTGGTTTTATACTATACTTTTTGCTTTAAATACCTTGGTTTAGTGGCTGGAGCCATAATTTTATTTTGAGAAATATGGAAAATGTTGAAGTATGGGATTTGTTTGGTTTGGTTGGGGCTTTTTTAAACTGCTTTTCTTATGCATACAGCCTTTGGGAATGAAGAAGCACCTCTTTTATTTAAAAAGTTTTGCGTAACTGTGCTTTTATTCTGTCTCTTTAACAGGCTAAATAGCCTATTGTCAATAAAACTCCAAATGGCTGTAAGAGAAGCTGGCTTTTAAGATGCCTGTGTTAGGATAAAATGCCAAAGGATTTATTGGCATAGTTCCGGCAGATATTTTCAGAATTGCAATCATAAGAAATTCCTGTAAAGTGCTAAGCATTTATTAAGTTGGACAGTGACCAATGAATGTGACATACGCTGTGTAAAGGGAAATTAATTAGCAATGAATTCACATCCCATTTCTCAGCAATGGGCCAAATCTATTAGCTTATACAGTTGCATAAACTAAAACTCAGTGCTCTTTTAAGTATTGATTTGCTGTTTGAAAATTAAAACTGCATCTGACCAGACTGTAGGAAACCAGCTTAGGTGGAATCTGCCTATCACTGCACTCAGCGGATGCTTCATAACACCTCTGTATGTGACCAAATCTTTGTCCTTTGGGGATGGCCTGTTCTGGTGAGATGAGCATCCATGAGAGGCAGTCCATGCACCAAACCAATGGCCTGTCAGAGAAGCGAGGTTTGGACAGGAAAATGATCTGGGATCAGCCATACCTCCCAAACTGGTGTTTTGTCCATTAAAATAGACCTGCAATCTCTTGGAAATGGAGAATGGAGCAGATATTTCAGCCTGGAGGCTGAAAATCATAGCAACACACAAGTCCCACATCTGCCTTCTGAGGAGTGACAGCATAGAGCGTGCACTCTGTGCTTTGGAAGGTTTTTTTACTTTCAGTGTCCTACTGGGCAACAGGCTGCAGAGTCACATGACTCTTGCATTTCCTTTATCATTATATTCAAGAGTAAGCCAAGAATATTAACCTGTGTCTCATTTGTCAGAGATCACATAACCTTTCTATGGATCATGAGATTTAATTCACTTTGTAAGCTTACCATGGGTTTTTCACTCAGAAGTTCATTTTCATTTATAGTAACCTGGGGCAATGCAAATCTCTATGTCTCTGCAGCTGATTTCTTTTGGTATTTTGTATTTCCAGTGCAGAAGTAGGGTCTTGTGGCAGACTATGTGGCTTGCACCTGTTCCTGGTGTATAGAGGACACATCAACATTTCTGGTACTTGGTTATTTAAAAAAAAAAAAACAAAAAACCAACCAGTGCTGGAGTGGAAAGGGCAAATTGGCAAATTTAAATGGGAGACAGGTAAATTGGCAAAAAAGAATGTAGGCTCCTAGGATGTAGAGGGTAGTTCAAGCAGTGGAACTGTTATTCCAGCCACAGTGTTTTATTTACATTTCTATTGAACTCCATAAGTTAAAAGCTGAGTTTTAAAATTTTTTATCAGTAGCAATTAATGTGAGATTCAAGGGTTGTACAAACAGGCTTTCATTGGGGAAATTACAGAAATAACCAATGATTTGAATGATGTCTTTAGAACTACCAGGGACAGTCGTACTCTCTGTTTCTGTGTAGAAGATCTCCTATATCAGCCCTTGGCTAACAAACTTTATAACCGTCTGTTTTAGAGATTAGACAGAATAGAGTTTCTCAGGAAGGTATTTGTGCAGAAGAGCAGCAGCTGCCTGGATTGCAAACCAAGTGAGCAGCACTGAGATCCAACTCACTGTGTGGATCTGCTGGCACTTACCACCAGGAAAGTAGATACCCACTGCACCTGGTGCTGGAAAAAACTGATCAGGGGAATAAGGGCAAAGATTACCACTAGAAATGGTTTATTGAGGCTCATGTGGAATCTAGTTCATTTCAGCTCATCCACTGAGTCTCACCTAGAGTTGATAGATTTTTGTTGTTGTGTTGGAAATGCCACATTTTAGAAGTAATTTTATGACTGTGGGAAATGTAATCACTGAGTAGATATCTAAGAATTTCCTAAGATACATTCAACACTCATGATTGTATTGTGGGGGATTTTACTTAATTTTATGAATCAGTATTTTACCAAAAAACAAACGTCTACTGTTCAGCCAGCTTTCAAGCAAATAGAGAATGGACCATGAGGAACTTATTTAAAAAGATGTAGCTGGTTAATTGGGAATTTTTTCTACTGACTTCTTCTGCTGTTATGAGATGTTTCTCATTTGCTTAAAAGGTAAAAAGCACAGAAGAAATTCTGGATAAAATGTTTTCTTGGGTATGTACCAGAACTTCTAAAGATGAGGTAGGAAGTGCAAGAGTAATGATTCCAAACACGACCTGTTGGAAAAGCCTTTGCTCTGTCTTACACAGGCCATCTAACAGTTTGGTCTCAGATCTCATTGGACCTTTACAAACCAACTTACTCATTCCAGGAGAGCACTGACTGGTGCTCAAGACACCAAAATAAGTAAAGTCTCTACATGTCAAGTAGAGAGCTTTTGCAGTCAAGTTATTAGTGACTGCATTAATAGTTTGATAACTTTCATAAAAACCAACATTAACCAGGAGTTCAGGTTTTATTATGCTGAAGCAAACCAACATGGAAACATCATTGCCTTCCATCTCCTCCAAATTCCCTTTTTTCTAAAGCTCTCTTTCAATTACTTCAAGTCTGAGCAAGAGATTAGTCACTTGTGTGTGTGTGAATGCATTTTAGGTTTTTATTCAGATGCCTACATGAGGGATCTCTTCCAAATTCAGACATTCTTCTCAGCTCACATGCATTATGAGATTTGTAAAGGTTTCTGGGATTTATACCTACAGAAAAACAGGTCATTTCCTTTTAATTTCCTAATGTAAAAATTAAAGCAAGGGAGAAAAACAAATTGTCACACTTCAAAAACAGTCATTGATTTGCAAAGATGAATATAGGACCCTGCTTATAAATATTGGCCTGGGTTTTTCTCTTCTGGGGCATTTTTCCATACTTGACTGTTCTGATGTCCCATCAATGAGTGATATAGCTGCTGCTGAAATCTGCATTGCTTCTTTCCAGTGTGGTCAACAGTAATGCAGAAGTATCAGCTAGAAAATTGATATCTAAGTAGTAGTAGCAGAACTTGCAAAATGTAGCATTTATGAAATCTCAGCAACATTTTATTTTACAAAACATTTACTAACTTATTATTTGCAAATGTCCTTATGCTTCTAGAAATGATAAAAGAGCAAGTGCCACTTGTTCTTTTCTGCATATAAAAATATATAACTATGTGCAATATGAAAAATAATATCGTCCAGTACAGACAACACAGAAACCATAAGTTAGTAAAAAGTACAAGCAGAATCTGAAAGGAAAATGTCATGAAATTATCTAAAAGGCTGAGACAGGGAAGTTTATTCTGCTTTTTCCTAAAAATGCTGGTTTTCCTCAAACAATGACGTACTGATGTCACTTCAATTTTTCATTTTCCAAACGGTCTCTCTTTCTGTGTTCTGTGTGCTGCTGAGAGGGATCTGCAGCTCCTTACATCACCTATAGCTGGGGAAAAAATATGTTGGTTGGGCAGCTAGTGGGTGGATCTAATGATGTAGTAATTCAATTAATTATCAAGGGACTTAGCTGGTATATGAGATCTGGTCATTGTCACTAGAATTCCCAATTCCCTTCAAAAGAGAGGAAAATGTCCTCCCTGATTTATGGCTTCTCTTTCTCACATTAAATGGATGCTCAAGTTGCAAGAGAGTGGTTCCTATTGACCTGTAGAAACTGTGGTAAGGGAATTGGGATGCCTGTGTCTGATAATATTTCTCATAGGCTCCCAGAGTGAGAGAAACCAGTCTGGATTCTGTGTGGCAGCTCAGCAACATTTGGAGTTGCAAACCCAGAAGATTAAAGATTGCTTTAGGAAAAATCAGAATTGTGCTTTAGCCGGTGGCATCCTGAAGCAATAACGGTTATTTGCACGTGTATTGAATGATGGTTGAGTGGCTCAGGTTATATTTTTTCTTGGTTTAGGAATATTAGTTATGGGTGTCCACTGAAGCTAATGGATCTTTGATAGTTTAGCCTAAGGACAAAAATTTATTCCTCATGTTATGAAACCCAATTAAAATTTGGGAAATGCATGAAAATACTGTTGATAGCTATAAAACAAGAAGAATAATGGAGTGGAGCAATTTCTTCTGGATTTCAAGGACTGCTTAGTGGTTTTTCACTTAAAATTAATTGGATTTCATGCTAAGACAGCACAGGGAGCCAAAGTTAGAAGCCAGAACACTGGCAAGGTATTTCTGTTTTCACTTTTAGGCATTTTATATTTTATTTTGACCCTTCAGGCCTTTTATATCCTGATCTGTATTCACTTATAAAAAATCTGCTGATAAAGATATCCAGGAGTTCATTCTATGAACAACAAAACTGGTGCTTCTAATTCAGGGTAACATATCTGAGTGTAAGGTAAAAAAGTTTCAGGTAGATGGAATGTTCAGGCACTTAACATAATGACAATAGCCTGAGGTCTGTTGCCTCAGGTTTTAGTACAAGGTCTGTTTTATTTTTGTATAATCTCTGGCACTTACTTTGGAGGGTAATTTTGTCAGAAATATTCTATCTTGTTTAAATAGCTCACTAATTTTAGTTCACAAGAATCTCTGCTCATGCTCAAGGCCAAAGAAGAAGCAACACAGATTAGATCCAAAATCAAATGAATAGACTATTTTTTAATAGAGACTATTTGGAGGGTATTTTAGTGAAATAATGAGCAAAACCTTAATGGCAAAGAGATTTTCTAATAATTGTACAGCATCATAGCAATTTCAAATCTATGCTTTAGGTTCTGTTTCATTTGCAGTAGTTTGGAAGATGAAATTATTTCATAGGTGTGAAACTGGCAAAATTGACTGATGAAGCACAAAGGTGTGGCAGTTTGCTGATAAATGACTACTGGAGAGAAAGCTTAGGTGACTCAAACCAGAAATTCTCTACTGCTCTGACCAACCAAATAGTCCTACACAGCCCTTAAATACACACGTCAGTCTTTGTCATGTGGATAGAATCCAGCCCTTTATATCCTTAATGTACAACTTCCCCTTAAGAAGAATTCTTAGTTTATTTTACTGAAACTAAATTTGTTCCTCTGTAAAGAGCAGGAATCACCTTGCAGGCAACCTAAAAGATGCAATTTCATGGCACTCATGAAAAACAGTGCTGTTGTCAAATTTCTTTTCTATTTTGAAAAAAAGTGTCAAAGTGCCTTTTCTTCTCTTTTAAGACCACCCAACCTGTGATCCAGATTATGCTGGGATAAATAATGTACAAAAAATTATATTTAGATGTTTCTGCCTATGTGTTATCCTAAAATTAATGAGGTCTCCACTAATAGAGGCATCTATATGTACTCTGTGTGGGAGTCTGTAGGAGGAAATCTTCAGCTCTCCAGTCTGTTCCCATAGATGGAGGGAGGATTCTGTGTGTCTGAAAGGAGGCTTAGTTGGGGTGTTTTTCACTGACTGTGGATCTGGTTTGGAATCCTTGCTTTTCTCTCTACCCCACAAGACTAATACCAAGACTGGCAGAAAAAAAAAATAAATTAAAAAGCTATTACCTTCCAAACCCACAACCAAAAATGAAGAAAACATCATCCCAGTTGTCTACTTAGTGTGGTGTTTTTTCAGCTGTTTCGAACAAAACGGTGCATCCATGGCAGAATGGTGTGGTGCACATTTTGGCATCTATTTGGAGTCAACTCTGGGATTGTGCAAGTTTTATACATTTGAAAGTTTTTAAAATTTGAGTCCTTTGGTTGCAAGATTGACAAATATGGCTTATAGCTATTAGAAATGTACACAAGCTTCTCAAACCCTTGCATTTTTAAGTGTATAATTGTGAAAATCACACAGTGTGCTGGGCCCATGAGCCCTGTGCTTTCCCAGTCTAGAGTTAGGTTTGCATAAATGTGCATGGAATGGATTTTCTGAGAATGAGTCTGGAAAAATGAAACTCTGACAATTTAATCAGTTGCCCACCCGTTGCAACAGATTTTGTTAAAAATTTCATTTGAAAAATGTTATTTCTGTAATTTTCACTCATCTCCTTAATGTCTGAACCAGGTCTTAGACTTTCAGAGAGAACTTGTGTTTGAGCTGAGTCTCTGTCACAGAAATTCAGCCCAAAGGAGTTTTTCATGGCCAAATTATAAACTGCTGTAAAATAAATTTCATTTTGAAAATGTGGATTCAGCTTTCAGTGGCACAGCACTTTGCTTTCCCGGTTAATAACGTAGTGACCTATATGTGCAAAGTTTCTTAAAGTATTTCTTGAGGCAAGTTTTTTCTGCTCTGGATAGGAGGGGATTTATTATTTTATGTAACTTACTTGGCTCCACAGAAGTGTGTGATCCAAGACTTCTGTAAAATAGCAGATGCCCAGAAGTAGAGTTGATAAAATAGGGGAGTTCTAGAAGTCCATATAGTTTAGTCACGGGCACACTTTTAATTGATGTCAGTCTGTACCCATAAAGCTGAAGTCATCCTCTATGTACTTTTTACAATGTTCTGTCTGTAGGAAAAAAATATCTCCAAATCTATGTAGACTGTTAAGTTTTCCTGAGACTTGCAAAGAGGGTGAAAATTACTCCGTGATGAGATACATCCTGCAGGAACAGATCAGGCCAGAACAAATCTTTTCACATGGACTGTTTATGAAAAGTTAAATCAGTAATTTTCCTACTCAAGTTGAAAAGGACAACTAGAAACTAAGAAAAATCTCCATACTCCCATATTCACTCAGTTATGTATTGTATAGCAGCTTTTGTATGCAGCTGGAAATAAACAAATGCGTTCATTGACAGGAACGAGGATCTTAAAGAAATCAACCTATTATGTTTAAATTAAATATTTTTAACTCTTTCCTTTAAGACAAATATGAAAGAAAAGGATGCATGCCATGAATAGAGAATGATATTTTATAGTGAGTCTTTGCAGCCAGAGTTTTGGCCTGTTTAGTGAGTTAGTTCAACTAGAAAAAAAATGATAAATCATGTCGTGATGGAGAAGTCCTTTTACTGCTTCAAAATGAAAAGAAAATCTGATTTTAAAATGTCATGTTTGGGATTTATGAGTAGGATTCCCATAATCAGTCACTCAGAAATAGTTGTGTTATATAAGATGCATTTTCAGGCAAACAAGCTGAAAATATTTCTGTGTATGATGTGAAGTCAGTTTACTCTGTCTTTCACATCTAAATTGCTTTTTCACCCTATGCAGATAGAAACACACACATAAATATGAACACACAGTTTGTTAGTGTTGAATTCCCTTATGAATTAGTTATAAAGTCTGATAACAGTGCACTGTTAGGAAAAAACAAAGGGACTCTGCACGATTCAATGTGAATCCAACAAAAGCTGTTTATTGTGCCTCTGAACATTGTTTATATTTACTTCTTATCTTTGATTAAAAAGTCACACATTATTTTATTTGTAGCTCAACTTTATCCACGCATCCTTTAATTGGTAGCTCTATATTGTCCACAAGGCAAGCAGGCATCCTTTTTTCTTCATCTAATTGGTTGATACTATAAGCGTCATTTTACTCTGGTTGACACCCCATGATTGTCAATAACTTTCTGCTTATTCTTTCTTCTTGCAACATTAGCTTTTTTACCCACAGAGATGACCTATTTTTAGAAGGTTTAGGCTGGTTCACTTAGTATATGTCCATTTTCCTGCAAATATGATCCTACAGTGCACAACAGCAGAAGGGGAGGGAGTTTGAGGTTTTATCTGTAGTATCTTACCTTGCAGACCACAATGAAACCTATTATAGAATTTCTCTAAATGGTATCTAGTAGAGATAACACTTAGAGGGGGATCAGCTAGTAGGAATGGGCCCTAAAAATGGGCCTGTATTGAGTCTATCCTTCAGTTATTTAGGAATTTAGACTTCCATGAGAGGGCAGGAATGGCAAAATTAATTAGGCAGATGTCTTTCTTCGAATACACGAAGGTAACTTTTGGTGTTTAAGAAAAGGATTTTCCTTAATTTTGTCTTTTGCATATAACAGTCATGGCCCACATTACTGTAGTGTAATAAGTGAAATGCATGCAGTGAAGTAAATATGTAAATAACTACTATAATAGCTGCAAACTGTAAATTACATACTTGATCTTTTAATAGGTCACAATGTGTCAAGCTACTGGAGTGTCTAACTTTACTGTCTCTCAGGGCATTCTTATACTGGTTTTCCCTTATCCTTTCATCATTTATTTTGACTTTTCAACACAGGAATTTTTTCCCAAATTTCTTATCTAGCTCTCTGCAATTAGAGGTCCAAAACACCAATGTTTATGTTCTTTGGGAGGATAGGAATGACTATGAGCCAAATCAATGCAAGAAATGCTATGCCAGCTCCACCTGTCTTCATCAAAAATCTGTTTCAAAAATGTCTTTCCAGCTTGCAGCTCTTATTGTAACAGATAATGCAGAGATATAAGGATTAACATAATCCTACACAGATCCTCTCTGCAAAGTGATTCTTGTAATGGCACTGGCTGAGGGTGGTCTGTAGCAGTACAGTTGCCATGGGTTTATGGTTTCAGAAAAGCATGTGTGGGGACACTGACAAAAATTGCTGGCTTCTATGAGTGGACACTTATATTAAATCCCAAATTATGTAAAAGATAATCCCAGGTAGAGGGGCATGTGAATTGGATCCTCATAAAAGACAAGATATTAAGGATAAGAAAGCAAGGAGTAGGACAAAGACTAGATTTGGGAGCACCATATACGTGTTTGGTTTTTTATTTAAGGACTCTTCTGTTCAAAGGACCTTACTCAAGCAGAAGGCATGCCTTCAGATGGACATATACCAATTCTTCTGAAAGGAGGTGAAGGAATTTTTGCTACAGGTTGGAGAATTCTGTAAACCCAAGCCCAGGTAAGACTCAACACATCAAGGAAAAGTAGGAGGTGGAATCTTGGGGTGTCATGTAAGTGCTCAAAGTGCTATCACTGCCTCCTCTTCATCGGGGCAGCAATGGGGAAAGAAACTGATGAAATGACTGAAGTAATGCCTTAGCAGCTGAGAATGCACTTTTCTAAGATACAGCTATGAGTGGATCCATGAGATATTGCCACTTCCAGAGTGAAAAAATTCTGGAGTAAAACTCACTACATTTTTTCTTCCTGAAATGGGATTCAGCACACAAGGAACAGAAGTACATGGCCATAGGAAATCATTCTTTCCATCTGTATATCTCCATGCTGCTCTGTATGCCACTATTTCCCTTCCTATCTCACAGTGCTCTTCTGTATCCCTCTGCACAAATGCTATTTCTACACCTGCAGTTTGTGAGAGTGGACTGTAAGTCTGATGAATTGCCTTGGCACACTCAGTTGCTCCATTTCTTTCTACTGCTTCTCTGAAAGCAGAATTCCCAACTTTCTCTCCTTGAAATAAATGAGAGATCCCTCATTTCAAAGGACGTCAGGAACTGTTAAACTTTTTGGCAGATGCACATATCTTATGGTCAAAATTTAGTATCCTCTTGCCTTCAAAAGTATGCTACTCATTAGGTGAGCCAAAATTTTAATTTATAGAGAGCTGTGGGCTCAAATACATGCACAAGTTGCTTGAGAGCAAGTCTGCTGAACACCTGTGCTTTGTACTCCTGCCTACTTCAAGGCCACCTTGAACATCTATTCTGTTACCGACTTTTATTTTTTTAAAGGTCAAGCCATTTAGCCAGGTATTCGAACTTTCACAATGATTTTGTGCTATTTTCCCTTTTACATTTATCTACATGTTTTTTTATGGATCTTACATTACTGGATTGGTAAAAACCTGACTGTTTCCATGGGGAAGTAAACTTGTGCCAACACTGTGGAGTGCACCATAAAATTGGGGTTGTGTTTGAAGCCAACAGCCTATAACCACAGTCTTGTTGGCTCTTTCTTTGGGAAGAGCAACAAGCAATCTCCATGTAAACTATACTATTATGCTATCTAAGGTAAGCAGTCTGTGAAGCTTTAGGGTATCCTGTAGCTGTTGCCAGGACACTGATGCTAGAAAACACAGCTGCCAAGTCAGATGCAGTTTATTTAGGAGTTTGGAAGCATGAGCCCATGACAGCAGCATGATGTTGAAACTCAGCTTGGGTTCATTTGTTCTAAGAGGCAAGAGGGACAACAGCAGCACCTTGATAGAGCCTTCAGATGTCTGCAGGAGAGAGGCAGCAATCAAGAATGAGGTGAGGAGGGGGAAGGAATTGCTCCATTTTGAAAACCTTTTAACCTCTGACTTCAGAGAAGAATGTATGTCAAATCAAATGAAATAAGGAGACAGATATGGAAAGGCCTAATGATGACACTTTTATAAGACAGCAGACAAAGAATCTGTCTTGGCTGGATGGAAGCTGACAGTAATTTCTCTTTTCACAAAAATGGCAACTTACTGAAGAAGAAAATAAAAATGGTAATGTGTAGTTATATGTGCATCAAATCCCACTAACTCCTATGCTTATAGCACTGGAAAATGGTAATGCTGGTAGCTTACCATAATTTAATAAATCTATCCTCACTCATCATGTTTCCTTTTAAATTTGGTGTGGCCCCTTTTAAATTTGGTGCAGCATTTCCCCACCATAAGTCAGCAGAGGGAAGATAATGTTACAGATTATACTATCTGTTTCTAGCCAAATATACATTTTCTTAGAACAGAGGTATGTGTCGGTGCTTCCACTCATAAAATTTTACCTATTCTTCATAAATTGGCCATCATCTCCTTTTACTCCCAAGCAACATTGAAACTGTAACTCTTACAATAATTGTGTTTGCTGTGCAGTTGGTGTCATAAAGCTGCAGTTTATTTTTTACTGGGCTGCCAAAAGTTAGTCAACATTGAACAAAAATCTACTTATGATTAAATCTATTAGCATCAGTGTCCATATTGAAGTGTGAGACTATTTTCCCATATAGTTCTGTATTCTCCTAATTACTATAAAACCAGCCAAAATAGCAATACCAGCCAAATGTTGCCAAAATAGCTGCTTATAAAGGCTTAATATCTAAAAAGTGACATTTTATGTGAACTTTGAGAAGGGAGATTACCATCTAATGTCAAAAATACACATAATATTGGGTCAGCATATTTTAGTTGCAAAATGGGTAGGTAAAATATTTAGAAAAAAAGTTTTCATTTGATTGAAAAATCCTAAAAAAAATATAATCAGAAAATACTGTTTTGTAAAACCTGAAACATTTCTGTCAAAACATTTCTCAGTGACTTACTGTCCATGAATCCAAGGCAAGACCTTAAGAGATTCTGCATTTGTAACTTATTGATTTGCCTAGAAATCCTCTGAAGACATCAGAAACATGAGTGTCTGTGAACAGGGTCAAGTTCTGAATAGTTTTGTGTTTACCACAGTTTTATTTGTTTTAATGAATAGCACAATGTCAAAGAGTGGTAAGAAAATTCCCTATGAACTTAAATCTCTTGAGGATCAGTTGTTTTTACCTTTTCTGCTCTAGGAATATGAGCTAATACAATCCTATGTAGACATTAAAGGGAAATGGAGCGTGATTAATTTTAATTCTAGCTCATAATTTTTAATAGGAGTTTAGAATCCTTTTTTAGATTAAAATAAAGTGAGATGGAGAAGGAGATGTGAGGTATTGTCCTTCATGGTACAAGCAAAGTGCTTCAAGTGTAGAAATGCTTTAGCCAGATTTAGTTCAAGCTGACAATTAAGTTCTTGAAAGGTGAATCCCACCTTCTCTGGAGATTATTTCACTTAACAGATGGTATTGTGATACAAGCAGTGTTTGATAACTAAAGGATGTGCTGATCCAGTCCAGGCTTCAAGGAAGGACTTTCCACAGAGCTGGGATGATGTCCCCAGCAGCTGTATCAGAATAATGCCACTGCCTAAGGGTCTGAGGTGCTGGCATTCTCTGCCCTTTCAGCTGCTGGATGAACTATGCACACACTCCTCCTGAAAGTGTGAGATACACATGAAGAAGCTGCTTTTACTAAGATTTATAAGGAATTAATATTGATTTGTGTGACCATCTCACTCCTTTGACCGAAGTTTCTGAGTTGTGTTAGAGAAGCTTAACCAAAGCCAAACAACAGGAGCCAAGTGCTATTGATACAGGAATGAAGAATGGGTTGAGGTACTCTTATTCTCAGAAAGAGAAATTGGAGAGGGACCATAAGACTCTAAGCCTTAAGTGTGGCTCACGCATATCTTCTGGTAAAAATTGTGATTTTTTTTCTCATAACGGCAAGCTGCAAAATAAGTAGGATTCATCAGATGCTGCTGCTGCTGATTCACAGATGACATTTCCTGAAGGTGTATTTAGATCTTGGGGTGAAGATTTCATTTTTGCTTATTATAAATTTTTATTAGTGCTAGTGTTTGTGCTATAAAATATGCTCTGGTTTAGAATGATAGAATTATATGTTTAGGAAGGTACCGCCAAGGACTTTTAGTCCAGCCTCATGCTCAATCAGAGCTAATAAGACCAAGCTGTGCAGGCGCTTCTTTTGAAATCTCTAAGTGCTGGGAAAAAGTGTTAAAATAATTGAGAGGACAGGTTGTCCTCAATTCAGTGCACACCTGTAATAATCTCTCAGGAGAAGCTAATCTCTAAGACTTTAATAAGATGTGCTAAAAGCATGTAGCCTTTAAGTATGAGCACCAGTAAGAAGAAAGGTATCAGATATCCTCTCAGTCAGCAGACAGTTTGGAATACTGGATCATTTGATTCTCCAGAAGACAAGCTTTAAATATTTCATCTTCTTTTATGTGAAAACTTTTTGTTTTCTGTATGCAGAGTCGCAGTGTGGAATGCAAAATTGACTGATGACAGGATGATAGAGGTGAAAGATTCCTGACTACTCATGGATAGGGACATTATTTTACCTTAAAATGGCACAGTTCTGAGAGTCTGACATGAAAATCTCAGGATTTGTAGAGGTACGAAATTTACCTTGAACATATGGAATAATGGTGCAATTTTAAATGAAATCTATATCCTTCTGCATTTGCCTACAGTCTATTTTTGCATTTCCTTATGATTTGATTTCTCCTGAGCTAGACTTGGGTCATGATAGGAGACAAATCAACGGAGAAAACTGGCAATGGAAGTAAAGGAGTGCTATGTATTGACATTTCAGGGCATGGTGTCTTAGATTTTCAGTTAAAAACTGTTACAGTTTTGCCTGGGTAAAGTTTCAGTGACTGGACTATTTGAAAGTCAAGGGGTCTGGCATCTGGACTGAGAGCCTAAGAATATGACCTGTAAATAAGAATCCATTCCCTGAATTTTCCCTGTAAATTGTTATTTTTAATTTCACGTGGTTTCCTCCCTCTTGTATTCACTGAAAATTTAGAAGGCTGCTCTTACAGGGTTTGTTAGTTGCAGAAGCCTACCTGAAAAACCTTTATGTAACTTTTGACAGTCTGCCTTTGCAAAACTATTCAAGCTTTTAAAAGAATCGTCTTCCAAGATAAAACAGCAACAATAAAAGCAAAGTGAGAGACCTTGCTCCACAAAAGATAATCAAAGGAGTTTTTCAGGTATCCTAGTCAGTTGGCTCCTAAATCTCTTTGCTGCTGGGATTTGTGCTCCTGAATCCAAGCTTCTGAAAATCTCTTATTTTCTATTACATCCATCACTCGCCATTTTTCTAGCAGCAGAAGAAAATGAAAAGGAGAATCTTGTTATGGGAAATGAGTGTGCTGTTGCTGAGGCAGATGAAAGTAAGTGTGGATTTGTCTTTTTTTTGGATAATATACCACCCATTCCCAATTGGAGGCTGAGACCTTGTAATACATACATGTACATATTTACATGTACTTTCCATTTCTTAAATATTTAAAATATATTTGGTATAAATTAACTTTCTGGACTTCTATCTTTATAGACATTTGCTGCCGCTTCTATTTGTAGAGTTTAGTGATAAGTTATGCTTTCTACTAAAATTCAAGCAGATTATCAAATAATATTTATTTTTCCTGCCATGGTGTTTTCATTCAATCAGTTCCTGATTTACAAGTAGAGAGAAGAAAATTTTTATCAGCAATAGCAACTGATGCTGTGCCCTACCTCTTCACTAAAGCTGATACTGTAGATGGCCAAGAGCATTGAATGAAGCGAAAAAGGCAACTGGAATTTTTTGTATTTTCCTATGGCAGCAAGGACATTTTATTTTTGAAGAGCCAGTTTGTAACATGAAAAAGAGAGCAAAAAATTAGTTGTCTCCTTCCTACCACCTTAGGCATTACTATTGATGCCACTTTATGAGTAAAAGAACAAATTTTCCTACAAGGTATGAACAATAGTTTAAACAAAAGGACATCATCCTCACTCTGATGTTTCTTCATTGCTGTACTGCTGGTTACATAGGGCAAATTTGGCATTCTGTTTTCAAGCTGCTGTTGATTAGTGTTTTACTGACACTAATGGACTGAAGGCTGCTATTTAAGGAAAATAAAAGTGTTTTATAGTCTGGGAAAATAATCTCATAATCTCTGAATACTTTGTGAATATGTCTTCCCCTCACTCTGTAATAAGTTGTCTCAACACAGATCTTTATTCTCTGTCTTAAAGAGAGCCTGCAATATACATTTCTAGCTGCCCTCTGCTGCACTTTTTCTGTATTCAGTACCCCAAAAAAGTCTCTTTGCAGCCGCCTCTCTCAATAACTAGGAAACAACCTCGTAGCAAAACTAAGCTGGGAAAGTAATGGCAAACTTAGAAATTGGGAAGAATAAAGTTGGCCACAGCAATATTGTTATTCTTTTGGTCTGTGCAGATTCTTCTCATTCAATCAGGCACCATTCCAGTTATGAGCTCCAGATTTTTGTACCTCATCCTAGGATGTCTTAGACAATCCATTTTACAACTCTGCTATTATTCTCACTGCAATTTCCTTGGCCATTACTTCTTCATTTGTCATTTAAAACAAGATTTCAAAGGAGCAAGTAGGTTTGGATAATACCTGGAAAATACTCAATGCATTTTTGTTGATACTGGAGCTCAATAAAAATACCCTCTCATCCATCCACAATGTGAATTGCACCATATTTAGACTGAATATTAGGAAAAATTTCTTATCTGAAAGGGAATTCAAGCTATGGAACAGTCTGCCCAGGGCAGATGATGTCACTGTCTCTGGAGGGATTCAAAACACGTTTGAAAGTGGTTCTTGGGGATATGGTTTAATGGTGGACTTGGCAGTGCAGGGGTAAAGGTTGGAATTGATCTTAAAGGTTATTCACAATATAAATTATTGTCAGACTCCAAACCAGCTCTGAAAAGCATAGATGGGTAAGCACACACAAACTTCACTTGTGGGGGAGTCATGCTCTCGATCTTCCCATTTGACCTCTGTCAAAGGAGGTTGTGAGGAGGACAGACCTTTGACAAATTCAGTTCAGTCAGCTTTGTGTTTCTGTATTTTTATGATCCAGAGTGTTACAGAAGGAGAAGTGCATTTTTAATGAGGAAATACCAATTAATTGATTGAGATGTAATTGATTGTCATGGTATTCACCATTCAAACATATTTAATCAGTGCAAGTGCTTGGGTTTTGGATTTAATAATGTAATATCGCTTAGGTACCTCAAATGCTTCTTTTTCATTGCTGCTTCTAGTGCCTATAGTGCCCCAAACTGTTGGCAATTCATCAGTGGTGTCTGAAATAAGGTTTTATCAGAATTCCACCAGAACTACCTAATTAAGTATAATTAAAATGTTCCACAGCAATAGCTAAGTTAAAAATGCTCTTTTGTAAGCAATAGAACTAATGAAGCTTGGTTTTCTGAGAATTTATCTCACATACCTATGGCAGCAGCTTCATTTCTTCATAAATCCTTCCATTAAATTCCTGTGTTGTCCACCATTTTCAGCTTCCCCAGGGCATTCTCCAGGGTGTGCTCTGAAACTCCTGTGATGCTCTGCTGCTCTGCAGATCCCACCTGGTTCCCTGGGCAGGAGCAGCTGGCCTTGGCCAAGGCCATGCGGGTGCTCACAGCCCAATGAGCAAATCCAATCCAACAGCTCTGCCTACACTGCATGTTCCTTCCCTTTATCCATCTGGACATTCTCATAAAACTCAAAAATTCCCATCCCCAGTCTGAAAACCAACAGCACCCACTCACCCCAAAAGGCAGTCCCACACCTCAAACCTGCCAAAATTCTTTCTACCTTGGAGATCTCTTTCAATGTTTGTGATTTGGCCAGTAAATTTAGAATGCAGGATAGTGTGAAAGATGAATGGATTATGTGATTGTCTAAGTCTACTTTCATCAAGAAGGCCTGGCTGGAAATTCTGGTAGAGCCTTGCTGGTAGCTGACAGTGCCTGGATCTGCTCTATACAGCCAGCTCTGCTTTAACAGATGATGTGGCTCCCATGCCTCTGGCTCAGCCTGTCAGAACCCCTTTGCGGAGAACAAGGAAACATATTGATTTTTTATTTTAGATGGGAGCAAAACAATTATCAAAATTCTGTTTGAAATATGTATGCCCTGCCGTACCTTTACTGGAATCTTGCTTTCTGTAAGTGTTTGGACATTGTTCACAGAAAACAAAGAAGTGGAGTACAAATGTCAGACTGCCATAGTTTATAAGTTGGAGAAAACAGTAATTTAAAAAAATGACTGCATTGGGTTCAAGCTTCACTGAGGTATTCTGAATGTTTTGCTTGAAATTTCGAAAGAACAAAACCAAAATAAGCATTTGAGTGGGCCAAGAACTTCTGGTAACACCTTTTTTCAAGGAATGTCCATAGTGTGAAAATGGGCATTTATTTAAGAGAAAGTTATATATGTATCTGCTGGGGTTTTTTTGTTTTGTTTTGTTTTGTTTTGTTTTGTTTTGTTTTGTTTTGTTTTGTTTTGTTTTGAAAATCATTAATCTACTTAGCAGTGCTTTTTTTTTTCCTAGGTTTTTCTTGTTACTTCCATTTTCTGGACTGCATACATTCAACTTTAGCTAAGTCAAGCAGTGCTCTTTTTAATGAGTTGGCTTGGAATGACATCTGGAAGCCTGCATTTAACTATAGGACTGGGTAGACCTGTAGTTAAAACAAGGAACCTTTGTCTTTCAGTCTTCTCACTGCTGATCCACCTCTTTCGTCTTTGAGGATCTGCAATAGAGTACTTACTGCCCTCTTATCCAAATTACCACGCAGTTTCATATTTATACCTCTGAAAGTTCATAGCATCTAAAAGTGGATGAGAACAATCCTTCACACTAATGCTGCTGTTTGTCATTGAAAAGATGATTGTGACTTGATTATTATTGTTATACAAATAGACACTGCCATCTAACCAGTAAGTACTCCATATAGGCCATCTTTACATCTTTATATAGCCCCACAGTAGCTGTTTATAAAAACATTTTCTACCTCTGATGTCTGTGAATCATATCTTACATAATTTGTGTTATGAATGAAGACCCTCTGCCATTTCTTCTGTTGAAAATATCGCATCTCAGCATCTTAATTTAAAGTAGGGAGCAAAGAGAGAGCAAAAAATCTTCCACACAGCTAAAAAGGTTTCTATCTCCCCATAGCTTTATTTTTATTAGGGTTTTTTTTTATCTTTTCTCCTTATGTTTCTGTATATCATCAGCAGTACCAAATAATAATGATAAACAATGTAGACTCAGGCAGTACTCCACATTAGGAATGTAGGCACTAAACTCCTGAACTATTCTCTGTCTCTGTACACAGGCACAGAAGGCCACAGTACCTCTTCCTGAATATTTTCTGGTGTGTAGTTCTTCCCCTGCCTAGAAACGTTAAGCCATTGTTGTCTTATTCCTTGTAGATGCTTTTTAGTCAGCCCCATTGGATGGGGAAAAAAAAAGTGGAGGTTGAATTGTATAAGTGGAGTTCCTATGTTAGCTTATATTTGCAGCATAGCTCTGGCCTAATAATAATTTGAGTGCAATGTGTTAATAGAAGCAGAGATAATTTAAAGGTCCTTTTAACACAGCTGAAATGACTCTGTTACCTTTTCTTTTCCATTATATCTTTTCTCCCTTTCAGAAGTTTTGTAGAGGGTACCTGAGAGTCGCCAAAGCAAGATTTCCTACCAAGAGATTTAGTTTCTCTTCTGACAAAACTGTAATTTCAGCACACAAGCGAACGGAAGAAATTCTCAAGTCTTATCCCCCAGCGGTAAGTACTAGCATCTTCTTTGGTTTTGCACAAGGAATTCTCTCTGCTTTTACAAGGCAGACAATGATTCATTGACTGACCAGTTCATGAACTAGGCTGATTGGAGCAGATAATGCTAATAACTGCATGGAACCCTGCAGATGAAAGCAGAATTTAGGTTGGTGTTTGCAGAGCACTCAAACACATGTCGTGACCTGCTTGTGTGCTGCTTTGATTATCTCTGAGTTGCAGGGGCTGTGTGGTGCAGAAGCAATGAAATTGCTTCTCCTGGTGAGGTTTGGATAATGCTTTCTGTTTAGCCAAGGCTGTGAGAAGTACTGCAGAATAGTCGAACAAGTGTGGTGACATTTTTATTTCCATACTGAACTTTTGATTGTGTTGATTAGGCCCTGATTCAATACCACAGCTCCTGAGGATATAATTACATTTTATTTTATCTTAACCCACCACCCCAAACCCTCCACCCTCCCTGAACTCCCTGAGATTTTTAGTGTATGTAGCCAGCGATTTATTAGATTGCAGAGGGGAGTGGGGAAATCACAGGATAATTCTGCCATGAGGAGGATGTGAAAATTCAGCTGCTGGCTGCAATGGAATGTCAGCGTACTTTGGGAGCACTGCAGCCCCAAAGAGTGAGACCACCTCCCAAAGTATAAAGAAATAGGAGTGATTGTAGAAAAACTTGATGTCAATTACTGTTCTGAAAGCAACTGATGTTGTCTGGCTTAGAAAAGACATTTCATGAGCTACAGTTATGAAATAAAAAGGGAATCCTGTATCAATGTGACCCTAAATTCTTAGGAAAAAAAAAAGAAAATTATCTAAATTATTATGTGTTTTCCAGGGATATTCCCTGAAGTTAATGTGTCAGTTTATAGTCTTATGTAGTGATATTACAGATAAAATGTAAGAAATTGCAAAATGGGTCTAGATATTTAGTGAAGGATCATTGCATCAAACAAGAGGGTATTTAAGAAAGGTCAAGGAAGGGAAGGCTGAGGGTTGTAGCCATTTGAAATAAGAATCATGCATTCAAAAGTATTGATTGTTCATTCTTCTGGCCACCCCTCTGGCTAAGAATTCAGTTTAAAATTCAGTATGCCCACTTTTGATGATGCTTGCCTTTGATGCTTAAATTAGGGATGAGCAGTGTACATGAATCTGCCTTTAATTTGGCTGGAGATTCACGCTTTTGAAGAGAATATCCTCATTATCTCTGATCCTTTTGTTTCAGAGCCTGCCAGCTGTTTTGCTCTCAGATACAACTAAATTAAGAGATGTGCTCAGAGAGTTAGCCTGATTTGCCACAACCATTAAAGAGCACTCAGGTTATAAATATTCCAAAATAAAACCCCTAAACCACCTCTAGTCTAGGTACTGCATTCTCAGCAACAAGAGCTCACCAACAGAGATATGCACTTAGGTTCTCCACCTGACATTGGAGTCCTGGCAATGAATTTTAAATTTGTGAGTGGACATAAGGAAAATGGATCTCTTTTTCTCTCAATAGTGTATTTGCTTTCAGAGATGTTAAGTCTTTTTCAGTCATGAAAAATATAGACATCCCCATGAAGGTAAAAGCTCTGTGAGTTCAATGGTGGAATTCATTAGGAGCCTTTTGTTAAGTTCCAAACTGGCTCAACTTTGTCTGAATTTGCACTAAATGATACACGCCAAGTTGCATATACCTGCTTTTAATAAACTTTGGATATTTGAAGTACAAATATGCATTAGGAATTTAACTTCTGGAAGAGGAGATCTGTTATCTGATAATATATCTGAAACAGCTGTGCTACTTCAGTGAACAAAGGGAAAAGAGTTCTCAATTTATTTTCTGATTTAAATGTGAATTTTTTCTTCATTTGTTCAGATGTTGACAGTTTGAGATCAGAGTTACGCACAGAGCTTTTGTACTTCATGTCCTAAAACAAGCAAGTTCTTGATATTTTACTCGGTATGCAAATCTCTCCTCTAGGAATCAGAACTGACAAATCTAAGTCAGAGTGGTGTCTACTCTCCTTCCCACAATTATTCAGTGAAAGATAGAATTCGTCTAATAGCCATTATTCACATTGCCTGAATGAACTAACACTACTTCTACTGAAATTACAATAAATGAATCACAGAATATTTTGAGTTGGAAGGATCATTGAGTCCAACTCTCAAGTGGATAGCTGTGAGAATCCTTAAAATCTGAGGGTTTTGGGAAAGCTGCAAGAAAGCAGGCCTCAGAGGCAGAACTGCAATTAGAGCTAAGCAGAAAACATAAGGCATGTCAGCAGAAAGGTTCTGTGAGATGTAGAAAGCAAGGACAAATAGAACAATGGTCTGTGTATTAATGCTTGGCTGGAATAATTATCTAAGCTGCAGAAAAGTATATATAGCAAGATATTAGGAAGGTCTAAGCTTAAAAATGGAGCTCTGTGCGTTGTATTTTAAGGCTTACAAGTAGGTATTGTATTTTAAATAAGCAAGTATTGTTTTAACCAAAGGTACATGTACTTATAGTGATTGGATAGAACTACTGTCAGTATGTTTTTGCTTTTTGCGATTGGTCAAAAAACTTTCAAAGTGCATTATAACATCATGTTCTGCAGCTGCTGCCGAGGATGTGAGCTGCTGGCATCTTCCCATTGTTCCAACCTTGTAATAAGACTGATGCTTGGGAGGAAAAAATAATAATAAAGCAGCTCTAGATGAGTTCCACAGCAGTCCTGTCCCATTCGTGCTTTTGTGCTTAAATCCCTGGCCAACATTAGATGGCCTATAGGGGGATCAAACCCACCAGCACGACTCTAAGGAGTTTTTGTAGAAAGCAAGATCCCCTTAATTAAAAGGAGATACATAAACACATTAATACATTTAATCCGCCTTCTAATGGTGCCTCCTTCTTCACAGTGCTTCCCCATCTTTTTCTTGTGAGGATTTTTTGGTTGTATTTTCTTGTCTTGTCATTTCCACACAGACACACACACACACACACACAACAGCACAATTGCAAAACAGAATTCTGCCATCTGGTCTGGCCCAACAAATCTACCTGTAGCACAGCATGCTGCCACTTGCAGGAACTTTGCTTGAGCCAAATTTAGTGGTGTCATAAGTGGTGTAAATGACATGCCAGTAAATCAGTGTAAGTCAGCATGAAGGCAATTTAGATACTAGAAAATGTGGGTTATAATAGGAAAGGATCCAATTTAGGTATGCAATATAATGGAACATCGTATAGCTGATCACTTCTATAAATTATACATTTAGGCTCTAAAGTCACAGTATGAAAGGCTGCATCTAATAGTATTCAATTTAAAACAAAAAGGCTTTTTTCATACGAAAGTCCCAAAGCTCGGTAGAAACAAAAGAGAAAGACTATTTTTAATGATGACCACAATTGTAATCACAAAACAAGGGAACTCAAAGGAAACTGCATGTGTGGTGTAGGAGCTGTGTGAAAGAATAGGGAAGCCTTGTTACGTATGTTATATTTAAAACTAAACAGATAGTTTGACTTTTCGAATCTGCTGATGAATTCTGCTTTTCATTTCCATTTGAGAGCTGTCCCAAAATACTGCTTAATGCTCTGAATTCCTCTAATTGCACCTGTTGGTTTTGTAGCTACACTTAAACTAAAAAGTTATTAAAATAAAATTAAATTGAATTTGAACTGACCAGATTAAGCAAGCAGCATGTTAGAGTTCAAACCCAAAGATTTTAGATTCTGCAAATGGTGGATGTATTTCACCCAACTTTAGGTGCCTATTGTTTCCCAGACCCTGAAGGGAAATATCTGTCTCCTGAGGGTGATCCTCCCTCCTTCCTGCAGTGGCCCAAACCAGGCTCTTCCTGTGGTTCAGCCCATCTTTCTCTGTTCACTTCAAAAGAAGCTCCAAGTCTGACTTGTTCTTGGTGCCTTTCACATTTCCAGCCTGCCAAAGCCTGCTCTAATCCAGGTTATGGCATATTTGACGATAATTTTTTTAGTTAATCAATCCCAGCCTTAAGGAACTGTTAGAAAACTGTGGGTTAACGAGTTGTTAGGCTTGGGTTTCCTGCACTGAGCCAGGGCTCAGGAGGAGGATAGAGGCTGTAGCTACATCAGTTTGAACGTGGGATGATAAAGGGAGATCTGTGGAGTGAGGCTGGTGGCACTGAGGATCCAGTGGCCTTGTCACAGGGCTTTTGTGCAGCTCTGCCTCAGTGCTATTGTGACCTCAGGCTCAGCTGGTGGGAGCAGTGCAGGTGTAAGACCAGCCTGACAAGAGGAGGTGATGCCATGGTTCGGTGGGTTACACTTAGGATCAAGCAAGAATATTGGAGCAGGGCTAGAGCTTTTAAAACTCTGAATGTTATGTAACTGTCCTCTGATGGAAGCTTTGTATGCTCCTGCTGATGAGGTTAAAAGTTATAGAAACTTCCTTTTTGCATGGTTGATTCTTTGATAAGGTAAATATTTCACAGAACAGAATTCTCTATTTCTATTTCAGTTCTAAGCCTGGATAGCAGCCACCGCCTATATTTTGTTTTCTGCCCTGTTTCTGATGCTACTTGGAAATGTGATTTTTGGAAAACACTGCAACTTTGCCTTTCATATCATTGTCTTAACACTTAGAAATAAAGATAAAAGTCTGCCGTTTTGTGCATCCAGTTGGGAAAAGATTATCATATACTACACTCTGTGAACTAATAAAGAATATAAACAGCTTCTTTTTTCCCTGTGCTTGTACTGTATAGGGGTTACAGAGCAGTGAAAGGACACAGTAACATGACTCCCTCTTGCATGGTGCAGGAAAGAGCAAGAAAGAGAGCAATTTATTGACTAAAGCCGTTGCTTTAAATAAAAGTGTTCGTGAAAAACAAAATGCACACAGTTCATTGGTCAGAGAAGGAGACACCTCTTGTCCCAGGCTTTCTCATGGATCCAGCAGGTGTTTATCTTTGTTATAATTCTTTCTCTTATGTTTACATTAGAGAAATGTCTCTAGCTTGGGAAAAATCCCAGCTGAGCCTGAGAAAGCCAGCCTGGAAAAATCCTTTAAGATTCTTCCTGGGCCTGTAATGGCCACATATGCTTTTATATCATTTATTCTTATTAGAGTTCTGTGTGACAGTAACAAACTGCAAAAAATTTATGTTAAGTTTTAGTCTTCAGTATTTAGCAACTTTTCCAGTCTTTCTTTTCAGTGGCACCTTCAGCAAATTGCCAGGCAAGTACTCTGTTTATGACAAGATGATGGAAGAGGAACATAGCTAAAGCCAAATGACAGCAGGGATCTACCTCAGGCATCATTGTTGTAATGTCTGCCCAGGTGTCTAGTCAAAAAGACCGATTAATTTTTTGCATTTATCTCTTTGTGGAAAGTCTGTGTGAGAATTCATGATAAATGATGCTGAGGTTTAATGAATGTTCACTACGAGGGAAAACACGATCTTGTGAGTCAGAGCCCAGCAGCAAGTAAAGGTCAAGGAGAAAATGTGCTTTATCCTGAGAGCTTTTCATGAGCTGACTCAAAAGCTGATGTTGTTCAACTTTATAATATGTTATGCATCAAGCCCTATTCTGTTGTCCTTTTGTGACTGAAGGTGCTTTAAGACACAGATATTTCGAAGAGAAAAAATGGGGCTGTTGCACATATAAAGAAGCGTCACCACCTAGGAAAAAACCAACAAAACAGCAAAGAAATTGTGATAAAAGTGTAATTTCTTTTGGTGCCACCTGGTTTCTTGTAAGTCAAAATAAATGCAAACTGAGAAGGGCAGCACTGACAAGCAGTACAGTGAGGGTGCTGCTGCAGGGCGGCTGACACGAGCTCTGACCTCCAGCCCATGATTGTGTCTTCGCAGATCTCGTTTCCCTCTTTGGCACATATAGGCCTGCTCTAGCTGTGAATAGCTGCATTCATTTGATCCATTTGGCTGTTTATTAGATCAAAACATCTGATGCTTTCTCCCAAAGCCAAGCTTTTGGTAAGTTGTATGACCGTATTAAAAGTCTCTTACAAAGTTGTGCTATTTTCTTCCATCATGTCAGTGTTTCCTTTGCTTTTGGTACCTACTTGATTTTATGTTTCCCATGAGTTTTCCCTCTTTAATTTGGGGTCTAAATCATCAGGAAAAATATTAGATTATATTCACTTTTATTGGTAATTTAAAATGTAGCATATCAGTTTATTAATATGGGAAATACCTAAAATTGACATTCTGGTTATAAAAATAAAAGGTTGAAAACATAAAATATGAGCAGGGATGTTAAATGAAAGGATGTAGAAAAATAGAATAAAATACTAATATGTGTATGCTATCTTTACCAGGGAATGTTGATTTGGAAGGCTGGCAGCAAATTAATGTTGATCCAGATATGAGCCATTATTCATTTCAATAGAAATGAAGTTTGGTAGAAAAAGACTATTGCTCTTGGTGAATAATGTGTTCTCAGTTCAATCACAGGCAAAATAGAGAATTTTACTTTTTAAACATAAAATTAACACTTCTCTCTCAAAATGCTGAATTACAGAACAGAAGCTTGGACCAGAGTTCTCCGATTACCAGTGTGCCTAAATTATTACATTTTCTGACTGTGTTGAATGTCTTTATCTTCCAAATAAGTCTTTCAAAGCTCATAATGCTTCCTTGAAATAGTTGAAGTTCAGTAAAAAGGTATATTTTAATAAAGACAAAAATATTGTTTTTCAAATGGGCCATCTAATGATGCAACAGAGAAAGCAGGCCAAGGTTTGTCAGTAATAGACACATTAATATTTGTTTTCTCCATTTTTGTGTATTTTTAACTGCTGTTTTCAGATCATTAAGGGGCTGGAGAGGGCTGAGTTGAATTTTAGTCTATTCATTTCCATCTTCACCAGTCAAGTGTTTCACTGACTTAAATAAATAGAAGGATTAGCTGAAGATCTTATGCAGCTTCATAAAGATTCTTCGACCTCCTTGTGATTGAATCCTGGAGTAATTTCAAATAAGTCACACTGTCCTTTGTCTTCTTCCTTCTGCTGCATCTGTTGTAGTACTTAAAGTAATGAAGATCTAATTTGGCCTTTTTCTGAAGGTAGTCCTGGGTTCTGGCATTTTAAATGTAATTTCTAGATTTGCCAACCCGTATTTCAACTAGTGATTGATCAATATTTGTATGTATGACCTGAACTGAACTCAAACACAGCTTAATATAGATTGCTTGACCCGCTCAAGGAGAAATTTTATTTTTTCAGCTATGTGTCAGTTCCTATGTGACTTCCCACCGAGGATTACTGGGAAACATTATGCTCTGTTTATCCAAGGTTAAAATGTAAATCCTGTTGCCAGTCTTTGGCCACACAGTAAGACAGTGGGATGCCGCTGTTCTGATGTTACGTGTTCACGGATCTTCATTTCTGAGTGCTCCCTAAACAGGAATAATCTATATTGTTTATAGGGTCATAGGCCAGGGTTGCATGCTGAACACAGTCTTTCTTGTCACCATCTCATTTGTGTCAGTTTAAATGGTTTATTATTTATGCCTTATTACTCTTTACTTATTTAGCATTGGCTTCTTTGGCTTATCATTAATTTTTAACCACTTCGGTGAATGGCACTGTAATTGGTCCACTCAGTGTCAGCTGTAGAAATGAACTAACTGCAAGACTCAATAAATAAGCTGATTATGTTTAGCTTAGAATCAAAAGAATATTTCTTCCTATGAGAAGCCTAAAACTTGTTTGTTTTTTGTTTTTTTATTTTTTTGTTTGCTTCTCTGAGCAAGATTACTTAAAGAAAATGGATTTAAGAACAGGAGAGTGCTTCAAGCATGAGTTAAAATGCCATTGGTAGTGACGTGGACTTTGCTAACTCTCTGAGAGTGGTGAAGTAGGAAACCCCTGACAGCCTTCTTAGAAAGCCACATGTCCTTGCTTATGTGGGTAAGGCACTGAACTGATGCTTTAATATCACCAAAGGCAGTAAGTATTTCTGGGGAAAAAAGGTTTATGTTCCCATCCTATTAAGAAATATGGAACTCTTGCACACTCGGAAATGAGTTTAAACAGAATCTGCTGAGGGAATGAATCAGTTGCTGCAGCTGCCACAAATTCTCTCTGTGAATGCAATCAACTCTTTCCATTTTTTTGCTGGATAAGGTCGATCTCTACGTCTCCTTAGGAAATACAGTATATCAGATACTGCTATCCTACAAATATCTGGTCATACAAGTGGCTCTTTAATTTTTAGATGTTCCATCCAAAAATCCCAAACACATAAATGATCTAGATATACATCCCTAGCAGGTTTCATATAAGCTGGACAAAAAAAATCCTAATAGATGTTTCTCCCAAACACGCTGTGCATCAGGGCAGGGGGAAAAGGTCAGAGAGCTAGAGAAATGTGTAATCACCATTCTCAGATTCATTTCTGCAATTGCAACACAGTGAAGAGAAAATATGAGTTTGCAGAGCTCTACACGTTTGAAATTGATTTAGCCAGACTAGATAGATTCTTCAGTAAGTGCTTTCCTGTGTACAAGAAAGATTCAAGTTTTTGTGACATAGGAGACAGAGCTATAGTGATTTAATCAACTACTTTACAATGACTGCCACTCACAAGGCTAAATATTCTACTATTTTTTGATATGTCAGTATTTATCCAGTAAGAGCAGGCACCAGAGTTGCTAATTAATTATATATAATAAATACAGAGACTAACAGCTGCTGCTTTTTATTTTCATCAAACTCACCACAGATATATGTTGAAAATTATTTTCTTCCACAAACACACTGAGGATTTTTATTGCCTTAATTTGTGGGCAGTCTGAAGCATCTTGAATTCTTATTATTTCTGTGAGTGGAATAGTCAGCACTGTCTAAAACTCAGAGCTTTGCTGAAATTATTACTGAAACTGTTGGCTTGTGATCATGATTTTAATAGAGACCTGCTTAATCAGATATAGAAGTAATTTAAAACAAAAGCAGCATCTCTTTCACGTTTGCTTTTTACCCCAGTTCCACATGTTTATTCTCTTTGTCTCTTGCTCGCAGGGGTATGCACATTTTAACCTTTGCTTGTGCTTTTGTATCTGTGATAACAGCAGTTACTCTACAGTGCAGAGTATATTTATCAATCAATTTTCCTTTTCCCAGGTTGCATTAGAACATATCAATGCTGTACATGTGATCCTTCAGTGATGAATGCTTTTCCCAGTAGGAATTTGAATAGTCCCTATTGTTGTGTTAGAAGTGGGCTGGCTCTGCTAAGGTCTTTATTTACCACTCCAATGAGATCAGGTGCTGAGCTTTGGCATCATGTTGAGGGGAGTTAAGGCTAAGCAAAATAATCTCGCTTGGCTTCCGACAAAGAGTAAACAATGTGGAAGTAATATTATCCTATAAACTGATGTTTTGAGGCATCTAAAACTAGAAAAGCTTTGGGATTTCACTGGCAACATGTTACCATATGAAGTACTCCAGAGGTGCCAGACATTATATTTCTGGAAACAAGTATAAAACAAGTATAATTTCTTCTATTTTGTTATTTTGGTTCTTTGAATTTCTCTGCCATAAGAGTCCTGTCTGGTTAAAGAAGCAAGTATTACAATGTGTACTGCAACTTTTTGTCATAATGATTTTGTTCAAGGACTTATAGTGTTCAGACTATTATCCCTGAGTTGAAATGGCAGCTGAAAGGCCTTGAGCAGAGGGTACCTGAGTAAAAGTCTTTGCAGGGGCCTCTGTCACCTGCCAGTATTCTTGGTGGCACTGATTTCACTGAGGGAGAATTCCACTGCAGTGGAATTTGTATGGGTTTTCTGCAGATTAGATGAGAGCAGAGTTCAGAGGCCTCAAATTCCAATTATTGGTTGACAGCTCTTGGTAGAAAGAAGTCGATAACTTCTGTTTTAGTGTGGACTTCATTATCTACAATATAACTTTTAAAATGTGATAGCCATGATCTTTAAGCAACTTTAATCTCTGAAGGTCTGTTTTGTAGATATCCTGGGCTTGGTGTCTTTTAGAAGAAATTTTGTGTTACTGAGTAGCAATCAAATTAGGAACTGGAAAACTCTATTGCTAAGGCCTAATAAGGACATTTTTTGTAAGTTCCAGAAGAAACAAAATGTTGCAAACAACGAGGTTATACAGCTAAAATCACAAATTTTCATAAACTCAAGTGCTGAAAGATTGCTGCTGCCTGGCTTCCCACTGAACCATTTATTACTTACAAAAATTGCACTTTTACACCCCTCTTTGATATGCTTCTCTTTTCACATTTGAATAGTGTTTACTCTTGCCTGTTTCCTCAGCTGTGCCTAACCTCGTCTGAAATTTTTAATGCAGTGGTTCTCACCTTTCTCAGGAAATGCATCTCCTAGCTTTTTAACTGTTAATTCACACCAAGTCCTAGAAGCTATCTGTGCTGTCACCTCAGTAGTGTGAATTTTTCTGCTGTTATAAGTCTGTAAAACTAGCATTGCAATTTGTCTGAAGCTGCAAATTTCCACTAATGCTGTAGAACCAAGCAGCAGGTCACTCTTGTCTCTCAGGAATCTCTGATAAATGAGTAGCTGTGTATCTCCTGTCAGCTTTGATGCTGCATTACAGACAGCAGCCACGTTCCTTGCTAACACCACCAGCAGTAGTAGTAAAGTATTTATTTGAGTTTTTCTAGACCTAAAGGTGATCATCATACATAGCTGTAAGCACAGTTAACTGCTCACCAAAATTCTAGTTAGAATGCTTAGAAATTTGTCATCTTCTTAAAACTCTTGCACAACAAGCCATATCTTAACAGGAGGACAAGTTTTGCATATTGATCTGGAAGTGTACTTTTGCCTCATTACTTTGCATATGAGTATTATATCTCAAACTGTCTTTTATAAGGAAAATGAGTGCATGAACAGGTCAGCTTATACTTCCATAAATGAGGCAGATGAAGGCCATGTGGGTCGTGCAGAAGCAGACAATTTCTAGTTCAATGTCCTAGGTCTTATAAAATAGTTACAGTTATATCAGATACCCATGAGTTTGACAAGATACTCCACACAGCACCATGATACAGGCTTGACAAATACCCTTCCTTAACCCCAAGAAGAGTTCCCTGAATGTATCACTGGCATGTGCTGACGTGCTGCTCTGCCATCACGAATGAAGCCTCCTTTAGAGTATTCAGTCAGCACCCTCTCAGCAAGCTACTGTCAGTTTACACCCTGCGGCACTTGAAGAACGTGTATATTTAGACAGTGACAGAACAGCAGTTTCAGATAGGCAACGTCATCTTGGTCACTTCCCTAAGGCACCAGATTTGCCAATTTGTTTATGCTCCTTGCCTGTAGCAATTTCATACTTGGTTTGTCAAGCACATTCATTGTGTATGTTCAGGCAAAGACTGAGATAATGAAAAATACCTTATCCTGCAAGTTCTTCTGTCTCTTCAATCCCAAACTTAAGAGCCGGAGCTTTGGCATTCCAGCAGTAATTGGCATTTAACTCTTCATGGTTTTCTATCCTAAAGTTATGGAAGATGGGCAAAAGGGGAAAGCAGTGAGAAAAAGCAAAAGTATCTAAAGTTAAGTCAGACAAAGGTCACAGAAAAAGGCAGGAGTATGGACAAAAATACATAGCAGAGAGGAATGTTCTTCATTTGGAATAAAGGTCATAGGGGGCATGAATGTCCCTTTGTAAATAGCTGTCCCTGTGTTAACAGGAATTGTGTATATAATCATATATACATTATAAATATATATATATCATATATCATAATATATATTATATATATATACATTATTATAAGTATATATATAATGTATATAAAATAAAAATATATTCAGATTGCTATTGCATTCTTGGATTGACTAAAAAAATCTTACTTTCATTCATCTAGGTATTCAAAACAAAATGAATAGGGCAGGCTTCCAATGGAGGAGCAGCAGGCTTTTGAGGCAGTGAAATTACTGTGAAATTGCATCCAAAAATGGACTGGTTTCAGTGTAATGACTTGAAGATTATAACATGATCTAAACCCTTATGGATGTGAGAGAATAAGCAACAAAGGGAACTACAGAATTGTTCAAACTGGGGCCATTTGCTTTTTAGCAAAGGCTTGTGTCCAGCAAAGCTCAGCCTAATCCAGTGGTTTGGGAAATTTAGGAAATTAATTAAAATTTGTTACTTCAGCATAGATTATCTAATTCTCCTAAATCTTGAGTCCAGAAATAATAATCCAATAATCAAGACTACATAACACGGAACTTTATGAGAGTTTACAATGGATTAGTTCATCCCTTGAATGCTGTAGAGGAGCAGCTTCTTCACAGAAGACAAAACAGGCCAATGCTCATTTCCAGGAGTTTTTCTGACAAGTTTCTTTGTTTGTTTTTTTTTATCCAAACTTTATTTCTTGGTAAATTGTGAGTGTGCTGACCTCAAAGAAAGTGAGGGACTCTTGAGACCATTTGAAAAGAAGATTGTAAATTTTCTTGCAGCCTGGCAAGCAGCACTCCTTATCCCTGTCCTGGCACTAGCCAGACATCCACAGCAGCATGTCCTGTTTGTTGTCCACTTGAAATGTGCAAGATGCTTGGAATCATTTGTTGACATAGTGATATAATTTTTCTAAAGCAAGGATTATCCCAGTTGAACTGGTTTAATGCAGGTCTTGGGTATTTCTGGAAGTGTTTTGCAGTCCACTTAGGAACTATGGATCTGGAGATTAGTTAAAATTAGTTAAATAGAGCAAAAAAACAAAAAAAAATCTATATAAGAAGAAAAAAAGGCAACCAGACTCATTACTGAATGAATATGCCCAGGATGAAGGATAAGTAATTTCAGTTCCTCTAGCTCAGTTATTGCTTTTGGTTTTCTTGTCTGTCCTATCTGTCTCTTGAGATTTTCACTATACTGTAAGCAGCTCTAGTTGCTCCCAATACCCAGCAGAAATGCACATTTACCTTCCAAAAGCTGGTTTCTATGGGTAAAAGCTTACTTTGAGAGCATCTGTTGTTACTGACTGACATTAGTGGATTCAGACATGCAGTCCATGCTTTAAATGACACAATAATAGTGGCCTCATCTGCAGCCAAGCAGTATTACCAACATCCTGAGAATCAATGAGAGCCTGATAGACTGTTTATTTTTTGGAGAAAAATAGCTTCTTGAAAAGCTCTTTGGTCCAATTCTCAGCTGGTTCAGCCCCATTTCATTGATCTCAATGTTTCAGAGGGAATGGAAGCTTTGAGACACTGACAACACAAATCATGATGTGCAAAGATGAGGCAGATGACTAAAACAAGTAAATTAAACATCACGGTGGTAGTTATTCTGTTTGAAAATTCCATTTTGTCTTATACTCATTTATTTAACATTCAGTCCCCATTTTGCCTCCTTTTCTTGAACTGCCAAACATCCTAAAATGAATCACTTATGATTGCAAACATGGACTCAGAAGAGTTGCTTGGGTCTGTGGTTATGGTCAAACTGCAGGAAAAATAAGAAGAGGAGACTGCTGACAAGTGATTTAAGAGTTCATTTTTTGTAACTCCCATTTTACAGAAGGCTTACACAGCACTGGCATGCTGCACCAGGTCAGAACAATCTCTGAGTGAGGGGAAAGAATTTTCATGTTCTGAACTTTTATTTCTTAGAGGAATATTAAAGCAAGCTAGAGGAGACAGTTTTATAGCTGCCTTTTGTGGAGCTTTGTACCATTTCAGTAGTCAGGAGACAAGGCACAATACTGTTCCTGACACCACCCACATGCTGGTTTTGAAGGAGCACTTTTTGCCAATGGGAAGTAACCAAAAGGGAAGTAACTGAAATTTGGTGTTTGAGAGTCAAGATTAAAAAACCCACCCCACAACATTATCCAAGGTTCATAAAAAGCAATGAAAAAGATGTCTAATGTTTCAGCATGTACTCAAGGAACACTCAAAGACAGCTGCCTGGGCATCCAGTGGCCTTATGAACTGCTGGTTTTCAATGATATTTGGAAAGAGGAAACTAATGCAGCATGACTGACTCTGTAAGTACTCTTATCTACAACAATTTGCAGGAAAGGGTTAAAAAATGAGAGCTTAAGTGGTGTTTTCCAATGCAATATAGTATCAGTGATATTATAGAGTGTGACAGAAATGCCGTATGGATCATTTGATTGTCTGGTCTGCAGCCTCATCATTTTTTGGTGAGATGAACTGCTGGTTTCGTGGTGTAAAACCTACAACAACTGCAATTATCACTTAATCACTTGAGCAATAGAAAGTATGTAATGGGCTGCTGGATCAATTAGGAAGTTAGATCACTTCATCAATATAGCAGTGCAAGATTATTTTGAAAACTGATCTCCTTTCTTTTATAAAACGTGCTTCGTATGTCTGAGGTGAAGGTGAGGTCAGGCCTAAATTATACATGGAAGTATTTTATTATCAAAGCAACATCCTAAGGTTGAAATTAGGCTATTACCTAGTTATGCAAACAAAGCAAAACATAATACAAATAAGTGTTGGTGCTCTGTGCCATTCCTTATGTAGTGTTTGAATCAAATATTTGTTCTTATTAATAAAAATTTTCTAAGCAGTTGTCTGGTACCCAAATTCACCTTTCCTATCCAGAGCTTCACCTCTTAATTTGAATAAATGAAGTTTATCGAAGAGTGCTAAAGCAGTCTGTTACGTGAAAAGTGAACACAGTTGTTGGTGAATTAATTAAAAGACAATATCTACAACTAACTGCAAAAAATATTAGAAAAAAAATTAAGAGACCATCAGAATGCTGAGTGGGAAAAAGATAAATCACTCTAGAAAAGGAGATAAATTAATGGGAATTTGTGGCCTTTGAAATTGTTGCAAATGAAATCTTTGAATGACTTCTTGAATTAATATTGTTATAGTGTGGTTTTATGTTATATGTTATATTGTGGTTATGTTATGTGCGTGTTTTATGTGTTATAGTGTGGTTTTATGTTATGTCAACTGTAGTAATTAATCTTATTTTTAAATCTACTGATAACATTTCTGATGGTTCTTCACTTTAAAGTAGCTGTAAAGACTTTTTTAATGATAAGAAGTTTTCAATTAAATGCAGAGCATATATAGACTAAGAGTTGCACAGATAAACCTACAGGAAAATGCTACATTTTCACATAAAGGAGTAAAAGCAGCAGCAATAAATGAGCCAGCCCAGGAACAGCTGTTTTCTTGATGAGTAGCACTGACTGAATTTGTCAAGAAGGGTCTTAGTACATAACGTGCTCTCCATGGATTTGATTGTCAGCCTATTTATAAGGCAATGGGAATCTTTCAGTGGAAATCCTAGCTGACTTTGAATCCGATTAAATAAATTTTGACTTGTTTCTCTTGAATCCAAATTCTCTCGTATGCTAATATGTCTTAAGCTTAGCACTATTTTAAAATAATCAGAATATTTTTTCTATCTAAATATTATTAGGCCTGTAGCAGCTCTAACAAATCCTTTTTGCTGCTGAAAAATCTGAGAAAACAAAACAAAACAAAAAAACCAAAAAAACCCAAAAAACCAAACCAAACCAAACCAAAAAGTATTACGATAGATGTTATACTAATATAATATAATACTAATATAACACTAATATAATACTAATATAATACTAATCTTATATAGTTGGGCAATTTGGAAAGAAAAATGGGCAAAGGAATTGGATTGGCAAAGGAACCAAAAGGAGTATATATATATAAATAGCAAATGCTAATTTTGACATACAAACAGAATTAATTACAAATAGTATCATGGATCTGTAATAGTTATCCAGCAACATAATGCCTCAGAAAAATCAGTGCCATTTCTATACTTCATAAAGGAGCCAATTGGAATAAAGATTTAATTAATTTTATATACTGATTTAAACAATCAGAAGTGGTTAAAAAGTACATTTACAAAATGCAAAACCATTTCTGTTTAGATAGCAGTGAAATTAAAACATGACCTGCCAAATATTTTGGAAGACTCCTGTAGGAGTAGAATCCTGAAAGTATTAGTATTTCAGAATAAAATATTTCTCTAAAGATTCAAAATTACAGTAGCTTCAGCTTCAAATCATATATTATCCCATTCAATACAAGCTGATTCATCTGTAGACTCAGTATTAACAAGAACATTTTAAACAAAGATAAATACTTGGCAGAAAAAGCTTGCTTCTTAAAATGAGAAACACTGTGTATTACATTTAGTTTGTCGAGGAAATTGTGATAAATCCGTCCTAGCTTAAAGCAGAGAAGTCTGATTAAGTGATTTGAACAACCAGTGGCAATATCCATCCTAATTGCTTTTCCTGTACTTGCATAATCTCTTCTGAAAGCATAGCCTTGCTCATAGCGAAATACCAATGTGATAATCGACATTTTTAGTCTAGGGCAGCAGAGATACCTCGGCAAACAACCTGTTCTTAACGGCTGCAGGGGAGGTTTTAGGTGTGCACGGATGTTCTCATGGCATATGGCAAGGAAACACATGTTTTATTTGGTCCTTAGAAGAATCAGGTTTTCTCCCAGAGGGAATGATTTCAGGAGAGTGTGCTATGAACACAGAGCCATTGAAAAGACTTTGCTTTCTCTTGCCCTCTCCAAGAACAGCAGAAAGGGGCAGGGAGAGAATCAGTATCTTTGTGTTTAAATTTGCCAAGCTAAAAAACAAGTGTAGAGAGAAGATCTTCCTGTTTTCTATAAAAACTTGAGGGATGAGCACCATGGAGGTTAGAAGAGCTATTGCAGATGATGAACAATGCTGGCATAACAAAAAATGAGTCTACAGTGCCACTGAACAAATTTATGGTGGAAATTACGAAGAACTATGAACGGAATTAGGATCTGGAGCAGCTATTCACAGGGGAAGAGGGCCCATTTGGTGTTAGGATGGATTTTATCGTGCTCAGAGTTATGTGATGTACTTTTCTGCAATAGCTGACTGGATGTCTCTGTGATGTCTGGGGTGCTTTGCCTCATCCTGCCTAAAGCAAGCAGCTGCCTGGGGAGATGATGGGGAGACAGTGACAATTTTTAGCTAGGTTGAACTTAATGATAACAACTGTAATGAGGCTTTGAGTTTAATCTAGGACATGGTAGGTAAAGGATGACATGATCTAAGCATCAAAGCCATGCCTTTTGTGACAATTATTTGTTGACAGGTATGTTAGTACATCAGTTGTGAGAAAGATTACTTTCATCTTTCTACAAAAAAAATTGATAATGCAGCTGAGCACTGAAACTTTACCAAGTTTTAAATCAGTACCCTATGTAATTAAATGGAGATGTTTGGCAAATTTAAGATCCCACTGAAATCTTATAAAGGGAAATCTGATGCCTAAGAAAGTGGAAAAATATTTTGCAGTCTGTGTTACAGTGGTGGTCAGATAAGGCAGCTATAGTAATCACTGGCTCCTACGAGTCTTTCGTGGTTAGAGTTTGTGAATATCTTTCTTGGTTCTAAAATAGGTGTCTAAATTGCTTTCTCTTTCTAGAATTTTATGTGATGTCAATACAGAACCTTAACTCAGAATTTTTGGACAGAAAGTCTTATAGTATGTGCACGTCTCACAAAGCTTCTTTTTTTAAAATTAAACAGTAGGAAGACTACTGCAATTCTATTAGTTGTATCCATTTTCAACTACTTATTCTAACTTATTTTGAACAGGAACTTTTAGCTCAGTATTATGACACTCTTGAACTAAAAGTAAGATCTCCCTCACTCATTCAAAATATCTTATTGTTACCATGTCTAATTAGACTAATGTCTAACATCACACAAAAATCCCTTTTATGTGGTTTTGCAGCCATGGCTCTTCATCTTTAAGTTTATGTAACAACGTACTTTCATTATCCAAAAATTCCTTCATCTGAAACTTGGACTTATTTTTCAGAAAAAAAAAAAAAAAAAGCTTTTTCATCAGATTATCACTTTTGTCATAAAGAGAAAGTAAGCACAGAAAAAGTGGTAACAAGGTCTTGTTCCTTGTCTGGAGAGGAAAAGACTCACTCTTGACAGGTGCATGAAACACCACCTTCCTAGGTAGTAAATGGATCTATTTAAAGAGTTAATTTTAACTTATACTGAGGTTTTAAGGAAATCTGTAAGGTGGAAGGTAAAGGTTTGAATATGAATAGAACCAAAAGGAAGATTTGGGTTATTAGGATCCTTTGCTCATAGAGGCCAAGTTCTAGGATTTGGACCTGTACTTATCAGGGCCCAGGTGTTCTAACAATTTAATGGCTGTTGGAAGAAAGATAAAACAGTTATGAAAATATAAGAAAATAGAAAATCATAATAATGTGTTTTTCCTTCTATTTTCTACATGTCTGGCTTGAATCTTTGGCAGCAGCATTGTCTATATTTAGGCAGTATTAGAAAGTTCTACCTTTGGACTGATCACAACTGCGGCTCTCACCTAAAACAACTTTTCAAGGCACTGCTCTTATTTAGAAGGCAAGATAATTTGGTCATACTGAAATACTATGAACCCATTATTTTTTTCTCCTGAGAGAGTTAATGTTACTTTGACTGGAATATTATTTTGAACTTCCTTGTAAAAGATGATTTTTGAGAACTGATTACAATGGGAGAGAGAGTAATGAAAATTAATTGCACGTTTCTCAGTGTTAATTTCCATTGCAGCTTGTGAGGATAATCAAATTGCTATTATTCGTTGATCCATAAGGACAGACATTTTCCTAACCTGTGGCCCGTTGTCTTCTCAGAGGAAACAGCTCATGCCTGTGCTGCTGTAAATGGGCTTTACTGCATGCAGTGGGAAGGAGCTTCTAAGTGGAACATTTTTGCCCAACTCTCTGTTAGTACATTGTAGATATAAACATCCAGAAAATGTTAAAAATTCTGTTTTTCCAAGGTGGCTTATTTGTTTGGTTAAGTACAGTTCTGGCCCGCTGCAGTTTTTACTTTTTTTACTTACTGCTTGTTTTCTTTAAATTTGCTTCAGAATTTTGTCTTAGTATGGTCCTTGGCTTTAACTTCAAACCTCACAACTTAAATCCTGTTTTTATCTCCCTATTTCACTTTGAGATCTGCATAATTAAATGGAATGAGGAAATTAAATGTCAGTGCAAAGAATTATATTGACCTTTACACTTCATTTTTTCCTTCTGAAAAACTGTTCTCAACATGTTGTTCAACTACAGCACCTTACCCCCAGCAGATTCTCTGTGCTTGATTATTGACCAGTTGATGTTTCTGCAACGAAATCTTCATGCTTGCAAGCACTGCAAAATTAATTAGTAGCTATGAAGGAAGGAAATAGAGCTATTAAAGAAATATTTTTTTAAAACTCTTGGGGAATCTCTATTCAATAAGTTGGAAAGGAAAAGCCTACCAGAAATCCAAATGAAATTTCAAGGAATGAAATGCTGTGAAATGGAGTTTGAAAGTATGAAGTCAATGCCTGTGACAGGGTTATCTAAAAGGAAGCCTAGAGGGTGATGGCTTTACCATGACAGATGGTTCAGATTACATTTTAGGAAGAAATTGTTCCCCATGGGGGTGCTGAGGCCTTGGCACAGGGTGCCCAGAGAAGCTGAGGCTGCCCCATTGCTGGGAGTGCTCAAGGCCAGGTTGGACAAGGCTCTGAGCAGCCTGGGCGAGTGGAATGTGTCCCTCCCCATAGCAATGGCTCAGAATGAGATGGGCTTTAAGGTCCTTCCAATCCAAATAATCTTGTGACTCTACATATTGATGGACATCCCCATTCTCAGTAGCTGTAGGAGAAAGAAGAGAAATGAAACATTTTCCTCTTAGTCTTAGTAATGGTGAGCAAGGTTTTTCAGGGAAATTTCAAATGCGTAGAAATTTCTATTGTTTTATCCTCCTTCCTCTGGGTGTTCCCAATGCCACAAAATTAATTTGGGTTTAATGTAAAGATTTAAACTCAGATTCAAATGCAACATAATACATCCTAACTCTCAGAATTACTTTCTTCTTTGAAGTCATGGTAATTTTTTTTTTTTTTGAGAGAGGAATAGCATAATTTGAATTCCAGTGTGTGACACACTGAAATAATGTTGCATGGTAGATTAATCCTATATGTATTTAGCAAAGTTATCACATATCACACATCCTGAAGAAGAGGTTATAATGAGAAAGTTGCAGATGGTAGCTTATTAAAATATATTCTTTATCAAGCCTGGCTAACCAGTGAAACTCAGCCAAGCACTATGCTCTCAGGGAGATTTTCTAGGTGAAGTCATTTACCTTCAAAAGCACAAAGTAATGAGATAAAGTAGGTGATACCTGCCTCTTGAAAAGAAAGAAACAGAGTTTTTGTAAACTCATGCCTCTCTTTGTCAAATACATTTATTTGAAGGAAAATAAATGCTTTGAGTTTAAGAGATGACAAACAAATAACAAAACTGTGAGCAAAATTTTCTGATTAACCTTCTAAAGAAAATCCATGTGGAGCACAAAGAAGGTCTGTAGCTGAGCAAAATTCCTGGTGAGCTTGTGGTTTCACAGTAATCTAATCTGGAACTTTCTGTAACCCCCGAAGTTTCCTGAGGTGCACAGCACAGTTGGACTGTTGTGTTTAATTAAGAATAAACTCAACTGAGAGGGTTTTTTTATTGTTTTATCTACTTTTGATGGGTTCAAATGAGTCAAATGGGTGTTTGGCTGGATAAGCTTGTGGTGATTTGATTTCTAGTTTTATAGGAAAACTGGGACTTGAATGAGGCCTCGCCTAAAATTCACTCCTCAGTGACTAATTCACTGGCTAACTATTTGATGAGAAAAGATCTGTACAAGATAAAATCACGAGCACTTTTACCAAATTCCTGCATACTGTGATGGCCTTATCCACTTCAAAACCCCTAGCACAGTCTCCTTTAGGGTCAGTTCACCAATGTGCAGAAAATGAAAAACTTAATTCTGCTTGACTGAGAGACATTACCCCATGATTTATTCTTCAGATAGATTTCCACCAGTGACAAGAAGAATCATAAATATCATTCCCTAAAATTAATTTTTTAAAATGTAGCAGGTAGAGATAATTTGTACTGCAGAGTTTTCAAAACAGTTAGCTAAAGTATTTTCTTGACCATTTGTCTACTTCTGAATAAATCTTGGAAAAATTAGGAAGGTATAACTGCCCTAAAGAAATGCAAGAGCTATTATTTTAAAAGAAGGTCACCCAAGCACATATAAATATATATCAACAGTGGTGAACAAGGGAAAAACTTAGATCTTACAATAATTATAACCTTTTCCATTTCAAATTTCCAAATATCACCCTGATAAGTTTTTAACAAGACTCCCCTGCATTTATTTAGCATTTCTATTAGGAGGACCCTCTTCATTTGTCATATTTTGGTTCCATTTGAGATTTTTCCATGACTGTAGATATTAATAAAGAAACTAGGCAATAAGAGAGGCTTTATTTTTTAAATATCAGATAGCTTTAATAAACTTCTCAGCTCAGGTTTGAGGCTGAAACTCCTGGCACAGGGGTTATAATACAGGCAAAAAGTTATCACGATCTCAAAAGAGCAGTACACTGTGGTAGCCTACAGCTGGCCTGAAGGCCTCACAGTTATAATTAATATCCCTTTTATAACAAAAATGTAAACAGTTATATAAGTACCTTGATTATGTAACCTGGCCAGTATGGACAGCTGCAGAGCAGGCCTGGACCATTGGGAATAGGAGCTGCAGTTGGCTAGTTGGCTGAGTGACAACTGGTTCAGCCTTTGGGATTTGACCACGCTGTCCTTCTCACCTGTATAAGCAGAACTGTACTTAATAAAGTTGGCTGTTGCGCACAAACCCAGTGTGTCTCGTCACATGTCCGTCTCCCAAACTGCAACAATTGGTGACTACCAGATGTGATACAACAGCTGTCGTGGGTAGCACAGGGACACAGAGGGGCAGCCAGAAGGAGCTGCCTGCAGCCCTCCAGCTGATGAGAGTGGTGAGATAGTCGTGAGGCAGCCAGAGAGAGCTGCCTGCAGCCTTCTAGCTGTGAGGAACAGTGTAGAGAGCTGTGCTTGGTCCTGACCTCCCCTTTTTTTCTCTTCTTTTACTCTTTTGTAAGTGGAAGACAGCGCCAGTATGGGTGCATGGGCTTTGACACTGGAAGACCACATCCTCCAGATATGGACCTCTTTTTTATCACAAAAGGGGATAAAACATGACAAAAAGGCTTTAATAGCCTTAATCACGTGGTGCAAGAACCATGGACTAGACGTTTCCGAAGGGACTGCCCTGGACTTGAAAACGTGGAAGCAGGCTGGCAAGTTTATAATTGAAGTAGCCTCCACAGGTGAGGAAACAGCCATTAATGCAATAAAGCCCTGTAGGCTTATAGTAGACTTGTTAAAGCAATTAAAAACCAAGAGTGATGTTAGGGCAGTGGTTGGGACACTGTGGGCACCGTCCACTGAGACTGGCAGCAAAGAGAGGGTACAGGGAGGAGCAAAGGAGAAAAGGACAGGCGAAGCAGCTGCAAGAAATTGTGATGCTGCTCCGTGCCAGGACGTTTCCCCAGAGGAATATCCTGCAGCCAGGTGAAACGGCACAGCCAGGTCATGCAGGAACATCTCCCCTGAGGGATGTCCAGTGGCCAAGTGGGACTGCCCTGCCTGCCCATGCTGGGACTTTCCTTCTGCAGGATGTCCCGAGGCCGAGCAGAGTGGCATGGCCAGCTTATAAGAGGCAGTGGACATCTACTAGATAAATACACCCCTTTTCTGTAACACCCTGTAACTCCCTCCTAGTTACTTACTCTGAGGCAGCTAAAGTGTGCTACATTAGATAAACGAAGGAATCCAAAAGAGGCTCTTTGTCTTTCTCAGGGATCTTGTTTATTGCATGATGACTCCGGAACAAAGAGGTCTTAGGGTCTCCACTAACGGACTTTTCTAGGGAAAAGGTCAGGGAGGGGACTTGGCAAGAAGCCAATAGGGTGTGGACACATAGTTAGCGTAACCGAAGAGATCAGGGAGGACAGAGGCCCTTATGGCTTTCCTGCCAATGATATAGGACCCTAGAAAGAGTTATAGCATTCCTTCTACCCCTAGTTTTGGGTTACAACACTTTTCAATGGCCATTACTTCCCAAACTGCATCAGCTAATTGCCAAGCACAGATTAGGTTCACCTGCCATTGCTAATATGCTGAACTTTTTGACAACAGAGGAAGCGACGCCATTTGACATAAAGCAGCTAGCCAAATTGATGTTCACAATTGTTCAATATATGATGATCCAACCTGCATGGAGGAGCAATGCTGAAAAACAGGAGCTAAAAAATCTGAAAGTTCCACAGGAAGGTCCGTGTTATGAGGCAGTAGTCCCCTCAGCTTTTAAGACTACCACCAGTGGGGGATCCATAACTCCAGGCCACTAATCCACACCCACTAATATTGGCACATGTGAAAGACTTGGGAGCGCAGGCATTATTTAAAGTAGCAAATATGGCTAATCCAACCCAAAAATATTCAAAAATTCAACAAGAAGTCAAAGAACCGTGTCTACAGTTCATAGGAAGATTACAAGATGCGATGGAGAAACAAATTATGAATACTGAGGCCAGAAACCACTTGATTTTGCAATTAGCAAGGGACAATGCCAATGAGGACTGTTGAAAGATTATAGAACTGCTACCACATGAAAGTCTATCACTAAATGATATGATAAACACCTGTTCTAAAGTTGGTTCTCAGTCCTATAATATGACGTTACTAGCTGATTCAATCGCAGCTGCTGTAAGACTGTCACCTCAGTGTTAAAAATGCTGACGGCAAAGCCACCTAAGAATGAACTGTCCCCACAAAACCAGCTCAGTGAGGACATGCAAAGGTTAAAGGAATATGAACATTAATTGTAACAAGTGTGGAAAACCTGGTCATCTGGCCAAACAATGCAGATCAAGACTTCATGCTAACAGACATTCTCTCAAGGACCAGAGAAACCAAAAATCCAGTGCAAGAGTAAGACGTGAGAAGACACAAGCATCTCCTTGTCTTCCTATGCATCCTTTGCGACCGGCTCACAGGAAGGACTCGAGGAGCCACTGGAATGGATGTTTCCACCCTCATTTCAGTAACCATAACCACCTTAAAAGTGCATAAAATCCCTCTCAATGCCTGGGGAGAGGACTGAGTACACTGGGAATTGAAAGGTCCAGTGCCACTATCCAAGCTATCTAGGTACACCCTAGTGTTATTGATTCAGATTTTACCAGACAAATACATGCTATGGCTTCCACACATAATCCACCCATGACTATTCCTGAAAAAAACAGATTAACTCGGTTTATCCCTTTTAAGTCTTATGTCCCATATAAAGATCCCAAGGTGAGAGGAGACCAAGGCTTTGAGTCAACAGGTGAACCTCAGGTATTTCAGACCCACGTTGTTGGTGATCAGAGGCCTAACATGGTGTGTACCATCACGATGCCTAGGGCCAGGCTCTCCCAAATAAAGGTTAGCAGAATGCTTGACACAGGGGCAGATGTCACCATTGTCTCTGCCCACATTTGCCCTTTATCATGTCCCATCACATCTGCAGGATCCACTGTTGCTGGCCTCGGGGAGATAACAGAGAGCTATTTGAGCAGCAAGCCGGTGTTGGTCAAAAGTCCTGAGTGTAGACACAATCTGACCTTATATCACTGCAGCATCACTTAACCTGTGGGGAAGGAATATTTTATCTGCCTGGGAGTCTGGGTGGGGATGGATTTTTGGCGGGGGCCACTATTTTGAGGGGTGTTTAATATCCCACACTACTTCTAAGAAGACTAATCAGTCAATCTGTGTGGGTACCACAGTGGCCCCTAGAGAAGGAAAAGCTACACATCTTTAAGTCATTAGTACAGGAACAGCTGGCTCAAGGGCACAACCATCCACAAGCCTTCAGAACACCCTAGTGTTTGTCATCAAAAAAAAATCTGGGAAATGGAGGTTTCTCCATGACCTGAGGAAGATCATGGAAAGCATTTGAGCTTTACAGCCTGGTACGCCATCTCCCACAATGATTCCTGGCAACAGGGACATTCTCATTGTGGATTTAAAAGATTGTTTCTTTACTATTCCGCTACATCCAAATGATAACCCAAAGTTTGCTTTCACAGTGTTGCACCAGTGGAGCATTACCAATGGAAAGTTCTTCCTCAAGACATGAAAAGCAGCCCCATAATTTGTCAGTGGTATGTCAACTTAGGCAATATCATCAGTAAGGGAACAATTCTCAGGAGCATAGTGTTATCATTATATGGATGATATTTTAATAGCCACTCCAACTAAAAAAGATCTTTCACTATTTCGACCAAGGCTGATGCAATTATTAAAAGAATTTGGGCTGCAAGTGGCAGCAGAAAAGGTACAGCAGCAGCCACCTTGGAAGTATCTTGGGTTCAAAATCATGGATCAGACTTCACAGCCCCAAACAATTTGATTTTCGACAAAAATTAGGAATTTGAATGATGCTCAAAAACTTTTGGATACCATCAACTGGCTCCTGGTTTGAAAGACTGCTAGGGAAAGCAGGGCCTCCTCTTGAAAATGAAGAAAATAAATCCCTCCCTCTGAATTAGTATAATTTTGCAATTAAGGGGCTCTCAGGCAAAGATATGGGGATTGGAATAACAGTTCTTTACTAGTATGTATAACAAGGTAAACAAAACAACAACAACTATGAAATGAACAACAAACAGAACAGGAACCCAGTAACAGTTCTCTTGGCAGTGGGCACTTTTCCCTCTGGTGCAGTTACCGTCACAGCAGGCAGGGAGTGCTGGCCGGTTCCCAGTGGACAGGGCAGATGTGACCATCCTATGCAGCTGCAGGGGCACTGGGGGTGATGGTGGCTGTGTCCCAGATGCAAAGGGTGGAGGAGAGGCTTTGCTCACGAATCCTTGGGGCAGTGTTGGTCCCGGTGCTCCAACAGGATGCGTGGAGATAGCAAACTGAAGCAGGAGAGCATCCTAGCAGGAATGCAGGGTCCAACACCAGAAGAGGCAGCTCCTGGCGTTGGGATGGCAAGGGGACTAGCAGCGACCTTCCTCCTCTGAGAGCCAAAACAAGCGAGTGCCTGCAACTATCCCTCCACTCTCCTTTACCTGCTTCTAATCTCATGTGTTCCCCCACCAACCACCACCCCCACGAGAAAATTCCCAAAAAAACAGAGAGGTTCCCCTCCCCCCTGCATCTCAAGGACCTAGCCATCCGTGCTTCTTAGCATGTCAATGGGAAAAAATTTCAAAGGCAGAGAGGAAAGGAGAAACCAACCCCCGACAGACCCTATGTAGGGTTGACTACTCCACAATTAGCATCTTTATTTGACCTCCTAAAGGGTAATCCTGATGTAACTTCACCCAGAAAATTAACCCCAGAAGCACAAACCACTCTTGAAATAGTAGAGCAGGCCCTCAAAAACAGACAGATCCACTGGGTATGCCCGGAATGTATTACTGTGTTTATATTCACTGTTGAATTCCATCCTACTGCAATTATTGGACAATGGGCTGCTCAGTGGTCTGATCCTTTGCATGTTTTAGAATGGATGTTCTTACCCCATCAACCTAAAAAGACAGTCCCTATCATCTTTGAATTAATTGCCCAGCTAATAATGACATGTCATCAAAGGTGCTTACGACTGCAAAAGATCCTTCAAAAAATATTATACCTGTAACACAAGAAGAAATTGAATGGTGTTGTGCCAACATCACTGCTTTGCAAGGTGCCTTACAAAATTTCTCAGGGCAAATCAGTTACCATCTACTGAGTTATACATTGCTGCACATGAGTAAGACCACTGCAATATCCCCAAAACTTCTGAATAGGAGAACTCCCTTAAAAGGAATTACTGTGTTCACTGATGGTTCAGGAAGAACAGGAAAAGCAATTGTGACACAGAAAGAAGAAAGCGAGTAGCAAACATTAGAAGGTTATGAGGAAAGGTCACCTCAGTTAGTTGAGCCATGTGCCATAACTATGCCTTTTCAGCATTTTCCCCATACTCCTTTAAACATAGTCACTGGCTCTGCATATGTTGCAGATATAACACAAAAATTGAACTGAGCTCTATTAAAGGAAGTTAACAATTCACAATTATTTGGCTTACTAAAAACCTTGTGGCACACAATCCAGGACAGAACTTGCCCTTATTACATCCTCCATATTAGTAGTCACACAAATCTCCCAGGTTTTATTACAGAGGGCAATGCATGAGAAGACCACCTGGCTGGCCCTGCATGGACAACAGCACAGCCAGATACACTGGCTCAGGTAAAAGCATCACACACCTTCTATCACCAAGGCATTCAAGCAGACAATATCTGCTTTCCAGCCTAGAGGCTCACAACCTAGTAAACACATGTGCTGAATGCCAGGGCCACACTGCGCTATTGAAGATGGGAGTTAATCCCTGTGGATTAAAAGCTTTACAAATCTGGCAAACTGATGCAACACAGATTCCAGAATTTGGAAAATTAAAATATATGCGTGTGTGAATTAATTCTTTTTTTTTCTGTGATATGGGCATCAGTATACACAGGGAAGAAAGGTCAGGATGCCATTGCACATTGGTGATTAGCCTTTGGTGCTCTCATGACATCAAAACAGATAATGGATCTGCATACACATCACAGAAAACCAGACAATTTTTACAGCTCTGGGGTGTTTCCCACCAAACTGGTATTCCCCCCCAAGCAACTGTACAGGCCACCATAGAAAGGGCACACGGCACTTCAAAACATATTTTAGAAAAGCAAAAAGGGGGAATGTGTGGCAAAACTCTACAGAGCAGAGTGGCAAAGGCTGTTTACACTTTAAATCGCTTTAAAGTACCAGAAACTTCCCAAAACTTAAATCATTTATTGTCATTGCAGTCATCTGGTGATGCCCTATCACCCAAACCTAAGGTAATGATAGAAGACATTATGACAAACTAATGGGAAGGTCCATTGGACCTCATTACATGGGGGCGTGGGTATGCGTGTGTTTCAACGGACGCAGGGACACGGTGGATACCAGCTAGATGCGTCTGCCCTGCTCTGCATCCTGCACGGAATCAGAGACATCTTCCCGCCGAGCTTCCAGCAGATGATGTAGAGCAGTGATTTTGACAGCTTATACAACTGCCGCTAAGAAGATTCAGGACTTTTGAGACTATAATTTATTTAAAGATTTTTATCCATTTAAAGACAGAAAGATTTTTATGTGAGGACTTAAGGATTTATAAACTAAAACTGTGATGTTTCTCTTGTTAAATGTTTCCCCTTGTTCCAAAGATAAAATGTTTCTTGCTCACAGTTTTAAGTTATAAGATTGTAACTTTAAGTTAATAAAACTGGAGGTAACTTTAAATTAACTTTAAGTTAATAAGTCTACCACTTTGAGAGTATGTACCTTGGGCAACCCCATTTGACAGCTTCTGGATATGATCGTTACCAATGATACAATGGGATTCATCATTGGCTGAAAGGGTCAAGGTTTGTCGAGTGGAATGGAAAGGTCAAGGTTTTTTATTGGTGTCACCAAGCATAACTCATACATAGTGCAATGTTTGTCACCCCATCTGCTGCATTTATATTTAAAAACAAAAAGGGAGAACTGTGGTGGCCTACTGCTGGCCTGAAGGCCTCACAGTTATAATTAATATCCATTTTATAACAAAAAGGTAAACAGTTATATAAGTACCTTGATTATGTAACCTGGCCAGTATGGACAGCTGCAGAGCAGGCCTAGACTGTTGGGAGTAGGAGCTGCTATTGACTGGTTGACTTAGTGACAACTGGCTCAGCCTTTGGGATTTGACCACGCTTTCCTTCTCATCTGTATAAGCAGAACTGTACTTAATAAAGTTGGCTGTTGTGCACAAACCCAGTGTGTCCTGTCTCATGTCCGTCTCCCAAACCGTGACAGCACACAAATTCAAAGAAAACACTAGTGAGCTGTTGGATACCAAGAGGTTCTCTGTGGCTGACAAAACCTTAAGCCACACCTTCTGAAAGCTTGGAAAATATTTCCATTCCTACACTCTGCTGCTGATCCTTGTTGGAGACTGTGGGTAGGACACTGGGCAGAGCTTTCATCCAACCTCATGGTTCTTAAATTTTGGAATCACCCAGGTCACTGGGAGCTGTAATCCTCCCTGAATGTGACCATCCAGCTCACCTGTGGTGCATTGAGTCCAGAGTGCTGAGAATCCATGACAAAATTCCACTGCTTCTTTAGTCTAAGAGGAGTTCTTGGAGCACTGAGTTCTGCATCATTAGTTTGTATTGTCTCATGGCATGCAGAAACTACTTTGAAAAGTTGATTTCTGGATGGTTGGGTTTTCTTATCACACCACTATGTCTTCTCTACCTTCAGATAAGCTGTTGTGAGAACAAGAGTTAATCCATTCAGAGGTGTGTGCAAATCGGGTATATATTTAGTAATGTTAAAATGAAGAAATAATACTTTCTTTGCAGGCTTTCTGGTGAAAAGCTGAGCATTTCAAAGGGTGAAATTACTGGAAAATACAATGTCATTTCTGCTCAGTGTGTTTGCTGGGGAAAGATAATCATAGGGAAGTCATTGGTGTGTCTAAATGTTTTTGAGAATGCAAGCTTTGAGGGTCTTCTTTTAATTATTAAAAAAAAAAAAAAAAAAAAGTTGAAACCTTTTCTCCTTCAGCTTATGAGTCTTGTGAGATATTCATATTGCATTTGAGTTATAGTAGAATTATTGGTTTGATCTTAGATTTACTATGATTTACTATGATTCCTGCCATGAGCTGCTAAAAGCAAGCAATGCAAAAATCTCATGGTAGCTAACACATTAATAAATGCAAGGTCACATCCAGGAGGTTCTCATTTGCAGACTAAAATCCTAGAATTTATAGAGTCTGTCTTAGTTATTATTGTGAAGAAGAGGGGGAAAATGCAGTGAACTCTGATGCATGGCTGTAAGAGCTCTTGACAATTGACATTTCCCTCTGAAGTGTTGTTTAACATATGTATGGTAAAAGAAATGCAGGGGAAGGAAACAAATTTTCCTACGAATTTTTGAAGCACTTTGTATCTGGCAAAATAATGAAATGATTGAAATATAAATTCTGTGCAGCCAAGGAAGCAAAATATTCATGTTTTATGAAGCAAGAACTCATGCCAGGAAACAGAAGCCAAACTATTTCCTGGGTATTTGAGCTACAGGTGTTCTACATGGGTATGGTAGCTGGGCTGGTCAAACAACTCTCTTGTTGAGTCATTGACTGGAACAAGTTTTCAAGCTGGTACGTGACCTTCCTGTGACATGCACATCCTAGAAAATGTTGTTTTAAAGATAAAGTTCTCCTTCTCGTTCTGAAGCTGTAATGTTTTTTAATGGATGAAACATGCAATTGCTGTCCTGTGCACTCTTCCTAATATTGGATGGCATTGGAATCAGTTTTACCCCTGAAAAATATTTGCAATATATAACATATTCACTCTTGATTTAAATTTTGCATAACACCAGCTGCTTAAGTGAAAGCAGTAATTTTAGAACAGTGTTGTGTCATGGTACCTGGGAAGTTTTCTCTCTGCTCTCAGATGTTTACACTTCTCAGGCAGGCTGTTACTTTATCCTTGCTTTGCTGTCACTTGGATGGATATTGAGAACCTCGTTCTGTTACATACATTAACTTTCCTGGATATGCTAGTGAGAGCTTGAGGTCTTCAGTAACACAACAGAGAAGTTCATGTTTAATTTTTCTGTGTAGATTAATCCTCCCTGATCTCCAGTAATTTTGTTTGTCTTTTACTATCTAGACTTTACCATTCTGAATTTTCTTCCAGTTCCACTTCTGATTCTGTTTTCCATGGCAGGATGTTTCATGGATGTTTCATGTATTTTTAAAATTGTTTATTTGCTAATATGTAGTCCCTTTTCCCATTTGTTCAAGTTCTGTGTATATTTTCAAGCTACATTATCCAGATGCTTTTAAATTAAGATGCACTGGGGAGACTAAAAGTTGTGATTTTTCCATTTCTTTAAAATGAGATATTGTTCAAACCACTTCATTAGTTCTTTTTTCATTTTTGTTCTCTCTTCTAATTATGTTCACAAAACCTCCTAGTTTTTAGAATATATTTCTCAGCAGCATTAGACCATAGCATTACAGTCCAAAACAGAACAGTTTTAACAGGCTGGTTTGATATATTTACTGTTGTACTTGATTTTCATAAAATGCTGTGACTTAAAACAATACTTGTAGCTGGTCTTGATTTCATCATTTAACAAAGAGAGAAACCACGCTCTCAGAATATTTTATTTTAAATTGTCATTATTTGCTTCAGCCCAACTGTTTTCTTGGCTTTGGAGGAGGTAGTTTGACAGCCACCTTTATTCTGTAATGTTTTGTTCAGCAGGGTTGGTTACAGATATTCCAAGAGACAAATGGTGTGAAATTAAATGATGGCTCATCTAAAATTCGATTACATATATGTCTTTCTTTTCTTCACCTTAGCTACCTGCCCAGCACAAATAGATGCTCATTGTTCCCTAAATAAATTATGTTGGTTCTAAAACTTCTCTGCAATTTGATACAAGATTTCTGTGTTTATTTGCTGGCACAGGCTGCTCTAAAAATATTCAACCTTCTGTGGTTTGGCTTCCGTTATACTCATTACCTTGAAAAGTAATTATGCAAATATCACATTGCATTAAATACAGGCAGGTTTTTACTTATTTATAAACATCTCAACATTTCCATTTCTGGGCATGCAGCTGAGAAAGGTCTGCTTGGAGTGAGAGGTGGTGCTGCATCTCCATCCATTGCTGCAACTAAGCAGCAAGCAGTAGAAAAGGAAAATTGTTCCATTCTTTGCCTTACCTGCTTATTGAAAGGGAGAGTGCAGTAGATTGGGCTGTAGACATTCAGTCACCAGGGGATTCGACTGTGCTCAGTTCAGTGCCTGCCTAGTGCATGTACAGAATGCATCTTTTTTTCTGTCCCACAAAAATAAAGAAGCAACCCTGGAGAAAAAAAAGCAAAAAGCTGAGATAGAGATGTTTGAAATGTAATTTGTCGAAAAGAAATGTAAGCTTCCAGCAGCTCCACAATAATTAACAAAAATCCTAGAGCTTGTGGCTTTGGACTGATTCTGATCTCTCAGTGATATTGATGGAATGTTGGCCCATCTCAGTGATCTGAGTCACAGTTTACACGAAGTGGGAATTGGGAGCTTGGTTTGGCTGCTGCACAGGGCTGTGCACACGAATGGCATCTCTTGGGCACTGCTGGGTACAGAAGGTTGCCATTCCCATGGGTGGCCAGGGGCTGGACAGGGATTTTATCCACCTGATCCAAATCACAGTCTTACCCATCTATAGAGAACTTAAAGGGACACCAGATGGGTGAGTATCTGGAGAGCTACAGACTACCACCAAATCTCACATGTCCTTGAAAAAAGTGGAAAACCTTGCTGTCTAGGGAAAGGGTTTTAAAAACCATGAGTATGGTTCACTCTATGGACAGCTGACATTTAGTTTTCTTCAAAAATCCAGCAAAAGTTTTAGAATACAGGTGTGATGATCAGGTCTCTCTAAATATTAAAAAAAAAAAAAGCTTCCCAAAATCAGACAGTGCTGTAATTGTTTAATAGATTTGAAAATGCAAGTTTCTTTAATATCCTTCACTCCTATCTAAAGACTCAGCTGAAAGAAAAGTATGTTGTCAAGGAAAGTCTGCACAAAGGTCTTGGCATGAACTGAACATTAACTGAAGCATCACTAATATCTCACTGACTAGTACAAGATAGAGAATTTGGTACTCTCAAAGTTCAGATTTCAGCTTTACTGCATTTTCTTTTGGAATTTTCTGCCAGGTTTGCCATCCACAAAGTGAGCAGAATATCACTACCTTACAGTAAAGCTAAAGCAGAGCTTCAGAAATAAAAGGTACAATAGAAAAATCATATATTATTAATAAATATGCCTAAGTTTTATTGTTTGCCTTAGGGAAGGTAGGAGGTCCGTGATTTCATGGGCAGTATTCATATTATGTGATTTTCCCCAAATGGATTTGTTCTGTGCTGAAAATAAGACACAAACATCCAGTTTAAAACAGCTGGCAGTGACTCTTTCCATTCCCATCTAAATGCCCTACTTGACTGGGAAAAAAAGACATCTACCCTCTAAGAGTTATCTGCAACTTACATCTGAAACAACTTATTATCTTTCTTGAAACAGAAAAGGGCAGTGACATCTATATTGTATATACAAGAACACTGACTTTTAATGTTGGTCTCTTTACTGTAGCTAACTGAATTTTCCAAAATTTAGCAATTCAGCTTGTGTTACTGGGTTAATGCGTGATTGGGAGTTAGTTAGACAGGTCTTAGCATAGTTTATTGTAACAGCTCCTTTGAGCCTGTTTGCTCAAAGTCTGTTCTGCCCAGAGAAATCTTAATTCACTGATCCAGAGCCCTGCAGGCCGTAATGGCTGTGTCATTATATGCAACCATTTACATGATGGGCCATAATATGTTCTTTCAAATGGTTTTAAGCTACTGTGTCAATTGGATTTTCATGCATAAGTACTAAATTTGTGTGGTGAATAGGGTAACCTGAACCTTTAAGGGATGTTATTTATTACCTTTGTCTTTCCAATTTTAGTAATGGTAATGTTTCTTGGTTTGTTTGTTTTTTTTTTTCTGTGCATATTTAATTCTGGGGTGTTGAAAGGCTTTTGAATTTGATCATTAGAAATAATGGATCTTGTGATGCTTGTCTGACTTTTGCAACACATTTGTGAATAGATGTGGAGTTTTTTGAGGAAGGAAAAGTGGGAGAGTAAGAAAATAAACAAAATGCATGTCTTGTGCACCACATGCTGATACTTGGACATTCTTTTTCATTTTCACATAATACTGAGATTAACAGCACCTTGTGCGTATATCATTCTCCAGAACATATTGCTTTTTCTTGAATTCTGTGTGAATTGTGTTTTTCTACTTTTCTTGGACAACATTGTCTTCTGCCTCGTATAATTCCTGTGACTTTAGTGGAATTTACAGTACTCATTTTTTCTAATTTTCATGAGCCTTACTGTTTGTCTTCCATTCAACTTTTTGCCTGTAGTGAAATGACCACCCTTGACTTATATTTCTAGCAGCAGATTTATTTTGCTACCTTCTATTGAAAAAAGGCAGAATTCCTGGTACTCAAATCTCCACAACTGAGCAGGAGTTTTGGCTGTTAGGGAGGCACACTAGAGGAAGCAGCCAGACCAGGGATGGGGATATGGTCTCAAGGTCAGCATCTGGTAAGAACAAACCCCTGGTAGGCTTTAAGGCTTGTTCATTGCTCTAAAGCTGGATAAGGAGTATATCATACTGGGCCAGACACCTTTACCCCAGATAAAGAAGTAAATGACAAATTATTACAAATTCCCTTCTACCACTTTCTGCTTATAGATACAAGGAATGTAATCTGATTCATGTATGAGTTAACTCCATTGATCACGTAATATGAATTTACATTTTACAGTCATTCAAACTGTCTTTGACTTCAGAACTATTTGTAACTACTGTACACTACGAAAACCACAACTGTTATGATTGACTGGGAATGAGAAATATTGTATTTGAAGAGTATATTATTTGAGCCAGAGGGAAAGCTAATAGTATACAACACCAAAGGAAAGGATTTTTTAATATAATTTAGTGTATTTCTTTGTTAGCAAACTTAACTGAGATCGTATAGTAACACAATTAGCACCAAAAATATATAGATAAGACCTGTCTAGAAGATTTATTTTAAATCATTTAAATGAACCTAATATTTTCAAAATATCAGAGCCTAATAAAATTCACTCAAGGAATATAGACAAATACTTGAAGTATTCACAGCGAGTTTGCTCTTTTTTGAGAACACATGAAAAATGTTGGAAAAGGTACAGGACTAGATGAAATTTAATATTACACAATTTAGAAGACAACCTAAAAAAATCTATTTTGATTGAGACATGTCCCACACAACTTTGTAATGCTCGTGTGAGAAAGAAATCACAGCATTTCATTCCCCTTTGCAGAAATCTCAAAGGCATTAAGTGAATCTCTACAAGATGCTTAAGAGGGTCTGTTTTTCACGGATATTAAGGAACTACAACACCACATTGTTACCACAATCTGCATGAATGTATCTTATTTTCCGACATATTTCTTACTCCTGCTGTATGAAGCCTTGTTGTTTCGTGTATTAGTGTTACAAGGTGAGTCCTGTCATTGTTTGGAGCCTAAAAAAGTTATGAAAAAGTTACAAAAGCATTTTACAGAATGACTGGAAGTACTGGCTGTGTGTTATGTGTCTCTCCCTGATTCCCCTCCAGTCTGTCTGTACTTTGGCCTTTGATGCGATTACACTGTGTCTTTTTCCTAATTACTTAAGATCAGACAAAGTATCGCATCATGGATGGAGAAGGATACAAAGAGGCTCTTTCAGTCTCAGTTTATTCCTGGGCGATGGTGTGGCCGGAAAGAGGGAGAATCTCTCTGGGAACCAGGTATTCAGGAGAAGGGAATGGGAGTGGCCTTGGCTAGCTGCCAATGGGATGAGGACACTGGGGGGGGAGGGCTAGGATCAGAATATCCGAGCCTGGTGGGTACAAGGTCACAGGGGAAGGTCACAGGACCGGAAGGAAGACATGAACCGGGGTTTGTAGGAAGGAGGTTACAGGGTAGGCTGATATAATTTCTTATACCTCAGGTACCGAATTACAACATCTCCCCGTTTTTTTGTTTTTTAAGTAGGGGGATGATATTAAACTAATTCTAGTCTGAATTTATTATTTTGCCCACCATTTGTGATAAGCAGGAGAGTTAGATTGTTTTATATTTGCCATCTCTATATGATTGTCTACTGAGGTAGAAGAAATTATACCATTAATGGCTTTAAATATTAAATGACGTAGGATACCAAATGCTATTGCTACAAGGAAAAGAATAACAACAAATAACATAATGGTTTTGACTATGGAAGTCCACCACCCAGAAAACTCCCAGCCCTTGAACAGTTCATTAAACCAGTCCTTTGTTTCTTGCTTCACTTGTCCGATCAGGTGGTTCATATCTCGCAGAGCAGCGTGGACATTGGGAGCTTTTGAAGTCAGGTTCATGCAGCAAAGTCCTTCAAATTTCTGGCACTCATGCCCATGTAGTAATAGGAGGAAATCTATAGCAGCACGATTTTGGAGTGTTGCCTGTCTAGTTACTTCCTCATCTTCTAGGAGGGAGCTGATGGCAGTTGAGGTTAAATTTGCCTGTTTAACCACCCAACACTCCAGGTGACCTAATTCACCCAGAGCTTTAGCTGCTGCAACCCATGGAAGAAATACAGACACAGCAATTCTTTTTGATTTAGCCCAATGGAAAATTTCTGCATCACAATTTGGGTCCAGATTTTCAGCACTTCTCTTTTGTATTTTATTACCTAATTTGCTTTTGTGTGTCCAATTACTAATTAATGTTTTGTTGGGTGCTAACAGGGACAACTGCCCTATAGTACATGGTCCTCCTAGCAGATTAGAAGGAATTCCAGCCCAGGCCCGGTCCCCACAAATTAAAAACAATCCCTTTGGTAGAATTTTGGGACTTGAATGAACTAGATCTGTAGCTGGAATATGGCTTAAACTAGTACACCACTTGGTAGCCACAAATTCCTTGTGAAATTGTCTGATGTGATGGAAACCCTTAGTGTCAGCAGGTGTTGGATAATCTTTAAAATGAATGCAGTATGTTGCTGGGTAGGAACCAAGCAGCTCTAGCTCTTGGGGTTCCTGGTGTGCTTTGGGCAATTTTGGCAGCAGCTCTTTTATAGGATTACCTTTGATTTGTGTTGATTGCCTAGGTGATATAGTGAATAATTCAGGTGTTTTATTAGGCATGTGTATGTCATAGCTGCCTAAATACTCACTAACTTTTAGTGGAACTCTTACTAGGCAGGTGGACATAGGGTCTGTTGCTGCTGCAGTGGACAGGCATATGTTTTCCTGCTTGAGTGTCTGTGCCAAGGCTACCCAGATGTTTTGACGTGGCTGAGGGACAATCCACGCCGCTGCCAGACTGTTCAGGGCTAACAGGAAAACAACTTGGATGGGGTTCTTCACAGGGTTAACTGGAGGGTAGCTTTTTTCTAAAAGGAAAAACAAACATTTTAAAACATGTTATAAGTCTTTTTCTGCCAGAGGGTATTCCTTTATGAGGTTTTTGTTTCCTTTCCCTCTGCGGCGTCTTCTTTTCGAAGCAGTGGTTACTTGCTTCTCATCTCCTTCTGCTGTAGCTGGAGTTTTGGGAACAAAAGGTTTAACCCACTTTTGGGGGATCTATCGAGGGCCTGAGGGGGTTGATACACATGCATAGCCCCTTCCCCAGGTTACTAGCTCATAGGGACCCCTGGTTTCCCATGTTTCTGGATCCCTAATCAAAATAGGTGGATGCTGAGACAATTTAAACTGTTTACTGCTGTTAAAATGACGGACCACAGGAGGATTCATAGTTTGAAATGAACAGTTCAAGAAATTGATTGTGAACAGAGCTTTACAGAGCTTTTGCTGGGGAGACATCCACACAGTTGAACTGCTTTGCCTAGCTAGAACTTGTTTTAGTGTCTGATGACTGGGCTCGATTACTGCTTGGCCTGTAGGGGAGTGGGGGATGCCTGTCTTATGTCCCAGTCCCCACTGCTGGACAAATTCCAGGAATTCCTTGGATGTGTATGCTGGTCCATTATCTGTTTTTATTTCTTTAGGGCTCCCCAACACTGAGAAGGCTTGTACTAGGTGTTGTTTTACATGTACAGCCTTTTCCCCCGCATGTGCGGATGCATAAACTGCACCTGAATATGTGTCTATACTCACATGAACATATTTGAGGCGTCCAAAACTAGGAATGTGTGTGATGTCTGTTTGCCACACCTCACAGCTGCCTAGGCCCCAGGGGTTAACCCCCACACCCAGCGATGGTATGGCCTGGAGCTGACAGCTGGGACAGGTGGCTACAATAGCCTTGGCCTGACTCCGTGTTAGCTGGAACTGACGGACCAAACCTGGTACATTCTGGTGGTACTGCTGGTGGCTCAGTTTTGCCTGTTGGAAAATGTCAGGAAGGCATGCTTTTTCAGCTGGAGCTGCAAGGGTGCCTGCCATCCGGTTCCCTTCTGTGATCTCCCCTGGCAACTCCGTGTGTGACCTCACATGCACATAGAAAGGATGTTCTCTGTGTGAAATCAAATAAATTAGTTTTGACAGCAGCCTAAAGAGCTGCTCATTATTGACATCTTTGAGCACTGCCTGCTCCGCCCTGGATACTATCCCAGCAACATAAGCTGAATCTGTTAAAAGGCTCTGAAAACTGCTTAAAGGCTCTCACAGCTGCGGCCAGTTCTGCAATCTGGGGTGACCCCTCCACAAACTTAACATCAGCTTCCCAATGCTGAGTCTGAGGATTTCTCCAAGTCATCACTGACTTATGGGAGGCCCCCGATGCATCTGTGAACACTGTGAGTGCCTGTAGCGGTCTCCTGCTTCTCTTTTCACAAGGGATGAGGTGGAATTCCTCATTGAACAACTTATGAGCTGGGCTGTTAACAGATATCTGTCCAGTGTAGCTATCCAGAGATATCTGGAAGCTGGCATTCCTCTGTAACAAATGCTCAAACATTTCTTTTGTTAGCCTTTCAGGAGAGTTTTTTCCCTCCATAGAAAGTTTAATTGGCAGGTGAATGCATGTGAAGTCAGACCCAGACAGTTCACACAGCCTCATTCTTGCTTTTTGAATTAACTGAGCCATAAGCTCCTGTGGTTGTGTGATAGTTTTGGATCTTTGGTGGGAGAGGAAGACCCATTCTATAAGAGTGAGTCCCTCTGCCCCTCAATCCACTGAAATATTAAACCATGTAAGTGTGGCAGTTCCCCCAAAACAATGAAATTGAAAGGTAGTTCAGGTTGGTAGCAGTGAGCCTGCCTTTCAGACAAAGCTTGCTGTACCTTTTCAATTGCAGCTTTTGCCTCAGGTATCAGCGCCCTGGGAGAAAGTCCCTTTCCCCTTTCAATAAATTAAAAAGGGGTTGTAAGTCTTCATTAGTGAGGCCTAACCAAGGTCTTACCCAGTTCAATGACCCACACAGAGAGTGAAGATCTGCAAGAGCTTTAGGGTTACAGTTAATTTGTAATTTCTGTGGAACAATCGTCCTGGCTGTAATCTGTAGGCCCAAATATTTCCAAGGTGGCATCCTTTGAACCTTGTCTTCCTGTAATTGAAATCCAGCAGAGGTTAAAACTTTAACTACTAGGTCAAGCGTGTGTTGGAGTATGGAGTTATCAGGAGCACACACCAGCACATCATCCATGTAGTGCAGGATTATAGCTTCCCTGCTTTGTGCACGCACAGGAGACAACAATGAAGCTACATACCACTGACACATAGCAGGACTACACTTCATGCCCTGTGGAAGCACTTTCCAATGGTATCTCTTCATTGGAGCCTCTCTGTTCAATGATGGTACTGAAAATGCAAACCTGGGAGCATCTTCAGGGTGTAATGGGATTTGGAAAAAACAATCTTTGATGTCTAATACTGCCAATTGCCAATCTCTAGGTAACATAGTAGGAGAAGGCATTCCAATTTGAGGAGACCCCATGTCCTGAATTACTTTATTTATTTCCCTAAGGTCATGTAATAATCTCCAGTTGTCCTTCCCCGGTTTCTTTATTACAAAGATGGGGGAATTCCACGGGCTTGTGGTTTCTTCAATATGATTTTTTGCTAATTGTTCCTCTACAAATTTTCCAAGTGCCAGTAACTTTTCCTTTTTTAGCGGCCACTGTGTTGTCCAGATAGGTGTGTCACTTAGCCATGTTAGCTTTTGGACTCAGCACTTGACAGTGGCCGCTTCTAAAAATCCTGAGGGGTTTTTGGAATTATCATTTTAACTCCCCATTGTGACATGGAGTCTCGGCCCCACAAGGGACATTTGTAATCTATTACAAACGGACGAACACTGGCCAATTTGCCGTCCGGTCCCTCAATTTGTACAATGCGTTTTGATATTTTTGCTAATTTAACTCCTCCTATACCCTGAAGTTGCCCAGCTACAGGTTGCAATTCCCAGTGTGAAGGCCAAATTTTTTCAGGGATAATTGTCACATCTGAGCCAGTGTCCAGAACACCCTGCACATGTAGGTGATCTGATCCATGTGTCATGTTGCACGCTAGAGAAGGTTTTTCCTCCTTTACTGTCTCTGCCCAGTAAACCTCTGGTGACTTATCATCTGCTGTGATATCTGCTGGAATAGGAAAGGCTTGGGCCAGTACTTGCCCCTCACACAAATAGAAAGGTGCTTGAGAGCAACGGGCTAATATTATAACACTGGATATTTTCCCCTTCATGATCATAGGAGCTATTTCAATTTCTAAAGGTGTGAGTGCTGTGTCTCCCACAACAAAATACTCACTCTCCATGTGGCAAACCGTCATGTCAATTAAGGGGCTTGAGATGTCCACTGTAATGATGGTCCACTTAGCAGATCTGAAATGAAAACCTTTGGTAGTCTGGAGCCTGACACGGCCACAGGACTGCCTGACCTGGTTAAGAGAACATTTAACATTTATATCATCTGTTATCCCCACATTGTCCCTTCCACTCTCCCCCTTTGTTTTTAAGAGAGAGGCTTTTGCTACAGTATAGCCTGCAGAATTTATATCCTGGCGCTCTATGGTGTTTATGGCAGGCCAGCGCCTCAGTTCTAGTTTTTTGGTTCGCTGAGTTTCTTCTGTTTCCTGTTCTGAGGACAGTCCCTAGCAAAATGTCCTTCCTGCTGACACTGGAAACAGGTGATCTTCTTTAGCTGCTGTGATGACATGTGCTGCTTCTTCATTTGTGGTGGTTGAGGTGCTGGAGGCTTAGGAGGTGCTGGACTTGGGTTCCTCTCAGGAGCACTGAACAGTTCTGCTTTGCGTGTGCACGCTTCTATCATCTGTGCCAGGGTGGGTTCTGGGTACAGTGGTAAGCTTAGGATGACTCTGCGACATGCTTGATTGGCGTTCTTTTCTGCTAATTCCTTAATCAGTTCTGCATGCATGGCTGGATTTTGCACCTGGCGTTCCACCTGTGTCTTTAATCGATCTATAAAACTTAAAAAACTCTCAGAAGAATATTGTTTAATATTAACATAACTAGTAGTTACTTCAGGTGTTGGCAATTTGATAAAGGCCTTTTCAGCTGCATCACAAACCTTATTCAAAATAAATTTAGATAATAACCGAATTTGCTTTTCAGGGCAGTGTATTTCACCCTCCCCACATAAATGATCTAATGTAATTTCATTATCATCCGAATCTTTGGAATGTTGAGGATTTTTGTGAAGCTCTGTTAAAAGACTGCTTAAAGAATGTTTCCAAATATTAAGCCATAATTCATATTCAGCTGGAGTTAGCAAACACATAAAAAGGTCCTTTATATCCTGGGGAACTAATTCACTAGACAAAAGAGTTGTTCTTAGCATCCCTTTAAATATTTCACTTTGCCTCCCAAATTCCCTTTGCACCTTACAAATTTCTTTTTTATCTTGGTATGAGAATGGTTCGTAGCTTCTCCTACCATTCCTTCTACCCACATAATTAACTGGTGCTACATCAAAAACCAGAGGAGGGTTAGTCAGCAAGTTAGGGGTTAAATGGTTTTGTGTGTCTGCCTGCGTTCCTGAAACACGTGCTGCCCCTCCCCCTGTCTCAGCCCTCCCGGAGCTCCTATTGTTTTCTGTCTCGGTGTTAGTAAGAGAGTTACAAGGCGGTATAGAAACAGCAGCTTCGAAAAATGGGTTTACATAGCTGGGAAGATATTGAGCAGAAATGGGAATTGGATGCAGGAATGGGTTATTGGAAGAAAGAGGCATATTGTGAGGAGTTAGTACAGGTTTTTCCTCTTGCACTGAAGAAAGGTGATTTTCTAAACTAGAATGCTCAGGCGGCAAGGCTGAAAGGCAGAGATACCCCGGCAACTTTGTAGCGGCTTGTTTAGAAGGATCTAATTCTGTATAACTCGGGGGATTGTTAGAATTAGTAGTTTCTTGAGGTATGTTTGATTTCTCCCTTAATTCAGGGACAGAAGATTCCAAATTAGGCAAAGAGGATTTTAATTCAGGGACAGAAGATTCCAAATCTAATTGTGATAAGTGTTAGTGAATATTTAGAAATATAGGCAAAAATAAAGCAGCCGTGGTATCGCCTTTCTGTATTTTAGAAGTTAATAAATCTCCAACACAGTCCCAAAATAAAACTGAATGGATATCCTGCTTTTCAAATTCTATAACTACTCGAGACAACCAGCTAACAAACCTTCTAATCTGTTTTTTAGAAATTACAACATCCTGTGCATCTAACATTTCTTTAAGCTGAGAAATAATACTCTTTTGTTAAGCAGAAAATTTCCCCCCCATTCCGATGTTATAAACACAAAATGCACGGTTCCCTTACTTTTGCAGACAGTTACAAGTTAGCAGTTCGTTGCAAACCCAGGTGATTGGGGGTGCTGGGCTTTGTTACCACACGTGGCTGTCGCTACGGCAACACCGGGTGGTCCCGGGGAAATCCTCCTAAGGGAAATCCCCGTGCCGGTGCTTACGCCAATAGCACAACACACGCCAGTAGAGCGGGCCGAGCACGTAAATGCCGGCGGAATTGCGCAACACCGCACACGTGCTCGCCGCTCCACGCGGGACTGCTGCCGCTGCCCCCACAGGATACAAACCTCCCCCTGCGAATTTGGGGCTATTCCGCCTGAAACCCCCCCCCTCCCCAGTACTTCGGGGCTAGATTGGGGTTCCCGCCTCCCCAAAGGGATATTTTACCTTCCTCAGACAGAATGCGGTCTCGCCGTAACTCTGCAAAAGTTCCAATCCAGAACCGGCTCCTCCGATCTCGCGGAGAAGTTATCCGATTCACCCTCCTGCGTTCGGCGCTGGCAAAAGCAGCTCCGATCCACGGAAGTAGTTGAACAGCCCAACGGGTCTTTTAAAGTCCTAAAACAGGCACTTTAGCCAAATGGGGTCTAAAACTGAAAGCCCCACGATTGGGCGCCAACTGATGCGATTACACTGTGTCTTTTTCCTAATTACTTAAGATCAGACAAAGTATCGCATCATGGATGGAGAAGGATACAAAGAGGCTCTTTCAGTCTCAGTTTATTCCTGGGCGATGGTGTGGCCGGAAAGAGGGAGAATATCTCTGGGAGCCAGGTATTCAGGAGAAGGGAATGGGAGTGGCCTTGGCTAGCTGCCAATGGGATGAGGATACGGGGGGGGGGGGGTGGTGCTAGGATCAGAATATCCGAGCCTGGTGGGTACAAGGTCACAGGGGAAGGTTACAGGACCGGAAGGAAGACATGAACCGGGGTTTGCAGGAAGGAGGTTACAGGGTAGGCTGATATAATTTCTTATACCTCAGCTACCGAATTACAACAGGCCTTATCCTGATGGTCGTACACATGCCTTTTGCTTGATGTGTTTTGGTTGCCAGGTTGGCTCACTTTTGGATCCTTTGGGCTCTTTCTGAACTCACTTATTCCCAGAGTAAGGGTCTTCATCTCCTCAAGGTGAGACATGACCATGCTGCTATTCATACCACAGAGGAGAAACTTCAGCGCAAAGCAAGCACTGCAGCAGTGTTAACCAGAGCAAATGTAGCAGCTGCTAACCAATAAATTTAAAATTTAGGGTCGTGTTAAAAAGTGCTGTACTGCATATTAAACAACTGTCTCTGGCTACAAACCAACCAAACTTCTTTGATTTTTTCTTTTTAATTCTTTTACAAAATTGGACATTAATAGAACTGTGCTTGTTAATGTCAAATCTTTGTCATGGTCAGTAGTGATGAGGCACTTGCTCACCTTTGGACTGGTGTACCTGCTTTCCCAGCCCTAAGATCAAGCTCCAACCTCACTTTTTAGTCTGGTTTTCATTTTTGTGTTGGTTCTCTGCTGGACATCCTGACTCCTTTCCTGATTAGCCTGGCTGCAAGAAATAACAAGCTTATTAGGAGGCCCAGGTGAGAAGTGAAATATGCACTAATAACTTGGCTCTACTTAAAAGGAAAAAAAAAAAAAGACAAAAAATACAGATTTTATCACTTACACTGCCTAGGGGAGGAGAGGAATGAATGTCCACAAGTGGGCACACAAATGAAGTGGGCAGAGGTGAGAGTAAAGGCTTTATGAAATAAGCAGTGGTAAGCACAAGGAATTAAAGCTGTGGTAAGCAGAAGCTCCCTGTGATCAACGAAGTGAAGATTTTCCCTCACCCCAAAAGTTCTTCCTTCTCACCAGCTGAGAAGGTTTATCATATATGTAAAAGAAAAATAAAATAAGTTGGTTTTAGAAGAACTTGTGAAGAGGGAAAGAAGAGTTCCTAGCAAGGAAATCAACAAGTGTAAACGCTTCATCTGTAATTAAAATCTGAAGACAATGCTTGTTGCTCCCCTATGGAGAGGATGAATATACCTGCCTGCATGCACTGCTCAGCTGAAAAAGCTTCTTGAACAAAGTTGTTTGCTGTGAGTCTAGTTTTCATTTGAATTAGGGCTGAAACTATTGTGTCACAAACAGTAAACTTTCAATCTTACTTACGATTTTGCAGCTCTGTGGTTTTTTTTTTTCTTTATGCCCCTCTGCTTGCTCTGGACTTACCTCTTGTGCATTCACCCTGAATGGACAAAAGGTGCCCACCAACCTCTCTATCCCTCCCCTCCTGGAGGGATAAAGGGACAGAGACAAAATAAGAAAGGCTCATGAGCTAAGAACGAGGAGACATCACTCAGAAGTTAAAAAGACCTTCCCCTCATACCTGCCTTCTTCCTGGGCTCAGCTTTACTCCCAATTTTTTTTCACTTTCAGTTTCTTCCCCTGAGCAGTGTAGGTGGAGAGGGAAGGTGGGTTGAAGACAGTTTTTCCCACTTCTCTGTCACTCCATTCTCCTCGCACTCTTCCTCTGTCCCACTGTGGGTCCCTCTCTCCACAGGTCCCCTGGTCCTGCCAGGATCCTGCCTCAGTGCAGGCTTTCCATGGAGGTCATAGACTTCTCTGAGGAGAACCACAGAATGTCTTGGACTGAAAGGGACCTTAAAAATCATCTTGTTCCAAACTCCTTCCATGGACAGGGACACCTTCCACTAGGACAGGCTGCTCACAGCCCCATCCAACCTGCCCTTGAACTCCTTCAGGAATGCAAGCATTCACCTGCTTCAAGTCCTGCACTGGCTGCAAGTGGATCTCTGCTCCTGCCTGTCCGCACCACCAGCTGCCATGGAATCTCTGCTCTCACTTCTGGAGCAGCCCCTCCCCCTTCCTCTTTACCCTGGTGTTTCTCTCACATGTTGTCATTCCTCTCCCCATCAGATTTTTTTCCTTTCTGCTGGATTATGTTCTCTCAGAGGCACTCCCACCATCACTCAGCCTTGGACTCAGCTGATCCATCCTGGAGCTAGCTGGCACTGCCTCCACTGGGCACAGGGAAACCACCTGTACTTCTCCACCACTGAAACCTTGCCACACCTCTTGTATGAGAATGTCAGAGAAACATTTGTGTTATTGCACAAATAGGAGAGGCTTATCTCTACCAGGTTACTCATCAATAGTAAGGTAAATGATGCTCAAGTCTGATGAACAGCATTTCTCACTGGAAATCCCACTTTCTGTACCATAACAGACAGTCCTTTATTGCTGTTTCTTCTGTTCCCTATTTAACTTTTGGTCATGTCTCTGTCTGGTGCTTTGGAAAGGCAGAGGGTTCTTTTTAAATGTCCTCTGTCCTACTTTATATAACACAACAGGAGTCATCAAAGTTTCCATTGTCAAAGGTTTTTCATTCAATTACTTAGCAGAGATTTAGAGGATTAATGATTCTGCCTAAAGGCTTAGGTTCTATACCAACTATTTAAATTATTTTCCCCCTAAAGTATTTTCATTACTGTATTACAGTAGGGCACCAAAATATATCAGCTGTTGTAAGAGAAAAATGATGCACCATTTGCAATCATTTGGCTTACATTTAGAGATGATGATAATGTTGATTATAATTAACTGAATTTGCTGTTCATTTTTGGCTGCAGAAAATAATGTCAATTATTATCTAATGTGCCCTGTGTCCCCCTCACTCCCTGATCCACAGACATTGTGGACTTTACTAGTTATATATTTATTGGTGCAAATAAATGTAGTATGCTTTCCATTTAAGAAACTTTATGGAATGAATCCTCTTTTCTTCAAATTAATTGACTTAAGTTGGCCAAAAGGCTCCAGTGTACAGTCTACAAGCAGTTCATTTGCTTTTGCTGAAGATACTCCTTGATGGGAGGACACAATGAGTCACTTAAGTCACACCTCTTTTCTCCACTCTCTTCTTTATCTGAGTAATAAAAATTTCCATATAATAAAATGAATTTGCACTTTTGTAAGTAGAATGAGTGATCAGTAGCACAGAGCCTATCTGTTCTGATAGACAAGGAAATATATCTAGAATAGCAGTTAAAGCACAAACACTGCACTCAGTGACAGTTACAGTATGCAGAGGAAACTTGTATTTGGTTCTAGATTCTTGGATTTGAAGATCCATCATCACAGTTTTCCTGGTTGCCACTGAAGTAGCAATGCTAAAAGACATGGTTTCTTAAATGAATTTGGCATATTAAGATTATAACAGTGGGATAGTTTGGGTTTCATTTGATCTCAATACCATCTACAATACTGTACTATGAGAGCAGTCTGCATGATTCCTACGCTGAGATGGGAGAACTGACAGAAGAAACCATATGACAAGATGACATGCTTTTCAGTTGAAAATAACTGTATCATACAGTGAGTGACTAAACTGTTATAAAGCTTTGGGAGTAGAAATAACAGTGTATAGCTGAGGCATGTGAAGAAAGCTTACTCCAATAACAACTGGATTTATAAATGAACAAAATATTAAACAGTGGTCAATAATTCCTCTATCCTCTCATGGATAATTGAGCTATGGGGAAAAAACATGCAGTTTGATCTCCAGCTCTCAGCAAGTGACTTAACCTTGCTGTGCTACAGATTTACTACATAACTGGTTTTAGGATAGGGGTGGAAAGTCTTTATTTTTAATACTTTAACTTCTTCAAGATTCATTTGCCTAAGAAAGCTGGATATATGCAAAAGGTTGTTTGAGTAAATTAAGTAATAAGATTGCCTTATGCTGAATCCTACTTTTTTTCTTCTTTTTCTTTAAAGAGTAAATACTAGAAGCTGTTCCATTTGATTAGGATGTCAGGCAGTGATCTCAGCTCCTGAGATGCACTTGCTGTTCTCCAGGGGGATCCCCACAGGAGGTAGCAGTTCCGTGGCACTGAACCAGTCAGCAATAGAATACTGACAGTGCAATGTGGGGTGCTGTGCTTAAAGCAGTAGTCTGAAACTTTAAGATGTCACAAATCTAGCTCATTCTATATAAACTGGATGTATTTTGGATATTGCTTGGATAGCTTGATGTTCTTCTTTTTTAATTAGCAACCAGCCTCATAGAAGGCTGCATCTGATTATTTTATAATTAGAAATGGAAATGTGGCTCAATATGTGCTTCATATACTTCATGCTCTTGAAATGTCATACAAACTATGCAACTTCACAAGTTTTTGCTTCAGATTTTTTTTTATTTTTTTACATAATCCCATTATTCATTAAGGAAAAACCCTCTACATAAGCCAAACCTCTGTGAGCTAAGGAGCTTAATTTCATTCAGTGATGTGTATCATGTATCTCAGTTCCAGCAATCCCAATCAGCTCATTCTCCCCTTTTACATTTGTCTTCATTCAGCTGGCTTTTCTTTCAACCAATTTTTATCTTCTTGTCATACAATTCTAATAAAGAATTTGGCTGATGACTAGAATCTCAAAGAACCAAATTATGAAAGCTGATATAAATAGTTTTCTTTCAAATAGGAAAAAAAAAGGTTCATTGTTTCCTTTTGCTTGTGAAACTCCTTCTATGCTCTTACACAAAGTAGTTGGTGGTCAACTTTTTTATGTTCATGGGCTCATCCGAAAAATTTCATCAACTAATAATGAATGAGTGAATTCAAGCAAAGGGGAATTAACAGCACAAAGTTCCTGGATGCTGCAGAGTGCAATGTGCAAGGAAAATATCTTGCTTTTCCTGATCCATAATGATGAATAACTGATTACCACGAATTTGAGACTGTTTCCAACAGCATTCTCCTGGAGAACCTGGAAGCTTATGACTTAGACAGGCATGTTCTTCACTAAGTGGCAAACTGCCTGGATGGCTGAGCCCAGGGAGGAGTGGGACTAAATCCAGCTGATATAAAACTGGATATTCAGATCTTTGAAGCAGGACACAAACAGCAGAACATGTTTTGATAGCTTTGTCTCTAGCATAGTTACTTCTAGTAAGTAGGAGATAATCTTCCCTCTGCATTTTAGGCTGGATTCCTTCCTCCCTACTGTGTGACATCTGACTCCTTAGCACTGGAGCTATTTACTACTAAAAATTTGCTCTGGTTTATTGCAGCCAGTTTGGTTTTGCTGAAATCCTCCCTCTTTCCTTGTATATCTTTACTTTTATTAGGTACAATGCTTTTGCCTTAGAGGGAATAAAAGTTGTTATAATTTGTGGAAATAAACTCTTTTTTGTTATAAATGAGTTCCAGCAAACTCCTCAGAGAGTGGGAGGAACACCAAAGGTGTTCTTTGTGTTCAATGGAACAAAAATAGTTTTGGCTTTAAAGCTGGTAAATTTGTGAACTCTTTTTGTGCAGAGTGGAAGCCTGGAAATTTTCAAGGAGAAATTTCTTCCTGTGCTAAGGAAGTGCTTGATTTGCTATTCACATGTGATATTGAGCAAATGTGGTGTTGAACAAGGCAAGTTACTGCCCCAGAGTTGCAATTTGTGTGGTACTGGAGCTTGACTAATTAGCAGATGTCAGATCAGGGTTTTGTCTTAATTCTCATTTATTAGTCATTATTTATCCCTAGATAGGCATTATCATAATTATTTTTTTGTCCTAACCAGATTTTTTAAAGTATCTTGAGCTTTGTGAAGAAAAAGGCTGCCTTTTCACATAGAAAATGTCAGTACTTTGAGTCCTTCCTACAAGGTGGAACTGGAGGGAGTATTCCTTTACCTAAATAGCAGGAGATAAAAATCAGGCCAGCATCTATCACATGAGCATATCTTAATTTTGTTGTAATAAATTTTTCCTTCTGCTTTCATTTTCTGTTTTGTTTTCTCTTGAGAATTGTAAAGCAAAGTTTTGGTACCATGCTCAGAAAATCAATCAGGTCCACCTAAAGAAATAACTCAGGCACCAAGCAAGTGTTTGCAATCATCTTTTTTTCTTGAGAAATCTGTTGGAGACTTCAGCTATGATTATCACCGAATTTACAAACGGGTAAATGGGATGATTCTTTTATTTTTAATGTATGTGGAAGAAAACGGACAAGTTAATATCAGCTTTGTTTCTATGCTGCAGACCTGTTTCTTGGGTAACTTTGAACAGAAATCTATGATTTCAATGATATTTGCGTATGTTTACACTGAAGTGTTTCCCTTAAGTTTATTTAAGAAAACAAGCATTAATTAGAGCAGACAGTCCTGCCTGTTGTTTGCAAAGCTTGTTATGCTCTACAAGGACTCATGAAAATGTGAGGAGGAATCACTGCATCCTGACCAAACAACTGTGGGATTCTCTATCTTAGCTGGGGAGTGAAGGCTCAGGTCTCATTCCCCCTGGAATGAGCTGCAAGTCCAAACTTGAGCTGGAGTGGCACAGCTGCTGTGCTGCACTTGGTGTTCAGCCTTTGTCTGCTCCCAACACAATTGTCCCTGTAAACCAAGGTGCCAAAAAGACTGAGCCACCCAAACTGCAGTTTGACACCTCTAAGTGCGGACAAAGAGCAGAAGGCATTTTAGTCCTGTTAACAGCTGCCAGCTTTGGAGTCGGTAACTGGCTACCATCTGGGATACACTTTTTTAAAAACTACAGGTCAGTGATTTTACTTTGTGCGTTTTAAAGACATGACTGAGCATGCAAGAGTGATGTAGAGAGAAGGAGGAATATAGAAAACAAAATATAGATACATATAGATACATATAGATACATATAGATACATATAGATACAAAGAAACTTGTCAAAACAGAATGATACTAAAGGTGAAAGATAAAATAAAAGCACAATGAATAACATCTAAACATTAGTCACTTGAGATTGGAACAATGGGGATTAATGTGAATAATCCTCAAGGGAAAAATAGTTAGCATATCATAAAATATTGCCATGTGTGGAAAAGATAATTTAATCTACACAGTGTAAATCTATATAATAATAATATATTGAAAATCAAAATAAATACCCTAAACCAAAGAAATACAAAACAATGGGAACAGAAAAAGAAATTGCAGAAAGAAACAGTGTGAGTGGAAAAAGTAATAATGATAAATGGCAAGATAAAAGACAGAAAACTCCCTGATGAAAATGGCTCAAGGGAGCAAGCTGTTCAGTTACAAGGATAGCCAAAAGTTCAAAAGAAAGCTAAGAAGGTGAAGGTGAACAAGTTATTTTGTAGAGTATTTTCCATACCTCTTGTCCATTGTTAATTTAGTCAGAAACAGAAAAAAAGTGAATTGCATTATATCGTGTTTGGAATGTGGTGAGATTAAACAGTGTGAATGCACAAGATGAAGCCACTAAAAACACATAATCAAGGAAAAATATATATTGCTTTTGACAATCAGAACTTGTGGAGCCAAACTCTGGTGAGTAATGATGGGGCAACCTTTTGTGATCTTCAGCCATCTGATTCATCCCTGCCTGGGACAAGGTGCTCCCTTCCCCTGGACAAACTTTAAATTACATTTCCAACCAAAGGAATCTGGGTGATAGCATAGGCCCTCCATCATCCACAAACAGCTGTGATCACACACATGAGTTTGAGTTTGAGGAGCTGATGAAGATCAAAGCACATTAAGCCTTTTGCAAGGAACTGAGCTGATTTGGCAAAGAGCTCTCCATGCTTGGGTACAATGCCAGCTGAAGGTACAGACTTCAAATACAGATAACCAACACGTGTTGATTTTTTTTAAATTAGGTTTTTTTATAAGGTTATTTTCAAATATCAAAATCATTTCCCTTCAGTCCTTTCTTGAAATTTAGACTATGGTGTCAGTAGAAAATCACATTAAGAAATGGGTAGCAGAAATAGCAAGTTCTTCATTCTCTGACATCCTGAACTAACACATTACCCGTTTCATTGCTGTCATTTGGCATCCAGCCCTTTCATTTCCTAATGTAATAATTCAGAATAGTTTTGTTCTCTTTCAAATGTTTAACTGACATTTTTATCATCTTGACAGATTCTACAGTCTTTAAGCTCACTCTTAAGAAACACACAAGTTTTCTAATTAGCAGAACTAATTCTCGTTTTAAATATACACAAATTCTAAATGGAGAATATGAGCTAAGGTGTAGTGGTCAGAACCTAAGGATTATGGAAAAAGTATAGAAAACAGGGCAAACTACTACTATTTCTTTGTTAAATTAGACTTTTCTGCTTTTGAAACAAAAATGCTTAAAAAAAACCGATTGTATTGGTTGGTAACTGTGACAAGAGATTTCTAACCTTTTGAAGCTGATTTGTAGCTCAGCTTCCACAGATCACTCCAAACCTTAACATCCAAAAAAAGAAAAAGAAAAAAATCTTTGTTTGATTTCCACTTGCTCCATAATTTTACCAATCTGTGATCCTTAGCTCTAGAATAATTAGAAATGTTGACCATCATCCTCAGTTTAATTGCTTCAGACCTTGATATTTTACAGAACTCTATCACATCATGACCAATAGAAAAGCTTATGTTTGAACTTCGTGGTCCTTACTCCACCAGATAAGCCAATGCCATGATCATCAACACCAAGCATTTCACAAAGAGAAGCACCTTATCTAATCTCCATAAGCCCTGCTGATGTGCAATTATATTACAATCACTTGCCTGTGTCTCTTATCACTTAGTGAAATAAAAATTTGACCTTGGTCTGAGAAGCGTTAACACTTATGATGTGTCTTCCCTCTTAAAATAAATTAGCTATAGAAATATCCAAGATTTTTTTAATCCCATCACTATCAATTTCCAGTTGTGATTTTCTTTTCCTAAAAGGAGTTGATAGAGTGCTCTCACTGAAATATTTTCAATAGCCAAAGTATGAATACATCTCTAGACTTCGTAGAATTTTTGATGTTGAAAGGGTTTATATCCCTAACATTCCCATTCAGTGCATGTGAAACAAATGAGAAGACATAATTTGGTAGTACCTAAATATGAATATGTATTAAATGGTATAATATCACTCCTTTATTAAACAAAGCCTAAGATAAATACATAAGTACTTGTGATGAAGATTTTGGTGAGCCACGTTTAACTACTTTGAATATCAGAGAAGGTGAAGATGGTAGAAACAGCTTGAAGGACATTGTTTTCTTTTCCAAGTTTAGTTCCATGTGATCCTATTTCATTTCATATTAACATTTTTGGCAATGCTGGATCAAGTTTCCTCTTGGAATGGAGCTGATAGTGGAAGCTATGGTTAAGGATAGTTTGGAGTTCCTGGAGGTCAATATAGGGCTGCTCTGGTGGCCTCAAACACAATTATTCCAGAGTTCCATGATGTGGAGGAACAAACAAGGGAGTACTTAAGAAGGAAGTGCAGCAGACCTTTCAGTCCTTTCCTGTTAGTGGATTTGTGCCTCACACCAGTACCGAATAAGGCAGGAGACTCATCTAAATTCCTGATATCTGTCTGCTGGGGATTTTACTGTGTCTCTACTAACCTATTAAATTCCTAGTTTCCATTTCTGAGAACACTTGAATGAATGTCTAAGAGATTGCTGTATTTTTTATTTGAAAAAAATAAATAATTTGACTATTCAGAAATCTAGAAAATTAAAATGTGTTGAACTTTTAATCTTATGTTTTTCCTAAGGTATGAAATACTTTTTATTGTGCCTTTCAATTAATTCTAATGAGCATCACTTTCAAGATGAGCTGCACTCGGTGCTAATTATCTTGAGCACAGAAGGGTCATGGAAGGATGAACTTCATGCCGCTTTTGCAGTGTCAAGGATTTACCTCTCCTTTTCCGTCTGTGTAGTCAAGAAAATATTCCAATGGCATGGCAAAACAATATGACAAAAACTTCCATGACTTGTAGCATCTTCCTGGCTGTTCAGCAGGCTCTTGCTGAGAAGACCCAGCCCCACACGAGCAGGTCAAAGAGGAAGAACCTGCATACAATCAAGGTTTTATGGCCTTCCCAAAGCCCATTTGCAAAAGGAGATCACATTGGTTTGGTGCTGCTACAGGAACTATGACAGACTCTCAAGATTAGCCATGCTGGGGCTAAGCACTTTACAAATATTCATGACTTCCCGCAGCATGGAGGATATGGCACATTCCATAGCAAACACAGCCCTTCAGAGGAACAGGGCAATACACAAATAAAATGGCAATGAAAATGATAAACTCATTCCAGGCAGTCAATCTGATACACAGCTAATGACAAATAGTTCCAAACATAAAATCTAGTGAAGCTACACTGGCTTGGTCCTGCTACAGGAGAAACAACCATACAGCCAGCTTTGCACTCAAGGTACTCCTAAAGTTGGAAGCACAACCGAAATACAGATCTAACCCTGCAGTGATCACATCAAGTTAGAGCTGCACATCAGGGAAGGCACAAAGCAAAGATGAAAATAAAATGTGAGTGAGGCTGAAAACATATGGATGGACAAATCATGCAAATATGCAAATTTAAGGTCCAAAAATGGTCTTTTGTAAGTCAAGTGAAAAGTCCTAAAACACAAAGAGGCTTGAACCAGAAGTCATTATTAAAAAATTTCAGAATAGCTCCAACATACTTGGACTTTTGAAGCAAGTAATAATTCCAGCAGTGGCATTTTGTATTAACTGAAATATTTTTACTTATTTCTCTGGCACTTCGAATAGGAGAAAACTGCAGTATTCAAGTGCAAAAGTAATAAAATTACAAATCTCAATATATCTTAAAGTCACAGAGGCAGTCCCTCAGCAATTAAGAATAACTTTTAAAAGGCTCTCAATTACATTTTATTGGGAAGATGGCAGATATTTGTTAAACACAAGATCAGAAAGAATTTACAAGAAGTAGGAAAAGGGACATAAATTGGAATGGCTACAATATTTTAAAAATAAAAATATTAAATTCTTTAACTTAATTTGATGAAATTAGGCTTGAAGTCTGAATATATTTAATTATATATTAGATAACAAGGAGTGTAAACTCTAAACAATGTTTGTTATTATACAGAAGAAAAGAAATTACAGAGGAGGAAATATCACAGTTAAATAAGTCATTGAATGTAGATCTGCAAAGAGTGCACACTTCCTGAGCACTGATCTTCGCATCCTGTCCTAATATTCCTTACTATTCTTCATGTATGCAACAGGACATGATATAAAATGGATGTAGGCCTGCAGTGGCACTTTGCAGTTTGGTAACAATTCTTTTAAATCATTATAAATAACACTGATTAGCTCTGATACCAAATGTATTCTCATCTCCCCCTGTGCAGGGATGAAGAAGATGGCTTTGCCATTTTCCCCATCTCTCCTCTCTTCCCATTAAAAAGGGCAACACAAAAAAACCTTAAGAACTGACCATTACTTTCACAAATATTCTTGCAGCTCAAAGTGATTCAAAAAGTTTCTCACTATATTAATTTTTAGTCGCTTGTTGTTTACAATTGTCCACTCACAGAATTACCTAACTGTCCTACCTGTGTAACTTCAAGCACAGAATTAGAAGAAATTGCACCACTTTGAAAGACCCTATTGTTCTGGAACCACTTTTCTGTTATTGACATACACATATCTAAGGTAACTTTCTATGAACACAGTATTGACTAAATAAATTTTAATTCAAAACAAAAATAGACAATCATTCAAACACTAAATGTGATACTAATTTTCATTAATTCAAATGTATCATTCTAGTCAGAATGTCCCAATTCTTCTTACCACTGAGTAGCAGGTACTAACATATGAAAAGATTTCATATAAAATGAGAGTAGAAATAAGGCACCCAAATAACAGCTAAAAGAATACAGATAGACTCTGGCTCCTCTTGGCAGTCTACCCCATCCTCTATCCCTCAGTTCAGGACATAATTTTAGACAGAAGATCACTAAATTTCCAAGTCTAAAATTCCAAAATTTAAAGGCCTATAGAAGAAAAGATATTCCAAAGGGAAGAAAAAATTTCACCACAGAAGGTTGTGTACAGCTGATGACTTAGCTCTTGATTAACTGGTGATAACCCATAGCATGAAAAAACTGCCTGCTCATTGTACAACTTGACAGCTGAAACACCTCTAGGAAGAAAATATCCATAAATATGGTCTCATTATCTGATTTGAAATGGTTATGTAAATGAACCAATATAAAACATAGTAACCAATTTCCTTTTTTCCTTATAGATTAAAATCCTCAAAATTTAGCCTACTGTCGTGGCAAACTACATTAGATCTGTTAGAATCTTTCTGGAGGTCAGCGATCTCAAAATCTATAATTAGCAAACTGAAGCAGTCACGACTTTGGGTAAAAATCATCATCCCAAAAATGGCTTCTTTCTAAATTTATACAGGAGAACTTGTGTGAGTGAAGCTTGGCTTCAGATAGAAAAAGGAATGCCTAAATGAGAGCTATTACTGATATGCAAAAACCAAATTTTATTGAATGGAATTGCTGATCACTTCCACTTTTTTCAGGTACAGAGCTGGAAGGGGAAGGATGTCTACATCCTAAAAGTAGGAGAGATCTTTCAGAGGAAAGCAATGGGTAACTAGACCCAGAGAGCCTTGTAACTGAGGGTCAATCTGCAGGAGGACTGGCTCAGAATGTCCTTTCCACGCTGCCCCAAAGCAGCACCATCACTGCCAGCTGGCTCCACCACAGCAGAATTAGGCAATCTCCCTCAAAGTCTGGAGGAACTAGTCAGAAAGGTTAGCATAAGCATCCTATATTAAGCATGCCTTTATATTAGGGAGGCTTTTGATGCCACAGGTATTGAAATTAATGATGATGGAGTCGAATGCCTGTGGGTAAGAATTAAGGGCAAGGCTAACAAGGCTGACATCCTACTGGGAATCTGCTATCATCCACCCAACCAGGAAGAAGAGGTGGACAACTTATTCTATAAGTAGCTGGAGAATGTTTCAGGATCATCAGCCCTTTTCTTGTAGGTGACTTTAACTTCCCAGATATCTGCTGGGAACTTAATACAGCCGAAAAAAGACAGTCCAGGAAGTTTTTAGAGTGCGTGGAGGACAGCTTTTTGTCACAGCTGATGAGCGAGTCTACCAGGGGAAGGGCTATGTTAGACCTGTTGTTTGTAAATAGAGATGGGGTACTGGGAGATATAGTGTTTGGAGGGTGCTTGGGCACAGTGATCATGAAATTATAGAATTCTCAATATTTGGTGAAATCAGGAGGAATATCAATTAGACTTTTACGCTGGATTTCTGGAGGGCCGACTTTGGCCTATTTAGGAGACTTATTCAGAGAGATCCTTGGGAAGCAGCCCTTAAAAACACAGGAGTTCAGAAAAGGTGGATGTTCTTCAAAACAGAGATCTTGAGGGCTCAGGAACAAACTGTCCCTATGTGCTGAAAGATGAGTCGATGAAGCAGACGTCCAGCCTGGTTGGCAAGGAGGTTTTGGAGGAATTTAGGAATAAAAAGAGGATGAGGTGTCTCAGGAAGTATTTAAGGGGGCTGAATAACAATTGGGGAGGCCAAAGATCAGTATGAAATTAAAATGGCAACTTCTGTAAAGGACAATAAAAAATGTTTCTACAAATATATTAATGGTAAAAGGAAGAATAAGACCAACCTTTGCTCTTTATTGGATGAGGGAGGGAACTTAGTAACTGCGGATGAGAAGAAGGCAGAGGTGCTTAATGCCTTCTTTGCCTCAGTCTTTACTGGGAAGGTGGCTTGTCCTCTGAACAACTGTCCTCCTGGGTTGGCAGATGGTGTCAGGGAGCAGAATGGTCCCCTTGTTATCAAAGAGGATGCAGTCAGAGAACTGCTGAGATGCTTGGATATTTATAAATCAATGGGACCAGATGGGATCCATCCCAGGATGATGAGGGAGCTGGCAGATGAGCTTGTGAAGCCACTCTCCATCATTTACCAGCAGTCCTGGGACACTGGCGAGGTTCCAGATGACTGGAAGCTGGCCAATGTGACATCCATTTATAAAAAGAGTGGGAAGGAGGATCCTAGACCAATCAGCCTAAAATCAGTACCTGGTAAGGTAATGGAACAGTTTATCCTAAGTGCCATCATGAAGAATTTGCAGGATGGCCAGGGTGTCAGACTCAGCCAGCATGGGTTTAGGAGATGTAAGTTGTGTTTGACAACCTGGTCTCCTTTTATGACTAAGTGACTCACCTGGTGGATGCAGGAAAGGCTATAGATGTTGTCTATTTGGACTTCAGCAAGGCTTTTGACACTGTCTCCCACAGCAAATTCCTGGAAAAGCTGCAGCCTGTGGCTTGGACGGGAGCACTCTTTGCTGGGTTAAGAACTGGAGGATGGCCGGCCCCAGGGAGCGGTGGTGAACAATGCTGCATCCAGCTAGTGACCAGTCACCAGTGGTGCCCCCCAGAGCTCTGTGCTGGGGCCTGTTCTGTTCAATATTTTTATGGATAACATGAATGAGGGCATTGAGTCCTTCATTTGCAGATAACACTAATCCGGGAGCATATGTCCATCTGTTGGAAGGTGGGAGGGCTCTGCAGAGGGACCTGGAATGGTTGGATGGATGAGCAGAGTTCAATAGGATGAGGTTTAATAAGTCCAAGTGCTGTGTCCTGCATTTTGGCCACAGCAACCCCCTGCAATGTTATAGGCTGGAGATGGTGTGGCTGGACAGTGCCCAGGCAGAAAAGGACCTGGGAGTGCTGGTCAACAGCTGACTGAACATGAGCCAGCAGTGTGCCCTGGTGGCCAAGAAGGCCAATGGCAGCCTGGCCTGGATCAGGAATGGTATGGTCAGCAGGAGCAGGGAGGTCATTCTTCACCTGTACTCAGCACTGAGGTGAGGCCACACCTTGAATGTTGTGTCCAGTTTTGGCCCCTCAGTTTAGGAAGTACATTGAGACCCTTGAATGTGTCCAGAGGAGGCAACAAGGCTGATGAGGGGCTTAGAACACAAACCCTGTGAGGAATGGCTGAGGGAGCTGGGGTTGTTTATCCTGGAGAAAAGGAGACTCAGGGGTGACCTTATCACTCTCTAGAGCTTCCAGAAAGGTGGCTGTATTCAGGTGGGATTGGTCTCTTTCACCAGGCAGCAGAGACAGAACCAGAGGACACAGTCTCAAGCTGCACCAAGGGAGATATAGGCTGGATATTAAGAAGAAATTTTTCATGAAAAGAATAAAATAGTATTGGAATGCTTTGCCTGGGGAGGTAGTGGAGTCACCATACCTGGATGTATTTAAAAAAAGACTGGATGTGGCACTTGGTGTTATGGTCTAGTTGAGGTGTTAGGGCATGGGTTGGACTTGATCTTCTTGGAGATCTCTTCCAGCCTAGTTATTTTGTGATTCTGTGATATTTTAACTTCAAAAGAGGTTATAAAGGTTGAAGGAAAGGTGACAAAATTTACCTTTTTTTTTCCCTTTAAAATGGAGAATTTTAGGACCTGGATGGCAGGGGTGCTGCATCAGTCATTGGCAGCTGATGGACAGTCCCTACTTATTGGGGTAGGTTTAAGGCTGGCTGTAGAGTTTATTGAATAACAGTCATGAAAATAAATTATTCAATGAACTGTACAAAAAATTCATCAGTCATTTATATGAGTAATATTTTTGCAGATACTTTCCAGTTGTACTGGATATGGTGTCATTCATCTGCAGGTCAGCAGTACGAATCCAAACCAGGCTGCCTATTTCAGAAAATGGTTAATGCTTGATAATCTCTGGAAAACATTTAAACAGAATCCTGAATGTAACATAAAAATGGTAGGAAACTTGAATATTGGGAAATTCTAACCGGTTCCCATGACTGCCTTTGGATATAGAAGAGAAATATGTGTTTTGCTCACAAAATATGTTTGAGGAGAAACTAACCAAATATTTTTAGTAGATCAGATTCAAAATGTTTTCAAGCTCTGAAGTATTTCCAAAATTATTTCAGAAATTTGTACAAATACTTATATTTTAAATTTTAAAATATTGGACTAGGTGTATTTTTTATAGGTACATTAGAGTTTGCTATTTGAGTATTCAAAATCAGTAGTTCTTGAAAAACACCATTTTCATACCATATGAAAAAATTTATTGTATTAATATCTGGTTTATATTTCAATTAGAGTATTTTTAGTTCAATGAAAATAACTAGGGAAAAAAAGTCCTATCTATCAATCAGAGAGCCAAAACCATTCTACAGTCCTGACTGAATTACGTGTACAAGTCTGAGTGCATATAAGTCAAACTGAAGCTCATGGAGCTTTCATATTTAAGTGCTTTCCTGAAGTCAGAGAAAGAAATTCTACACAGTATTACCTTATTATTCAAAACATTTACTTAGAACTGAAGCCCAAGTTAACCAAATCATCTAAAGCGTCACTAATTTTCATTTTAGAACCAAATCCTTGTTAATTTCAAAACTTTCATTCAAATGGTCTCCTAAACCTTCTTCAGATTTCTTCAAGTCTATGTATTTATGTATACAAAAACAATATTGGTGTATCTACAAATGTTCGTATATGTGTATTTACATGAGGAGTCTCAGGTGCCTGCACAAGCCAAGATGTTTTTACTGTGGCCAGTACTCTGTGACATATAAACTCAGAAATTCTGTAATTATATGGTTTTCATTGAAAGACATTTAACATACTGTGCACTGGCTGTTCCTCAATTTTTTAAATCATGTGAAAAACACAGATTCTTTTCCTTCCTATATTCAAGAGCAATGGCTGTTGGGGGTTGGCCTTTCCCTTTCCTTTCCTTTCCTTTCCTTTCCTTTCCTTTCCTTTCCTTTCCTTTCCTTTCCTTTCCTTTCCTTTCCTTTCCTTTCCTTTCCTTTCCTTTCCTTTCCTTTCCTTTCCTTTCCTTTCCTTTCCTTTCCTTTCCTTTCCTTTCCTTTCCTTTCCTTTCCTTTCCTTTCCTTTCCTTTCCTTTCCTTTCCTTTCCTTTCCTTTCCTTTCCTTTCCTTTCCTTTCCTTTCCTTTCCTTTCCTTTCCTTTCCTTTCCTTTCCTTTCCTCCCCTCCCCTCCCCTCCCCTCCCCTCCCCTCCCCTCCCCTCCCCTCCCCTCCCCTCCCCTCCCCTCCCCTCCCCTCCCCTCCCCTCCCCTCCCCTCCCCTCCCCTCCCCTCCCCTCCCCTCCCCTCCCCTCCCCTCCCCTCCCCTCCCCTCCCCTATGTGCCTACCCCTGCACATAGAAACAGCTTAGGTGTCCACATACACTTGGTACACATTTTATAGCAGAGCTTTATTTTAAAGAAAATAACAGGCAAAAAACCTGAGGTTTTTTCTCTCCTCCTTTGCTTCCTTGTCTCTCAATCCCCACAGCAGACTCTTCATATAAACAGGACCTTTCATCTAATTGTCTGTGCAGTTTGTGAGAAACACCATGTGAGGACAAGATCATGACAAGTCAGAATCCAGAATGTTCTGGTTCCTAGTTCAGTGCTTACTCCCTCAGGTAACAATGAGAAAAATCCTGTTTCTTTTCAAAAAGTTAAAAATTTTTACTACTGATTTTCATGAAGCCAGGATTTCACATTACCTCTTAGGACTGAGATTTTACAGTTTTGCCTCTAAAAGGGATCTCTGCCTCAGTAAAGACAAAATTACCTGTGTAATGTGTTTATAAAAATTCACTCTTACTTCTTGGTCAGTGTCTTCTCCCAGAAAAATTCTCAAAGTATGAATGATGACTTGCCTAGAAAACAATTAGTTTTCCCTTCCTCCTCTTGTACCTTCTGAGTTCAGTTAATTTTGTTCTTCTGTCTTTGCACTTACTTGACATAGTTCATTTATGTAAAAAATTATTTATTTCATAATCATCTAAATGCAGATGAGCTTTCTTACTGTGGGCACTCTTACTGTGTATGAAATTTAGATTTTATACGTAAATGTTTGCTCATCCTCCCTTTCAAACAACTTCAGTTCAGATATTCCCAAATGATTACTTTTGAAACAATTACCCTTGGGTATTTTCCTTTTTACACTGCCATCAACTGCAGTTTTCTCAGTTTCAAGTAAGCAAGGGGAATTAACAACTGTACTGAATTTTTCCTTTTGATTGTGGTTTAATTGTTGTAGAAGTTTAACATTGTATCAGTTGGCTAAATGATGTTGCAAAGAAAATTAAAGTGCTTTGTGAGTCTTAATCAAGACTTGCTACTTATTCTAAATAGGTCTACACCGATCAAGGTTTAAAGTAATTTATATTAATTTAAAAAACAGTTAGAAGAAAGAAAAGACAGACATTACATTTCATCTTTTGCTTGTTACGCTTATTTCAAACATTTCCCAGACCAGCTTCTGAGGGAACTTGGCAGAAAGTGGATCAGTATTGCACCATTATAGGAACAGTGTGGCAGAGGGAAGGACAGTCTGAGTTACCTTTAATTTTATTGAGATGTGTTCCTCCACATAAGCCCTCCCCCTGCTGCTGTGCCCTGTGTTGTTGCAGGATTGTCAAGTGATGAATAATTTCTATAAAGATATTTTTTTACCAGTCCCTTTCTCAGAAAAGCTGAGAATTTCCACAACAAAAAAAAAGAAGAGCATTTGAGGACAAAAAAAGAGTAGCTTCAGGAAACAGAAGAGGATGACAGAAAACATTGCTATTTTAAAAATGATCATCAAATACCACAGGGGACCATATAAAATCCCAGAAAAGTGGCTGAATTCCCAAGTGAGCCAAGCTGTGAGAGGACGTAGATTTTCTCTTTACAGTGAACACTGCAGAAAAGACCAAAACCCTTTCAGTCCATAGAAGATAAGTTTTAATACATGACTCATGAAAATATCCACTTTTTAAGCAGTGAAAGCTGAAAGCATGTGGAGAAGAGGGCACTCAGAATAGGAAGTATTATTCTTTCAGGGCTAAAAAGGGAAGAGATAGGTCTCTAGAGGAAAATATGCTTTAATTAGTATAACACTATTACTAGGCTTCTACCAGTACCAGAATAAAACCTTTTAAAATGGAGAGAAGAGAAAAAGCATACTGAGAGGAGAAAAATCTCCATCACTGGGGAAAGTGGCAGCATTTAGAAGTGGCGTTAGTGGTGTCAGATTGTCTTTGCTCAATCCACTTCTGCAAATTATTCCTCCGCAGCCTGAGCAAGACTTTTATACACTGGCTTATTTTGGTGCATAAGGGCATAAATAAATACTATGTAATTGCCTCATAAATACTTGCTAAAAATAGGCATCTTATGAAGCCAGAATACATTAATAAAATCTTTTCATGTGCAATAAATACTGTCTTCCTGCTGACAAATCGCCTCCAGGTCAATTTGAGAATTATTTAGTCAAAATTATCTAAATAAATAATGCAGGAAGAAACCTATTGAAAAATTAAACTTTCTGCACACCAGTTAAAATATAAACAAATATCTGACAATAGTAACATAACAATTATTTATTATTAGTTTGGTTAAAATAATAAACTTGCTGAAAAATGTGTGATTTGCACCAAATCAACCATGACTTACTAAAGTAATAGATTTGCCCTTCCAGCATCACATATAATACTAAAGAGTGTTTAACCTATCATATTTTTCCACACTGTTCATGAGCTTGCTAACCAGAAGAAACTGATAATATTAAATATTTAATTGTGTAATGTTTTATTAATCTCTGCTCATGAAATGTTAATAGCAAAGTTTGGCTAATATAATATGGAGCTCTTGGTAAATGTAGCACTTTATTTCTTAATGCATTTTGCTGCTGTATGTTTTGTAATAGTCATGGAGTAATAGAATCAAAAAGACAACACCATGAGGATCGAATGCACTTTCACTAGCACCAGAAAAATAAAATGCAGATTACACTCTGAAAAAGACTTAAAGGAGCATAATTTTTCTCCTGTCTCTCCAAGGTTCTGGAGGACAAAATTATTAACTTTCTGCAACACACTGTCCAGCATTAACTTTAGCTTAATGACATGATATGCAATTTTCAAGGAGTACACTAGGCTAATCTTCCGGGATGACTAAATCTTCAATTAACACAGCAACACTGGACTGTGTGTGGGATGACTGTGAATTACAGTGCAGGTATAACAAAACCACCAAGGTGTATCAAAAGAAAACTTCTGAGTTTCTGTTTAAACAGGCCCTAAAAGATTCCCGTGTTCCTCTGGATGCTGCACTTCCTCATCTCACATTCTCACTTCTTTCTTTAAAAACAAGCAGCTTTCAAACTCTTTGCCACTCCTTCCTGGAAAATATTTAAACTTCCATCCCAGCCTTCAAAACTCCTCTACCAAATAAAAAAATAAAATAAAACCAACAACAAAACATCCCAACAACAACAAAAGCCAGTAGAGCTGATAATTCTGAACTAGTTTGTGGCCACACCCTTGGCTGTGGAACTCTTGACCACTGCTTTTATTCTGCCCTCAGGAGCACATTTAAGGTTAATGGAGAGCAGAAGCTCTTCTATAGATGCTGCCAATCCTCAGTTATTATCTGTATTTGGTAATATCCAATTATTCTGGTCACCCAGAGATAAAGCCAGAAGAGTCTATAAAACAGCTTGAGCCTAGAGGATGAATTTCAGCCAGAATCAGGACATAGGTGGGATTATTAACAAAAAGAGGTAGACTTGTCTAAAACAATACTTACTTATGGAAACACACTGTATTTCCTGCACTCACAAGAAAGTAATGAAAATGTTTTGGACTACTCATTAGCAGAGTTCTGGCACTTACAAGCCTGCTGCTTTTCACGCATGTAACAAATCCAGTGTAGCAAACAACTGACAGAATAATCACAAGGATACAGACTAACTGTCCTGTTCCCAGGGGTTTCACCCAGCAACAAACTTACCGGCTCAACCGGGTAATAGTGTGGCAATAATAACAATAATCATGATAATGATAATAATGATAATTATAATAATAACACGATGGTATGCCAGAGCTATCCTTTAATCCGCGTGGTCCAAGAAGCAGTATACAAAATGTGATGTTGTTCCAAAGGCAGGCAGTGACCAAAGATGCAGGGGCGGAGTCAAGTACACAATACACAGGGAATATCTGAGGGCAAAGGTCCAATCCCAAAGGCAGGACAGGGACTTGACTTTATATGTCAAAGGTCTTGAACCAACAGAGAGACAGAGGTAGGAATAAGACTAACCTTGGAATGAGCTAATTAGCATCTTCGCAGTACCCAGTTTCCCAGAGTCTTAGGTTTATGTCTCCTATCTCAGTTGGTTCAATTCCCACAGCTAACTGGGCAATTTTTTTTTCACTCTTACTGACACTTCATGGGCTATTGAAGGTCTAAAAGTCCAAGTCTTCTCAATTCACAGAAAACTACTGCATTATTAATTGGAATACTCAGTAGTAAGTTTGGGTTTTAAACAGCTAGCCAACTTGAACTCTTTAGATTAAAACTTGTTTGATAATGCCAAAATTAACACAAAAAAGACCCTTTTGTATCACCACTCCACTACTCCCAGAAGGCAGGATAAATACAGACAGTCTGCAAGAACTGTGGGGAGACAACACAAGCAGATTGCAATGTGAAGTTAAGGTCAAATGCTTTAACATCCTTGGCTACCCTGAGAAGCCAACTGCTTGGGCTACTATCCTGGCTCTTATTTCAGTTTCAAGGAAAGAATTCTTAAATTGTTTAACATAAATTGAAATTCTTGACACCTTGTTGAATAAGTCTCACAGCCCCAGGGATTCAATTAAACACACTGCCTGGAGAAGTGTCCAGGGACTATCCAGTTAATATGCTTTTACCCTAAAAAACCTACCTATTTTACAAATGAAAAAAAAAAATTATGGATTTATGACAGCATGTTACAAGTTATGGGGGTTTTTTGAGCTTCAGCAAGGTTCATGCAAGCACTGGTAACAGATTTAACAGTAAGCCATGCACTGGCACTCGAAGCTGTAATGTTTCTATCCAGCGTCAGCTCCCCAGGCAAAGCAGCAGACAAGTGCTACAGACTGCAGGGATCAGGACTTGGTTTGATCAGAAAATTAATAAGACTGTGCAAATCACATCACAGAAGGTCACTTAGGTGATGTTCTTACAGAGGCTGTTCTAGTGGTGTAGAAAGGCCCTAGAGGGGGAGCACAACCTTGAAACAAGTGTCTGTAGTATTTGTTAGAGGGGAGGTCTGGCTTTGTACCACAAGAGGAGTACTGTCACCAGCCAGAACTCAGACCACCAGGCTGGTTCCATGTGAGACTTGAAGTGAAATATGCCAGAGTAGTGCTTTATTTCCTTCAAGCAGTAGCATTCCCAACAGCATCATTCCATCTATAATGTAAGGGAAAACATACCAAAGTACAGGAACATTAAACTCCCCTTCAGAAATTGGTACACACAGTACAGTAACATAGTCATTAAATAGAAATATTTTTAAAAATAAATCCCCTCAAAAAACAAATCCAACTCGTAGTACAACTCTTTCACCCTTTGAAAGCTCCTCTCACATTATCCCTGTGTTAAAAATGCATGTAAGAATATAAATCTGAAGTGGTTGCAATATTGCCACCATACTCCCTGTTTTCACATGGGAGTGAATGCCATGAAAAAGCGTTTAAAGATGCTGGAAAACCAGGAGGGGAAAAAAAAAAAAGCAATCAGAAGTTTTATAAAATGTGTCCCCATTTCAGCTCAGCTGCAGCCTGTGCAGATAAGCAGATGTAGAGCCTCACTAATTTCAGAGCAGCTGCTGCTGTGGTTGAGCTCACCTGTGCACACCTGCATGGGAGAATATGGGAGCAACAAGCTGAAAATGAGGTTTGGTCAGTCTGCTGGAAAAACTTTGCTTTAAATACTTTATGTAAGAACTCCCATATTCAACATTGTAGTGTTTTGTTGTGGTTTTTTGTTTGTTGACTTTCTGTAAGGGTTTGGTTCTTTCTTTTGTCTTTTTAGGATTGGGGGAGTCAAGTATTTTGGTTGTGTTTTTAAGGATTTGGGGTTTTGGGTTTTTTGCGTCCCCTCCCCTAGTCATTCATTAAGAATGTATTCCTGTCAGTGTATTTATGAACCTTAGTATTTTGAATTTACAAATAAAGCTGTCCCTAACCACAGCTCTGGGCCTGCTCTCCAACGGGCCTTATAGGCCAAGTTACGTGAGGTAATTATATAATCAATCACATTTCAGTTATAAAGTTGGGATTCTTTATAACTATGGGACCTCCAGGCTAGCTGAAGGCCACCACATAATATAAACCTTAACACGTGTATCAGTTATTAATAGTATAATATTCACCCTCGAAAGATAGCCTATGAGGTGCAACTGGTTTTCTCCAGCCCAGATAATTCTCAAATATATTTTTTTTTTTTTCACAGAAAATCCATGTGGAAAAGGAAGCAGGGAAATCAGTCTGGGAGACTGGCAGGACTGCACTGAGGACTGCATCTCATGGAAGCAAACAAACAAAAAAAAGCTTAAGAACTGCAAATGTTTCCTGAACAATGACCTGGTGCACCAAATTTGTAATTAGCTTTGATAGGCTTCTGGGATGGTGCCCCAACTCATGCATTAGCCCAGTCACTTCTGTTTACCACTTTAAAAAGGTTGCCAAATTATTACCCAGTCACTGGTAATCGCTCTGTATTTGTCTCATCACCATAAATACTTGTGATAAGAGGCCTTGAGCTGTGTTAATACCCTGACAAATCACATGCTCTCTCCCACAGCCCTCATAAGTTGTTTTCTCACGTAAATATCCAACCCCTCCCATCAGCATCAGCAAAAATGCCAAAGAAACTGAAACTCTGGATACAATGGCTTCATGAAAAACAGAGTGCAGCAGCTGTGCTCCTCAGTACTTTCACTTGTTCCACAGAATCCCTCATCCCTGGTATTCCTTTGGCCATGTTGCCACAAACCCCAGTGGTGTCTCTAGCAGCATTCAGCTTTCCATCTTAAATGTAAATAACAGCTATAGTTCTGACCAATTCACACTTTTCCCTCCTGAAATTTATCTGTTTGGGATTTTTAGTCATATTGAAATTTTTGCTCTACATTTTCCTTAGAAAAATGTAGAATTATGGATGCCACCAGTCCTTCCTACTACTTCTGACAAACCACAAGTGTGACTAATTGTATTAAAGACAAGGATGACTAACATCCAAGGAGGGCCATCACATGCTAAAATGGCTTAACCATCATACAGGAATTTGCTTTGTGTTGTTTTATTGTTCCTTGAAAAAGTGCTGAAAATAATCTGAAGGAATTTGTTGATCTCTTTTTTAAATATCTAAGCACTGATATTCCTACCAATACTCTCTCAAGCTGATTTCTAGTGTGCTGTAAAAGATGAGGACAATTAAATGGTTGTACACTAAATTATGCTTTGCTAGAGGCTAAGAGAATTCTTTTTCCTTACCTGTACTATCCTGAGAACACTGAATTGGAACAGGAAATCCAGGGTAAGAAGAAAAAAAGGCTTTGTCAGGCAAAATGTTAATTTTGGTTAAATCCGAAGGTCTCATTACAGCCAGGGAAAGCAGAATTTACCTGAAGAGTAGACCTTTTTGTTTATAATAATTTCACTACTTATAACACTCTAAATACTTTCATTTAAGGAGTTAAATTCAATGCATAAAATAAGTAAATAATAATATATTATTCAAAGTTGTTGTTTAATGTTACTTACTATTCTGCTGTTCAAATCCACAAATACAGTATTTTTTGAGTGAATAATTATGTAAATAGCCAAGCAATCAACCAAACAGTGCCTGTCCCATGGGAGGAGGACTCCTCTCAATAGGCAATGAAAAAGCAGTCTGGATCATTAGAAGCCCTCTTGCCAGCCACCTCATTAACATTGAAGTGAAGGATGAATGTCATGAAAATAATGGGATTAGTACTAAAATATGATATACAAAAATCTCTATAGGTAGCATATATTTTCTAAGTTTCTGCATTAAAAAAAACCAACCAAAACTAAAATGAGCATTTGATACATAATCTAAATAATGACTACTGATTTCTGTCCAAAGGGATATTCTTCATTAGTTTCTTAAATATAATCTAATCCACATAAATTCTGGAACAGTTCATAAGCTTCTAGAATATGGACAGCACCAGTGTTTAGAAAAACACTTGCCAGCTAAAGAGAATGAGAAAGATAGGTGAAAAAAGAAAATACCTTGAAAAGACAAAAGGAGGCTTGAAGACATATGACGGTATGTATATAGAAAGAAGTAGTAAAACAATGATTTTGTATTGAGGACTCTGGTATTACTGAATTAAATAAGCAATTTAGTCATGTGCATGTGTATACTAATACTTCTATGAAAGAGCTGTTGAGTAACATGAGTTTTCTACCAACACTCTCTTTGAAGTTACTTATATTGCACAATACATTATAAAAGTCATGCAATAACTTCTTCACCATCCCTCTTCCTGAGAAGCTCATCTGCTTGTCTCTCTTATGAGCTGGTGCTCATCTCAGCTGCATGTCTGCTGTTGTTTCTGGGTGAGATCACTTAATATTTTAGTCCAAATACCAGAAGCAATTGAATTAGCCCAGGCATAATCAACAGATGAATTTAATATTTAATCAGGAAACTGTATAAGCAGTGGTAATAGTTCTTAGTTCTCTCTCACATGCTAAAATGCAAATTAACTACCACCCCAGCTACTTGGGAAAAGGTACTAGAAAAAATTGCCTTTCATAACCAGTGTTATCTATAGTAATTTTGAAAAATTGTGCTGAAACAATGGTAAAATATTATGGAATTTTAGGCATTACGACAGAGGGAGAGAGACATACAACATTTTACTTATTGAGTATATTTTTAACACATTTACAGAAATCTATGGCTCACTTGATATCACACAATTAACATGCATTCAAAATGTTCTCACTCTAAAATGAAATTCAATTAAGAAGTAATAAACTTCTACCCAACAGGAACTTTGTAAAGAAATTACAGCATTTTCAAGGCAACATTGATTTAGTGATTCATTTTTGTCGAACTTATTTCACAATCAGCAGTAAAACAGCATTGTTATCCCTTCCTCTGCAGGTCTCCATATTGAACTGAAGTTCCAGGCATTTTGAAAGCAATCTACCTGTCACAGAGGCACTTGGTTAAAACTTTACTATGTGAGCTCACTGGGCTAGAGCTGTAAAGTTGCTGTAACACAAAGGGCCGGGAAATTGTTTCTTTATCAAAATTTACACACACAAGGTTCAGCAATGCTGTTCCAGAATAACTAATTTTTCCACGCATTCTTTTTTAGCAATGGGTTCAGCTCCTGCAGCATTATCCAAAGAGTAGCACAGAAAATGTAACTGTGGTTGCAATGCCCAGGGTAGATGAGAGTCCATGTAGCAATGGGGAACAAAGAAACACAGACCCCCTTATGCATCTGAAGGAGATCCCTTTATTTTAGAAATTACTCCCCTTTTATAGTTTTAATTTCAAGCAGACAAAACCAAACCTTAACAGAAGAAGGGCACCCGTTGGCTGGCTCAGCTGTAGCACTGCTGTACACACATAACTGTACTGTACTCATAATTGTCTCTCAGCACCCAAGCGACATCCAACTCTCCAGCTGTGCCTTCCCACAGGACCTTCTGGTGAACATAAGCCTTTACAGCTTTAACAGTTATAACCCCACATCCCACAAGCCCATAACCTCATGCAGCAGAGTTTTGTGTCCTCTTGGCACCCATCCCAGGTGGAAATAGCTAGGAGTGTTTTAGTTTATAAATAATACATCCATCAAACAATTGCTCTGCCCATCAAACCGTTTGACCTAATCAGGACATATTTAACAGTAATAAACCTTGATTCATCATCTAAAGCTAAGATTTAACAGAAAATATCCTTGGTCCAATAGGGAGTTATGTGATAAGGAGATAGAGCAGGCCAAATGAACTGAGCAGTAATCCAGGAGAGGTTTCACAGTGCATTAACCCAGCAAGTAACTCTCTTACCAACCACAAGATTAACTGCATAAAGTGTGGCATACACCAAAGTAATTTCAATTTGCCACATCCTTTGGGCCAAGTTTGCTTTGCTCATTCTTGTGTGAAGGGCCAGACTGGAGGGGTTGGAGTCCAAGTCCCTCTTTTACCAATAGAGGAGGAAAGACAACATCAGCTCCTGTGTACTGCTGTGCTTTAGTCCAGCTCTGGAGAGGCTGCTTCCAGGGCTAGGAATAGCTTTTTATCTGACATACTAATTCATATCCAATTAAATATGACAGTTTCATTACCACCTAATTTCTTATTAACATGTTACAACAATCTTACTGTTGCCACAGTGGCTACAACTAATGAATGATCCAAATTTTTTGCTCTTTAGCACTGGAAACCTTCTTACCCATGCTGCAGAGATGAAGAAGTAGCCACCAAACAACTTCAGCTATTTCTAAACTGAGGTAAATTCAGCTGTGTAATCTGTGTGGAATATTACCAGTACCTCAAGCTGTGTCAATGTGTGTATTCACCATTACATGTAGGTAATTTTGTGAATTCTTATGACACCACAATTAAAAGAGGTTCTCCTTACATGCCTGCTGTAATGCAGCATTCATCAGTGGCTGAGTATTATTCCTCTGAAGGAGCTGATAGCTCATCAGTTACACAGCTAAGGTACTTCAATGCTTATTCTTAGAGAATTCATTGGAGCTGTTTCAGGCAGAAGGTTTGCAAATATCTCTGACCTCAGGTGAGGGGAATGACTCTTAAGCAAAACAAAAACGACAGAAGATATAGAGAAGATGAAAAACTAAAGTGATGTAAGCAGAAGTGTTTTATTTAAAAGATTCATTCACTAGCAAGCTTCTATCTTATTGTCAAAACCAGCAAGAATTTTAACAAGAGCTTCTTGAGAGTAATTAATAATAAACAGGACACTGTGGAGCCTTAACTCATGAAGCCACAGCAATGGAGGAAACTGTCCTAGCCTCAGCCTCAAATATTTTAAATCCCACAACTTCAATTTCTGAGCCAATTTGGATCTCAGTGTGATCCATCTGCACAGAATTCCTGTGTGTGTTGAAAAATATGTATATAGCAGAGAAGCCCTTGCACCTTCCCATTTGAATCTTCTGAGAAAGGAATGAAACTCACTATGTTCACACTTTTCTTTTTATGATCCAGCCTGTGTTTGATAATTTTAGAGTTTATTCACTAGAGGAATAGACTATAAACAAAACATAGGTGCCTGTTTCTTACAATGTCTTCTCCAAAAATGTTTACTGTTGTGATCAGCATTTCAGCTACAGCCATGCATTTTAAGTGCTTTATTCCAGTTTCAATCCCATTTGCCATAACAGATCATGGAGTCAGTGGAACAGCACACTTGGTGTAACCAAGGGAAGCATTTACTCATTAGCAGTTAAGGCCACGGCCATAAGCAATTTTAAGTCCTGCAGCATGTCACAAATGATAATCATATTGAGCTGCTCACAGAATCTTCTTCTCTGTTTTAATTTTCAATAATAAATTCCAAGGAAACAGCAGAGTCTGAGAGTTCCCAGAACACTTCCTTGAACATGTGCATCTCTCCTAAGATCCTTTTAAGGGTACAGCTCCCAGCCTTATCTGCCCATTTGTCAGCTTCTCACGCAAGCATGCCTTGCATGCCTTCTCTTCAGCCAAGCTGCCCATACACAGAAAAACACCTTGGAACTGACTGACTGGTTTCTTCCAAGGTACTCTACAGATTTATTTCTCTTACAATGACTTAGGAGGGAAAAAATCACCAAAAATTTACTTTCTAAGGAGTTTAGAGAAAAAGGTGGCATTTAGATATAAAAATGAATGCATATAGGCAAAAAAGAAAAAAATACAGTCCTTAATAGATTGTATTTTCTTGCTCTGCATTATGTGACTTGAGGGCCACCAAGGTGATCACAGGGATGGAGTGCCTCAGCTACAAGGAAAGACTGAGGGAACTGGGGTTGTTCAGCCTAGAAAAGAGAAGGCTTTGGGTTAACCTAATTGCAGCCACCCAGTAACTGAATGGAGTCTACAGGAAAGATGAACAGAGACTTTCTGCAAGAGCCTGGAGTGAGTGACAGGACAAAGGGGAATGGCTTCAAACTGAGAGAAGATTTGGATTAGATATTATGGAAAAATTCTTCCCTGTGAGGGTGATGAGGCCCTGGCACAGGTTGTCCAGAGCAGCTGTGGCTGCGCCAGCCCTGGAAGTATCCAAGGCCAAGTTGGATGAGGCTCTGAGCAACAAGGGACAGTGGAAGGTGTTCCTGCCCGTAGAAGGGGGTTGGAAGGAGATGATCTTTGAGGTAATTTCCAACTCAAACCATTCTGTGACTCGTCCCCAGGTGTGAGAAACTGAGAGTACACTATCAGCCAGATTCGCACATGCAATAAGGTTTTTCATCCCACTCTGACAGTGAAAAAAGATTTGAAGAATATTTATTGCAACTTTGAAACACCAAAGAATACTAAGGAACCTTTGATGTAGATATGAATAAAGCCCTTCAGTTTCTATGTAACTCTAATAGTGACAGTGATTGCATTTTGCAAGTAAGCCAGCACGACTGTGTTATCCAACAAATGCAATTATAAAGGAAAAGACGAACATTGCCTAGGAAAATACTGCATGTAAAAATCACAGCAGTTTGATCTTCAGTACATGTCTCCCCAGGTACTCAGGTACTCCACAGGACAAAGATAAGTAATCTAAAGGCTTATGTCTTACCAGCAGGTCATCATGCAAAGAGAAAATATTCACCCTCTCTTTGTCCTCTCTGCTCACATTTCATAAAACAGCAGAACTAAATGCCAAGCGCCTTTCATAACTCTGCTGCTTTTGCTTACTTTCCTGCTCTTTTCTTGGAGGTGCAATGAGTACATTGAACTCAACACATCCTGACAGAGACATGGGATTATGTGCTTTTCCTTGGCATCATTTGTGAATGAGAAACTTTAGCAAAATTCAGCAGATATTTCAGATAAGAGTAGGCTGAGAAGTAGGAGGAGATAAATGAAATAAAGAACAGAAGTGATTGCATTACATTTCTGCCAGTATTAACATATTTCCAGTGTGACTGTGGATGTCACAGGGTGAAACCTTGCATCCACAGCAGGTCAATATTTGACACTTCTGAAATATGCTGCTGTTTTCCTTAAACTCACACTGGTTTTGATGTTTCAATGCCTAGACTCATTTCACACATGCAAATGGTGGGTTTTTGTGTTAAAAGTCAACCAGTACTTTCCTGCAGCATCTTGTCAGATTAATTCTGGCACCACTGAAAAAGGAATATTTTGACAATACCTCAGCACAACAGGTTCAGTCAATTTTGAAGATAAAATTAGAGAAAAATGCATTATTTTGTTTATTTGTAAGAGAAAGGCCCAAACTTCCTTTGCTCCATGAGGAAGGGAGAGTAGTTGGAGTTAAAAAAATTAAATTAAGTGTAGCTGTCTGTTGTAACCCAATACCTAGAGGTATAAGGAATGTTTAACCCTTCTCAAGTCCCTATCCCATTGGCAGAAAGCCATAAGGGCCTCTTTCCTCCCTTATCTCTCCGGTTACCCTAACCTCGTGTCACTATCCTATTGGCAGGAAGCCAAACCCCCTCCCAGATCCTTTCCCTAGAAAAGGACCTTAGCTGAGACCCTAAGCCTCTTTATTCCCTGGAGTCATCATGCAATAAACCAGAACCCTGAGAAAGACAAAGAGCCTCTTTTGGATTCCTTCATTTATCTCATATAACAACTCTAGCTCCCTCTGAGTGAAGAGCTAGGAGGGAGATACAGTTTGCTACAGCTGTCTGTCATACTGAACAAAGTCCACCAAACTGAGAAGTAATGGTGATATGTATGTGGCATCCCCTATTGCCTGTTCTCACAGCTTCTTCTCTGCATGTCTGTGCATGTGACACAGAGAGACACAAAATATGGAGAGACACAAACTACACAAGGAGGAACTGTCCCACAATACTGCAAGGCAGAGAGTGTACCTGGCAATGACAGAGATGGCAATCCCCAACCTGGAGGCCAGCCCAGCACCCCTTCCTTTTTTTGTATCAAAGCTTGTCTCTCATCTATACTTGTTATACTTCTGTCTGTCCCCACAAAGCAGAAGACACACAGCTGCACAGAGCTGGTACAGTCCTGGTCTCTCTCACACTCTGAGCATTCTTTTTTGCCCACAGATATTGTTTATTCTTGGGAAACTGGGTCTTTCCTACTGTAGGTACAAAAAATTCTCAGCCTTTACCTGATAAACTCATTGGCCAGGTTCCCTGACACTTAAGCACAAGATAGAAGTCTTAGACACCAGAGAAACTACATGAAATAAAGCACTTTATGTATATCTTTATTCTGGCACAGACTCAGTTAGGGCTTCTTTAACATGACAGGCACTCAGCTACAATGCACAATTCCAGAGGAAACCAGGCTCCCTCAGTTACAGCTAAAAACCTCCACATTTGACCTCTGCAGAACTTGGAACAGCTCGTGAGCTTGGAGCAGAGCCCTCACTGGAGCTCATGCTGGAATTCCCAGGCTTTTGGTGGCTACTGACACTCAGGCCATCTGTCACGGTGTGACTTGAGTTTGCCAACCTTAATATATATTTAATTTCTTTTTAGAGACGGGACCCAGGAGTAGAGACAAGGCAGGCTTAAAACTTAGAAAGGTACAAGAATAAATTTATTAATAACACAAAAATATTCAGAATAAGATCCCTAGATTGTTTCCTCCTCCCCTTCATTCAGCATTTCTTACCAACAAACATACAGAGAGCACTTCAGTCAGTGATACATTTAAATAATCAGTTCAGTTTACTTAAGAGAGAAAAGTCCCTTTTTGGTTTTGGCTTAGGGGGCGTCTTCACCTCCATAATCCACATCCGCCCGGGAAAAATATTGCAGATTATGATTTTTCCTCCCATTCTTTCACAGTCCTTTCAGAGCTGTGCAATGGGTTATGTTACACACATGGGGTAGTACTTTTAAAGGCAGGCTGCTGAAAAACAAGATTCTCTTCATCTTCTTCACTATCAAATGTCTCTGTCTCTATTCCAGTCCCAAGACAGAGAGAGTTTCATTCACCGAGGCACAAAAGTCACCTCTTTCTCTATTAAATGTCTCTGTTCACTTTTCAGTCCCAGAACAGAGAGCTTTTACTTCTCCAAGGCAAAAATAAGGTTCTTCTTCTCAAGCATCCAAACCTCCCCAAGTATATTTCACAGTTTAAAGGAATTTTAGTAAAGTCACCATTCCCTTAGCCCGCAAAAAGGTTTTCAGCTACTTATCAGTTCGCATCTTTTCAATCTCTTCCCACCAGGAACTTTATCTTCATTGCGCTGACTTCTGAAGTCTCCAGGCTTTATTCCTTCCCATTCAGGAGAGCTTAGAAAAAATCAAGGATCTTATCCAGGCACGAAGAAGTTACATTTGTATCCAGAACGTGAAGAAACAGCAGGGGCAGCTGGAGGCCTCTTCTCTCAGAACGCAGAGGGAAGGGGGAAGGGAGAGCCTTTGCTGGCTCCCCGATCCCCCCTGCTCGGCCATGCCACGTGGAGAGGGGAGCTCCGGGCCGAGCTGGGCCATGCGGTCAGGAAGGGGGGGCCGGGACCATGCGGCCGGGCCGAGCCCCCCACAGAGCTGGGGCCGGGGTCCCAAGCCGGGCCCCCAGCAGAGCCGGGGTGCCGAGCTGGGCCCCTCGCAGAGCCGGGGCACTGGGCTGGACTCCAGGCAGAGCCCAGAGCCGGGCCGCAGCCCCCCCGGCCCGGGGACCACCACCCCCGGAGACCGGAAGCCGAAAGAGAGAGGGCAGGGCTGATCCACCGTGATTTGTGAAAGCGAAATAACTTTTCATTGGTTTCCCGAGCTGTCCATCACCAAATCAGCTCTCTGATTGGTGGCAGCAGCTCACAGGGGAAGCTCCCAGAGACTGGAGAGCCCCTCCCACTTCCCAGCTCCAGGGGGCCTGCTCGGAGGTGAATCCACTCCACCCCTGTAATAAATAACGAGCCTTTTGTTCGCTCCCTGACATTGAAGGAATATTGCCAAGACTTATGAGGCCAGGATGTTAATTGTTCTGCTTTGATCCTCTGACAGACAGACCTTGAAAAAGATATCGCTAGAACTTGTTAATAGTTTTGCTCTGCTTGATAGGCCTTAAAGTAAAAAGCCAGAATGTGTTCTGCTTGCATAATCACATATTGTTTTAAGTGCCAAGAAAGGAGTCAGTGGCTGAGGAAGACTACTCACCCTCATCCCCCGACCACCAGAAGGCAGAAAAAGACCCCCTAGCAACTGGAGGAGCATGCGCAGAACTACTGGAAGAGGAGCACGTAACCCGAAAACTGAACAGCATAAAAGAAACAAACTAAGGGGGGTGGGGCGCAGCAGGTAGTGGAGCGGAGACTCCCCTGCTGCCCAGCGCTGATTTTGCTTTTGCTTTCTGTAACCAATAAATCTTTTAAATTATTATTCGATCTTTTATGGCCCATTGCGCTCATTTATAACAATTTGGTCTTGTGCCTCGGATCGAGATTTTGGAGGGGCTCTCTGCCTGCGGGGAGGCGCGCCCCACCATTTTGGTGGCCCCGGGGACGGGAGTCCTATCCCGACCTCAACCAACGAACCTAAAATTAAGAAAGCAAAAGCAAAGGTAGGAGGGCACAGTTGACCCCTTAAATTTTGTGCACAAAGTCCGGACGAAGACGCAGGACACGTAAGTATAAGGGATCCATTTGGGCGGGATCGGGATCCCGGAGTACAACGTGTGGTGTGTGTGTGAGAGGGGACTGGCAGCCAGATTCCCCAAGCGAGTGCGGACCCTTAGTAGTGCGGTTCCCATCGACCCGCGAGGGCGTGGGCCACGAAACAGGGGAAGCGAAAGTGATTTTTGGTGTGAGTAAAGGTACTCCGGAGGAAATGGGGCAGGGGAAGAGTAAACCTCCTGCAAGTGTTAAACTCCCACCTATACCTAGAGATAGTCCCTTGGGATTTTTACTAGAAAATTGGGACCATTTCCCTGGAACGGAAGGGAAGGATAAGGCAAAAATGATATATTACTGTGTAGAAGTCTGGGGTGGGAAGGAGATTTAAAGAAACGTGTTCTGGCCAATATTTGGGTCAACAGAGGATTGGATAAAACAGAGATTAAATATTTGGGTAAATACAAAAAAACCTGTTTGTTTGAAGGAAAGTGAGTATGCAAAAATCTGGATAGCCCGTCCTGAGGTTTTTATCTTTAAATTGACCGAAAAAGGGAATAACAAAAATAAGAAAAAGGGAGGTAGGAAAGAAGAAATCCTAATGGTACCCCCTCCACACGTACCCCCCCACAGGCCCCTGCCCCCAGTGCACCCCCCCTAGAGGAGGATTCGGATTCAGATCATTCGAGCTACTCAGGACCAGTCACTAGAGGGAGATCTAGGAAACAACAAGAAAATTTATTTCCATTAAGAGAAATGCCTATGAGAGGTCCTCAGGCAGGAATAGGATTTATATCTGTGCCCCTCAGTTCAGGGGATGTTAGGGAATTTAAGAAGGAAATGGGACACTTATTAGAAGACCCGCTGGGAGTTGCTGAAAGAGTGGACCAATTTCTGGGTCCTAATATGTATACCTGGGATGAATTACAGGCCATTTTGAACATCCTCTTTACGGCCGAAGAGAAAAATATGATTAGGAGGGAGGGCATGCGTATCTGGGACACCCAACACGCTCAGGGTCCTGCAGCTAACACCAAATGGCCCCTTCAAAATCCTCAGTGGGATCATCAGAATCCTGCACATCGAACACACATGCAGGACCTGAGGACAATCATAGTTCAGGGAATTAGGGAATCAGTCCCGAGAGGCCAGAACATCAATAAAGCATTTAATGAGAGACAAAAGAAGGATGAAACCCCCACAGAGTGGTTAGAGAGGTTGAGAAAAAATTTCCAGCTTTATTCAGGAATGGATCCAGATGGTCAAATGGGACAGGCAGTGTTGAAGGTACATTTTGTGTCTAAATCTTGGGAAGATATAAGGAAGAAGATACAAAAGCTGGAAGATTGGCAGGATAGAGGCTTAGATGAGCTATTGAGAGAGGCCCAAAAGGTGTATGTCCGAAGGGAAGAGGAAAGTCAGAAATGGCAAGTTAGAATGATGGTTGCTGCGGTACGAGAAAGTAGGGAACAGGGTCAGAGGGAGACACAGAGGCCAGTAAGAGAGCTTAAGGAGACTAGGGATTCAAGGGAGAGACAGGACATTAAGGTATGTTTTTATTGTGGGAAAAAAGGACATTTCAAGAAAGAGTGTAGGGTCAGGATTCGGGATGAAAAGGAGTTCAAGACAGATTAGAGGGGTCAGGGGCTCTATCTCTTGGGGACACGGAAACATCATAAGGAGCCCTTGATAAAACTGAAGGTGGATCCCCATGGCCAGGAAATAGTTTTTCTGGTTGACACAGGAGCTGAAAGATCAACTATTCAGTTTTTGCCAAAAGGATGTAGTCTATCTAAAGAGACTGCCACGGTAGTAGGAGCAAAGGGAGAACCCTTTGAGGTGGGGGTTATTAAAAGGGTGACAGTTGAATCAGAATCAAGAATTGGGTTGGGAGACTTTTTGTTAGTATCAGAATCTGAATATAATCTATTGGGGAGAGATATGATTATAGAACTAGAAATTAGGATAGAAGTAGTAGAGAAGGAACTACAAATTAAACTCTGTTCTCTCAGAGTGGAGGACGAAGAAAAGATAAACCCTGAAGTATGGTATAATCCAGGAAATGTGGGGCAGCTAAAAATAGCCCCATTTTCGGTGATTATTAGAAATCCGGAAGTCCTGGTAAAAATAAAGCAATATCCCATATCCCCTGAGGGTCGATGGGGATTAAAACCTGAGGTAGATAGATTGTTGAGCAAGGGGTTGCTAGAACCATGCATGTCACCCTTCAACACACCGATACTCCCTGTGCGCAAATCAGATGGCACTTATCGGTTAGTGCACGACTTAAGGGAAATTAATAAACCCACTCGGTTCCCCATGGTGGCAAATCCATATACACTCTTAAGTAAATTGGGGCCTAATAACTTATGGTATAGTGTCATAGATTTAAAGGATGCCTTTTGGGCTTGCCCTCTCCACGAGGCAAGCCGGGATTACTTTGCATTTGAATGGGAGGACCCCGATACAGGGAGGAGGCAACAGCTGAGGTGGACAGTGTTACCCCAGGGGTTCACAGAATCTCCAAATTTGTTTGGACAGGCATTGGAACAAATTTTGCAGGATTACCAAACAGGACCGGGAGTAACCCTGATACAATATATAGATGATCTGCTTCTGGCAGGAGAACATGAGGAGGATGTAAGGAAAGAAAGTATAAGGCTGTTGAATTTTCTGGGACTTAAGGGGTTAAAAGTTTCTAAGACTAAACTTCAGTTTGTAGAGGAGGAGGTAAAATATTTGGGGCACTATTTAAAGAAGGGAGAGAAAAGAACAGACCCTGAAAGGATCCAAGCAATTATGTCACTACCTACTCCAAAAAACAAGAGACAAGTTCGTCAAATTTTAGGACTTACCGGGTACTGCAGGCAGTGGATTGAAAATTATAGCAGTAAAGCTAGATTTCTTTACCATAAATTAACACAGGAAGGGCTAATGAAATGGAGTCAAGAAGACACAGAGAAACTTCAGGAATTAAAGGAAAGTTTGGTCCATGCCCCGGTCTTAAGCCTCCCGGATGTGAGGAGACCATTTTTCTTATTTGTAAACATAGAAGAGGGCATTGCATTTGGGGTACTTACCCAGGATTGGGCAGGGAAAAAGAAGCCTGTTGCATATTTATCAAAAATTTTAGATCCTGTGAGTAGGGGCTGGCCAACCTGTTTACAAATAGTGGCCGGATGTGCCCTATTGGTGGAAGAAGCTAGAAAAATTACTTTTAATGGTAATCTCAAAGTAATGTCCCCTCACAACATCCGGAGTGTATTACAGCAAAAGGCAGAAAAATGGATTTCAGATGCTAGGCTTCTAAAGTATGAAGAGGTATGGTAGAGGCACCCAATTTGACGTTAGAAACCACTGCACTACAGAACCCGGCCGCATTTTTATACGGGGAACCAGAGCATGAGTGTTTGACCCATGACTGTATAGCTACAATAGAGGAGCAGACGAAGATTAGACCGGATTTAGAAGAAGAGGAATTAGAAAGTGGTGAAAGACTTTTCGTGGATGGATCCTCCAGGGTAATAGAAGGGAAAAGAAAATCAGGGTATGCAATAGTGCAGGGTCCGAACTTACAGGTGGTAGAGTCGGGTGCATTAGATAGATCATGGTCTGCCCAGGCATGTGAATTATATGCAATATTAAGGGCCTTGAAACTTCTTGAGGGGAAGGAGGGGACAATACATACTGATTCTAGATATGGATTTGGAGTAGTCCATACATTTGGAAAGCTATGGGAAGAAAGGGGCCTTATCAACTCACAGGGGAAGGATTTGATACACCAGAAACTTATAGTTGAGATATTAAAAGCTCTGAGAGGGCCGACAAGGTTAGCAGTGGTTCATTTAAAGGGACACCAACGAGGAATAGATTTAAAAAGCAGGGGGAATAACGCTGCAAATCAGGAGGCAAAACGGGCAGCCCTAAAGGAAATGGTCCTAAAAGAAAAAGGGGGGCAAAGGGGAGAAGATGGAGTCAAGGACGGTGAAAACACTGACACAATTTTTACGAATGAGGAGAAAGAGAGACTTAGAAGAATGGGTGTTACAGAGGAAGCAGGAAAGTGGATATTAGCAGACGGCCGGGAAGTGCTACCAAAGGCAATAGCTCAGAGAGTATTGTATAAGTTACATCAGAAAACTCATTGGGGAGCCCAGGGGCTGGTGGATCACTTTGCCGCTAGGTACATGAGCATCGGGCTCCACGATATAGCTAGACATATCACAAAGGGATGTCCTACCTGTTTGCGGGTAAATCGAAGTAACCTCAGAAAATTACCCTATGGGGGAAGGCCTCTAGCAAAACAACCCTTTGCAAATATTCAAGTGGATTTTACCGAATTGCCAAAGGTGGGGAGGATTAAATATCTTTTAGTAGTAGTAGATCATCTTACTCATTATGTGGAAGCCTTCCCGACATCAAGGGAAACCGCACGAACAGTAGTAAAAGCCCTGCTGGAGGAGATAGTCCCCAGGTATGGTGTACCAGAAACAATTGACTCTGATAAGGGGCCGCACTTTACATCAAAGGTAACTCAGGAGCTGGCAGCAGCATTAGGAATAAAATGGGAACAACATACTCCTTGGCACCCTCAAAGTTCAGGCCGGGTAGAAAGGATGAATGGAGAAATAAAAAAACAACTTACTAAACTGGTACTAGAAATAAAATTATCCTGGGTTAAATGCATTCCCCTAGCCTTGCTGAACATTCGGACTCAGCCCCGGGTGGATTTGGGAATTTCCCCATTCGAGATGTTATATGGCATGCCCTATAGTTTAGAAGAGGCACAGACAAACCCAAATGTTAGTGAATGATACATTAACGAGTATTTAATAGCTCTGATGAAATTCAAAAAACAGCTATGGGAAAAAGGAATGTTGGTTCAGAGACCACCATTAGATCTTGTATTACATCAGGTTCAGCCCGGGGACTGGGTACTGATCCGAAGTTGGAAGGAAAATCCGATAACACCCAAGTGGGAAGGACCTTACCAGGTGTTGCTTACAACAGACACAGCGGTACGCACTGTGGAAAAAGGGTGGACTCACGCAAGCCGAATCAAGGGACCAGTAGATCCGTCTAAATTCACCAACGACCCCGGGTGGGAAGTGAAGGGCACACCTGGGAGCCTGAAACTGACACTTAAGAAGCGAGTAAGCTCTAATTAAAAGATAGGCTACATTATTCCCACCCCACCACAGGTATGAGACTTTTTCCACATGGGAGATAGACTGTGGGATCCAACATACTATTCCTTCCTGGCAGAGCTCCGAGCAACAGGAGCACCAATTGGGGGGGGGGAAGATCTGCTAAATGCAGCAGTAAGAATAAGACGTAATGCTGAAAATTGCTGGGGAAATTGTAACCCTTTTGTATGCTTTATTTGTTTAGTTTGTAAGGAGGAGTGGTGGACCCATTGCAGCAACAGTTACCCTCCAAGGGGAGTGTGTAAAAATTGTTATTCGGACCAAAGGCTACTCACCTCTCAGGTCCTGGCTACCAAAGTGGCTGCCAGAGAGCTTTTAAGAGGGTCTGAAGAGTGGTGGAAAATTTTTGCAAAAGGGATAAACCCCCAATTCTATTGTTATCACTCTAACGAACCTGCCCCATTTGTGGCCAAGATAGTAGCCCCCCTGTGCAGACGGTGGGTACCTGAACTCAGCTGCTATACCCCTCCAATTAAGAACTGCAAGTGGTATAAATACATAAAACGTATCAAAAAGCATAGGTCAAACACCCCTCCTGAAGAATACTCCTGCTGCCGAGAAGATGGAACTCCCCATAGCTCGTGGCAACCGAGTTGATGGGCAAGGCAGAGGAGATGAGAGCAGTGGAGGGGGGAGCCCGAGCAAAAGGGGAAAATGAGGAACAGGTACCCAGAGCTGTTGAGAGTCCAGGGAAAGAGAAAAGTCTGAGGTAAATTGGGAGGAAAATAAAAAGAGCAGTTGTGGAAAATGGGGAAGCTACCACCTCCAATTAGGAATCTTATATATAATGCTTTTGAAATCTGCGCTTGCAAGCCATGAACCTTTTAAATGGTCATTAATAAGGTGGGAGGACCAGAAAGTACTTAGTACAGTGGTGACTTCAGGAACCCCCTCGTTTAACTGCTACCTTTGTGACTTAACCCAAACGCACTCATGCTTGAACAAGGGGGGATTTTATTTTTGTCCGGCATCCAATCCAGGAAAACCTTATTGTAATTATCCTGGAGAATTTTATTGCGGATACTGGGGATGTGAGACAGTGGCTCTCGGATTTCCCCCGGGAGGAGGAAAGGATCAGTATATATCTGTAGGGTGGTGGCCTGCAGGATGCATTCCCCCTGAAATAGGAAAAGATCAGGGAGTGGGAAACCCTGGCAACTGCCATGGAATACAAATCAATGTTACAAACAATAAGGTCAAAGACGGGGTATGGACAATTGGCAAAACCTGGGGAGCTAGAGCATAGGAACCTGGAAAAGATAGGGGAGGACATTTTCTAATCAAGAGGGAACCAATTCCACATGATCCGGTACCTGTAGGGCCAAATCCAGTAATAGGTACCCAAAAAATAGAGGAAAATTGGAATGAGGCTATGAGGGAAAACACAACAGTGGCCACTAATAGATCTGTAGTTATGCCTGCCACTGTGTTACCACCAAAGTATGGGACGCTCTGGAAAGTAATGCAAGCTACCTTTGGGGTCCTCAACAGTACATATCCAAATCTAACCAAAGAGTGCTGGCTATGTTATACCATTAACCCACCTTTTTATGAAGCTTTGGGGTCCGCAGCAAAATCCAAACGTGTCAATGGATCAAATCCGCGGGAGTGCCTTTGGAAAACGGGGAAAGAAAGTACCCCAGGAATATCAATGGCACAAGTAAGTGGAAAAGGAAGGTGCATAGGCAATATACCTCGAGATAAAGATCATCTTTGTCAGGTAAAAATGGCTGTAACCGACTCCTGCAAGCCAGCTCAATGGCTGATCCCTGCTGCGAACACCAAATGGGCCTGCAACACATTAGGGGTAACCCCGTGTATATCAATATCTAATTTCAATGAAACATCCGAATACTGCATTCAGGTCATGGTAGTTCCCCGGATTGTGTACCACCGAAAAGACTATGTGTATGCTCATCAATTCACCCCAAAACACCACTTAGACAAAGGAGAACCGTTTACAGCCCGCACAGTTGCTGTATTACTAAGTATAGGAAGTGCTGGGATGGGGACAGAAGTGGCTTCCTTAGTGAAGCAACAGCAAGGATTTAAGGATCTCAGAATTTCAGTAGATGAAGATTTAAGTAAAATAGAAAAGGCAATAGACGGTCTTGTAAATTCAGTAAGATCTCTTTCGGAAGTTGTATTGCAGAATAGACGGGGATTGGACCTGTTGTTTTTACAGCAAGGGGGACTGTGTGTGGCTTTGCGAGAGGAGTGTTGCACCTATGCGGACCACACTGGGACAGTAACTGATACCACGGCTGAGCTCCGAAAACAACTGGAGCAGCGCAAGAGAGAAAGGGAGGCCCAACAAAATTGGTATGAGTCTTGGTTTAAATATTCACCCTGGCTAACGACCCTCTTGTCAACCTTAGCTGGACCAGTAATTTTAATAATTTTAGGGCTTGCTTTCGGCCCCTGTATTTTCAACAAAATAATTAGCATTGTAAAAAGCAGGTTAGAAGCCGCTCATCTCATGTTAATACGAGCAAAATATGAAGTCTTAAATGGGGAAGAGGAAAAAGATTATCTGGAGTTAAGTAGGAGGGAATTACAAAGATTTAGCGAACAAAAGTAATAATATAGAAAAAGGGGGGACTTGTAATAAATAACGAGCCTTTTGTTCGCTCCCTGACATTGAAGGAATATTGCCAAGACTTATGAGGCCAGGATGTTAATTGTTCTGCTTTGATCCTCTGACAGACAGACCTTGAAAAAGATATCGCTAGAACTTGTTAATAGTTTTGCTCTGCTTGATAGGCCTTAAAGTAAAAAGCCAGAATGTGTTCTGCTTGCATAATCACATATTGTTTTAAGTGCAAGAAAGGAGTCAGTGGCTGAGGAAGACTACTCACCCTCATCCCCCGACCACCAGAAGGCAGAAAAAGACCCCCTAGCAACTGGAGGAGCATGCGCAGAACTACTGGAAGAGGAGCACGTAACCCGAAAACTGAACAGCATAAAAGAAACAAACTAAGGGGGGTGGGGCGCAGCAGGTAGTGGAGCGGAGACTCCCCTGCTGCCCAGCGCTGATTTTGCTTTTGCTTTCTGTAACCAATAAATCTTTTAAATTATTATTCGATCTTTTATGGCCCATTGCGCTCATTTATAACAACCCCCGAGCACGTGAAACCAACACACCATCACCATCACTTGGATGGATTTTTTTCAGGCACATGCAGCCTGCTTTCCTCACAGAGCCAGTGGTGAAGAGGTTTGAGCAGAGCCTACTCACACTGATATCACCCAGGGCTGCAGTGCCAGCCCCTGACCTTACCTAACGGGGAAACCAGCAAATGCCTTTAATGCCTTTAAATTCAACTAGTATCTAATTATGAAATAATTCAGCTTAAAAGAGTTTTTCATTCTTAAAAAAAAATTCTAAATATTAATTCAATGAATTAATGACTAATGTAATCTGCATAATTCCAATGCATTTGATAAAACTGCACCATTTTAGATTAACTAAAAATCTGGATTCTAAATGCTGCCCCTTACTTTGATTAACTACCTGGCAAGCACCTCACTCATGCTCAACTTATACATGATACAAAATCTTAGCTGTTCTCCCGTATTAACAGAAACTTTACCTTCTTAACTATATAAAAAAATACAAGGTGGTCACTAACCTGGGAGAATAATGGGAGAGACAGTCACTGAGCTTTAGATCATGAGCACAAAAATTAAATCTCCATATTTTCTGTGAAGATACAGCTCCAGGAATTTATTCAACACTGCCATCTAAACTTCTCAAAAGAGAAATACATTTTTTCAAAATAAAATGTGGAATCTTAGTGATAGACAAGTAAAGCCCAATATTTTGCCTAAATTTGGATCAGGGATTACTTAAATGTTTTACCAGCAACATTAACTTTCAGATTGTAGAATCTTACCTTCTCATGTGCAGTACTGCAATTTCTGACCCTTTCTCTCCTTTCTCTCATTTCTCTAAAAGTGTTGCCATTACAAGCAATGACTAAATTAAACTATTTGTTTCAGAATTGCTCCTAAAAGATAAAAACACTCTTGGAGAAGCTTCTGAAAGCAGTTGGATAGACTGAAAGGAACTGGAGTTGAATTATGTAAGCCTTACATATAAATCCTTTTGTGCATATTACTATCCTTTCCAAATTATGGACAAGATTGTTACTTAAATTTCTTGTTCAGAAATATGTAGAATAAATGAAGTTTCTAAAATAAAGTTACCATTTCCACTGTACCTTTGCCAAAAGCACTGGTGTGACTTGTTGACCCCCTGTCTGTTGTGTTAAAAGTTGTGGATTATCTGCCCTTTCTAAGCACGTTTTGGGCCAGTGGCAAATTGCGAGAGTGACTATAGTCTGATGGTTACTTCAGAAGTACAGTCTAAGAAATGTTTTACTTTATACATAAACTGGAACAAGGGGAAAAACTGACATCTGAGATTATTTACAGAACATTCTCTGCATCAGATGTTAAGTATTGTCAGGAGAAATCCAGGAAGATCTACACACAAATTCCCACTCCACATTAACCCAAGGCAGGTCAGTTCTCATCTGTTTCCCAGAGCCACCTCTGTAGGGAGGTGTCTTACCACCATTATAAAGAGTCCCAGATCATGGGTACAAGGTCAGTCCTGGCACATCTCAGGTATGGACTGAGACTGTCATCAAGTAATTACACAAGTACACAGAAAAAGATTTCGAGGCGCTTCACCAGAAAAATCTTCACTGCTGAGGGACAACTGCCCACGTGGTCAGTCAAGAGCTTTGTGAATCTAAACACTGGCATCTAAAAGAAGATTTAGTGCCTATTTGTTCCTGCAATTCAGCCCTAATGGGCCTTTTCCCATCCTAGGCTTTCAAAAAGAAAAGATTAATTGACCATCAATAATATTCTTTCTCTTCCTGGCAAACTCTTACTGGATACAAAACGTATCTAATCATGTCAATCCATTTTCTTCTGTTGTTGACATGAAGTATCATATACCTCCAGGCTGGAAAACTTTCCTCATTTTTGATAGTGGAATAATTTTAGGCAACTGAACTTCAAGACAGCGGAGTGAAATTGCCAAGAGAAGGGCACAGGAGGATCAGTGCCATTTTGCACAGAATTAATTATTACTCTTTGCTCTCTAGAAGTTTAGCCTTTCTACAGCCTACCCTGGATTTTTTTCTCTTGTTCCTTCAGAGAGAAATGAGTCAGGGGCACTGTGGCACGGGGTGGGGGAGCGGTGATGGCGGCTGGGCCCCAAAGGGAAGGGATGGAAAAGAGACTTTGTTGACGAGCCCTGGGGCAGGGTCTGTTCTGGTGCTCCAGCAGGACTAATGGAAACAGCATGCTGAAATAGCAGGGTGTCCTGGCAGGGCAGGAGTGTGGCAGCAGAAGAAGAGGCAGCTCCCAGCTGGGCTATGGTGGTGGTAGCAGCAACCCTCCTCCTCCTCAGCCAAGAGCGAGAGGGAGCTAGCAACTGCCCCGCTCTCCTTTTACCTGCTTGTAATCTCGTGATGTCTCTGTCCCTCCCTCCGAGAGAATCTCCCAAAAACCAGAGGGGCTCCCCTCTCCTATCTCAAAATCCATCAGTGCCTCTTCAGCAAGTCAACGGGAAAAATTCCACACGCAACAGGTAAAAGAAAAACCAACCCCCCAACACCAGACTTGGCACTTCTTGTTAGTGCAGAATTCCTTTGGCAGTAAGTGGGAAGGTTTCCTGCTATCAAGTGCAGCCTAGGCAGGTTTGAAAATTTCCTTTCAGTTCCTAAATGCAGGATATCACAGCAGGGCAGGAGAAGGTGTCTCTGTGTCCTGGTGGCAGGCAGGGTGTCGCCAAGCACAGCCTGAGCTGTGCAGACAAGGCTCAGGAGGCACAGTGTGAGTGAAGGAGCTGGAATTCCAGAGCTCCTACAGCCTCCTGCCAGCAGGGCTGGGAAGTAGCTCTGTGCCCGTGCCTCCTGAGAGGGTGGCACAGAGTCCTTCCTCCCACCTCCGGCCACAGTGACAGCTGATCTGGAGCTGGGAATCTGCAAGAGCACGTGCTCCAGGAGTGACACAAACCAAGAATCCCTGCTCTGCATGCAGGAGATGGACTGTTTGAGAGTCAACTTCAGGAATACACTTCTCAAACTATTAAATTTTCCTTTAAATATTCTAAAATAATTGAAAGTTACCGTAGTAGTAGGAGTCAAATAAAATTTAGTACTTCCTGTGACTGATATATTTAAATCATCTAAGAGTCTCAGAAAATCCTCCCTAAAATCTCTATGTATGATATTTAAACCACAATATTCATGGTGAGTTTGTGAGGGGAGATTGAATATCTTCCTCATTCTTTCTGGGAGGTGCCTGAGGCAAATGATTAAAACCAGAAGAATTAAATTCTCCTGAGTTGCTTTCTTTACTTCAGATACAGAATTACATATAAATTTTTACTACTATTATTTGACCACTACAAATACTTCTAAAAGTGAGCAGTCTTCCATTTTGAAAAAAATAAAATCACCATTACTTATATGAATAATAATATTAAAATAGAACATTTATGAAATAGAAGAGAATAAGAGAGGCAGATAACAGCTGCCAGAGAACTCTGTATTATGCAATGAGTTTCTAATCACTAGTAAAAGTTTAGAAGTGCACATAGAAAGAAGTGATTGCCAAAAAGTTTTCAAGTACACTCTTAGTAAACAGTCACAAAGGGATAACCTTGACATACCTTACAGCACAGCTATAATACAATAGTCAAGCTGATCTTAGACAACTTCATTGGGTTCACTGATGAAATCAGCAGAACATGAAATAAGCCCAGTCTTACAGGATGCTTGCTTTTCAATCAAAATACTGCTTTAGTGAGTGTCAGTATTACCCTGAAAAATGAAGGCACAGGAGAAATGGGATTAGTGTTATTTTTTTCATTTTTAAAACTATGTGAAAAATTTCATTTCATCATTATGTCTACCTGTTAGTCTTCTCAGCAAACTTATTACTGTATCAGTATCTATTTCCATACATAGAGTCACGTAGTTCACATAATTTACATCACCGTCTTCCATGCTCTGTGTGTTGTTCCCAGTGCTCCTGGACATGCAATCCATAGGTTACACAGTTTTCAAGCAGCAGTTAGAGCAAAATGATTACACGGAGCTACCTTTGGCAAGGGGAGCCCACCTGCTTGGATAAAGAAAGAAAAAACACATTCCAACAGTATCATTTTGCACTCTCTATTCTCTGGGAGACCTTGAGTTTTGTCACCTCAGGTAACAATAGTCCTCAGAAGTGAAGGTCCAGGCTCAGCCTTTGCATTTGCATGAGATCAAGAGGTAAAATAAATTTACGGACAATACTGTCAAATTGTGTAACCAGATTATCAGAGAACCCAAACTGGATTGTTAGTTCTGAGTCAAATCAGTTCTTCTCCCTGAATCAGATATTCAGATGTTCCGTTTCCAAGGATCAATTTCCCATATCCTTGTAGCTTTCCTGATACTGAATATTAAAATATTAAAAGCATTTTGACACATTCAAAGAGCTCCATTCAAGTTCCTTTAGAGGAATGACATTCAGCCATTAGTGCCATTGGCAAACATACACAACAGATGAATGAAATGGTTTAGAGTATGAAAATAGCATGAAAAGCACACCAAGAGTCAAAATAAACATAATTTTTCTTTAATTAAACTCAGTTTAAAACAAATGTATGGACCTCATATATGTGGATGGTAGAATACCTGCAGAGAAATTCAAACCTGCACAGGAAAGCCTCCAAACACAATCTATCCTAGCAACAAGAAACTATGATCCTAAGAATGCACTGGAGATGTTTTTCTGTTGGTTTCTTTTAATAACAACTATAGACAAAACACTTGGTATGCATTTTGCTGTGTAAATATTGTGATCATGTACATGTCAGCTTTTCCAAGAAGTCCCATCTCAGTCAGTGACACAATTGCAGAACAAAGTAATCAGGCCCTCCCCTCTGTGTGTATGGCAGGCTGAGTATTCACCTGTGCTGCAGTTTCTCCCAAATTCCTTTTCAGTCTCTCCTTGGAAATGAAACCCTTTTCAGTTGCCCTCTGCCTGATTATTTGCCTGAATTTTGTTGTATGATACTTCTTACAGAGCCTGCATATGCTGCAAATTGAACTATTTTCCTCTTTCTCATCTGAGTTAATCTTAGTCACTGCAAAATTTAGTAATATAATGTGGTATTAAAGAATGGAGGATCAAAACCATGCAGGGAAACTTGATCTCACGTCCAGTAAGGTATTGGTCAAATGCACTGAGAAGGTTGTGCTGAGTTCTGCACCAGGCTGACGTTTTTCATATCGTATTAGTGATATTCTACTCTGCAAACTACTAAGAGAGATTTGTAGTTCAGGGAGGTTTTTGCACATTTCAAACTTTTGGAAATGTGTCACTTAATAGATTAGATTTCAAAGTACATCTAGCAGAGGTGTCCAAATGAATAACTGGGCAACAGATGTTCGCGGGGTCAGTATTTGGCTGCAGCATTGCAAGCCACTTTCTTCTAAGGTGAACAGGAAACCCCTGGAGTTCTCTGTCTGAATCCCTGCTTCATCCTCCAACCCAGGCACTGCCCCGAGTTCAAAGTTTGCCCTTGAAGACAGGAACACATAATACAGGTAAATGTGATCCCATTTCAAAACAACTCAAGTACCTGGCACAGAATTAACCTTGCAATAATGAGGCACAATTCAGATAAAAGCCACTCCCGCCTCTTGGTCAGGACACTCTTGAGCTTCAGTCAGAGAAATGGGAATCTGTGAAAGGGTACCTTGCTGAACTGTGATGGACTACATACCAAAGAAGATTAAGCCACAAGACAGAAAAACCTTGATGGATTTATTCCATTAGTCTGCAGAAGAGAGGGACATTTAATGTGAAGAAATATCGACAATGGAGAGACAGGAAATATTCCAAGTTCTGGTAAGAAGCCAATTGTATTGAGTATACAAAGCATTTATATAGGGTTTTACATGTATGGAACTTATATAGGGCTCTTATTTTTGGTAACAGTTTCCCATTGGTTATGCATTCTTCATGACATAACGTCACGTGGTAACATTATCTTATCACAAAGTTTCACAACATATTTCTTGGTCACTTCTTGCCCAGGGAGCATTTATCTGTGTCTGTCTCTCCCACAGTTTCTGCTCGACCAGGCCTAAGATACCAGGCCCCTTTACCAGTTCCATTGTACTCTCTGTTTTATTCCGTATAAAGAAATCCTAGTTTAAATCACCAAGCAAATTTTGTTTTGTCTATAACTAAGTTAGATCTTAACAGATCTTAGAGCTACAAGTTGAATAAATTTATTCTCTGGGATTGATGTTTTGATTTTGTGGCTTAAATATTTACCTGATAAGGTTTTTTATATTATACTACCTTTTTGGTCTGAAATAGGAAGACTGATTTCCATTCCTGTGCTCAAAGCCATTATCTCCAAAGCATTTACTCAGATGGCACATTTCACTTTAAATTTTATTCTAGCTTCAAGTGGAATGTTTTCTAACTACATTTCTGGTGGAGGTTTCATTCTTATATCCATGTGAGCTGAGTTATTCACAGTTAGAATTTTATTGCACCTAAATTACAAGTTTGGAATGTTGCTTTACATGTAATTAATTTGAGTAATTGTCACGGGTCTGCCAAACAGCTCATGTTCATTGAAATGAGGCTTTATAAATCAGACAGGCAGTGGATCTACCAGGAGGTGCAGTAGAGGAAGGCTGCAATAGCTAGTGGTGTTTTCATGTGTAATTAGAAAATGCATCGTTCTCCAATTAAGGAAATTAATTAAAATCAAGCAGATGGTAATCAAGGCATATTGCAATATAATTTTCTCTAGTATATGCATTACTCTCAGGTGCTATCAATGTACACTATTGGTTTTACACTGTAAATTTAGCTCCAAGATACATTATACTATTTATTCCTTAAGATAACCTTCTCACTCAATTTTCAATATGTTTTTCATTGAACTATACGATTAATCCTGTGCTACACATAAAAGGCAATATTTTTTTTGTCCACTATAGTTCTGGGTCAAATACAAACTTAGATTAACAATTATTTCATCCATATACAAATTAATCTCATTGTTATATGTGATGTGATGTGATGTGATTGATGTGATGTGATGTGATAGCATTGATTGTGTAATATAATGAGAATAATTATCATATTGACTCTTGGAAACTGAAAATGTTGCTCACTTCATGAAAAATATAACATTCTCCATAAAAATAATTGATACAGAAATTGTATCATTTGTTATTTTCTTTTTAAACATCTCGGAGCTCCCAAGGTAGATAATAGACCAGCAAGGCTCTGGAATGGCAAACATCCAACAAAAGCTAAAAATTAAAAATTTCAAAACAACCTATAGTATTTTCTTCATTTATCAACAAACAATTCAAAATAACAGAGCCACCTAGAAATCACAGGATCAGTTTCTCTAGTTGCAAGGGCTGAAATTTCAAAAAATACAAGTGACAGTAGCTAGGGTACCCTTTCAGTCATTCAAAAGTGCTTAATTACACACTCTTCTTGACATAGCAAAGACTTATATGTACACTCCATTGTACTTCTTATGATGCATAATTATAGTCAGATTTTGGTGAAAACAGATGGGAAAACACCCTTTCAAGCCATTTTGATGCATTCCAGTCAGTAACAATATCTGGTTCCCTGTCTAAGGCTCTAAGTGCACTTCATTTTTTACTGAGTTTGGCCAAAATATGTCAAGTAACTAAGACTGACTAGTGTCATGAAACCAGTGTTTCTGGATTGCTCTGGCAAGTGAACTATGTTCACTGTGCTGCAAAGGGAGGCAAAATGGAACAAGTCTCATCCCCTTCAAAAAATAAGTGCCCCAAAAAACCTCAATAATATCCAAATTTAGCCAGAGACAATAATTGCTGAGTGTAGCTGATAATAACCAAGTATAGCTGATAATAGCCAAGTGTAGCCGATAATTGCTGAGTTTAGCCGAAGAGCCAAATCTGGCTCAGTTTTTCTGAACTGAGCTGAGTTTAGCCAAAAAGTCGATAGCAGCTGAGTGTCGCCGATAATAGCCGAGTGTAGCTGATAATAGCTGAGTATAGCCAAAGATCCGATAATAGCCGAATGCAGCCAATTTGAGTTGAGTGTAGCAAATAATAGCTGAGATTAGCCAAATCTGGCTGAGATTTTCTGAGCCAAGCCAAGTTTAGACGAAAAGCTGAACGGAGCCGAGCTCCTGGGAATGCAGTGAGCGACAGCGAGTTTGGCTGAACTGAGGGGAGCTCTGCCGAATGCAGTTGCTGTAATCAATGATTCTCTAAGTTTTAGATTGAACTTCTGCTTAGCTTTCAATCTTACAGGAAAGGTGGACAGGAATGTGACAACCTGCAGGAGGTGTTCCCACAGCTATTTGCATCAGGGCTGTCCTGTCTCTTTGTTCTGCTTTTCTTATTAGAGGAGAGACTTGTTTATTTGGGTTTTTCTTTGCAATCCTTGGAGGTCAAGGTGATTTAGCCTCAAGCCAAAGGAGAATTCCCAATGGAGTTTCAGCAAGAGCTGCTATTAGGTGTCCTAAAGTGGTTTGTTTAGTGTTGATTTCATGCAATAAACAGTTGAATGTAATTTTCTCCTAGGATTTTCCCTGGGAATCAAAGCCCTTCCCTTGCTTATATTGCTGGGGATGTTTTTGTTCAAACTCCCTTAGTAGCTGGGAACTCCAAGGTGCTATGTGCTGTGGTCTAGCATTGCCAGTAATGGGGTTTCCTTTGGGAAAGCAGCTCCTTTAGGATGTGCTTCGTTCAGAATATTTACTTGAGCTGGATGTCTGGGAGAGGTGTTAGGATAACAGTCTTACTAGTTTTTCTTGGTTTCCAGGCTATTTCACCCAGTTCCTTCCAGGCCTTCCATTTCAAAGTGGGATGCAGAGCAGAATTGCTGCAGTTGGACTGTAAATACAGTTCAGCCAGAATGGGTCTAGGAACTTCAGCATCACAGATGTAAACGCTTGGGCATTTGTGAGTTTGCTGTAACTTGTGAAGTCCCAAGGCCTGAACAGCAGGCCCTGAGCCAAAGTTGACCTTGAGTTGAATGTTTAAACCAAATGTTACATTTTTATCCCCTCAGTAGTGAAATACCCGGGATCATTAGTGTCCTGCATTAGGTCTCTGCTCATTAGAGAAAGATGGCTTTACCATTCCATGTTTAGAGGCCGGACAGGGCCCTGAAATTAGTCCTGTGGCCTGGTTGGGTGGTCCATGGTCAAACGCAGCTCCCTGGATTGCTCCTTGAACTCTGGCCAGGCTGTGGTAGGAATCCAGGAGGAGGCTGAACCCAGCTGCTCCCGCACTGGATGTTGTGTGAGCTTCTTTATTGCACCCTGTCCAAACTGGTCCCAGCACAGTTGGAAGCCTCTTTGCCTGCGGGTGGATGCACCCATGGGAATTCCAGTTCTGGGAGGGACTCTCCAGTGCTTGGTTGGGACAGGGGTTTCCCTGCTGCTGTGTGGCTCTGGAGGATGGTGAAATCTCAGAGTCTGTGGTGCTGTATCTCAATCTCTGTAGCCAATCTTTGGTAGCAGTGCTATGGGGCATTGCTGAGCTTCTCCTTGTGAGATTCTTTGCTACTTTGAGCTGTAATAAATGACACTGAATTCCTGAAGTTAGTGTCTGTGTCTTTGGTGCTGATCCTAGCCATTGGCAAGACTGCTGGGAAGGATTGAAGGTTTTAGGCCTGAGTTCCCTTTGGTCAGTTTGCTCCCACTTTGGTGTAGTCCTGGAAGTGCCACTCACCTGCCAGGACCAAGGAGGTGCTGTCTGGGTGCTGGTTCTGTTCTGCAGTGGGAACTGGGAGCCACCGGGACGGCTTAGAGAATAATGAGGAGATGGGCTGGGGGAACCTGAACTGGGATCTTCTCCCTCCCTGACACTTGATACCAGGGCAGTAGGGAGATGCATATTTCCATCTAGCTCAGGATTTCTTAGGAAAATGAACAAAGTTCTGGAAGGTCCTTGGATGTGTGGGGTTTTTGTTCTAGTTCAGATTTAGAGCCCCCTTCTGTCATAAAGAAAACAAGCAGCACTTGCTACCACTGGGATACTTTAGCTCATTCCTTTTAAAATATTTTGAGTGCTCTGTAGCTGATTTGCTGATATCAACATGTACAAGGTTCTTGTTTTTGCAGTGTATTTCATCTCATTCCAGGTGGAATCGAATGTCCCTATAGTTATTTGTGACCTGCTGAACTGTTTTCAGAACCAATGCTGTCACTCAGGGCTCAAGGTTCCCAACCTGAATGATGTTGGGAACTCCAGGGGACTCAGACTTATGGTAGTTGTGCCCTTGTGACTGTGGAGCACCTTGGGTGAGCTAGAGACCTGGACATCTCTGTGGCCTTTACTCATGCCATGTAATAGCCACTAATGCATTTACTTGCAACTTCAGCTATGCTCTTGCTTATCTGAAGAATTCAAGTATTTTGTGATCAAATAAGTCTCTCCTCTCTTCTATCTGTATTTCTCATATTTTTCATCAAAAATTCATCTTTAGCTGTTTAAATTGGAACTTCTTTTGAAATCCACCGGGAAGAAAGGGAAGTCATGGTCAAAACACTCAAGCACTTGCGAGAGGTAAAGCAGAGGCTTATTTGCAAAGCTCTTCAAAGGAAAATGTCAACCGAATCAGGTACCAGCCTCAAAAATAGCTCAAGTTTTTCTTCTAATAATGGCATAATGGAAATAAAGGAATGGATTTGGTATAACTTTGAAATGTAGTTTAGGAAGTACAAACTGCACAAAATTTTCTCAGCAAGATGGAAGAAATTAGTACTTTTCCATCAAATCCCACCTTTGAGTGAGGCGATTTTTCTGGGTAGTTTTTCAACATGAGTGGCAGTGCGAGTTCCCAGATATGAGATTTGCTGTGACTATTGGTAGCTCACACTACCTCCAAAATGACAAGCTGCAGCTTATATATTTCATTTCTCTTTCCTTAGGGTAGAAATGCCCTGAAGTTGTTCTTGTCTCTGTCCATTGCAGGGTGGACTTGGATCTCTGCTCCAACTGTTCAGTTGTGTAGGATGGGCAGTTTTCAGGGATCTGATGAGTAACGGTGACGATTCCAGACTGGAGAGCTTCTCTGGCTGTGCTGTAGTGGTGTAACAGCTTCCTGGGTTCCTTCTCTGCTTCTGTCCCAGTGCAGATCTGTTCTGTCCTTTCAAGCAGTCTTTCTTTCTTTGGAAGCTGATACATCCTATGCTCAATGGGAGATCTTGGTGGGTGTTGCGTACTGCCTGCCTAGACTGGCAAACGCTGCTGCTGTGTTTGGAATACTGCCACGGAGATCCTGGGGACAGGTAACAATGCTTCTCCTTGCAGGTGGATCTGTGCTGCTGCACTGGGAGGCTCTGGTTTGTCCTGGGTTCCCAGAGAGAGCATTTCTCGGTGATATGCTAAGGCCTGAACAGCAGGCATGAGTTGGCTTACAAGATGAACCTTGGGCATGATGCTATTAATACCATCAAGACTCCTTAGTAAAAAATAGATGATCAAAACATTTGTATTAGTAGTTCTTAATGCCAAACTGCTCTACTGTTGTCGGGCTGTTTGTAATCACTTTATGTAGGGTATATCAAGAAATTCTGCCTTACAGATATCCCCAGAGACTTGTCAGTAGAATATTTTAGTCAAAATCCTCCTGGCTGTGGCCTGGACCCTGGCCAAGGCCCAGCCCCAGCTGCTTGAAAAGTGGGCCATCAGAACTGGATGTTTTCCGCACAAAAAGCTAAACAAGTCATTTGGATTTGTCAATTTGGGCCTATAAAGCTAGACCTCTTTTTGGGTGAACTGGAGAGCTCCGCTACAGGTGGACGCACCACGTAGGATTTCCCCAGTTGCCGAGAAGGGCTCTCCAGGTCCTCACTGTGAAACAGGGCTCCCCAGTGGCTGTGGACTCTGGCTGATGGCAGAGTGTTCAGGCAGTTGGGGATGTGTCTTCCTCAATCACTATTGTCACTCTCCCGCTTGTATAGTAATGATTAGATGCATTACCTTGCTTGTTTTGACTTGTTGCTAATGCCAAGTGAGTAATAAGCTTATTGTTTTACCCAATGTATCCTTTTACCTCTGTTTTTCCTCAACATTAATAGTAAAATAAAACCATTCTTCATCTTGGTGTCTGTGTCCATTCTGTTGCCACCGTCGATTGGCAAAACATGCAGTCACCGGTCACTGCCTGAGGTGGTCCAAGAAGAGATCCCAGGGAAGCCACAAAGTCTTCACTTGCTCCTTTTTCCTGATGGGTACACTGGAGTGAGTGCAGCAATCCCTAAGGATGAAGAAGGGCTTGCTTGGGATGGGGCGAAAAGACTTGGAGAAACCATTTTCCAGAACTATGCTAGTTTGAAGGTTTCTCCAATATCCGGTGCTTTTGTCCATTTCATGGGTGTTTTCTATTTTTAATGGACGTTTGAGTTCTAGGACACTAAGTTCAAAATGAAAAAGGCATTTTCTAGGCTATGGCATAATTTTTTTCCTTTTGTTGCTTTGTACTTCAGGATACACAGATGTTCTGTTGAGCCTCCCACATCAAGCAGTGAAAGTGCACAGTAGTTAAATGGATTAGTTGCTGTGTGAAGAATAGTGGATTAAACCTGATGGCGCTTCTATTGGTACACTGTGGAAACTTGTTGTTCCTGCGTACCTGGGGCTTTGGCCACACTTGGGGAGATATAAAATAAGCCCTTGGATTGCTCTGGACACATAATGGAAAATGTGTGTTTGGAGAAGCCCCCTGTGAATAGACTGCTGTTTTGTTGCAGATCTGCAGTAGTACTGGGTATGGCAGCGTGATTGAAGGGTTTGTGAGAACAGAGCAGGGAATGGACAAGTCAGCTCCAGGAGGTTGATGGTTGTCTCCTTATATTTACAGAATATGATAGAAATGTATCCCAACTATGCACCCAAAGCTTGTGGCAATAATTAATAACAATAACTGCATCTTTTTCTCCTGAGGTCTCTGAGAAGCATGGAACAAGAGCTGACCGAGAACTTGTTGGGGCCTTGGCAGAGAAAGAAGCAAATGGTGTTGAGAGAATTTCTGTCCCAGGGAGATCATGATTTTCTTAAAAATTCCAAAATTAGTCTGAATAGGAAAACATGTGCTTGGACACAAAAACCTCATGTGGAAGGTATTAGAAAGATGATTTAATGAGAGAGTCGTTGAAACATAGAAGTATGCTGATGTTAAGAATTTTGATAGAAACCAAACATCTGCAAATATTTGGCAGAAGACTGAAAGGTAAGTGAAATGTTTAAGGACACAAGCAGGAAAACATCCGCGGTGTGATTTGATTTCACATGTCTTATGGATTCAAATGTCCATATGTCAGTGGAGCTGGGTTGATATCCTTCAGTGGAAAGACAGGAATGTCCTGTTTCCTGGCTTTTTAGTAGCTTGAGTTTTGCCCAAGGAAGAGCATCTTGGTTTTGCTGCCATGTTCAGCCAGCATAGTGGTGTTTGGTATCTCCTTCCAGGAGCAGCAGGAGCCTGTGCTGCCACAGGCTGGCAGTAGCTACATGGAACAGACTGTGCTCTGATGTCATTTGGGGCACCCCAACATCCCTAGGAGAGGAAGCCATGTTGCAGTGGAGGAGCAGGTGTGTGGGGAATGAGGAGGGGGTCATGCTGGGTGCCCCATCCCCAGAAGGACCCAAAGCTGCCAGAAAATTCACAGGGAGGGGTGGGTGTAGAATACTAAATCCTGACAAATTTTTTGTATTTATAGGGATTGACAAAAAATAGGAATTTATCTTTAAATTCATTTGGAAAGAAATCCTCTCCCTATCCACTCTATTGTATACAGGAATGGAGGAAACTCCAACTAAAGGTGGGTGGTAGTTTTGAAAATAATGCTAAAATGTTTTTGTCTATAAATAATCCAATTAAGTGCCCTGAAACCATAAGAACAAACGCTGGGGCTGAAGGGAATAGAAAGGTGTTTGGGGTTGGTTTTTCTTTTACCTGTTGCCTGTGAAATTTTTCCCATTGAGTTGCTGAAGAGACACTGTTGGATTTTGAGATAGGGGAGGGGGAACGTCTCTGGTTTTTGGGAGATTCTCTCGGAGGGAGGGACAGAGACATCACGAGATTACAAGCAGGTAAAAGGAGAGCGGGGGCAGTTGCTAGCTCCCTCTCGCTCTTGGCTGAGGAGGAGGAGGGTTGCTGCTACCACCGCCATAGCCCAGCTGGGAGCTGCCTCTTCTTTTGCTGCTGGGCCCCGCACCCCTGCCCTTCCAGGACACCCTGCTATTTCAGCATGCTGTTTCCATTAGTCCTGCTGGAGCACCAGGACAGATCCTGCCCCAGGGTTCGCCAGCAAAGCCTCTCTTTTCCATACCTTCCCTTCTCGGACATAGCCGCCATCACCATGTGCTGCCTCAGCCCGCACCACAGGGCCCCCTGCAGCCACATGGGGATAACCACACCTGCCCTGCTCACAGCGCCCCCTGCCGCCACATGGGGATCACCGCACCTGCCCTGCTCACAGCGCCCCCTGCAACCACATGGGGATCATCACACCTGCCCTGCTCACAGCGCCCCCTGCAGCCGCGCAGGGATCATCGCACCTGCCCCCCCCCCCCCCCGCCCCCCCCCACCGGGAGCCACCAGTGCTCCCTGCAGGCTGTGACAGGAACTGCACCAAAGGGGAAAGAGCCTGCAGCCAAAAGAAGCTTACTGGGACCCTGGTTCTGTTTGTTATTCATTCCATAGTTGTCGTTTTGTTTGCTTTGTTGCACATACTAGTAATGACCTGTCTTTCTTATTCTCATGTCTTTGCCTGAGAGCCCCTTAATTTCAAACTCATAATAATCGGAGAGAGGAGGTTTACATTGTCCAATCCAGGGAAGGTTTCTGCCTTTCCTAGAAACACCTTTCTTTCAAACCAAGACAAAATGGCTCTCTCGCAAGTTTGGCCACCATTCTCTGCCTGTCCCCAAAGTGCATCGCCCCAGAAGACACATTTGTCATCCAGATTGCCATAAGAAAGACCTATAAAAACCTAGCTATGCCTTGTGTTTAATGTGTTTTTACTTCATTTTTGTGCAATCACAAAAAGCAAGAAAAGAGTAAATGTGCTGGTTCCCACTTTTGCTGTGTGAAGGCTTTTTCAAAAGGCTGGTGTATTTATATCCACTTTTTCCACTCCAAGCTCAGCTTTTGACCTCCTTTTTCTATGGCTGCTGCACTGAATGTCCCAAGGAGGGCTGGGTTCCTCAGCAGTGCTCTTAGGTTTCGGGTTAAGGATTAGGGTTAAGGTTAGGGTAAGGTTTAGGGAATAAGGATTTGGATTGTAGTTAGAGTTTGGGTTTGCATTATGGTTAGGGTTGTGTTAGGGTTAGATTTAGGGTTAAGGGTTAGTGTTAAGTGTTAGAGTTATTGTGTTACTGATAGGGTTATTTTTAGAGTTATGGTTAGGTTTACTGCAGTTACTGCTAGGGTTACTGTTTGGCCTTCTGTTTGGGCTAGTGTTAAGATTAATGTTTGGGTTACAGTTAGAATTAGGGTTAGGGTTAGGTCAGGGTTAGCGTTAGGTTTAGGTTTAGATTTAGGCTTAGGCTTAGGCATTATGGTTACAGTTAGTGTTAGGTTTAGGATTATGGTTAGGTTTAGGTTTTAGGGTTAGGGTTTGGATTAGATTTAGGTTTACATTTTGGTTTAGGTTTACTGGAGTTGCTTGTCGGAAATGGATTTGTAAATCCTATCCTGAAAATGTGATTGAAAGCTCACACAGTATTGTACATCTGTATGCAAACTCTGAGGTAAGGTATACTGACTTAGAAAGACCATGGAATAGAGAAAACCTTGTTGAGAGTGAAATTGAACTAGAAGGAAATTACATATGATGGCCTTGCAGAATGCCCAGATATTTTGAAGTGTTTGTACTATAAAAGATGCCTTACAGCTAGACCATGTGGTGTTAAATAACAGGTGATTGGTGTTTGAAGCATTAGAAGTATTGTGTGGTAAAAGCTAATAGGCTGAATAACATTCATAAGGTATTGTAACCAGGATATAAGTTGATTTCTGATAGAATTATGTTGAGATTTGCATCTCTTATGTTTCACCCTTTAAAGAGACTGATAATGGAATATAATATTTTAAATCACCTCTCGGTTGCCACATCTCTTTAGAGTTGGGAATTTCTAAACACCCCAGCAGCTGCTCCTATAAATAAACGCTTTAGAAGTAAAAGCCCATGCAGAGCTGCACTCTCCCCTTGCCCCACGTAAGCCACATCAATCTCTCCTGTGCACTCTGTCTATCCTTATTCGGATGCATCTATCATTGTGTTGTTTGAATCGTGAAGCCTGAAGGTTAGTGCAGTTTTTTCCACAGAGAGCTGGAAGAGGAATAGATGGCAGCACAAGCAGCTCTAATTGAACTGCCCTCTTATGACTACAACTGTGAATTCTGCTGGCAGACCAGTGGCAGCCACACTTGTCTTGCAGCCAGTATGCTGTGCACACCAAGCTGGTCCCTGGATATGAGCAGTGGCCCTTTTTCATGGGAAAACAAACTTGCACCCCCGTGTCCTGATGTCAGTTTGGAGGAGGCATTTGGCACTCCAAGGGCAGCCAGTGTCCTAATTTGTAGCATCTTGGGTCTGAGAGAAGTCCTGCACCATTCACAATTTTTAGAGGCAAGAGACCAGGCCTTAGCCAGGGCCCGGGCCCCTGGGCAAGGCACAGGATCATGAACTCAAACATTTGCCCATTTCCATGGGAAAAAACTCATCCCTCCAGTTCTTGATGTCCGTTTTGTGGAGGCATTTGGCACTCCAAAGCAAACCAGTTTGTGGCAGCTTGGGTCTGGGAGAAATTCTGCACTGTTCATAATATTAACAGCCAGAACCCCAGTCTCAGCCCCAGGTCTCTAGACATGAACTCTGCCCCTTTTCCATGGGAAAACAAACTCACATCCCCAGTGTCCTGATGTCAGTTTGGAGGAGGCATTTGGTGCTCCATGGGCATCCAGAGTCCTAAGTGGTGGCAGCTTTGTAATATATGAATACAATGTAATTTGTGTAAGAATTATACAGAAGTGTAGAATAAGCAAGTTTGTAGGAGCAAAATAATAAAGCTCAAAACGGACCACGGACAGTAAGGACACAGATTGCTCGATTACATCATTGTAACATCCAACAAAAGCAGGACAGCCCAAATTAACAACTTAATAGACCTAGTTGTAGCAGAGATGGCTCTGTCTAGGGAGGCACCCAAGCCATGAGGGCCCGATAAGCACCCTTGATTGAAGATAATCAACACATCAAGAAAAATACATCTGAATGCCCGTTTCCAGTAAACCAAAATCTGCAAGTTACATCTCAATTCAATCTTCCTGTAAACCTGAACTTGCCTTCATCAAAATTCATCATCTTCCAGGATATCGTTTTGTCCAGCCCAACGCGGTGAAAGAAAACTACATGAATATGCTGAACGACAAGAGAAGACAAAGACCTCCGCTCCGGGCAAGGAAAAACTGCATAAAAACTGGACTAACTAAAGCGGTTTGTGAACACTTGGGGATTCGGAGCAATAGAGTTCAAATCATTTTGTGTTCACCCATCCCTGAAGCCGGGCTCGGTGCTGTTCCTTAGTGGTTGTGACTATTGAGGACCGTATTTCGATCGCAAAATAAATATATCTTATTTTAATCATATTTAATTCGGCTTGATCACGTTTTTATCTATAACAGCTTGGTGTGGAGTTTTGTGGAGGCATCTGGCACTCCAAGGCAAACCAGGGTCATAATTTGTGGCAGCTTGGGTGTGGGAGAAATCCTGTGCCCTTAAGAATTTTAGGAGGTAGAAACCCTGGCCAAGGCCCAGGCTCCTGGACACAAACGTGGACTCTTTTCCATGGGAAACAGAACTCACCAGCCTGGTTTCCTGATGCCAGTTCGGAGGAGGCATTTGGCACTCCTAAGGCAGCCAGGGTCCTTATTGGAGGCAGCTTTGGTGTGGGAGAAATCCTATGCTGTTCGAAATTTTGGCCGGCAGAAGCCCAATCTTGCCTACAGGTGCCTGGAAACTAATGGTGGCCCTTTTCACTGTAAAACAAAATTAATCCCCCCTATTTACTGAAGGCAATTTGGAGGAGGCATTTGCCACCCAAAGGCCAGGGTTCTAAGTGGAGGCATCTTTGTTGCAGGAGAAATCCTGTGCCATTCAGAATTTTAGCAGGTACAAGTCCACTCCCAGCTACAAGCCAGTGGACCCGAGCGGTGGCCCTTTTCCATGGCAAACCAAACTTACCCCCCCAGTTTCCTGATGTCAGTTTGGAGGAGGCATTTGGCACTCCAAGGACAGGCAGAGTTCAAAGTTGTGGCAGTTTGGGTCTGGGAGAAATCCTGCGCCTTTAGTAATTTTAGCATGCAGAAGCCCATTTCTAGCCACAGGCCTGTGGACACGAGTGGTGCCCTTTTTCCTGTGAAAAAAACTCACCACCCTGGTTTCCTGATATCAGTTTGGAGGAGGCATTTGGCACTCCAAAGGCAGCCAGGGTTCCAAGTGGTGCTGAAACAGAAGGAAATTTAAAATTAAAATTAAAGCATTAAGGGTAAAAATACAGAAGGATGCTTTGACTAGAAGGGTGGCTGACAAGATTCTATGAATGTTTAACATTCCCTTTTTTTGCAAGAGCAAGAGGACAGAGAAAGGGTAAAAGTTAAGATAGAGGGCCAAGAATGCATAAACAGGGTGGAAGAGATAGGCCCCTTCCAGATAAGGGGGATTCCTCAGACCCCTAAGCCAGTGAAAACTGGTATCAAGGTCTGGAAAGCGACCAAAGGCTAATAAGCATATGCAAAGAAGGTGAGGTGAAAAGTTCAACTGAGAGGGAACTATTTACTTCATTCCAAAGACCCTCAGATGACCACCAGAGCAACCAACAAGGAGCAGTGTGCAGTCACAAAGAGGCATGGAGCTAATTTTGATACAAAGCAAGGACAGGCAGGGTTAGGAAATGAGTATGTATTAGGTGTATTGTGCAGCCCTAGTTTGTAGAGAATAACAAGAGAGGTGCAGATTGCCAAAGGGGTGCACAATGTTGGAGGATCTGTCCCCCATGCACCTCAGTGCTGAATAAATTGTTCATACGTACTTTGCAACTTTTATGAGATGTTGAGTTTTTCTGAGCTTAAATATTGGCGAGTCAGACAGGAGATCTTTGCCTGGCTGCGGGAGCACCGCTGGGGCAGACCCCCTGAGGCCCACCCCAGGATTTTTTCCTGGAGGGACTCCAAACCTTGGCTTGCTATTGCAGATAAAACAGTATGTATTAAATATCAATAACAGGGCTGCTGGTAAGTCGTAGAGACTTCTGACGCACAGTGCAGTCCCGGTGGCCAAGGGGGTCAGAGACAGAGGGAGAGGGATCGACCCCCCGGCAGATAGCACGGTGTTGGGGGTTGGGGTTTGTTCCCATACTGTTCCACCTCTTTTAGAGATTTTTTCCCATTATTATGCTAAGGAGGCTTCCCGGTTTACACCTAAGCTTTTCATGGCTCAAGACAAAGGGATGGGGCTGGGGCTGTCTCCTGGGCTTTTCTCTCACCTGCGGGGTCTGAGGGAAGTCAGGACTCCTCGTTTCCAGCCCGTGTCGTCGGAATGCCAGGGAAGACAGGCTCTCTGCTGTCGGACACAGCCCTTCATCTGCTCCACATCCAGCCTCCTACCTCTGAGACCACAGCTGACCACCAGGACTCAAACGATGAGCGGGGAGCTGTTCCTCCACCCTGCTCCCACCTGAGACACAACGCGGCTGCTGCTGACTCCCCCAACCCCCGCCTCCTGTCTGCTCGCTGCAGCGGCGTGGGCTCTGTCCTGCCTTTCACCACCGGAACCGGACACGGGCAGAGTGTCTGCGGCTGAAAAAATGACTGGAACTGAGTTATGTGTTCTGTTTTATTGTTAATTTTCATAGCTGCTGTTGTTGTTGACCTCGAAGCGGTCAGGATCAGTGTGGGGCAAGTATGGACGGAGGAATGTTGTGCTTGAACGTGGAGTGGTTAGTGTCTAACTGTGGCTAGACCTGGAAAAACAGAAGGAATCCCTCTCCCTTAATGATTTAGAATGGATCCTTGGCAGTTCGTAAATCCAGTGATTTATTGGATAGAAAGAGGAAACAATAAGGTTTATTTGGAAGGAATTTATAGAACTTCAGCAGGAAGGTTGGTAGCTTTGGATTGGGAACAGCTTGAGCCAAGAGAGAAGTGGAAGAGATTGATTTTGCAGGCATTACCAGGCTTTTGGGGCTTCTAGAGGTTGGAACTCCTTGTGGTTACTTTTACAGTGTGGAACTTCTGAAAAACATTAGTATTGCTCCTCTGAGAAACTGCAAGGTCTATGCCCTCAATATAAATCAAAGTATCCCAATCAAGCTAATTTTGAACCTAAGATTGTTTTGAACCTAAAGTTTGTTTGTGGAAAATCACATTTAATACCTGCAACTTGGGCATGCCTGTGGGAGGAAGATTGGGAAAGAACTGTGAGAAATTGTGAAGAGAGATTTAGGTGGAAACAGGACAGGACAAGAAGGAGGAGATAACAGGAACTGGACAAAGTAAAGAGATTTCTAAAGCCAGTCTGCTAGGCTGTATTGCACATTGGAAAGTTGTTGCTGGGCATAGGGGTAAAGAAAACAAGAGATCTTTGGTTTTGCAAGGGATGGTGGCCGGTATATAAATAGGACAATGGAGCGAAGTCGCCACCTAGTGGAACTTTGGATTATAACACACTATTAGAGCTCATGCTATTTCTTAGGAGGGAAGTGGACAGAGATATCATATGTAATATGTTTTTCTCCCTTCAAAATCACCCTGAATGTCAGAGGGACTATGGGATCAAGGCTCCATCTAACTCTCTGGTATTTGCCCTAGAGAAGGAGGGTAAGACTAAGAAAGGAAAGCTTAAGTGGTGTTGTTCAGCATCTAGTATAGGGCAAAGATGTACAAAATCTAATAATGTTTACCAGACTGTGACCCAGGAACAAGATCTGGTGGACGATTTGCTCAAGCTTCCCCACATAAAGCAGGAAAGGGATGAGGATGTAGGCTCAGAGGCAGCATCAGTCCCAGTCCATTCATCCCCTCCAACGACACACCAGACTAGACAGCACACACACATATTATAGACACCTCTGCGAGAGGCAGTGGGACCAGAGGAAGGAATGGTGTTGGCTAAAGTTCCCTTCTCCACAATCAACTTGAAGGCATGGGAAAAGGTTGCTAAAAATTATCACAGCAATCCAGTTAACACTGCTAAACTTCTGCAATATATAATAATACAATCCATATTGGAGCAATAGGCAATGATTATTGGATTCACTGACCGAGAAAGTAAAGTAATTAATTATAAAAATGGCAGGGGATCTGGCAGAAGATTATTATCCAATAACTGGATGTGAAAGATTATTTTCCACTCCAAAATCCATAGTGGGACCCAAACAGATCAGCAGAATCGAGAAAGCTGGAAAGCTATCAGGAGTGGATCACAAAGGGAATGGAAAAAGCCATTCCAAAACTATAAATTGGTCAGCTTTATATGCAATCAAGCAGGGGCCCTCTGAGTTGCCATCCAAATTCCGCGACGGATTAAGAGATGCAATGTGCTGCCACATATCACTGGACCCTGGGTCTGAAGGAGGGATACAGCAGCTAGTCAATTTATTTCTGGGGCAATCTATAGGTGACATAAGATGTAAATTTCAAAAGATATGGGGGGCAGAGGGAAGGAATTAAAGATTCTGCTGGACGAGGCGTGGAGACTCTTTAGTAACCAGGAAGAAGGATATAAACAAGGAATGAGGAAGTTTGTAGTTGTCGTAAGTGAGAGGAGAGAGGAAGACGCAGACAAGGACTACCTAGACAAGGCCTGCCCCAATTGGTCAGACACCAGCATGTGATCTGTAAGAAATATGGTCAGTGGAAAAATCAATGCCTAGAACAACAACAGGGTGGCCCTCAGGAAAAGGGAGACAGGGAAAAGAGAAAAGTGATTGCACGTGTGAAGGAAGACTCAGGATGACTGGTAGATCTTACCCTCGGAGATCCAGTGGTTATAAAATCGAAGCTGGGGGAAAAAGGGAAAGAAGTGGAATATCTGGCTCACATGGGGGCAACATATTCAGCTCTGAATAAGACTTTGGCACTTGTGGGGAAGGATTATGTTACAGTAATAGGAGCAACCTGAAAAAGCATATTTTTGCAAATCATTAAAGTATAGGCTTGGAAAGCAATGGAGCATTCATAAATTTCTATATCTGCCCAGTTGCCTGAGACATCTTTTAGGGAGAGATTTCTTAGAACAATTACAAGTAGCCATTAAATTTAGAAATGGTGGAGGTAAATGATGATGAGTATTTACAGGCGTTAAATTTAATGTTAACAGCCATTCAAATGGAGGAAGAAATTAGTGAGGAAATAATGAATCAAGTATTTCCTGGAGTGTGGACTTCTAATGCACCAGGGACAGCAAAAAAATGTCCTTCCTATAGTAATTAAACTTAAGGAAGGAAAACAATCAGTTAGAATTTAACAGTATCCTTGAAAAAGGAAGGTAGGGAAGTAATTATTCTGATAGTTGAAAACTTTTTGCAATTAGGATTGTTAAAAGAGTGCCCATCTGAGTTCAACATTCCCATCGTACTGGTCCTGATGGGTCATATTGGATAGTACAGGATCTAAGGGCTGTTAACAAAATAACTGAAGGTCTCAATACTGTGGTAGCAAATCCATACACTTGCTAGCATTCCTAACACCAGAGTAACTTGGTTTACCAAGTTTTAGACTTGAAAGATGTCTTCTTTTGCCTCCCTCTCCATGAAGATAGCCAGAAACTTTTTGCATTTGAATGGAAAAACCCTCAAAGTGGGTGCAGACCCCAGCTCTCATGGACAGTGTTGCCTCAGGGATTTAAGAACTCTCCTACCCTCTTTGGGGAGCAACTTATCAAAGATCTGGAATCCTGGGAGGCTCCCCCAGAAGAAGGAAAGCTACTGAAGTACGTGGACAATCTCTTCACAGCCACCCAGACAAAAGAGGCATGCATAGCCTGGACAGTAAGCCTCCTAAACTTTCTAGGACTTTGGGGATACAGGGAATCAAAGAAAAAGGCCCAAGTAGTGAAGCGAAAGGTAATCTATCTGGGTTATGAAATTAGTGTGAGACAATGGACTCTCAGGAAAGATAGAAAGGAAGCAATCTGCCAAACCCCAAAACCTCAGACAGTAAAGGAACTGTGCACATTCTTAGGAATGACAGGGTGGTGCTGATTATGGATTTATAACTACGGCGTATTTGTGAAACCTCTGTACATGCTCATTGCAAATGGGAACAGAGACCTCCAGTGGACAAAAGAGGCCACACGTGCCTTTCGCCAGCTGAAGAATGCTCTAATGTCAGCTCCAGCTTTCGGACTCCCAGATGTGAGTAAACCATTCTTTATGATTTCCTATGAGAAGCAGGGAATTGCCCTGGGGATATTGGCCCAGGATCTGGGGCCATATCAGAGAGCAGTTGCTTACTTTTCCAAGCACGAGATGCAACAGCCGAGAGATGGCTGGCATGCCTCAGAGCCATTGCAGCAGAGGTACTGAATATTCAAGAGGCATGCAAATTCGCTTTGAGCCAGAAAATTACTGTATTGGTGTCTCACACAGTGTCTGCAGTCCTGGAAGTAAAGGGTGGCACTGGTCGTCCCCAGAAAAGTTCCTAAAATACCAAGCCATCATGGTAGAACAAGACAATGTAGAGATATTTATAACTTACATAATCAACCCAGCTTCTTTTCTTAGTAGAAATCAAGAGGAGCCAGTACACCATGACTGCCTGATGACTATCGAAGCCTCCTACTCCAGCTGCCCGGATCTGAAGGACATCCCTTTGGATGACACAGAAACTGGTTTCCTGATGGAAACAGCTATCTAGTCATCGATGCAAAGCGATATGCTGGGTATGCAGTTACCACCCACAAAGAGGTAATAAAATCCAGACCCTTGTCAATAGATAATCTGCACAAAAAGCTGAGATAATCACTCTAACCAGTGCCCTGGAGATCACAAAGAGAAAGAAAATACACATTTATATAGATTCAAGATATGTACACAAGAGAGCCATCTGGAAAGGGGACTGTTAAACTTACAAGGAAAAAACATTAAACATGAGCAAGAAATATTGTGGCTACTGGAAGCAGTTCAGCTAACTAAGCAGGTAGCAATTACGCACCTTAAGGCACACCAGAAGGTGAGCTCAAAATTAGAGGAAGGAAATGAGCTGGCAGACAGAGAGGCAAAAGAAGCAGCGAAAGCTGAGATCATGCTTGAGGGAGCCTTAATTCCAGATGGGTAGATCCTCCTTGAAGGTAAGCCAGTATATATGAGAAAGCATAGAAAACTTGTTAAGGATCAAGGAGGAACCAAGAAGGATGGGCTGTTACTTGCAGAAGGGACAATGGTCATCCCTTCTCATCTGTTATGGTCATTAGTAAGGGAAAAGCACCAGCAAACACACTGGGGAGTAGATGCCCTGTATAACTACCTAACTGGAAGGATTACTGCCAGAAATTTATATTCTACTGTGATTCAGGTAACCCGGCAGTGTGACATTTGCCTCCGGACCAAACCAAATAACCCCAAACCAAAACTTGGTCAAATTGGAAAAGGCCATGGGCCTGGACAACAGTGGCAAATCGTCTTTTCAGAACTCGCAAGAAAAGGGGGGTATTGATATTTGCTGGTGTTAACAGACACCTTTTCAGGGTGGCCAGAGGCTTTTCCCACCAGAACTGCCAAAGCCCAGGAGGTAACCAAGGTATTGTTACAAGAGATAATATCACACTTTGGAGTTCCAGCCATAGTATCTTCAGATAGAGGGCCACATTATGTTACAGAAATAATACAACAAATCAGTCATTACCTGGGCATTGACTGGGAGCTCCATACCCCATATCGTCCTCAGTCAGGTGGCCAAGGAGAGAAAATGAATCATTTAATTAAGCAGCAAATTTTGAGGCTAGGACAAGAAACCAAGTTACTCTGGCCTCAATCTCTCCCACTGGCATTGATGCAGATTCAAATCAAGTCTATAGCCAAAGAAAAACTAATTCCCTTTGAAATGCTTTATGGGAGACCATATGGAGTGCAAAAGGGATTGTCTACTCAAGTGGGGGAAGAGAGGCTGGCTGCCTTAAGTAAGCAACTCAGAGAAATTGAGAAACGTAACTGGAACTCGGGGCAGAGGGCTGGATGGACCAGTGCATGACATACAGGCTGGAGATTATGTGTATATTAAGTCTCTTACAGAAAAAAACTTTGGAGCCACAGTGAGAAGGACCATTCCAGGTGCTCTTCACCACCTTCACTGCAGTTAAGATCAAGGAACGGAGTGCCTGAATTCACCACTCTCGAGTGAAAAAGGCTCCAAAAGCCCCTTGGAAAGTAACACTGGGTGACAATTAACTGAAATTAAAACTTACTCTAGCAAAATGAGTACATTGTGATCAGGAATATTCAGTAATTTAGCTTGCAGAAATCTAGTCAATAGAATTGTTTTATTTGTTTTGCTTGTAATCATAAGTGTAATCCAAGAATTGGAAAGTACCTCTGGCCAGAATAACGCTTAATGGCCTTGGTTTCATTCGGTACACTGGATCCATGGGAAAACATTCTGATATAAAAGATTTAAACTTATCAACTGTGGTCATGCACGAAAATCAGGTATACGAAAGGCAAGAGTGGCAAAAACAAAGGCTGTGGTCCCTTCAAGGGACTATAGGGAAAGCAATCAGAGTAGGATGCTGGATGATTAATGGGACTAACTATGAGAAAGCAAATCAAATTAGTGTTTCAACTTCTCCTACAGCCAAGCACTGGGAAGTTTAAAATTACCTAAGTAAATTAGATTGTTGTTATAATTTTACATTAGTACAAACTGTAGATGTGATTTACCTTTGGAGCCATGATACTATTGGGCTTACGTTCAAATTTAAAATGAATGTCATAACTATTACAACAATGGAATCAACTGTAACCCAAGCCAAGATCATGCCACCTAAGATTGAACTTAAAATTTATGAAGTTGGCCCTTATGGAATAAGGAATATGGGCCAACAACAACTGCTATTTAACCCAGAGTGGTCTCTCAAGCGTGTTGAATCACTAATACAAACTAACATCTCTGAAATTCAGCCAGCCTGCTCCTCTTTCCTAAAGACATCCTTTGAGGGTTGGGCAACATGGTTACAAAAGCAAGTACACTTTAGAGGCAGAATGTGAAGAGATTTAACTGGAATATTAGGAACAGGATTGGGAGTCTTAAATGGAATAGATTCAGAAATATTAATTAATAAGTTAGCCACTGCAATAAGTGATTTGACAAAGCTAAAACAGCCCCTACAATCCTCTTTATTAACACTAGGAACATAGCCAATGGCAGATTTCTAAAGTATTACTAAGACGGGAAGAAGCTGAAGACCAAGACCGTGAGTTATTAATAAAGGCACTTAATATGGCCTAGGACAATGTGTCATCAGCCCTCAGCTGCATACGGCACAATTCTGGATGCAATCAACAGTTGCTTTAGTAATATGGGAAGGAAGTAAAGGTGCTTTTCCAATTAAAATTTGAAAAATTGTCTGGGACAATGCAAACAATTTAGAAAGAAAACTTCAATCCTGGTGGACTCTGGTAAATTTTACCTATGACCCTACCATTGAAATGGCTTTTGTGCTTACTGTATGTAATGCCACGATTTACACTATTCACCCTATTATTGCATTAGGATTAAATCACGAGACAGTAGTGCTCTACCCCTCGGAGCACAGAGCATGGGCCCAGATGATGAGTGGGAAATGGCAAACTGTAAATTTAGAATCTTGTGCTACCCAGGAACAACAAGTGTTTATCTGTGAGAGTAACACAATGGATGCACAAGATATATGTCTGGACACTGAGCAAAGCATTTGTCACTTTGAGATTTATCCAGTTACAAGTCAAGAGACTGTGCTTGTGTATATTGGCCTGGGCTGTGTATGTTTAAGAGCTGCTTGTGCTTCTGTAGAAATAGATAATAACAATGTAGTCTTATCCACTAAGAATCATTCTAATCTTTGTATTTGTAGTTTTGTTAAAGGAGTCGGATGTGACTTTTCATACTTGGCATCAGTTACATCCCACCAGTTGATAAGATCTAACTACACAATGTATCATTAATTATCATCTACACCCATTGGAATGAACCTTATATTAGTAAAGCTAATGAAACACCATGACTTGACAAAGATCCTGAAAGAGATTCAGGAAAATGGGCAAAAGAGTCTGGTTACTGTCTATCATGATATAAAAGATATAAGCAAAGTGTTACAAAGAGTAAAACAGGTCGCAAATCTTCACTGGTGGGATGCACTCTTTGGATAGTCACCAACTGCAACTGGGATTTTGAACATGCTTTGCCACCCTATTATTGTCATACTGACATTAGTAGGTGTAAGTATGGTGCTATCCATTGTAATACTTGTTTGGAATTGAAGGATGCTAAAGCAGATAGCAGCACTGACTTCCCTAGCAGCAGTATATGGTAATGCAATGAGGGATACACAACTAGAGGGGCAAGCTGCGAAGTTAGACTGGAAAAAGGAAAGGTATTGATATTAAGTAAAAGAATTTGCTAATTTTCTAGAAAAGTGGGGACTGAAATAGAGAAATTGAGAATTAAGCATCAAGCATTAAGAAATGCTTTGACTAAAAGGGGGACTGACAAAAGTGTATTGTTTGCTGTAATTTATGGTGCTTAAAAGAACAGGAGGAGAGCAAGGCTACAAGGTGGGGTCAAGGGCTAGAATGCACAAACAGGGTGGAAGGACAAAGACACCACAGGATAAGGGGGTCCTCAGACCCCTGAGACCGGGAAAAATGGTACCAAAGTCCGGGAAATGACCAAAGGACTAAAGAGAGAGCATTTGCAAGGAGGCAAGGTGAAAAGTTCAAACTGGGAGGAAGACTCTTTATATTATCCCAAAGACTCTCGGACAACCACCAGAGCAACCTAAAAGGAACAATGCGCAGTCGCAAAGAGGTGTGAATGAAGCAGTGAATAGGCAATGAATGCGTATTAGGTGTATTGTGTATTCCTAGTTTGTAGAGAATAAAAGGAGAGGCACATATCGCCAAAGGTGTTCGTGTTTTTGGAGGAGCTATCCCCCACACACCTCAGTGCTGAATAAATACATACCTACTCTTATTTTTGTGGGTTATAGTGTGTTTTTCCATGTTTCAGTCTCCCAGCCCATTCAGAACCCACAATGTTCCCCAGACCTCCCCTCAGATGCCCTGAAGCTCCTCCCCATCTCCAAAGAAGTAGAGCCAGTTTTCTCCCAGTCCCTCAAAACCTCCCAACCACCCTTCCCCAAATTCTTGCAGCACCTCCAACTCCTGAGCCCCTGTTGGTCCTGTAGAAACCCAAAACCTTCCCTAAACCCCTCCAGAGCCCCCCTCAGGGCTCCTCCTGACCTCCAATGATGTAGAGCTACCAACCCCAGATCGCCAAATCTGCCCCATTCCGAATTTCCCCCAACTCCCCCAAACTCCACCCCCCACCCCAGGTCCTGTAGCCCCCCCGCCAAATGACCCTAGGATTCACTCAGGATCCCCCGAACCCCCTCCCCATCTCCAAAAACATAGAGCCACTCATCCACCACTGCAGCAAGTTTGCAGATTTGTTCGAATCAAGGGACTTTTACAGGAGTCCTCTGCCTCCTTTATGGATATGAACCTTTATTGATATGAATTTTACGCTCTGGGGAATGGGGGTGGGGGGTGTTGGAGCTCCTCTGCCTGGGGAGGGGAGAGAATAAACCAATACAAACCAATCCAGACTGGGGCAGTTGGGGAAAATTCAGTCACGAGGGGGAGCTGGGAGTGAGGCAGGGGAGGGGCAGAAATAATTGGTGAGGGGAGGGTGGGGAGAAGTTCCCACTTTGGCCAAACCTCCCTCAGAGATTGACAATGGTGGGGTGGCTCCTGCCAAAACCATGGGTAGGGAAAGGTGCCCTCACAGATTGTCTGGGCAGGTACTCAGAATAACCCAAATAAAGCCTGAAAACCTCCTCAAAATTTCAATTAAACTGATAAAAATGGAATAGATTGGAATAAGTATGAAATATTTAAGGCCATATTTTAGTTACATTTAAGCAATGGAGGGTTGAAAAGGTGGATTGTGCACTAAAACGTGGCAAAACCAGGAAAACCCCAAAACTCCTTTAAAAATCCCTCAAAATTAGGTAAAATTGAGCAGAAGAATAATAAAGATGAATAAATATTAATCAGCTAAAGCCATAGTTAACAAATAATTAAAAACTGAGGATGTGTAAAATGGGGCATAGGGTGCTAAAATGCCTCAAGAAAGCACCAAAAACTCCAGGCCCCACGTTCCCCTCATGCCTGGGCTGGCTGTCCCACAGCTCAAGTAGAAGAGTCCTCTAGTAGCTCAGGGGAGCAGCAGCCCTCCTGCTGATGCATAGCCCATAGAGAAAGAGGTCAGTAGCCCAAATTGGGTGCTTTGGAAATCAGAGTTGGGCTCCTAAACGCTGTTGGAACTCTCTGTAATAGAGCTGTGGTGGCTAAGGATGTGGGACGTGGGAAGGGTTTGCCTGTCATGAACTGGACTTGTTGACCATCTGAGCTCTGTTCAGGGGCAGTCAGGGAGCCTGTTCTTTTCCCCGCCCCAAGGGCAGAGTGTCGGTGAGGTTGGAGTTGGAGGCTGTGTCTGCCCCGACAGCCGGTACTGTGGGGCTGCGGATGCTGCTGCCAGTGTGGGCTTGTCTGAGCTGGGCCTTGTGCCTCTTCCAGGTGTCCCTGCTGGACTCACAGCTGGCCTGGGACTGACAGCACTGGCAGAACTACACTGAGAGCTGCTCAAGGACCAGGCAGGAGCTGTCAGACCTTCACCAGGAGCTCTCCTGCTCCTTTGCAGCTCTCCTCAAAGAGCCCAAAGCTGCTCTTGTGGAAAAAGAGACTTGACGCTGCATTGGTCTCTGAACCTTAATTTGGCAGTGACATCCTTGGGCCATCAGTCTCTGCAGAAACAGGTCCTGGAGAAGGCAGGTGCACCTCTTCTCTTCCACGGAGGATTTGTGCCCTGCTCAGAAGCCAGTTCCTGTCACCTGGGCACTGAAATCCTCCCTAGGACACAAAAGAATGCTATTTAAGATGAGGGCAAAAAATTAACTGCCAAAGCTTTTCCAAGCAGATCCATTCAGTTCTTGAAGTCTCTTCCTAGTGACGAATCTTTGATGTAATCTCCAAAACTTTTCTTCTGCCTAGAGCACCTAGTGCTACATTGCCAGAGAGCAGAGAAAAAAATGCACTCATGGCTGTGTCAGGATTCTTAATCTATTTTATGAGCCTTAAACACTGCAGTTCTTGGCATTTCTCTGTAGGAATTTCAAAAGCCCCTGAAACACCATTTTCCTCCTCATGTGACTGTTCTAAACACAAAGCTTTATTTTCTATGAATATTTGTAAGCACCAAAAACTGGTTTAGGCTTTTTCTTACATCTCCCCTGTGTCAGAGTAAAAAGAGGATTTCCTGTGACCCAGGAACTAAGCGCATCTCTAAAGAGCATGCATGTCTTGAGAATGCTGAGCCTTAAAACTGATGCTGTCTGGACCAGCAACTTAGAACTCATATTATGAGCCAGGTCTCTGCCCAGCTGCCCAGCATGGCTGTAGGGACACGGGGGAGGCAGGGCAGGTGCCGGGGCCAGCAGGGAGCCAGGCTGTGGGGAGAGCCAGGGAGGGCCAGTCCAACAGCCCCTGGAATGCTGGGCTTTGGGCCATGGCAACATGGAATGTTAGAATGCTGGGGGTTGGATCCAGGCAACAATCAACAGCTCCTGGCTCATTGGGGTTTGGACCCTGGAGCTGTCAACAGCTCGTGATCATTTGGGCTTGGACCTTGCAAAGGCCAACGGCATCTTGCTTGTGTGCTATTGACCCTGCAAAGGCCAACGACCTGTGGAGATTGGGGTTTAGACCCTGCAAAATCCAACGGCCTTTGGACACTGGGGTTTGGTCACTGTTCATGCCAAAGGGCCAGATGGAGACCCAGCAGGTGAGCGAAAAAGCCACTGCTCTCCTTTTGCCAGGCCCAGCAGGGGCCTGGCTGTGCCTGCACTGTGACTCAGGGAATTGGTTCCCTTTTGGAATAGCAAGGGATTAACAGTTGGCTGTTCCAGAGCTGGCAGCAGCTTTGGTGCTTGCAGTGGGAACAGGTCTGGGAGGGAATGGGGGGCTTCTGGCCATCTCAGAGCACAGCCACATCTCCTGCTCCATCCTTGTCCCACTGGAGGCTGTGGGCACAAACAAGGGAGCAGCTTTTCATTGCCTTCCCTTCAGCCCAATTTAGAGTGCAGCCTCAGTGCTTCCCAGAGGCAAAAATGGGTTTCTCCCAGACTTCTCTGAGATGATCTCCAGGGGCCCAGAGGAGGCCACAGGGATAATAAGAAGATGCTCCAAGGGCTGGAGCACCTGCGCCAAGGGAAAAGGATGCAAGAGTTGGGATTGTCCAGCCTGGAAAAGGTTCCAGGGTGACCTTAGAGCCCCTTCCAATGCATGAAGGGGCTGCAAGAGAGCTGGAGAGGGACTTAAGCCAGGGACCTGCAGGGACAGGACAAGGAACAATGGCTTCCTACTGAGACAAGGCAGGGATGGATGGGATATTGGGAGGGAATTCTGCCCTGTGAGGGTGCTGAGGCCCTGGCACAGGTTGCCCAGAGAAGCTGTGGCTGTTCTGGATCCCTGGGAGTGTTCTAGGCCAAGCTGAACTGGGCTCTGGGCAATTCCCCTTCTGATATTCTTAGAAGTGATGACACACCTTCCAGCATGTTCGTTTGTGCTGCTGTCAAATTACTGGGCTGGAAATATTCCCAAGGAGAGAGGGAAGAGCTCAGCTGGAATTGCTGTGCCCTGGGACAGGCTGGGAAGCACTTAGAGGTGGCTGCCTCAGGGCCAGCCATGCAGTCTGAGTGTGCTCTGCCCTGTGCTCTTCCAGGGAGCTCGAGGCCTTTCTCACTGGGGACATTCCTCCAGAGCCCTTAAGATGAGTAAACTGTGCTGAGTTGGCTGGGATTTTGAAACTGGTTCTCCATGGAGGGAAACTGGTTCTTGTGGGATCAGAAGAGGCATCTCAGTGGTATTTTGGAATAGGAACAGAATACCTGACTACAGCTGGATGTGGGCTTTCAGGTGCTGTTAGACGACACTGACAGTATGGCCAATTCCATCATCTGCACTAACAGTCCTGGGAACATCTTCTCAACTCTGACACCCACTAATGAACAGCATCCCTTTGAACGGGTTCAGCAAGCCACAGAGAATTGTGGGAGCTTGCAGCAACATTTTGAGCAAATGGCAGAGAAATGCCAGAGGCTCAGAAGCATAGAGGCTCTATGCCAGCAAAACATAGACCATCTGCTAGAAAAAATCAGAAGGTGAGCCTTTCCTCCTCCTCCTGCTGTGTTCAAGAGGCAATCTGCTTCCAGGCCTGGGAATTCAGAGGGGTTCTGGGAGAAGAAATCCCCTGCCCTACCATGCATAGGCCTGAGTGTGGCTCTTGAGCATCATCCTGTCTGGGTTTTTCATGTGACTCTCAAGGCTGTCTGGGAGATGCAGAAACATATTGGAAGAGAAGACTCCTTCTTCTCACCATGCTGCTTCCCTGAATTTTGTTCTTTGCATGCCCCTGCCCAGCCACTGCTCCTCTGTGAAGGAAGGCCAAATCCTGCCTTCCTTTGCCTTTGCCTCTGGAGGATTTCCTTGGGAGGGAAAGAGCAAGGTCTCCATTCTGGAGTGCTGAAAATGGGATTGGTGACCCTTCAGGCATTCAGGCCTCTTCGTTCTTCTGACTGAGCCTTGTCTCTGCAGGGACTGTGCAAATATGGAGAAGTCCAGGGAAATGCTACAGCAATGCATAGGAATCCCGGAGCCAGAAGCCTTGTGTCTGCGTCAGATGAACACCAAGCAGAGGAAGGAAGCATCAGCCCAGGCAAAAAAGGCAGAGCAGAAGGACAGGATGGAGGTTGGTTTTGGAAATGAGACTGGTTTCCAGTCGAAAACTTGTCTTGTGCCTTCCTGTATAGTGGAGGACTTGGCTGCACTCGAGGGAGAAGACCCATCAGTGCAGAGTGAGCTGGAAGTCAAGATGCAGACATTGAAGGAATTGCAGCTTCAGAGGGATCTGCTGGAGCAAGAGAGGGATGATGTTACCATGGCTCTGGACACCTTATTCTTAGGCAGCACCTGTGGGAGTGGGAGTTGTGCCAGCCAGATCAGCCCAGATGCTGATAGAAGACAGGGACACACGCTGCTGTGCATACCTGGTTCAAGATGGCCCATGCATTTATTAGCCAGGGATAGACGTGTTCAGCAAGGCTGTATATGCTTCTGCTAAATTTGTTTATTTGGGCAGCCTCAGAGCCCTGAAAACAGAGATTGGAGCTGGAGGAGGGTCTGGAGCATGTCCTGTTCTGAGTGGTTGGACTCAATGCTTGGGAAGGTCTTTCCCAACAGAAATGATTCCATGAGTCTGTGATTCTTGCACCTGCTGAGCCTCCTTTTAAATTCCCTGACAAGAATTTAAATGTTTAAATTTCTGTCTGCTTTCTGCAGTGCAGAAAGCCAGTGCTGTTATCTTTTCAGGTTGGGGGTTGTGGGAGGGATGAAGCTACACATTTTTAAGCGAAGAGCTTGCCTGGAACTTGAAGAATTTTCCTCTCCTCCTCAGGCAAGTGAGCATGAAAGGCACCATGCAGAGATGCTGCAGCAATGGGAAAAAGAGAAGGCAGAGAGAGAGCAAGAGCACAAGAAGGTGCTGTTTGAGATGAGGCAGAAAGTTGCCACCCTGCAGACCCAACAAGAAGCAGAACAAACCAGATTTGAAAATGCCAAGCAAGAGGTAATGATTGTGAAAGGAGAACTGGTGTGATTTTTTGCAAGGCTGGAGCTGTGGGAGGTGGCAGGATATGGGGCTGTGTGGAGTATGCCCTCCATGTCTTCTACATTGAATTTGGTGTGGTGAAAATGTGAACGGGACTGTCTTTGGAACCAGGAATGAGCCCTCTCGTAGGAAGCCAGGCAGAAACATCAGCTTTCAGCTGAGATTTGTGTGCTGCTCTTGTGCTCTGTTTTTCTAAGATGTACCTCAGAGTACCTTCACTGTTCTCTTCCCGCTTCCCTTTTAGTGTGTACTGGCATGTGTTCATAGCTAAAGTGAGTTTATAGGACTGTTCTTTTGTAAGCATGGGGAGGGCACAGCGGGAATGCTGACATAAAACAGAACAATCTTTTTAAAGCCTCATGTGGAGTATTTCTGAACAGTAACCCAGAGATGTCTTCTGGGCTGTGTTCTAAGTCACTTCCTGGGAAGCTGTGGCTCCCCCTGGGCAGAGAGTGGCCCAGGGGAGCAGCAGCCAAGTGCTCTGAGAGCGCATGAGCCCATCAGTCTATGCCTCTTGCCACACAGATATTGCAGGACAAGTGTGAAGCCCTCTGCTCTTTCTTTCTGTGCAGGTGCTGCTGGAAGAGCAGAATGAGAGGAGTGCTTTATCAGAGGCACTGCTCCAGACTCAGGGAGAGCTCAGCCGAGCCTGCCAGCAGGTCCAGCAGCTCAGGCAGGAGGTGAAAGAGCAGCAAGAGAAGGGGCAGGTAGGTCTGAGTAGGCGGGAACAGAGTGCAGGGCGGTGACAAGGGCACAAAAGGCAGCTCCTGGGACTGAGGAGGCAAGGGCTGCTTCAGGCCCTGGGAGCACAGAGCCTGACAAGCTCTGGAGCTCAGCCCCAGGAAGGAGGGCTTGCAGAAGAAGCAGAGCTGTCTAGAGAAGCCAAAAGAAGGAATGGGATTTTGAGGCAGCAAGTGGAAAAAGCTGAGCCTGAGGGCAGGTCCCAGGAAGTTGCCCTGCATTTTGTTGCCAGACCATCAAGGCAGAGCTGCAAGCTGAGCTGCAGGAAGCTCACAGTGAATTCCAGGCAGCACAGAGGAGGCACAAGGAAGAGCTACAAGGCATCAAGGAGGAAATGAATCTCCTTCTTGAGCAGAGGGAGGCTCTACAAAAGCAGGTGAGCAAAACAGCAGTGGCACCACAGTGATCCAGGGAGGGATCTGTGGCCTTCTTGCTTGGCAGAGCAGCAGCTGATGGGATGATCCCTGGGGCTGCTTGTGTTAGCAGAGTTGTCCCAGATGGAGTTGGTGCCTGTGCCAGGCACTGAGCAATGTGGGGACACAGACGTGGCTATGGCAGGCTGGGCAGGGCACTTCCACCGCAGCCAGTTCAAGCAGTGTTCGGAGCTGCAGCCTCATGGGTGTCAATTGCCTCCCTTTTCCTCTTTTCTCCACATTTGTATCCATTGGACTCCTTGGTTCTGCACCTTCTGTTTCCTGTGTGTTTTTTTTCCTGAAGTCCTTTCTCCTTCGTTGCTCTCCCTTACTGCTCACTGTGGTGCCTCAGGAGCAGCCCTGTCCCTGAGGCTCTGCGCATCCGTCTTCCAGATCCGGGCCCTGCAGGACACAGTGCTGGAGATGGAGTCAGCCCAGGCAACTCAAAAGAAGGAGCTGCTGCAAGAGCTGGAGGAGTTGCGGGCAGGAGAACAGTGCTTGAAGGCCTCTGTGCATTTGCTGGAGACTGAAGTGTCCCAGCTGCGTGTGAGGTTCCAGAGGTCTGAGCACAAAGCTCTTGCCTTGGCCAGACAGTGTAACTCCTCAGAGCTGGAGCTGAGGAAGGCAAAGGCTGAGATGGACAAACTCAGAGCCCACAACCAGGAGCTGCAGATGAAGTTGGCAGAAAGTGAGCAAGGTTCAACTTCTCTCCCACCCATTGCCCTATCCTTGTCTTGCCAGATGGCACACAGAGGAAAAGGGGCCAGAGATGGCAGAGGGAAATAACATCCAGCAGGAGATTCATCCATTGTAGTGCCAGTGAAAGGCTTTTCTCAAGAAAGATGCTGTGGCTGACAGTGCCATCTGGCTGTGCTAAGGTACCTTTCAGGTGCCTTTCAAGTGTGCTAAGGAGCTGTAGGTGGATGCCTCAGCTCAATTCCCCCAAACTCCAGGCTCTGCCAGAGCCTCCAGGCTATTGACCCCTCTGGAGCAGGGCTGCACAGGAATCCCTGCTCCTTTGTCTCTCTCTTGGACTGCTCATTTTACACAAGCCCAAGAGCAAACACACTTTCCTATTCCTCTGAACCTTGCCCCTTTCATTCCTGCTTTTCTCTCTGCTGGCAAGTTTCCTTCATTTCTGTCAGCTTTGGAGCCCTTGTGAGCTTAGGACCTGGCTAACACAGGCAAGCAGAGAAGGTAGTGCTGTTGTCTCTGCATGATACACATCAGTATGCCTTTGCTTTGCTTTTCCCCTTCTCCTCCTTCCCTGCTGCAGATTGGTGGAAGGAACAACTCAAGCACACCTCTCGAGAAATTGCCCTGCAGAAAGAGGCCACTGAAAGGCAGGAAGAGGCTGAGACTCTTCGTCAGGAAGTGGCATCTCTGCAGAGGAAATTGGAGAGCCTGGAAAAGGAAAGGAAGGATGTTCTGGTGAGACTGGCAGATGTCACAAAGGGCCATTTCCTATCTGTCATTGGACCTGGTGTTGATAGTTCTAAGGAGCACCTTTTTCCAGTTTAACTTTTCTAATTCAAATCTTCTGAATAAAAAGTAAAAGATGTTGTAATCATGTCAAAGGCACTTAGTGCTCAGGCTGCTGATTTTCCTCCATGATGGAGTTCTGTGCCCTAGAAGCTTTAGCTCTCAATGAGCACACTGTCTCTGTTGACATTGCATGGTTTGGGCAATTCCTTTTGTACTAAGCCATATTCAGATTTCTAAATATCTAGGCCTGGAAGGAGGGGTGAGAAGAGCAAGTTTGCTGTTAATAGAAAGGTGTTTGGCCTTAGCCATCTGAGAGCAGCCAGTGGAGAGAGAAGAGAAGAAAGCCAAGTGCTGATGCAGAGAAGGACATGTGCCTGCAAGGGGAGAACTCATCCTGAGTGGCAGCAGAGAATGACAGCCTGAACTGGCCACTGCTGCGCCAAGAGAGGGCAGTGGGACTCTCGGGATGGTGCCATGGAAACTCTACACAGGAGAGGTGGAAAACCACTGCTGTTTCCCCAACCACAGGAAATGAAATGCTGGGGGTGTTTGCTCTTCTCTTCCTCCCTGATGGAGAGCACATCCTCGTGGCACTGCCTAAATCCTGCTTAGCATGGACTTGAAATCCTGGCTGCAATTCTGGCAGCTCCTCCCCAAAGGAACACTGGAGTGAAGCTGCAAGAGGTTGAGGACGGAAGCTGGGACGGGCTGAGTGAGCTGAGAAAGATGCAGCATCAAGGGGGGCCCAGGAAAGGTCTGCAGTACCCTGAGAGACAGAGAAGGGCAGCCAGTTCAGATCTGGTATGAGAAGCAAACCAAGAGAGGGAATGAGTGACCCTTTTTCTCCCTGTTTTGCAGCATGAACGGGAAATGTACCAGCAGAAGATGAGAGATCTGGAAAAGAAGAATGAAATGCATGCAGCTGAGATGAGAAATCATAAGGAAAACAGTCAACAATTGGAAGTGGAGAGGGAAGGGATGCAGGAGGAGTTGGAGCATGGGGCTGCAGCTTTGAAGAAATGGATAGAGTATGCTCAAGTCCTGAGGGCTGCACTGAGCAAGAGTGAAATGGCCAAAGGGGCTTTGAAGAAAGATTTGGACATCCTAAAGGAAAAGACTTGTATCCAGGTATGCACTGGCATTGCCCTTCAGTCCACTGCAATATCCCTGAATTATTCCAATGATGTTTCCCATAAAGAATTGAGACTCTCTATCCCTGTCAGTCCAGGTCTGCCTGGGCAAAGCAGCCTGGATGCAGCAGGCAGCCTTGTCTACGTGCCTGGCTCCAGCCAGAGACCACTGACTGCCAGATTGTTTCCTGGCACACCCAGAATTACTGATACAGTTCTGGAACTTGCTGTTCAAACCAGCTCCAGGCCAAAAGTTGGGTATGGAAAGCTGCGTCTCCTCTGCCCACACAAGGGCAGCAAGATGTGGGGATTTGGATTTGGTGTGGGAAGGAATGGAGCAGGTGAGCAGATCAATGAACTAAACTGAGCAGAGTTTTGTACCGAAAAGGTTGAATAGCAGCTGCACTGCTGGTGCTTCGAGGATGCTTCCTGTGATGGAGATTGCTGAGCTTGTGGTGTTTGAAATAAGGGAATCATCACCTCTTTTTATCCCCAGCCAGCTTTTAAAGCACAAGTGGAGAAACTGTACTGTATGTCAGATACCAGCCTGGAATGTGAGCAACCAGGTGCATCACCAGAAAATGAGAACACAGAGTGGCCTGAATTGAGCACTGACCCCAGGGGGATTTACAAGGTAAAATGGGCTTTTGCTGCCTGTGCAGAGCCTCAGGCTCCTCTGGAACAGGGCACATTAGCCCAGGCAGCGCTTTGGAGTCCCCTGCTTGTTTCCTTGCCTCTGCCTGTCCCTGCTGTGGGCACAGCCTTTTGTTTGTTCTCTCTGTTGTGGCAGGCCATGGCTTTCACAAAGGCACCTTCACTCCACTGCCTCCCTCCCTGGCCCCATGTCCCCAGACACACACTGGCCTCTCCTGCACAGCTGCCAGTGAGAGCTTTTTGCCACAGTGTTGTCTGGTGTAATTCAGGGTGTCTGAGCAGAGATCTCCTTGCCTTGATGAACAGAGGTCCTTTTGCTCCATGATTCCTGAAAGGTTTCTGTGACCCTCTGTCCCATCCAATGTGCAGGTGGTGGCATCTGAAGGGAGAAGAATCAGAACATTTAGGAGAGTGTTCTACCCGGACTACTTTACATTGTCTCTCCGCGAGTCTGCCCAGCAAGATACGTCGACTTATAAAAGAGAAGAGTCCTCCAGTAGCTCAGGGGAGCCACAGCTCTCCTGCTGATGCACAGCCCGTGGAGAAAGGGGTCAGTAGCCCAAATTGGGTGCTGTGGAAATCAGAGGGCTCCTAAATGCTGTCAGAACTCTGTAATAGAGCTGTGGTGGCTGAGGAATGTACGTAGGAAGGGCTTTCATGCCATGAACTGGACTTGTTGACCATCTGAGCTCTGTTCAGGAGCAGTCTGGGAGCCTGTTCCTTTCCCCTCCCCAAGGGCAGAGTGTTAGTGAGGGCTGGAGCTGGAGGCTGTGTCTGCCCCGACAGCTGGTACTGTGGGGCTGCAGATGCTGCTGCCAGCGTGGGCGTGTCTGAGCTGGGCCTTGTGCCTCTTCCAGGTGTCCCTGCTGCACTCACAGCTGGCCTGGGACTGACAGGACAACCTGGAGACCTGCGCAGGGAGCAGGCTGGAGACACTCCCACTGAGTCACAAAGTGCAGAAGGGACCTCCTTGCTTCCTAAACTTCTCAGAGAGGAGCCAGGGAGCAGCTGGATATAGTCTTAGACTTAGTCAATAGTTGATGTTTATAGGATAGTGTAGGTGTAATTGAGCTTTTATACAGCTGTGTTCCATAGGATGAAGGATATATTTATAGACGAATAAAGAGTTTATTATGATCACAATTAAAGACCTTTATCAGAATTACTTACTACCCAGTATAGGGAATTGTAACTTCTGGGATAGTGCATTATATTTGAAACAACACTGAAGCAATTTATTCAAGCCAGTAAAATAAATTCTTAATGAAAGGTTGATGCTACCCACCCAAACCAATGACCATGGGCAAACATTACTCTCAGCTTCAAGGAGTGACCTTGAGGGGCATCCTCACTCCAGGGAGGAATCTGCAGAAGGGAAACACATGATGCCAAACACGTTGGTGAGGGCAGGAGAAGCCTGCCATGTGTGGAGCTTTTTCATTTGTCCTTAGGAAACTGCAGCCTGTTTTTTTCTCAGAGTCACAGAATCTCAGGCTGGGTGAGACTGGAGGTACCTCTGGAGGTCACTTTGCCCAGCCCCTTCTCCACCAGAGCCACCCAAAGCCAGCTGCCCAGGATGTGTCCACGCGGCTTTTGAGTCTCTGCAGTGATGGAGACTCCACCACCTCCCTCGGCACCTGCCCCAGTGCTTAGCCACCCTCCCAGTGCAGAAGTGTCTCCTGAGCTCGGAGGGCCCCTCCTGTGTGTCACTTTGTGCCCGTGGCCCCTGGGGCTGCTGCTGGTCCCATACCCTCTGCAGCCCCCCCCCGGGTGTTTATCCCCAGGGATGAGATGCCCTGAGCCTGCTCTGCTCCAGGCTGAGCACTCCCAGCTCTCTCAGCCTCTCCTTATGGCAGAGATGCTCCAGTCCTTCCATCACCTTCCTGGCCCTCTGCTGGACTCTGTCCAGTCTGTCCCTGTCTCCTGTGCTGGGCAGCCCAACTCTGGACCCAGCATTCCAAGGCTGGCCTCACTGGTCTGGGACAGAGGGCAAGGATTCCCTCCCTCCACTGGCTGTGACACAGCTCCCAGTGCAGCCCAGGATACTGTTCTGCATTGCTGCAGGAGCACATTGCTGGCCCATGGGCATCTTGGTGTCCAGCAAGACCCTGCCAAATTTTCATTTTCTGCTTGCCCGCAGCAGATACTGGTGCCTGTTTGCTCCTTCCCAAGGACAGGACTCAGAACTTCTTGTTGAAATGCCACCCTTGTTGAACTGTCATACCTTTGGGTGGCAGCATTTTGGCAGATCAGCCACTCCTCCTGGTTTTGTGGGAGGGTACACTTTGCCCCATCACCCAGTTAATAACAAAGGTGTCAGAAAGGACTGGATTTAGCAATGTCCTCCAGGGCACACTTCTGGACTTCATGCCATTGATCACCAGGGATCCAAGAAGGCAGATTTTGTGCAAGGCGTTTTTGCTCGTATGTAGATATTCAGAAAAAATTGGCAGGATTTACTACAGGGATTTCTGTTCCTTATCTTACCTGGGACAAATGTAATGATCCATGCTCCCTTTCACTAGTGGCGGGTAAAGGAAAAGTGGTCCTGTTGTTGGTGACAATAGATGTTAGCTGCATAGGAACCATGCCAGTCTGGTGTGACCTACTGTGGGAAGGAGCACTCTGAGGGAGGTAAAAGCTTGAGTGTAGAGATCCTTCAAAGACTATTCTTCAAACCATAGAGGCCCCTGTTTTGTGAGGATCAGGAAGAATTCCTAGGCAAGGAATTCTAGGCAAGAAACTGTGCTTCTGTGAATTCCTTTACCTCCTAGGTAAATTTTTCCGTTAATGATGACAGATGAAAATTGAAACTATCCCAGTTGATAATTCACTCATTTCCTATGACCTTTGATAGGAGGGAAGAATTCTTGATCCTGGAAACAGTCAGGAACTGACTGAGGATAAGAAGGTCTAGAGTAGAGGGCATACATTAAAATAACGTAGTGTCCTAGTTTGAAGGGCAGGTGTCTGCCAATAAAGGCAGAAGCTCCTCTTTGAAATAGAGAATTTAATTCCGTTCCTTCTCAAGTATTATAGTTATTTGAATCAAAGATTCTGAGGCAGAGAAAAGGGGGTAGGAGTAACAGCTCTTTTACTAATATATCTAACCGTACAAGCAGAAATAACAGCAGTTATTAAAATTACCAACAAAACAGAACAGATAACTCGATTCCAGTCCTTTCTTTAGCTGCAGGCACACTTCTCCCTGTGCTCGATCACGGTGGTGAAGACGAGCCAGAGCCAGCACAGCTGCGGAGAGCAGGCGGGAGCGGGAGGGGCGGGGGCGGCAGTGGCCACGCCGGTCTCGGGTGGGAGCGGCTGGAGAGGGCAGCTCCTCGCTCACGTTTGTGTCCAGGCGATTCGCTGTGTCCACAGAGGCAGGAGGCTGGAGCGGGGCAGATGCAGGGCAGGTGATCGCTGAGGGTCTGGCTCTCCTGCATTCGGCCGCATGGCTGGAGACGGGGTGGCGGGGGGGGTGGGCGTCCTCTTCCTCCGAGCTCCCAGAAACACGAGTAGCCCCTCCCGGAAGCCCGCTCCCACCTACCCCTTTGTCTAGAGTCGTCAGAAGATCCTGGGCGTAGCTGGCAGGCTCTGTTAGCATGATAATGGCAAAAATTCTTTAAACTGGGACAAAAACCCAAGCCCCAACAAGTAGCAATGCGGAAAGCAGAATCACAAGCCTGGGTGACAGGAGATCAACTGAACAGGTTCTGATCAGCCTCATCTCAGAAAGGAGGAACGTGGAAGAAAATCCTGTGGAAGAAGAACCAAGTTATCCCAGAGAAGTGTAGAGACATTCTGGTGGAAGCAGTATGGAAGGGGGAGAATAGCTGGGGAGCTCTTGTGCCAGGCATACACCGGGTGTGAGGACCAGAGGAAGCTACAGCAGTTGTCTATTGTCTTCAAAAAAGCCTGGCCAGTGAAGGTGGCTCCTGAGAACTTCAAAGAGCATTACACCAGTCTTAAAGATGGGCACAAAGGAGGGTCTACAGAAGAACTGCAGGCTACTCAGCTCCTTTGGAATCCCTGGGAAGGTGATAGAGCAAATCCTCCTAGACACTCTTTCAAGCAGCTGAGAGGGAAAGGCATTGGGAACAGCCAGCAGATTTACCACAGGGAAATGGTGCCTGGCCAACCTGATTGACTCTGTAAATAATGGGAGACCAAGGATGGTGTTGCCGGATGTTGCAAAACGTTCAACAGCCACGCAGTCACCTCACAGCCTGACTGGTGAGATATGGACAGAGGGAATGCTGAAGTGAACAGAAAACTGCCCAAACCAGCGGGCTCAGTGCTGCTGGCTCAGGTGTATGAAGTGGCCAGGTTGTGGTGACACCATTCAGAGATCATCCTTGGAGCCACTGTTAATGTTGATTAATAACTAATATTTATATGCAGAGGATGTCTCCTCTATGCAAAAGTGTGCCATGAAACTTTACAATGGGGTGTTCAATCAGGGGGCTCCAGTTCCTCCCACAGCAGCTGGAAGAAATGTCGTGTGGTCAGCATGACTGCCTTCTTCTGGCTACTGGTAAGAGCCATGGCTCTTCTGGTAGATTTGGACCAGGACATGGCTGTAGTGAGTCAGTGTGAGGACCAGGAGCACACCAAGGTGTTGCAGGAGATCTCCAAAGGCAGCCACATGGGGGTAAGGAGGTAGGGGTAAAAGTCAGCCTCATCCAGGAGTGATGTCACCTCCTGGCATGGTCTGGCCACATCCCATGACTTGGCCAGCACCACGGGCAGCTCAGCAAGGTGCTCTGTGTCCATCTCCTTCAGATGGATCTGCGGGAAGCTGTGCATGCTATGGAGCACCCTGGCCCATGTGCTTACCTGCAGTTGTGTCGAGCAGGCTGCCCTGCACACATGCTCCAGGTTGGCCACCTCCAGGGCACTGGGTATCTCTACAAGGAATCCCATGGCCTTCAGGGAGCCCTTCTCAAGTTCAAGGCATTTTGACAGGATGGTGGCTCATGTCCACAGTAGCTCAGCCACATTTTTGCAGTAGGAAATGCTGCCTTTCAGAGCCACGGCCTTAGTGCAGTCTGCAAAAGGAGGGTGCAGGTTCATCAAGTTTGAGGGGATATCCAGTGGAGGCAGGAATTGGATTGAGGCAATTTTCCCCAGGAAATCCTCTGGCTCAGGATTTCCCAACAGGATTGCAAGTTGCTTGAGCATCTCCTGCTGTCAGTCCAGCAGTTCTGCAGCATGGCAGGTAGCCTGTGTGGCTTCATGCTCTATCTCCTCAGCCAGTGCCATGAAATCCTCTACAGAGAGGCTGGTGCAGACACCTGCCTTAAGGAGGAAATCTGTCACAGCACAAGCTGGCTTGTAGCTAGGCAATTAATTCAGTCATAGATCAGAAATTCAGTTCGATTAGCCTTAAACAGGCCCTAGGTGAACAACGATAGGGTATATTCAAACCCAAACAGATTTCACCCAATGACCTTCCATCCTAAGCAACAGACATTTCACTGGTCAGAGAGCTGGGCAGTCTGAATTCTCAAACAATCAGCTGTCATGAGCCAGGGAATTCAAACCCTCTATTTAAGAAGGGTCTCTTAACAATAAAGAGGATTTTGTGCTATGTATTAATAAGGGTTGTGTGGTCTGTCTCCTATCATGACCCCAGTAAATGCTGTAGGTGCCTGCTGAGCACAGCAATGGACAGCCACAAACAGGGAGGTCCCCAGTAAACATCAAGGCAGACACAAGGGCAAATGCAGTGGCTAGGGATAACTCTGGGAGGAGAAGCTGTTCTGTGTCTCTGATGATGGTGCCAGCGCCCTGAAGGAGCAGCCAAGACAAGTGCTGCAAGCTGACATGTCCTGCCCTCTCCTGCTGTCAAATGCACACGGGACAGACTTTCTGCCACAGATCCAACAGACTTGATCCAGGAACAATGATGGGCCATGCATTGGTATGGAATGGTCTTCAGCAAGGGCAAAGCCTGAGCCTGCGAAGCAGGCCACCTCCTCAGCAGACACCACAGTGCTTCCCTTCAGCCCTGAACATGGGCCACAAGTGTGTGCTTTTCTTCAGCACCTGCTACTTCTTCCTTTGTACCAAGCCCATCCAGGATTTAGTTTGGAAACTCATGCACGTGTCTTTAAGGTGCCTGCATGGAGGAGAGGCATGGCAGCTGCGGTGCAGGGCTTGTGTCCTTCTCACAATGGCACGGATGCCGCTGCCTTGGGACACCTGCCTATGGAAGGCGAGTCTGCCCTCAAGCATGGCCACTGGAGTCAGTCGGGGGCACAGGCTGCAGCTGCAGCTGCCAAGGGCTGCTGTGAGGCTGGCAAGTCAAGAGCAAACCATTGTGGCGAATTCTGCTGAAGCCTTTTGCCAAGGACCGTGCTGTTGCCTTTAGGAGCTGGAACAGAGATCACACAGAGTTAGTGGAAATAAATAGGTATTTATTGAAAGGCCTTCAAAGGCCATACTCTGGCAGCAACAGTGCCACAGCGTGGCCCCTGCCCTGCCCAAGTGGCTCCAAGGTGGATGCAAAAGAGGGCTTGGTCACATGATTTCACATTTTTATAGACTTCAGTCCATTTACATACAGGAGTCAACCATCCAATTAATAGTCTCAAATTGTAAGGTGTCCTCCTCATCTTCTCCTGGCTGGCCTGCCCTCCTCTTCTCACGTTGTTTATACTTTGGGCCTGGAGTCTGAAGAAACTGTCCTTGAGTCCATAGCTGGTATCGGACTATTTCGCCTTTATCACCCTAAAGCACAACAGAAAGCATACCCAAGCAGAACAGAAAACTTGGATCTTAAGGCATCAGTGCAATGGTGCCCACAGTATGCCCCCTCTTGGCATCGCGGCCGGTGTGGATGCCTCATTGAGCAGGTTCGGCGTTCGGGGTGCTGCTGCTCCTGTGCTGGCTCTGGTGCTGTTTGTGTGGCGCCCAGAGGTGCTGGGGCAGCAGCGACTCGGCAGCCCTGCTCAAGGAGACATGGCAACTCTCCCCATGGAGGCAGAAGCTCTGCGGGCCCAGAGCTCTGTGCCAGGGGGGCCTCGGTCTCAGCTCCGTGGCCTGGGCAGCTGTGGGGGCCCGGGCAGCTGTGGGGGCCCGGGCTGACCACCAGCCCTGCCTCTGCCCACTGCCCTGGCAGCCTCCAGTGACCGTGCCCTGGCAGGGGCCCCCTTGGCCTCCCTGTCCCCAGCCAGCCTGGCCTGGGCCCCTCGGGGGTGTCCCCACCCTCCTGCTGAGGCCCAGCCTTGAGGGCTTCAGCCATAGGTGTGGCTGACTCTCTGGGGAAGTGCCAGAGCAGCCAGGTGGCAGGAACAAGGCGGCTGCCTGGAGGTTGCTTATGGCCTCTGACACCCAATTCCTCAGGGCTTCCCACCAGCCCAGACCCTCAGGGGCCTCCTGTCCCCTTGGAAGCTCCTGCCACCCACTTCCTCCCACCCACGTGGCCCTCGTGCCTTCCCACAGCCTCACCCCATAAGGGCCTCTGCAGCACCTCACCCCTTCGCAGCCTCCCACCGCCCCATCCCCTCAGGATCTCCCCCAGCCCCGCCAACCTGCCCGGCAGTGGCGCGGCCCCGACGCAGCTCTGCAGGAGACGGATCGAGAGGCACCTCAGAGCCCTCAGCAATGCAGCCAGCAGCACACGGGCAGGACGACACAGATGGCGCTTCCTGGCTGGGAGAGGCCTTGTGGCCATGTCCTGGTTTTAAGGACAGGTATCTGCCAATAAAGGCAGAAGCTTCTCTTTGAAATGGAGAATGTAAACCCCCTCCCTCCGAATTATTATAAATTTGAAATTAAGGGCTCTCAGGCAAAGATATGGGAATTAGGAACAATAGTTCTTTACTGGGAAAATTAAAATAGAAATACAGTATTACAAAAAACAATCCCAACCCTGACAGAGTCAGAATACAACCTGATACCCCGTCAGTCAGTCAGGGTGTTGGTAGCAGTCCCATTAAATGGTGGCTGCATCCTCCTGCAGTGACAGATGTGGTTCAGCTGAAGCAGTGCTCCTGTTAGAAGGGTGCAGCCTTCCTCCAAAAGTCCAGGGATGATGTAGAAAGGTCCGGCTTCTCCTCTGGAATCCAGTGGAAAGAAGGTAACTTGCTGTCCAAAAGCTCCATTTTTATCCAGGTAGGAAAGGCTTGGTTCCTCCCCCTGGCTGGAGCATCTCCCAATGGGATGATGTAATTTTATCAATCATACAGTGAGATTTATTGGGCCATTAGCAGATGATATCTTCCTGGAGGGAGGATGGGTTGTGGAAAAGGTAAAGATGATTGCCCTATCTTGTCTTAAAGATGGACCATTAGTAGATGGTATGTGCCACGGAGATAAAGAATCACTGCCCCACCTGGTTTTAACAGATGGTGATAGAATACCCATTTCTGCCCACATCAACCCAACACAGGCCATCTCCAGGCACCAGTGTCGTAGGGATTCCCGCAGCTCCAGCCCCTGCCCACCTGCTCTGTTGGCAGCACAGAGGCTTCAGCAGAACCACCAATGGCCAAGGGGCTTCTGGCTATTTTTCCTGCAACACTGCACGCCTGGGCAGCTTGCTGAGCACAAGCACCCTTTTCCCTCTCTTCCCCGATGCCCTGCAGACCCTGGCAGCAAAAGAAAGCACTTGGAGTCTGTCTATTCGAACATATCCTGCATTTCTACACTGAAGTAAAACACAAAGAAGAAAAGAACAATCTTGAAGAAAAAGAAAATCCCTGCTGGCTCAGGTTACCCCAGGAGACAGAGACTCCCAGATCAGCTCCCGGCAGATATCCAGCAGCGCAGCCAGTCGAGGTCTGACAGACAAGGCCGTGTCTTCCATGCCCAGCGGAGCCGATCTCGCAGCCTCTGGAGCATGGAGATAGGAGGCAGCTCTACTGCCCTGAGAAAGTACAAAGTTTGAATTGCCAGGCTTCCGACAGCAAGGCTGGTGTCATCTGCCATGTCTTCAAGGGCTGGAAAAGAGAGGAACAGAGCCACGGTCAGATCCCAGATCTGCAGGGACCCGAGCAGATCCCCGTGTCCAGGGCTATCCCAGCCTGTTCTAGTCATGGCCAGAAGGGATCAGCGACTACTGATCAGAAGGGATCAGCCCGAAGCTGCTGGCCACCAATCCCGCACGTGTCCCCGAAATCTCTGTGTGCTCTGCCCACGCCTCCCCCCGTCCGCACAGGGAGCAGAGCCCTCCGCAGCCAGGGCAAGGCCTGCAGCTCCTCCTGCCCGCGGCGCTGCCAGCCCTGTGGCCACTCGCCCTCCAGGCCCGGCAGGGCTCAGCCCGGCCCTTGACGCATGCTGGCACCCCAGGGCACGGCTGCGGGAGGGCGGCAGCAGCCCCGAGGGCAGCCGGGGCTCCACGGCGTCGGGCCCGGATGGCAGAAGCTGCCGGGGCGGGGAGGGAGCCCGGGCTCACCCGTGAACCTGACGGCCGCCTCTCGCAGGGGCTCCTGTGGGCTCTGCAGGTACGGCAGCGCCTGGCGCAGGTGCTCGGCCGCTCGGCTCCTGTCCTCTGCCAGCTGCAGAGAGCGGCGGGAGGGAAGGGTCGGGGCGGGCTCTGCCCCTTTGCCCTGCGCTGTCCGCGCCCGGCCCCGGCCTCCCCTCTGCAGGGGCACAGGGCCGGCTGCTGCCCGGGGAGCCGCGGTGCCGGCCCGCCCCGCAGCCCCGCTGGGCCGGGCTCCGTGGGCACCCGGCTCGCGGCCGCAGAAGCCGGGAGAAGAGCCCGTGCGGCCGCTGCGTGCAGCTCTGGGCTGGGCCACAGCTGCCAAGCGCACACAGTGAGCGCCGCACTCAGGGAGCTTCTCCAGCCTGAGCCTGGCGCTTCCAGGCCGTCCTTACCAGGCACTCGGCAAGCTTCCAAAGTTTCTCCTCCTTCACCAGATTTTTGAGATCCCTCTTCTTGAGGAATTTGGCCGCACAAAGCAGCGTTTCCCAAGAAGCCTGGAGAGCAACAGAGATGCGGAGATGCCCACAGCCCAGGGCACAGGACCCGCATCCCTCTGCCAAGGCCTGGAGGAGGCTGCAGCCGCCAGGCATCAGAGCAGGAGGCAGCCGTGGCCCCTCCCAGGGGGACACCAGCAGCCCTCGAGTCCTCACCTCTGCCACATGCGGATTCTTATCAGGGTAGTGGAAGAACAGTGGGAGGATACTCTGGTGCACTGGATTTTCCAAAAGCTTTGCTCTCTCTTCCATGAAATATTCCATCATATCTTGGAAGAGCCTTATGGAGAGCAGCTGCACCTGGGGATCATCCTGTATGAAAGGAAGGAAAAAAAAGTCTTCAACATTGGCTGATCCAGGCCCAATTAAGCATCCGTCTTGAAATCCATAGGGCACCAAGTTTCCAAGAAGCATCCAGGGGCCATGGCCTGGGGCACAGAGCCTTACGGTGTCAAAGAAAGGCAAGAGCGCCTCAGTCAGCTGCAGTGCAATGGGGTTTGGTATCAGGATGTATTTGTGCAAGAATATAAAGCTGAGTGTGATGAGCGTCATCCCAGCTATCTCTGCATCCTTGTCCCACAGTAGGTCTATGAGGCTTGCAGTCAGGCTCCACACATTTTCAGCCTGTGTGGATACAAGTCTGTGAAACGCCACCCTGCTGCCTCAGGCCCCGGAGGCCAAAGGCCAGTTCCAAAGCACTTGGTTAGCTGAACCGGGAGGCAGAAGAGCTGGGAGCAGCTGCCCCAGCACCCGAACCCCAAGGGGCTGCTTTCCCCTGTGCAGCTTCAGCCACTGACCCCTTCTTACCATTGAGGGATCGTCAATGAGCTTGAGAAGGGTCCTGAACACCAGGCAGTGCCTCTCCCTGCACTTGCTTTGCAGGTACCTCGATGAAATCTTTACAACACTGCCACCACATTCACGTGGGCCCAGGCACTTAAGGACCTGAAAGGCACAGGGCAGTAACAGAGGACCTGGCCCACAGGAGCCCAGAACCACAGAAGGCTGGGCCGAGACAGCAGCACAGGGTACAGGCACTGCCCCAGGCAGCTGTGACTATGAGAGGGCAGAGAGCTGGGAGGCAGCTTAGCGAGGCAGCACTGGCCATTAGGCTCACCTTCACAAGTAATGCCATGGCAGGAAGATCCCAGCATAGCTCCTGTGTGCTGAGCACCTGCAGTAGGTGGAGTGCAATACTGGAACACAGCCCTATAGAAGCATGACGCATCTCCCTAGCAGGCCAAAAAAGAAACCAGGATCCTGAGCTGGGGGGAAAACCTCTCTCAGGATAGGCTCACAGAGCTCTGGTCCTTCCTCACTGTTATGCAAGAGGACCTGGGCCAGCTGGGAGGTGGCTGCTTCTGGGTGCTCTCCTCTCCCAGCCTTTTCCAGACTGCTTGGCTGTCCCTTGGTGATAAGGCCCTCTGGCCCATTGCCACAGGCACTGCGTGGGGTACCCCAGGCACAGAGCACAAATGCCAGGTGCAGTGGAGGGCAGGGGATCTCACCCGGGCAGCAGACCCACGGCATAGTGGTGGGTGTCAACACAGAGCAGCGTGTCCCAGCCATGCTTGCAATCCATGGCCATCACCACATCCCCATACTGGAGAAAGCAGAGCAAGGACTTCAGGGTCCGCACTGCAAACCTGTGTGCAGAGCAAAGCTCAGGTCATACTGGGAGCACTGGCTCCTTCCCCGGGGACATGGTAGGGACAGGAGGACTGCAATGGAGAACCTGTTGGGGCTAGTGGCAAGGCCGTGTTCTTCTTGGCATCCATTCCACAAGATCTTGATCTCCTCTGGCATATCCAGAGTGCTAAAGAACACTTGGAAGAGCAGATGCACAAATAGGTGGGGGAAATACATCACCACTATATGCGACTGGCAGGGCACCTGGAGGATCTCCCACATCACCACAGTTGCCTGCAAAGGACAAACACCCTGAGACAGTGCTCAGTGCCGAGGTGTCCGTGTGGCAGGGCCTGAGTGTGGCAGGGGAGATGCAGGGGGAGCACCGGGCCTGGTGCCCCTGAAGCTGCCCCTAGGCCAGGATGCAGCCCAGAACCTGAGACTGGGAGATGCAATGGTGGAAGGAGGGTTCCAGAAACTCACAGCCAGGGAAAAGACATCTGTTCTGTCCCCATCAGAGGTGCACGTGCTGTGCTCTGGCCAGTCCGCCAGCACATCCAGGAGTATCTGCAGCACTGCCTCCACAGTCCTGCTCGAGGATATGATTGTCTTCCACATGGTCATAGCAGCTCTGTGGGATCAGAGCTCTGTCTCAGGGCAGTCTCAGACAGAGCACCATGGCCTGGGAAGCAGCAGGGACCTGAGCTGGCTGCCAGCCCTGCCTCTGGCCACTGCCTCTCACTGGCAGCACCCAGGCAGCCTAGCCCTGTGGGGACAGGCGCCTGAGGGGCAGGGAGGAAGCATGGCAGCAGGCTTGGGGCCTGACATGCCGGGGCTGGGAAAGGGAGCAGCCAGAGGGCCCTGGAACTCTGTTGGTCAGACACCTGGAACAGGCGGTACAGGGTGATGGGCTGGTGAGCCCTGAGCCCTCTGGGCAGGTGGGCCCCATACCTGTCACACGGTTGGGCCGCATGCAGGAGAGTCATCACCACATCAGTGGGCTGTGCCTCGTGAGATCCAGCAGAGTCCTGTCCAGCCTATGCTCAGCATACTCATTGGCCATGAGCCATTGGTGGATATACCTCATGGTGGCAGGCACCTGAAGGAGGCACAGGGAGACTTGGAAAGCTGCCAGAGGGAGTAATGCTCCCAGCTTCCCCAGAGTAGTGCTTCCATTCCCACCACACTGTGATGGCCTCAAAAGCTTACAGTGACCAGCAGGCCCAAGTGTCTTAGGGGGCCACTTGACTCATGGGGGAATTAAACCCTGGCCACAGGCTGCTTACCTGCTCTGGAATGGAAACATTCTTTTCCACAAGCAAATCCAGCAGGGCAGCACTGGTTCAGTGGTGTAGATATGACCATTTTCCATCGTCCAAAGGCTCATGACCCTGTTCTCTTCCTGCCAAATGCACTTGGTGAATTTGCACATCTGGCAGGTGAATGAAGGGCAAGAAACCAGGGCTGTTCCATGGAGTGGAAGCATAATGCTTGGCTGAGCACTAACAGCAGGCCCAGCCCAGGTGGGGATGGCTGCAGGTACCTTCAGAAGTGGCTACAGGCAGGGTCCTGCTCTTGTGTCCGGTCCATGGCTGCACTTGGCAAAGAACAAGCGCAGCCAGAGCTGAGGGGCTGCAGGAGAGGCCAGAGTGCACAGCCCAGCCCTGTGCTCCCCAGGCACGGGATGCCCCAGGGGATGGAGCACAGCCACTGATGTGTGGCTGCCCAGCACCTCTTCTGTCCTGTCCGTGGGTATATCCATAGGACAGGATGGTGTTGGGGCTTGGGTTTTTGTTCTCTTACTGTGTCAGTTTAAAGAATTTTTCCCATTATCATGCCAACGGGGCCTGCCGGGTTACACCCATGCTCTTTTGACTACTCTAGACAAAGGGGTAGATGGGAGCTGGCTTCCGGGGCGGGGGGGGGAAGGGCGACTCGTGCATCCAACGAGCTCGGAAGATGAGGACACCCGTCTGCAAAACACGCAGTCGGAACACAGGGGAGCCGGTCGCTCTGCGATAAACTGCCCTGCATCTCCCCCGCTCCAGCCTCTTACTTCTGAGGACACAGCGAATCACCTGGACACAAACGTGAGCGAGGAGCTGCCCCCTCCAGCCGCTGCCGCCCCAGCCCCTCCCGCTCCCGCCTGCTCTCCGCAGCTGTGCTGGCTCTGTCCCGTCTTCGAGCACAGAGAGAGTGTGCCTGCAGCTAAAGAAAGGACTGGAATCGAGTTATCTGTTCTGTTTTGTTGGTAATTTTAATAACTGCTGTTGTTTCTGCTTGTACGGTTAGATATATTAGTAAAAGAGCCGTTACTCCTACCCCCTTATCTCTGCCTTACAGTCGTTGATTCAAACAATTATAATACTTAGAAAGGAGCAGAATTAAATTCTCTATTTCAAAGAGGAGCTTCTGCCTTTACTGGTGCCTCCGTTGGTGTTGGGTCAAGGCTGAGCTGTGGGAGAAGCTTTTGCCACACTGGGAACACTCGCAGGGCCTCTCCCCAGTGTGGATGTGTGGAGGTCAATGGGCCAACTAAGAAAGATTCTATCATACTTCCCTGGAGGGTAGGCCTGTAGCCACTAGCATTAAAATGGTCAGAAAAATTCCTCCCAACATGCCTCCCTGCTCTAGGCAAATTGCTTGAACCCCACTGGTCCTTCCCCCTTTGCTCCACCCCCGAGCCCTCATCACACTCGTCTGTTGCTCTGTCCTGCCCCCTGCTTTCCCTATATAAACCCTGCTCCCGCAGACCTTCTTCAGCTGTTTTCATACCTGGTACCCTTTGTGGCAGAAACTCAATAAACTTCATGGAACACCATACAAGGCTCCCATCTTTCTCTCCAGCATCAGCTGAAGCGGATTCACAGGACAGCTGAAATCACCTCACCTGGAAGCGTGGACATGCGTGTGCCACCAGGACATCCTTCTCAGGACACTTCTCTGGAAGGTTGCAGCACTCCCACCAGCACTCTTCGGCGACATGGATGTGCCAGCGGGTGACAAGTTGGGAGCTGTGCTTGAAGCCCTTCCTGCAGTCAGTGCAGCAGAAGGGCCTCTCCTCTGTGTGAATCCGGTGGTGCAGGAGAAGATTGGAGCTGGCCTGGAACCTCTTCCCACACTTGGAACACTCATAGAGCTGTTCCCCAGTGTGGATAATCTGGTGGTAGATCAGGCTGGGGCGATGGCTTATGCTTTTCTGACACTCCAAGCACTTGTGGGGCTTCTCCCCATCATGAAGCCGCTCACGGACAACCACACTGGGGTCTGCCTCGATCTCTGACCGCCTGCCTGGCCCAGGATGGGGCTTTCCTCCTCAGATCCCCGCGATCTGCATTTGCAGTCCTTCTCCTGCGGGATCTCCACATATTTTCCCTCCCCATTGGATTCCTGTGCCGTGGAGCCGCTGCAAACAGCCTCTTCCATGAGGTTCTGCTGCGGGGATTTGTCATCCCTGGTGCCTGTCCTCAGCTCCTTCTCTGGAAGAGGACAAGGAGAGGATGGGATTTGTCTCCGTGCCAGGGGGAAGGGGAAAGAGATTCACCCAGAGCGTCCCTGGCAGGACAACATTGGCAGGGGATTGTCCTGCAGCTGGGGGCCGTGCTGGGCTGGGAGATGGAGCAGGACAGAGGGGGAAAGGGGCAGGGACGTCGTCCTCACCTGCCTGGGCCTCCTGGGCCATCTTCCTCTTCCTCACAGCCTCCGCCTCCTCCATTGGTCAAGGGTTGGGAATCGGAAATTCTGATTTGGGGAAAAACAAGGGATGAGTGCGTTGTGTTGGGGGTTCCTCCTGCCCAAGTCCATCTCTAGAAGTCCCTGGGTATCTGAGGTCCATAAAAGCCTCTCAGACACCAGGATTCAGCCCTGAAAATGCCACCCAGGGCTTTTCCATCTCTGGTCTCTCCCAGCTGGTGTTCGGGGATTCCCCCTGTCCCAGCTGCTGGGGGTCGCGCTTGTATTGGGGGTCCCTCATCTACTCGTGGGGACCTCGCCAGGTTGATGGGAGTTCCAGGAATCCAAAAAGCTCCCCCCTCTTCGATGTCCCCATTTAGGGATGCTGGGGCTTTTTGGGGTCCTCGCGCCCCTTCTCACCTTATTCTCTGCTTTGGGGTGCAGGGAGTCCAAAGAATCCCCCGTGCCCCTCTCCAGGCTGTTGAGGGTCCCGTCAATGGCGGCACTCCCCCCTCTTTAGGCTCCCCACTTTGGCGTCCTGGGGGACACAGGACTGTGCTCCCCCAGACTCCCAGGGGTCCCAATGTCCTGGTATTGCCCCTCTCCACTCTCCCCACGCTGGAGGTCCCAAGGTTCCCCACTCTGGCTCTCCCTTGGGGTCCCGCAGCACCTGGCTCTGGGCTAGAGGTGGTGGTGCCTAACTCAGGCAGATCCAACCCCCCACTGTGGGGAAGACCCCATAACCCCCTGCTCTCTACCAGGGCTCTGCTGGCACAGATACCAGGACCACCCAAAAAACACCTTCTGGAGACCCCCCCAATGTCCCCTCAAGGGGTATTTTATGCTCAGCATTGGAGTTCTGCATTCTCCAAACATCCCCCCTCCAAAAAACCCCAACCCAGGGACCCAAGCTCCCCCTCCTTGGTCATCTGCAGGGGTGATGGTCCCATGGTCCCAAGGATGGGGGACCTAAGAATTCAGGGAGTGCTCAGCCTCCTTTTCCTTCTCCTTTTCTTGATCCTCCATTGTCTCTCCTCTTCCATCCCTCCTCCTCTTCCCCCAGGAGCAGCGACACCCTCGGTGCCCTGTTCCGAAGCCCTCGCAGTCCTCAGGAGGAGCAAGGATGGAGCTGGGACAGGTTGGGATGGGCAGCATGCAGCTCTCGGCTCCTCCCACCCGCTGGGGCCGGGGGGGAACACAGCCAGGGGAAAAGGAGAGGTAAACTGGGAAAACTGGGGGCTGCAGATCCAAGCTGGGTCTTGCTGGGGACCCTGGGTGATGAATTCCAGCCCTTGGGGCTCCTCTAGGGAGACCCAGAACCACAGTCAGGGGTGCAGGATCCCAGGAGTGGCATTACTGGGAGGGACTGGGCTGTACTGGGGTATCTGGAACCTTACTGGGGGCACAGGGTGTGACTGGGAATGACTATGAGCATGTTGAGGGCAACTGGGATATACTGGGAGTGTCTGTGACCTTATTGGGGTGACTGGGACCAGCCTGGGAAAAAAACAGGACCATACTTGGGAGAGCTGGGACTACACTGGTGGCTACTGGGAGTCAGCGGGAGTGACTGGGACCACACTGGGGGCAACTGGGCATGACCGGGACCATGCTGGGAGGAACTTGGGATCATCTATGGCATTACTGGGACTATGCTAGGGGCATCTGGGAACAACTAGGACCACACTGGGAAAAACAGGGAGCAACTGAAACCATGCTTGGAGGGACTGGGATCCTACTGGGCTCACAGTGGGACCAGCTGGGTCCATGCTGGGTGAGACTAGGATCACACTGAGGGTGACTGGAATCATATTAGGATTGACTGGGAGTGGCTGTGAGCAACTGAGATCATGCTGAAAACAACATGGAGGAGGTGGGAGTGACTGGCAGCATGCTGGGGGTGACTGGGATATACTGGGAGAGACAGGGAGTCACAGGGATTATACTGGAGGCTACCGGGGTCATGCTGGCATTGGCAGGGAGCAACTGGGATCACACTGGGGGCCACTGGCCTCATACTGGAAGTGACTGGAATTAGATTGCAAGGGACTAGGATCATACTGGGATGATACAAGGAATGGCTACAATCATACTGGGATTAGAGTGGGTGTGACTGGATCCTGACTGGGGGTTACTGGGAGCTGTTGGGCTCATGCTGGGAGCCAACTACACACACACAAGGAGGAACTGGGAGCAACTGGGATAAAACTGGGGGCAAGTGAACCATGCTCAGGTAACTGGGAGTGCCTGGGAATGACTACAAGATTGTTCGGGACAACTGGGATATACTGGGCGTATCTGAGACCATAGGGGTGGTGACTGGGATCTAACTGGGAGCAACTGGGGACAAGTCTGGAGTGACTGGAGCCTTGCTGGGAGAAACTGGCATTATACTGGACTCATACTGGGATAGTACTGGGAGTGACTAGTACTGTACTACAGGAAACTGAGAGAACTGGGAACACACTGGGTGGAAGTGGTGTTGGAAACGCATCCGTTTAAAAATTTTTGTATAACTTTAATCAAGGGGTTTGTTTGCCTTTGCCCTGGAAAAAGACTTCTAAGTTTCTTTCCAGGGCATTGTTGCACCGGGTGGGGTCGGATGAACTCAACACATCAACACACTGGGAGCAGCTGGAATGCTGAAGGGCCATCAGTGGCCACCGAGGAACATCTACCCCGGACTATGCCTCTGGCAGAGTTTCAAACATCTCCTCTAAAAAGACTGATAAGAAAACCAGGGAATGAAAATCTAATTAACATCAGAAGGGAAGAAATCCAGATCCAAAAGCAGACCAAATACTAAGAACTGAATATTTGCAACTTGAGAAGAATGAACACCGACCCAATTAATTTCTATGAGTATTGACCGTATATAAGATCTGAAAAATGTACTAAAAACGTCGTGTCATGGAATGATTCTCTCTGCACACCCAGATTAGGTGTGGATGAGATGATTTCTGTGGTACATCCTGGGCCACAACATCCTGGCCAGAAAATAAAGTAATGCCTTGACTCTCTAACTTTAAAATTGTTGTTGGAGGGTTTTTGTTTCTCGCAGTTTCAGTGACAGTGGGAGGAACTGGGTGCAACTGGGACTGTGCTGGGGGCAAACTTCATCAAAATAGGGAATGACTGGGAGTGACTGGTCTCATACTGGGAGCAGAGATTTCTGGGACCTGGGAGCCCCAAACCACTTTCCCAGCACCAGGACCCCTGAACCCCTTTCCCAGCCATTCCGCCCCTCCAGCCCCAGCACACCCGCTGGGGTACCAGCAATCCAATTAATTAAACAACGAAGTTAAAGTTAGCAGCAATTTATTAATAATAGCAGCAATTATATTAGTTAAGTAAATACAAAATTTGGCAGTGAGTAATTTAGTATAATTGAGGTTTTGTTCAAATAGAGTATAAGCAAAACCGACCAGGGGTTACACTGACCGGGGGTATGGGTAGGGCCATTCCTCTCACACCATACCAAATCAGTCAAGCTAAAATCTCACTTATATACCATTTACTAATACATATTAATACAGAATGTTCTGGAAAGCTCCTCCTAGTTTCTAGTCCCAAAATCTACATCACTATGTTGTGTTGCGCATGCTTCACCAGGGGTCGGGGGTCTCTCCTCCTTTCGAGGGTCTTGTTTCCGATGAAGGCTCTGGGTCTTCCTCAGTGTCCAAAGTTTGACCTTGCAAGTAGCGCAAGCACGTTAAGCTTAGGGCTATATAATTAAGCTATGTTCTCATAACAAGTCTTGTCCAAGTGTCTAATGCCTGGAATCATTCCTATTTGGCCCAATTCGAGGTAGAAAGTTTTATTTCTAGATGCTGTTCTTAGACCTATACCCTTACTACCCTCACTCCCACCAAACATTTGGAGGATGATTCCATCTGCTTTGTTTAACCATTTCCTTTATCCTTTTTACTTTATAACAATTAAATACAATTTCTCTATTAATTATAAAGCAACAATTTTGCTAATATAGTTACAATTTAATTAGCACAAATCGTGTGGTCCTAAAGGGGCCTGGTTTTGCCTAATATCACCCAAAAGGACCTCAAATGCAGGTTAAATCCACCTGGTTTGGCACAAAATCAGCCAAAGGGCCCACAAATCCATACAAAAGGGGTCTAAAATCATCCACATGGGCTAACGTTGTCCAAAGGGGCCTAAAATCCACCCTAAAACCCATCTGGTTTGGTCTAAAATCGGCCAAAATCAGGTTTGGTCTAAAATCTACCCTCCATCCCCATGGCTATGCCTGAAATCAGCCAAATGGGGTTAAAGTCTAACCAAATTGTCTAAAATTACCCAAACTGGTTTTAAACCCACACAAAATGGCCTAAATTCACCCTTTAATCTCCCAAATGGCCATAAAATCCACCCTAAAATTACCTGGTTTTGACTAAAATCACCAAAACGGGCCTAAAATCCACCCTAGAACATACCCAGTTTCACCTTAAAATCACCCAAAGGGACCTAAATACACACAAACTAGCCTGAAACCCACCCAAAGGGAGCCAAAATCACTCTAAAAGGACTTGGTTTGACCTACTATTACCCAAAGAGGCCTAAAATCCACCCAAATGGGCCTAAAATCACAGAAAAAAGGGGCCTGAAATCATTATTACAGGCTTAAGATCCACTCATATGGGCCTAAAATCACCCAAACAGGCCTAAAATTCAGCCTAAAACTACCCAGTCCCATCCAAACGGACCTAAAATCTAGCATAAATCTGCCCAGTGTTTATATTAAAATCACCCAAATGGGCCTGAAATCATTCAGACTGATACTGAGACGGAACCTAGCATCAGAATCAACACCTGCATCAAGAATGAGAACTGGCACCAGCACCAAGAATGAGACTGAAATCAGAATGAGACTGAGACCAAGACTGGGACCAGAACCGACACTGGAACCAAGATGAGCACCGCTTTGGAAGTGGCACAGGGACTGGGACTGAGACTGGCCCCAAAACTAGGACTGGGACCGTGACTGAGACCAAGATAGACACTGGGACTGGGACTGGGAGTGCTTCAGAACCAGGAACAGCACTGGGAATGCTCCAGGACTGAGACCAGCACTGCGAGAACTCTGGAACTGAGACTGTCATCAGAACCAGCACTAAGACTGGCACTGCTCCGGGTCTAGGACAGAGACTGAGACTGGCACTGGGAGCACCCCGCGACCAACACTGGTACCAGTACCAGCACTGGGACTGAGACAGCTCCAAGATTGAGACCAAGACCAAGACCAAGATCAAGACTGAGACCGAGACTGAAAATGGAACCGGCACCAGCACCAAGACTGGCACCACTATAGGACCAAGATTCAGACTGGGACCAGAATCAGCACTGGGCGCGCTCTGGGACTGCTCCAAGACTGAAATCGAGATCAAGACCAGGACAGAGACCGACACCAGGAGCGCTCTAGGACAGTGCGTTCACTCCCAGGAGTTTTGACTGCATCCTTGTGCGGGACTGGGTGAGACTGGGAGGGACCCCTGGGGGGGGACAGGATGGCCTTGGTTTGCATCGTTCCAGTACAGCCGTCCTGGTCCATATGGTTCCAGTCCAAATGAATCCAATTTGTACAATCCCAGTCTGTGTGATCTCAGTTTGTACAATCCTAGCTGTAGGAGACAAGGACTTCTGGATAACAAATTGAGTATGCAGAAGATTATTTACTGTTTACGTTTAGTTCTAGTTATACATTTTAAGGCTACTGTCCACGCAATCACGTATTTTTTGATTGGTGTTTCTATGCTGTCTATGCGCCTTGCACGAGCGCCTTTGGTGAGATAATTTGTTGTTGTTCAGAACTTTACTGCTCACTTTTATCTTGGGTCTTTTAATACTGGGATTTTGTTTTTCAGTCTTTTTTTTCCTGATTTAGTACAATTTATGTTGTAGCAGCCTTGAAGAGTCCCAACAAGTAAGAGAGGCTGCAGAAAAACACTTAAAAATAGCTCATCCAGTGCATCTGTTATAAACATTGGTCTAAACTAAGAAATATGCAGAAAAACAGATAGGTATATAGAAAAAAAGCTAGGCATGAAGAAAAACAGCAAAATATGCAGAAAAACAGCTAAATATAGTTTGGCTGGTGTACCCGATATAACTTAAGGCTTAGACTATTCAGATACATTACTACACCCAGCCCTGTAATCCCAGTTTGTACGATCCCGGTCCATGTGATCTGAGATTGTACAATCCCAGTCCATGAGATATCAGTTTCTACAATCCCAGTGGATATGATCCCAGTTTGTACAATCCCGGTCCATGTGATCTCAGGTTGTACAATCCTAGTCTGTGTGATCCCAGTTTGCACAATCCCAGTCAATATGATCCCAGTTTGTACATTTCCAGTCTGTATGGCCCTGATCCATCTGGTCCCAGTCTGTGCAGTCCCAGTCTGGAGGATCTCAGTCCATGTGATCCCCGTCCACATCATCACAGTCTGGATGGTCCTGCATGGCTCACACTCCCAGGGTCTGGAATTCCAATTCCCAGACAGGAACAAATGCTCCTGCCCTTGAAGGCAAAGCTCTTCAGAAGGGGCCAAAAGCCAAGTGCAGCAAGATCTTACAGGGACATTTCACTGCCAGCCTTCATAACTTCACCCATGGCTGTTGGACCTCCTGCATTGGGAATTAGATCAGCAGAGGGTCTTTGGGAGCTGCCCTGGGTCAAGGGAGACACTAAGACAGAAACAGAGCAGGCAGAGAGAGGCAGGAGAAAAAGTAGTGTTGGAGAATATGAAACGGACGAATCTTGCAAATATGAGTGCTCAGATTCTGGGAATATAGAAAACATGAATGAAATTGAAATGAAAGCCACGTTTGAGATACCAAGCCCCAGTTACTAAATAACCAGGTACACAATAGGATGGCCCGCTGAAGGTAATCCACTCTTGTCAAAACAATGCTCTTGACCAGAGGGCAAGGCCAAAAGACACAAAAGACTGGCCAGCACCCAAAGATTAGATCTTAGAGTTTAGAATGTCACAAACTATGCTAATATAAGGATTCCTATAGGCTGTATGTAAATGCTATAGAATTAGTATTCTGTATTAGATTGGTTCTTAGGGATCAGAATATTCATGAAGGAAATGGATTTATTGTGTTACAAACGGGAAGTCGCTCTCTTCTTCCTCTTTTTCTTCCTCTCTTTACCCTCTTTACTCTCTCTCTCTACCCTCCCCCTTCTCTCTTTCATTCCCCCGTTTTATCTCTTTAATCTGCATGTGGCTGTGCCGGGCAGCTCCTTGCAGACTCTCTTATAATAAACTGCAACTGTAGCTTTTAGCATTTACAGAGCGTCTGAGTCTAGTTCCAGGCATCTACCCTGATACAAAGAATCCAGGAGTCTCCCGCAAGGAGAACACAAACACAGTCAGCTGAGAAGGTGCCACTGAAAACAAAACTGGAACTGACTGAAAGTGAATGGGACAGAAATCAAGAATTGTGAAAGTTCTATTTACTATCAAATACATCCCACCCAGCCAGCCCCACACAATCCCAATCCCACCACTCCAAATTTGCATCCCACTTCTCCCAATCTCCTTCCAACCCCTTGTCACCCTGGTGGCTGTGGAATCCAATAAGGTTCGCGTGGGATTGAATTGCTTTGAGGATCCACTTTGAATTGGGATTGCGCTCTTCTGGGTTAAAATTGGGGTGTTTTCAGTGGGATTTGAGAGGTTTTGAGGTGACAGATCAATTCCTCTTGGCTTTTAGAGCACAAACAGATGGAGAAGAGACAAAAATTAAGCCCAAAACAAAAGGATAACCAGCCAGGTGTCATCCCAACATGGATCCCGGGGAACGTGGGTCACCAGGGCTCTGCCCAATGTGGGTCCTGAAGTGGGGGATGGAGTTGGAGCAGTGCATGAAGCTCTTCCCACACTCAGGGTACTCACAGGGCTTCCCTTACTGGTGCCTCTGTTGGTGTTTGGTCAAGGCTGAGCTGTGCGAGAAGCTCTTCCCACACTCCTGACACTTGTACGGCCTCTCCCTGGTGTGGATGCACCGGTGGATGATGAGGCCAGAGTTTTGCCTGAAGCTCTTCCCGCACTCGGAGCAGTGGAAAGGCCTCTCCTCTGTGTGTGTCTGGTAGTGGTTGAGGAGAGTGGTGCTGGTGGGAAACCTCTTCCCACACTCAGAGCATTCGTAGGGCCTCTCCCCAGTGTGGATCATTTGGTGGCAGATCAGGTTGGCACGCTGATTGAAGCCCTTCCCACACTCTCCACATTTGTACGGCCTTTTCCCAGTGTGGATGTTCTGGTGGCAGATCAGGTTGGCATGCTTCCTAAAGCTCTTCCCACACTCTTCACACTTGTAGGGCCTCTCTCCAGTGTGGGTCCTCCGGTGGCAGATCAGGTGGGAGCTCCGGCTAAAGCTCTTCCCACACTCCTCACACTCGTGGGGCCTCTCCCCAGTGTGGATGCGCCGGTGCCTGACAAGATGGGAATTTTGCCTGAAGCCCTTCCCGCAGTCAGGGCAGCGGAAGGGCTTCTCGTCTGTGTGTGTGCGCTGGTGCACGAGGAGAGTGGAGGTGAACTGAAACCTCTTCCCGCATTGATTACACTTGTAGGGCCGCTCTCCGGTGTGGATCACCTGGTGACGGATCAGGGTATGGATGGTCTGAAACCTCTTCCCACACTCAGAACACTCGTAGGACCTCTCCCCAGTGTGGATCATCTGGTGGCGGATCAGGCTGGATCTGGCTCTGAATCTCTTCCCACATTCCCCACACTCGTAGGGCTGTTCCCCAGTGTGGATCATCTGGTGGCAGATCAGGCTGTGCCTCCATCTGAAGTTCATCCCACACTCCAAGCACTTGTGGCGCTTCTCCCCATCATGAAGCCGCTCACGGACAGCCACATCCGAGCTCTGCCTCGATCTCTGACCGCCTGCCTGGCCCAGGATGAAGCTCTCCTCCTCAGATCCCCGCGATCTGCGTTTGCAGTCTCCCCTCCTGCGGGATCTCCGCAGTTTTTCCTCCCCATTGGATTCCTGTGCCGTGGAGCCACTGCAAACAGCCTCTTCCACAAGGTTCTGCCATGGGGATTTGTCATCCCTGGTGCCTGTCCTCAGCTCCTTCTCTGGAGGAGGAAGGACAAGGAGAGGATGGGGTTTGTCTCTGTGCCAGGGGGAAGGGGAAAGAGATTCACCCAGAGCGTCCCTGGCAGGACAACATTGGCAGGGGATTGTCCTGCAGCTGGGGGCCGTGCTGGGCTGGGAGATGGAGCAGGACAGAGGGGGAAAGGGGCAGGGACGTTGTCCTCACCTGCCTGGGCCTCCTGGGCCACCTTCCTCTTCCTCACAGCCTCCGCCTCCTCCATTGGTCAAGGGTTGGGAATCGGAAATTCTGATTTGGGGAAAAACAAGGGATGAGTGCGTTGTGTTGGGGGTTCCTCCTGCCCAAGTCCATCTCTAGAAGTCCCTGGGTATCTGAGGTCCATAAAAGCCTCTCAGACACCAGGATTCAGCCCTGAAAATGCCACCCAGGGCTTTTCCATCTCTGGTCTCTCCCAGCTGGTGTTCGGGGATTCCCCCTGTCCCAGCTGCTGGGGGTCGCGCTTGTATTGGGGGTCCCTCATCTACTCGTGGGGACCTCGCCAGGTTGATGGGAGTTCCAGGAATCCAAAAAGCTCCCCCCTCTTCGATGTCCCCATTTAGGGATGCTGGGGCTTTTCGGGGTCCCAGAGTCCCTTCTCCTCTTATTGTCTCCTTTGGGGTGCTAGGGGTCCAAGGAGTCCCCCCTGCCCCTCTCCAGGCAACTGAGGATCCCACGAATGGCGGCGCTCTCCCTCTTTAGGCTCCCTACTTTGGCGTCCTGGGGGACACAGGACTGTGCTCCTCCAGGCAGCCCTTGCCGGCAGCCGCCATCAGGACTCCCCAAGGTCCCCACAAGGGGCATTTTCTGCTCAGCTTTGGAGTTCTGCATTCTCCAAACATCCCCACCAACAAAACCCAAACCCAGGGATCCCCCAGGATATCTGGGCTGAGCTCCCCCTCCTTGGTCACCTGCAGGATGGGGCGGGGGGCGATGATTCCACAGCTTGGAGGATTGAATTCAGAAAGCACTTGGCCTCATGGTTCCTTCTCCTTTTCTTGATCCTTCTTTATCCCTCCTCTTTCTTCTCCTCCCTCTCCTACCCTTGCAGCTCTCCTCCTTCTCACTAACCCCAGCTCCTTCTCCTACTTCCATCACTTCTCGCTCTCCTCCTTCATCCCTCCTCTTCCATCCCTCCTCCTCTTCCCCCAGGAGCAGTGATACCCTTGGTGCCCCATTCCTGAAGCCCTCACAGCCCTCAGGAGGAGCAGGGATGGAGCCGGGACAGATCAGGATGGGCAGCATGTGGCTCTCAGCTGCTCCCACCTACTGGGGCTGGGGGGAACCTTACTGGGGACACTGGAAGTGACTGGGAATGACTACGAGCATGCTGAGGGCAATTGGAATATACTGGGAGTGCCTGTGACCTTACTGGAGTGACTGGAAGCACACTGGGAACAGCTGGGACCATGCTAGGAGAACTGGGGAGTCAGTGGGAGCTACTACTCTATACTGGGGGCATAACGGGGACCATGCTGGGAGGGACTGGGATCATCTGTGGAGTTACTGGGACCATGCTAGGGGCAACTTGTGGGCAACTCAGATCACACTGGGAGGAACTGGGAGCAACTGGAACCATGCTGCAGGAGACTGGAATCACACTGGAATATACTGGCAGGAACTGCAGCTACTCTGAGGGTGACTGGGAGAGGCTGTGAGCAACTGGAATCAGTCTGGAAGTAACTGAGGACAACTGGGAGTGACTGGGAACATGCTGGCGGCAACTGGGATACACTGAGAGAGACTGAAACCAGTAATGGGAAATGGGAAAAAGTGGAACCACACCGGATGATAATGGGAGCAGCTGTGCCCATGTCAGAGCCATACTGGGATCCTATTGGAACTAGCTGGTATCATCCTGGGAATGACTGGAATAGTACTGGGAATATCTGAGAACAACTGGAATCATACTGCAATCAGACTGGGAGTGACAGGAAAAGTGCTGGCCACAAGTGGGCCCACACTGGGAGTGACAGGAAGTCACTCTGGGCATGATTCGGATAATACTGGGAGGATCAGGGAGTGACTGGGGTCATACTGGAGATGACTGGAACCATGCTGGGAGTGACTACATGTCCTACTGGGATTATCTTGGGAGTCACTGGGATTACAGCAAGTGTGAATGGAACCTGACTGGGGGTTACTGGGAGCTACTGGGCCCATGTTGGGAGGAAAATGTGAACACATTGGGAGCAACTGGGATCAACTGGAAGGTACTGGAACCATGCTGAGGGGACTGAGACCATAACAGGGATCATACTGGGAGCAACTGGGAGTATGGGCAACTGACAGAAACTGACAGGCTGGAGATAACTGGGAGTAACTGGGAAAGACTGGCATCATTCTGAGGTAACTAGAACCTTACTGGGGCAACTGGGATATAATGAGTGTCTGTAACCATACTGGGGGGACTGCAACCACAGTGGGAAAAGCTGGGACAAAGCTGGGGACAGCTGGGACTATATGGGGGGACTGCAACCACACTGGGGGCAACTGGGAGATAGTGGGACAATGCTGAGAGAGACTGGAGCTATTCTAGGGATCATCTTGGTAGGAACTGGAAACAACTAGAACTATTCTGGCAGCAACTGGGATAATACTGGGATCACAGTGAGAGCAGCTGGGTCCTTGCTGGGTGAGACTGGGATCACACTACGGGTGACTGGAATCATACTGGGATGGACTGGGAGTGGCTGTGAACAACTGGAATCCTGCTGAAAGCAACTGGGAAGAAGTGAGATTGACTGGCAGCATGCTGGGGGTGACTGGGATATACTGGGAGAGACAGGGAGTCACTGAGATCATACTGGAGGCTACTGGGGTCATGCTGGCATTGACAGGGAGCAACTGGGGGCCACTGGCCTCATACTCGGAGAGACTGGGACTATACTAGGGGCCCATGCTGGGTGAACTGGGAACACACTGGACGAAAATGGGAGGAACTGGGAGCAACTGGGACCGTGTTGGGGGCAAGTTGCATCATAACAGGGAATGACTGAGTGCCAAGGGAACTGGAAGCACACGGGGGGAGCAACTGGGCTCATCCTGGAAGCAGCCACTGCCAACACCGGAACCCCCGAACCCCTTTCCCGGCCATGCCGGCCCTCCAGCCCCAGCATCCCCCGCCGAGGTCCCGGCAATCCCATGGGGTCCCCCCCGTCTCTGGCTCCCCGCTTTGCCCTTCTGGGGCTCACCTCTCTCTGCGCTCCCGCTCAGGGAAGCCGCGCCTCTCCCGGCGCTGTCCCCCCGCCGATCCCGCGCGCTCCCCACGTGGCCCCGGCAGAGCTCGCAGGGCCCGGCTCGGGAAGCCCAACCCCCACCGTGAGGGCATCCGCATTCCTCCGCCCGCCGCCGAGGCTCTGCCGCCACCGCGCTCCCCCAAAACACCTCCCGGGGACCCCCCGATGTCCCCCCGAGGGGCATCTGCGGCTCTGGCCCCTGCAAGATCCAAACATGGCCCCCCAAAAATTCCCAAAGCCAGGGACCCCCCGAGATATCTAGGGCGAGCTCCCCCTCCCCGGGCACCTGCGGGATGGGGGGCGATGGTCCCGGGGGCTGAGAGTTCAGGCAGCTCCGGGCTCGCGCGCTTCATTCGCTCCTTCAGCTCCTCCTGCTTCCTGCTGCCGCTCCACCTCTTCCTTCCTCCCTCCTTCCCCCACCTGCCCCGTTCCAAACCCCGAACTGGGAGGGGATGGGTCAAGGGAAGGGCGGGAACTGTGAGGGGAAAGGGGCGGGGTCAAGGGAAGGGCGGGAACTGTGGGGGGAAAAGGGCGGGGTCAAAAGAAGGGCGGGAACTGTGAGAGGAAGGATCAGGGCCAAAGGGCCGCGCGGTCCTAAAGGGGACTGGTTTGGCCAAAAATCACCCAAAAGCGTCTCAAATGCAGCGTAAGTCCTCCAGGTTTGGCCTAAAATCAGCGAAAGAGGCCTCAAATCCACACAAAAGGGGTCTAAAATCATCCAAACGGGCCTAACATTGTCCAAAAGACGCCTAAAATCCAGCCTAAAACTACCCAGTTTATCCTAAAATCACCCAAACAGGATTAAAATCTTTGGTATGGAGACCGAGACCGAAATGCCCACCAGAAACAGAACCTGCACCCGCACCAAGACTGAGACTGAAATCAGAATGGAGACTGAGACCAAGACTGGGAACAGAACTGACGCTAGAACAGAGACCGGCCCCAGAACTGGTACTGAGACCGAGACTGAGACCAGCGCTGACACTGGGACCAGCACCGGGAGAGCTCCAAGACTGCTTCGGGACTGGAACCGGCACCAGCACTAGGAGAACTCCGGGACTGTGAGCAGCACCAGAACCAGAACCGAGACCAAGATTGGCTCTGGGAGCACTCTGGGACCAACACCAGCACCAGCACTGGGACCAAAACTGCTCCAAGACTGAGACTGAGACCAAGACTGAAAATGAAATCAGCACCATGACTGGCACCGCTATAGGACCGTGACTGAGACCGAGACCAAGACCAGCACCGCTCTGGGACCGGAATCAGCACCAGGAGCGCTCCAGGACAGCTCCAAGACTGAGACTGACACCGGGAGCACTCTGGGTCCTCCACATTCACTCTGGGGAGTTTTGGCTGCACCCCCGCACAGGACAGGGAGGGACCCCTGGGTGGGGAAAGACCGTCTTGGTTCGCATCATTCAGGTGCAGCCATCCCAGTCCATATGGTTCCAAGTCCATGTGATCCCAGTGTGTACAATCCTAGTCCGTATTATCCCAGTTTGTACAATCCCAGTCAGTACAGCCCTGATCCATCTGGTCTCAGTCTATGCAGTCCCAGTCTGGAGGATCTCAGTCCATGTGATCCTAGTCCCCATGATGCTAATCTGGATGGTCCTGCATGGCTCACATTCCCAGGGTCCGGAATTCCAGTTCCCAGACAGGAAAAGTTGTTCCTGCCTGTACTGGTTTTGGCTCTCCAGATTTGAGATTTCCCAGCCAAGGCACCCATTTATGTCACGGCTTTAGCATCCCAATCCTGTTCCCAATCCCTATCTCATTCCCGTTCCCATTCTCAATCCTCTTCTAGTTCCCCTTCCCCATACCCTTCCCATTCCCAATCCTGTTCCTGATCCCGACCCCATTCCTATTCCCAATCCCTATCTCATTCCCAATTCCTATCTCAATCCCATTCCTGTTCCCATGCCCAATCCTGTTCCCATTCCCCTTCCCCTTCCCAATCCTATTCCTGTTCCCCTTCCCATTCCTGATCTCATTCCCGTTTCTGATCCCTCATTCCCAATCTTGATCCCAATCCCATTCCCATTCCCGATCTCATTCCAGTTTCTGATTCCTCTTTCCCAATGTTAATCCCTTTCCCAATTCCAATTCTAATCCCATTCCCATTCTCAATCCCTATTTCATTCCCATTCCCAATTCCAATCCCTATCCTGTTCCCAATCCCACCACTGTTTCCAGGGAATCATTTTGATCTCAACCTCCACCCCAAACCTGCGGGGGTCAAAACCCCCCCAAATCCTGGGGTCAAACACCCCCAAGCCCCAAATTTTGGGGTCAAAAATCCCCAATCCCCAAACGTTGAGGTTTGAAATATTTGGGGTGTCCAACCCCTCCGATCCCAAAATTTGGGGTTAAACCCACCCCCCCCCCCCCCCCCCCCCAACTTTAGGATGAAACCTCCCCCATCCCCAGACTTTGGGGTCAAACCCATCAGACGCCAAACTGCCCCCTAAAACCACTTCAGACCTGGGGGCCACAGCAGGGTTCATTTTGGGTTTATTTGGGGTGGGGGCAGCTCCAGGTGCAATGTCTGCAGAGACCCTGGGTACAATGCTAGGAAAAAACCCAAAAACTCATGGGGAACCCCAAAAAAGGGGTTTGAGGTTGATTTGTAATTTATTTGGGGTGGGGGCAGCTCCAGGTGCAATGTCTGCAGAGACCCTGGGTACAATGCTGGGGGTGGAAAAAGCCCCCCAAACCCCTGGGGAACCTAAAAACACACGGGGAACACTAGAAAGGGGATTTGGGGTGGAAAAATGAGATTTTTGGGGTGAAAGGAGAAGGATTTGGGATGGAAAAATGAAATTTTGGAATGGAAAAGGAGATTTGGGAGATGAAAAGGGGATTTAGGGTGGGGATTGAGGATTTGAGATCAGGATTTTGGTGGGAAAAGGGGATTTGGGGTTGAAAAAGGAGATTTTGGGGTGGGAAAAGGGATTTGGGATGCACAAAAGATTTGGGGTGTGAAAAGGAGAATTTGGGGTCTAAAAAGACATTTAGGGTGCACAAAGAAGGATTTTGGGGTTTGAAAAAGGAGGATCTGGGATAAAAAAAGGATTTCAGATAAAAAAGGAGGATTTGGGATAAAAAATGGAGGATTTGGGCCGAGCTGAACTTACCTGGGGGAGTCGGGGCAGATGGGAGGTTTGGGGCAGGGTCAGGACCACTTTTGGGGCACTTTTTGAGGATTCTGGGGTGTTTCTATGGGATTTGGGATTTCTGGGATTTTTGGTGTTTTGGGCTGGTTTTGAGCTATTCTGGAATATTTGGGGGCAGCTTTGAGGGATTTTGGGGAGGTTTGGAGGGATTTTAGGGTGGTTTGGAGGGATTTGGTGGTGTTTCTACTTGATTTTGGGGCAGCTTGAAGGGATATGGGGTGTTTTGGGTGGTTTTGAGCAGTTTCTCTGGGATTTTGGGGTGTTTTGGGGCAGTTTGGGGGTATTTGGGGGATGTCTGAGCCATTTCTTTGGGATTTTGGGGCGTTACTCTGGGATGTTGGGGTATTCCAAGCCCTTTTTTTTTGGGTTTAGGGGTGTTTGGGCGGATTTTGGCGTCACTTTTTGGCGAAGGAGATTTTCATGGCGTTGCTCTGGGTGATCTTGAAGCCCTGCAGGGCCTCACGGGCAGCACCCGCCTGCACCTCGGTGTCGAATTCCACGAAGGCGATGTCGTGGCGCCCAGGCACCAGGCGCACCTCCTTGAACCCTGGGAACCTGGCACAGGGGAACGAGGTCAGGGAGAGCCCAAAAAACCGGGAATGGTACCCCAAAATACTTGGAAATGGTACCCAAAGAATCTGAGAATGGTCCCAAAAAAAATCTGGGAATGGTACCCCAAAAACATGGGAATGGCACCACAAAAAACCTGTGAATGGTACCCCAAAAACCTGGGAATGGTATCACAAAAACTTGGGAATGGTACCAGCAAAACCTGGAAATGGTGCCCCAAAAATTCAGAAATCTTCCCTCAAAAATTCAGAAATGTTCCCTCAGAAACCCCAGGAATGTTCCCCCAAAAACCCAGGAATGTTCCCCCAAAAATTCAGAAATGTTCCCCCAAAAAACCTAGGAATGGTCTTCCAAAAAATTCAAGAATGCTCCTCCAAAATAACCCAGGAATGTTCCCCCCAAAAATTTGGCAATGTTCCTCCAAAAACTGAGGAATGTTCCCTCAAAAATTCAGAAATGTTCTACAAAAAATCCAGGAATGGTCCCCAAAAAACCCGGAATGGTCCCCCAAGGAAATCTGAAAATGTTCTTCCAAACACCCAGGAATGTTCCCCCAAAAACCCGGGAACGGTCCCCAAAAAAACCAAGGAATGTTCCCTCAAAAAATGCAGGAATGTTTCCCCAAACAAGGAATGTTCCCCCAAAAACCCTGGGGATGGTCCCCAAAAATCCGGGAATGTTCCCCCCAAACACCTGGGAATGTCCAAACACCCGAGAAAGGTCTCCCAAAAACCTTGGATTGTTTCCCCAAAACACCTGGGAATGGTCCCTCAAAAATTTGGGAATGTTCCTCCAAACACCCAGGAATGTTTCCCGCAAAATATTTGGGAATGTTTCCTCAAAAATTCAGAATTGCTCCCCAAAAATTCAGAAACATTTCCCCAAAAACCCAGGAATGGTCTCCCAAAAATTTGGGAATGTTCCTCCAAAAAATCTGGGAATGGTCCCCCAAAAATTCAGGAATGGTCCCCAAAAACCCAGAAGCGGTCCCCCCAGAAAACAGGAATGTTCCCCCAGAAATTCAGAAATGTTCCCCAAAAATCCAGAAATTCCACCCCCACCTCTATCCAGAAGCATTACATTCTTCCAAAAATCCAGAAACCACCCTAAAAATCCTGAAATTCCCCTCAAAAAGTCCCAGTATTTCCTCCCAAAATTCCACCCCCTCCCACCTCTCAGCTCCCCCAGTTCCCCCCTGAATTCCTGATTCCCAGCTCTCACTGGTTGAAGAGCATGGACAGCATCAGCTCGTTGGTCTCCTCGGGGAGGTTGGTCAGGAATAGGATGTGGTTCGGGGGGTTCTCCGACAGCTGCGGGAAACGGGGGAAAATTACCAAAATCAGACAAAAACAGCTCAAAACCACACAAAAGTCAGTAAAAAGGCAACCCAAATCAACCCCAAAATAAGGCCCAAATCAGGCAAAATCACCCAAAAAACAGCCCCAAACCAGCCCAAAGTCACACTGGATATACACCAAAATCTCATAAAAATCCCCAAAAATCTGCAAAAAAACCTGACCAAAATCCCCTGGGGATGGGAATTGTCATGGGCATCCTGGGATTTGGGGCTATTCCAGGGGTGGGATCATGTGACCCCCTTTAACCCCACAAATCCCCCATTAACCCTATCAATCCACCATCAACTCTATAAATCCCTTATAACTCAGGTTATAGGGTCACTCACAGGTTGTGGGGTTGGCATCGCGGCCATTCCAGGATTTGGGGCCATTCCTGGGGGGATCCCAGGATTTGAGGCCATTCCAGAGGGTGGAATCATGCCTGGGGGGGCGGTGTGCCCCCATTAATCCCATCAATCCCTCATTAACCCCACAAATCCCCCATAACTTACAGGCTGTGGGGTGGGCATGGGGGCCACACCGAGATTTGGGACCATTCCCTGGGGAATCCCAGGGTTTGGGGCCATTCCCAGGGGTGGGATCATGTCTGGGCATGGATGTGACCCCACTAACCCCATCAATCCCCCATTAACCCCATTAATCCCCTATAACTCACAGGCTGTGGAGTGGGATGGGGGCCATGCTGGGCTGCGGGGCCATTCCCAGGGATAGGATGTGATCCCATTAACCCCACAAATCCCCCATTAGCCCCATCAATCCCATAAATTCCCCATAACTCACAGGCTGTGGGGTGGGCATGGGGGCCATTCCAGGATTTGGGGCCATTCCTGGGGGGATCCCGGTGTTTGGGGCCATTCCCGGGGGTGGGATCATGCCCGGTGGGGGGATGTAGGGTGGCTGCCCCCCCAGGTGTGGCAGCATCCGGGGCGGCTGTGCCAGTGGCGGCATCCCCTGAGGAGAGACCCCAAAAACAGCCCAAAGTTACCCCAAAGCACAGAGAGAACCCCAAATTATCCCCAAAACACCCCAAATGATCCCACAGGCAGAGACAGAACCCCAAAGCACAGAGGGAACCCCAAATCACCCCAAATTATCCCAAAAGCACAGACAGAGCCCCAAAGACACAGACAAAACCCCAAATTACGCGATCCCAAATTCCGTAAGTGACCCTAATAACTGACCTCAAATCCCATAACTGACCCCATAAGTGACCCCATAAATAGCGTCATAACTCACTGGCACTGTGCCCAGTGCCCCCTGTGCCCCAGCCAAAATCCCATACCTGCTCCCAAATCCCATAACTGATCCCATAAATCCCCTGGCACTCACAGACAGTGTGCCCTGTCCCCGATCCCAAATCCCAGAGCTGACTCCAAACCCCATAGCTGACCCCATAACTCACAGGCACTGTGCCCTGTGCCCCCTGTGCCCCAGTGCCCTTTTTGGGGCCGGGCGCGTCCCCGCCCTTGGCCTTGCGCTTGTCCCGTTTCCGTTCCCGGTCCCGCTCCCGGTCCCGTTCCCGCTCCACGAATGTTCCCTTCATCTTGGCAATGATGTCCGAGTCCGTCTTGGCATACTGAATCCTCTGCAACGGCAGTTCCCACATTTTGGGGTTTCTAAAGGGGTTTCTGGGGAATTTGGGGGATTTCCAGGAAGCATTTTGGGGTTTTCTGAGGGATTTGAGGAGGTCCCAGAAGGGATGTGTGGGAGTTCCATGGGGGATTTTGGAGTTTTCTGATGGATTTTGGGAGGTTCCAGAGGGATTTAGAGATTTGGGCGATTTCTGGAGGATACAGGGAGTTTCAAGAGAGATTTGGGGCATTTCCAGCAGGGATTTTGGGGTTTCTGAGGGACTTTTTGGTGGATTTCCAGGTGGCATTTTGGGATTTCTCAGGGATCTGGGGTTTCTGAGGGATTTCTGGAGAATCTGGCAGATTTCTAGGGGATTCAGGGAGCTCCAAGAGGGATTCTGGGGTTTCCGAGAGATTTCTGAGGGATTTCCAGGAGGCATTTTGGGGTTTTCCAAGGGATTTTTGGGGTTTCTGAGGGATTTTGGGAAGTCCTAGTAGGCATCTGGGAAGTAATGAAGGATTTTGAGGGAATTCAGACAGATTTGGGAGGGATTTGGGAGTTTCTGAGGAATTTTGAGGGAATTCATGGAGAGTTTTAGAGGAGTTCCCAGAGTGATTTGGGGGTTTCCAACAGATTTTTGGGGGTTCCAGGCTGAATTTGAAGTTACATCGTGGCCTTGGCATAGAAGTGAAACCTTTGGGAATTCTTGGTTGGAGTTCAGATTTCTTTCCAGAATTTAAAGACTTTTCCAAGAATTTCAGGTTGTTTTTTTTTTTTTCCCAGAATTTCAAGGGTTTTTTTCCCAAACCTCTGGTATTTTCCCCCAAATTTCTGTCTCACCATGGGCTTATTGTAGAAGGGGAAGCTTTGGGGTGTTCCTGGTTGGATTTGGGGGATATGTGAGGCTGCATTTTGGGTTTTTTTCCCAGGAATTCAGGATTTTTTTTTTCTAAAATTTGGGGTTTTTTCCCCCAAAATCTTGGTACTTTTCCCTATATTTCTGTCTCACTATGGGTTTGTCATAGAAGGGGAAGCTTTGGGATGTTTCTGGTTGGATTTGGGGGATATTTGAGGCTGTATTTTGGGTTTTTTCCCAGGAATTCTGTTTTTTTCCCCCCAAACCCCAGTATTTCCCCCCAGATTCTGTCTCACCATGGGTTTGTCATAGAAGGGGAAGCCCTGCATGGAGCGCAGGGCATTGGTGGCACTGCTCATCTCCTTGAAGATGACAAAGGCCTGGCCCCGCATGCGGAGACTGCGTGACACCAAAATGTCCAAAATCTGCCCAAACTGGGAGAAGATGGCGTAGAGAGACTTCTTCAGCTCTGGGGAGACAGGAACAGCACGCTGACATTAGGGACAAGTGACACTGGGGACACAGAGGGACTTCTTCAGCTCTGAGGGGACAGGGACAGCACGGTGACATCGGGGACAGGTGACATTGAGGACAGCACAGGGACAGTGGGGACACATGACAGTGGGGACAGGGACAGCTCTGTGGACACACAGGGGACACATGGACTGGTGACAGTGGGGACAGGGACAGCTCTGGGGACAGTGACAAGGACAAGTGACAGTGGGGACAGGGACACCTCTGGGGACACACACAGGGGACACAGACAGGGGACAGTAGGGACACATGGACAGGTGAAAGTGGGGACAGACCCCCAGTCCCCCCTCACCATCCTTCTTGATCTTCTCGTTGAGGTTGTTGATGTAGATAGTGTGGTTGGGGCGGGGGTCCTGCACCGCCATAGCCAGGACCCTCTGTGGGGACAGGCAGGATTAGGGGGGGCTGGAACCCTCTGTGGGGAGAGGGCTGGAACCCTCTGTGGGGACGGGGATTTAAAGGGGAGCTGAAATCCTTCTCTGGGGACAGGCGGGATTAGGGGTGGGCTGGGACCCTCTGTGGGGACAGGCAGGATTTAGAGGGGCTGGAACCCCTCTGTGGGGGATTTATGGGAGATTTAGGCGGGGCTGGGACGCCTCTGTGGGGACAGAGATCCCAGACCCACCTCAAACCCCCCAAATCCCCCTCAAACATCACTCAACCCCCCCACAAATCCACCCCGCCCCCCCCCCCCCGGAGATACCCCATTTCCCCTCAAAGCCTCCTAAAACGCACCTCAGACCCTTCAATTCCCCTCAAAACCCTCCAAAGCCCTCCATTCCCCTCCCCAAAGCCTCCCCAAACACATCTCAGACCCCTTAATTCCCCTCAGACCCCCTCAAATCCCACCAAATCCAGTCCAGACCCACCTCAGGCCCCTCGATACCCCTCAGACCCCCTCCCTAAACCCCTCCATTTCCCCCGGCCCCACCTCAGCTGCCTTCTCAACCTCCCCAAACGCACCTCGACCCCTCAACTGCCCTCAGATTCCCCCCAAAATCCCCCTATTTCCCCCCGGCCCTACCGATCAGCCGCTCTCCCCTCACGCTCCCGCCGCCACTGCCTACGCCGCGTGCGCGGGCCCCTCCCAGCCAATAGCGGAGCGTTGCTCCCCGAACCAACCAATCAGCGCCCGTGTTCTCTCAGCAACACCCGCCTCCCCCGCGCTGCTTCAGCCAATCAGGGGCCAGACGGAAGTAGGGCCCTCTGACCCCGGGGCCGGCATGGAGCGGGCGCCTCCGCCCCCTGCCCCGCTGCCTCCCGGGACTGTCCCCGGGATCCTCGGGACCCCCGGAACTTTCCCCGGGACCCCCGGGCGGGTGTTGAGGGAGGCACTGCAGAGAGCGGGGCAGGGGCTGGGAGAGGACGGGTGGCTCCGAGAGCTACTGAGGCGGCGCAGGGACCGGTGAGGGAGGGGCAGGGAGGGCTTTGCGGGGGTCTTGGGTTCTCCTTGGTGTATCTTGGGGGGGGATCTGGGAGGAGTTCTCATAGGGTTTGGGGTGGGGTCTGGGGAAGGGATCTGAAGGTCGAGGGGAGGGGTCTGGGGGTCTCAGACGGGTCCTGGGGGAGGTTTTGAGACGGGCCTGTAGGGTCCTTAGAGGATCTTGCTGGGGTCTGAGGAGGAATCTAGGGGAGCCTGGGGGGTTTTATGTAGGGGGGGATTGGGGGCTCTGGGAGATCCTTGGTGGGTTTTGGAGGCCTCGGGGGTGGAGGCTCTGTGGGGTACCGGGTTGGGTTTGGGGATGGGTCTGGGAGGATCCTTGGGGGGTTTTAGGAGGAGTCTGGGGGTCCAGAGAGGGGTCCTGGATGCGTCTAGGGGGGTCCTAAGAGGGGTCTTGGAGAGGGTTTTGGGAGAGGTCGGGAGGAGGTCGTGGAGGTGTGAATGGGGTCCTGGGGGGCTGTGGGAGGGTCTGGGGGAACTAAAAGGGGTCGGGAGATGTCCTGGGTGGGATTTTGGGGGGGTGACGGGAGGGGTCTGTGGGGAGTCTGGGGGTCATAGGAGGGGTCTTGTGGGAGCTTTGGGGAGGAGTCTTGGGGGTCCTTGGGAGGTTTTGGAAGGGGTCTGGAGGGGCTTTAGGGGGGAGTCTTGGAGTCTTGGGGAGGGGCCCTGGGTGGGGGTCCTTGGAAGGTCCAGGGAGGGTCTGAGGAGAGGTCGTGGTGAAGCGCAGAAAACCACTCTACAACCCACAAAAGTTATAAGAGTAGTATGTATTTATTCAGCACTGAGGTGTGTGGGGGATAGCTCCTCTAAAAACACGAACACCTTTGGCGATATGTGCCTCTCCTTTTATTCTCTACAAACTAGGAATACACAATACACCTAATACGCATTCATTACCTATTCCCCGCTTCATATGAAATTAGTTTCACACCTCTTTGCGACTGTGCATTGTTCCTTTTAGGTTGCTCTGGTGGTTGTCCGAGAGTCTTTGGGATAATATAAAGAGTCTTCCTCACAGTTTGAACTTTTCACCTTGCCTCCTTGCAAATGCTCTCTCTTTAGTCCTTTGGTCATTTCCCGGACTTTGGTACCATTTTTCCCGGTCTCAGGGGTCTGAGGACCCCCTTATCCTGTGGTGTCTTTGTCCTTCCACCCTGTTTGTGCATTCTAGCCCTTGACCCCACCTTGTAGCCTTGCTCTCCTCCTGTTCTTGTAAGCACCATAAATTACAGCAAACAATACACTTTTGTCAGTCCCCCTTTTAGTCAAAGCATTTCTTAATGCTTGATGCTTAATTCGCAATTTCTCTATTTCAAAATCACCCTAAAATTGGACCCCTGGGTCTCATAGGCTTCATGCCAGCTGTACACTGTCATATTTAGGCACACAAAATTCCTACCCCCCCCCAATTCCCACATTTGGACCCAAAATTCCAAATATTCCCTATGGTGATCCCAAAAATTTTCTATAGAGAACACAAACTTCCCGTGTTTGGACTCAAGTTTCTCTATACAGACCCCAAAAATTCCCTATGGGATCCTCCAAAATTCCATTTGAGGACCCAAAAATTTCAAAAATTCCCAATAGAGACCTAAAAATTCCCATGTTTAGTCTCAAAATTCAAAATAATTCCTGGTGGAGACCCCATAATTCTCAAAATTCTCAATATAGGCCCCAAAATTCCCCAAAATTCCCTACAAACAATACAAAATTCCCTTTACCCCCAAATTCCCAAGAGACCTCTTAATTCCCTTTAAGGACCCCAAAAGTCCCCAAAATTCTTATTAGGAACCACAGAATTCCCAATAGGGAACCCAAGAATTCCCTGGACAAGCCCAAAATTCCCAGAAATTCCCTTTCAGAACCCCCAAAATTCCCCTCTATAGACCCTCAGACACCTCCCAGACCTTCCAGGAACCTATATAGGCTCCACCAGTCCCCTATAGATCTCCTAAGATCACCTATAGACCTTCCAGACCCCCTTTAGGGACCCCTCCAGAGGCCCCCAAACCCCCTACAGAGACCCTCAGACCACCCAGTCCCCTTGAGATCCCCTACAGACCTTGCAGACCACCTTTACAGGCCCCCACCAGAGCCCCCCAAATCTCCTACAGGCAAGCCCAAATCCTCTACAGAGACCCCCACCCCTCTCTTAGTCCCCTATAGATTTCCCAGACCACCTTTAGGAACCGCTCAGAACCCTCGAAATCTGCTAGAGACAAGCCCAAATCCCCTATACAGACCCCAAGAAGCCCCCAGTGCCATAAAGCCCCCCCAGGTCCCTGTAGATCCCCTATAGACTTCCCAAAGTCCCCCATTCCGCCATAGACAAGCTCAAATCCTCTACAGAGACCTTCAGACTCCCCCAGACACCCCCAGACCCCTACTGATTCCCTAGAGAACCCCTCCAGCCCCACCGTAGGTCTCGGACATGCTAAAGCTGAGCCGCGGGACAGGGAGCAAAGATGGCGGCGCCCGGGAGGCATTTCCTGGTGTTCTGAGCATGCGTGGGGAGAAAGCGCCATGGAATGGGCGGGGCTTACAGGGGAATAGGGCGTGGTGAACACAAGGGCTCGAGCCAAATGAAAGGGGCAGGGTTAAAGAATGACAAAGGCTGTGAAGAGAAAGGGGCGGAGCTAAAAAATGCGCAGAGGGGAAAAGGAGCGGGGCAGAAAAGGGCGGGAACTGTGAGGGGAAAGGGACAGGGTCAAGGAAAGGGCGGGAACTGTGAGGGGAAAGGGGCGGGGTCAAGGGAAGGGCGGGAACTGTAAGGGGAAGGATCAGGGCCATAGGGCCGCGCGGTTCTAAAGGCGACTGGTTTGGCCAAAAATCACCCAAAAGCACCTCAAGTGCAGCATAAATCCACCAGGTTTGGCCTAAAATCAGACAAACAGGCCTCAAATCCACACAAAGAGGTCTAAAATCATCCAAATGGGCCTAACATTGTCCTAAGGGGCCTAAAATCCAGCCTAAAACCCCTCAGTTTGGTATATAATCACCTAAATGGACGTAAAATAATTGGGTCCGAGACTGGCACCAGAACCGGCAAGAGCACCAAGAATGACACCGAAATCAGAATATAGACCGAGACCAAGGCTGGGAACAGAACCGACACCAGAACAGAGAGCAGCACCGCTCCTGAACTGGAACTAAGACTGGGACTGAGTCCAAGACTAGCCCCAGAATTTTCACTGGGACCAGCACCGACACTGGGACTGGCACCGGGAGCACTCCAGGACTGTTCTGAGACCAGGACCAAGGAGCAGCAGAACTCCGGGACTGAAACTGAGAGCGGCACCAGAACCAGCACCAAGACTGGCACGGGCACCAGAACCGAGACTGAGATTGGCACTGGGAGCACTCTGGGACAAGCACCAGCACCAGTACCAGCACTGCAACTGGGAACGCTCCAAGACCGAGACCAAGAACAACATTGAGACTTAGACTAAAACGGAACCAGCACCAGCACCAAGACTGGCACCACTATAGGAACAAGACTGAGACCAACACTGTGGAAGCTGAGACAGAGAGTACTGTGGATTAAAGTAGTATATGCAGTTTGATAACCAAGACGCCTTGGCAAGAGCAAACAGAGCTTTGAAAATTACAAGAAGATTGGATCAACACTGGTGGCAGGAAAGAAGATTGAACTAAATAAGTAGAAATGTAAGTTTGTCTGGGTGATATTTACCCCAATTAATGTAGTAAAAAATTAGTGCCTTCCTAGAAATGGTATATAAGCAAATGTAGCTCACAATGAATTTGGATTCTGATGATGAGTCAGTAGTCCCTGTGTCTCTCTCAGTCCTCAATAAACACTGACACTGGGACTGGCACCGGGAGTGCTGCAGAACAGCTCTTGGGACCGGGACCAGCACAGGCACCAGGAGAACTCTGGAAGTGAGACTGAGAGCAGCACCTGAACCAGCACTGAAACTGGCACAAGCACCAGAACCAAGACTGGCACTGCTGCAGGACCCGGCCTGGGACTGAGATTGGCACTGAGACCACTCTGAGACCAACACCGGCACCAGTACCACCACTGGGACGGGGACAGCTCCAACACTGAGACCAAGACTGAGACTGAAACCAGAACCGGCACTAGCACTGAGACAGGCACGGCTGTAGGACTGAGAATGAGACCGACACCAGCGTGGCTCTGGGATTACGATTCAGACCAGGACCAGAATCAGCACCAGGAATGCTCCAGGACTACTCCAAGACCAAGACCAAAACTGAAACGGGACTGTGACAAAGACCGACACCGGGAGCATTCTGGAACCTCCGTGCTCCCTCATGTGAGTTTTGGCTGCACCACTGCACAGGAGTAGGAAGGACTGGGAGGGACCCTTGGGTGGGGCGGGACAGCCCCATTTGGCATTGTCCTGCTGTAGCCGTCACAGTCCATATGGTTCTCATCCATGTGATCTGAGATTGTACAATCCCAGTCCATGAGATATCAGTTTCTACAATCCCAGTGGATATGATCCCAGTTTGTACAATCCCGGTCCATGTGATCTCAGGTTGTACAATCCTAGTCTGTGTGATCCCAGTTTGCACAATCCCAGTCAATATGATCCCAGTTTGTACATTTCCAGTCTGTATGGCCCTGATCCATCTGGTCCCAGTCTGTGCAGTCCCAGTCTGGAGGATCTCAGTCCATGTGATCCCCGTCCACATCATCACAGTCTGGATGGTCCTGCATGGCTCACACTCCCAGGGTCTGGAATTCCAGTTCCCAGACAGGAACAAATGCTCCTGCCCTTGAAGGCAAAGCTCTTCAGAAGGGGCCAAAAGCCAAGTGCAGCAAGATCTTACAGGGACATTTCACTGCCAGCCTTCATAACTTCACCCATGGCTGTTGGACCTCCTGCATTGGGAATTAGATCAGCAGAGGGTCTTTGGGAGCTGCCCTGGGTCAAGGGAGACACTAAGACAGAAACAGAGCAGGCAGAGAGAGGCAGGAGAAAAAGTAGTGTTGGAGAATATGAAACGGACGAATCTTGCAAATATGAGTGCTCAGATTCTGGGAATATAGAAAACATGAATGAAATTGAAATGAAAGCCACGTTTGAGATACCAAGCCCCAGTTACTAAATAACCAGGTACACAATAGGATGGCCCGCTGAAGGTAATCCACTCTTGTCAAAACAATGCTCTTGACCAGAGGGCAAGGCCAAAAGACACAAAAGACTGGCCAGCACCCAAAGATTAGATCTTAGAGTTTAGAATGTCACAAACTATGCTAATATAAGGATTCCTATAGGCTGTATGTAAATGCTATAGAATTAGTATTCTGTATTAGATTGGTTCTTAGGGATCAGAATATTCATGAAGGAAATGGATTTATTGTGTTACAAACGGGAAGTCGCTCTCTTCTTCCTCTTTTTCTTCCTCTCTTTACCCTCTTTACTCTCTCTCTCTACCCTCCCCCTTCTCTCTTTCATTCCCCCATTTTATCTCTTTAATCTGCATGTGGCTGTGCCGGGCAGCTCCTTGCAGACTCTCTTATAATAAACTGCAACTGTAGCTTTTAGCATTTACAGAGCGTCTGAGTCTAGTTCCAGGCATCTACCCTGATACAAAGAATCCAGGAGTCTCCCGCAAGGAGAACACAAACACAGTCAGCTGAGAAGGTGCCACTGAAAACAAAACTGGAACTGACTGAAAGTGAATGGGACAGAAATCAAGAATTGTGAAAGTTCTATTTACTATCAAATACATCCCACCCAGCCAGCCCCACACAATCCCAATCCCACCACTCCAAATTTGCATCCCACTTCTCCCAATCTCCTTCCAACCCCTTGTCACCCTGGTGGCTGTGGAATCCAATAAGGTTCGCGTGGGATTGAATTGCTTTGAGGATCCACTTTGAATTGGGATTGCGCTCTTCTGGGTTAAAATTGGGGTGTTTTCAGTGGGATTTGAGAGGTTTTGAGGTGACAGATCAATTCCTCTTGGCTTTTAGAGCACAAACAGATGGAGAAGAGACAAAAATTAAGCCCAAAACAAAAGGATAACCAGCCAGGTGTCATCCCAACAGGATCCCGGGGAATGTGGGTCACCAGGGCTCTGCCCAATGTGGGTCCTGAAGTGGGGGATGGAGTTGGAGCAGTGCATGAAGCTCTTCCACACTCAGGGTACTCACAGGGCTTCCCTTACTGGTGCCTCTGTTGGTGTTTGGTCAAGGCTGAGCTGTGCGAGAAGCTCTTCCCACACTCCTGACACTCGTACGGCCTCTCCCTGGTGTGGATGCACCGGTGGATGATGAGGCCAGAGTTTTGCCTGAAGCTCTTCCCGCACTCGGAGCAGTGGAAAGGCCTCTCCTCTGTGTGTGTCTGGTAGTGGTTGAGGAGAGTGGTGCTGGTGGGAAACCTCTTCCCACACTCAGAGCATTCGTAGGGCCTCTCCCCAGTGTGGATCATTTGGTGACAGATCAGGTTGGCACGCTGACTGAAGCCCTTCCCACACTCTCCACATTTGTACGGCCTTTTCCCAGTGTGGATGTTCTGGTGGCAGATCAGGTTGGCATGCTTCCTAAAGCTCTTCCCACACTCTTCACACTTGTAGGGCCTCTCACCAGTGTAGGTTCTCAGGTAGCAGATCCGGGTGAAGCTCTGGCTGAAGCTCATCCAACATTCTCACACTTGTGGGACTGTTCCCCCATGTGGATGCACTGGTGTTTGGTGTGGGTGGCTTTTTCCCTGAAGCCCTTCCTGCTGTCAGGGCAGCAGAATGGCTTCTTGTCTGTGTGCGTGCGCTGGTGCACGAGGAGATTGGAGCTGGACTGAAACCTCTTCCCACACTCAGGATACTTGTAGGGCCTCTCCCCAGTGTGGATCATCTGGTGGCGGATCAGGCTGGATCTCATTATGAATCCCTTCCCACACTCCCCACATTCATAGGGTGGTTTCCCAGAGTGGATCATCTGGTGTCAGATTAGTTGGGAATGGACTACAAACCTCTTCCCACACTCCTCACACTTGTAGGGCCTCTCCCCAGTGTGGATCATCTAGTGGCAGATCAGGCTGGATCTGACTCTGAATCTCTTCCCACACTCCCCACACTTGTAGGGCTGCTACCCAGTGTGGATCATATGGTGGCAGATCACACTGTACCTCTCCATCTGAAGCTCTTCCCACACTCCGAGCACTTGTGGGGTTTCTCCCCATCCTGAAGCCACTCATTGACCGCCACATCCAAGCTCTGGCTCGATCTCAGGCTGCCTGCCCAGCCCAGGCTGGGTCTCTCCTCCTCAGATTCTCGCGATCTGGGTTTGCAGCTCCTCCTCCTGCCTCATCTCTGTGGCTTTTCCTTGTGGTTCTTTCTGCATGACCATGAGGAAGACATGGGAAAATGGAATGGGAAACCCACTTCTGTCCTGGCAGCACAGGTACATCAACTCAGGGCGGGAAGCACTAACCAAGGGAGTTCTACCAAAATGAAGGTAGCCTCAACCTCCCGTAATCAAGGTGCAGGGTATTTCAGAAGGGAAGATAATCTATCAGACCCACTTGAAGGAACTTCCACTATGCATGCCTAGGAAGGAAGTCATAACCAGGGCTAGAGGGGCCCTGCCTCTAGCCAGGGAGAGGCATGGGATAACAGAGTCCATTGGACGGTGTGGGTGCAATGGCCTGGAACATCAAAGTCACAGAAACATAGAGTGTTAGTTGATACTGGTTCACAGTGTACCATAATACCATCAGAACGTGTGGGGGAAGAACCTGTCTCCACTGTTGGGGTGGCAGGTGTAAGAGTCCATCTAAAAGCCTCTCGTTTGCTCTGCCCAATGACCCTCACCTGAGGCCTAAGAAGACCCCTCAAACTGCAGTTTAAAGGCGCTGGTCAGGGATGGGAGGAACGCCAAGCCATTGTTCGCAGGTGGTGCCCATCGGACCAGGACTGGTTTCTCAGGAGACTGGTTTACGGATAGTCACAGTGCACTGAACTGTGTTTAGTCGACAAGGCTCACACAGGTGCGAGAACAATGAACTGGTCAGAGATGGAGTGCCCTGTGTTTGTTTCATCGACAAGGACTTGCTTGGGCTTGTTGTGGGGTTGTTCCCCCCACGGAACCCAAAGCGTCCATGAAAGTCCTCACCTGTTTGGCCGGTCGCCCGACGCCTTGAAAAAGACTGTAATAGACACCCTCAAATTAAAGACCCCCGAGATCTCCCCGGACGGCAACAGACATCTATTGGCTGGTTCCACGAGGATCGTCTGCCCGTCTTGGTAGCTATAATCCCAACCCCTTTTCTCTCTCTCTGTCTCTCTTTCTCTCTCTCTCTCCGTCCCTCTATCGCATTTTGTTGGCACTAAATAAAAGTGCATGTTTTGCAAAAGTAAACTGGTTTTGTCCCCTGTTGTGTCTTTTGCGCTTTGAGATCCCTAAAAGAACCTATCAGGACTCCGCATGTGGTGTGGACCCTGACATTTAATTGGCGTAGTCGGCAGGATTCCCTGATACTGGAGGAGTTGGGGGTTTTCTGTGCACTTTGTACCAGGGGAAGACCTGTGCCATTTCAGCCGCACCCAGCCTGTCAGTACCGTGAGGACTGAACAGTGTTGGAAAGCAAGGGAGGTGGTATTGGGTTCTTCCCGCAATCTGCACACAGACCCAGGTAGATAATCAACTCCATTTCAGTTATTGGAGAATTTTTTGTAAAGGATCTCAACTGTGCAAAAGATGGGACTTGTGTTTTTGTTATATATGTGTTGTTAAGCTGTTTGTTGTAGTTGAGGACAGAACCTCCCAGGCAGTTTTTGATCCCCTAACCCAGGCAGGGAAGAAAGGGGATTGTCCTCAGCTAAAGGCTGGGTGTTTGTTGTTTTAGACCCCTAACCCAGGCAGGGAAGAAAGGGGTTGTCCTCAGCTAAAGGCTGGGTGTTTGTTGTTTTGTTGTTAACTACTTGGGATCGCGAAGAGACAAGCTGTTTTGTAACTAAGGTAGTACCTCCCAAGTAGTGTGGTCTCTTCACCTGCTCCAGGGACGAGAAGGGAAACACAGTTTTAGCTGTGCTTTTTGTGTAATTTTAAGTGTGCCTCCCTGAGAGTGGTTTTAGTCCCTTCGTAAAAATGTCTGAAGAAGATAAAAATGCTTTTTATGCTTTGCTAGCTAAGTACAAAGCCAGACCCTCCCAAGGGGGAGAAGATTGGGCATACAGTAACTGGTTTAATTTAGAAAATGTGATTGATAGGATACATTCTTTGCAACATGAAACAAAATTCAAACTGGGCAAAAATAAGACCATTCTCTGCTCAGTTTTGGGGGCCTGTCTTACGGCAGCTATAGAAACTCGCTTTACGCGAAGAAGTGAAGAAAGAGCAATTATTGACTCCCAACAAAATTTAGTGGAAATTTTGCAAAAACAATTAGATGAAGAAAGGAATGACAATCGTGTTTTGAGAGATGAGATTCATTCTTTAAGAGATGAGAATCATTCTTTAAGAGCTGCCCTAAGACAAGAACACACCAACACTTTAAAACACACTGATTTACCAAAAGAAACAGAAGAAAAGGAAATTAATCTATTATATCCTCAAAAAGAACTGACTCTGATGAAAAATAGTAGGGAATATTGCTGCCCTAGCTTGAGACCTTTGGTTAAAACAGAATACAGTTTTATCAATGATGAGAATTTTGACCCACAAATAACCACTACAAAAATCCTGTACACCGCTACTAAATTATCAGAAGAAGCAGCTAGTGGGTACTGGGGACATGGGACTTTCTTAACAACAGAAGTCAAACGTAATTTATGGTCCTCAACTCAGCGTGCAGTTTATTGGGCAGCAGGGCTTAACCCTTTGGAAAGGGGAGACCTTGTAGCTTTAGTTTGTACTCCTGACCAACTCCTAGAAAACATTCAAAAAGCTGCTTGCTTGCAAATTATACATGAAATAAAATTCACTGCTGGCTATAAATCACCTATGCAATTACCTGTAAATGTAAAACAATGCCCTCTTTCCTCTGGTGCCAAAGAAGGGCTCAAACCGGTTATACAGAACTTGCAAAACTCCCCTGTATGGCCAATCCAAAAACCCAAACCTGACAATGGGGCTGTTTATCAACATATTGATGATACCCTTGTGGGAAGAAATGAAATAGAAGTAGTGGGGGATACCCAACAAAAAATAATCTCCCATTTGGAAAGCCCTGACTTGCAAATTGCCTCAGAGAAAATGCAAACACCTTCTCAGGAAGTGAAGTTTTTGAAGATAGCCACTACTGAGACTGCCCCCCCTGACGGGGTGGCCCAGAAATCCTCAGTAACAGAAGGAACTGTAAAAAATCTGGCAATAACAGAAACTGAGAGCTTGGGTAGCAGCTATGACAAACCTGTCTTGGTAATTAAAATAGCCTCTGCCTCTCCCCCAAACAATGTTTGTTCCCTAATTTTTTTGTTCACTAATGTTGTTTCTGCTGAACAAATTATTGCTGGGGGACGGGGTGGCTCTTGGGTTGGGTTGCTGATGGTTATTTGGAATGTTTTCCAGCTTGAAGCGCGGAGTGCCTCCTTTGTCTGCAACTACACTGATTCTTGTCCTGTGTTTAAAGGAGGTACAGAGTGGCTCCCTTTTTTGCAGCAAATTATTGGGAAGTTAACAGAATTCCAATCTGCATTACATGCTGAATAGTTCCATCATTTTAACCTCCTGCCTCTTTGTTGCAGATTCTGTTGTGTTTACTTTTCACAGAATAATACCATGGAACATGAAGATTAATTGCTGAATCCCTCATCGAACCTGTATATTTTGTGAAGATTCAAAATCAAAATTGAACTGTTGTACAATTTTCCTATGAAATTATGTGTGGTAAAAACAATATAAAATACTGAGGGTAACTTGATGTTAATGTTATAACACCTACTACCCAACCACCGGTTATACTGAGCCTGAAAATCTTTAAAATTGGATCTTAGGTAATTTGGTAAAACTGGCCAACAACAAATATTGCTTAATTCGGCATGGTCTTTTAAACAAGTCAAATTGCCAATGCAAGACCAGGAGGATCCTTTCAAGAAACAAACAAGAGACATAACCGGTGTTGTGGGAACAAGATTGGGAATTTTGAATAGTATTGATTTAGAAGTATTAATGAACAGATTGGCTAACATTTCTTTAGCTCTCTGCTGTATCCAGGTTCAATTGTGGATGCAGTCAGTTGCTGCCTCAATTATATGAGAAGTAGAGGAAACCACTTTTCCTACTGAAATTCGGAGAATAATTTGGAATAATGTTCATGATTTTGAAAAAGAATTCCAATCCTAGTGAAACTACTACCCTAGCATAAGCACAGCAACAGCCTTTGCACTGACCATATGTAATGTTTCCATACATTCAATATTCCCTATCACTGCATTAGGGCTAAATCATGATGGAGCTATTCTCTATCCTTTTGAGCATAGAGAATGGGCCTGTCAAATCGGTGAAAAGTAACAAACTATTAATTTGGAAACTTACATGGTCTGGAAACAACAAGCGTTTATCTGTAGAAGTAATGCAATCAGAGCTCAAGATATTTGCTTAGACATAGATCAGAATGTCTGTAACTTTGAAAGTTATCCAAAGGAGCTATTGGGGTGTATGAGCAATGGATTTGCATGCTTAAGAACTGCTTGTCATTTAGTGTTTGTAGAAAATGTAGCAGTAGATTTAAAAAAAAAAAAATCATTCACATTTTTGTGTTTGTATGATTGGTATTATTCGTTTTAAATAATGTTAAGTTTTTTGTTTGAAAATGGTTTTACAAAAACAATTGTTGCTTCACCAGGACTTAATTGGAATCTTAGAAAAGATCAAGAAAAATGGACAGAAGACCCTGGTGACTGTTCATCATGATGTGAGAGAGATACATCGGGTTTTGGAAAGGGTAACAAGGGATGCTGAACCCAGGTGGTGGGATACTCTTTTTGGTTGGTCACCTACTGCTACCGGCATCCTAAACAAAGTGTGTCACCCCATTGTTGTTCTTTTGATTTTAGTCTTGATCGGTTTTGTTTTGTCAGCCATTCTATACATCCTGAATTGGAGAATAGTAAAACGGTTGACACAATTAGCATTAACAATGGAAGCACATAATCTGATCACTACTCCATCTGCTAAAGATACCCCTAAAGTTATTGACACCAGACAAATAACACGAGCAGTAAAAGTTAGGCCTTTAACAGCAAACTGATAAGAATTGCTTGTTGTTTGTTGTGATTAGTACTATTAGTTTAAATAATGTTAAGTTTTTTTTTATGGTTTAGAAAAATCAATTGCTTTAATCAATTCTGTTAATTTTGCTCTATCATCTTTGTGTTTATTTCTTTCCTTTTTCCTTTCCTCTTTCCCTCTCTCTCACTGATCCCTAATTTTTCTGTCCCTACTTTCCGGGATATGCTACCAATGACGGGTCCTGAAGATGCTACATCGTCACAACATCACACTGCTGGAGTTCCTCAGCGACGCTCGTTGGTCACGGGGTGGTGTAAGAGTCCATCTAAAAGCCTCTCGTTTGCTCTGCCCAACGACCCTCACCTGAGGCCTAAGAAGACCCCTCAAACTGCAGTTTAAAGGCGCTGGTCAGGGATGGGAGGAACGCCAAGCCATTGTTCGCAGGTGGTGCCCATCGGACCAGGATTGGTTTCTCAGAGACTGGTTTACGGATAGTCACGGTGCACTGAACTGTGTTTAGTCGACAAGGCTCACACAGGTGCGAGAACAATGAACTGGTCAGAGATGAGTGCCCTGTGTTTGTTTCATCGACAAGGACTTGCTTGGGCTTGTTGTGGGGTTGTTCCCCCCACGGAACCCAAAGCGTCCATGAAAGTCCTCACCTGTTTGGCCGGTCGCCCGACGCCTTGAAAAAGACTGTAATAGACACCCTCAAATTAAAGACCCCCGAGATCTCCCCGGACGGCAACAGACATCTATTGGCTGGTTCCACGAGGATCGTCTGCCCGTCTTGGTAGCTATAATCCCAACCCCTTTTCTCTCTCTCTGTCTCTCTTTCTCTCTCTCTCTCCGTCCCTCTATCGCATTTGGTTGGCACTAAATAAAGGTGCATCCTTTGCAAAAGTAAACTGGTTTTGTCCCCTGCTGTGTCTTTTGCGCTTTGAGATCCCTAAAAGAACCTATCAGGACTCCGCATGTGGTGTGGACCCTGCTGTGTCCTGATAGGACCATGCGGAGTCCTGATAGGTTCTTTTAGGGATCTCAAAGCGCAAAAGACACAGCAGGGGACAAAACCAGTTTACTTTTGCAAAACATGCACTTTTATTTAGTGCCAACCAAATGCGATAGAGGGACAAGAAATAAAAGAGAAAGAGAGAGAGAGAGATAGTGGGGTTGGGATTATAGCTACCAAGACAGGCAGACGATCCTCGTGGAACCAGCCAATAGATGTCTGTTGCCATCCGGGGAGATCTCGGGGGTCTTTAGTTTGAGGGTGTCTTTTATAGTCTTTTCCAAGGCGTCGGGCGACTCGCCAAAAGGTGGGAAGATTTATGGACTATTGTATGTGGAGATAGTTGCTCCAAGAAACAGGTGGAAACAGGATGCTACAGCAAGTAGCCTGTGTAAGAGCAGCGCACCATGTCAAGCTCCAGGCACACCAACAGTCCTTGTGACCAGTTCATTGTTCTCACACCTGTGGGAGCAAACTGGCCCTGGTTGGAGTGGGCACCACCTGAGAACAGTCACTTGGCATTCCTCTCATCCCTGGCCAGCGCCTTTAAACTGCAGTTCTTTAGGCCTCAGGCGAGGGTCATTGGGCAGAACAAACGAGAGGCTTTTAGATGGACTCTTACACAGGGGAATCACAGGAATTGACTCGGCTGGAAGCTGAGGTGAGCCTGACAGGGAAGGGGTGGCAGAAACATCCTATTGCGCCTGGCCCAGGGAGCACCACACATTCTAGGCATAGACTTCCTCAGGAACGGCTATGTCTTGGTTTGATTAGGGTTTGCCAATTCTAATATATTTCATTTCTTTTAGAGATAGGATTTAGAAGAAAAACAAGGCAGGCCTAAAACTTAAAAGGGTATAAGAAGAAATTTATTAATAACACAGAAAAAAAAAAGAAATTTAGAACAATATTTCCAGATCAGTCCCTCCTCCCCCTTCCCTCACCTTCCACATTCCTTAACAACAAATTGCAAATTGTGGGACTTCTTCTCATATTCACAGTCTTTCAAGAGCTGTGTTATGGGTTATGCCACACACGGAGGTATTACTTTTAAGGGAAAGCTGTTCAAAGACAAAATTCTCTTCATCTCTTTTTCCCATTAAATGTCTTTGTCCATATTTCTAGTCTCCAGAACAGAGAGCTCCATTCCCTTGGGGCAAGAGATTTTTTTCCGCAAGGACTTTAACCTCCTGATAAGTAGGTTCTCACAGTTTAAAGGAATTTAGTGTAGTCCAGTCCCCTCATTTCCTACAAAAAAGTTTTTCAGCCACTTATCAGTGGCATCTCTTCAATCTCTTCTCATCTGGAAACTTAGCTTTCATTTCACTGACTTCAGTAGAATTTTTGCTTTATTCCTCTCATTCAGGGGAGCTCAGGAGATCTGTATTCTTATCTAGGCATTAAAAAGGTTAAAATTGCACCCAAGAGGTGAAGGGAGCCAGGCCATGCTATCTTGGAAACTGCGCCAGGGCTTTCAAGCTGCACAGGCTGCCTGGAGGCCGAAAGACAAAAGAGAACGGATTAACTTTACCAATGTGATTCCTGAAAGCAAAATTACTTTTTAATTGTTTACCTGGGCTGACAACCACCAAATCAGCTTTCCGATTGGTCTCCGCACCCCACAGAGGAAGCTCCCAGAGAGGAAACAGCCCTCCTCTCAGGCTCTACTCAAGTGACACCCCCCTCCCGCGCCCCCCCCCCCCCACCCCCACCCTCCCCCGCCCATGAAAAACCAGCACAGGCTTCTACAAAGACCCAAAGGGATTCAGGTGGGCTTTTGGAATAGCTGCTGTAGCGGCACAGAGCATTAAGCAGTTGAACACCTTGCCTGAAACTGGCAGAAAATCCATCTGCAGTAGGAGTCCTGAAAGTGACAGGGCAACAGGTATCAATTGCCACCTTGACAGTGCACTGCCAGCAGTACTGGACAAATCAAGATGCTGTGATCCCATCCACAAGATGATCCGAGAGCTGGAGAGCCAAGGGGTGGTCAGCAAAACCCACTCACCCTTCAACAGCCCCATCTGGCCTGTGCGAAAATCTGATGGAGAATGGAGATTGACTGTGGACTACCGCGCATTGAATGAAGTGACTCCACTGCTGAGCGCTGCCGTGCCGGACATGCTGGAGCTCCAGTACGAGCTGGAGTCCAAGGCAGCAAAGTGGTATGCCACCATTGACATTGCCAATGCATTTTTCTCCATTCCTTTGGCAGCAGAGTGCAGGCCTCAGTTTGCTTTCACCTGGAGGGGCGTGCAGTACACCTGGAACCGACTGCCCCAGGGGTGGAAACACAGCCCCACCATCTGCCATGGACTGATCCAGGCTGCACTGGAAAAGGGTGAAGCTCCAGAACATTTGCAGTACATCGATGACATTATTGTGTGGGGGAACACAGCAATGGAGGTATTTGAGAAGGGAGAGAAGATCATCCAGATTTTGCTGGGAGCCAGTTTCGCCATTAAAAAGAGCAAAGTCAAAGGACCTGCCCTTGAGATCCAGTTCCTTGGAATGAAGTGGCAAGATGGACAGCGCCAGATCCCCACTGAGGTCATCAATAAGATCTCTGCAATGTCTCCACCAACAAGCAAGAAGGAAACACAAGCTTTCCTAGGTGCCATAGGCTTTTGGAGAATGCACAACCCTGAGTACAGCCAGATTGTGAGCCCTCTCTACCTGGTCACCCACAAGAAAAACGATTTCCACTGGGGCCCTGAATAACAGCAAGCCTTCGCCCAGATCAAGCAGGAGATCACTCATGTGGTAGCCCTTGGCCCAGTCAGGACGGGACCAGAGGTAAAGAATGTGCTTTACTCTGCAGCCGGGAACCATGGTCTGTCCTGGAGCCTTTGGCAGAAGGTGCCTGGTGCGACTCGAGGCCGACTCCTGGGATTCTGGAGCCGAAGCTACTGAGGGTCTGAAGCCAACTACACACCCACAGAGAAGAGCATGGGTGTAAACTGGCAGGCCCCTAAGCATGATAACGGGAAAAATTCTTTAAACTGAGACAGTAAGAGAATAAAACCCACCCCCAACACTTGGTTATGATTTAGAAACTTACATACTTTAAAATATTTATTGAATTGCTTGATTTGTATGCTAGCAGAAGGGCAATTAATTTTCATGCCCAGACTGCAGAGCAGTTATCTAGCTTCTGTAACCTTGAATTTCATCTCTCACAGTTATTTGAAGCTTAGCTGTAATTGGTACATGGAATTCCACAGCACGGGCTAATGATACCGTGTTATTTTGTTTGTTTGCTTCCGTTTTGCCTTTCAGATTTAATAAGATAATTTTTTTATGTATTTTGCTATGATTTTGTTTTAACTTGTACAATATAGTTGTACAAGATGTATTCCAGATGTATTTCAGAACATCTGGAGACAGTTGAGCGAGAGGCTTTAGAGAAATCTTTTACTAACTCAGATTTATAGGCCAGGTGAGATCCTTTGTTCTTGGCACACACTGATCAGTTCGGCCTGAGTGTTTTCATGAAGACAATGGAAAAGGCATCTCTGAATATTCATTGCAGACACAGTGACTATTCTGACAAAACAGATATGTAAGGTGCCCTTTGGTGCCTATGGTCCTGTAGGGGAGAGTTTAAGTGCTCTTTTAGTAGGAAAACCTAGTAGTACTATTCAGGGTATTAATGTCCATTCAGGTGTTATTGATTCTGATTATTTTGGACAAGTTTATGCTATGGTATCGGTTAGTGACCCTCTTGTTGTTGTAACTGGTTAAATGATCTCTTTGCCTGCTACATCAAATGTTTTCTTTTATTGTGCTGCTTTTCTGAAGATGAACATAAAATTAATAGAAAAGGAACTTTTATTGCTCAACTTATTTCTTTTGTGAGTTGTGTTCCAATTGTAGTGGACTGGAGTCATGGCATAGGAGGTTTTGGGATCTGCAGGATTGTCCTGGGTTGATGTTTTGACTGGCTCCTCACCCTGCCCCCCTTGGCCATGAAGCTGTCTGCTCCCGGGGGCAGGGCCGCCTGGGCTGCTCGCTTTGGCTCTGGCTGCTGCTGCTTGTGGCTATCTGCTGTGGTGGTGGTTTGTAGCCTGGTTTGTTAGTTAGCTGTTTTTTTTGTTTGATTTTTTTTTTTGCTTTATATTGCTTGAATTATTTGGTTTAGCTCGCTGCTGTTTAAGGCTTGCTGGCTATTCCGGCTGTTTTTTTTCTTTCTCTCTCCCCCCTCTCCCTTTCCCCCCCCCTCACCTCCCGCGGATCAGCACCAGCTCGCTCCGGAGGAACCCTGCGGCCTGCCTCTGGACACCGGCCAGAGAAGCATTTCGTCCTTCTAGTGAAGATCGAATCGTCCACGTCTCTCTCTCTCTCTCTCGGTGAAAATTTTTTTGTCATCTGGATCTGTGCTGGGAAGTGTTTCTCTTGTATGTGTTAATAAATAGGTTTTTTCCACTTTTCCCCCTGAGTGAAATATTTTTTTCTTAAGTCCAGTGGGATAAAGAATTGGGGGTTTATTCCCTGGGGAGCTCTTCTGGGGATTTTTTCCCCTAAGTTTGTCCAAACTAGGACATTTCTTATTTGGTGGCCCGTACGGGGAGGAGAAAGTGGAAAAAATTTTAACAACATCTTGTTTTTAATTTGCCTGTATTGATATCAGTATGTTTTTTGAAGCCATGATATCTTTTGGATTGGAAGCCTGCCTGTATGTTTGCTCTTTAGAGTTTTTTGAAATCTTAATACCCCTGTGGTCTTTGGGCCTGTTATCTTACTCAGAGATAGCCCCAGTGTTGTCTCTAGCACGTAGTTTTTTCATGAAAGGGGTATTAACCAAAATACTCATTGGGCTAGGCTTGGTTGTTATGATCTGCCAGAAGTTTATGAAGGTGTCAGAATCCACTTCAGGGATGTACAAGTTGTGGTTTGTGTTGTGCACTCAATTCATTAGAGGAGAAGCAAGCAAAGAGGATTTCTTGCCTTTATTTTCCTTCTTCTCCCCTGAATTATTTACATCTCTGTTAGAAAATGTTCAGCTCTCCCTGAGTGTAAAGGAAACCATCTTTCTGGTATTTAATTTAGAAAGTTTTTTGCTATACTGTCTGCAGTTTATACAGAATGAAAGCTGAGATTTCTAGGGATGCAGGTGTTACAACCCCTGATTTGGTAGCAAAGCAGAGTGGGAAGAATTCTGAGTGGTGTGGCAAATGGGAGGAACTGGGCCAAATTCTAAAAGAGTTTTCTGAACCTATAATCTGGGATTTTTCATCTGAACAAATTCAAGACCCAGTCAAGATTGCAAAGTACTTAAAAGAAAAGTGTCAGGACAATTCTAAGGAAAAGAAAATCACTGCAGTGAGCTGGGCTCTGGTGTACGCTTATCGAACCCTGTTAGATAGTGTAGAACAACAAACAAAGGAGAGGGAACAGGGAGATAACGTAGCTACTATTCCAGTTACTCAGACTGCAGTTAACACCTCAGGCTCCAGGACAGGGGCAAAATTAGACAGCAAGCTTCAACCTATGGCTGTGGCTACCAGTACCAGGAGTAGAAAGTGCACAAAGAAAACAGATCGGCCGGAGGAGGATGATGATGATGAGGATGCAGGAGAAGGACCTTCAACTCCCCCTGATATAAAATCCAAAGTTAAAGTGACTGATGGGAGATCAGAAACTAATAATGAGTCCCTTTCTCTGAAAGATCTTCGTGGTCTAAGAAAAGATTATACAAGGTGACCTGATGAATCCATAATTAGTTGGCTGGTCCGGCTTTGGGATGCGGCCGGTGAGGCAACCATCCTGGATGGCACGGAAGCGAGACATTTGGGATCCCTGTCTCAAGATCCAGTCATCGATCAAGGTATGATGAGGGGAGCTAATGCTCAGAGCCTCTGGTCACGTGTATTGGACAGTGTGGCACAAAGATATCTCTGCGCTGATGACCTGTACATGCAGCAGACCAGATGGAAAACCATTGAGCAGGGAATCCAACGTTTGAGAGAGATGGCGGTGACAGAAATTATTTTCTCAGATGACGTAACAACTAGAAATCCAGATCTGGTACCATGCACACCAATTATGTGGAGGAAGCTTGTGAGGCTTGGACCATCTGAATATGCCTCAGCTCTTGCAATCATGAAACGAGAAGACATATACGAGACAGTGCTCGATATGGCAAAGAAGCTTCGGGCGTACGCTGATGCTGTGCATGGCCCAACGCATGCCAGGATTGCAGCCGTAGAAACACTTTTACAGAACTTGGAGGATAAGTTGGAGGAAAACCATAAGAAGCTGAGAAAGGAAATCAAGGAGGATCTCCTCCAAATCTCAGCTGTGCAAATCAGACGTCCTGGCAGTCAACGCAGACGCTCCTCTGCTGAGGAGAGAAGGTACACCCCACGTGCGGAGTTGTGGTTTTTCTTGCGTGACTGCGGAGAAAACATGAAGAGGTGGGATGGAAAGCCCACAGCTGTTCTGGCACGACGAGTGCGTGATTTGAAGGAAGACAAGGCTCAACAAGAAGGTTCCATCAGAAAGAGAGCAGCTCCAGTCGCCCGGAATCACAGTGCCACGTATGAGGAGGATGATGACGACATGTCCGATTCACTTGAAGGAACTTCTAAGACCTATGCCCCCGTCAAAAAGGATAAACAGGCATAGAGAGGCCCTGCCTCTAGCCAGGGTGAGGCCAGGGAAAACCGAGTGTTTTGGACCGTGTGGATTCGGTGGCCTGGCACATCGAAACCACAGAAGTATAAAGCTTTAGTGGATACTGGAGCACAGTGTACTATATTTCCATCAGGATGTGTCGGAGAAGAGACCGTTTCTATTGCTGGTGTAACAGGTGGATCACAGGACTTTACCATAGTGGAAGCGGAAATGAGTCTAACCGGAGGAGAGTGGAAGAGATACCCGATTGTGACTCGCCCAGAGGCCCCGTGTATTTTGGGAATAGATTTCCTTCGAAGCGGGTATTTTAAGGACCCAAAAGGCTTCAAGTGGGCATTTGGGATAGCGGCTGTGATGGCGGAGAGAATCCAGCAATTGAACACCCTGCCCGGACTATGTGAGAATCCAATTGCCGTGGGACTCCTGAGGGTAGAAGAGCAGAGGGTACCGATTGCCACTTCGATAGTACATCGCCGACAATATAGGACAACTCGGGATGCTGTGATTCCGATCCATAAGATGATCCGGGAGCTGGAGCGCCAAGGGGTGGTGAGCAAAACCCACTCACCCTTCAACAGTCCCATCTGGCCTGTGCACAAGTCTGACGGAGAATGGAGATTGACAGTGGACTACCGCGCATTGAATGAAGTCACCCCACCGTTGAGCGCTGCCGTGCCGGACATGCTGGAGCTCCAGTACGAGCTGGAGTCCAAGGCAGCAAGGTGGTATGCCACCATTGACATTGCCAATGCGTTTTTCTCCATTCCTTTGGCAGCAGAGTGCAGGCCTCAGTTTGCTTTCACCTGGAGGGGTGTGCAGTGCACCTGGAACCGACTGCCCCAGGGGTGGAAGCACAGTCCCACCATCTGCCATGGGCTGATCCAGGCTGCACTGGAAAAGGGTGAGGCTCCAGAACATTTGCAGTACATCGATGACATCATTGTGTAGGGAAACACAGCAGAAAAAGTGTTTGAGAAAGGAAAGGAAATTATCTGAATTCTCCTGGAAGCCGGTTTTGCCATCAAGAAGAATAAAGTTAAGGGACCTGCTCGTGAGATCCAGTTCCTAGGAGTGAAGTGGCAAGATGGAAGACGTCAGATTCCTACTGATGTTATTAATAAAATCACAGCTATGTCTCCACCTACTAACAAGAAGGAGACACAAGCTTTCTTGGGTGCTATAGGCTTTTGGAGAATGCACATCCCCGAGTACAGTCGGATTGTGAGCCCTCTTTACCAGGTTACTCGGAAGAAGAATGATTTTCATTGGGGCCCAGAACAACAACAAGCCTTCATCCAGATTAAACAAGAGATTGCCCATGCAGTAGCTCTTGGCCCCGTCAGGACGGGGCCAGATGTGAAGAATGTGCTCTATTCTGCAGCTGGAAACCACGGTCTGTCTTGGAGTCTGTGGCAGAAGGTGTCAGGTGAGACCCGAGGCCGACCCCTGGGATTCTGGAGCAGAAGTTACAGAGGGTCTGAAGGTAATTATACCCCGACAGAAAAGGAAATCCTGGCTGCTTATGAGGAAGTCCAAGCTGCTTCAGAGGTGATTGGCACAGAAGCACAACTCTTTCTGGCACCCCGGTTGCCAGTGCTGGGGTGGATGTTCAGTGGGAAGGTTCCCTCCACCCACCATGCCACCAGTGCCACATGGAGCAAGTGGATAGCCCTCATTACGCATCGCGCCCGGATCGGAAAATTAAATCGCCCAGGGATCTTAGAAATAATTACCAACTGGCCAGAGGGAGAAAGTTTTGGTGTGACAGACGAGGAACAAGAACCGGTGACCCGGGCTGAAGAAGCACCACCTTACAACCAGCTACCGGCAGAGGAAATCCGTTATGCCCTGTTCACCGACGGTTCTTGTCGCATTGTAGGGACAAATCGGAAATGGAAAGCAGCTGTATGGAGCCCTACACGACGGGTTGCAGAAGCTACTGAAGGAGAAGGAGGGTCTAGTCAATTCGTTGAACTCAAAGCTGTCCAACTGGCTTTGAATATTGCCGAAAGAGAAAGGTGGCCAAAGCTCTATCTTTACACTGATTCCTGGATGGTAGCCAACGCTTTGTGGGGATGGCTGCAGAGATGGAAAGAGACGAACTGGCAGCGCAGAGGAAGACCAATCTGGGCTGCAGAAGAGTGGAAAGACATAGCTACTCAGTTAGACAAGCTACCCGTGAAGGTTCGCTATGTGGACGCCCATGTCCCCAGAAGTAGAGCTAACGAAGAACAGCGAAATAACCATCAAGTAGATCAAGCAGCAAAAATAGGGGGGTTGGAAATAGATTTAGATTGGAAACATAAGGGAGAGTTGTTCCTGGCTCGATGGGCCCATGATGCCTCAGGCCATCAGGGGAGGGATGCCACCTATAAGTGGGCACGAGACCGAGGGGTGGATCTTACCATGGACAGCATTACTCAAGTTATTCATGATTGTGACACTTGCGCTGCCACCAAGCAGGCCAAGCGGGTAAAGCCCCTCTGGTATGGAGGACGGTGGTCCAAGTACAGGTATGGGGAGGTTTGGCAGATTGATTACATCGCACTGCCTCAGACCCGCCAGGGCAAACGTTATGTGCTGACCATGGTGGAAGCCACCACCGGATGGTTGGAGACTTACCCTGTATCTCACGCCACTGCCCGCAACATCATCCTGGGCCTGGAAAAACAGGTCCTTTGGAGGCATGGTACTCCTGAGAGGATCGAGTCAGACAATGGGACTCATTTTAAGAATAACCTTGTCAACACCTGGGCTAGGGAACACGGTATTGAGTGGGTGTACCACATCCCTTACCATGCACCAGCTGCAGGTAAAGTGGAGAGGTACAATGGTTTGTTAAAGACCACCTTAAAGGCATTGGGTGGGGTATCCTTTAAGAATTGGGAGCAGCATTTGGCAAAGGCCACTTGGTTAGTCAACACTCGAGGTTCCACCAACCGAGCAGGTCCTGCCCAATCTGAGTGCCTTAATACAGTAGATGGAGACAAAGTCCCAGCGGTCCATGTCAGAGGATTGCTAGGGAAGACAGTATGGATTAATAATCCTGCCTCGAGTAAAGGCAAACCCATTCGGGGGATTGCCTTTGCTCAAGGACCTGGATGTACCTGGTGGATAATGCAGAAAGATGGAACAACCTGCTGTGTACCTCAGGGAGATCTGACTGTGGGTTGAGACAGAAGGAATATGTAAATGTTGAAGGTTTGAGCAAGTCAGAGGAAGTGTTCGTATTGTGTTTAATGAGTGTATATCCCAATCGTGTGTCAATGATCACGATATGGGATAAGGGGTGGAATGTCCTGGGTTGATGTTTTGACTGGCTCCTCACCCTGCCCCCCTTGGCCATGAAGCTGTCTGCTCCCGGGGGAGGGGCCGCCTGGGCTGCTCGCTTTGGCTCTGGCTGCTGCTGCTTGTGGCTATCTGCTGTGATGGTGGTTTGTAGCCTGGTTTGTTAGTTAGCTGTTTTTTTTGTTTGATTTTTTTTTTTTGCTTTATATTGCTTGAATTATTTGGTTTAGCTCGCTGCTGTTTAAGGCTTGCTGGCTATTCCGGCTGTTTTTTTTCTTTCTCTCTCCCCCCTCTCCCTTCCCCACCCCCCCTCACCTCCCACGGATCAGCACCAGCTCGCTCCGGAGGAACCCTGCGGCCTGCCTCTGGACACCGGCCAGAAGCATTTCGTCCTTCTAGTGAAGATCGAATCGTCCACGTCTCTCTCTCTCTCTCTCGGTGAAAATTTTTTTGTCACCTGGATCTGTGCTGGGAAGTGTTTCTCTTGTATGTGTTAATAAATAGGTTTTTTCCACTTTTCCCCCTGAGTGAAATATTTTTTTCTTAAGTCCAGTGGGATAAAGAATTGGGGATTTATTCCCTGGGGAGCTCTTCTGGGGGTTTTTTCCCCTAAGTTTGTCCAAACTAGGACAAGGATCATCTCTGGTATTTCGGACATAAGAAAATGACAGATCATGATCTGGAACAATAGTGCATTTTCACAGCCAAGGGACATCATCCAGAGACTATAATTATCACAGGTTTGATTGACACAGGAGCATATGTGATTGTTATTTCACAGCTTTTTTGGCCTGTGTTATGGCCCCTCACTCAAGCAGATTTTGGAGTTGTAGGATTGGGTGATATAACTGTAGGTGGTTGTCAGGGTGTGACTTGGGTTTGCCAACCTTGATATATTTAATTTCTTTTAGAGACGGGACCCAGGAGTAGAGACAAGGCAGGCTTAAAACTTAGAAAGGTACAAGAAGAAATTTATTAATAACACACAAAAAATTATTCAGAATAAGATTCCTAGATTGTTTTTTCCTCCCCTTCATTTAACATTTCTTACCAACAAACATACAGAGAGCACTTCAGTCAGTGATACATTCAAATAATCAGTTCAGTTTACTTAAAAGAAAAAAGTCCCTTTTTGGTTATGGCTTAGGGGGCATCTTCACCTTCACAATCCACATCCACCCGGGAAAAATATTGCAGATTATGACTTTCCTCCCATTCTGTCACAGTCCTTTCAGAGCTGTGCAATGGGTTATGTTACACACATGGGGTAGTACTTTTAAAGGCAGGCTGCTGAAAAAAACAAGATTTTCTTCATCTCCTTCACTATCAAATGTCTCTGTCTTTATTCCAGTCCCAGGACAGAGAGAGCTTCATTCCCTGAGGCAAAAAAGTCATCTCTTTCTCTGTTAAATATCTCTGTTCACATTTCAGTTCCAGAACAGAGAGCTCTAATTTTCCAAGGCAAAAATAAGGTTCTTCTTCTCAAGCACTCAAAACTTCCCCAAGTATATTTCACAGTTTAAAGGAATTTTAGTGAAGTCACAATCTCCTTAGCCCACAAAAAAGGTTTTCAGCTACTTATCAGTTCGCATCTTTTCAATCTCTTCCCACCAGGAACTTTATCTTCATTGCACTGACTTCTGAAGTCTCTAGGCTTTATTTCTTCCCATTCAGGAGAGCTTAGAAAAATCGAGGATCCTACCAAGGCATAAAGAAGTTACAGTTGTATCCAGATCGTGAAGAAACAGCATGGGCAGCTGGAGGCCTCTTCTCTCAGAACGCAGAGGGAAGGGGGAAGGGAGAGCCTTTGCTGGCTCCCCGATCCCCCCTGCTCGGCCATGCCACGTGGAGAGGGGAGCTCCGGGCCGAGCTGGGCCATGCGGTCAGGGAGGGGGAGGCCGGGACCATGCGGCCGGGCTGGGCCCCCCACCAAGCCGGGGCCAGGGTCCCAAGCCGGGCTCCCGCAGCGCCGGGGTGCCGTGCCGAGCCGAGCCGGGCCCCCCGCCCCCCGCAAAGCCGGGGCACCGGCCCGGACTCCAGGCCGAGCCCAGAGCCAGGCCGCAGCCCCCGGCCGGGGACTACCACCCCCGGAGACCGGAAGCCGAAAGAGAGGGAGCAAACCTGATCCGCTGTTATTTGTGAAAGCGAAATAATTTTCATTGGTTTCCCGAGATGTCCATCACCAAATCAGCTCTCTGATTAGTGCCAGCAGCTCACAGGGGAAGCTCCCAGAGACGGGAGAGCCCCTCCCCCCAAGCACGTGAAACCAACACAGTGGTCTGTCTGCTATTGTAATTAATGTGAAACATCCTGAGGGTCAACAAGCTAACATCAAGCTTTGTGTTACCAATGCTCTATATAATTTATGGGGAAAAAATTATTTATCTCAGTGGGGTGTAGAAATCACTGTGGGCTTTTAGCAAGGGCCACTGTGCTGTAGGATCCTAAGTGTCTGGTTGTGACCTTGGCATGGTTAACAGATAAGCCTGTCTGGGCCCTCCCTGTTGAAAAGCTTACTTCCCTGCTAAAATTTAGTAGCAGAATAGCTGCAAGCTGAGTATATAGAAGAATTATTCAGCCCATGGAATACCCCAGTTTTTGTGATAAAAAAGAAGTCGGGAAATGGATATTTTTGCATGATTTATGGCAGATACATGCTGTGATGGCCACAATGGGAGCTTTACAACCAGGTCTCCCAACACCCACAATATTTCCATAGGGATGGAAAATAGTTATCATTGATTTGAAAGACTGCTTTTTTATTATTCTCTTGGCTGAACAACAGAAAAAAATTGGCTTTTATTGTGCCTTCTTTGAATTATGCTGAATTTAGCAACTCATTATATGGATGATATATCATTGGCATCTGAAAATGAACAATAATTGTCAGCTTTTGAATAATGTGCTGTCACAAATTTGGAAACTTTTGGATTAATTATTGTCCGAGAGAAAGTACAGAAACAGATGCCTTGGGGATATTTGGGGTTGATAATAACCAATACTCAGATTATGTCTCAACTCACGAAATTAGACATTGAAGTTAAAACTGTTACTGATGTATAGAAATTGGTTGGTGTGATAGGCTGGATTAGGTCATACTTAGTAATAACTAATCATCAACTGCAACCTTTATTTGCATTACTATCAGGAACTATTTCCTTTACTGATAAGAGATTTTAGACTGCTGTAGCAGAAAAGGCCATAGAAGGAATTGAACTGGCTTTGACATGCAAATTTGTTAATGGGATAGATCCTTCTGTTGGAGTGCAATTATTTCTCTTAAAAGAGCATGAAGTGCCATGTGGAATATTGTGTCAATGGAATGATGAGTGAGGAGATAAATTGCATATTTTGGAGTGGATATTTTTATCTTTCAGATCCTGGAAAACAGCTCCAGGGACTTACGAACTTATTGCAGGCATCATTATCAAAGGTCGCACACGTTGTCATGACATTTTAGGCCATGGTCTTGTAACTATTGTGGAACCTGTACAACAATGATATTTGAATGGTATTTTCAAAATCCTTGTGAATTGTAATCTGCTTTATCTTATTTTACAGGTCAAATAACATCTCATTTGCCTTCTCATCCTATTTTGATTTTGACCAGAGATTTTCCTTTCCAGGGGAAGCAAATCTCTTCTCCCACCCCAGTGGAAGGTGTGACAGTTTTTACAGATGGATCAGGGAAAACTGGAAAGGCTCTGTTGCCTGAATAAAGGATGATCATTGGGAATATGAAGTGATGATTTAACAAGGGTCTCCACAACTGGTTGAACTTTGTGCTGTATTTTTAGCATTTAATTTGTTTTCTAATCATGTAAATATATTTACTGATCCAGTTTATGTTGCTAATTTAGTTAAACATTTAGATCAAGCTGTGTTGTATAACATCAGAGAGAAGCCAGTATTTGTCATGCTGTCAAAATTGTGGACTGTTATTTGTAATTGAAGGCATCTCTATTTTATTATGCATATTCGTAGTCATACATTCCTACCTGGGTTTTTTGTTGAAGGTAATTCTTATGTGGATTCCCTCGTGGCTGCTAAACAAGTTAAAACAGTACCTAACTTGTCACAACAGGAAGCTTTGTCTCATCAATTTTTTCATCAAAGTGCTCAGGCATTATGGCAACAATTTAAATTATCACACAATGGAGCAAAGTCAATTATTTCTTCTAGTCCTGATTGTCATATGACTCACGTCTCACAATATTATGGTACCAATCCTAAGGGTTTACTCCCTTTGCAAGAATGGCAAACTGATGTTATAAACATGCTTGAATTTGGTTGTTTAAAGTATGTTCATGTTACGGTTGATACTTTTTCTCCTGCCATAGCTGCATCAGCATTTGCAGGTGGAACAGCTCAGAATGCTATTAGTCGCTTTTGTCATACTTTTTCTATTTTAGGTGTTCCCTTGCATATAAAAATGGATAATGGGTCAGCATATGCTTCACAGAAACTGCAAATCTTTTTTACATTTATAAACAAAAAAAGGGGAAAGTAAAGGGGAACTACCTTAAGTGAGATTGGATAAAGCTATTTATGTGTTAAACTTCTTGTGCCCTTCACCTAATTCACAGTTGTCTCCTATATTTCATCATTTTTCTTCTCTGAATTCTAAACAGCCAAATTTTCGTAAGAATGTTAATGTTTGGGTTAAGGATTTAATTACTGGAATGTGGACTGGCCCAATGGAATTAATAATATGGGGGAGAGGGTATGCTTGTGTTTTGACAGAGGATGACCTTTGTTGGGTTGCTGCTCATTGTGTTAAGCCGTACCTGGAGCACACTAGAAGGAACAGGGATGGATGATTCCACAGACAAAGCACAATGCGTCCACCAACCATCAGGTGGATTGAAGCATGGACTCTTTAAGAACATGCTGTGAAGATGATCTCAGTCTGGACCATTCCCATTCCATTCCCAGTCCTCAGTCCATTCCCAGACCTCCATCCTCTCTCCCAGTGCCCTCCCAGCACTCTCCAACACCCTCTCATCTCTTTCAGTGCCGTCCAGTCTCCCCCCAACCCATCTCAATGTTATCCAAGCCCTCTCCCCGTATCTCCCATTTTACTTGCATCTCACCCCAGTGTGTCCCCACTCTCTCCCAGTGCCCCCCAGTGTGTCCATCTCACTGCGGCCCTCGAGCTTGCAGCCCAGCCCCATCTGTCTGCTCTGTGATGGATTTCTACCCTGCCAAGATCCATCTGAGGTGGTTCAAGGGCCAGCAGGCACTCTCAGGGCATGTGGTTTACACCAACCTGGTACCCAATGCAGACTGGATTTCTACCAGCTCCTAGTGCTGCTGGAAACCTCCTTCCTCCCCCAGTGTGGGGTCACCTCCAGGTGCCAGGTGGAGCATGTCAGCCTGGAGCACCCCCTGAGCTGGCACTGGGGCATGACCTGGACCCCACAGTGCAGGGGAGTGGGGAGGCACTGGGGTGGGGGGGCTGGGAGAGGGATTGGGATGTGATGGGAGTAACTGGGAGTTTGAGATAGGTTGGTTCAAACTGGGGGAGGGGTTTGTGTGTCTGGGTTGGCTGAGAAACGGGTTTGAAGGACGCTGGGGAGGGTGGGATGGGGTTCTGGGGGTCCTGGTGGGCACTGGGAGAGAGTCTGGGGTTGCTGTGAGTAACTGGAAAGATTTGAGTGAGCCTAGAGGGGCTGGAAAAAGATCAGGGATTGGAAAGCAGGGTTGGAATGAGGTTGATAGTGCTGAGAAGAGACTGGGAGGAGTCTCAGTGCGTCCTGGTGGGGCTGGGAAG